>NC_083859.1:0-2400000 GCF_029169275.1 Apis cerana | reverse complement strand
TAATCGAAATATTCAATGAGAAAAAATTCAAGATGAAGAAATTTAAAATGGGGGAGAATTTAAAAATTTAAAATGAAGAGATGGAAAATGGAGGAATTCAAAAATAGAAAAATTGAAAATCAAAAATGAGAAAATAGAAAGAATGAATATGGAAAAGATTTACAAGTCGAATTCAACGTGAAAAAGTAGCATTCAGTAAGAATATCAAGCGTACCTCTATGGCAGAACTGAGCTAATGTGAAACGGTTATTCCTTTATAGAAGGTGTCAAAATATTAGACTAACGTAAAGAAAAATATTCCCTTTGCTAGATATCAAAAGCATCACGATATAAAAAGGAATTCCTTATGATCCGAATATAAAACTCGAAACGTTCAATTTTTATACTTAAGTCAGAATTTTCATGTTTTTTTTCTATTGTTGAAAATTCTGATCGACTTGTTAATTCATAATATCGGGACAGCGATATTTCATCTCTTGCTATTTTCTTTCTCGATTTGTAAATTTGTAAAAAACGCGATGAAATAGTTGTAGATGGATAGGAAAGGAAAAACAAGACACTAATGGTGGCGCGAATGTAAAGAGAATGGCCAAATGTCGTGGTAACGACGAATAAAACTGTCATGGGTACAGCAAGACGAAGTGGCTCACGGACAAGATTATTTAAATTCCACTAATGACGTCATTAAAATAATAAACGATGTCGTTTAGGCAGCTCTTCCATGGTCAGAAACTACCTGGGAAAACTTTCCTCTCAACGCCATTTTATATCGGAAACTTCCGCCTGAATTCGATTTCCTTTTACTTTATCGATTGTCGAAAAAATTAATTTTCGTATGACAAAAATAAATTCAATAATTATTAATGAATTGAAAAAAATCGATTATTTGCACGAAAAATATTTGCATACATCATTGTGTTTGTATACATTATATAATTAATAATTTATAGAAAATAATCTTGAAAAATTTAAAAGCAAAATTTTATGAAAAATAATTGTAATTAAATGTTTCTTCTGTTAAATACTTTCAAATTATTTTTAATTGATATATTTACTATAAAATGAATAAATACTTTGGACAATCATAATTTTACTATAATTTTCTAGATAATCCTTTTCTAGATAGTCGATAATTCTAATTACTGAATATTAATTGACTGATATGTTAGTTTTTGGTTTTAGTGATTAAGATGATCGATTCGGTGAAAGGTAAATTTGACTTATATTTTTATAAGTTCCGGAAATCAGGTTTACGTTCCTTGCACGTATCACATGAGTCGGTAACCTCGAATATTTTGCATGCTTCCGCGAAAATTCAACGTACTCGTTGCAGTTGGAGTGCATTACGATCAAACACGCGAACCGAACCGTTTCGTAAGAATGACTGAGGACATAATTGGTGTCTAGAAATAAATCATTTCGAAAAACTCTAACATTATTGTTTCTATCATATTCGAGATTGATTAATTTTTTATTTTAAATACAATTCTAAAATCGAAATTTTTATGATTTAAAATTATTTGATTTCAAAGTCACGTAATTTGAAATTTCTATTAAATTTTTAATCGAATGAAAATCAAAATTGATTGCACTGATGTAAAATTTATTTATAAATTAAATTTCATTATATAATATTACTTTTCCGTCGATGGAAAAAGTAAACTTTTTATTTATATTGAGAAATTTTATTCTTACAGGGACAGTTTTCTTATAGAGACTGAAATTATAAATAAACATTATAATTATTTATATATCTTCATACAAGAATTGTCTATTGCATTGTCAGTTTTCATTCGCGTTTTTTATATTCAAGATATCTCGTTGTACAATGGATCTGCTACAAATTTAGATTTGACCCGACAGATCGTTGAGTAAATCATTCAGTTACGACCTAAATTTTTTTTGTTCAAGAATAAAAATTCACGTTGAACGAAAAATATTTTAAGATGCTTCTTAACATCTAAATATTTCAAGTATTATAATTCGTATTTTACATTACAAGTATTATAATATTATAATGTTATATGTTTATTAGTTTTTTTGTATATAAATTGTACATAAAAAAATCGTAATGTAAAAAAAAAATGATTGTTTCAGTACGAGTTAATTGTTCTCGAAAAAAAAATTATTGTAAAATTTTGAAAAGCATATCTATGCTTTCGATTTTAGTTAAAAAATATTTATCTTTATAAAAAAAATTGTATTCTATTTATTTTCTGTTCACTTTTTTACTTTTTTTCATTTTTCATTCAGATTTCATATTCTCGTTATATTGAAACGTCTTTTCTTCTTCTTTTTTTTTTTTTCATACCAGAGATATTTGACACATATCAAAGAACTTTTTTGTGTTGGTAACAATTCGAAGGATTTTTTTGAATACTTGTCAAAAATAATTATCATTGGTTTCTCTTTTGCCTCTATCCGTAAGCCTGGCTTATTATGGGTCGCTCATCTGCTATTGATATCAATAGCACCGTTATCGATCAGGGACACGTGACGAGTAATAAATTCTCAGCGTAGTCGTGGTATAAAGAACACGTCCATTTTAGATGATTTTTCATAGTTGTCTGTATTAATTAGTCGATATTCGAATAATTGGCTAACTAAATATTGGAAAAAGATCTCGATCTCTTCTTCGCGTCAAAAAAAATGTGTTATATTCGTATTATTTCTTTTTAATTTCTCTGAGGAATACATATTTGCATATTTGCAGATATTTTTTATTTGAAATATAATTCGAAACAAGGAATGAAGCTTAAGTATGAATAAAATTAAAAATTTTTTATCTTTCTCTCTATGAAAAGAAGTTTACATATTGATGCATATTGATAGTTGTCTTGAGATCAATCCAAGATTATAATAATTATCTATTTCCTTTTTTTTACTTATTAAAAATTAAACTTAATATAAAAGTAAGAAGATTAAATTTCAAAGAATCATATTATTTTTTCTCCAGGATTCAAATCACTTAATATCAGGAAATGAAGAAAACGAGAAACATGAAATCGTTAAAAATATCATACGTGGTTTAACTTCCACTTGCAATATACTCCGCACGAATCTTCTTATGAAACACCCGAGGCATTCGATTCGTACTACCTTACTTCCACGAAGATTTAAATATTAGATTGCTATTCCGAGAAAGCTGTTTTACATTGCAATCTGGCGATTCACCTCGCTACAATGAAGTTTTTTATTCACCGAGAATTCTTATTTCGTTTCTCTTCCACATCCATGAAATTCCTGAACTTAAAGTATTGTAAAATTTCGAGTAAAAAATTTATTCCATACATACAGAGCGTTCCAGATAAAACTTCACAATCATATTCTGTAAGTAAAAATAAGAGAATAAATTTGTGCATATAATGCTAATAATTTTTGAAAAAGATGAATTATTTTCTTAAAAATTTCTATTCGATTTTAAAAATCGAATTTTTAAAAATCTACTAATAGTAATACGTATTTCCAAGATATCGCATAAAATTCATTATCAGGGAATGAGAAGAGTCACAGTTGTAAGGCAATTGGAGTCTGAGACAATGAGAAGCTTTTTTCAAAGGAGAAGACGAAAGAATAGGGAGGTGGTGAAAGGTTGGACGAGTGAGTAATATGCAGAAGATCCCGACCATCCTTTGGATTTAATAGATCAGCCAATGAACAAGAACCTCTCCGTTATAATACATTAATGAATAGCCGTCCATCTTAACGCGGCCCTAACGCGAAATCAATATCTAATTATCTTTCCATTGCCCTTTCTTTCCTTTTTGTTCGTTTTGTCCCATTGTTTTTAACGATTGATGTCCCTTTTATCGAGACAAAAATTATCTAGAATCGTCGCTACCGATCAAATGAGCACAATTACTTGATCGATTCTACGTTTGTTATCAAATAGATTATTTCTTAAATAAATTTTTAATAAGACACGAATTTGTATTAGGACACGATAAGGAATGAAAAGAGTATAATGATTAAATAAATATAGATTATAGATGTAGATCTCATAGAATGATGGGAAAATGATTCTAGAAAAGTGATAATTTCGAGCCACCGTGTAGAAAACGGATAGTCTTTTATCGACGATACTGACGACCCTTCATCAGTTTAGCATCGACACGAAAAGACATGCGCACAAAGCATTCGATCGAGTATAACCACGACACATACTCGAGAGGAAGGAACCCTGCTGGTTGATCGTATGTGAGGCGTCCTTAAGCGGTCTTCCGCCACTCTTCCTTTTCGGGTCATTCATTACTCTCACAAGAGAAGTTTCATAATTGAGGACTAATTGTCGCATCGAGGCAAAAAAAAAAGGATTAGAAAAAAAAATTGAAGAAATAAGAGAAGCAAAGAGAGTCAGAGATGAACAGAAAAAGAATAAAAAGCAGATAGAGATAAGTGGATACAAGTAGAATTAAAAAAAGATCCAAGGAAGATCCAAGGAAATCTAAGGAGAGCCAGGGAGAGCCAGGGAGAAACAAACTCAATGAGAGATAGATCTCGCAGGTTAGAGAATTAAGGAGAGATAGATAAAAGCACGAAAAACCAAGCAGAGATGAATGGAAATCAGCAAGAACTAGAGAAAGGCAGAGATAGGGGAGAGACAGGGAGAGCCAAGGAGATTTAATTATAAATTAAATCAATAATTGATGATGCATCATTCTGCATCATTTTCTTTCTTAGATCGAATTTTCCATCATTGGATAATTCAAAAGCTCTAGAAATAACTCTGATGATATTGACAATGAATAATTTCAATGATAAAAAGAGATATTGATACGCGAAAGATTAAATCGAATTAAAACAATGAAACAATGAATATCGAAATATAATTTAGGGAATGAAGAATATGTTAAAAGATATGTGAAAAAATAAATAAGTAAAAAAATACGAGCACAAAAATATATATTTGTGTGAGAAGGATAAAGGATAAACGAAAAATGTGGGGAAAAAATAGGACGAAAACTGAGAAGGGTGGAGATGTCGGACGAAACGGAAGTCCCTTTGATTTTCAGGCGAGCCGCAATTATCCCTCTCGCACGTTCCACATACCGGAACTGGAGCAGTCGGATCGTTATGATGCTTTCTCTCTCTTTCTCTTTCTCTTTCACCCTCCTATCCTTTCTTTCAAGCCACCCCAACGAGCACTCGTGGCCGTGGCTTACCGCGAAAACGCATGAAAAGATTCACGGAAAAGATTGTGGAAGGGAGAGGGAAGGATGCAACTGGCCTGAGGGTACCAAAACTTAAAGAGGGCATTACGGGGAATGGGGAATGGGGGAGGGTTGGAGGGAAGGAGGGTTAGATCGGTGGTAGCAATCGTGGAGACAATACCGAACGGTTGAATGAGGCATGAGAAGAGAGAAAGAAAATTTCTTGTTTGCCCACGTCGACACAGGCCGTTCGACCTCATTAAAAATCATTTGCTTTCAAAGTTGATTCGGAAGGCCACGGTTAATCACCTGAGGGGGCACTCGAAACGCTTTTTATCAGTCCAGCTCCAACGCAACCCCTTTGTCTTCCTCACAGCGTGATTGCCCTTTCCACGCTTAAATCGTACCGATTCGTTTTATAACGTGGCAGCCTTTTGGGAATTTTGGGAATTTGATAAATGGTTTTTGAACCCCTTCCAATATTTAGCGATTTGAATCGTTTAATGTTGGAATACTTAAATATTTCTGCGCTTGAGCGATTTTTTTTCTTGGTGGATCTTGTAAAATTGTTCTTGTTAATTGTTCTTGTTAAACAAGAAAATATTCGAATTTTTTAATATAGCATAATTAAAAGTTTGGAAATTTTTTATTTCTTTGGAGAATTTGCAGTTTTAACCGATTAGATTATTTTTCATTTTCATTTGAATCTCGAATCTTTTGAATTTGGGATATTTTTAGATCAATAAATTTTGGAATTTTGAATATTTTAATTTTTCGAATGTTTAAATATTGGAGTTTTTGTTTTTTGAAATGTTTGGACTTTTAAAAATATGTAGATATTTAAAAATACCAAGCAAGATATTGAAATCGTTTTATTTTTCATTGAAAAATGCTCGTGACGTTTCACATACTTGTCTATACGAAAAATTGCGATTCCATGAAGCGGATCTAGTCGCCTGTAGGGATTATTGTTTTTGAATATAAATTTTTCCACAAAATCGAGCGGAAAGGAAGGACGCACTCGACGCGATGAACGGAAAAATATCGGTGACAGCAATCGTTGAAACAATCCATGTGAGAAAAATGAATCGCGAGTGTTCCCCTCAATTCTATGTAAACTCTTGTCTATAAATTCTGTTGGTTGTCTATGAAAAGAGATTCAGTACCATGTAATTGTATGGATCCCTTAAAAATTAAATGCCTGGAAAAATTATTCTATTGTCATACACTTATCTGATTGTTCTTAGATGTTAGTTTTAATAAATTTTTTAATATAAAACGAACAAATTCTTCTAATATAATAATTCAGTGTATTCTCGTTTGTTTGATATATCTTCTTGTTTAATATGTTACATGTTCTATAGCAGGCTAATCTTTATGAAGATAACTTCTTTAAGTACATTCCTAATAAAAATAATAGCTAAAACATAAGTACAACAAGTTTATTAAATTCGTAAATATCATTTTAATGAATTCTTTGCAGCCATATTTATAGCCAATATTTCTAGACATGCTTTCTGTCCACAAAGGTTGTTGCACTGTCCTGCATAAAAATGCACACAGTGTCCTCTGTCTCTGATGAAGCCCCTGTGCTCTCCAACTTTTCCAATAACTTGCATGAAAGGATTGGTTGGGGAGAGAAATGCAGAAGTGTGAAACGTGTCGACCAAGAATTAAGTATGGAATTTTCTGTCCAATTAAATCCTCTTATTAATTTCTAGTTGATACCATTTCAAATAGTTATCAGTTTGACATTCCATAATAACAATCCTATCCTTTGCATTCGTTTTTAAAATGTTAAAACAAATTAAAAAGAACAAATAAATAAAATTCGATTAGGATCAATCATTATTCTAACAAGAGAGATTTCATCATTTTATTATCGTAAAATGCAATCAAAAAATTTCAATTTCTGTTGAAAAAAAGTGAAGATGGGGAAATATTAAAAAAAAAAATTAAAGAGAAATGGAAAAACAGAAGAAGTTAGAAAAAGACAATGAGAAATAAAGACAAATAAGAAAAGATAAAGAGAAACAAGAAGAACTAGGAAAAGACAGGGAAAACTGAGGAGAGACGAGGAGAGACAAGGAGAGACGAAAAGAGATAGAAAGACGAAACAATCTAAAGAGAGACAATAAGGGATAAATATAGATACAGAGAGACACGTAGAGCTAAAGAAAATATTATAAATCGATTCGATGATCAAAGTTTAACAATTTTTAATTATCTTTTTTAAATCAAATACTATGAAATATTAGAAATCTGATAAAATTTTAAAATCCCCTTCAATATCACAATAAATTATATATGATAATATTTTAATCGATCATCTGAAATTCTTTAACAAAATTTCATTTTTCATCTCTTTTAAAATTGTAATCGAACATTTTCAGAAATTTTTAAGATTTAAATGTATTTAAAGATTAAAAAATAATAAAATATCAATAATGTCGATAAAAATTTATAATGAAAGGCAGTGTTATTATTTAAATATTTAAGAAAGCTATCAGAACTCAAAAAAGATTAATAAAATTGTTTTCATCTAAAGTCTTCTGATTGATCAGATAAAAGAATTTGGAATACATTGGAAGAATTCATAAAATTGGGTGTAATTGAACGTACGTGAGTAATCTGTCGAAGCATCTCGGTCAAAGGTTATAGAATGATATCGAGAGATCAATGGTTGGACTAGATAACCAAGTGACTGTTCCCAACCTTCATTAAATGTCAAACGTGTGGCGAATCCTTTGAAAAGACCAGGATCAAAAACAGACAACCAGAGATCCCGTTGATCCTATTGTCCCCTCTATGAATCCTCCATTAATCCTTTTTCTCTCAAAGAAGAAAGTAAAAAGGTCAAATCAATTTTTTTTTTCGGTATAAAATTAAAGAATGAAAGAACACAAGATTTTTTTAAAGTTGACGAGAAAAATTGACTCTAATCTAATTTTGAATAAACTTTTATACAAATTAATTATTACTATTCTCGTGTTGTAAATTAATTTTAATGGAATATTGAAGTAATGATGGAAATTTTTTTTTCAGAAGTTTAAAAACATATATCTATTATGAATATCTGTGAATTGTATATATAAAATTCTTAAAATTTTCAATTATTACTTTTCATAATAAAACTTTTCAAAAATAGAATCAGAACTAAAATTTCTAAAAAAATATCTTTATTTTTTAAATTTAATTGGTAACGAAAAATTTTCATTCTCATTTCCGCTTCTCAAAAGAAAAAAAAATATAAAAAATAAGAGAACAAAAGAGTCACGTATACGAGTGATCTAAAAACAGAGGAATTCCGAAGCTAACTGATATACGTATTATCCTTCCATCAGCTAGTACAAAGTGAAAACGAAGAAACGAGAATGAAGTAGGGGAAATAATCCTGACTAGGGGCCACGAATGGACATAGAGCCATGGATTTCCCTGCTTATTGTAAATGGGCCGCGTATATATTCGGCTTTGAAGAGAATTCTCCGCTTCATTTCAGTTTCTCCTCTCTGAGTGTTTGCCGATGTGTAGCTGTTGATCCCTCTGGAATGTTGTGCTCGATATCTTTGATATGCAAAAAAAAAAGAGATGGATCAATCATGCGATGTGCATGCGAAATGAAGAGATAAGTGAAAGAGGAATCTGCGAAATCCGGAGAATTTTTAAAGCTTTGATATATATCCAACGTTAGTCATTAATACAAACATAAATTTCTTCTATGATGCTTTGATTTTCTTAAAAATTTTACATCTCTTTTTATTATTACTCTCTGTCACTATGATACTTTGATGTTTGATTAATAATGGGACAATATCTAAAGTGGAATTCTTTTTCTTTTTATTCTTTTTTGTTTTTAATTATTTTAGATTATTGAAATGTAAAAGTAAATTATAATACATTAAGTATTAATCATAAAAAGAAGAATTTTTGTTTCATTTTCATAATAATAAATTCTCCAATAATATTCATAACATATATTCATAACTCCAATAATATGAAAAAAGAATTAAAACTTATAATAGTAATTATAAAATTAAATATAAAATAGTGGAGAATTCATGAAAAGAAAAATCGAAAAGAATAAAATACTGTTACTTCTCTTTTCTTTAAAAGTAATGTATAATTGTTATAAATTAAATGTAATCCAAAATAAATAAGAAAAATTAATAGATATTTGAAACATATGATAATAAGTGAACATAAAATTTCTGATAATTAGAAAGAAAATGATAAAAAAATTTAAAAAAAATGAATTAATTGAAAAATAGATTATAAAGAGAATAGAAAAATCTGACAAATAGATCTCTTCCACCTATCACTTAATTAAAAAATCTATCGAATTGTCTAGAGAGTGCACTCATGTGGACAATTAATTTTCAAAGTGTCTTTCCCACTGGTGGAACTTCGACAATTTGCGAGACGGACATTTTCGAAAACAGTCACGAAACAAACGTATGAGTGCACTCGTAGCTCCTGGAGTGGTACTTTTGCAAAAGCGTATGTAACAAGAGTGAAACGACTTCCACAACTTTTGTTTTCACATAAATTAGTTTTCATCTAATCTCTACAGATAACAGTCCTCTACAGATAAACAAATTTATTGGTATATTTGTATATATGATACCTGTATATGATATAATATTATATGTGTTCTTTCTTTTCTTAATCTTCTTTTTTTTTATTTCTTTTTTTTTTTATTCTTTATTTTTTTCTTCTTTATTCTTTTATTTTTTCATCACTTTTTCCTTTCCCTTTTTTCTTTCTTTTCTTTTTATAAACTTATAATACAAATTAAAAAAAAATAAAACTTTAGAACATTAAAAATAAAAATATTGTTTTAAAATTATAAAAATACATATCTATAAATTATATTTTCCAATTCACAATCAATTAGCATTAAACATTTATATTAGACATTTTCCTTTCCATAATAATAAAAATTATTCTGAAGAAGCTCGAAATTTTACGTTCTCTCTTTTTTTTTCTTTTTCTTTTGTAATGATACTAACAATGAAATCTCAAATAGGATATAAATAATCATCCTTGTGAACGTGGCCATGGAAAAGCTTGGAAGATTTTCTCGACCGAAGCAAATTGAGAAGAAGAGAGATATTCCTGTATTTTTCTTCGATAGGATTATAGGCATAGCTTGTGCACGGGCGAACAGGATTACCCAATAAGCGATTCTTTCTTTTTCTCTTGGCTGATAAAGCCTCGGCAAACGTACCCCGATTTTGGAGCCGATATCTTCTGAGTGACCGACTCGGCGAGAAGAGTCGAAAGTTCTTTCTTCAGCCTTGTTCAAAACCCCACTCCAGAATGTTCCTTTTATCGAAGTTGTATTCTAAGAGATTTTTAAGGATCAGATACATGGATACACATGGAGTGATTTAATGTCACCAATATATATATTTAATTCTTCTTTGAAAGAAAATTGGTTTTTTGGAGACTAGTAGATATATGTGTTTGTAAGATTTCTGTATTTGATTTGGAAAAATTATTTTAAAATGAAAATCGTTGTCTTGTTGCTAAATTTCCATTTTAAATTTTTTATAGTTTTTTATAGTTTAGCCTTGAAATATATGTTTTTAATTGGTATATAATTCATATTATTTTTTATTAATGAAATTTTTATTTTTCTCTTCCCATATTTTTTACTGTTGCAATCCTTGTTGCTTTTCCTGTTTATAGAATAGCTTCTCTTTTTACTATTTTTGCTAGAATTTTAAATTAAATTCATAAAGTATTAGATTTCTTATTTATTTAAATTAAAATCATAAAGTAATTAGATTTAATTCTTTATAATATTCTAATTTTTTCTTGAATATTCTATTCAATTTTTTCAAAAAAATTAAAATATTTCAAAATTATTTATTAATATATATTTAAACACTACATTTTTAAATTAATTGTTAAATATGTTATGTGTAATTTATATTTCTTGATGATTCTGATTATATTTTAAAAACCATACATATGATTCATTTGTTTTATTTAAATTTGAGAAATGTCAAAACATTTGAGACTGAAAGAATTATTGTTGAAATTATTTTTCACTCCCAATATTTATTATATTAATAATTAATCTAATTTATTTTTATCCAGAATTAATCCGTATAAAATAGTCAGTCTGGACTAATTAATTGGTTCAAAAAAACTGTTGAAAATAAATTTTAACGATAATTTTCTTATTATAGAAACACTTGTCGAATTAATACCGAAAAGATATTGATTGGGACAGACACAAATTCGGTGAATTAATTCTATTTCAATGTCTCTAATATTATGTGGGAATACTTGTGGAATCAATATTAAGTTCCCAAAAGCATTTTATGAATTCAATAAAAATGACCTAGTTGAAGAGGAACACTCTGATGCGTGCTTGGTGAAAGTGGAACAAGACAAATAGAATGAGGTATATATATGTATGTACTAACTACAGAGAGAAAAAGGAATTTCCCGAAAATTTTATTGCATTCATCTACCATTCAGAAAACTCGACTCTTAAACCATTAACTACAAAAAAGTTTTATAACTGATCCATGAAAATACAATTTTAATCTGGGAAAAGAATCTTCAATTAAATATTATATTGCAATCTCAATAATATATCAAAAATCAAATTTGACAAACTTGATAAATCAAACAAAAATATAATTCTATATACTTTTTTAAATTATAAATTTTTTAAAATTGTTTAAATATATATATGTGCGTATTATGTATTAATTGTAAATTTTTAATAATTAGAATTATCATATCTAACTAAATCTCTGATCACATACAAATTTTCCATCAGCAAATCGGACGATCCCAATTCACCGAGTTAAAAAAGATGCAGAAATCATCGGTAAATTTGTTAAAGAGAAAAATTGAACATGCAGCTTTGTTGCAATCAACAACTCGCTTAGAGGCCATATTAACTTGGTAAAAAGCTGGTACTCCGGCGCAATATATGTCACATATTGTTCGTACTTGGTTGCGTATATACGAGCCACATACTTCTCGCCGTACTCCCGTATGTACATAGGCCGGTAGACACATAGTGAGTGCATACTGGCGTGCATCGACCTCTGGGATAGTAGCGTGTGCGCGCGCGCATACGTACACAGAGGTGCAATGTGAAAATGTGGTCAAACATCCTGACAGAGAGGATTGGAGACTAAGTGAGAAGGAAAAGAGGGGAGAGAGAGAGAGAGAGAGAGAGAGAGAGATTTTTCCCGTACGTATATGGTAGATACACACCAGAGGGTGCACAGTGGATGAATTTAGTTCAGTTCCAGCCACTTCAGGATCGTGAGACGCAGGCGCGTTGACCGAGAGCATCGTGCTACAGGATCCACCCCTCTACCTATGTATTTATGCTAGATCTCTGTTCTTAAATTTTTCCTAATTTTTCTAATCTTTTCTTTTTCTTTCCTTTGAATTTCTTTGAAAAAGATCTAGTTACTTGTCTTTAGAGGAATAGAATAATAACCAATTTAAGAGACAAGATTAAAAAATAACTTGATATTATATTTTATTCTTTCTAGTTAATTATTTATAATGATTGTTATTGATAATTATTATAATTATCATAATTGTTGTCATTTTTTTTAATAACAAGTAACGGATAAAAATAATGCTCTATATTTTGATCATTTATATTCATAAGATTCTATATTTCTTCCTATTAAACTGAAAATAAATACCTTTTTCTATTTCTTCTTTCTTTTTTTACTATTCGTTTAGACTTGTTACTTCTTATTTCTTTCGTCTTCTTTTTGAATTTTGTTTATATTTTTTCTCGTTTTCAATTCTTCTTTATCATTTTTCAAAATATATTTCAATAATTTTTATTCCATTTATACTTTGCCTATATACTTCATGCCCTTCTTTAACTTCAGTTGTTTTAGTCCAGTTTAATAATTGATATTTTTTTTTCTGCATTTTTCTTTTATCTTTTTTTCTCTATTAGATTTCTCATTCTTTAAAAACATTAACATTTAACGTTAAAATTTTATTTACAAATCTTTTTTTTTAATCAATTTTTAAATATTTATGTAAATGTTTGCTTAACATTTTTTTATTATTATTTCTTATTTTTTTATCAATTTATAAATATATTACATTAAACATTTGCGCGACTTTTACCACATTATTTTATTGATTCAAGTTCTTACAAAATATATTCCATTTATTTTTACTCAGATTCTCCTTTTTCTGTTCTTTTCTTTTCTTTCTTGTATCCACACCTCAAACTTTTCTTTTTTTTTTTATCTTACTCATCCTTTCTCATCAATTAACCACCCCTAAAACTCTCCCCACTCTTACTGCGTCTTTTTCCAATCTATTTCTTCTTTCTTCCCCTTCCCATACCGGGCATACTCCCACCATCACAACCTCTCCCTTCCACCGAACGTCGGTGCATCTCCTTCTCAACCCCTTTCGTCCTCGAATCACTCCCACCGCGGCACATTTTTTTCGACCCCGAACGATGCTGAACGTGCGTACGCCTGCGTACACGCGGTTACTACTTACTACTACGTTTTACTACTGATACTTCCGTGCTACTACGCGCAGCAGCGTAACTTTACGCTGTTCCACCTTTATGCTCTCCACCCTTTCGACCTCTCCTCTTCGCGCTTTCTCTTTTGTGGGCAACGATGATATCCATCCTCCAGTGGCATATTTTTTTCTCTTTTTTTTTTTCTCTCATTATTTTGTTTTTGATCATACAATCCTCTTGATCAAATAATTTCTTTTTTTCTTTTCTATACAGTGTTGCGAGTTGGTTGATCTTTTAATTTATTCGTTTTTATTTAAGAAATGCCGCGTTATCCTGTTTTGTGATACATGAAATAAAAAAGATTAATGATATTTCTAAAAAAATCATTTTAAAAATCAAATTTTTAGAATTCTAGAAATAGAAATTGAAACTATATCTATAAAATGTTGCAAAAGTAATAAAACCAAAAAAAGATTTTGATTTCTTGTAAAGAAATAAATTCAAAATGCAGAATAATGATTTTAATATTTTTTGATATAATATTTTTCAATATAAGTTTAGATGATAAGTTTCATTAAAATTTAGGTATAAATAATTTATTGTTAAAAGAAATATGAAAAGGATACTAAATTTATTATTAATAATTATAGTGATTAAACTATTTCAAAGCGTTTATAAATAATTTTTGATATCGAGGTTCTAGATTCATTTTATTCCTCTATCGGGGTTGATTTGAATGAAGGAAAGCCAATGGAGCATTGCCAAATTGAAACAGAATCACTGTAAATCGTCCGCCTTAAATCCAGCTCACCAGGACACATTTCAACGTTAGGCCTTAACCTTATGGCCTCTTTTCTTTCTCTTTTTTTCTTTTTTTAATCCTTCACTATTGTCTCTTTGCTTATACTCCCTGCTTACTCTCTTTGCTGTCCATTTATCCACACTCCATCAATCGCAAAATAGTCATTTGAGACTTTGAAAGTAATTCATTTAACGCTTCACGTGTTTATTAATTGCCTGCAGGCGATTACCAGAACTAGAATAAATTTCCTTTTTCGTAATTTTTATTAACTCAATCTTAAATTCTCATTAAAAACATATGAAATTTAAAAATTATTTTTTAAAATTACTTAATTTTCTTTTCTTTTTTCTTTAAAATTTATTTCCTTGGAAAATATATATATATATATATATATATATATATATATATCTTAATATTATATAATATTTATTTAATGCTAGTAATATATAATTCTTCTTTAAAAAATTTTAATGAATTTATTATTAAATCTAATTTAAATCTAATCTAATGAAAATACAAATGCATTTTGTTTCTTTAAAGTCAATTTACCTGAGAAAATCTAACTTACACTAATTCAAAATTCATTAAAATCTATAGTGAATTATCTACTATTAAATTTTTATTAATAGCACATAAAGTTATTTTAAATGATTTTTTCTTCGACGTGAGTCTTCTTAAAAAAGTTAACTTAAAATTATTAAAATGTAATTAACTTAAAAAATAAAGAAAGTTAAAGAATATTGAAATCTTTCGTAAATGATTGCAATTTAATTTCCTACAAAATAATAATTTGTTATGATAAATATAAAATTGGAAAATCAATCACGATTAAACTTGAGATATAATAATAGGTTTAGAAAGGCTAACGATTTTAGGAAGTGCGTTTAATCGCGTTAAAGCACTGAACAACCGTGAAACGAGAATATCCACGAGGTGGAAGCGTGCATATACACACACATACAGCACGATATGTAAAATCCGTCCGGATGAATTCCGGTGGAAAGGTTGTCACGCCTGCGCCAACAATTTTGTTCGAAACTCAATGAAATGCCACGTTCTAATACTAGCCACGATAAAAAATTACCCGCCTACCCACCTTCCACTTAAATTAATTCCTTGCGATATAATTCACCTAAATACGGAGAGAATAAAAAAAAAAGCCTTAATAATGTGACTTTTCAATTATGGAAAAAGAGAAAAGGACTGGTTTCTTAATACCTAAGAAACAAAGAAAAATTTTATTTTCCAAATATATACTTTGAATATTAGATCGCTGTTTGGAAAAGAAGGAGAGAAGGTAATAAATTCCAAATATAAAATTTTAATTTTGGATATCTTTATTAGTTTTTAAGACATTAATGAAAAACTTTTAATATTATACGTTGAATTTTATATAGACATAATTAATACAATTATATTTATTGAAGAAGCTGTTGCTAAATTTTCAGTTGTTTCCATAAAAATTTGTCTCCTCGCTGAGAGCCTTTTAAATTCCAATCAATATCTATTATAAAATTATTATTATTCGAAGCGTGCCCAAATAATAATAATTGCCATACCTGAATGCCAAACTTTTTATTTGCAAATTTTCTTTTAATCCATTAATATCATTTTTAGCAAGTTAAATGTATTAATTTTTTGAAAATAAGTGATAAAATTTTAGATGAGATATCCTGTAGCTACTGAAATTGATGTAAACAATTTATAAGCCTTTTTTTCTTGATATTATATAAAAATATAAATACTACAAACAATAGTCGTGTCATATACTTCTATCACGAATAAAATTGTGTTTTAAATTATTGTATCTCCTCGCAAGAGATCTAGATGAGAAGTTTTATGGTAGAGAGAATTGTTGGATAAAGGTTAATTGAAGGAAAAAGAAGGAAAGACAAGAATTTCTCTTAAAAGAATGTACATGAGAAATAAATAAGTACGAAAAGAGAGTGAAGACAGTGAAAATTTTAGGCTTAAATAAAGAAATAGAACATTTAGAGAAAGAAGAAATGGAAAATCATGAACAGAATAGGAGTGGAAAGATTAACTGAGATTCTGTATATAATAAAATAGCGAAAAAAATATAAATATATATTATCATGCATTATTGTTTTTAGATATAGTATCTAATAAAGTAATGTATGTTATTTATATTTGTGTGTGCATATTGAATAATGATATTAAAAATGATTTCTATAAAACAAGATCAAATCAAAATATAATGCATAAACTAAAAATTCAAGAAAAAAAAAATAAAATTCAAAAACCAAAGCAAAGAAGTAAAATCTCGAAAACTCAAAAAAAAAAAACTTAAATTTTAAAATGCATATAAGAAGCATAATTCAAATGCAACTTCGGTAGATTAAGAGAGAATAAGCAACTTGCATACAAACAAGATTTACGGTGTGAAAAGTTAGGAAGAATATCACTGCAGCTTATGATTCGCATAAAAGCTAGATATACAGAAGATCTGAATTGAAATTGTATATACATTTGTGTGTAGAGAATAAAACAAATAGTTGGAAGGATAGAAAGATGTCAAGAGATGTGGCAAGTTGGATGCAATTAGAAGAAAACGGGCTGTATCACGAAATAAAAGCCGGATAAATGAATATTCTGAAAGCGAGTAAAATAGGTCGAAGTAAAAATAAGGAAAGATCGATGACAAGGACTTGGCCTGAACTGAAACCAGTATGAAAAGTTGGCGGAAGATAAAAGTAAGGATAGAGTTGTAAATCGTGAGAAATGAGGAAAAAAGAAATTGCAAAAAGAATTGATAACTATAGATAATGAAGAGGACTTGATAAAGCTTCAGATTAAATTTTCTAGCGAGCCAAGATAAAAAATGCGTAGCTATTATGTGTAAGAAACATGCAAGTTTACAAGTAATGTATCCCAAGACAAATATTGCTCACCTGAGGTAAACCATCTTGTACGATTTCTATATTCTCAAATATACAATATCCTCTACTTAAGAAAGACCAAATAATATTTTCGCCTTGTGTCATATTTTGAAATCTGAATTTTAAATATTAACTTCTATAATTTGGATTCTTTGTTTTCTATTTCTTCTTTTCATTTTTCGAATACTATGTTTTAAATTTTTTAATTAAAGTTTTAAATTTCATTTATCAAAGAAGAAAAAAGAAGAAAACTTAACCTCTTAACTTATCATCTAGAGTTAGACTCAAATTCAACCGATCAACCGAGCAACTGGCGAACTGGCCTGGAAAGAAACCATTCACGTTAGGAAAAACGAATCAATGACAACAAATAACGAAAAAAAGAAAAGAAGGAAAAAACGAAAGAAGAAAAAATGCACAGAATAAAGCAGAAATCAAATGGCAGGTAGAGCGAAACAGAACATACCTAGACGACGTATAGCGAAGAAATCCGATGAAGCGAGACAACCGCACAATCTATACACAAGAGATGAAACGAGTAAGCAAACGAGAGGCGACAACGTAACCGAGAATCACCGCGAGAGATGGAGTAAGCCCGTTTAAAGGAAAGAGCAGTAGAAAAGAGAGAGAAAGAGAGAGAGAGAAGATTGTCGAGGATGGTGGTGGGTTATGGTGACGTCACGTCGGGTCGATACTCACCCACACTCTATTTCCCGGCGTGGTGGTGGACTATGGGGGCGCAGGCGCGGCCTCGTACGCTCCTGAGAGCTCCTTCCCGCCATATTAGCCAGCATGGGGTAGGCGAGGATGTTCGACAGGGGTGATACGGGCTGCTTCTTTTCCCACAAGGTAATCCGTGTACCTGTGTCGCGTGGCCCAGCGATCTTACATACACCTGTCCTATTATCTATCCTGCAGTGTCTGCAGCCGTGAAAACCGGCTAATTTTGGTCCTGATAAACGCAAACGTCCTCAAAAGACGTCAGGGTGTACAAGGGTGGACCGGTGTGTCCCAGTTGTTGGGATTCTCGTGATTCCTCGACACTTGGTGAGATATAATCCTAGGTGTGCTCGCGCATCACGCATGGATAAACGCACGAATAGCATCACGGCGAGAACCACGGATCTCGACACCTCGACGGCAAAGAGGAAAGAGGAGAAGCAGAGGGCCTGGACACCCGGTGAAACGAGGAAGAGAAGGGTTGAGAGCAGCTGCACAATCAAGGGTGAGGAACTCCTCACCGCTTCCGACGGCCTTCCCGAGGACACGTCTAACAAAAGAGGCTGTAAATCGGCCGCGCAAGTGTGGATGTCTTTATTGTCCCTGTGCGACCGGATGTGCGGCTCTGCCGCGTGGCTCGTCCTCTTCACATGCCTCCACGGGGTGCGTTTTCCTGCTCGCGTGATCTGGTTTGAGTAAAGGGAGAAAGAGAGAGAGAGAGAGAGAGAGAGAGAGAGAGAGAGAGAGAGAGAGAGAGAGAGAGAGGTTACAATGTGGAGGAACGTGTACCGGCTACTTGCGTGATGAAAACATATATAGCATAGTATGTGCACAAGAATAGCAAACGTTTATCCCTTTGAAAGAATTCTTATGGGGATGATAATGGTGGATATAGATATAGATAGAATGACGAATGGTGAAAATTGTAATTAAATAGAAAGCAATGCTCAAAATTGGATTAATTAATTTCTTGTCAATGGTAATCTAATGGAATATTTTCTAATTATTAATATTCGATTTTTAAACATAAATATCATGATATTTTGAATATTGTTAAAAACATTAAAATATTATATTGAAATATGATTAACGAAATGATCGTTCTTCTTCGAATTTTTCATCGAAGAATTAAGGATCGTTTTAATATTAGGATAAGATACTTGACCATTTACCCTGATTTCTAGTTATATTAACCTCTTTACGATACAGAAGATTGCTTCATGGAAATTGAAGTTTTTTCAAGAACTAGAGGAAAACGTTGCGCTGTTTCTGACTGAATCTAATTGATGCAGATTCTGTAACAAGCGGTTGTTTTCTCAAGCATTGTTTGCGACTCTTAATGAGTTCTATCTGAGCACTTGTGTCCGCAGTTTCTCATTCACTGTACGGAATCTTTGCTCACCTTGATCAGCTTAAGGAAGCTTATTGGTTTTAAGATGCACACAATTGAGGCAATTTACCTTGCGTCAATGTAAAGTGTTTTCCAAGATATAAGAATAAAATGATAAATTTGTGAACTATTAATTTAAATATCAAAGAATAATCAAATCAATTGAGGGTTTTTGTATTTATTTCAATTTAATTTTTTGTTTATTTATCCTTCTTTCGAAGCATACTTGTGAAATTATACTTAATCATCATTCAATCATCATTCCAATCTGTGGAATCATAAAAGGAAATTTTTTATTTAATTAATTGTAATAACAATCATATAATAAGATAGTGAAACTATTCTGTTTCTGTTACACCATTATCGCATTCTATCCATTTAACGCGAATTTAAATTATTTATATCTTATAATAAATAAGTTAATTTATATTTTTTGTATATAAATTTTTGTATTTATTTTCGATCTCTTGAATTGACCCTACAAAGATATCCCACGAATATTAACATTTTATGACTCATTAAACTTTGAAATTTTAATATTACATAAGAACAAAAATCACTTTGAATTTTTATTTTCAATAATAACATTCAAAATAGATTTAAATTACTTTGAGGTGTGTTTCAGCTTGAATGACTTTGTTAATCTTTATAAAAAAAAAACAGTATAGATTATTGATGCAACATTTAAAAAATAATTAAAATCTTAGTCAGAAAACGAATTATTAATATGATCTTAATTTTTTATTCAGAATAGGAGAGAAAAGAAAATTGCGATCAATGTTTGCACAAAACTGATTATTATTTCTCTTATTCGTAGTCATGATAATAGTACTGTCTTTGCATTAGTGCCCAACAAAGAGATTTCTATTTTTCGACGGATCTTCTTTGAAACGCGTGCATTTCTGATTATTCGTAATTTCACAGGGAGAACTTATTTGAGAGCACTTGCAATTTTTACGAGCCTCTAATCAGTCCATTGATCGAATCTCACGTGTAACCACTACAAAGAAACTCCCTTCCCGTTTAACACAATTTGCTCGAGCTTTTAAACCGGATCGGAAATCTCCTGAAGATTTTTCATGTATCAGTAAATATTTTGATTTTATATTATTATATTTAATTAATAAGAATTGATTTATAAATCAGTGCTTATATAATACATTTTACATGTTTTATTTTCTTGATTGCTTTTTTATCTATCAATATTTTCCTTTCTTTTTAGACAATTGTAACATGAAATTAATCAAGTATTTAGAAAAACACATGAGTTTTAATTTCTTATAAATTAATAATGGTGTTTTTTCTTATTTATTGTTAATATATTATCTTAAACTTTATATAAAAAAATTTTTTAATTAAAATTTTTTATTTTTTTTTTTATTAACTGTTAGTTAGAAATAGATTAAAAATTAATTAAAAAAGACAAGGAAATTAAGAGACAAGAAAAAGCTAAATAGGGAGATCAAACTAAATTGATTAAGTTAATGATTAAGTTAACAAAGGAAATTATTAAAATTACTAATATTAATTTAATACAGGAGGGCCGGGGGGAAGTGACAGACATAAGCGCAAGTCCTGGAAGGCAAGCACCTTCCAACCAGTTGCGCCCCAAGGAACCACCCCCCATGGTCATTCAGGGAGATTTCAGAAAGGTACCGATTTCCATAATGCTTATTCTTTTTAAATATTTATTAAAAGCGTATCTTTTTTTTTTTCTTCTGATTATTTTATATATCAGAGAACAAGACTGTTCTTATTCTTTTTCTTTTTTTGATAAAACCACATTTCAGAATCCCATAGGAAAAGCTACACTATCCTAGACTATAGATATTCTAATCTAGGCGATGATTAAATCTCCAAAGAGCCAATTGATAAGTTTAATTATTTCAAAAATGAAAATAGACAAAAAAAAGTAACAGGAAAGGAGAATTAGAGAAAACCAATTTACCTTCTCCATAAAACTGTTCCAGCAACGATTCATGTGATATATCCTCTAATTAATATTATAAAAAAAAGAAAAAAGTTAATTTTATAGTATTTAAAAAAATATTCAAGAATATTCACTAAAGATATTTCTTTCAATTCAAAAAAAAAAAAATATATTAAAATATTTTGTTTAGTTACTGGAATAGTTTTATGCCATTTTTTATTAAAATGCCTGTTCATGGCATTCCTGTTGAAGTGGAAGAACATGTCGTTGCAGGTGAGTGGAATCAGCACAGAGATATTCAAGCAGATCGAAACCGTCGAGAACGATCATGACGCCTCGACAGCAGCCGCCCTCGAAGCTGTCGAACGAAGGGGTGAGATGGTTGTCCGGGTCATCGAGCCACGACAGATGGGCAGGCAGGCGTCCGAAGCGGCGAAGAAGTTCATTGCTATGCAGGTATTCACATGATTCTCTTTAATTTTGAATTTCTAATCGGACAACTTATCTATAAACATTGAATATATTTTTTTATTTTTAAAAAAAATTGTAATCTTAATTCGTTAAATAATTATATAAAATAATCATTTAATATTTTCTGAAATATTGTTTTTAAAGAATTTAAATATCTTGAATATTTAAATACCTTGATAATATAATTACTTGTATTTCAGGATCCAAAACAACCTATCCATTTTGTTGAAATAATCAAAAGACCAGGACAAACATTGGGATTATACATACGAGAAGGTAATGGTGTCGACAGAAATGACGGTGTTTTTATCTCGAGAATAGCCCTGGAGACCGCAGTCTACAATAGCGGCTGCCTGAAGGTTATCTCTTTTTTTTGGATTCTTAATTATTATTGTATTCTCTTAAATAAAATTAATTTGAATGTAGTATTTACTATAACTATCTTTATGAAAATTAAGATTATTATTATTTATATTAAAAAATATATTTCTATATTTTTTCTATTACATATTACATAAATAATATTAAGATTATTTTTATTTTTTCTTTTTTGAAAAATTTTTAAATATCGTTATTCTTTTTACTTCTTTCAATTAGGTTGGAGATGAGATTCTAGCAGTGAATCTGGTCGATGTGACGCACATGAGTCTAGATGACGTTGTAATCATTATGTCAATACCCAGAAGACTCGTCCTGGCGACAAGACACGGTCAACACCAACCAATTTCGCATAGTCGTCAGACTGAACATAAAGCACCTCCAGTTGTAGTGATCAAGAGAGAGCTAAATGAAGATGAAAGTGATCATGCAACAAGCAATCATGTCAGGTAATCGAATCATTAGACAAAAATCTGGAATCTAGAATTAATATAACTGTTTAGATATATAGTTATCTGAGAAAGAAGATTAATTTTTCTTAATTTAATATAGTATTAATTTAATAGAAAATGAATTTCTAACAATAGAATTCTTTCTTAATTCCTTAATTTGTCTAAGTACTTTAATATTATTTATTAGCATTTATTTCATAATTGAAATATTATTCTTCTAATATTATATATCTTAAAATAATGCTATTTATTAAGTTTAAAAAAACATTTTAAATTTATTGATTGGATTTTTTAGACTTTAATTTAGATTCTATTATGATTAATTAAAAATGGTAAAATAAGTCATATGAGGCTGTTTGAAAAAATTTAATAAAAGTTAATAAGAAGAATTAGTAGAATTATTTAATTTTGTGATTTAATAATAGGGATGGCAGTCGTAGACGTGGCGATGGTCGTGAGATGCTACCTTCCCGATCAAGATTAGGTTTGACAGGTCTAGGTTCCAGTCAAGATCTCGGATCCAGCAATGGCGATTTGTATTACAATTCTAGACCGGAAGGGCATTGGTCTTATCAACCACCACCGCCTCCTGTAATTACTCATCAGCCTAAACCCTCTACAACACAACACTTCCAGCCTTATGAGCGTGGATATCCAAAAACATTGGAGAGTTTGGCTGAAAAAGTAAGCCCTATAATACTTTATATATTCTTCAAAAACTTTAACGCAGGTCGAGATTTATAAAAAATATTAAATGACAAAATATTAAAAATTTAATGTAAGGATTAAAATCAATAATGCAGAATTAAATATTGGTAAGTTTAAGAGTCAAAATTAATAAAAAAACAAATGTAATGGAAAAGTTTGAAGAGAAAGAAAAAATTCTGATCAAATTTTATATTAATTAAAAGTCTTCACCTGCGTTTTCATATAGATCATAGATGTTCTAGACGATGTGGATCGAGCACCCTTTCATATATCTGTTTGCACCAAGTTGACACTTGTTTGCCCTTCTCTGTCTTCAATTGCAATAGCGATTCGAATAAGAAAGTGGTGAATTCGTGGCAATATCTCGAGACACTCCTGATAATGATCAGTATATTGTGTGCCATTTTAATTTCCAAGTAATTAAAATAGAATAAAATATTATCAAATATCCAAATATCAAAATATTTCTCAATCAAATATTTCAATTAACTTGGAGAATAGATGGTTCACAGTTTGCTCGTGTTTCGACCACGTGTTTCACATGACTAATCGGTTCTATGAATGAATGCTACATTGATATTAACCAGGATTTCACAAAGGTAAAGAAACCACTAACTCTTTCTTGATATCTAGATTTGTATATGCAGCAATTCCCTGCACCGTGTATCACATGGACAATAGATAAATATTTATATCTAGTATTATATATTAATATTATTATATAAACAAATGAAATATAATTTATTAATTCTAAAAAAATAATAAATATTTATTAATGTCCAAGTGGAGAATTGAACATCTGTCGCTATTTATGATGTAATTCCACTTTTTGTTGTTTTGTAAGCTTTGCTCTGTATATTTATTCTTTCTATTTCTTTCTTTCTAAGTATTGTCTCATCTTGTGGCGACTCGTGATCGTCATACATCCATCACAATGATATATGGATTTCTATGTAATCTTCTATGTAATTAAAATGTACAATAATCTATATAAAGAGATCCATCAATCATGATGGAAAAATGATTGATTAGACTTTCCTTTAAATCACAATCGATCTATCTTAAATAAATTACGATAAATCTATTATGATCTAAAGGGACATTAATTAATGATCTAAAAAGACTTCTGTTAAAAAAATCCAATCAAGTGGTCGATTGTGAAATGGAAAGAAAAATAAAAAATTATAAGGAAAGAAAAGAAAATGAATTAATTTGATTGAATTTAGGTACATTCCTTCTACACGGGGCCAGTTATCCCCTCTAATGGTGGTCGCCGGATGTCCACGGGTGCAGGAATGCAATCAGTTGGTAGCAGATTATCTAGTCAAACTCAATCAACGCATTATGGTTATGGTCAGCATACTGGAACTGGAAGAATAATGCCTAGAAGCGGTTCGGATCAACATTTACCTCGGGTTGATTACACGAGCATCACAACTCCAGCTAGACATACTCTTCTTAGGTCCAGTTTGAAGTCAGGTTCGCTACTTTACACAAAAATTGTTTCAACTTTCTTTTTTTAATTCTTCATTCATTTTGTGTCATTTCTCTTTTGAACAGGAACTTCTGCGTTGAGATACAATACCAGATATGGTACTCAGGGAGATAGCGCATCAACTACACAAAGACAAGGACAATTTGGTACTCTAACTAGGAGGCATCGACCATCATTGGATTACGCTTCCGATACCGAAGCAACCTGTTCAAGTTCGCCTAAATCAGCTTATTATTACTACAGGCACAATATGAATAATCCGCCACAAAGTAGTGCTGTCTCGCATCTTGCCACCCTCTCAAGATCACAGATTGGTCAGAGTTCCTCAGGTTAGATTATTGTCGCTTTCATCAAGAAATTCATTTTCTTGATTTTGGAAAAAAAAGTTTCAAATCGTGATCATGCTTTCTCTAGGCTTGAGATCGAATTCGTTGCCTCGTAGTGGCAGAACATTGCCTCAGCAACCAGGTCTCAGGTCTGGACTTAGCACAGTAGCATCTGGACTAATAGATCAGGAAGATAGCGATGGTGCACTGTCAGCGCCTGAACTACCTTCCATCAGACGTGATAGAGGTTAGTTCAAATAGCGAATCAATTCAGATATTTCGAGTATAATGAGAACACTGAGAATTCTATTGATTGCAACGGCAGGAAGAATACCATCATCACCTAGTGTGTTCACATCAGATGAGTACCGGGCATGGTTGAGTCGAACGCCGAGTACCAGTGCATTATACGAGCAGATCAGAGCCACTACAACCAGACCACCACGTTATACCTATAGTGCAGAAAATATTCATGCAGCTGCAAATCAAGTAAATAACATATACTAAATTATATTTTTATCGAAAAGATTAATATAAATTTTCTTATTTATTCATATTTCTCTTTAGGGTGAATATGGAAGCTATGGAGCATATAGACCACTTTCCAGCACATTAGATCGTTTGTCAACAAGATCAGCCTCTGCACAACAAGTGAATCTTGCCAATTTAAGAGCATCGACGGCAATAAGTTCAACATGTCCTCGTGGGACAGCGAATCAAAGACCGGCCTCGGTTGCATCCAGTGCTCGTACTTCTTTAACGAGTCAGAAACCATCATTGAGTAGCTCCACCACCCAGAGGGCAACGTCAGTCAGGAGAATTAGAAACCTGCTAGATCTAGAGTCCACACGAAGCATACCTACCCCCACACCTACCAGAACTCAGGATCAAAGACTGCTAGATATTAATCCTGCAGGTAATTAATGAGAATCGTAAACATTTATTTCAGTTTAAATTTAAAAAATTTAATTGCATTATATTATTCTTTTTTTTTCTTACAGAGTTCCTTAAATATAAGATAGAAAAACCTCCAACTGTTGGAACTCCGAGCTCTACCAGCTCTCTTTTGAGCTCACTCGGAGAAACTAGCAGCGGCGATTTGGCGGGAGGCGTTAGTGGGCTTCTCTGGGTTCATCTTCTGGCTGGACGTGGTCTTCGTTCGACAACATCTTCCTCAGCAGCCACTACACCTTCTACACCATCAGGTCAGCCTAATTTAGGTACGTTCGGGAGTTTGCACATCCCTTAGATTATTTTTTCACTGCACAACCTTTATATATATATATATATATATACATATATTAACAAATTTAACAAATATATTAACAAATTTGTTTTTATTTTAAATTTGTAGTAATTCCTATTACCTGAACTCTCGAATGCTAAAAAATATTCGAAAATATTATACATTATCACTATTATAAATTTTGAATTATTCTTTTTAAATGTTCTGATATAAAAATTTGAAAAATAGCAAAATATCTATGTTGTTCAAATACCATAATAGCTAGTTGCGGTTTGAGAGACCTTTACTGCGTACTGGAATGCGATAGAGTACATAAGGCGAGGACAGTGATGCGAACCGGTGATTTAATGTTCGACTGGGACGAAACCTTCGAGCTGGATCTCGTTGGCAACCGTCAATTAGATTTGCTGGTCTATTCATGGGACCCACAATATAGGCACAAGCTATGTTATAAAGGATCTGTACATCTGGCGACTCTTTTGAAGGAGTCACCAGTTCATCAATTAGCTGTCAAAGTTGAACCACGTGGTACAATTTATCTAAGACTGCGATACACTGATGCTCAGCAAACATTCCGAAGAAGAGGACTTCCGGTTATATCTCTTGCCACCAGGGTAGCACCCCTCTTCGGAGTTGACCTTGACACGGTGGTAAATATTCAAAATATTTGGCTGAGATTAAAAATTAAATTTTCTAAAATTTAATAATTAAGATATTAAAAAAAATAATAATAATTTGAATTAGGTAAGTCGAGAAAGCAAAACTGGTGGAGTTCCTGGAGGTGTTTCTACCGCTTTAGCAATGGGCGTTCCAAATGTACCCATAATTGTATGGCGTTGTGTAGAAGAAGTTGAAAGAAGAGGTCTTGATATTATTGGTAAGTCAAATTAAAAATTTAAACTTCTATTTGAATTTGAATAATTTTTCAAACGATTTGTTGAATTAGGTTTATATAGGCTTTGTGGATCAGCTACGAAGAAGAGGATACTTAGGGAAGCTTTTGAAAGAAATGCTCGTTCGGTGAATTTGTCGCCTGATAATGTGCCAGATATCAATGTGATTACTGGTAAATTTTTTAATTACTATTTCTAATATTATAATATTATATCATAAATGAAATTATAATGATTTTAAATTATTATTTAGGTGTATTAAAAGATTACTTGCGAGAACTTCCAGAACCACTCTTCACGAAGTGCCTCTACCAAATGATGGTCGATGCACTGGCCGTCTGTTTACCAGATGATCCACAGGGCAATGCAAAACTCATGTTTAGTATACTTGATTGTTTACCAAAAGTGAACAGGGTTCGTATCTAAGTAACTACTTATAAATTTTAATATATATTGAGGATACTAATTAATTATTTATTTAACAGTGTACATTAATATATTTGCTCGACCATTTGGCAATGGTAGTATCCCAATGCAATAAAATGTCTCCAGCAAGTTTGGCAGTTTGTTTTGGACCAGTGTTAATGCTACATTCAGAAGAAAATGGGCCACCTCTGGATTTCCAACAACCAATAGCAGTTCTCAAATATCTTCTTGAGATTTGGCCTGTTAAGTCAGGTAATGTTGTCATTTCTAATAATTAACTCATAATTAATATTTATATATATATATATATATATACACGTAAAATAATTATTTTATCAGGCTTTTTTAAACTATTGTAATTAAATTTATAAAATAATTATATATAACGAAAATTTATTTTAAATTATAATAATCGAAATAAAATTTGGCCTGATAAAAGAACCATAAAAATAAGAGCCGAATAATCAGTCGCTTATTTCACAGACAGTTCGGAAGATTTCTTCAGTCGCTTCAGCGCTTCCTCGAGTTACGCCAGTAGTCGAGCACAACAACAGTCAGCAGCAACTGCAGCAGCAGCAGCAGCAACAGCAAGTACAGCAACAGGTACAGCAACAGGTACAGCAGCAGTTGCAGGGAACATTGGGGCGCACAGGGCTGCCTTGGCAGCCTCAACACTCACTTCATCAACAGCCCCCAACTACGGCACCACCCGCAGCTCTCGCGTCCTCCACTCGACCACCACCACCGGTCAAGCCTCGACAGGTCAGTTTTCACTGTAGATATTGTTTTATCTCAGCGACGTTTGTTCCAATCTTTCGCCTCTCTTACCGCCGCTTTCTCTGTGAATTTACTCCACTGCTATTGATATTTATATAAATAAAAAAGTACATTAAAGAGGAAATATATTTGGATCACTTTTCTCAAGCAATACTTGTGAATTTCTATATCTTGCATTATATTATGTTGTTTATAATTATTATCATTTATTTCTTTTTTTATATTTGATAAAAAATGATATAAATTGAAATAATACAGAGGAAGATTAGGCGGAAGGAAGGTTAAAAAGATAAGAAACCATTACTTTTCTGAACTAAAATTCTTCCTCATTTTTTTTTGTTTTAAATCTTAATATATATATAAAATATATATATATATATAATTACAAATTAAAAGTCCAGAAAAGTAAAATAAAATAAAAGGAAATTAAAAGAAATGGACAAGAGTCTCTTTTCATTCTCTACCTTTTTATCCCACATATGTGCATTATATCTAAAGCGTGTTATGAACAGCATGGTAGGCAAAATAAAGACTCTGTTCTCTCCCTTTATTTTCGCTTTGCAGAACAAGCCCAGTCGCGCTTTAATATTTTTAAATTATTTATTTATTAAACAATAAAACATTCATTTACTCACATTCATTCATGTACGTACATTCTTCAATTCATTTACTCGGTTTCAGGTTAACTTTCAAGGATCGTCGGCTATTGCAAATTGTTCGCCATGAAGATTATATTTTGTTCGTATAATTCAAATGAAGAAATATATACGAAAAAATATAAAGAAAAATGATTATGGGTGGCAAACAGTTTGCAAAATATTCACATCGCAATGTATCCGTGTAAATATAACCTCAAACGCCAAAAAAGCCTCCGTGCATGTCTCGATGTCAGTTCTGTACATTTACTTGGGTGTTTTATTGATCGAGCGGGTTGCTTATGATTTTTCTGTTTCTCTTTGCGCCAGTCTTTTGACGTCTATCTATTATAGTGACGATTTACGTTGTCTTCTTTATCTTTTTTCGTTTGGGCACGTATTCTTCAGAGCAAACGCAAATTGCCGGCTCTACCAAATCGCTGACAGCACAGAGACGCCGCTTCTTGCACAGGTATTATCGTTATTATCGTTTTCATTCGCGTTTTCTACGTCGTTTTTAGTTATCGTTCTATCACATGCATGGCCAGAATTTATCAAATATATATATATATATATAAAAGAACCAAGTAACATAATCATCTATTATTTTTCATCATTATCATAGAATGGTTTCAAATAAGCAATGATTATAATGTATATTGAAGATTCTTCTTGATGTACATGTAAATATTTTGATTGCAAAGCCAAAGGATTATTTAATGAAATATTTTATTGTCTTTATTATTTATTAATATAAAAATATTCATCATATTCATACAAACTTCTAATATTCTTTCAATATAATATGACTATAAAATGTATTCTTATTTAAATAAAAGACTGGAGGAAAGGTATAAGAAAAGTGATCCCTCTTAGATTTTATTTTATTTAACCAATCATTCTTTTGAAAAACCACCAATAGTCTGAAGGATTATCAATGTCCCTAGCATGCAACAATTGCTCGTTAGATGTCGTTTCTTGAATCTGGTTTGTTATAGTAAATTCTGAAGATAGTTAAATTTGTTAATTTTTCTTTAATTTAATTTAATTTAAAATAATATTTGATGCATATTTACTTATTTGAAGTAGAATCAAGAACAAAATATCCTTTAAATCCTCAAAGATTGTCATGAAATCGCTGAGGTATATCCTATTCTACATAATTACTAAATACTGAATCCATTTCCTATATAATTACATTACATACAACCAATAACATTTACTCTTTGTGCAATAATTTAAATGAATAAATTATTATTTAATCCAAGTTTAATATCTAGAATCATTGTATATAGAATGTAAAAAATGAAAAATTTTATAAACATATTCTAATAAAATCTAAAGAATATATTAGTAATCGAAAATGACGCTGGTGGTACGGCGTCTTTGTTTATACAGGTGATAGTCTCGTCTCCCGGTTCACCTAGCAGCGAGGAGTCAGAAGTCTCGCCGGAACCGATTAATAAAAGCCTCCTCGGCGGTCTGGGACTCGAAAAGAGCAACGAAGGGACCACAGTGAACTCCAGTGGTCCAGGAACAGAACAAATTACACCGACCAGTAGTATCGACACTGAGGAGGGGAATATACCACATCTAGAAGAAGGCGAAAAGGGAGTTGAGGGTGATATAGAAGCTAGTGACGACGATCGACATCAGCACGTACCCAAGACGCATTAAAATTTCATTAAACATATGGATTAATTATAAGTCGAGGGTATGCGCCCATAACTTGAACATCTCTATTTCAATTTGACAATTTGAAAAATTTTGCTTTTTTTTTTGTTAAATAAAGATTAAGAAGAAACAGTGTTGGGCATCGAGCGATGAATATTTAAAAAAATTAGGATTTGAATTTAATTGAAAGATGACATTAATCGATTCAATTAGTTGAAAAGATTAATTGTAATCTAGTTAATTGTTAAAATAGACTGTAAACAGCAAAGTCTGATTACAGTTTTTGTAAATTTATTTATTGACATAAGAGGAAAGTTTGATTATATGTGAATATATTGCATGATACTGGTGCTGCAAAGGCTGATGGTAATAAAGAAATAATGGATTTTGAAGTCTGTTAAAACAAATGTCTGTAGATTGGTTAAAAGTTTTTGTTATTCGCAAATATGTTTATTATAATCGTTTAAAGAAAAGTGAGGTTAAGTTCTTAAGACATTGCTTATTATTCAAAATTAAATAGAATGGTAAGCAGATGTACTAAAGAAGTTTTTCTTTTATCTTAGCATACAATTTTTATGATGTGTTGATAAATGCTGGAGAAAAAAAAATACATTCTATTTCTGATTTCTCGAAGACATTCAACGCGTTGACTGCTTCGATTTAGAAACTTAGAAAAATTTAGAAACTTGTGCTAATATTGTGCTATAATTAATAATTTGTATGACAAAACAATTTTTTAATTTTTAATACATATTAGCTATAGAATAAAAAAATTTTTTTTAGAATGTTATTATTGCATTGTTGGCTGTGTTAGAAAAATAATTTTCTTCGTTATATGATGTTGTGTTTTAAAATATTTATAGACGTTTTCTTGTAACAGTCAACGCGTCAAATCGCACACATATTTCTCTGAGAATGTTGCATTTAAAAAATGTGTAATTTATACGAAACTCGAGGCTGAATATTTGTCGCCAGACGCACAATAAAAGCGATTATTGTTTCCCAGATGAAACGACGCGCATAATGGGACCACTGCGAATATTCATTATAAAATCATCATGAAGAAATGAGATCTAACGCTAACATTGACGATCTGACGACTAACTAAAAGCCTTCTGCAAGTTTTATATGTATACGAGTTTGTTTTCATATTGCTCATCAGATACAAATATAAAGATAGCCCATCAAAAAAAAAAGAAATATGGTAACCAAAATTATGTTGATGTTTATAAAAGGATTTCACTCTTTAGCTGCAAAATATATTATGATCTCACTATCATCAAAGACTGCGTATTGACAAACAGGTTCCTAGCTTAAAACTCCTTGCACAAAATTTAATTCCTAATTATTTTAGGTTTTTCTAGATATTTTAGAAATAAATAAATTACAAGGTTACCTTTTGCAGCTGAAGAATCAATGATTATAAATTTTTTATTCAAGCACAAATGCCATGGAAGAAGATTTTTTAATCATCTAAACTTTTTTTCTATATTTTACTTTGAGATCAGCCGAAAGCTTCTTTTTCAACTCAATATCAAGCAGTAAAACCATCAAATGAAAAATTAATAAAGCAAAGAAAACAACGTCTGAATACTTTTATAACAATGAGCATCTCGAGTCATCTTCCGTGTCCTAAAATGCACAAATTTATTTAAACCGACCGAAAAAATGATGTCCAATCTACTGAAAAAGAGGAAATGACGAAATTCTATAGGAGATTCTGCGATTTATCGCGCACATCCTCAACTCAAAGAAGCTTTACCGCTTCTTCAATTAAACTTTCAACGGAATTTATGGTATTTCCCGACCGGTCGAGACTGAGATCTCATGCGAAAGAGTTCCGGAGGAGTTTCTTCATCGGTGAAGTTAATTACAAAAGAAAAAAGACGAAATGAACTAATCATAATCATATTGATTAATTGATAATGGAAGAAAAAAACAGATCCATGTGCAGAAAGAACAGGACAAATAAAACAAAAATAAAAAAAGTTTACAAAAAAAAATTAAATAAAAAGACATACATACAGCTGGATACATATAAGAAAATATGAAGAAGAAAAAGAAGAATTACACAGCGCAATGCTCGATTTATATACAATATACTATATATATACATATTATATATACACACATAGACTAGTCACAATATACATGTGCTTTTGATAAAAAATCTATTACTTAGAGGTTAGTTAGCCCTCATATACAAAACACGAAGAAACTGTTATAATGTACACATTACTGCGTCCACATATACGTGCATTATATGTGTCAGAAGATAAAGAAAAAGAAAAAGAAATAAGAATTAGAAAATTGAAGAAGAAAGAAAAAAAGCAAGGTGTAGGTGTACGCAGATGATAATATATATAATGTTCAGTGCAATAGGAGCCGAGAAACTGGTTTCAACTTCTTGACTTCTTGTACATGTTGACAATAGCAAATCGATGAACGAAAAGTAAAGAAAAGTAGAAGAAGATGGATCAGAAGAACCGAAATTTACCGAAAAACGATAATAATTACGAATAAATTTAAAATAAATAAAGTTTAAATAAACTTATAAAACGATTAAAAACATAGTCAGTATTATTATGTTTGCGAAAAACAAGCATTTGAAGAAGACGAGCCAAGAGAAACTACCTTCGGTCAGAATATTCTCCGGGGTTCGTTTGTTCTACGATCTCGTCAATGGGGACACGAGTATCTATTTATAACTATTATTGCTATTATTATAGTTAGTTGATATAGTATTAATATAATGTTGTTGCATACACACAGTGGATTTTGTTGTACATCATAAGAATGAATTGAGATTAATAATTAGTCTAATTATAATCTATATTTCTATCTAAATTCATATAAAGTTATAGAGAATTTAAAACTATATATTTTTATTTAATTAAATTTTACTTGTCCTGATTATAATTTATAGCATTATGATATAAATCTTATGCTTATATATCAATAAGATCTAGTAATGTCAATGTCTTATTCTATTGCGGCCATTGTTGAGATTAATGAATCTAAACACGTCATGTTAAAATTACATGACATTATGTCTTCCATCGATTTCTATCCCAGTTTAAAATTCTTGCATTGAAGTTCTTTTCTTCAACTTTTCAATTGTTCCAAAGTCTCTTTTATAAATTTACTTAATATTACAAAATCTCTTTCAATTTAAATTTAAAATATATTAAAAATATATTAAAAATTATATATTTAAAATATATTTAAAATATATTTTGTTTATGTATATAATTTTTCATTTAATAATTATTTTAAAATTATCTTATTACAAATCTTTAAGCCATCAGTTTTTAAATACGTTTTTTCTTAAATTGTATAAAATATAAAATCTATTGCATAATCTTATTTTTTTATATTATTTTTTATTTTTATGGCATTAATGTCGCTAATGATAACATTTAATGTTGTATATTCACTTCACGATATTTTTATTAAATTTATGACTTTGAATAAATATATTTTTTCAAACATTATAAAATCCTCAGAAAAATCTAATGTGTGTTCGTAACAATGTATATAAATAAAAGTTTATATAATATATATTAAATGAATATTATATAACATTGCGATTCAATTTAACTTTTTTGTTAATTTTGTTTAATTTAGAAAAAGAATATTTTTAGAAAATATACGAATTTTGATCTTGTTAAGCGATTTTTCATGAGAAGAAATTCGATTCAATAATTAAAAAGTATTCAATTTTAATAATTAAGAGATTTAATTGAAAATAATAATAAAAAATTTCCCTTGATAATATCCAGTGATTCGTAATATCCAAGGAATAATAATTTTATTTATTTAAGTATTTTCAAGTCAGTTAAAATAATATGAAAAAACAATTAAAGTTTCATAAAACAGTTAAAATTGAATAATGGAAACAATTTTTGTAAAGGAACTGTAAAGAAATTATTTTCATTGTAAATAATAGCTTTTAATAAAAGATAGATTTTCCACACTTAAGAGTTAAGGAAAAAATGTTTTCAATGGATAAAATTAATATTCAATATCTATCTATAATGTTTAAATAATGTATAACAATGATAATATTAAAATCACTGGATATTTTTAGAATGATTTTAAAGAAAGAAATATTTAAAGTATTTATTATTATTATTAATTTGTTCATAAAAGACTACAAACAATCTTGTACAAAGACTATTAAATTATAAAGTGTAAAATATGTAAAGGTTCAAAAATCAAGTGGTACTTTGAAAAGTTGACCACTTAAATTGCTTTTTTAACTCGTGTCCTCATAAGTGAATGCAATTTGTATAAATGACATATAATATACTTTATATCGTATCAGCATTATTCAATAAAATATTCAGACTCTTAAAAATTTATATAATAGAAGCATGTCATATTTTTTTTATAATTAATTATATAAATATATAATTGTTCAACAATTTAAAGTTCAACGAAAAAAGAAAAATAAAAGAAAAAAAAAAGAAAGAAAGAAAAAAAGAAAGAAAAAAGAAAAGACTGTTTTTAACTTGGGAAATTTTTATAAGAAGTATGATAAAAACTTATAGTTTTTCGTTATTTTTTATTATAATCAAAACTGATCAATCATAGAAAAAAATAATAGATCAACATTTTTCAATCTATGATATACAAGAATAATATATGGATAATTTACATATATAAATTTATAAATATACAAAAAAATAATGGATTTTACAATTAAAATTCCTTTGATCATACTGAATGAATTTTAATTGTCTATTGATTTATAATATAATTACTAATAAAGTTTAATTATAAAAATACTGATTTATATAGTATACAATGAACTTTATTAATTTATATATTATAAATATTTGAATTATTATAAATAAATATGTTGAATCACATAACAAAAAGATTGAGAATTGCTGATTTATATGATCAATTAATATTTTTTGTCAATAATTTTTATGATAATTTTGGCTCTTTTGAAAAAGAGGGCCCATCAACATTTTTTCAATTCGATAAAAATATAGAGAACTGATTGAACAATGCTGTTACGATACAAGCATATATTTATGTGTATAATGTATTTATATTGTATGCATACCGCATACAAAGAGTGCACTCTCTTTTTTCCGCACAGCGTTAGTTTAATTGGTGACATCTCGGTCAGAGAATGTTATCAGTGGCGATGTTTGTTTCAAGTAGCCAAGAAAAGAGGATCATTGTATAGCTTAGTGTATCATAATTCGCGTAGCCACGCTCTGATTTTATGGAACCCCTGACTGTTTCATTGCCGTTCGATATGCAAGCAATGGAACGCCGGATACCATTCTTTAATTAAATATTTATTTTTATTTTTTTCAATTTAAACATTATAAAATTCTGCTTTCAGTTCCATTTTTGCAACATTTTTGTTATTTTATCGTTTCTTGTTATTGTAATAGAATAATTAATACATATAAGTATAATTATCTACTTCTTACAAAAAAAACATTCTTTACTTATAAAAAAATCTTGTTAGAGAAATAATTCCTTCCAAATAATTGACACCAAGATATCATTTGAAGAGAAGACATCATGGATAATAATATATTGATTTATATCCTTAAGATTTTTCAGATCTTCATTTTTCTACAAAAGAATAACAAAAATATAAAATATAAGTATTGCAATAATTTTTTATTATGAACGGTAATATTTATCTGAAATTATTATAATGAAATTGTTGAAAAATATGGAAAATATTATAATATATTATAATATATTAAAAAAACAATACTGTGACAAAGTATTTTGCTATAGAGATGCAAGCTATATGCATATTTTGCTATAGAGATGCAAGCTTTTACGAAAAAAATGTACAATTAGACTTGTAAAAAATTAAAAGTCTTTATCTTTGAAGAAATTGTGTTCTCCAAGATAATTTTATATAAAGATTCGCCAGAAATTCTTCTGCTAAAATAAAATATTTCGACGGTGTCCGGCTTTCCTCGATATTCCTAATTTTTAGTAATAATGATGAAAACACACGCCCGGATATGCGTAATATTATTAATATATTACGTGAAAGCACACTGCCGCAATTTTATATGATTAACTATTGTTATATATATCTATATCTACATATTATGCTACATATACATTAATTGAAATTTGAATACAATTGATACGTGTTTGACGAAAGATTCCAGGTTATAAAATTTGACGACTTTGCATCCTTTCCAAACGTTTTCGGTTCGTTCAATCTGAAAAGAAATCTATTTAAAACAAGAGAAAAGCATTACTTACTTCTGCAATCTTAATGGAATACATTATTAAATGGTAATTAATTGGAACAAAATAAGTTTTTACAATATTTTACAGTTTTTACAAAGCAGAAATATTTTTAATAAAATATTACACTAAATCCAATAATTTTTATTTTAAAATTAATAAAACAGTTTTTCAACGTTTTTGAATTTTTTTTGTAATCAAATAAGTTGCAACTAATAAAATAAGAAAAATTTAAAAAATTAATATAATTTTTTACCACAAAGTAATATTTAATTACTTTTATAAAATTGATAATATAATTATATTAGAAATTTTTAAGAATGATAATATACATAAGTTGAAAATTAAGAGAGAGAAGTTAATGAAAGAAAACAAATTGTTTCTTCAATCCTCTATATTATTCTTTGATTAAATTACAATTCTATAATATTTTGTATTTTTCACAGGATAATATGAAACATAATATACATATGAAACATTGTAAAATGATCATGCACAAAATGATCGAATGCTTAACAGATTGATCAATCGAAAGCAGAATTTGACAATCAGTTTTAAATCAATTCAGAAGATGTTTCATTTCTTCAGAATCCAATAATTTGTATCCAATAAAAAAAATATTTTGGCCTGGAGATTCTTCGAAAGACGTTGTATCGTTATTAAAGGATATTCTTTTCGATTGAAATCGAGCGGATGAACTGAATTCAAATGAATAGTGGATCTTGTAATCTCTTTTTCGATTCCTTTTTGCTAATCGTAAGTTATCTTCTTCGGTCGATTTCTTTTTTTCCCACTTTAAGAAGAGTCATCGAATAATTTCTCAAAGTGAAGAAATGAAAAATCGTGAAAAAAAATGAAGAAGTTTATATGTATTATATGATTTTCGATAGCTCACAACGAAATTTCTGGGAAAGAAGAGAAAATTGAATTAGGATTCACCTTGAAATTATGCATAAGCAACACGATGAAAAAAATAAAAGAGAAGAGTGAAGAATAATGATAAAACTAAGTAGTATAGACAGGAAAATAAAAATGAAAAAAAGAAAGAAAAAAAACGAAGCAAGAGTCGTAATATTAATATAAAAAATTAATTTTTTATCGTGCTAATATCTGATTCTGATCGTGTTTCATCGAACAACAAATAATCATGATTAACTAATGTTTCTTTGGACGAATTTCTGTGTGTAAAAAAAAAAAGAATAATTCAGCGGCTTGTATTTTCTATCGTGATATATGATCTTTAAGCAATTTTATTCTTTTTTACGATATTTAATCCTGCGATATTTTATAGGCCAATTATTTTGATAAGCTCAATAATTTTCTCTTGGAAAGGAGAAAAGCGTTTATCTTGCTATATATGTACACAATTCATATATACACTGAAACAGAACCGTCGAATTTTTATTAAAAAAAATGAAACGGAAAGAAGAAAATAGAATTAGAAGAAAAGAAAGATCCGACAATTATATAATCAAATATAATGATTTTTAATCTGTATATATATTTTATATTTATACTTCTTATGTTGAACAAAATATCGAAAATCCAAAAATTATTCAAAAAATTTGAAATATATTATATATATTATATATTTGAAATATATTGAAGATTATTAGTAGTTTACAAAATATAGCATAATTATAATTTATAAATTTATTTTTTTAGGTTAAGAAAAATAAAAAAAAAGTTAAAAAAAAAGAAAAAACGAAAGTTTTTTTATTTAAAATAAAAAAAACAAAGAATTTTTAATATTTGCCGTTGAAAAAACAAAAAAAAGATATATTTGTATTTTATATATTTCATTGCATTTTGGCTACTTAATAATTAATGAAATAGAATGATATCTTCAGAAAACCTAATATTAGTATTGAATACGATGTTTAATCTTCAAATCGTAAAAAAAATCGAAGAAATAGATTTTTAAACAAATAAATCGACGGTTCTGAATATAATGAGATAAAAAAGTTTCAACGAAATCTCTTCATACTAATTTAAGATTAAGAATACGTAATCAATGATTCGTGGGTACCAGTGTCGTTTCTGATTTCTCAATATATACATCTTTATAATCGTCAAATCCTAGCGCTAATGTATATTGAATATATATACGATGGACCATGTTTGTCATACTGAAACATTTCTAAAAAAAAAAACAAAAAAAAATATATATGTATATGTGTGAGAGAAAAAAAAAGAGAAAAAGAAAGTTTTTGTAAAAGTTTTTCCATAATTTTTCTATAATTTAGAAGCATAAAATAACTATTATGGATTTTTTCTTCATTGCATCTCAAAAGAAAAAAAGATTATTACATTTTTTAAGGAAAAAAACTGCAAAAAAAAAATAATGCAGGAATATGTATAATTAAGATTTAAACTTAATTAGCTCATATCATATACTTTAAAACTCTTTTTAAAAAATCTCGAATCGTCACGGGGTTTATTCTGAAATATTTTTAATATAAAATATTTTTCCTTATCTTTCGCATTTTAAACAATCAACTTAATTTAATTTTTTTTGATAATCCGTTTGTAATCTTCATTTTCTCGCTTTAATCTATAAACTTAATTGAACAAAAATGATAAAAATTGTTAAACATTTGAAAATCAGTTCAAAGAAAGACACTTACATTATTATAACAAAAGATAAAAAAAATCAAAATTTGATTTAACATTTTTTCTAAATATATCTTTTATCTTGAAATCTTTCTATGGATAATCTAAACTCAAAAAGACAAAGACTCCAAATTCTAAGAAGAAGAATGAAAGTTAATGAAAGACGAAGAAGAAAATAACTTAATGAACCTCGAGACGATTCTTTTAACCAACATGGCTACGATTTATTTTATTCTTCTTTTGTCTTTCGTTCTTTCGAAAGCCGACGATGATCTTCAATGAGAAAAAAAAAGGGATACAACTTAGTGGCAGAAGTCTCGCGCGAATCTCAGAGAGTAGCCGTGAAAAGGATGAAGAAAAACAAAGAAAATATTTGAATTCCTCGAAACTGTCGTTCACCATGACGTAGACGTAGAAACGACGAACTTCACACTTTTACGTATCCAGTACTCAATAATTCCAAAACGAAGCAGCCATTCAAATAGTAAATAGTTGGCCAATAATCAAGTTGATCTGTAAGAAACAATAGGACATATATATATATATATATATATATATATATATATATCTATATCTATATATATATATATATATATATATATATATATATATATCTCAAAATCCATATAGATCAATAAATTAATTATATATATAGAAAAGAAGACAATGAAGATGATTAAAAAGAGAGCAAGCACAAGAACTTTTGTCTTTTTCTGAGTTTGATATCTTGATCTCAGAAATTTCAATTTGAGGGACAAAATGTTTTCTTTTCATCGTGAAGAGGAAAAAAAAAAGAAGAAAAAAAAAGAAAATGATGATAATAATAATTATAAAAGAAAATGATGATGATGATAATAATGAAAGAAGATTAGAAGGAAAGATTGATAAAAACCTGTAAATAAGTAGAATTTCATTCATCACGTATGTATCTATTTGGATTTGATCTTTAGTCACGAATATGCGCGACAATTCTATTCAGAAAAAAATGAGAAAAAAATATATATATATAATATAAATACACAGATAACAAATAAATAATAGACACGCATACCAGGATCGAAACTGGCTGTCCTGGGGCCAGGTTATATTCTCTTTAATCCATGGTCTACAGTTTTGGGACCATCGAGAGGTTCCAAAACTGGATACGACCGTGCATAATGTAGTTCTTCAGAAGAATATAGCTTCTTATGAATTATGAATGTAGAAAGACACTTATACCTCTGAGAATAGCTGCGAACACATATCTCAATTCAGAATTCATTCTATCTAATGAGAATAGATAGAGATGGAAATATGGTGGCAAATAGATTGTGGGCCCTCCTTTGATATTATATATAATTTCTAATTTTGCAGATTTTAAGGTAAATCAATTTCCTTTTTTCTTTTTTTTTTTCAAAATAATTTATTCTTATTAGAATGAAAATTAAATAATAGTAAAATAAAATCCATATTTTTTAAGTTAATATAGAGAATAATAATGAAATTTTATTTGTAATGTTTTATTTAACTGTTTGGAAGAAAATGAATTAAAACACATTAAAACAGGGCCCGCTAAATCTGACAAATTTAAATACAAAACTAATCAACGCTGTTCTACGCTTGATCGTTTCCATCCTTCATCGAGCAGGGGCATAATTAGATCATAGATTTTATCCTAAAGCTTTCATCGTCCTACATATCATATAGAAAAAGAGAGATCCTTTGTTTCTGTAATAGAAAAATGGGCCTATGAAGGAAATTCTTAAAATTCAGTGGAATGATAAAGAAATGATAAGAAAAAAAAAGAAAAAGAATTATATGAATAGAAATTTGAAACAAAAGAAGAAGAAAAAAGGGCCTCTAATATTTGATAGGAAAACGAACCGCGTTTCGAAACAAACGAGTAACACGCTTTTTAGGTTTAGATGCAACTTCGACCTAGTTCTCAAAAATGTAACTAGAAAGCACTATTTAATATGTATCCTGAATTTTTTTCCATTCCCTTAATTATCACAATTCATGTTCTTACGTCTTAATATATTTAAAAATTTAACATTATTATTAATAATTTATAACATATTATTATATATTTATAACATATTTGTTGAGATTTTATATTTGTTTCATGAAAACTTTCAATTTCATTTCGTATTTCTTTTTATTTTATTTTAAAAAGAAATTAATAGTATTTAATTCGTATTAAAGCAAAATATTACTAATCGATAATCTTAATGATGAAGAGATAATGAAGGAAAAAGATCTAATACAGCTCATTGAATCATTCAATTCAGTTTCTCAACATATCCATCTTATGACCTCATATTTTCATATGACATCAATATGTATGATACGTTCTCATTTATTAATTAATAAATTATTTTCATAGCCAATTGATCTATTTCGATCATTGTGCTATTAATTGATATTTACTATTATAAAATATTTACTGCTATAAAATATAAATAGTCGGATTCTTTTTTTTCTTTTGTTTTTTTCTTTTTTTCGAATATTTTTTGTGAACTTGAATACTTTTATATAAAGAAACTTTATGGTATGAATATGAAACATTTGTTAACCCTTTCACATGAGGGTTTATTTTTTTCTAACTATCATTTATCAAAATACTTCTATTCTTACTTTCGAATTGTTTGACAATAATCATGACTGATGAATATTTAGAAAGATAATTATCGAAGAATTTCACGCAAAAAATACTGATAAAACAAAAAAAAAATAGGAATACTAATAAAAGTTGAGTATTAATTATTATTAGTATATTCAGATTATAATGAACTGAATCACGTGTGAAGGGGTGGAACACTGAGATAAAATTATATTTCTGATGGTTTTATGTAATTCCAAAATAATCAACAATTTTGTAATGTTTTTTATTATGATTTATATAAATTAATATTTCATAGAAGTCTTTATATGTAAACGTGTATATACAATCAGTACTTAGATCATTGAATTTTCATATATAATATCATTGTCAATCATTGTCAAATGAAAAGAGAAAATGCAAGAATACAATTATTTAAGGAAGAGCCTGTGAAATATATGTGAAAGAATAATTGCAATTCACTTGTTGTATCATACACTTTAATTGGAGAAATCTGTTGCGTGTTAGTTAATGTTATTCATAGAATATTCTATCATTAGAAAAAAACGATAATAAACAACACTTTAAATCCATTCTAAACTGCAATTTACAATTTGATTTCATCAAAAATTGGTTTAACGATGCAGTTAACAAGAATTCAAGAAAGCTTTTTAAATCCTAGCCTTTAAGTTCTTGTTAAATGTAATTCAACATGCAATCAATTTCTCCAAAATATACTTTTAAGATTTATGAAGAATGATTGAGAAACGATATAGAATATATCGAATAATAGGAATAAATAAAAAGCATGAGAGATAAGTGTATATGTGAAAGTATGAAATGAATAAAACAAAAGACAAAATGACGATACGAAGAAGCCAGGCGATTTAAAATCGCCAAGAGAATTGAAAATTCTAAGTCTATAAATATATTTACAAAATCAAGTGCATCGTATTGTTATGTGGAAGAATAAAAGATGAGTGACAGAGCGAAATAATAAAAAGAATAAAAAAAGCAATGATTGAAAGAAAATGAATGAAAGTATGAAAGATTATACGAGTGAGAGAAAAATGATTAAGATGATTTCAGGATATAAATGATATAATAGATAACAAGAATCTAGAAATTATAAATATTAATTTTAAAAGAAAGGAGAGAGAAATTAGCAAAGATAATGCGAAATGAGAAAAAAAAAGAAGATAAGACAGTTATACGAACAAATGAGAGATGGCTGTTATATCAGTATTTGCATTAGCTAAGGAAAAAAAAAAATAAAAAAAACGCAATTTAGAAGTATATAATAAAATAAATCGATTGATTCGAATTTAGATTCCAAGAATTGATTGAAACTATTGAATGATTCATAAAAATGCGTGTGTATATGTGTATGTATGTGTGTGCGTGCGTGCGGGCGTGTGTGTGTGTGTGTGTGTGTGTGTGTGCGTGCGTGCGTGCGTGCGTGCGTAAAAATATGAATGAATCAATAAAAGAAAGAGAAAGATTAAAACGTAGATTCTACATATATATATATATATATATATATATATATATATATATATAAAATATATATATATAACGGAGGGAAGAAACAACTATCGTTGATTGCTATACTAGGCAAGTAGATATAGATATATAAATATTATATTAAAGAATATATAGTAGCGTGTCAGTATAACAATTTGTAAATGTGCGTCGCGGTACGTTTATATTAAAAATGCATTGACACTCATGCAAACCAGAAAAAAATCAACTATGAGAAAAAAAAACATTGATAAAAATATGAATTATATAGAAAAATAATTGATGGATATTGGTAGCGGATGTTTTGAATGTGACAATGTCAATTGTAAATGCATTCGGCTTTTTTCTAAACTTTTATTTTTTCTAAAGATATTTTTCTAATACTTGAAGATCTTACTTGAAATTATACTATGTTCGCCAAGTCGAATTGAATATAAACAAAACCATATGATCAAAATTTAGGGGAATCAAAATCGGCTTTACAATTCTAAGATATAAAATAAAAAATTTATTTTTTTCGTAACTTATTTGCAAAATGATTTGTAGTAAAGTATATGTAATATAATAAAAAAAAACATAAATTGTTTTTAAGATAAATATTTATAAAATTCACCAATCGCGATAGCATAAAATATATAATCATTAATTGAAATCATAATTGAAATCATTTGTCATATGATTTGATATATTTATTTCTGGCGACTTGATTTGATAAATATAATGATAAAAAAATAAAATATAAATCTAACCATTTTCAATAAAAGATTCATCAGATGTACAAATTAATTCGTGATCTTTTTTTTCATAAATTTAATACTTATTTATAAAATTATTTACAAATTTACAAAAAAATAAAATATAATTTAATTTAATTTCTATATATTTAGATTAGGAAAATTTCTGGCATTGTAATGTAGTAATATCATTTATAATTTAATATGTCGTTTACCAAACAAAATTATATGTTAAATGTGATAGTATTATATTTAATACTATTATTTAAGATTATGTTATTAATATTATTAATTTAGATTTTGTTTTGCTAATGATAGAAATTTTTAAAATTCAATGATTTTCAAAAATCTAAATATAGCGGATATAAGACTTGAATTTAAGATAAAATTATTTAATTAATTAATCGTGAAAACTACGAATTAATTTGTACTTTTAATATATATATATTAAAAAAATATTTTTAAAAATATTTTTTTTAGATTAAAAATGTAATATGTCAAATGTTTTTTTTTCATGATAAAGCTTGATAAAGCCGAATGCAATCAGTAAAAATATCAGTAAAAATATAATACGTGAATAATATGTGAAACAACATCAAAACCAAATAGAATTTCTTGCAATATAATAGTTTATATTAATTATGAGAATTTTTTATACTTAGAAAGTATAAATATATTCTTCGCTATTTTCGCGTCATGAGTATTCATTTGAGTTTGCTTTAAGGTCTGCATCGTAACGAACATTCTCGCGATAAAAAATAGGGACAAAATGAAAAATCACTATGAAATAAGTAAACGATTTGTTTCGTTGTATATTACATTCAGTATCAGCATATAACTGTAAATTTATGAACTAGCAAGCCAAACACAACGGATATAAGAGAATTTCCGCTTTTGAGGACTGACTTTTTTATGTCATAAATAAATAATAATTATAATAATAAAAATAATGATAATAATAATAATATTAATAATAATATCAATAATGATAATATAAAAAATAAATAAAGATGTGCGTTTGAATTGCTATTATAATAATAATAATAACAATAACAATAACAACAACAATAATAATAATAATAATAAAAGTAATAATAATAATAACAATAATAATAATAATATATTTTAAGGCATGTTTTCATCCTGCGTGTTTGGCCAAGATTTTCTATTGTTTATGAAAAAAATTATTTGTGTTGTGATAATGTTGATCTTGATGACCGATGTTCATTGAAATGATAATTGATTAAAAATTGAAATGATTATCAATAATAGGATCAAGAAAAAATATTGAGCTTTTACATTCGAATACTCATTTATAAGTGATCACTCAGATTTTCTTTTTAAGTTTTGTAATATAAACTAAAATTTATCTAAAGAAAAATGATAGATACTGGGAATTCTTTAAGATATCAAATATTACTATGAATAAACATGAATATCTATATTAAGTAAATAAGTAAATAAAAATTGATTCGAGTGTGAAAGCTTAATTAGTAATTAACCGGAAATTAGAAATTATGTTTTATTTTCATTTAATTTTAATATGTAATCTGCCAACATAATCGATAATAACATGAAAAAAAAAATAACAATTGATAAATTTGAAACTAAAACGTATGATATAACAATATAAATCATTATTATTCTTAGTGACATAAATAATTACTAAAAATAGAATTATCGATTCTAAAAATTTTCAGCGTATATTTTTTATTATGATCATTATTTTTACTTGATAATAGATTGGCAGTCAATGTACTAAATGTGATGCTTGATAGTGAATCGATGAGTCTCATGCAAATAATAATAAAAAAAAAAATCATAAAAAATAAGATTCTAATATCATCATATTTTGATGATAACTTAGACAATGTTAAGTCTATATAAATTCAAAAGAAAGAATCGAAAGAATATATGTGATTGTCAGTCGAATTATAAATCAACCGTAGACATATCGTAGAACATGACTATTTCAAAGAGATAGTATTACCGTTGTTTCGTTGATAATTTTTATAGATTTTATTGTACCGTGACCGCATCGCGTGCTCTTGCTAAACTCATTTAGTTGCTAAAAAGTAAAAATAAACAATTAACTTATTAAAAAAACAGCATCACTGATAAATTTGTTAAATATCTATAATAACCCAATATTGTTTTGTTTGTCAAAAATGTTATAGTTTCTTATTTATCAAAATGTATTGGAAAATGCATTGCTTCTGGAAAATAATTCAAAAGTTTAATAGAGTTTATAGTAAAATATCTAGGAAATCTTTTCCACAATTTAAAAGAAAATTAATATTTCCTGTTTTTCTAATTAATTATAATTAAATCTTAATATTAAATTGTCTAATATTTTATATTCAATATTTAATAAAAATTTATATTAATTGTGGAATTAAAAAAAATAATAAAAATTAAATATGGATTTTAATTAAATATTTTATATTATTTTTTTTATATTAGAAATTTATATATAGATGTAATTATTTTATAGAATTATTTTAGGAAATTGAATGATTCAAAAAATAGAATAAATATCTATTTATTAAATAGAAATAATATATATATAAATTGGTATAATTATTAGACAAAATTAATAATCTAAAAAATATAAATTCTCTAGAAAAATTAATATCGATCTTTTAAAATTTACAAATAATATTTCTAAATTTTATGTTTTCTATAATACTTAAAAATAATCTTAGAAGTTTCACGAGACGCGGCCATGTTTAACCAGGGCTATTTTTCTAAGTTGCAAAGCATAATAAATAATGTTATATTATCGTTATTACACATTCATTGAATCAAATCACCAGAAATAAAGTCACATGATCAAAATCTAGGGAAATCAGGGTCAACAATTTTTATATAAAATAGAAAGCTATTTTTTTCACACATTAATTCATTCACAAAATTATTCATTGTTAATTACATTAAGATTAACATAAACATCAAAACAAAGAACATAAATTGTTGAAATAAAAATTGTTAAATAGAATCCATTTTCAAAAAATAATCAATACTTGTAGATAAAGTTGATGTTCAATGAATATTTTAAATTTATATGAATCAATAAGGCTAATATTTTATTACTTAATATTTAATTTATAGCACGTCATTTACTTTGTTTCAGATGATTTGATCCTGTGAATGATGTATAGTATATATTATATTGTATATTAATATTTTAACTAGCCGAATATGTAATTATGAGATAATATTCAAACATAGTAAATGAACTGCATGGCTGCATATAAATATGTAGATATCTTTGCAATATCAACTAAATCGTGCCGGTTTGCACTTGAGATCAGTGCATGCGCGCACTGCGACGCATTTATTAGCCTGATAATTAAAATTGAAATAAAAACAAAAAAGTATGAACGAGGATTAGAAAATTGTAGAATATGATTTTTTCGAGTTACAAATATGCGATTTGAAATTCCAGTGTCGATTGATTCGATCGAGGAAGTACAACGGATATGAATTAGTCAAAGAAAAGACAAGTCCTAGATGCATGTAATACAAAGCTGGAATCACGTTAATATAAATAATGTGCTGTGTGTGCGCGCGCGCGTTGTGTGCATGAATGAACAAGAATAAAAAATAATATGATTACGGTGTTGGTTTTTGACCAGAGAACAAAATTAAAAATATAAATCGTTCTGTCAGTCACCTTACATATTATATAACATCATATTACTATGCTGCCATATAATATAAATATATGTTTACAGTAAGGAATATAATAATAAAATATTATAAATAAATATGTTATAAGTGATACTTTGTGATCTCATTTCTTAAACACAAAGATTTAATTTTTTTTTTTAATTTTTCTTTCCTTTGTAATTTTATAGAATGATTATTAGCAGTATAATAATTATTTATAAATATAAAAGTTTATTTTTTTTTAATAATATTATTTCAATAATTCTATATAGAAACGATGGATAATTTTAAATTTCTTATTACTGTGTTTTAGATTAATATAGATTAAAAAATATTTTAAATGGCGCTTTCCGTGATTAAATAGTTTTGTAGTTTGTTAAACTAGTAAAAGATGATTTAGTGATCAATTGCGCTGTAGAGGGGAGTATAACTTACCTACAGACTTATCATATAGTTTAACACATAACCTCAATGTTGCAATGTCTAAAATTTTTAGAAATTTTTGTGGAAATGTATAAAGTGTATGATATTGGATTTTTATATTCTTTGTGATTCATCAAATTATTCAATTTTTCTTTCTCTTTAACTTTACAATTATTTAAACATGTAAGCCTACATTTTGAGGTTATGAATGAATTTCATTATTTATAAAAAAATATATTTTTCTTTTATATGTACGTAAAATTAGCGATTAGTTTTGTATTAAATAATCAAATTATCGGAAATCAGACATTTTTTTAATATAATTATTGAATTTTTATTTTTGCAGATATTTTTATTGTCTGTAACATAATTTATGTTTTATTATGAAGCGACGTCAAAGAAGACCTGTTTTAGAACTTAATCAATCTCAATCTGGTTCTCATGAAGAATATATACAAAGTAAAGATATATAATATTTAAAAAATTTTTATTATTAAATAGATATTTTTATTTATTTATTATTAAAAAATTATATAAAATATAATTTAAAAAAAATAAATTTTCAGTAAAAATTTATAGATACAAATCGAAATTTTATATAATATCTTATTACTATATTTTTTAGATAAACGCAAACATATAAATAATGATTATCAAGGACAAAATGTACCTGTTAATCCATTGGCAAATTTACTTTGTCACTATAATTCAGATAGTGATACTGAAGATTCTAAGAAAGATTATAAATTAGATGATCAGGTTAATAATTTTTTTAAAGTAAGTAAAATCTTTTGGAATTATAATTTTTTAAAGAATATGTGTGAAAAAATATAAAATAAATTAAATATTGATTGTAAAAAAAATTAAATATTTGGAATTTTATAGGAAATTCAATTGATTGCGCCTAAGCAATCACTTTCAAAGGAATCTAATAATGTTGCCTTAACAACAAATTCTAATATACACTTATCACACCATATAAAGCAACAAGCATTCAGTAAAATTTTATTAAATTCATTTTTAAATTCAAATTAAAATTTTTACAATATTTTATTAATAAATATATTTTTAGTGTGGCGTGAATGTTTAGATGAATCTTCAGGTTATCCTTACTATTGGCATATTGAAACTAATGAAGTAACATGGGAAATGCCAGATGAATTGCGATATTTAAAAAATAATGTTAAAACAAGTTCTGTTATAAAATCACAACCAATGCAAGAATCTCATTGGGTTGATTTTTCATCTATTACATGTAATTAAATTTTTCAATGTATAATTTTTCAATGTATAAAGATATACTTAATATTTAATATATAATTTATAGTATATATTTCTATTATATATAATCTTTTTAGACCAACAACCTCATGAAAATATACCAGAAGGTATGATACCAAGAGAAGTAGTAGCTCGAAATCGTAATAGATATATTTGCAATGAAACTTTCCAAAAGCAAGAATTTCAAATTGATCAAGATACTGCAAATACATCTGATACCATGGATAACGATTCTGATGATGGGTATAGAGTTAAAATATTAATATTTTGTTATAATTAATTCAATAAATTTCTTAGAAAAAAATTTAATGATTTAGGAAGATAGAAATGATTACATCTTATGGGAGTGATGAAAGTGATTCAGATACAACTGATGACAATTTATTAAAAAATAATACATCTTCTATAGTTGAATCAAAGAATATAGATTCAGTAGTAAAATTAAAATGCAATGAAAAATATTCTTTGTCACTTCCTTTAATGCAATCACAATTAATTTCTCAAAATATAAATCATAAATATGAAGAAAAAGACAATGTAGAAGAATCAGTAACAGAATTATTAGATTTGAAATCAATTGAAGGAACAGAAATGAAATACTTAAAAAACCAAACTAAACAACAAAATGTAGTTCAAAGAATAAATGAATGTGTGGATAATCTTAATGATAGTCGATTTATTATAAAATCTATAACAAAAAAAAATAGCAAACATAATGTTAATTCTGATGTAGATTTTCGCATTTCTTTGGTACCTGGTTATGATGAAGATTCAGATGTTGAAGAAGAAGTTAAACAAGAAAAGAAAGCTCTATTTCCAATTCCACAAATTGATGAAATCACAGAAAATGTATCATCACATAAAAGTACACTTGATGATCAAACAATAAATAATAATGATGATATTAATATTGAAAGAAAAAATATACTAGAACAAAATAACGAAGACATTTTGGAAAAATTGGAATGTAGAGACGATTCCGGAACTAAATCAGAAGAAGATATACAAAAAGGAAACAAATTTATCGATAATTTGCACAATCGAAATAAATATTTTCAAAGAAAAAAACGGATTGCATTTGATGGTAAAAATATTTTATAAATTAATAAGAGTTATTAAAAAAATTAAATTCAAATGTAATAAATTTTTTTCAGTTCCATCTACAAAAATAAAAATAAATGATAATAATGAAGCAAGTAAATCGGAAGGAGACATACAACGCGAAGAAATAAATTCTTCTGATGAACATTTTAATGAAGTTCGAATTGGTCAACAAGAAGAATCTAATTCTGTAATTGAAAATGTAGAAGAAAATATTTCAAATTTCAAAAATGAATTGAATATCGAAGAAGAAATGAATAATTCAGAATCAAATAATGAATCTAAAGAAAATGAAGAAGAAGTTAATCTATTATCACAAATCATACTTGAGAAATTGAAATTTTTATCGGAAGGAAAACCAGATGTATTGCCAGTTCAGTTAATGTCTATTCAATTACAAGTAAATAAAATTCTTATTTCAATATTTCATTATATAATTATAATTTCATTATAAATAAATAAAAATATCGTATATTGTATTTCAGACATTGTTTGTTGCATGGGAGGCAGGTTGTTTAGAAAAGAATTATTTGCGAAAATGGTTGTGTGACACCAGTCACGAATTGGAACGCTTGGAACAAGATGCAGCACCATCTGGATGGCTATGTCAGTGGGATAGGTATAGTATACCATCTAAAATTTGTGTATTATTTCATATAAATAAACATGAATCGTACCAAGACATACAAGACATCATGTATGTTATACACGTCATTATTTTAAAAATTTTCAAGTCATATAATTTTCGCACGTATCGTTACAGTGAGATATTAAATGGTGAAAACGAATGATTAAAACTTTTATTTCGAATTAATTTTCTTCATAAAATTATATTTTGAATTTGGAAAAAATACATATCCATTTCTTTTGCTTTAAATTTCTTATAATGTATGTTTAAAATGTAATGTTTAAAAAATTAAATAGAAAATTTTTATGTTTTTAATAAGAAAACAGAAACTTAATCAATTTGATTTTATCAATTTCAGAATGAAACTTTACAAAATTTCTTACAAAGTTTTTAGGATCATTAATTTTACTTATATCCTTTAGAAAAAAATATTTAAATCAAATCTAAATTCATTGAAATACATAAATTACATAAATGTGCGAAAGATACCGCGTTATCATAAATAATAATAAAAAGATAGGTCTGTGTTCAGAGTGGAGCCTTAAAGACCATATGTGTATTATTATCTGAAATATCCGATGAACAAAAATGTATGGAAAAATTAATAAACTGTTAGTGATTTAAAACATGAAGATTATAATATCTAATATATTTAAATATGTCAAGAAACAAAATTTTAAAGTAACAAAAGAAAACTTATTTCGGCTAAATGAAGAAACAGAAACTGCATCAAACAATACAAGTGGATAAAATAATTCATTAAAAATATAATCATGGAATTTTTAAAACATTGAAAAAAAAACATAAATTATATAACTTAAAAAAGCTACTTACTATCTTAAGGGAATAGATGAAAACAGGGAAGATCATTGCTGGAAGGAAATATTAAGTGTTAAAAGAAGTTCACATCAAGTTAACTCAAGTTCTTCTTGGATGAAACCTCATGAAGAAACTCAAAATCTCAAGAAATTATATTCGCCGAAAGTCGAGTAATTGGAATAACTCAAGGAATACCAAAGTTGTTAGTCGTGTATTAAAATAACAATACTTGTAGACAATCGTAACATATATGTTATAAGAAATTACTTTTTTCTTATATTACATTCTATGTACATATTTTTAATGTCACATATATACGTCATTTGTTTCTTGTTCAAAAAAATACATTCCATCATGTCTAACAATTTGTTTAAATGTGGCGATTCAAAGACGTTTCCCTTAGTTTCTCAACAAGTGCACATCATCGTATATCTTCGAAAATCATTTTCTGGCCTTTGCGCCTTTAATTACACACATAATCAATTCACTTAATATTTCGCTAGCGTAACGCAGACGTTGTCGACGTAATTCTCAATGTTCGTGTTGCGGAAGACAGCGGCTTCTATGTAACTGCTAAGTAACACTTAATCCTTTTGTAATAAAAGGGCCTCGCTGACTTAATGGCACGCCGAGTTGCAGGTAGGAGTATTAACTGATTGTTTTCTAGCTAATAAATTGCTTCAGAACTCAAGGAGAACGTTCCTTTCATGGAGTAACGTCTCTCTAATGTTTGTTAATGTAAAAAAATGTATTCAAATAAACCTTTTTTATCTATCATTGTATTATATATTTTTGCGGGCTTTTTTCCAGGTCGCATAAGCGATATTATTACCAGAACACTACCACTGGAATTACACAATGGACCTATCCAGATACAAGCATCGCCGGTGGAGCTGAAGAAATGGAAATTTGTTCCACACCTCCTCCAATGGAACAAGAAGAAATTATTATACCTGGTATAATGAAATTATTATTATAAATGACTTGTATAATATATTTCCTTCATATGTATTTATATTTACCAATAGAAGAAGATGGATTGAGATCAAAGCCAAAGGAATCACAGGAGAGTGGTGAGATAGCTGAAGATATGACAATTCTAAGGAACAATGACATAGAAGCTCCACCTCCACCTCAAATTTCAAATCCAAGCCCACCTCCGCCGCCAAGAATTTATGCGGAAGATTTAAAAAGAGATAAGAGAAAACAAGATAAATGCAATGAAAATTTAAATGACAAAAAACATTTGGGAGAAGGTAAATCTTTGCATAAATTTTTCTTTTTACATAGAATTTTAAATCTAATTTAATATATTTTCTTCTTTAGAGAGAACAGCAATTACAGAAATAAAGCAGTTGGAAAATTCTACTGCATTATCATCTGCCTTATTATCACCTCAACCTTCTAATCTTGTAAATGTAACTAGCGCGGAACCTCTGCCGCCAGGAGTAGATTTAACCGAAGCACCTTACGAAATATCTGCAACAGCATTAAAAAGAATTATATATAGTGCTGTGCAACCACCAGGTAGTGCTCTTTATGATACAACTGCAAGAGATCCAACAGTTTCTATTCTAAGTCATCCAGCGGCAATAGTACAAGAACATTATCTTCAATATCCAACATATCATCAACATTTGCATGCTGTATGTTATTAAATAGTATATATATATATATAGTATATATATAATATATAGTAACTTTTAATCAGTAAGTTCTACAATTAATTTTTTATATTTGTCAAATAGCCAGCGGCCTTAGTACTTCCACATAAACATAGTGTGCAGCCTGCAATTCAATTAATACCTGACTATACTCCAATATATACAAATCATAAAGTTATTGAAAAACCGCCAGTTAAAACAGCAAAGGAATCTCTTGTATCTGCTTTAGATTCATTTTATAATGATATTGCACGCATAGAAAATGTTGAAGCAGAAAAAATTTCTCAAAGACAAGAAAATCCAGTGGAAGTATCTTCTTTATCAATAGAAGAAGTAAAAATGGAAACAGAACAAGAATCTATTCCTTTTGAAACTACTATAAAAGAAAAAAAAAGAAAAAGGGTAAAATATAACAAAAAAAAATAGAATTATAAATTTCATAAATTATTAATTAAGAAAAAAAATAATATTTTATTATTATTTCAGACAAGAATCGGTATTAGTAAGAAACATAAAGAAGTGTCTAGTATGGTAGCAAAATGGCAAAAAGTACAACAGAATTTTGAAAATACATAAATTGGTTAGTTAATCTAACATTTAAATGATATTTTTTTATATTTTTTAAAAAATATATATATATTTTACATATAAAATTTAAAATATTATTTTTTTAGCTGCAACTTGGTGATATTTAATTCATTCAACACAAATAGCGCACTATACTTTTTTCAGTATAGTGTTTCTGTACCTGTAATTAATATTATTATCCTACGCACTTTTTTTTATCTTTAAAATTCAAGAAATTTAACAAACGAAATGTGAAAAATAATGTAAAAATAAACAGTTTCTGAAAAATAATGTAAATTTCAAAGTAGAACACATTTTTTTTTTTATTTTTGTGTAGAAAGTATAAACTGATTAGTTTGATGCTCAATTATAAAAGAAATACATTATCATGATTTATAAGTATTTGAAATAAAAAGTATTGTAATTTAATCATATACAATTCCATTATTTTTACATATTTAGTTTTATATTATATACTTTTCAAAATTTAAAACTTCATTAATCTTCACTGAATCATAAAATCATAAAAGAAAAACAGAGAAAATGACAATTGCAAAAAAAAACAGCTAGAAAATTTTGCTATCCTCTATTTTATTATATTATTATAGTTTTAGCCTTCCAATCTTACAAAATCTTAAAAAATAATTAAAATGATGATTTTGATAATGATTTTTATTTTATAAATATTGAAAAATAAATATATTTTTAAAATAATAAATTTTGTCGCCTCTTAAAAGTATCGAAAATTATAGAGTTCGAATTAATCACATATTTTTAAAGTAAGTTTATTTTTAAAAATGGTGGCTATTTGTTTGTTTAAAGTTTTAAAAACAAATAAAATAAAATATTTTAATCATCCTTAGATATTTTCGTAATTAAAAAATTTTAAGGAAATTATTGGAATTCAGTATAATTGCAAAAATTTATTTATAATATTATATTCGTTATATAATTTTATTTGTAATAATATGTATATATGTGATTAATAAAAAAAGAAATATGTATATATATATATATATAAAATTTTAAATTCATAGTTATTTAAATCTTTATTTTTAATTTCAATTCTATGAAAATTTAAATGTAAATGAAATTAAATTACAAATTTTTAATTAAAAAAAATTATATTATTTAAAGTTTTTAATTTTAAAAATATTTAAATTTAGTTAGGTTTTTTGAAAAAGTTTATCAAAATCATAAGTGAATGGTTGTATAATCCAATTTATTATTAGATAATATAATGGGAAAAAAATAGAAAATATAATGAGTACTTCAAATATTAGTGACAAAAAAATAGTATCTGAATTACGAAAAAAACTCACACAGGATCCAAATTTAATCAATCCTTGTTTAGAGGTAATATTATTTAATCTTTTAAGGTTATATGATTTTTACTTTTATCTACTAAAAATATTTAAAATAAAAAAGTTAATTTTAATATTAAATTTTAGAAATTAATTTATAAAAAAATAAATAAATATACATAAATAATTTAATAATTTTTAATTTTTTTTAACTTAAAAATTCATTAATAAATTATTATTTAACCTTAAAAATATATATATATATAATTTGTTTTATTATATATTTTATTTTTTTTAGGAATATAATTTTACTGCAAAATGTTTAGAAAAAAATAAATATGATTATAATAAATGTTTATTATATGTTGAAAATTATAAAATCTGCAAAAAATTTTGGGTAATTGTATATGTATTATTAAATATAATTATCACGTTGTAAAAATATTTTATATATTTTATTGGTATTTTAGGCAAAGATAATAAACTATCGAAAGATAAAAAATATAAAACCCTATATTCCTTTACCAGAAGAACGACAAAAAATAAAAGCAGAATATTTACAATCGGAAAATAAATAATGTCTCTTACATAATTTTGACATGCTTTGATTTGACAAGAATTGTAATCATATAATAGATTTAAATTTTTTAATTTTTATTATAAAAAATTAATTCACTCTTATTAATTAAATAATAATAACTTATTAAAATTTGCCAAAATTTGATGAACTAATATTTTACTAATATGTTTGTTCATTTAGATTTATTAAGATATTATTAAAATTTATTATAAAACATTTTTTTTTTAAATATATTAATTTATAGTTTAAATTTGTATAAATAATTAAAAACAAAAATGTCTTAAGTCAAGTTTATTATCATTGCTTAATTTAAATTAATTTCTAGGTTCAAGAATAAAATACTTTTTTATAATTATTATATTCATAAAATGAAGTTAATAATGATATAATGATCATTCATTTAAATTACATATATATAATTTTATAGTTACAGTTTAATTATAGTTATCAAATAAAATAAACATATAATTGTATTTTGCGTTTTTAATTATATTATCAATAGATTAAAAATATATAAATAAAATGTACATATAACTTTTAGGAATAAACAAAATATAATTTATGTAAAATGATTGTTTTTATCTTTGGCAAAAACGAAGATTTAAAGAATAATACATTATACATATTATATTCGATGAATTATTAACAATATAAACTTACAAACAATATGTTATTACATATGAGAAAAAATTAAATATCTAAAGAATAAAGTTATATAAGAATACTTCAATTAAAATAGATTACATAGTTTTTAGATTACTATTTATACAAGTGTATTCATAAATATTTCAATTAAAAAATTTAGCATTTCGAAATAGTTTCATATTCATTCATGTTAATTTTTTTTTTAACTATTTATATACATACACTAAAATTTACAAAAAATTTGTTACCACTATTTAACATTCAACTCTTTCTAAGATTTCAAACAAATGCAAATTTGTTTTTTTTTTTAAATATAATATATTTTCTACAGAGTATTTTTAAAATTATAATTATTAATAATATGAAATGGATTAATAATATATTAAATTAACAAATAAAAAATTTAACTGAATATTCATATAATCATTTCAAACTTTATGATGCAGTCATTAAATGGAATCAAATATAATTATCAAATAAAATCAATTAAAATTTATAATAATTTTTAAATATTTTTAAATAAATTTTTTAAAACATTTTTAAATAAATTAATTTTTTCATGATTGATTCTAAAACGTGGAAAATATTACTTGATTTAGATTAAATTGATGTTTTGAATCCATTAACATTTATAGAAATAAAAAATAATTTAAATAATAATTGAAATTTACATTCTTTTACTCAGCATTGTAATATATTTTGTCAATATATTTTTCATGTGAAAATTTAATTAAAATTAATATGTATTTGATTGTAATAAATCGAGATTAATAAAAAAGAATTAATTATTATATGATGCCTATGTTAAAAAAATTATTTTATATTTCCGATTATAATATAGATTTTATATATTTTTTCCACGTTAAAAATTTATATTTTTTTATTTCATTTTAGAAACATGAAGCATATTTTTTTATTAGTTTCATTAATCCTCGAGTTCTTTAATCTAGCTCAAAATTTATTGATTCGTGTGTTAATACACGAAATTTTGTACATTTGCAAAAATATTTTATTATTGGAAACTGATTACTATAAGTATAATATAACATATACATGCATTCTTACTCAAAATAAATAATCTCTTTCATGTATCTTATTATAGATATATACCAATATTATTCATCTCTATCATATTATCCATCCGTATATCATTCCAACTTGCTCAGTTTTCATATATTACGAAAACTTTTTCCTTTAATAATTATTTTAAATAAAAAAAATTTCTGCAATGGAGAAGATATTCATTTCATGAGAATATTGAGCAAGCTAGATTTATAATTTTATTTCTCAGACAATACATATTAAAAACGAAGAATTCGATGTGCATTCAAAGCTAGAAAGCTTCGCATGTGCAAAAATAAATATTCTATGCACAGTCAGAGTTACGAACAGAAAAATTCATGAAATAATTATGTAATTATATCATAATAATATAAGATTAAATTGTTTTATCTCTGCAAATGAATAATTAATATTACATAACAGGTACTTCTTCTTTTGAATATGATCAGTGATGATTACATATTTGAATAAACTATTACTATCTACTGTTAAATATTTGCATATTTATAATCAAAATGCATTTTTTTCTTATTAATCATAATTTCAAAATTTCTTTCTGTTCTATACTTACTGATTCGTAGCTCTTTCCGACCGTTTGTTCATATTTCTTCGTTTTTAACATGTATCGTCAGCAAGTAGTCAGTCTGTACGATCTTTAATACGGAATGTATAAATACGAAAATGACGACACATTTGACGTACCTAAAGAAATAATAATTTATTATTAATAATCAAATATTTTGTTTAAAATATTAAAATAAATCTTACCACACATGTTCCATAATGAATATGTGCTAATAAAGCTATAATAGCAAGAATATATGTAAACACTAAGTCTATATTAGGTAAGATAAATGAAAATATTGCTGCAACTGCTATAGGTAGTAATATCCATGATAATAGTTCACATCTAGTATTGCTCATTTGTGATACAATTAAACGACACTGTAAATTTTAAAAAGCATTAATTTTTTATTAATAAAATAATTTTGTATTAATTGTATAAATCTGATATCTTTCTCTTACACATATATTTGAAAAAATAGTTCCAATTGCTAAAAAAATTATTCTGGGATCTTTTTCTATGATATTACTAGGTGAATGGACTATCCAAATTGTTGAAATCATAAAGAGTACTGCTAAAGGCAATAAAGGTCTTATAGCATCTACAAATGTTCGCATTTTACCAGTTTTATCTCTATATGATCTAAAAATTGAAAATACTTTTTAAGCAGAAATCATGAATAAAAAATAAATTATATCAATTTAATTGCACTGACTTGTATATATTCCACAAAACCACAGGTAAACTAGATACAATTGCAGTAACATAAAGTAATATTTCAAACATTACTCCCACTGGTATACCACCAGGAAAAACAATTTTCCAAGTTCTATGTCCACCTATACTAGATATGATAAAAACAATAATAGTACCCTAAAAATTAAGATAATCATAAATTATTGTTATTTTATTTATGTCTATTAGTAATTTGCCAAATATTTTAAAATAGAAACTTACTACCATAGATAGGTCATATCCCCAAGGAAGGAATAATACCCCTGTATTATACTTTTCCCAATGAGTCAAATAGAAACTGATAAACACATTCCATAAGATGAAATACATTCTTAATGGTGATACACTAAAATCTGTCCGTCCAAAGACAGAAAACATACAAACACTAATAAGCATTGTTGTCCAACTGTCTAATCCGTGATCAAATAATTCTCCTAAAGGTCCAGATGTCTGTGTACGTCGTGCTTGTTTGCCATCAATACCATCTGCATTATATTAAGTATAATTATTTTATAAGTAAATTAAGAATGAAATTATACTTACCAAGAGTATATGCCATAAATACATTGAATGCACCTAAGGCAAAGACCCATCTTGGTATAGGGGGATATTGTAATTTATCATCACTTGATGCATATAAATAATAATCATAAAATGCAAATAATGTAAAGTTGAACACAGTAAAAAGAAATCCAAAGAAAGTTAATACATTTGGAGCAACCCATTTTGGACAGTACTGAAAAAGAATTTTAAATCAATTTAATTAATTGTAAAAAAATTAATTGTAAAAATAAATTTTAATAGAAAACATACATGAACTACTTTATTCCAAAATGGATGCATAATGTATACACTAAGAGGACTTGTATCCACTGAGCTATACTGAAAATATAAAAATTAATTAATTATAATAAAATTCATAGATTTTTAAATCTTTTTTTAAATCAATTATCCTTAATATTGTAATTCTTAAAATAAAATAAATCTGAAATTTAAAAATAAAAATAAAAATCTAAATATTTTTAGATTATAAGTTTAATGTATAAATGAACTTTATGTAATTATAACATATATCATTTATATATTTATTATGAAACAATTAGTAATTAATAATTAAAATAATTCAATTAATTAAAACAAACATTTATAATTAAAATTTTAGTAGTGTAAATAAATCAATTAAATAATAATCTTCAAATTATAATAAATAATTATAATAATACAATTTCTTCAATAATTAACATATAATTTTATAAAATATAATAAAAATAAATTTATAATTTCTAAAAAAATCTTATTAAATATTTTATTAGATTTAAGAAGTAATTTATAAGAATTTTAATTGTAGAAAATCAAAATTGTAAAATATTAAAAAAGTGAAGATAATTATTCATATAAGAAACTTACTTTATAAGTCTCGAAGCCGGTAAGATGTTGCTCAGTAAGATATTCGACTTCAAAACTTAACTTCTGATACATTGTAATGCGAAAATGCGTCTAACCACTATGTTTCAAAAAGACGTACTTTAATCCTACTATAGAATCAATTAATTCTATTTCACTTCATCGAAATATTATTCTCCCAAAATATTGTTCATGTATCTAGGTTATAAGTATACAGATACAGAAACTTGTATTTTCACAAAGCACGTGCTTGCTGTATCATGGTTTGCTAAGCGTCAATTCATAGTAACATCGATTTATGTGAACAATATATGTTCAAAAATGATTTCATTCCGGTATGCAGAATTTCTGAAGGCTAATTCTCACGTATTTGTAATGTAAAACCACAGTCAATTTAAATGAAATTAAAAGCGAACAATAAAATGAAATTTTATCTATGAAACTGCGTATTGATGGTTATTTATTTTTAAATTGATTTGAAAGTAGGCGTATCCTTGGAGAATATCTTGTTAGATAATAGTCGAAGATAATCCATTTGAAAGGGTCAGAGTTGTACATATCTATATATATATATATATATATATCTCAATTTAAATATTTTACTATGCTAATTATGTTTTAATATTTATTGAGTAAAATAAAATGTGAAATTATATGATAAATAAGAATCAAATGTTATTAACATTTGAATTATAATATTTAAAATAAATTGTATAAATAAAAAAATAATCTTTTATTGAATTTGCATTGGACATACGTAACGAAGAAATTATTACATTTACCACAAAATATTTTTAATTATAGATGATATACTATGATTTAAGTTGATTTAGTAGAGGTTAAATTAAAATTTTTAAATTGATTAAAATATATATATTTTCTTTTTCATGAAAATAATACATTAATAATTGTTAACATATTATTATAATAGTATAAGCTTGTATCAAAAACAAAATAATGCAACATTTAATAAATAATTTAGCGTATAATAAATACAAATAAGAATTTGGAAATTTTTATAGGTTATATAATTAGAATTAATATTTTTTAATATAATTAATAATAATATAATTTAATGTAAAACATATTCAATAATATTATTATAAAGATAACTTTATTAAATAAAACTTATAAAATTTAGTTTTTTATTATATTTTATTATTATATTACATATTATATTTTCTGCAACATTAGATTGCATTAAATTAGTTTACTAATATTACATTCCAATACCTGAAAGATATTATAATAATAAATATAAATAATTATAATAAATCTAAATATAAATTGTATTTTATATAAATTATATTAATAAGATTCTTACATATTATTTCAGCAAGTGATAACGAAGAACTAAGAAAGGAAGAGATAATCCACTTCCAAAAAAAAGAATGAAAGTTGCAGTTAACACATATCTATTTTGGATATTTATTGGAAGATTCTGTAATAATAAAATTTTTTAATTTTTAGATTTTAATCAATAATAAAGATAAATATAAAATAATATAAAGATAATAATATTATATGAAATATAAAGATAATATTATTATATCAATTTAATTAATAGTAAAAATAAGAATAGGTTAAAAAAGAATACAATGATAATTTCAAGACTAATTTATCTAGAATTTATATGCCTCTTATTTTTTATTAGAAAATATTAAATTAAATATTAGTAATATATTACGCATAATACGCATTATATAATAAAATATTACTTTTACTTACAGCACCAGGGAAACCTTCCGGTCCATGATCTTCACTTTTTCTTACAGTAGTAGTTTTGAAAGATCTTATAAAATTTCGTAAAACTGTTCTTATAGCTGACATTTTTATAATTTCGTACTGTTTGTTATTACGTCTAGCTTTTTTGACAAAATGGCGATGAATCGTCTGCTTCGAACAAGTACAAGCACAGTCGGGGTAATAGTAAATCAGTTATCAGACTTTTATTCAAAAACATAAAGTTACTAGAAATTACTAGTTATAGCTTCTCATGATTTTATAAATCTTTATTACAAATTATAAACTTATTAATCAATAATCATTTTTATATCATTTAGAGACTTTATAAAATTTATAATTAGAAAAATAGATTTTTAGATTTAATAATATTAAATGATCATATATATATATATACAACATATAGAAATGCGTACGTAAATAAAGTCACATGTTTAATATATAAGGAAAATAAAGATCAATTTATAATTCAAAAATGTAAAATAAAAAGATATTTACCCTTATATTAATTTATTTATGGAATTATTCGATGTTGAATAAATATAAAAGTTATGTCGATAAATAATGATATATGTAACAATGATATATTGATTTTGATATAAATATGTCATTAGCCAATAACTAAAATCGCAATATCTATTTGTTTCGCGTTTTGATTTGTGTACATTTTTCGTAATTTAATTCATTGATATATAGTAATCAATAATATATTAATAATAAAATGAATTAAAATGAAATAAAATAAAATGAAACTTACTAACTTTTTAAATTCATGTAAAATAATAATTTTTCATTGTATAACTAAACAAAATCTATAATGCAGTGTATTTAAATATGTATAGGAGAATATTTTGAACTTCTAATTTATATTATAAATGTTAAATTACATTACAATTATTATAAATAACAATATTTATTTTTATTTACTTATGTTTTTAAATACTATTATTGATTTAAATGTTTCGTAATGTATAATATTTCGGTTAAATTCAAAAGAATATTATTTTGTTATGTATAAAAATATGTTTTAACGTCAACTATAATTTCATATTATTAACCTGAAATATCATTTAATGAAAGTATGAAGAATTAAATAAAAATTTATTTGAAAATATTTTATTTTAAGTTTGCTTACTTATATTAATTTATATTATTCTTTTTTCTAATAATATTTTATGTATTATTAGGATATATATTATATAATAAAATATATATTATTTCAGTTTTTGTTAAAAAATTATCATGACTAATAACGTAAATCATCTGAACAAATATTTTAAGCAAACTTTGAAACCTACTGTAAGAACAAATGTAAGCTATACTGATTTGAAATATTTTTTATATTATTATTTATAAATTTTTATATAATAAACTATAATTTAAATTTCTACTTTTTATTTTAAATATAATAATTTTAATAATTTCAATTTTTAGGTGCTAGAATGTCGTGTTTGTGAAGAAGTATTTACTATTGATGGAATAAAAGTACCAAGATTGTTACATTGTGGTCATACAGTATGTCATTCTTGTCTTTTGCGATTGAGACCTTGTATGACAGATCAACAGTTTTTATTGTGTCCTTTTGATAGACAACCAACAGGCATTAGTCAGAATAATATTTATAATTTGAAGAAAAATTTTGCTTTGATTGAATTATTAGAAAGATTAGAACAATCTAATAGTGAGAAACTACTGTTACTTGAAAGGGAAAGACTTCAATCTAGTCAATCTTGTGATGAAGATGAGGCTCATACTGCAGTATTATATTGTACAATTTGTATGACTCACTTATGTGAAAATTGTGATAGTATTATTCATTCTTCAAAAACATTAAGCAAACATAAACGTGTACCTCTATCAGAGAAACCAAAAGATAAACCTAAATGTCCAGTACATACAACACATGTAGCAGAATTTACTTGCACTCAGGAAGGCTGTCATAATTCTCTTATGTGTTATTTATGCAAGGATTATGGTAGACATAGCACACATAAGGTAATAAAAATAATTTGCATAATAATATAATTAGTTCTACTATCTTATTTAATTGCAGTTAGCTTTGGTAGAAGTTGAGGCAGAAAATATTAGAAAATCTATAATCACTGCTTTACAGAAAATGACTCAATTTATGGAGAGTATGAGAGATACAGCAAATAGAATTGGTATGATTATTATTTTTATTTTAATTTCTTATTAAAAAATATAACTTCAATGTAAAGACAAAATTAGTAAATTCATATCAATTATTATTATTAGAAACAGTGATACAAGAATTAGAAGGATGGACAATAGAGGATGCAAGACAAAGAGTACGTCAACACTTTGAGGAATTAAGAGCTCTTTTAGCTGATCAAGAAAATGCAGCTATATCTTGTGTTGAAACAGAAACACGTGAGAGATTGTGCGCTTTGAGACAACAACAACAAGATTTAACTATTACAAGATCTCAGGTAGCTGATGTGTGTATTCAATGTGAGAGCATTTTAGATTCTGAAGATTGGAAATTATTAAGTAGTGCAACAAAAGTTAAAGAAGTGTTAACTACATTGGAACAACAACAACAACATTATGCTCAACTTGATCCTGATTTTCTCACACCTGAATCTTCTATACCCATAATATTCAGTCGGGTACGTTTATCATGTATTGTATGTACTGGATATCATTGAATATTATCATTGAATCAAAAAATCAGAAATTGATATTGTTAATATAATTTTCTGATTTGAAAGATAAAATGCAAAAATATTTAACATAAATTTTTAATGTTAAATAATAAATTTTATAAAAAATAATTCACAATGCATATAAATTTATTTATAGGATAATAGAGTACATATTGGTACAAAAATTGATATGCGTGTTGTAATCTTGGGGTTGGATGGTGCTGGAAAAACAAGCATTCTATCAGCTATGAGAGGTATTACGCTTTCTGGACCGCCAATTCCTACAATTGGCTTCAATGTGGAAAATCTAGAGTACAAAAATCTAGTATTTACTTTATGGGATGTTGGTGGACAGCAAAAATTCAGGCCATTATGGAAACATTACTATCATAATACACAGGCTGTTATTTTTGTTATTGATGCTAGTGATAGATCTAGATTTAAAGAAGCGCAAAATGAATTATCAAAAATTGTAAATGAACGTGAATTGAAGGATGCTTTGTTTCTCATATATGCTAATAAACAGGTAAAATAGATTATTTATATTTATATATTTGTATTGCTCAAATGATAGTTGATTAATCTTATCAATTTTTCTAATTACTTTTTTTTTTTTTTTAGTTTTTATAATTTGTAATTGTTTTTTTTTCTTATTATCATTTTTTTATTTTATAGGATGTCAGTGGTTGCGCCAGTGTTGAAGAATTAACTGAAATCTTATGTTTGCAAAAATTATGTTGTGGTAGAGCATGGCATATACAAGGTTCATCATTAATCACAAATGATTGTGGTTCTACACAAGGTTTAGATTGGTTAACTCAACAGTTAGGTGCACATGAAACATTGTATACGATACCAATGGTATCGTAAAATTTATTTATTACTATTCTTTTCTGTAGAAATGTAGATACAAGATAATAATGAAAAAACACAAACTTTTGCATTTCCATATTAATATAATTTGTATGTTACACATACTATGAATATTTTTGTTATTTAACAATTGTGATAATATTTGAGATATTTATGCATTAAATTATTTGGCTTTGAAGTATTATCAAGCTATATTATATATAATCAAAAGGCGAAAATAAACAGCCTGAGCATGTCTAGAAAAGACTTATTTATTTTATTACATTGGTTACTTGGTTTTGTATTTATTAATACATAATCATACCAATCGTATTTATATTTATATTTCATTCAGTCATATTTGCACACATCCGATCATTCTTACATTTTAACTGGAGCGAGCTTTTTAATACGCGCGTACACTGTACGGAAATCGAAATAATATATAATATATATATTTATATATATATAATATAGCATCATTAAATTACATCTCAATTATCTTTCAATTGTATATAAAAACACTTGACAAACAAAAACGGAACAACTTAGAGTCTTTTTCTGGAGCTGTGCCATGGGAGGGATATAGGGCAAGATGACTCTGATGTATATATGCCATACAGCATATAATGCCATATATATAATTACGTTCACATAACGTATTTTGATAACACATAATGAGCACTTTGACTTCTTTTTGGACACTTAATATTTATGATGTAACCTTTCACTAATGAATTTCATGGAACACGATCGAATAATCGAAGATTAGATTAAAAAGTTTAGGCTATGAAAATGAGGCCATATTTTAAATATAAAAGAAAAATAAAAAAAAGATGAAGAAACTTCGAAAAATTCACTGACATAAAAAATTTTTTACAAGTTTTATAATTTGTTTTTTTTTTTTACTTATTCAATTTAAAAGAATCCGTTGATTTTTTGGTAATGATTAGTTTTTCTTTTTTTTTTTTTTTCATTATTATAATCTTTTGTGTTTTTCATGGAAAATTAGTGCGTATTGCGGTTACACAGCTCCTGGAATACAGTCTGTGTTCGTATCGATTACGACACATTATTTACAATTCATCATGTTCCTGAAAAAAAAAAACAAAAAAGTATTAATAATGCATTTAAAATTTAAAAAAAAAAAGGAATTATTTAATATCACTCTCAGTAACGAGGAATTCCAGCCATTTTATTAATCAATTTAAATCAGAGCTAAATAGTATCATCATAGATTCGAACGAAGAAAGAATTGCTATTAATATTTTTTAAATGGATCTTACTTCAGTATCAGGGACATTATTTTCCTCTTCATCTGCATCTTCATCATCATCATCATCCTTATTATCTTCATTTTCTTTGCTTTCTTTTTGTCTTTGTTTTCTTTCTTCCTCATCTTGAGTTTCTTTCATCTTTTTCTCACCTTCCTAAAACATGTGTAAAATCACATGTGTAAATTTATGTTATTTTATATTCAAAAACACGGCAGTAGCTATGTTACTTCAGCAACGAGGAATTCCAGCTTTTTATCATTCATTAGAATCAGCAACGCCTTTGACATCATTATATTATTTCTACTAATTTTGATCACAACCTTATTTTTTTGTTACTGAAACTTACTAAAGTAGGTTTCCAAACTTCTTCGCCAAATTTACGAGCAACTTCAGGATCATCTGTGATGAGAACATTATCAAAAATTGTTCCAGATCTCACTTGCCATAGATCAAAACCAATAGCGCAAATTTCATCTCTTTTATATAATTCTGGATCAGGTGTGTATTCAGGATTATCAATTTCTGGATGAATCCATGGTCCTTTATAGTTAGGATTATCAATTTGTTTTGGTTTCCATTCACCCTTAATATAAAAAAATCAATTAAAATAAATATTTATTTTAATCATTTGTTTAATTTATATATAGCTAACTTTATATTCAGGATTATCAATCATTGGAGCTTCCCATTCTCCATCCATTTCATCATCCCAATCTTCAGGTTTAGTAGCTTCAGGATCAGGAATATGTTCAGGTTTATCCCAATCTTCTGGCTTCTGGTCATCAGGATCAGGAATGGTAGGTTTATCATCCCAATCTTCAGGTTTGCTCTGAGATGGATCTTTAATTTTTTTTGGTGGAAGAAAATCCCAATCTGCTTCTAGTTCACCAGATTCCACTTCTTCATTGTCAATTAGAACCTAGAAAACCAATATGAAAATTTGAAAATTTCAATAAATATTCCAAATTTTGAAACGAATTATGGAATATCGTTCTTTATTATTTTAAAAAAATAATGTGATTTATATATATATATATATATATATATATATATACACAGAAAATAATATATAGATATATATATATATATATTTTACACAGAAAATAATCATTACTGTTCAAGATCCTCGAATATCTATTTATTAAAGTAAATTAATGAGAACATGTAATTCTAGGTTTGATATATTTCGTAATTTCATTATACTTTTATCTTTCATTTTTTTTACCTTATATGTATTATCAGGTTTGACAATCAAAGTATATAAGTGAGTATAAATGTCATCTTTACAACGAATATCCTTATTAATTAGAAGGTTCTTTCCCTTATAACTGAAGATCACATGAACTTTCTTTGTTCCTGGTCCACAAATATCAGGTCCTGTAAAAAAGCATATATTTAGCAAAAATTAATTTATAAATAATTATAAATTCTGCTAGAAACATATCAAGTTATATATTTATTTTTAGACAAATACTTAAAAATTTTTTCAATACATTTGCTAAATCAAACATTTTATTATTTTTTCAATATATAATTAACAAAATATAAATGTATCTTAACTGGTGCCTGAAATATGTATAATTACTATAATCAGGGCATAAGTAAGAATTTATTCTCCGAGATCCATTAGCACTAGTATATAATTATCAAGATATAACCAATGACTCTAGGCTCGGATTTTTAATATTTATTTAATATAATTATTCTTACCAAACATAATTTGATATGGACTATCACCATGCATATCTTTTTGATCCAAAGAACAGTCAAATATTTTAACATATCCACCACCACAATCAATATTCTGTTCATGTTTAACAGTAAATTGAATGACAAGTGTTTTGTCTTTATTATTGAATGGTTTAAATTTTCTACTTAAGGCATAAAATCTTGCATCTTGAGATGTCTGGATACCTGTTTTAGATAAATAAATATAATAAGATAAAAAAATTATAATATAAATAAAAGTACAATTTCATATAAATTATGTTAAATTATAATTATTTTCAATATTTTTAATAATATAAATAATTTTTATATGAGTTTATTAATTGTACAACAAGTTTCTGCTTATTACCTTTATCATTCTCTGGATCATTCCAGAATTTTCCATGCCCTAAAATAAACTTTCCAAATTCTTTTCCAGGATGTTCAGAATACACCCAATTTTTTTCCCAGGAATCTGTAAAAAAATCTTTCATAAGAATATAATCGTAATATAATAAATAATTTTATAATAACAATTAATTTTCTATATTTCTAATTTTTCCTTCAAAAATAAATGATAATAAAAAAATTTTAATTATATAAATTTTAATTTATAGAAATTTAGAATACTCGGAAAATTATTAATCTCAAATATTAAAATTAAAATCAATATTTTTTTCAATTATCTTATAAAAAAGTTCTAATTTTCGATAATAATCGAATATTTATATCTTGAATTGAATTAATCGCGATACATAGTTAACATATTTTCGAAGCATAGACAAGTTTATTTCTTGAAGCATTCACTACAGATCAACCAATCGATTGCGCGTCATGTCGGCGAAACGCAAACCGTATGCTTATGGCCTTTGCCACGAGATGATGGTTCTCATGCCACGTTCGCATTAACTTCGATTTTTTCACCAGGCATATGGCATCATAAACAATTCCAACGCTCGATCATGAAATTGAACATTAATTATGCACAAATTCGTATACACGGGTGCACAGCATTGCGGAAACGATCGAGGCAAGGGCGTGTGGTTACCAAGGAGAAATACACTATTCGGTCTCCCCTAGAGTCTATTATCAGATTTTCTGGAAAGTACTTCACAATTAACCCATTGAGAATTATCTCAATTAATGACTTTGATGTGGTTTTTACACAAAAAATTGGCAGAAAAATCTTATAAACTGTTCTGAACTCTGTTTGATCCGAAATAGATGATTTCGAAATGGAGTAAGGAAATTGAAAATGAAACGATCGGAAATGTTTCAAAATGTTTACTTACCATCAAGAAATTTTTCTTCAAAGTAGATCTCTGCTGTGGCGATTGTAATCGCCAACAGAAGCAAAAATGAGCAGAAAGATCGCATTTTCAAACGCCGGGACGACAAAAGTCCAATCGACGATGATGCTTATTCTACGACGAACTAGCCGATAATGCTCGATTCGTGGATGTGGTTGGTGAGTTAGTGGCCGCTAAGGTAGACAGATGGAGGGTGCTCATTGGCTAGTATGCAATCGCCAATCAGAGCTGACCACGCTCAACCAACAAAGCGCCACGCCGTGGCAGCTTTAGCCATACCATACGCACATAACCTCACGTCAGCAATTACTTCATTTTATCTATTGTTGATATGATATAAGATTGGGAATAATAATTTAACAGAATTCTTATTGGTTCATTTCTTGATGACCAGTGGTTGGAGCGATATTCAAATAGAACTAAATTTAATTACTTATTTTTAATTATTGATTTCTTTTAAATATATAAAATAAAATTATTTAGAATTATTTTGTATTAATAATATATAATATTATTATAAAGATATATATAAATTATATATAAATATATAATATTATTATAAAATTAAAATTATTATATATAGAAATTACAATAAATTAAAAAATAATTATATTTATTATTTTTATATTATATTTAAATAATATTATTTATACCTAATTCAATATTCTCCAGTTCCCAGTATTTGTAAACACTTGTATAATTAAACTATAAAGCAAATCATTAAATAACAAGTAGCTTATCATACATAATAATATTTGAAAATTATGTAACCAACTATTGTTCAAAACTATTTCACGTCTTGTTATAAAATTCAATCTCTTTTTCTTTTATCGGATATATATTAATAATTTGATTATTTTGTCCATGTAAGGAATTAAACTTCTCATTTATTATAAATACTAATCCAACGTTTCGTATTTTTATTGATACAACCACTTATTGTATCTTAATAGGGTGAATATCTTCATGAGGCGTATCAAGTTTCAGAGCATATTGTATACAAATCTGTTTCCTTGACAACGACTTCTAGTAGACATATTACTTTTCGGTCAACCTGCCACAAAATTTACAAGTGAAGCCAGTTAAGTCCAGTCAGACCAGAGGAGTCCTCCTCTGCGGATGGATCTAGAAGAAAATAGAAAAAATTAAAAAAAGGAAAAAATGTTGCATTCAAAAGCGACAGCTGCTTTGTTGAGATTGAAGGAAATGGATAGGAAGTATAATATAAAACGCAATGAGGGTAAACGAGTTCACAATAATATTAGTACTGAAAGTTCTCCGGAAAGCTCTCCAAGGGTCCTGCAAATTAATTCTAAGCCTTTAAATAACAAATATAAATCAGAAGATCCAATTTTACCAATTATACTTGCAGAAAAAGAAATAAAGTCTAAGGTTTGATTACAATTTGGGATATTAAAATGATTAATGAAAATCTTCAAGGTCATACAAGATACATTTAAATTTGGAAATTATTAAAAAGAATATTATATAATTATTTTTAAAATTATTTATATTGATATTTTTTTAGAATCTCAAAAAATTAAAATAATTCTTTTGTAATTTCTAATTTTCAAATAATGCTTATTTTATTTAGTTATTCAATACTTCTACAGGCATGTCCTAAATCCAAAATGGAGATTGAGATTTCAATTAATCATGAAAAAGGTGATGAATCTTCAGTCAATGATAACCTGACCTTGAAAAACTCATTTATGATGTCTCCCGAAACAAAATCCATAATTGAAAATAAAAATATTGAAATTGGGGAAGAAAAAAATATTTCAAAGACAAAAGTATCTCCTAAGAATATTTTAACTTTACAAACTATTTCTGAAGTCAAGGTTAAGATTCCTATGCTAGGATCTGGGGATTCCTCACGAAACAGTGATAATTCTTCTGTTGCTACAGTACTTTCCAAACGATCAGATGTTTCTGAAATAATCTCAGAAACTATTAAATCTGTGAACGAGATTTCATCTAGAAAAAGTGACGAGAAATTGAATATATCTAGAATGATAATGATCGAGGATAACGTTTCAATATCTAACATCGATGATAACGAAACGACAATAGAGGAAGTTATCAGAATAAGTGAAGAAAAAAGCGAAATCACAACCGAATTATCACATATAATGGATAAAAATATTTCTATAGAAAAAGTTTCTTCTAGAGAGGAACGAAAGATACATTACGAAGATGATACTTTTGAAGAAGCTTCAAGTTCTGTTGAATCAGCCAGTTCTGTTGAAGAAAGACTAAAAGATACTTTAGAAGAGGATACTGTAATTTCTGGGGTAAAACAGATCAAGATTACTCCACACAAGCAAACAAAAATTATTCCGAAAACGGTGATCAATGAAGACAGGTTGTTAAGAATATATTAAGATTTCAATATTTTATTTTCTTCCCTTTTTTCTTTTTTTGTTTACAAAAAGCGATTAAGTAAGAAAATAAAATTAAAGAAATCGCAATCATATTCATTTTTAGAGACAGAGAAATCGTAGAAATAGTTCCGCCAAAAATAATGCAGAGCAATAGCGAGTGTGATATCGGTCTTGATGAGGAGCTATCGAATTATGTAAAAACGACAGAAAATCTTGACGAAGCAGTACCTATTAATCTTCTAAAGCTATCTAAACAAATAACACCGATGAAAAAGCACTTCAAAAGGAAAAAGTATAGGAAGTTGTCCAATGAAATTGCAGAGGAGAAAACTGACTCTTCCGTGGCTTCTGAATATGATAAATTGGAATGTAAAGAAAACAGCATAGAAACTAATGTAGGAGGGAAAGAATCTATAACATCTATGTAAGAAACAATTGTTAACTGAAATTTTTATTTTACATAAAAATAGGAAAATAAAGTATTTTTCATAAATTTGTTATAGAAAAAGTATAAAAAGTGAAAAAAAGAAAATTTTCTTATTGAATGAGCAAAACAAGGAAGAAAACATTGATAGAATAGAAGAAAGAAAATTAAATATTAATGTAGAAAATAGAGATTCGGAAATGATTTTCAAAGAAGATAAATTTTTAAGAGAGATTCCAAAACAATCAGATGTTACCAGTACTTTACGAAAATTGAATAAGGATGCAATTAATGCCATAGTTAGAAGAAACAGGATTCAAATGCCATTAGAAGTTTCAGACAAACCTATACATTGTAAAAATTGTAAAACGATAGTGAAGCTTGCTCCTACAAATATAACAACTACTATAGATGATGACAGTGATGCTTCATCTTTAGAAAATATTAAAACGGTAAATTTTTTTAAGAATATATCTTAATATTTTTATATTTCTTTATGATTGCCATTGTAAATTTTTAAAAAAAAATTTTTTATAGTTCAAGGAATATAATCACGAAGAAAAAATTAAACAGAAAAAAACTAAAAACAAAAAGACTTCAAAGTCATCGAGAAATCGAAAATCATCAAATTATAGTAAAATTGAGGAAAAGCATTCAAGATTCGATTACAAACAAACACATCGTTTAAAAAAATATGCAGCAATTTTAAAATTGCAACAAGAACGTGAAGATATTCGTAATTATTTACTGGAGTTAGAACATACGCGATTAGAATTTGATCCAAATGATTCTATGATATTTCAATTACCTGTTTTTAAACCACTAGAGTTTCCAAAAATTGCAGCATTTATCAAGCCTGGTAAATTATTTTTCTTCTTCATTTTTATTTTTAATTAAATTATTTATTTTTTTTTAAATTAATCTATTTTTGAATTATATTAATTTATAAATTTAAATAAAGTTACAACTATGATGAAATATATCTCTTTTTATTATATAAATAATTTTTTAAATAATAGACATAGAGGATACAAAGTTCAATACCAAAGATGAAGTTGCTGAGTTACAGAAGAGAATATTAATGATAAGGCAATGGTTGAAGGATCAATACATTCTTTATAGGAACTACAGCAATCTAGCACAGACAGTGAATTCAAAATATATTCCTGTTAGCCTAGAGGATGCAAAAAGAGTATGTTTTATTTATATTGTTCTTTCTAATCTACAAAAAAATTTTTTAATATCAATGCAAATTTTACAAAAAATTCTATTTATTATAAAACAGAAATATTAAAATAGAAATTATATAAATCCTTAAAAAAATTCTCCATAAAATTTTCTTAACTATTACAATATTATGCAAAAAAAAAAAAGTAAAAATTATCAATAGAAAATAAATACAAAGATGTATCAAACATGAAATGCAAAAGAAACAAATCAGGATTTTTTTTCTATCAAAAAAATTTTTTATTCAATAATCATCGAATTTTTAATGAGATAATTCTGTTTCAGACGATTCGCCAGTTACAAAAAGCGACATTTAATAGGTGATTAATCATTTTTACGAATTTGGCAACCTATGAGACATGCAACGTAATGTTGCTAAATATTATAAACAAGCTTCTTGTAATCATGTATTATATTTCCTATGTAATGATTGTCAATTTTTCTTCCATTTTGTTATGTGTAATAAACTCGTCTTAAAGTTGATTTATTCTTATTTATTTTAGATTAAATGTATATATATATATATATATATATATATAAATTAAATTATATAAATTAATACGTATATAAATTAAGATAATATATTTAATTAATGAAATTGAAAGATAAAATACAACTTCAAGAATAAATTATAAACTTTATCATACATAAAATTTAGCAATATATATCGTATAAAATTTTCATTATCAATAAAATAGATTCTAAATTAATATCAATCATTGTAAATTTAAAGATTATTTTGTAAGAATACAAACGAAAAAAATTTAGTTTCCACAAAAATATTAAAACGTTTAACCGAATCGATACTTTTATATCATGCTGAAAAGGGTCTAGGAAAAGGACAAACTGGCAAACCCTACGCGTTCATCCACATTTAAGAGCAGTGTGTACGCGTGCGTGTTGCATGCGCACGTGCAAGAGATAGTCGAATGAGAGAGTGGTGGCAGTGCCGTTCTTTCATTGACGTACTGTTCGCTGCATTCTCCAGTCTCAAGCGAGCCCTTGTACGCTCGGGATCATGGATTATGTGTTAGTGGCTTTTCTGAATCGATATTAACTCGTACTTGCATTTGTAACTTTTGATAGTGATTGTAAAATCATTTCAAGATTAAAAATACTTTTTTTTTCTTATAAAAGAATTTATAATTTGAATCCAAAAAATATTTCCGGTGAGTGTGATGAATTTTATATTAAAGAATTTTTTATTTGTTTAAAATTTAGATTAAAAAAATAATTCTCTTAATTTATAAATAGATATTGTGAATATTTAAAAATATTTGATATATCTTTTGTATATATATGTATAATTTATTCCCTTAGCCACTACTATCATTCGAATATTTGAATAGATGACATCAGCAAGTGTCTGGTTCTAACGGCGCGCCACGATTCTTACCTTATTAAATATACATTCATCTTGTTACACCTAGAAAGCAAAATCACATACATATATTATGTCAAGGTTCAATGAATTAATATTTGAAATTATGCAGTTTTAATTCTCATTTTATCAATCATTCAATTAATTCTTATAAATAAATTGATAATTAATCTTCACAGTTATACAATCATATTTAAGAAATATCAAATTAATTAATGCATTTTTCTGTACATAAAAAAATTTAAAAAAATTAAATGTTAAATAAGGAAATTCCAAACTGTAAGATTTTTAAGCGTTTAGTTTTTTAATTTAGTTTTTTAAAATTTTAAATTCTCTAAGTTATTTAAATTAAAAATTAAAAATTTTCAAATATTTAAATTAAAAATTCTCAAATTAAACTTATATTATTAAATTATCAAATTATCAAATTTCTAAGTTTTTAAGTTTCAAATTTCTAAAATTCAAAATTTAAAATTTTTGGTTTTAAAATGTCAAATTTCTAAATTCAAACTTTTTGCAAAGTAAAATTTTATCTATTTTATCTTATGTAAAACATTTAATTAAAAACCAACAATAATAAAAAAAACAATAAATAATAAAACACGTATTCGAACAATGTTTAAATTTACCAGATAATCACGAAATCGCAATTTATAGTAAGAGCAATATGAGTTCATGTTATTCCCAAGAATTTCTCTATCGACGTCAATCACGTTGAATATAAAACGGTAGAATATCTTATTAGAAATTTGAACGCATTTAGAATGGCGAAAGTAATCTAGAGTTCTCCTGGAATCTACTCCAAGAGACCTTATCCTTGATGAAATCGAGGCCGCTTGAATGATGTCGCTTTATCGATTCGAGAGTTTTTGAGAGTTTGAAACTATCGATCATCGTTGTAATGCGGAAAAACAATCTTAATTCTTATATTTTCTAATATCCGTTTCCGTTTGACCTCAATATGTCTCTTGATGCTGTCACTCGTGTGAAATAGAACAAGAATTCTTGGCGCGAATAGTCGAATGGAATGGGAAATCGAGTTTAATGAATGCTGAATCTAGACAAAACGAAACATTTTTTTCATTTCTTTTTATAGAAACAGAATTATTAAAAATATGTCTTTATAATTTTAATTTATTAATAATTTTATAGGAATTTTTTAAATAATTTTGAAATATTTGCGTTATTAATTAATAATTATTCAATTATAATCATCATACATTTCAATTAATCGATTATTTTTATCATTATTGGATTATTTTAAGATTAGAATATTTAAACATGAACTGCATTTGGAACATTTTAAATATGAAAAGTTATTAAAAGTTATTAACTGTTGCTGGAATTTAAGTTTTTATGTTGTTCGATGCATAGATAGTAATCTCTTTCCTTTTTTCTTTCTACTTGAAATTCAACCGAGCATGAACTCCGACCTGAAAAAAGTACACGCACACTCCGTCGACTTCTAGCTATTGTTGAAGATCATTTGCTTTAGAGGAAATTCAAAGAGGTTTTACTATATAATTCGGTCCAATTTGCTTTACCTTCAAAATTAACTTTTTAAAGATCTTAAAAGAAGAAAATAAATAAGTTAAATGGATTATTTATTAATTAATTCTTTGCATAAAAAATTTAAATTTAAATAAAGTCATTGATTAGGCCGATAATAATCCTTTATAATTGACCTTTAAAGATACCTCAATGTTTTTAAAAGTTTCTATAATTATTTTTATCACGGATTTTATATCTGAATAATAATTTAATGATCCTGTGATAATGCTATATGTCATATTTTCATAGTAAATGTCATTTTATTGATAGAAAATTTAAAATATTCAAGAACAGAGATAAGATAGCTTGAAGTTTATAATGAAGGTTATAATATGCACAACTTACGGTTTAGTAATTAGCTCCCCATTAAGAATACTGATTGATCCTAAATTAGTCTATGATCTTTACTTTAAGTTATAATTATTTTTAATAACAATGTCAACAGTGTCGACAATGTCGATATCGATATGTATTTAGAAATTTATCCTGATTGATATCTATTATCATTAATAAAATGAAAAGCTCGTAGACATTAAATCTATTTTTTAATAACAATATTTATTCTTATTTTTATAATATAATAAACCATTCAAAAATTCCAATATAATATTATAATTAAAATATAAAATATAATATATTGATTATTTAATATTTCATAAATTAATATTGAATAAATTAAAATTAAAAATTGATAATGATTATCAAACATTACAAAATGTTAATATGTTAAAGAAACAATGATTATTGAAAATTATACGGCTGTTGCACGAAATTTCACGGAGAAAAACATAATCCAATCTAAATGAATTGGCAACACAGAATATAGTATAAAGAATTGTATAATTATAACTTGAAATAAGAACGTATATATACATATGTATGTATGTATAAAGGCTAAAGGATAGCTAGTTATCCTGAAATCAGCAAGTGGAAAGAGAAACTACCGGACATAGAACATCTTGGGCAATCGACTTAGTTATTTCGTAATTTCTTACACTGCTACTGTATTATATGAGATAGAAGTTTGTTCCTTGCTACAATTCGCTGAAAATATATATGTATTAAATAACAAAAGATACGTAATGAAATATGATATAAAAATACAATAAATAAATAATAAAGTGAAATATGAAAAGTTATTTTAAAAATAGAATTATTAAAAAATATAAGATTTTTTTATAGAATATTTAAGCGAGAAGTTTATTTTGAACAAAAATATGCTGGTTAAAGCATCTGGAAATTATGACAGATTCGAATTTTAACAAAAAAATGCTGAGCAAAAAATTCTCTTTATTAATTATTTTTTTCTGCTTATAATTGAATTGAATGTGAATATTTCTTCTATATTCATAGAATTTTACCTTCATATTTATACTTTTTTACTAACAGTCTAAATTTATACTTTTTTACTAACATTTTATAATAATGAAAAATAATTTTATGTTAATTTTTTTCTATCTAATTCCAATAATCAAAATTATTAATTATTAATTAGCCTCTTTTCGATTCTATGAATATTTTTTCTATATATGAAGATTCGTCAAATAGTTTTTTTTTCTTTTTGCTTTTGTATTGGATTATCTTGGATTAAAAAATCTTTTTCTAAGATTACTTTATTCCTATTATCTTAGAAAAAAAGCTTGAATCTTTTATATGAAAATAAACATGGTTTTTGATATTTGATGCATATCTTATGTAATGTTATAAGATAATCTCTTTTGATTCTGATAATTTTAGACATCTGAAAGAATAATGGGTATTAAACTCTTTTTTTGGAGGTTAGAGTAATAATTTTTAAAAGCAAGTGTGAAAGCTATATATTACATCCGGAAGCTTTAAATTTGATCGTAAATCGCATCATAGCTTTCTATCTTCTTTTTCGTGATGAAAACGATTCCAAAGGAAACAAGATATAAATATAGAAACTATCAGTTATAAATAAAATGAAGATATATAAAGAAACAGAAATGAAAATTTGTTGAATAAATTAAAAAAAAATTCAAAATGAAAAAAAAAATGAAAAGAAATTATATTTTTTTTAATATTGAAAGGATTTATATTATAATAATACAATTATAAAGTATATTTTTAAAATTGAAAATAAAAAATAAAAAAATTTTTTTTCTTTAATAGATTTTCTTAAACGATAAAAACAAGAATTATAGAATTAACAAAAATACAATCAAGAGAAAAAAAATGAGCGAGCAATAAAAAATAATAAGAAAACTTATTTGATTAAAAACGAATAAATAATTGAAGAAGGATGAGTAAAAGCGTAATGAAAAAAGTGATCGAAAGAGAAAAGAAAATACGGAAACAGAGATACATACGTTCATGATAGTTGATAACTCCATTGATGATGAAGAGTCCATCATATTCACTGCTTCATGATATTACTTTATTAAATGATGTACTTTATTAAAGCCAGTAATCTACAATTATCTATATATCTATATATCTACAATTTAAGAAATTGTATTTTAAGTAATAAAATAATTCATACAATTAAGCGAATTTATAAACATACAGACTAATAATAATAATAATAATAATAATAAATAATAATAATGATAATAATAAAAGTTTAAATAATAAATTTATGTAACATAAAAAATATGAATTTTTCATATAAATAACAGTTCTTATGATTCTAATCATTTAAATGTTATTTGACATCAAAGAAGTAGAACTTCAAAATTTTAATTGAATTGAAAATATAAATTTGATCGTGTAAATTTAAAAAATAAATATAAAAAAAATATGAAAACTAAACTATTAATGAAATGTTCCTTTATGATTCATTTAATCGTTAAGAATAAATGCTTTATCAATATTTCATATAAAACATCAAAAATATTATTCTTATATATTTTATTTCATTAAAAAATAATTTTTATAATTTTTATTTCATTAACAAATTATTATTCTATATTGTTCTAAATTTTCAATTAAAAATTAAAAAAAATATTATCTTATATAGTATACTATATATATAAAATACTATATATATAAAATACTATATATATAAAATATATAGTAAAAATTTTATATGATACATATAATATTACAATTAGGCTTTTAGCTTATGGTTTTCTATAACCATTCTTCAAATGCCAAAACATGAGGACAAGGCAACGGGAATTCGAGTACCTAAAGACCGCTTTACACACTGCAGGTTGCATAACGGTTTCGCACAGCATCCAACATACAATATCCAATATCTAGAAAAAAAGAAAAAGGTACAAACACGTGCGAACGCTTGACTTCTCGAATTATTGAATCAATATGTTCTTTTCCAATTGAATTGAATTTTATTGAATTTCATGAAAATGTTCATGAGAACGAATGTAAACAACTACCTAACTTTTTTTGACTCAAATAATATTTCTAGTTTTTGTTAAAATCTCATTTTATTTTATTTAAAATTTCAATATAATAACTGTACAGTTAATTGCATAAAATATATAATGCATAAAATCAAAAACAAACCATATTGATTACCAAAACCGGAAATATTGGATTGGTTATCAAACATTAATTCAATTAGAATGTGTATAAAGTTGTATTGATTTTTTATAAGAAAAATATATTTTTTCATATATAAATAATTTTAATCTTTTAAGTTTTCAAAAAATTAAAAGAAATTATAAAATATATATCAATATTTCTACTACATTATTAAAACAACTTGTACAATTTTTAATAAAATTACAATTTAAAAAAAAATAATTCAAGAATAAAATTTTATTTATATTAAAAACAATTAAAATTTCTTTTTGTAAAAAAAATATTTAAAAGAAAGAAATAAATAATTATTCTAATAATATTCTAATAAATGAAATAATATTCTAATATTCTAATAAATGAAATAAAAATAATAATAATAATGAAATTAAAATAAAAAATAAATGTAGATGAAATAATAGTTTAAAAAGTTTATAAAAATATATTTTCCAATATGGAACAAGATAATAATTCACGTTCTGTTTTATAATATTATTATTAAAATTTAACAAATTTTAGTGAAAAATTTAAATGGAAAAATTAAAGAAAAATAATGCAAATACTCCTATATATATTTTATAGTTATCCTTGATTATGTTGCATTTATGTTGCATTATAATGATTATGTTGCAATGATCTTGCATCAGAAAAAATTTCATTGCTCTGTGATTGAATAGATAATTTTTCAACTTTATTTCCGTTTCTTGAGCAATATTATGATAAACAGGAAATCATCACGAAACTTCCTTCCAAAAATAATGACATCTTGTTTTCTCTTCTTGATTATTCATTTTATTATTATTAAATATATGATTGACCAAAATAATTAAATCATAATATAAAAAATTAATATGTATGTTACCATCAAATTATTAAAAAAAATTAAGAAAAAAAAAATAACAAAATATGAAATATGAAAAAATATATTATTATAATATGAAAGGATAGAGATACATCTGTTAATATATCATCTTTTATTATTATTATTAACGAACATTGTTTATATACTACATTTTTTTTCATAGGTAACAAGTTTTTCGATGAAATATAATATTTATGTTATCTTATATCTTGATTTTCTCATTACTTAACTTCAAAAAAAAATATGAAAAAATTATCAATGACGAAAAATTAGATTGATTGTATGAACATGACAATATGATATAATCTCTTGACAGATAATTTATGACATGTAGAATAAAAAAATAATTAATAAACACAATTATTACAAAACTGATTTGATAATTCATAAACTTTGTTTTGAATTAAAGAAGGTTAAAAAGATCTATTGTTTTAAAATTCAATTTATATAAATTGAGATATTGTTGAGTTGAATCTTTTACTAATAAACAATAAAAAAGTTTTTCTTAAATCCATTTAAATTTTAAATTTCACCAAAACATTAATATTAGAATTTTAATATATCATTGATTCTCTATTCCAAATCTTGTATCAATTTTCCTTTATAGCTATCTTATATTCAAAGTTTAATAAAAAATTAATTTTAATTAAAAATTTTATATTACAATGCTAATGTATCATAATTATATACATTTTATGTTATTTTTTTGTTAAAAATTAAATAATTTCTGAATTTTAACATAAGGCAATGATAAAAATCTCAAAAACTTCAATTTCATTAAGAATTCATTTAGAATTAATTTAGAATTTAGATGTATATGTTGATCCAGTAACAGATGCGAAAAAGAAAATAGAGGACTGCGGTCAACTACCTCTTATGTAATAGAAATTGAAGTTTCTGCTTAGTGTAGCGTGCACATAAATCGCCTTATATTGTCTCTCACGTGTTCGATCACGTTATTTTTTTTTATGATCCTATTAATTATTTAACTTTTTAATGAAAAGATTTTTAATGAACAAATTTTGATTTTTTCTAGATTAATTATATTATATATAATAAATAATGTATTTTCAATGATTAAGTTTATTCTTACCAGTTAATTTTTCTTGACCAATCAATTTTTTTAAAAAAAAACTTGTTCAAAATTACAGATGGATTCAATATTTATTTTATATAGAGATTTTTTTTCAATTTTTGAGATTTATCCGAACTTAAAGATATAACTATGAACTTTTTGAGGCTAAGACCTCATCTGACAACTGTATTGATATTCTCTAGAGTTCTACTGTAGAGAACCGGTATTAAAGTCAGTGAAAACTGGTTTGTGATCAGAATATGATGTCATTTTTGCCTTGATGACTTCACATCGAGAAATATAAGAAAATAAACAGAAATATGAAAATAGAATTATAATATTGATTAAGAATGGATACGATTCCAATAAGTACAATTTTCTTTGTTTACTTTGTTAAAAAAATCCTTGATCTTCTTCCATTTCCATTTGTTGAAATTGTAATACTATTTTTAGGTTAAAGGTAATCACTCATTATGTAATATTTTAATAAATAAATCTTATTTCAATCAAGATTCCTGTTGATTAATAATAATTGGATTATTTATTATAATAATATATAATTGATATATTGATATATAATTGTTATATAATTGATATATAATTGTTATTGATATTTAAATAATTATAACAATTATAATTTAAATATGTCGTATATATAATACTGTATAAAATTAAATCATTTATCATTTAAAATAATTCTAATATATTTTAATTTTTAATTATTTTATTTTTCTTTAAATCTCTTTTAAATTTTATATATAAAATTAAGTAGGTTAATTAAAATTAAAGATTAATTTCTAATTTTATAATCAATATAACTCATAATGCAATTTATATTCACAACTGTCTGCAGTCCGAAAAAATTAAATGGAAAATTATAAAAATAAGAAAACTAATGTAATTATGTAATTATCTTTAATAAACATAGTCACAAATATTTACGTAGAGAAAGGGAAAGAATTCATTTTTCATCCTAGAGTAACTATAGAACGAAGAAAAGGGAATTAATTATGTGAACGAAAATGAACAGTTGGGATTCGATAAAATTTGTCAAGATTAAATCTTTATCTTTCAGTATTAATTTTCATTCACCGATGTTTGAAAGAATGAATACTAATGAATGAATACTAACTAAAATGACATTTCAATTTTTAAATATTCATTAAAACTCAAAATTTGAAATCATTTAAAATTTTCAAATTTGCAAAATTTAAATTTTTTAATTTATTTAATTTAAAAAGTTTTTAACTTTCCAAATTTTTAAATTTTTGAATTTTTTGAATTTCAAATTTATATACATTTAATTTTTTTAATATTTAATTACTTTTCAATAATTTTTTCTTGATTGAATGAGTATTGAATTTTTTTAATTTAAATAATAATAAATATTTGATTTTTTTAAATGAAAAATAAAATTTCTGTTTGTTGATTATGAGTTGAATCGCAATGAATTGGTAGAAGTTTATCTTCTGCTGAATCAGGATCGAATCGCATATTTGAAAAACAAATGAAAGTGCATTTACGTAAGCGCTGACTTCTTTTCGTCTTCCTCTGTCGTTCTTCGTTCAATGAACGAACTATAATAGTTCATTGAATAAACTTTGCACGGTTTCTTATGTTATCGACATGCAAAATTAATTCAAGTTTCCGTTACTCTCCCTTGGTTATTCTTTTTATATTTCTTTTTGAACTTTTTAATTTAAAAACATGTTATATGATGATGATTTCATCAAAAAAATATATGAGATTTAACATTAAATGCTAACTAAATAATTTCTTCAAATTATTTAATATTTTTATTAATCTGAAAATTATTATTTATTTTAGAACGAATAACCATGTTAATATTTAATTTCAAGATGACCATAAAAAAATTTTGTTTTTCTATCAATAAAGAATTATATTTTATTTAAAAATTATATTATCCACATAGGAATAATTTAATAATAATTCAAAATTGAAGGGCGTAGGTGAATTGTGGATAGTTAGGTTGAGAGGGCTGGCTGGATTTCAAAGAGAAAGTTCTTTTGGATTGGATCAACATTTAATTGTTCGGCGACTATAAGCTTGAACGGATATAACGCATTTAAATATTCATCCTTTCTCAGTTCCTTCTATTTTTGAAAATTTTTCATTGTTGCTCACAATATTTGTAAAAATGAATAAATTACAGTATAGCAGTATATATATGACTATTTATTATACTTTCTAAAACTGAATAATTTAATTATTAAGATAAGATTAAAACTTAAACGTAATTTTGAAATGAATTATAAGGATTATTATATTATATTATATCATTATATTATTATAATAAGAAGAATTATAATATATAAGATATTTTAATATTTAAGGATCTTAAATTTAGTTTAATATTATTGCTTTTATATTATTCAAATTAATTGTAATTACATATTTTAATTTTGAAATTCAAGTTAAAATGATTTTTATAATTGGAATATTGTTATCTGTCAATGATATCTTAAAATCAGGATTATTTATATTATTTTAAGAGTTAATTAACTAGTTCTTTTAAAAGAAATTTCAAATCGAGTGAAAAAAAACATTATAAAATCTAATAAAATTATTTCCATGTGATAATTTTTATACTATTAATTGTTTTATTATTATCTTGATATAAGTATTATTTAATCTAATCATTAATTATTTTAATTTTTCTAAAATACACTAATTATTATTTTCATAATTTATTAAGTCTATTAAGGATCTTCATATATGTTTCAAATTATTCATATTAAACATTTTTATATTTTTTTTTTATTTTATTCTCCACTTAATTTTTTTAAAAGACTTAAAAAATATTGTTTTTCAATTATAAAATAATTTTATTATAATCTATTAAATTTTTATTAATATCATTAATGTTATTAATATTAAATCTAAAACATTAAACAACAACAAAAATTAATCTAATGAGATAACATCAAATAAAATTTGTATAATCAGTAAAACATTAATCGGATAAAGACTTGTTAAAATCTCTATCGTGATCTATGAGTTAACTAGGAAAGGAATGATCACTTTCTGCGTTATTACTTAGCTGTGTGAAAGGTATAACCTCGATGTCATGAGCGCAATAACGGAAATATTAAAGCATAGACCTCGTTCGAACTTTCGACTAGATACTATATAATTATACTATATATAACAACTTATTTTTATTATAAAATTCTGTTTTATTTGTAAAACGAAATATTTATATATCGAATTTTTATATATTTTTCATATTGCTATGAATTCAATCCAATTTTCTATTCTTTTTCATTTAATTTAAGTATCATATACTTAATATTTATATAATTTTTATTACATATAATTTAAATATCATTTTTACTTAATATTTTTTGTATATATGTATTTTACAATTATATTTATTAAAAAATATACATTAATTATAATATATTATTATAAAATATAAAATATACTATAAAATTTCTGTTAAGAAACATTTTAAATATTTACTATTAATATATTTATGAGATAAAAGAAAGAATTTATAAGTATATCTATGGAAAATTCATGCATAATCTCATGTCAAAAACCGATTAATGAGAAATTTTTTTATTCATAGTATTTCATAATTATTAACTTAATATATACATTGGAAGATTCAATCCGTTTAAAAACAGGAAACGCTTTTTTCTTGAATTCTATAAATAAAAAAAATAAAAAAATATTGAAAATAAATTTTTTCATCTGAATTATTATATAACAAAATACAAAAACTTTATATATATTTTATATATGTGCTATTTACATATGTAAGTAAGATGTAATTTAAGAATTAAGGATTTAGATAATTTTAAAATCTTTATTAAATTTCAATAATTTTTTTGACACATATTCGAACATTTTTCTATATTATAATCTATAAGATATTTTTTTAATTATAAAGTAAAATTTAATTATAAAATATATATAAAATAATTTTTATATTATTAAAAAGAATAAAATATTTAAATTATGTAATATATATCTTTTATAAAAACTAATATTTTTTTTACAAAATGTTAAAAATAATTATTTTCATTTAATTATTAATTTGTTCATACATACATGTATAAGTATATTTTAAAATTCAATATTCTTAAAATTCGTACTTTATTCTGTATCTGGAACTATTTTTTTCGTATCATAAGAATTTGTGCACTGCTGAAGTTCAGTTGACTGATATCAAACATCGATAAACTAGTAATATGGCATATGTATCGGCAACGAAATGTAAATAAACGAAAGAAGTGGTTAACTCAAATGAAACTGACTGCCTGGAATGTTTGACAATCAATTCACTATCAAGGAATTGAAATAAAAATGTATTTAAAGTACATATTTTATTATCTAATACATAATAATTTCAAATTTTTCCTAATCTGAATTATATTTGCATAATTAATAGAGATTAAAGATATCTAATATATCTTTATAATAATAACTGATTTTTCATATCTTTAAATAATATATTTAAATAAAAATTTAAATAAATATTTAAATAAAAATTTTTCATATCTTTAAATAAATTTAATCATAGTTTAATAATAATTTTACTATAATATCTTCAATAAAAATTAATTTCTAAAAATCCAAAAATTTGAATCATGAAATCATGAAATTATTAAGTACATTTTACATTGTAGTTTATTTTATTAATATCAGACATTGCAAGCATAATAAAAATTCATTTTGCTCATATGTATGAGACTTATATTATTTATAAAAACCAATCAAAATTGATATCTAATTAAAATATCTAATTATTTTCTTTCTTAATTCGTATTGTAAATATACTTTAGAAAATGTATAATTCAAATTATCAAAACTTTCTTATCTGAAAATCGATGAATTTTATCCATAAAACGTGAAAAAATATGTTTGTTTAGAAAGATTAGTAGGAATATTTTATATTCGATTTTCTGAATCTATTGAAAAATATATAATTGGAAAACAATCAAACATCTATATTTATGTATTAAAATATAATTATAACATATTTGCTCTCAACCATAGCTCTTCGTGTAATGGAAAAAGAAGTTTCTGGATACAAATAAAATTTCTCACGACATAGATGGAAAGAGAAATGTAGGCGAAACTTTACATTATCTCGATTCTTGAATCGAGCTAAGCAGCCTCATATTAAATCGTATAATTGTTATTGAACACTGAATCTTATTATTAATGCTCTTTATAGTAATGATCATTTATTTTACATTTATTCTCAAATCTTTTGCTAAAACCGTGATCTAATTTTGTATACTTTATTTAAATTACTTTGCATTTAGATATTTTATATAATATTTTATATAATATAATAAATATAATATTCATTTGTGTATATATGTATATATATTTATATTTGTTTGAGAATCTTATCAATTTATCAATGTTAATCGATACAGCAATATGCAAATATGATTCTTTCTTCTTTGTTTCTAAAATTTGATGCAATATTAATATTTTTGATAGATTAAAATTCTATTTTTAGAAAGTTATTGTTCTTTTTGAAGAATTTTATTCAATATTTATATATTTTACATAATGAAAATTATATCAATTGAATTAATAATTTATCAAAAAATGAAAGAGAAAAAAATGAATAGAAAAATGCTCATATGTATGAGACTTATATTATTACTTCACATTACAATAACGGATCTTCATAAATTAGTATTTTCTTTTCCATTTTGAGAGTACTGCGAAGAATCCGATTGAGCTAGGATTTCTTCATTCACAATATTAAGTATTATGAAAAATATATGCATGCTGAATATTATATATATATGAAATATATTTATAATAAGAATAATATATCATATTAAAGCTTCATCAAAAAAATAAATATTTTAATATCCAGTTTGGCGCTCTATTTAATTGTTATCAACAGATTATAATATAATATGCAATTATAATTATAATGATTATAATATGCAAATCATTCTTGTTTAATATATATAATTTTGACCTCTTGTTTTATTCAATTTTTATTTTCAAACTAAATAAATACTTCACACTAGATAAATTCAGTGTAATACATTATAATTCACATATATAATACAATATATAATACAATATATAATACAATTATAATTCATATATATTAATAATATGTAATAAAATATATTTTTCAGTATTATGTAAAACAATATTTAATATTATTTTATATAGTATTTATATAATATTTATATCAATTAATTAGATATATTATATCTGAATATCGAAAAATTTTTTTTCAGATTAATAATTACACGATTTCTCAAATTTTAAATAAGAACAATGGCAAAACAACAAACAGCTGATAGAAATATTCCCCATCTTCGAGATATCTTTGGATTTGGTAACAAATGGGAGAATACGCGTCATCAAGTCGAAGAAAAAGCACCAGGACATGATAGTGCCGTATCCATCGGTTCAACTTCTGGTGAAGAGGAAAGTCCTAAGAATAGCAAGAAAAAGAAGTCGCGACGTCGTGATAATAGCAAAACTTTAACGGAAACCGATGTGAAACATCTAGAAAGACATCTATCCATGAAAAAAACCATTCGCAAAAAAATTATGCGTGATTTGCAGCAAGCGTTTGTCGAAGATCCAAATGAATTCCGGGTAGATGATATACCACCAGAACAGCTTAAGGCAGAAATCAATATTCAGAGTTTGAGTTTTGGGACACCATCACAGAAACAAGGTCGTACACGTGGAAATACAGAGAATACATTCTTAGATATGTTACGTGCTGGAGATGGTAAAATTTTTTGAAATTCAATTTTTTCATTTATTTTAATACAAATAGTTAATACATTAATTTTTTGTGTTAAAATTTATAAAAAAATTTAAAAAAAAATTATTAAGCATCATTATTATTATGTATTATTTTATATTATAAATTTTATGATTTTACAAATATATTATTTTGTACAGTCAAAAATTTCTTTTTATAACTTAATATTAAAGTATAGTATTCTATAATAACAAAAAATAATATTATATAAATACAACATTAATTCTTATTAAATTAAATTATTAAATTAAATTAAATTAAATTAAATTAACTTACTTAAATTACTTAAGATTTTATTTTATTTGAAATTTTATTAATAAATTTATATTAAAATTATATTTATGTTTAATATTAAGTTTAATGCTAATATATTTATAATTTTTTATTTTTTTATAAGACTTTTTTAATTATTTGAAAATTCAGTATTAATATTTATTAATGTAATATTTATTATGTATATCTATTCAAATATTTATTGAGTTAGATAATTAACATTGATATATATGTATATATATATTTAAAGTAATTATATTTAAAATGATTATCAATTTATATTTTAGGTCTTGAAAAGAATTCTGGAGATGGAGATAGAGATTCTGGACATGGTGGTTCCCCTACAAGAGAACCTCCTAACACACAAGATACAGATGATGAATCTAGTTATCCTTATGATACTCCAGTTGCAACGCCATCGAAGAAGAGCGGTAACTTCTGGAGACGTTTTACTATGAAAAATCGTAATAAACGATAAATGTCCTAAATAAACTTTCAATCGATGATTACCAACTTAATTTCCGTTTCTATACAATATCAACTTAGTTATTTGAGCAGAGCTTGTAACTGTGATATATATATATGAAAGAAAAAACCGAATTATCTCGAGTGAGCATAACTTTTCCTAACTTTTCTTTAACGGATCTCAGAGTTTTATCTAATTTTAAAATCTAATTTTAAAAATACAGGACCAATAACTTGCAAAAAATTCTAGATTCTCAGAGAAATTTTTTTATAAAATAATGAAAATAAAAAAGATTAAAAAATAATGAAAATAAAAATATTATAAATCATGAAAATAAATAAATAAAAAATCATATCAAAATAATATTTTTGAAATTTCTTCTTCGAAATACTTTTTGGCTAAATTTTTGTATAAAAATATTTATAAATAGTGATTTACATTATTGCAAATACTATATATAAGATTACTTTGAGATCCTTAACTTTTTGATTCTATAATCTTATACAAAACTTCTTTTGATGTACTTAAAATAATAATGAAGTAATTAAGAAATATAGCGAGAATATTTAGCATGTAAAAATAAATAATTTTTAATTATTTTTTATTTTATTTTATAATTTAAATAAGAATGAGAAAAACCAGATGAAAATAATAAATATGCACAATTCTTTCATTATGTATATTGTTAGTATTAGCTAGTCAAACAGGTTTTGCAAGAGGATCGACATATAAAGTATTCTTAGATAACTTGTTCCAATTTTATACTATTATTTTTTTGTAAAATTGATCAAATATATTTATTGTACACAAGGTATTTATTTTAATAATAATGAAATTATTTCTTTAGAACAAAAAAAGATACGAATAAAAACAAAAAATTTTATGATTATTTTTTAAAAATATAATAAAAATGGGAACATCATTTTATACTATAAAATAATTTCGATTCTCTGAGAAAATCTGAATTTAAAATTATAAAAGATTTTCAATTTTATATAACAAATAAGATATACATTATTATAAAGTTTGATATTTATTATATAATATAATGTTGGTGTAAAATTTTATTGTTCCTATTGTTCTTGGATATCTTTTACGACATCAACAGCATTTGTAAGAAATTCATAAGAATTGCATTTACCTGATACGAATCTTTAATTATATGTATTATACTCGAGAATTGATATTAGATGTAAAGGTAGTGATTAAATAAAAATTCTTTACAAGCATTATTTCGTTTCTATTTTTTTTGTAAAAAAAATATTTAATAAAACATTTTTTTTGATAACAAATATAAAAAATATATAAAATGTTATAAAAATAGGTATTTAATTGTATATTAAAAATAAATAAAACAATAAGTGCCTTTTATTGATTGTTAAATTTAGGTGATCTTTTCTCAATGAATGCTGTCATTCCTTCCTTTCTATCATCCTAAAATTTGAATTATAAAATTTGATTTTTTATTTATTAAAAATTGTTTATTATCTATATTCTTAAAAAAAATTCTTACCGTTGCAAATGTACCATGGAATATTTTTTTTTCAAAATGAAGTCCCTCCTTTAAAGTAGTTTCATAAGCTATAAAAAGAAAAATATAATATAAAGAATTTTAAAAATAAAAGAATATATATATTAAAAAATTTCAATAATTACCAATATTAACAGATTCTTTTGCCATGGCAACAATTAATTGAGAATGAGAAGCAATTTTCTCACCCAATTTAATTGCTTCAGCAACAAGTTTGTTTGCTGGAAAAATTTTACTAACCAAACCTGCAATCAAAATAATATTTTTGTATGTATTGTATATATATTTTTATCTTTTTAATAATTTAATTCACCATTTTTTTCTGCTTCCTTAGCATTGATTTGTTCGCCTGTTAATACCATTTCCATTGCTTTACTTTTGCCAATTACTCTAGTTAATCTTTGAGTACCACCTGCACCAGGTATGGTACCAATAGTGATTTCAGGTTGACCAAACTTTGCTGTATCTCCAGCATAAATAATGTCACACATCATTGCTAATTCACAACCTCCACCTAACTAATATAAATATATGTTCTTTAACAAGAAATTTTTTATAAAGGAAAATTTTAAAAATTCTTGCATTGTAATTTATAGATGATGCTAATATAGAGTAATTAATTTATATTTAATATATAATTTAATATAATATATAAGTTAATTATATAATAATATATAATATATTTTAGAATAATTAATAATATACCAATAAAATAAAATATTGACACATTGTTGAAATTTTTCAAATTTTCTTCATTTTCTTGTAAATTATATTAACTTACAGCATATCCATTTACAGCAGCAATTACTGGTTTTGATATTCTAGAAATGCAATTCCAATTATTAAGAAATTTATTTCTAATATTATATGCATAAGTATTGTTCTTCATTTCCTTAATATCAGCACCTAAATAAAAAATTAAAAAAAATAAATAAGTAAAAATTATAAATTTAATTATTAAGTCGAAATATATAAATTGACAATGATTATTAATTGAATGATTAAATTATGATTATTAAAAATTTATGTTTTACCAGCTGCAAATGCTTTTTCACTGCCTGTAACTATTATAGCTCCGATATTATCATTAGTATCAAATTTTAACATAGCATCATTTAATTCAGTTATCAATTTTTCACAAAGAGCATTCAAAGCTTTTGGTCTGTTTAAAGTAATCAAACCAATATTTTTTTTTTCTCCAGCAGTTTCCACTTTAATGAATTCATAATTTTGTGGAACATAGGCTGCAAATTTATAAATATTTTTATTTTTTATAAATTATTAAAAATCATATAAAAAAATTATGACTGAATATTTATTATAGTTACTAAAATAAAATAATTCTATTAATTTTTAGAATAATTTTATTTATATATATAATCTTATTCTCAGTAATCCTTAATTTCATATAACATAAATTCATAATATAACATTCATATTCATAAATCAATGTATACTTTTTAGGAATGTAACTATTGTTTTTTATAAAAGTTACAAATATTATAATATTTAAAAAAATATTTTAAAAAAAATAAGTAAATTTTTTAATCACTATTTTTTCCAACTTTATAATAATTTTCATTGTAGATATTTTTTAAAATAATTAATAATTTAAATTTTATAAATTGAATACAAATATAATTAATAACTTAATTTATACGACATCGAAATATCGAAAAATTATATATAATAAGATATAAAAAAAATAGTATTTATTGTAAACATAGCATATATTATATATACTTATCAGTTAATAATAGCATATACTAAACAAATTAAGATTTAATATTTAAAAATAAAATTCTTGAAAATTTTTTATATTTATTATTATATTATTATATTTATTATTATCTTATTTTATATTATTTATATTTATTTTTTATATTTATAAGATTATTAAATTTAATCATTTATTATCTATTAAATAATATAATTTTTATTATATATTTTAATATATATTATGTATTTATATATTTTATTGATTTTATTGATTGTAATATTAACAATTCAATATATTTTAAGATTTTTGAATATTTAATTAATTTCTTTTCATATAATATAAATTAATTATTGGACGAGATCAGAAATCTCTCTCTTTTGAAAACTAACATATACTATAGCAAGTATCTTCCAATATTTTTAATAATTAAATTATTGTTATTAAACTGTGAATGTTTGCATTTATAAATGTATAAAAATTCACAACAGGCATGCTGAAGTCTGTAAACTATAAACGAACATTTATTTTCTTTTGTTATTTTATAGAATAATTTATACTGCATATACTAAACTATATCAATAATACATATATTATAATTAATAAGTCAATGCAAATAATATATATTTATTTTTATTTAATTTTTTTAATGTGAATATTAACAATAAATATTATTAACAAGAATATATTTAAATATTAATTATTAGATAATAAATAATAAAGATAATAATATGTCAATTTTGATCGATATTTATTTTTTTATGTTTCATAATTACAAAAAATACTTTCATACCTGTATGTTCAAACATAAAAAAAATTAATCTTAATCAATTAATTTTAGATATTTTTTTTACATTTTTTTGATTATTAAAAATAATCAAAAAAATAAGATAATAACTGGTTTTTAAATTGTTATTTTATTTCTATTAATATTAATAATTCCTTTTGCGCTTAAATATTCATTAACAATTTCATTACAGGATAAAAAATAATGCAATTATAATATTTTTAATTTTAATGTATATTGCAATTGGTTTTGAAATCTATTTATATATATATATATTTAATCAAAAATATTTTCTTTTTATATGCATATGAAATAAAATATTTAAAATATTATAATATTTGAAGAATAAAGTAAATTTTTATTTAAACTCAATTTTTTTAATTATATTTATAAAGATTTCATTTTCATTTATCTTTACCTGTTGTTTTTAAAAAACGTTTTATATTTTGTTCACGAAAATATAGAAAAGAAAATCTTTATTATTACATCCTATTTTTATTATTTATTATTACATTTATTTATTTTTTATAATTTAAGAATAAATTTGTTACAAAAAATATAGATATTGAAAATAAAAGAGTTAACAAAACAAAATTTAATCAAAATTTTTAATTAGTATTTTTTGATTCCATAAAAACAGAAGCTATAATTTATTAATCTTTTTTTTTTTTCTTAAAATTATTTAAGAAATATGTTTTTTGTTTATTTATTTATAATGAATCAAGAATATGTTTATATTTATTTTCTAAAAAAAAAATTTTAATAAAAATTATTATTTATTTATTTATTTATTTCAATAAAAAATATTTATTATTTGTCTTCTTTTTTATATTTTATTTAATTGTTTAATTAATCTGAGATTATCCCTTTTCCTGTATATTTTTTCATTGTTTTCCTAACTATCAATATATTAGTGTGTATATTACACAAATGCGAACTATATGATATATGCATTTTTATATAATTTAATAAGGTTAGAAATATATTTTATTCTTTAATAAATACATAAAAAACTTATTAATAATAGTTTTATACTTCTGTTTATATTTTAAGAAATTATATAAGTGAAATTATATAAGTGAAATTATATTATATGAACATATATGAGTAAATTAATAATGGTTTTCATCATATCATTATAATACGATAAAAAAATTTTATATATAGGATGGTTCACTTAAATATTTCTTCCAATTGTGATGCTACAAAAATATTTTTTTATATATTAATTTAAATAAGATATGAATATATTGCAAAGAATATTTTTTCTCAAAATTATTTTTTGAAGATCATTAATATTTTTATATATAAATACATTTTTTTTATTGCGTCATATAGCTGATATTAAATACGTTTTACGTAAGATATGTAACCGATATAATCTTAAAATGATTTTTAACTTTTGAAAATTAAAATTAAATATGAAATTTATATATATGGAGATCGTAAGTATATAATATTCTTGATTTTTACAACATTAATGATTTTAAAAAAAAATTCTTTGCAATATATTAAATAAAAAAATTATTTTTTTTAAAAATTTATCTTACTATAAAAATTGAAAGAAATTTAGAGAAAGAAATTTAAACCATTCGGTATAATTGAAATTACATAGTACTAGTTTCTTATATAAAACTTTAAACTAACAAATAGAAATATATATCTCAAAAATTATTCTAAAATATTACATAAAAGTTTTATAATATAAAATATATATTTGTATCTAATTTTAAAAACAAATTTCACTTGTGACTTTCATTTGTAAGCAAGTAGTATTATACTCACAACAATAATATTTCATATCGGATGCAAAATACTGTGGTTTTCGACCAATCTGCAATTGTTTGATAAATAGAATTTGTCCAAAGCGTAGAATTGTCATAATATTTGCAAAATTTTAATATTAATAAAAATATTAATAAAAATATGTACGTTCTTCGGAAATCAAATGAACAAGATACGAGATTATAACTCACGAGAAAATGAAGAAATTTATCAGTCACAAATAGCAGTGATGTATCGACAAATATTTGAACCCTGGTTTTTTAATTTATATAATTTATTACATAATTAAATATAATTAGCATATATAATTTACACAACAATGTGATATTATATTATATAAATAAATCTAAAAATAATAAGTATTAGCATAATTTAAACAATAAGAATCTGCTTTATAAATGAAAAAAAAACATTTAGTACTGTTTAAATTTTATTGGTTGCATTTCTATATATTCTTTACCGCTAATTATGAAAACTATTCACAGGATAGTTTATAATAAAAAAATTATTCTAATTTAATCATAATTTAATAATCATAATAATTTATAATTTAATCATAATAATTTATAAAAACAACGATATAAAAATAACCACAATCATAATTAATTAGCTCATATTATAAAAAATTTAAATAATCTAATTGAATAAAATTTAATTTGATGAAACAAAATATATGATAAAATTTCTGATTTTTTATTATGATTAATATTTTATATTCTGGATATTTTGGATATTCTATTAATATAGAATAAAGCATAAAGCATAAAATCTCATAAAATTTAAATCTATTTTGTATCCCATCACAAATTGAAACAGAAATGAATTCATATTATCGATTTATTTATCGATATTGCAGATTTCGAATTATCGAAAAATGTTAGTCTAGATTATCAGTATAGTCTTTGTCTTGAATGAAATTATTTGAGTTGACTAAAATTGATGAAATAAATTGTTTCGAAACATAGAGAAATTAATTTATATATTGAAAATAATTCAATTTTTTTTTCAAAAAGTAAAATTTGAAAACAATAGCATATAATGTGATTTAACAAGGAAAGTTATATTTAAAATTATTATTTTATTTTACATGAATTTAATTAGTCGAATTATTATTACTATTTTCAATGTATTTCATCAATATGTTACGAATGCGTAGGTAAGATTATCTATTATTCAATTTTTTCTACATTATTTGAATAAAACGAAAAAATTTAATATCTAATTCAGTTTCACAGTATAACTTAGATGCTTTCTTTTTTCTCTTTCATTTTTTTTTATTGATCATCGTTTCTTTTGTCATATTGAGTAAATATAATGAGGAGTAAAATGCCACCATTTCGAAGGAAAAAATCTGGAAAATCTTTTCCTGTTAAAGTTTGTACATTGGATGCTGAATTGGAATTTAGTTTAGAGGTTAGTTTTTTATTGCATTATTTGCATTATTTGTTTTACTATCAAAAATTTATATATAAATATTTATTTTAAATGGATTCATAGTGGAGATCAACAGGAAGAGATCTTTTTGATTTAGTTTGTCGTACAATAGGATTAAGAGAAACATGGTATTTTGGACTTCAGTATGAAGATGCTAAAGGATTTATATCTTGGTTAAAATTGGATAAAAAAGGTAAATTATTAAACAATTTTTTCAATTTTATAAAAATAAAATTGTTTTAATAATATTATACTTTTATTTTAGTACAAGATCAATGTATTTCTCAACAACCCACAACACCTTTTATGTTTTTGGCAAAGTTTTATCCAGAAGATGTTGCTGAAGAATTGGTACAGGAAGTAACCCAACATTTATTTTTTTTACAAGTGAAACAAGCTATTCTTTCGATGGATATTTATTGTCCACCAGAAGCATCTGTATTATTAGCTTCTTATGCAGTACAAGCAAAGGTAATTATAACTTTTTTTAAAAAACTAATTTTTATTTGTACTAATCTATATGTTTTAAATTTTAGTATGGAGACTATGATGAAGTTTCATATCGTCCAGGAATGCTTGCTAGCGAAGATTTATTGCCACAAAGAGTTATTGATCAATATCAGATGACACCTGAAATGTGGGAAGATAGGATAAAAATTTGGTATGCTGATCATCGTGGGATGTCCAGAGATGAAGCAGAAATGGAATATCTGAAAATTGCTCAAGATCTTGATATGTATGGTGTAAATTATTTCCCTATTAGTGTAAGTAATTTTCATGCGCGTAAAAAATATGTTTTATAATTAAAAACATTTTTATTGAATGATATTAATTATTAGAATAAAAAAGAGACTGATCTTTGGTTGGGAGTCACAGCCTTGGGATTAAATATTTACGAAAAGGAAAACAAATTGGCACCGAAAACAACATTCACATGGTCGGAGATACGACATATCAGTTTTGATGACAAGAAGTTTGTAATAAAACCAGTGGAGAAAACATCGCCGAACTTCGTGTTCTTCTCGCAGAAAGTTAGGATGAATAAACTGGTAAAAAAACAATCAGATGTTGGCAGCTGGGTGAAGGGTTTGATAGCTTTAGGATTCGACGAACAAAACAATGACAAAGCTGCTCACATATTATTTGTTAAGATTCTGGACCTGTGTATTGGCAACCACGATCTGTTTATGAGAAGACGCAAGCCTGATTCCATGGAAGTGCAGCAAATGAAAGCACAAGCCAAAGAAGAAAAATCAAGGTAGATTTTTATATATTTGCATACATATTTTAAAAATATTGCTTGAATTTTCTTTGTTTTCTCAAATATTTTCAATATAATACAATATATAAACATTATTTTTTTTTTATGAATTAAATTCTTTTAATTTGAATGGGGCTTGTAAAATCAAATGCTTTACTAATATTTAAAAATGAAAAAGTAAATTTTAAATATTGATTTAATAAATTATAAAAAGTTTATTCTATATTGATATAATAATTATATGCATGAAAAGTTTATATTTATCTTATTATAACAATATCCTAATGTATATTTCTTTTTCTTTTTTTTTTTGTTGTTGTTTTATATTATTTTATAGGAACTGAAATATAAAAATAATTAAATGTTTAATCAGGTTAGTATACTTATTTAAACACTTAAAAAAGGAACATCTTTACTTCAAGGAAATCATATAAAACGTACTTTTTCACAAAGACATTTTTAATAGATAAGTAATTATTATTGTATCAATCAAATTATTGCTTTCATAATATTGTGCAATTTTTTTACTTCATTAATATTATTTTATTAGGAGACAGATTGAAAGAAATAAATTGGCACGAGAAAAACAACTCAGAGAAGCAGCAGAAAGAGAAAAGGCTGCTATGGAACAACGACTTTTACAATATCAAGAAGAAATTCGTTTAGCAAATGAAGCACTTGTAAGAAAATATAAATAATAAAATTCTATATTTATTATAGCTAAAAATCGTCATAAAAAATTCAATTAATTATAGAGAAGATCTGAGGAAACTGCAGATCTATTAGCTGAGAAAAGTCGTGTAGCCGAAGAGGAAGCAATGCTATTAAGTCAAAAAGCTTCAGAAGCGGAACAAGAAATTACACGTATACGATTAAATAATATGAAAACAGAAGAAGAAAAAGTTCATCTTGAACGGAAAACTAGGGAAGCAGAATTGTTGACAGAAAGGCTGGTACAAGAATCTGAACGAAGAGCTGCTGAAGCAGAAAAATTAAAAGATGAACTATTACGTGCACGTATTGCTGAGAAGGAAGCAAAGGAAAAATTATTAGAATTTCTTAGTAGAAATGCTTATACTGCTACTATAACTGTAAGTATCTGAATCATAAAAATAATAAGTACAATTAAATATAGTTAATTATAATTAAATATATAATGTAATAATTAATATCTATATTTTTAGCCTGTGCCAAACATATTTCCATCGACGCAAGTACTTCCATCAGATTTACAAGCAGATCTTCAAACATTGCAATTGGATACAGAACCTTTGCCAACTGACCTCACTTCTTACGATCTGATTGCCGATGGAGATGTCGATCAGTTGTCTTTAGAAATTGAGAAAGAAAGAGTTGATTACTGGGAAAAAAGTAAACATTTACAGGAACAACTTAGAGAATTACGCACAGAAATTGAAGTTATGAAAGTTGGAGAAAAACAGTGCGAATTGGACCAATTACACGAAGAACAAGTGCGACTCGGTGAGAATAAGTATAGTACATTAAAGAAAGTAAAATCTGGATCCACCAAAGCCAGAGTTGCATTCTTTGAAGAATTGTAGTTGATGTGTTCCTAAGAGATCAAAAAATTGACGAACTCTATGAAGAGAAGTTGAAATGAATATGCAATAAAATGAATCTGATGAATCTGAATCTCATAAACACGTACGTATGTATACGTTCTAGAATACTAAAACGTACGCTTTTTGTTGTATTTTAGTAGTAGTTTTGTTAATATCCCAATATTTGCGATACCAATATAATTAGTAAATCATACTCATATAGTAAATTGTCTTTTGAACTTATATTATTTTTATTCTATGTATTTTTGCCTGTTTTGTTATATTAATTTTCAATTTTAAATGTTTTAGTAAAACAATTAGTAAAATTTAACAATTAGTAAAATTTAATTGCATAAAGTACATATAAAAAAATCAAAATTACTAATAAAATTATTAGATATTAATTCTTATAGAAATAAGTAATTTGTAAAATCGTAAATATTTTTTTAATGCATAGAAATTTTAAAACAAATTATCTTTTTTTATATAAACATTACAATGTCCAAAAAGCATGTATTTCTTAATGTTCTCTGTCATATTTTGATAAAATTGGAATTATAATAATATTTTAATTATAAAAAAATTAATAATAACATAATGCACGTTTAGATACAATTATATATATATGAATTCTCTTAAATTCTCTTAAAATCGTGATTGAATGTGCCTATAATAAATTGTATTGTATATTCTTTATATTGTGTGATTAGAGAAAAAATTCTCAAAAAAAAAAAAAAAAAAAAAACTTCATTAAAGCTATAGTCTAGTCAAACGATTTATAAAAATGAAGCTGATAACCAAATTTCTCATTCATAAAAAAACAAAATATTAAACATTATTATATTTATTTACTTTATTACTAAAATTTGAAAATATGTTTTTATGCACGATTATTATTAAATAATACTATAATACTGAAATGTTTTTAATAATCTATTTAATTTGAATAATTTAAAACATGTTTACTAAATATAAAAAAGATTTCTAAAATAATTAAAAATAAGTTATAAATATCTAATAATAAAAATTTAAAAAATTACATGCACTCATACATCAGTCAAAATATTTTGAAATTATAAAATAAAGAATTATTTATTATTATGTAATTTATCATTATAAAGAGAATTTTTTACAGTTATATAAAAATAGTTTTGAATAAATATATAAATAATTTTAAGATAATATTTATGTATTATGACAAAATTAATATAAAAAATTGAAACCCAATGTATGAGTATGAAATTTTTTACATAATCTGTGTAAATACAAAAAAAATTATTGATTTTTATACTGTGAAATGTAACTAATATAATTGCTATATTAGTTTGATTAGACTAGAGCATTAATACACATAGAATTTTTGAATATTAAATGTGACCTTTGAAAAAAATGTTCCTATCAACATAGTAGAAAAGTCAGTGTTCAAGTATTCAATTAAAATATTCAATTAAATAAGATTTTCTAAATATTTTAAAATATAGTATATTTATTAATAATATAGATATAAATATATATGATATATAAAAAAATGATTTTAATTTTTATATTAAAAAATATATAAACTTATTTTCCTAAATTTTTCTTTATTAATTTATAAGATAAATTTTTATCAATTATTACATAAACTTAATGAAAAAAAATTATAAAAAAAACTTAAAAATTTTAAATTTACTCTATATTAACATTATATGAAATTCTTCTTAAAGTGTGCCATAATGATTAAAAAATATTCATAATATTCAATCAAATAAAAAAGAAAAAAATTTAATTTTTTTGAATTGATATGATTTGAATTGATATTTATGATTATGTAGTTAATATATTTATATAATTACTTGAACACTGATTATTTAAAATAATATGAAAGTATAGGAAAGGGTAAATATTTGTTATTATTTTTTAAGTAATTCTTATATTTTGCGAATTTTTATTCTTAGATTTTATATAGAGTGTCGAATATTCAGTATTGAAATATATTACATTCTTTAAAATATTTTACCAAAAGTAGTGCAAAATAACTTACTAGAACTTTTGGCACCATTATCTGTGATTCAAATATATGAATGTATTGAATACTAAAAAAAACTACTTTGATTAAAATCAGTATTTTTTTATCATATAATGAAATGTACCTGTAAATATTATTCATTAATATAATTATTCAATTATTTTATTCCATATCACTTTTTTTTGACAAGTTATTATTGATACTGAAAATTCTGTCACAAAATAATGAATATATAAATATTTTTAAATTTATGTTAAAGTTAATTTTTTGTTTTACAATAATCATACTAAAAATAAATTTAAAAATAACTAATTTTATTTACAATTTATATAATAAAATATGCACATTATTATTTAGTCTAAATATAAACGTATTAAATCATCTTCCTTAGCAGGATAGTTTGTTACTGGGCACTTTTTGTCTGTACGTATCACAGGAAGAATGCATTGATAACAGAATGCATAACTGTAAAATGAAATATTTATGAATTATAATTGAATTCAATTTTCTAATTTTTGTAATATTATTTTCTGTAATACACATACCCAGACACTGAAAGTACTGTATGTATTCTAAATGTTTTACAACAGATTGGACATATTCCTTTGTATTGTTTTGCTATTTCTGGAATCTAAATGAATATTGAATATTTGTAGATTTTGAATTTAAAAAAAATTTAATTGCATAAAAAGTTCATTTTTTTACCTTTGGAGGTGATGGAATAGGTAATGATAGTAAATTAGTTGAATAATATTCTTGAGTCCACCAAGATAAGAATTGAAGAAAAAATGCTCCAAATTCAAAAGATGTAGTCATCATTCTTTGAAATATATCTATACCATCACTAATACCAAAGGAGTTTGTTCTAATTTTCTTTAAAAAATCTGAAATACTAAGTATCGGTTTTGATTCTGCATATGTTAAAGTTATAGATAAAAATCTCAAGAGTAAAGAAGTATATGCTGATTTTCCAGAAATATAAAGAACATAATTATATAGTACCATAAATTCATATATCATGAAAATTATTGCATTTCCTTTGATAATGCAATTACGATATAATTTTTGCCATTTCTAAAAAATAATTTTAAAGATTATTTGAGTAAAAAAATATAAATTAAAAAAGAAATTATGAGTATAATTACCGACTTTGGAGTATAATCATCAACTTTTTCAAGTTTATATTTTTCCACTAATTGAGAAAGTTTGATTTTTACATAAGGAAATAAAATTGTTAACATTAATGAAAGTCTTCTTTGCTTATTTGATAATTCACATTTAACTTTTGAGTTTACTATAATTATGCGTTTTAAACTATAAAATGTTTCAGAAAATGATGCAGCTAAAATATATTTAAAATATTTATAAATAAATATTTGTAAAAAATAAATTTTTTTAAATTTATATGAACAAATAAAAATTACTTACAATATTTATTCAAATAATAGTGTTGAAGAATTGTATTAAAAATTAAATAACATTCATCTGTCCATTTAAGAAGATGTCCATATCTTTCAACGTTAAATGATACAATGAACTAAAAATTTATAAAAAAAATTTTTGTATATTTACAAAATTAAATATTTTTAATAATAAAAAAATAAATTACATTTAGTGAAAAATAAATTATTTTTTAATTACGTATTCATTATTTTATTGCATAAATATTCCATTTTTATAATAAGATTCATAGTAAATTTATAATAAATTTTTAAAGTCAATTAATTGAATTTTTGATTTCAAAGAATATTATAATAACTAATATAATAAAAATGATTATAAGTTAATTTTTTATAAATAATAATTTGATTAAATAAAATTTATTTATTAACTAATTATTAAATAAAAGTAAAAAAAAATAAAACTAATAAAAAATTCCACTTTTTATAATCAATTAATATTTATATTGCATAAATTAATGTAAATCTGATATTAACCTACCGATAAAAATTTTGTAAAAGCTGGTTCTACAGTATGTGCTAACGATTCTTGTGCTATAATTTCAAAAATAGAAGGTCTTATAAATGTTGTGCCAGTTAAATGAGCTCCTTTTTCTGCCATTTTTAATTTTGTTTCCTATACATTATATATTTTATCCACTTCTTTATTTGTATAATGACCTATGATCTATATTAATTTCATGAATAAATTTTAAATATTTAAAATCATCATAAAATTTATTAGAAATTCAAATTTATTTATTATTATTTAAATTAATAATTATTATAAAAATAATTTAAAAATACTATAATAAGAATAAAACATATTTAACAATCGATTATAAATTATGATTTATTTCATTGATTCAATGTATATATTGAACTTATATTTAAAATATGAAATAAAAAAATATTATAAATACAAATATAAATATAAATACAGAAGTAAGTAATAATAATCTAAATATTAATATATAGTTCATATAAAATCTATGAGTCATCTAGCGGACTGAATTAAAAGCATTAATAAAATTACATTATTGAAATATCAAATGTTATATTAATTGTATTTTAGATTAACCTATCAATTTAATTCTTAATAAACAATCAATTTATTCGATACATAAGACAGTTTATTAATTTTTAAATAATTAATATTTTCGTACCTATTTATCTAATAATACTATATTAACTGATCAAAATCTTAAAGTGGTGGAATGAAATAACAATATCAGTTAACAAGACAAAATTTCGATTAGTTTATACGGCATTATTGCTTTGTAAACAAGAACATTTGCGATAGTACTATTGTATGAAAAAAAAATTGTATAGCATGTTGACCAATTATTCTTATGTTATATATTATATCATAACTATTTTTATAATTTATAAAATATAAATTATATAACAATAAAAAAATATTTTTTTTAATATATTCTCGAAGATAGAATCATTCTTATTATAATCTAATGATGTTGACTACATATTTTATATAGTATTCCGCCAGCTGATCAAAGCATTTATTGTACATATAACTTGTGAATGTTAACATAACCTAATACTTTGACATTTCAGAATGATATATGTATAACAATTGAAAATTTAAAAATTGAAAGAAAATAAAAAATAAGATTTTTCATCTATTTTGTGTTAAAATAAAGATTAATTTGAAAAAAGTTATGATTATAAAAAAAAACAATAAAAATGATTCAATATAGCAATCAAAAATGAATATTTTTTATTAAAATAATAATTGAATTTTTTGAAGACACTTGTGTAACATTAAGGTTACAATCATGTCTGGTAAAGGAAAACAAAGTTCTAAGAAAGCAGTTGTTAAAGTACGAGAAAGTGGGAAGACAGTGCAAGCTACTGCACTTAATTCAGATACGAGTTCAGAGAGTACAGAAACTGCAATGTCTTTATCAATCTTAAAAATTGCTGATAATAGCCGTCTTCTTCCAAGGTATAGCAGCATTCTACAACGTAGTGCTGAAGAAGGTGTAGGAATGGAAGATCTTGATACATTGCAGTTAGAATTAGAAATGCTTCTTTCTTCAGTAGTTGTACGACATCGCATGCTTCAAGAAGAAATAACCAATTTATCTTCAGCAGAGGAACGCAGAGATAAAAGATCCAAAAGTGGAAAAGGTCTTTCCCTTCTGGATAAAAAAGTCAGAGAAGAAAAATTCAAACCAAAAGGATTTAGTACTAAAACACAATCTCCTATTCCAGCAAAACTATTCAAACAAAAAGCTGTTAATAGCTCAAATTCTCAAATCATTCCAAACGTTCATGAAATTTCAAGAATTGAAAGTTCTAAATCTGAATCACCAAAGTTGCTCTTACCAAAAAATGATACACCTAACAAATTTTGGGCATCTGTTGATCCATATTGTACTGATATTATGTCTGATGATATTAAATTATTAGAAGAATTAATCTCCACACATAGTGACATAAGTGATTTTAAGAAAATTCCTTCATTAGGTCGTCATTACAGTTTAATATGGGCACATAATGATTTATTGCAAGAAGAAGATGCAGCTAACCCAAATCGGGATAAGAAGAAAAGTCGTTCAGATGTATCTTTATTGGTTGGAAAAAATGATAAAAAAGCACACAGTATAGCAGGACCTCTAACTCAAAGATTAGTCTCTGCTTTATTAGAAGAAAATGTATATGTTGCAAATAACAATACAGATAATAAACTGTTTAGAGATAATGATCCTCCTGTTTTAAGAGATCTTACTATTCAGAATTCTATAAATTTAGAATTAAGAATGCATAAAGAATTAGTTGAACAAGGAATTTTAGAACCAGATGCACAAAAAAAGAGTCAAGAAGATGACGAAATTTTGACTGAAATAAAACGATGTCAACAGGAACTTACTGCACTTTCCAACCATAATGTAACACAGTTAAAAAGATTATTGAATTTAGCTCAAGAGGAAAGTAAGCGACAAGCATTGAAAAGAAAAATTAGTACAGCAGATAATGAAGTAATAGAACATTATAAGAAACTTATATTAGCAAAACAAAGAGAAGTACCTTTAACAAAAAAGGAACAAGAAAAAGCATGGTCATGTCTTCGAGAAAGAGAAAATCTTTTAGATCAACTAAATATGCTACCACATAATAACATAGGAGAACCTATAGGTTTCACCACTACTGCAGATTAAATACAATTTTTTACTGTATTATATAATATGGTAATAAAAACTATGTATTATAAAAATTATAATTATATAAAAATTTAATAATATGAATTTAATTTTTAAATTGAATAGTGTAAAATTTACTTTGAAATATTCCTTTATTATATCAATTCTTATTCAAATGATTTAAAAATTAAAAATTTAACAATTGTATTGAATTCACAAAAGATGTATTATAAATATTCTATATCATAATTACAAATTTTATTTTATTTTTGTTCTAAAAAAAAAAATTTACAATATATTAAAAATGATTGGAATATTAACAAAAAATTATGAACTATGATATAAATTTGAATAAATATAACATTGAATAAATCTCTACATATTTTTTACAAATCATGTTTACCTAATCTTATTAAAAGAATTACATATTTTATACAAAAAAGTTTAAGAATATAATATTTAACATATATTTTCAATGAAAAAAATAGATATTTGCCAAGATTAATTATTTAATTTTTTGCAAATATCTTAAATTAGAAATATAATTCAATAAATGTTCAATATATTAAAATTAACTTCTATCTAAAAAAAAAGCAATAATTATAACAAAGGAAAGGTTGCTCAAAAACAATTACTTATAAATTCAATAATAATTTCACGACAAGTGTTTATTCGATATCACTGTACAATTTTCTTCGTCCAGTTACCTTAATAATGCGCGCACGCGATGGCACAACAATGATGAACCGTTCCACACTAACAAAAAATGTTCGATGTATATTACTGTTTCTTAATATTTGATAACATTAAAAGTGATGAACATACATGTATATGGATTTTACAGGCAACGCTATCATATTTTTTTTTATTCAATTTCTTTAATAAACTTTCGTTAATGTTCTTATTCGTTCCTCATTACATTGACAATATTATCATAATATGAGTTTTTACACTACATGATATAAAGTAGACCATGAAATAATTATAAATTAGTTCGAAAGGCCCCGAAGGGGTTAAGGACGGTTCGATCGATGATCTAAATTACGTGTACAGCCGCCAATTTTTCAGTTCATTGTCGTACCGTCGCATACCCCATCGAACCGGATACTCGAGCATTTCTAATGATTTCATGGCATCTCGTGCACCAAAGGCAACTACCACTGTTTCCTTTGCAGGAATCAAAGGACGCCGCTTTGACAGTGATGCACTAAAACTAGTAATATTGTGTTTTTATGCGATTTTGGTAATTTAGAACGCGAACAAAAGTAAGAAAGCCATCATAAGGCAGAAGAGACCCATGGCTTCAGACAAGGCAAAGCCCAAAATGGCATATGAAAACAGCTGTTGCTTAAGAGAGGGATTCCTGGCATAGCCCACGATTAAAGAACCAAATACTGAACCAATTCCAGCTCCTGAAATCATAACATGTATAATCTTATTTATTATAATTAAAAAAAAAGTTGATTTAAATTTATGTAATTTATCATATAACTTTACTACTATAGGATGATTCTTTTTAGAAGAATTAGGATCAGAAGACAAATATAAAGAATGCTATCATCAAATAAAAAAGGTCCATCGCTTCTGATAATGCAAAGCCAAGGATAGCATAATTGAAAACTTGCAGTTTTAGGGATAGGTTTTGGGTATATCCAATTATTAGGGATCCAAAAATTAAATATTTATCATATCAATCCCTGGAATATAAATTTTATATATTTTTTTTAACAAGGAAAATGAATATAGGAATAGGAATCAAAATATTATAATTTTCATAATTATCAAAAATAAAAATTATATACATACCTGATCCAGCAACACCTACAGTGGCAGCACCAGCACCAATGAATTTTGCAGCAGAGTCAATATCACGACTAATTGTAGATGTTTGGAAATTACGTATAATTGGAGATTGTCCCAATGGAGACTATATAAAAATTATTCAAATAATTAGAAAAAAAATTAGTAATATTAAAGAAAAAATTTTTTATATTTAAAAATCTTATGAAATAAAAAACATTTAAATTTAAAAAAAAATTTAATAAAAAATTACCAAATTTAATAATTTCAGTTATATATTAAATACAGTATTACAAATTACTTCATCAAATAATATAACTTATATAATCTTTATTACTTTTATTTTAATGTTTTGACATAAAAAATTAAATTTTATACAGACAATTATTTTAGAATTTTATATTCATCTTATATTTTAAATTATTTATTTCTACTATTTCATTTAAATCAAATTTTTTTTCAATTCAAATTAATATTTTTCATGACTATCCTGAACTATAAAATGATTAGTTAAAGTCAATTCAAAAGGAAATATAAGACCATATATGTTTATTACAAATTGATATATTTATTTAAAAAAATTATTTGTTTCTTACTAAAAAAATCTTTGAATTATGAAAATAAACTTGCTTATGTAACCTCGTAATGGGGTGAGATTATGCAATGCGAAAAATATTAAATGTTACTTACACTGAATGAGTTCTGAATCTGATTCTGCTGTATAGACTGGCTGTGACTTACCACAGCACTGCTCAATGGTCGAATATAATTCTTAGTTCCAGAGACCAACTGAAAATAAGACAAATTACTCAAAGATTATATAATAATGTAAAAATTTGAAAATATTCGAAACGAAGAGAAAATTACTTACGGTCGATTTGGCGACAGGTACAATAAATCTAGTACAAGCATACATGATGACGTTTGAAATTGTATGATCACTCAAATGAGTATCTGAAACAAGACAATGTCTCTAAATGCAAAAATTATAAATTTCAAAGAAAGATGCGTGTTAACCCTATGAACAACAGCGAATTACTAACCACGAGTCGGGCGTACGCAATGTATGATTACGTAACGTTTCTGATGGAACCGTTATAGGAGATTCTAAGGATACAGGGTCAAAATTAACTTGTGATGCGATCTGAATATCTTCGATGTCTGTTATTACAAAGAACGAAAACTACAGAACAGCGAATGGCTGACAATAGATTACAAAATGGCTTCTCATGTTCTACCTTCGATTGATATAACAAATTTTTTCTTCTTTATGATTACTTAAGAATTTATAAATGTCTTTTCAATAATGTTTCAAGTAAAAATTTGATTTTAAATAACAATAGTTAAAAGATTTAATGAATTTCTTTTATTTTATATGCTTCTTTATTAATAAGTAATCACACTTACCAGAATATGTTTAAAGAGGCGGTAAGAAGACCCGGCCTGTTGGAATGTTGAATTGATGAGTGACTACTGTACGAAACGCTCGACGTACGAACAACCTATCTGGACTGAACGAAACGAATCGACTTCCGTGCGATGACCTATTATTCGCTACTTTCAACACTTCGACTCTCACCGACTCCGATTATCGACCAACCGAATTTAGCCGAACTGTTTTTCGTCTGCAGTAACTAATAAATACATTTTCTATTATATATTTCCAAAAAAGATTTTCTATTTTAACTTTTCTCAATATTCTATATTAAAATTTATATAATTTTTTATCATTGCATTTTTTTAAAAAATTAAAAACAAAAATCTTCTTATTAATAATTTTAAATATTGACTACTATAGACTCTCGCTTGACTTATTTCTTGTTAGTGATTTTCTCTATTGTAAAGTTGCCATTATTGGCTGCTATGTTAGTGGTTATCTGGATGAGAGGTTAGTAATAGTATATAGTAATATCATATATCGATAATCGATAACATGAAATTTAACTTATGTTGTTTATTTCTTTCTCTTTAAAAAAACAAAATTATTTTAGAAAGTATACAAACTTGAATTTTATAGAAAATTCTATATAAAATTATAATAAAATAAAATTTTATTTGGTAAAGTTTTTATTTGTTTTATTTAATATAATATTTTATAGTATTATACTTTATTCTACGTTTTTTCGTTTGTGTTTTAGAAGTTGTATATCACTTTCACGTTGAAGAATTTGATTAGCATTATATACTTGAAAAAATCGTTTTCCATGTTCAAATGTTGCAATCATAATTGCACAAGCTGGAGCTACTTTAATTACACGTGGAATTAGTCCTGTAAATAGTCCTTTTACTCCATTTTGTTTATAAATTTTTCGTATTATGGTCCATGTTCCACTACTACGTCCTGGATTATCTATAATCCATTTTTTAATGAACGTATTACTATTCTAAATAGAATAATAGAAAATATATAAAAATAAACCTGAAAATACCTGAATAAATTTCTTTCTCACCCATTTCTATTTGTTTATGTGTCTTTACTACATCAAATGGGATTGTTAAAAATGCAGCTATCTATAATATGTTATAATTATAATATATTACTTTCATTTTTCTTTTACAATTAAAATTAAAATTAAAAATAAAAAATACTTACAGATCCTGCTATAGCTCCTGCTGTAAAATTAAAAGTAAAAGTTTGTTGTGACTCGTGAAATTTTTGCTTTATAGTTTCATAATGTAACCAATAAATTGCACTAAAGGGTACATCACGTAAAAGAGTACTAGATAATCCCATCCATAAACCAGAGACACCGCTATATTTTACAACAGTTTTCAATGCTTGAAGAATTTCTAAGATAAAAAAGAATAAATTATATTTAAATTAATTAAAAATAATATAAAATATTATTACCTGCATAACTTAACCTTTGAGATTGCATCTTTGTTCTAATTAATTCTAATGGGCTTACTAAGGTTGCAGCCCAAATACGTGCTATAGCTCCAGCCATCATAGGAATCCAAAATGGCTGTTTCATTGTAATTGTACTAGCTTTTCTATTTTTTCTATTATATTTATCCTACAGATGTAAATAGTTTTACAAAATTTTAAAAATACTACAATGTGCAAAATTGAAAAGAATTTTATTTACCTTAAAATATAATCTTAATTGTTCGTATGAAACAAAATATACTATAGTTGCAGGTACTGCTAAAACTAGAGTAGGACTTAAACCACTCCATAGTGAAAGAATACCTTCATTCTTACTAATTTTCATAAGAGCATCCTATGAATAAATTATTTCAAATATTTAATTATTAGACTTAATTATTACATATAATTTAATTTTAATTTAAAAAGTATATTTAACTTACCATTGTACCATTAAATTTTCCATTTCCTTTAGCCCATATTGGACCTTTTCCATTTAAACAAGGACATAAATGGTCCATTAAACCATTACAATAAAGAAAACATTTATTAGAAAGCATTGCTTTCTGTTGTGCTTGGAGCCTAATTTTTACCACATCCAAAGGAGTAACTACGTAACAGATTTATAATATAGAAAATTTTTCATAATTATTTATTTATGAAAATACAATGTATGATATGATGATAAAGTTTACCAAAAACTGAAGTAATAAAAGCACCAGTGCAAGAAGCAATGATTTGTTGATAAGGTTTGATCCTAAATCTTGGATCATCCAGATCCAAGTTTGGAGGTATAGTACTTAACTTATTCATTCCCAATTTTTACTTAGCAATCTGTTGACACAGCATTGAGGAACTTTTCCTTCCATGTTTAGTAACATTTCTTTATAAATGTGGTTATTTTAGAGTTAACAAAACAAGAACATACATATTTATTAACATGATAAAATAATTATAATTAGTTTATTAATTTAAGATTTATAATTTAAGATTTGTCTATCGTCAAAATGTGAACAATCTGAAAAATTGAGAATCATTATACTATATTAATTATATTAATTATTAATATAATCCTAATCTAATTAAAACATTTATAAAATTAAAATTAATAATAATAATATAATTGAAATGATTAATAATTCAATAACTTAACTTCTTTCTTTATATTAGCACGTGGTTTTAACTTACATTAGAAACTTACAGCATTCGATTATATTATAAAATTGTTATATTTTATGTAAAAACAATTATAAATGTATAAGCACCGTATTGTGCACTTGTAAACCGGCCTGCAATTAATTGAAAAATATCATTATACTACATATTCAATCGTTTAGGTATTGGACGATTCTACGTTTAGAAGATATAAGAACATGTGACGATGTATAAAAAGATTGTATATGTATACAGAGATACTATGCAGAGATGTAAAGATGGCACTCGAAACAACATAAAGATAAAAAAAATACATTTTATTTATTACTGATTCGTATATTATCATAAATTATGTGATCTAATTTATTAATATAAAATAATAATTAATTTTCGATTAATAGTTATTTTTATGCATTAGATCTAACAGAAATAATTAGTCAAACTCATATTTTTTTCTGAATAACGGATTATTTTTAACTTAATTATGTTTTAATTATTTAAAATAAATTTGTATATATTACATTTCTATTTGATTTTATTACACAAGAATTATAAACAAAAATTTATTTTTGATTTTTTTAATTTATAAATCATTATATCGTTTAAATTTATGATTTAATTTTAAAATATATATATCCATATTAAATTAATTAAAAAGAATCGGGATTTTTTTTTCTAAGAAAAACTAATATTTTCTATTATAATTCTAATCTATGATAAATTTAATTTATGATTAATTTGCGCATGCGTATAAAGTAAATACATTGCGCATGTGTAATTTATCGGTTTGGAGGGGCGTAGAAAGGAGGCCATATTGTACAGTTAAATTGAAAGAACGAAAATAATTATATCATCGTGCTTGTTTCGTTCCGAATTTTTATCGTACATATCTACGAATTTGTTGTGAATAAAGCAACAGTGTACTGAATTTATTTTGAGGCTTTTAAGATTTCTTTTTGTAAATAACTATAAGTTGTAGTGGTGTATTTCAATATCTAGATACCGTCCGTCAGTCTACTAAAGGGGTTTATAGCTCCAGACGAGATGGGCACTCGGGATGATGAATACGATTATTTATTTAAAGGTAAATTTTGATTTAATTCATTAATATTACTTCGTTATTCATAAAATTTTAACGAAAATTTTTCTTCAAATATACATATGCATATTCACATACTTCTAAAGACTATATATATAATATACATTTGCATATTCTTGTCATGTTTGTGTATATATATATATATATATATATATATATATATATATATATATATATATATACATACATATAAAAGGTAGATATAATTTTATATGTTTAAGTAGTGCATATTAGTTAAAAATCAACAATTGTTATCATTCAATAATATAACAAAATTCGAATTAATATCAAATTATGTTTGACTTATAAAATCAAATTAACAGAGATAGGATAGAATATCAGACTTAAATGATAACATCAGATATGTTCTTTTCATATGAAAATTTGTAAAATGATTTTTATTAATTATTTATCAGGCAACATATTTAAAATAATTGAAATTATAATTAATTATATGAATTAATTATTTAAACTTATTTATATTCTATGACATTATCAGAAAAATTTTTATGTATATTTTCGTGACAATTCAATTTTCAATAATTTTTGTAATTTATTTATCAAATATTTGATTATATTTTTATGTTCCTATAATATAAAATAATATATTGTGTAATGTGTACACAGTAGTCTACCTATTTTTATTTTATGCTCTTCGATTATTTTTTTCATGACATTTTATTAATATTTATATATACATTGTAATGATTTAAAGAGAAAAATTAATATCTGGAAATTAAATGTATTATATGATATTATTTAATTATTTAAATTTTTATCAAATTTTTTATATCTATTATTATTTATTATTTTTATATTTAAAATAAACTTATTATAATTGTATAAATAAATTAATAAAGTTTTAATTTAAAAAATGAAAATATTTCCAATCTTTCGAATCTTTTTATTATTTCTTATGCTTTTTATAATTTTTTATTTTGACATTTTAATTTATTTAAAAAAGTATCTTTGTTATTTCAGTTGTTCTTATTGGTGATTCTGGTGTAGGAAAAAGTAATCTTTTATCAAGATTTACAAGAAATGAATTCAATTTAGAATCAAAATCAACCATAGGAGTTGAATTTGCTACGCGCAGTATACAAGTAGATGGAAAAACTATAAAAGCTCAAATTTGGGACACAGCAGGACAAGAACGTTATCGTGCTATTACATCTGCGTAAGTTAAAAATTATCTAATGAAAAAAATGACAATACATTCTTATATTTATTAGAGTATAATAATTAAATATTTAAATAAAATAATATTTTAACACATTTGTATTTCTTATTGGCAATAATTCATTTTATAAAATAAATTTATTTTTATTTACATATTCAGGTATTATCGTGGTGCAGTTGGAGCTCTATTGGTATATGATATAGCAAAACATTTGACATATGAAAATGTTGAAAGATGGTTACGAGAATTACGGGATCATGCTGATCAAAACATTGTTATTATGTTGGTGGGAAATAAGTCTGATTTAAGGCATCTACGTGCAGTTCCAACTGATGAGGCAAAAGCATTTGCAGAGAAAAATGGCCTCTCTTTCATTGAAACTTCTGCTTTAGATTCTACAAATGTTGAAACAGCATTTCAAAATATATTAACAGGTAAAGATATTCTTGTTTAAATAATAAATATTAAATATTTATTATTGAAGTTGAATTAAACTAAAATAGAAATTGTTAATTATTTTAATTATTAAAATTATTATTATTTAGATAAAAAATCTCTAGAATATATATTTAGATAAAAAAGTTTTAAAATAGCAAATTTTTTAGAGTATTATAAATACATGATTATAGTAGACATAATGTATTATGTATTATGTAATTATTTTTTGTGTAAATTTTATTTAATTTAGTAATTTTTATAGATAATCTCGATTTAATTATATATGCGCGCATACACACATATATATAGATAAACTTAATTATGACATGATTACGTATCAACATGATTCAATTACTTTCTAATCAATGTATTGGATACATGATTTTAAGATCTTACACATATATAATATTTAATACATTATATACTATATATTTTCATACTTTTCATACTTTCAAAAATAAGAAATGAAACTGACCATTACAGAAATCTACAGAATCGTATCGCAGAAACAGATACGTGATCCACCTGAAGGTGATACAATCCGGCCACAGAATGTAGAACCCATTGACGTGAAACCGACAATGAATTCAGAAGGAATGCGTAAGCAGTGCTGCCAGTGACTCATCTTGTTGCTTAAAATGTGTGTACACGCAATACAGTAACAATATCACGGGAGTACACTCAAATAATACCAACTTTCTAAGAGAAAAAATTTAGTCTATGGTCCAGTAAAAAGAAAAAAAGATAAGAGAGTTTCTGGGATAATTCTTTGTACGATAGCATAGTTTTAATATAAGAAAACTATGATTAGTTAATTATAAATATTAAGTTAATTTGTAAATTGAGTTAATTTTAACATACGTCAAAATTAAATATTATTAAAGACATTTTATTATGTATTTTTTCTTCCATAATAATTGTTACTAATTATCTAATTTTATTATTATGTAATTAAACATTTAAAAATGAAAGAATATTCAAAGAATTTAAAAACATTTATTATTTATACATAAGAATAATGTTTTTCATCATAAATTCATTTTGTTGTAAAGAATTACTAATTAAAAATATATATAAATTGAATATATTTCAATATATTATATTTAACTAAACTTTACATTTTGTAGCAAAAACTAAAATATTATATTCTGAATGGCAATAGATTTTAATTATAATTTAATTTATTTTTCTATATTTATGAAAATAAATCATAAATCATTTTTTATATTAATTAATTTTTTAATTAATTAAAGATAATCATCAATACCAGAAGAATGCTGAATAATATGTTTAATTGTAAGTTTTGATAGTTTGTTTTATATTTAATTTTATTTAATATAACAATCTGATCATTTTCATCTGTATTATTTTTTAAATATTTTATTGCACATATTGAATATGTGTGTAATATTTAAATAAATAAATATTTTTTTATTTATTATAGTATTGAGGTATTTTGAATTCTTATAAATTAATATTAATTTTTAAAATCATTTATCTTCAATATATAATCAATATATATGTTCAATATTTTTTAATATTATAAATTAATAAAATAATATTTTTTATAATAAATAAAATTATAGAATGTTTATTTATATTCTATCTAATATTTTACTCATTCCTTATGAAATTTTACTTATTTCTGTTTAATTCAAAATTTGATTTTGAAATATAGAAATTAAATATATTAATAATAAATAATATTGAATTGTTAATTTCATATATAATTTTTAAAATTGTCCATTAACATTTCTTGAAGATAAATGAATTCAATATCAATTATTGACTACTATTATATTAACTATTATATTAAAAATTTATAGATATTTATTTAATAATTATTATTTCAATAATTATATTAAATTTAAGTAAATTTAAATAAAACAAATACAATTTATAAGAATTTTAAGCGTGAAAATTTATTTTATATTTTTATTTTATTATTGAAAAACATTAATAAGTCTAATGATAAGAAAAATAACGATCTGATAACAAAACTTCAAATTATTAAAGACTTTTTAACTTTTTTAATTTTTAATATGAAAATCATTTAGATATACGATATAAAATTATATTAATCTTTAATGTAATTGCAATTAATAACTGCGATTGCATACATTTATGTTTACAGAAGGACATACAAAGAGACAGAAGCAAAAAGAAAAATGGTCGCCGGTAAACGTAACAGGTGCAAACAGTACAAGAATCAAGACTATTTACAAATATAAGTATACATAATTAAAGGTTTCCCAAATAATCCGGCGTTCTAAATACAGAATAGACTGTTCTCTAATTATTGCTTGAAATTGTCGTTGGAAACGAATAATAATAGTAGTACTTAAAAAAAAAACATCTTTACATCTTTATTCTCAACAGTCAGCTTGGATTCAATCGAAACATACTACTATAACTATAACTAATACTATTACTAGTAATACTACTACTGCTACTAATATCATCATCATCATCATCATCATCATCATCATCATCAGCAACAGCAGCAGCAGCAGCAGCAGCATCAACATCAGCATTAGCATCAGCATCATCATCATCATCATCAGCATCACTACCACCACCATCATCACCACCACCACCACTACTACCACCACCACCACCATTATTATTATTATTATTATTATTATTATTATTATTATTATTATTATTATTATTATTATTATCATCATCATCATCATCATCATCATCATCATTATCATTATTATCATTATTATTGTTATTACTATCAATGCCACCATCGCCACCATTATCATTAACTTTATCTCTTTAATTATGGGATAAGCTAATTTTTGTTATTATTCATGTTCCCGTTGAAAATACAATGATGAAGTTGATAAAAACTCCTCAAGTTCCTTCGGATTATTTAGGAAACAAATTTTGAGGATTGGAGAAAATCTAGAGACATGTAGTCCAATACATACACAATAGTCCGATATATTTGAATAAAAAACCACAATCATACAGTCTAAGTACGTCATCGATATTTACAAAGGATAAAGAGTTATACGTACGCACTAATTCTATCTCTGAAATTTATCCTGTCTCTATCTTCCTCTCTACTATCTTTATCTCTGATACGTTATGATAAATCAATGTTGTATTACTGCTTCTTTGTAATACATATGTTATTCTACTTGAGACGTAGAAACGGACGGTTTATAATCGTTACACAAAATATTTGAAATGTTTGGTCACATCTTGAAGAAATACATATTACACAAATTGTAAGGATAAAAAGAATGGATAATAGATATTGAAAGTAAAAATAAAGTTTATTACAAAATATAGTTTAATATTTATAATTAATTCTATAAAAATTGTATGAATAAATTCACTATCTAAAATTGTACTCAAAAAGCTCTAATTTCGTAACAAAAATTAGATACAAAAGTGGAAAACATTAATTATATTTTAAAAAAATAATTTACATAGAAGATATTTCAATTCAAATTTGAAAATTTAAAAATAAAATATCTGTATAAGTTTTTTTCATCCTTACGACCGATGACATTTTGCAAAAATTGGCCAAATGTTTCAAAGATAGTTTACATTATAATACTTGAAATCTTGCGATTAAGTATACAAATGCACGACATAAAAGAAACACATAAAAAAAAAAGAAAATAAAATAGAAGCTTAATAAAGAAAACAAAAAAGAAAATGAATCGGATTTAAAATACTTTTATTATTGCTCACTCTCTGCTTTTGAATTTGCACTGTAGTTTTAATATTAAAATACGATAAAGAGCTTGTCATTTAAAGAAAAAAGCATTTTCAAAAGTATTTTATTTTTATTCTGAATAAGAAAAATGTCAAAATATTTTAGCGCATAAATGTGATAAGACATGAAAGTACATTATTTGCCAGATCATATCGTACTTTCTAGACGTCTAATAATTATTGCTTCAATGTGTGTAGTCGCAATGTAATCTGTTATCGTTACAAGTTCTCGTTGTATCTTGATAAATAAATGGAGAGTGAGTAAAATGTTGAAATATTGAAATGTCTACACCTCGTTGTATTTATGCGAGGCTTAGATGATTCGTGCAATATCAATCGGTGGATTAATCTCATACTGATATGGTATTATTTTAAATGGTAACTTTCTAATTGTTTTATGAGAAAGAATAATAATAATAATAATATTTTGTTTTTAATTAAAAGAATTCAATATCATTCAATCACTAAAAAATTTATGAAATATACTAAAATTTGTTTTTTTAAGAGTGCTATTTGTAATTAATAATATATATAATTATTTTTTTTATTAAAATTTATTTATAAATTATAATATAAGCAAAAAAGCAATCACCATTATTTTATTCACAAATATTTCAATAAAAACGAATTTTATTTAAAATATTTTAACGAATAATAATTTTTATTTTTGAAAATAATACAATGAGCAATTAATAGAAAAAAAAATAAATTTAAAAATTATATACATGATGAATGCAAGAAATGTCATTTCACTTTCGATATATTTTTCAATTCAATAATCAGTTTTCAAGATGCGAATTCTTTTTGAAGCAAAATAATAAAAGTTATACTTTTGTATCAGTAGAGTGCGTGCGATATATAATTAAGATGATGAAAGAAATATATTTAAATCTTTTGGTTTTTTATCTTCTATCATTAGATCATTAGATATTATCTTTAAAGAGACTTTTAAATATCCTCTACGAATACTGAATTTGTACAAATGGGATATTTAGAACAATGAATTTTTAAAAATATTATCGAGATCAGTTTATTCTCCGTTGATTTAATATATGTATATATACACACGTGCGCGCGTGTGCACACACACAATATACACATGTATGAAGTAAAGTCACCGAATCGGCGACATTTTATTAATCCAATGCTTTGTACTTTATAATTTTATTAATAAAATCACTTTTGCTTTGAACATATATACGTGTATTGTAGAATTTTTATTTCGATAATTAAAAATATATATATTTTAACTTTATATAAATAGATACATTATAATATTATTATAATTTTAAGATTATATAAAGAATTTCAACTCACAATAATTCAATATTCAATATACGTAATAATAAATTATATCATTATTTACAAAGTTTCCTTTTTTAAAATATATTTTTTATTATTAAAACTCTACTTCTAATTATTAAATCTATTTTATCATTAAAAAATTTTATATTTTTATATTTTTAAATTAAATTTGAATTTGAAAATATTAAAAATATCGAATTACAATAAAAATAAATATATTATTTGATTTTATTATTAAAAAAAATTACGTGAGCATACTTGCAGATGCTGGTTCAAGACGTACTGTATTCCTTTGAGCTAGACCACCATGATTCTTTTGTCTCCATTCAAGCCATCGTAATAAATCTGGGCTTTGTGATGTATCATTAATATCTGTTCGAGCTTCCAATTGTTGATAATATGCTTCACGTAATAATCGAAATGTTTGCACATTTTTATATGGTAAGTGAGTCATAGGATCTAAATATTTTGCTGGAAACCTATTTTTTTTTTTATATATATAAATTTATCAATATTTTATCTATTATAAAAATATATTAAATAGGTTCCTAATATCTCACCTTGTAATTGCACATAAGGGTTTTATTGATGATTTCTGTATTGAAGATTTTTTAAATGCTTCTGAAAATAATTGTTCATTTTCAAATGTAATGAAAGTTCTTTCATAATATCCTTTTGTTTGTTCATAATAATATTTGCTTTTGTTAGAACTTTGAGAAGATTCTTTCTTAGTAATATCCTTTGTGCCACTTTCTGATTTTATATTTGTACTACTGAAATAAACAAAAAATTAAGTTTTATTATATTTTTATTTGAAATAACAGAAAAGTTATACTTTACTTTTCTATTGTTTCATCTGGACGTTTATTTTCAAAATTTGTATTTTTTTCATCTTTTTCTATATTCATTTTATCTTCCTCTTTATTGTAATTTACCTCAGAAAGTATCATAATAGGCATTGCTAATGATTGATATCTAATCATAGGTCCTGTTTGGGCTTTTCTTATAGTTCTAGTATTTTTCTTTTCATTTTCTAATTTCTGATATTTTTCTGTAAATTATAAAAAAGAATTAAAAAAAAGAACCAATAAAATCATATTCGCGAATTCCTTTATCTGATTTGTTAATTGTATATTTATAAAATTTGCATTCAAATATTTAATCTATCTATGCTAAATTTTCATAAATGTGAATTTGATACTTCTGATACTTATAATAAAATATAATAAATATATTTATAATAACTACTTATAATAGATAATAATAAACTAATATAAAATTAAGAATTTTATTAAATTAAGCAAAAATAAAATATTATTATAGATATGTATATTATATATATATATATATATATATGTAATAAATTTCTTTATTATTTGAAATCAATTTTTTGCAAATATGGAAATTCTATTGTAAATTTTTTAATGAAAATTAAGCAATTCACCTAATGATTTCATATTAATCTGTTCAGTTTGCAATGCTTCTTTCAATAATTCTTCTTGAGTAGGTTTCCATGTATCATGTCTTATAACTCTTGTTCTCCTTTTTTGATGCTCATTTCTTTCACTTAATCTTTTTTGTGTTGCAGCTGATTTAGCAGCAGTAGAACGACGGATAGATTTTCTTTCTATAAAAAATTATATTTTAATTTCTGTCTACATGATTTAATAAAATAAAATTTATGTTTGATAATATTTATTTTATAAATGTTCACCTGTACTTTCATTAAAAATTCTTTGTCTTGGTTGCCTAACTTTTTTCTCTTTAGATGGTAATTGGGATTGAACTTTAGGTTCTTTGTAAGCTTTTGTAACTAATCTACGTTTTTTTTTTGGTCCCTCTTGTTCGGTATCAGAAATGGGTTCATCATTTTCATCTATACTAAAGTCTGAATCTACTTCATCTTCTGCTTCATCTTCCTCCCTAAATTTAAAAAAAAATTAAATAATAAATTAAAAATTAAACAAACTTTTAAAAAATTAATAGATAAAATGATATTAACATATAGTCATGATCTTGTTCCACTTCATCAAAACCTCCATAAGTTGTTTTGTAAAAATCATCCTCTTCTTCTTCATTTAATAACTTTGCCATTTTATTTCCTGCATTTGTACGCCGTTCTCTATTTAATGCCATTTTTGCAATTATTTAAATTATTTTTTTTCAAATTTACTCTTTCGTTTTTATTTTTTCAAATTATTCTCTTGTTTGTACATACAACGTAAACGTAGATTATTTTAACCTAAAAATAGAAAATAAAATATTTACTATACCAATCATTCGTAAATTATATAATGTTAATAATAAATTATTATGATAATGGATAAATAATTTATATTTTAATACAATAAGAACTTTTTTTTATTTTTTATATTTTCTTACACTTGTTAAATTTATTGTGTATGATTTATTAATAAAATTTCGTACCTGTGATATTTTCAATAATTATCGATACCATCGTTATTAATAATATCAATAATTATCAATAATAATATATTCTAAAGCAATTGATGATTACATTTAAATTTGAAAAGGAAAAATATTTTGTTATTAAGTATTTTTTATAACGAATACATTTATATCATATTATTTTAATTATATTTTTATATACATTTTATATATTTAAATTATATTTTTTTGTATTAATATACTTACTGATAATTTATATTAGAAATTGAAATTTAATATTTGGAAAGAAATAAAAATTAAATATAATTTTAATTAATATAATTAATTTAATAATAATAATAGGAAAATATTAATAAGAAAATATTTTTAAATTAAAAAAGAAATGATATATTTATTTATATATAATATTTCAATATAAAATATATTTTTTCATGAAAATTGTGAATGTAGTTGTAATAAATACGATTCAAATATTCAGATAACCTGATTGCACTCTATCAATATTTTTTGTCATGTAAATATTATCCCTCAATAATAACATTTAATATATAAGATTACTTAAAAAAATATTTCGTTAATTTTAATGGAAAATTTTTACGATTTATTTAAATGTTTTTTGCTTGTTATTTTATAGATATGAGAGTCGTTCAAAACGAAAGTTATAAAATTTTTCTAGTAACAAAGTAGTTATCTTATATTTTAAATATAAATTTAATTAATTAAATATTATATTTTATAAATATAAAATATAAAAAATATTTTATTTTAAAATTATATTTTTTCATAACAACCAAATAAAGCATATTTAATACATATTTCAAGTTTTTTAAATTATTTTATTTTAAAATTATATTTTAAAATAATTATTAATAAAGCAATCATTACATATTTTAAATATATCTTATTTTAAAATTATATTTAGAGATATATAAAATATTAATAAAATATATATTTTTTTAAATTTTTTATAAAAAATCTTTTATGATAAAAATATTTATTTAATAGAACTTTTAAATTAAGAAATGAGAGATCTATGGATTATATTTTTTACTATTTTTTACTATTTATCTGTATATAAATATCGTAGATTTTATACGTGAAATGAAGAAAAATATTTCTAGAAATATTAAAAAAATGACACATTACAAATATCAAATTTTCATTTTCTTTTCATTTTAAAGTAGATATCATAAAGTAAAAAATAAACACGTATCTATATATAATGAAAATGATTAATTAACTGTTGATTACATTGTACATCCAAATTTTTCATCTCTTTCTTATAAACAGGTATGACAGATATATTTTAAAAGAATTTATGGCAGTCATTCCATGATAATTAATTATGCTGATTAAAAAGAATTTATTGATAAAGATTAACTCTTGTTGCACTGATATATGTTTATACATATCATCGATATATATTACATAAAATCCGTGTTGTCTCACAATTCTTCGGAGTCCGTGACGGAACGTCATCAGAATTGGAATTGTATAATATATAACCTTAAGTAGTATCGAAAAAGTTTTTTATAATAAAATGGATAACTTAATGTTTGATCAAACACTTGAAGATATTTTGGAGAAAAATCTTCCAGAAAAGGAGCTAGCTGAAGTAAAACGACTTTTATATGGCCGCGAATTACAGTAAGATTTATTATTTATTTATTTAAATTTATTTTTAATAATTATATCTAGAATTGAAAAATATAAATAATCAATTCTTTATATTCTTTTTTCTTTATATTCTTTATATTCTTTATATTCTGAATTTAATTTTAATTTAAATACTTCAATGTTCTTAATCATACTTGTTTAATATATTGTGAAATTATTTGGCGCGAAATATTTTTAAACTTTACATATACGAATAAAGAATGTATATGCTGAATGTATCATGCACCGAAAAATATTGATTTTAATCACTAATTTAATTTAATTGAAAATTTTTGTTAAAAAAATCGAATATTTATATCGAATAAAATTAATGTTTTTACAGTTATACATTAGATGTTAAATAATTTTTCACAAAAAACATTAAATTTTATTATTAATTTCAGAAATTAAAAACAAAAATGTTTAAATAAAAATGTTTTTGAACTTGAAAATTATTATATTAATATGTAATAATTTTTATGTAAGAAAAATTATATATGCGATTAATTTCTTTTAATCATAATTGTATTAAATTATTAATTATTATATTAATTATATTAATATTTATATAATTTATAATTAATATCATTATTACAATTATATACGTACATATATAAAGCTATTTTAACTATCATAAAATGTTTTTATTATAGATCTTTAAATCTTCCGCAATGGAATGGAAGTCAAGATCTCGATGTTCAAGGATATATTATGGGTGGTAGCGTCACAGAGCAATTACGTCCTCCGCGTCTTGTTCGTGTTGGCTTAATTCAACATTCTATAGTTTTACCAACTACAGAACCTTTGCAGAAACAAAGGAATGCTTTGCATCAAAAAATTCAAAAATATGTCAATTACGCCGCAACTTGTGGTGTTAATATACTTTGTCTTCAAGAAGCTTGGGGTATGTTTCAAAATTTATAAGATAAAAAAAATTATAATAATAAAAAAATATATTTATAAGTTTATATTAAATATAAATGAAATTAAAAATTTAATTTTATGTTCTGAATGAATATTTATCATGTGCTTCTTTAATATCTATTTGATTTGATTTTATATCTATTTGATGATAATTTTGCATATATTGTGTAATTCAAGTCTTAAATTAGTTCAAAAAGATTAGATAAGAATCTTCTTTTAATAATTTTCATTTTTCTCATAATTTATTTAAATTTTTATAAAATTAACAATTTAAAAATAATTAAGTTTAAATTTTTGAAAATTTTTTTTATTCTTTTATTTATTTTAATTATTTATAATAAAAAAATATTTATTTATGCCGTAGCTATGCCATTTGTTTTCTGTACCAGAGAGAAATATCCCTGGTGCGAATTAGCTGAAGATGCTGAAAATGGACCAACCATAATACTCATGTGTGAGCTTGCTCAACGACATGGAATGGTTATTGTATGCCCAATTCTTGAGAGAGATAGTATGAATAGTGAAACTTTATGGAATACTTCTGTAGTGATTGGTAATGATGGAAATGTGCTTGGAAAGAGTAGAAAAAATCATATTCCTCGTGTAGGAGACTTTAATGAATCTACTTATTATATGGAAGGAAATACAGGTCATTCTGTTTTTGATACATGTTTTGGACGTATAGCAATTAATATTTGTTATGGTCGACATCATCCCCAAAATTGGATGATGTATGGATTGAATGGTGCTGAGGTAAAATTCATCAAATTTTTAATTTTTATAAATTAATCAAAATTTTTCTACATAAAAAAATATAAATTTTTTATGTTTAGATTGTCTTTAATCCATCAGCAACTACTAGCCATACATCTGAACCACTGTGGTCCATTGAAGCAAGATGTGCAGCAATAGCAAATAGCTACTATACCTGTGCTATTAATCGTGTTGGAACTGAAATATTCCCTAATGAATTCACATCTGGTGATGGAGCTCCTGCTCATCATGATTTCGGACATTTTTATGGATCTAGTTACATCACTGCTCCTGATGGAGCTAGAACTCCCGGTTTAAGTCGATGTAAAGATGGTCTTCTTGTTTGTGAATTGGATTTAAATTTGTGTCGTCAGATGAAAGATTTGTGGTGTCTAAGAGTAAGTTGAAATATTAGATATTTTTAATTTTTTTATTTCAAATTATATATTTTTATGAATCATTAAATGTTTTTTCAATATTTTTCTTTTTTTTCTTAATTCCAGATGACTCAGAGACTGGATTTATATGCTAAAGAATTAAATGAATATGTGGAGAAAAATATGAAACCGCAAGAAAAATTGATCCACTAAGCTAACAGCAGAAATGCATATATTTTTTTTATAAATTTCTTCTTTTTGCTCTATATGTATAAGTCGACAAAAAACTATAAAAAATATAAAAATATATTTAGATATATATCAGAAATTTTATATACACAATGATTCTTTTTATTTCATTTCAGTCATTATTTAAAAATATAAATTATGAAAAAAATATGACTCAAAGATAAATCTATAAGTTACATTTTCATATTTCAAAATATTACATACTTTTTACATACTTACAAATTTTTAAAAAGTACTATCTTATAATTACGAGTAATATTTTATTATTACGATTTTACGAATGTTAATTAGACCAGAATTAATTAACTAGTTGATGCGGTATTCAACGATGTATTATGAGTTTGTTTGCGATAATGGAGTGCCTCTTGATACGCTTTTTTAACAGCTTTTCTATCCGCGGGTTTTCGAGACTCAATTAGTTTTGCTTCATCCAATTCTTGGGAAACTCCAAGTTTTTCTAATTTTTCTCCTGGTAGCCATTGCCTGTAATAATTATTTATAATTTTATATAAAAAAATTAAATTATCATTCTACAAAAAATTAAGTTATGAAGAAATAAAAAATATTTTTACCATGTTCTTTTGGTATCGAAGAAAAGAACGAGAAATACTGGTTCTTTATAATTAACAGCAAGTGCCAATACATCATCTGGTGGTGCTGGTATTGGTACACCTTTATGCACAGTGCCTCTAGGAGTATTAGGATCTATTATAAGAGCTGGATACCAGGGATAACCACGGCATTTAGCCCATACAAGCTGGAGAGCTTCTAGACCATTACTAGCGATTATTTCCTTGTTTTCCAGTTCTTTTTTTGCTTCGTTTGCTTCTTGTTGTCTCTGTTTTTCTTCTTCTAAATCAGGAGTAGTGGACCTACTTGTTGAACAACTGCTACAACTCGATGATTGACTTTCACCTTCTCCCACATCACTATCCATTGTTCCACTTCTATAGAAATTAATTTTACATTATTATACATATTTGAATTCTTATTTGAAATGCGACTATCTATAATAAAAAAAATAATACATGCCTGTAAATCTTAAAACTGTCACTTTGTTTTTTTTTATCATCTTCCAAAGTGAACATTTGATTACTTCTACTGGCTCTTGCTCTTGCCTTGCGAGTAAAAAGAACTGCTGTTCTTCTGTTCACACCTCCTCCTCCTATTTCTTTTTCTCCAGACTGTAATTCAATTTCTCCGCGGCTTCTATTATTACGATCCCTTTTTCTGGATTTGGAAACTGTTTGCTCATTTTCACCAGGATCTAATTCAGGATAATCTTTACGAGCTTGTTCTATAAGAACACCACCTTGTTCCTTCATTTTTATTCCAGCTCGATAGAACATAGTGTCTTTGCGATTATAAGCTAAACAATTATTCACCATCAAATTGAAATCTGCTTCAAAAGCTCCAATAGTATCATATTCTTGTCTTTCTATTTTTGTCTAAAAAATAAAAATCACATGTATAATTTAACTAATTTTTTTTTAAATAATTTAAAATAAAATTAGTTACCTGCATAGTAGATAAATCCATAGGATGAGATACAATTTCTAAATAATCTGGAACTTCTTTAGTATTCACAGGTTGTCCAAATACATCATTTATATCTTTCATTTTAATTGCTTCTAACAATGAACGTAAAATACTTTCTAGTGGACGTAATTCGAACCATAAACATTTTTCTTTTCTGTAAAATAAATTTAATATTTGAATATTTATTATATATTTTTTTAATAATTATATTAATTATATTTTTTTATCATGAAATTAATTCGAAATCTTACACTTTAAATAATTCTTTTTTTAATTTCTCTCGTTTGCGTACTAATTCACAAAGTAATCGAGCTCGTTCGAGATCTTGACGCAAACATTGCCAATATTTTAATTGACGATACAATTCTCCACGTAATTCACTGTCTGGTGGTGGTGAAGAATTTTCTCCAAGTGGTGGTGGTCGAGATTGTGGATGTGAACTCTGAAGTCTTCTAAGAAGTGGTACACCATTTCTGTATTGTCGTTTCAAAGTCCAATATGCTATAAGACGCTGTATCAATTGACTTCGTTTAGGCAACCCTTCAGCTAAGCTAGTATTATAAAATATCAATAATGTTTTTACATTTTTTAACATTTATTATAAAAAATTTTTGTTTGTTACCTAGCAATTTCCTTAATACGTTCCGGTGGTATGGTTGGAATAGAAATAACAGGAGCAGAAGAGCTTTTTTTATTTGCAATTGCTCTTCGCCTTGCATCAGCAGGATTGGTGGAAGGTTGATAATCTGATGGTGTATGAGCTTCACAATAAGCTGTTTTTTGAACTAACATTGGTTCTCCATTTGTAGGTTGTACTGTTCTCATACGCATACATAAACCGGCTTGTTGTGCACATGTTACATGAAATGCAGCATAACAATTACTCTTGTGACATTGAATACAAGCACCTGATCCTCTACGTTTACATACACAGCATGTAAGTCTCCAACGTGCAGCAGGTATGCTTTCTATACTATCAATAGGTTCCAGAAATACAGTATTGGCAAATCTGACTTCTGGTATCCACAAAGCACACACAACATGAGCCCATGTAGCTGGGCGATCAGTTTGTTTAAAAGCACCACCTCTATTAGGGCATAAAACACAATCAACAGCTCGTGATGGACTTTGCAAACATCTCCTGCATAACCACTGTCCTTCAGGAATATATGGTACACCATAACAATCCTGATGAACAGCAAGATTGCACATATCACAAAATAGTATAGCATTACTGTTTTGACACTCTCCATCCATGCAAATACAGCAAACTGCATCTTCATCAGCTGCTATTCCTCCACCACCATTACTTTGTTGTTGAAAATAAGATTCTTTTTCTAATCTATCCATTAATAATTCAAATGTATCAGGTTCTAAAGGTGGATTAAGTCCTGAAGCTAATCTTCTTTCATTTACTATTGATAGCCATGCAGTATCTTCTTCATCTAAATCATATTCTACTTCTCCTGAAAAAAGAAACAAATTCACATAAATTGAAATCACTTGTAAATAAATCTAAATATATTTAAAAAAAATTATAAATAAAAAGATTATATACCATCAAGTTCTTCACCACTACGTTCCATAAATCTAATATATGAATTTGGAAGTGCTTCAGCTTCACCTAACTGTTGTTCATATTCATCTATTTCTTTTACCATAGCTACAGGTAAAGTGTTAAGGATGTTTTTCTCTTCTTTATCTTTATCTGATGATGTAATATATCCTTTTTGAATATTTTTTTCATCAAAACTATTTCTTTCCAAAGAAATAATAGGTATTGAATCTGTGATTCCAATTTTAAATATCTTATTTGCATCTTCACCAATAGGATTTACCTTAAATATAAATATAAGCATAAATATAAATAATATTATAAAATTATTCATTTCAAAAATTTTCAAATATTAAAATAAAATAAAAATAAAAATTTTTTTATTTGATTAAATATAATTATAATTTATTTTAAAATTTGCCTTTTAATCTTTAATTCTTTTACAGTGAATCTTAAAAAAAATTCTGAAAGGATAATTATATGTGCAATAACAATTGTTAAAATTAACTGAAAAATAAAAAATTAAAAAGTAATTATTTTCTGAATTGTCTACTTTAAATTTCTTTATAATTTCATTATATTATCAAAAGATTAAATAATTCAATAATAATTAAAATAACTTTATATATTAATTAAATATATAAATACAAATAATATCTTTTTTTATTTATAAATAAAAATATATTGCTTTCTTATATCAATTAAGTTTTACATTTTACATATATTTTTAAAATATATTTAGAAATTTATTTAAAATATTATTATCTTTAAAATTTATTATCTTTTTTTAATTTTTAAGCATTAATTAAAATATATTTCATACCAAAACAAATTTTGATGTTTCTTGTGTACTTAATGCTTCAGTGTTCGCAGGATTGGTGCTATCATTACTAACACCAATTCTACTTCTACCTTTTTTTTTATTTGATTGTGGTGTGTTCATCTTCTTTTACGATTTGGCGTTTTATAAATAATAATATACTTATATCATCCACACTTCAATTTAAAAATCTTTTCTTACGTATGTTTTTTATTTTAAACCATTCAGCTATGAATTCGTCTTGATAACATACATTAAAATTACATGAATTGTATCTCTCATTTTTATGCCAATATAACTGTTATAAAATAATTGCATTAATTTGTATTTGAGGAAAAAAGGAACGCTCACAAATGTTTGAACAAGTAAACTAACCAATTTGAGCGGCAAACGTAATATGCACTGACATGTTAATGTAATAAAAGTACTTTGCATGTCAATTATAAACTATTTTTTCAAATATATAAATTTTTAATAGATTTATTTTGAAAAATTTTTTTGTGTTAAATATACATTTATTTTTGTTTAAATATATTTCATAGAATTAATTAAATAAAGCTTAACTTAATAATTTATACTAGATTTATTATTTATGATATAGTTATAGCAATAGAAACTATCCTTTATAAACAAGTAATTTCAAACATGTAATCTGATAATTAAGAGATAAAAATATTATTTTCTATTATTAATTTCTGATGAAAAAAATCATAATCTATGAAACATTTTATATTATTTTATAGCAAAAAATATCTAATTAAAATAATAATATTAATCAAAACAAATTTATGTCAACAAATTCATTATTTCATTTCAAGAAACTATAACTTTAATTAATATATATATAATATACTAAATTTTAATATCATTATAATCAGTTTAAAATATCAAATGTAAATTTTCATAAAATTAAAAAAGTTGTTTAGTATAGAGTTTTATATCATTAAGCGATTATTTTCAAAATATGCTAAGAGAATGGCGTCACCTGGTGACGAAAGAAACATACAAATTGAACTGAACGCAGTTTCCGTTTGAGATTGCTAGTCCTGGTTCTGAATACTTTGTGCACAGAGTGGGAGAGGGTAAGAGATCTAACTTTACACCAGTCATTGGCAGTATTTGTTCCCGTGGCCGCAGCTTTGGTTCGTCTATCTTATAATTCAAAGTTTGGTGCAAAAACTAGTTTATTAGATAGACGATATTTGTGTTTTGTGAGTGTGGATCGCAGAACAGTAACTAAAACTAACTAGATTTGTAACTGAAGGAACTGATGTTCGGCTAAGAATTATGTCGGATATTGGTGCAGGATTACGATCGGTCACACGTCAAGTCAGCTGACATATTGCGCCCTGCTACACCGCAACAGCTCTTGGTAAGTGTCGCAATCACACTACTCGCTCATCAACGACGACTATTTTTATCGAATACCTGTGAAATACGTTCGCGTAACCATACGCTATTTTTTCGTCTGACCACGGTGAAATCTAGCTTGGTTCTTGATTCGTTCCATTCGCTTTGCACTCTTCTCTTAATCCTTTATCTTGGCGTTTCTCTTCATAAAAAGATGTCCGACGCAACGTAGAATACATATTATATGGAATAAAGGAAACAACGCAATTTCTAACTAGGTGCGTATTCTTAAGAATGAGAATCATATATTTAATACTCATTCTATTTCTTCGTGTTTCTTGACTGCGTGTTGCGTGCGTAGATGCATGCGTATGTATCTATACGATAGCAGCGCCGACGCGATTCAAGCGCAAATGCACACTTACACATTTTAGCCTCCCCTGCCGCGATTTTCATACCCCTTTTATACATCCACATCCGCACTGATCTTAAATCCCTTCCTTTAACCCTTTGTATTCCATGTACTTCTAATAATTGTTATTCTTTTTTGTTATGTTAGTCAGAGAATATAAGTATTAAATCGAATTTTTAAATATGTTTATATCATTTTCAAATTAAAAATTCATTGCAATTTCAAATAAGTTATAAATTTAGATGGCGTTCTGAGGTTATGATTTTCTTCTTCTCTAAAATGTTTAAAATTCGTTAGAATACAATTAAATTTTTTAGAGCTTTTATCTATTGATAATCAAAACAATCCAAAAACTTCCATCATTTTAAATGAATTGAGGTTTGTTTTAAATTTCACTACTATCTCTATAAGTGAATGTTGAGCAATCTAGCTATTCCTTTCTATATCGCGCATGTAATCAAGTCGATATAACCTCTCGAAATATTAAGAAATAACTATAAGAAATAACTTTTATTTCGGAAAATCTATAGATGGCATTCATGATTCGAGATACAGATCGAGTGTATATGATAGACAATAGTACCAACAAAGACAAAAAGTTTATCATTTTATTGCTTGGCAATTTTTTATGAATTTTATGATTTAATTGCTCACTAACGACATAAAATTAATGCATTTACTTGAAATTTGATTAAAAAAAAATTCTGTTAGGTAAGTGTTGCAATAGAAACGATTAGGTTGATGCTGTATGTCAATGTAGATTAACCTCACCCGAGCCACACCTCGCTTTCTTCCGCTGGTGATGAGTGATATTGTAAAATGGCTGCATGAAGAATTATAAGCAAAGTAATATCGTATATGATAGCTTTCGTAGGAAAATTTCATCAATCATTAATATTAATTTGCGCGCACAGATAATCTTATTCGTGTATTTTTAATTATGACAATTTCTTTTTTTAATAAATTTTTCACATGTTTCAAATTATAAATATAATTTTTTATAAAACATCATTTTCGACAGAACATGAGTCAGACGTTTATCGTTTTCAACGGATGCGATTTAAAATCATCGACCATATACGTCGTACTTTAAAAGATATTCTTACCACGTGTCATTGGACTGTATAGTTGAATTTCATAAGAACAATAAGAGAATAGAATATAGCTGACTGACAACCAAAATACAATTGCAAGTACAATTTTAGATCGTCCTTACCCATCATCTTTTTTTGTTTTATTTTAATTGAATTTAGTATTTTTATCTTAAGTTATTTAAGTTAAATTTAATAAAGATAACTTTTATAATTAAAATAAACTTTTAGAATATTTTATAATTTTTTTGCATAATTTTATTGCATATTTCACAATTATATTTGTAAAGATTGGAGTCTATGATTAATATTTATTAAATTTATTGCTGATTTCAATTTCTTATTTTACTATTTTTTATTTTATTTATTAATTTTAATCATTTCCATTAATCGATTCTCAATGTTTTTAAGATTATATCAAGGTCAAATTCATGTTTTATAAAATTTTGTTTATATTTAAAAATCAATTAAAATTATTATATTTATTTATTTTTAATATATAAAAATCAATTACATTTAATACAATAATATATATTATCGCATATTTTTATAAATAATCGATTATTTGTTATATATCATTGCACAACTTCGAATTAAGAAAAATACTTATGTATTATATTTTCATGTGTATATATTATGTAAATACATTTAATAAATTTAAATTGTTTAACAGTTGCTTTAGTATAAACAAGTAACTAAATCGTGTAAGTAAATCAACGCGATTTGTACAATGACGTGTATGGTGACTATTTGTTTTGAAGTGGTGGTAACGATTAGTAATTTTCATTGTTTCGATTTTCGAAGAATACATAAACATTTCTATTTCAAACAAAAATGAATGTAGATAAGTAAAACGGGAAATGAAAACGCGTCATTATCTAGAAATGAGTCAAACATGGAGACAATCACATTTAAAATCGAAATTAAATATCATTTCTGAATGAGATTGGCATACCAAATTTGCGCGCATATTTAATGAACTAGCTAGTTACTTTCCGTTAGAAAGTATTTCTATTTTATTTGCTTGTGTAAATAATACTTTCATTAAAATCGTTTTTAATTGGTTATATCAGCTGTTGTTATTGACAGTATGATAAATACGTTATGTCCGAATATTAGATCAAGAATGTTTTATGCTAATTAAAAATAATGATTAATAATCTTTCAAAGCAATTTGTGTGAAATAAATATCTTAAAAAAATTATTTATTAAGTTTATTTGAATTTTCGAGAAAAAATTTTATAATTACATAAAATTAAATGTATAAGGTAATTTGAGTTTATAAAATTTTTGTCTTAAAACATTTTTATCTTGTAACTTCTTTGAAAATTTTAATTATTTATTTATTTAAATAAAAAAATATATTTATCAATAAAAAAGTGTTTAAACATTTGATTATTAAAAAAATATATTATATTATATTATATTATATTAAATATATTATTAAAGATATAATCAAATGATGCGTCTTAAAAATATATCAATGTTTAAAAATATTATTAAATAATTTTTTATCATGTTGTTTATAAAAATAAAATTTCTTGAATACTTATATATATATTAAATTTTGTTGTAAATAAATTAAATAATTTGATTTAAGAATTTTTCATGTCTTATATATGTTATTGTATTTATTATTATTAAAAATTAAATATTTTTAAAAATAACTAATATTTGTTGATTTGAATATTGAAATATAAATATTTAGGAGTTTAAAAATTATTGATATTTAAGTACTTTTAATATATAAAAAATGCATTAAAGTATTATTTTAAATGGTTTATATTAGAGCGATTAGATATTTATTATACGATTGTGATTAATATTAAAACTCAAAAAATATTTTCAATTATATATTATAATATTTTAATATATAAAAATTTATTTTTAATTTATTATTATATTCAAATGTAAACAAAAATTTTTATTTGATAGTTTAGATTTTTTGTTATTAATCATTTTTACTTTATTAATTTTAACAATTTGCTAATTCATAATATTATTTTATAATATTATTTTCCATTATTTTCTAAATATTCATTGGTAAATTTTTAAATATTTAAATAATTTGGAATATAAAGAAATAAATTATATATCTGAATAAAGCAAAGTCACGTAACAAGGTTATCATATGTAACGAGACACAAAAATAAAGCATTTGCATTTAAACATTAAATATGATCAAATGGGAAAATTTTTTTTTATATATCTTTTCTTCTTTATAAACTTCCTGATACGTTTTTTTACATTTGATTTAACTTTCAATTATTATAGTGACGTCATGAACTATGAAAAACTAATGGATTTTAATCCTGTTTTTGTACTTTCACTGTAGAAAATTTCCATTGAAATAACAATAAATTATATTAGTTAATATTTTTTTAATATTTATTTTAGAAATAAATGTATTCTTTCTATGCTTCGTTAAACAACTAGAGCAACAGGTCGAATGCTTTATAGTTAATATATTAATATTTGATATTGAGATTTTTTTCTTTAATTATTTGAAGCAATCATGTTAATTTTATAATTAAAATATTAATTTCCATTTTGCTTTATTTATTTGTACGTAAAATTTTTTCTTAAACATAGATGTATGAAAGAAAATTTGTAAGTATATTAAAAAAAATAAAATTGAAAAAATTGAAAAAACATAAAAAAATGTAATTATCTCATCATTTAAATTTAATAGACAGTTACTATATTTCTTTATTAAACATAATAAATTATATAAATATAAATGTAAATGAATTTTTTGCTATTGAATTTATTAAATTAAAAATAAAATATTTTTTGAAATAAAGATATTGAAAATAAAATAATAAACTTTTTCTAATCTTTCATTTTATTTTTGTTGGCATATATTAAATAACATATAGTTTTAATTACATTATATTATATAGATAATATCGAGAAATAACGCTACGACATCTACAGATTTGTTTGAGAAATATGCTAAATACATCACATAGTGTTCCTGACAAAAAATAGTATCAATGTATTCTATTCCATAGAAGTGCGTATTAATTATGAATTGTCTATGAAAAATTGTTTTTATTGTTAAACCATTTCAGAAAAAATTGCAAAAGATTGAAAAAATTATGACATAAAGAACGATCGTATATACGCAAGCGCAGAATAAAAAGGAGAAATGAATGAGTCGTGTATATATATTTGTATTTAAGTAAGAAAGAGAAAAATAGCGACGAAAATAAATGGCGGAAATTTAAGTATTATCTAAATTATCAACTAAATTTTCTATTTCTTCATATTTTTTGCATATTTGAAGTGTATAAAGAAAAAAACAATAAAGCACTCAAATTTTTAAATTTCAAACGTTTGTGTTGGATAAAAGGCTTCAGTAAATTATGTTTCATAGTACCTAACCTTATCGTGCAAGTGTGCGCGTTGTGTCGTTGGTTGTACGTTCGCCCAGAGGCTGTACGTCCAAACGATCGCCATCATGAAAACATTCGACCCGTCGTGTCGTTATCGTTGTTTCTCCTCCGTCCTTGCAGGTTCCTCAGATTGAAGTAATATCGAGCGCTCGAGCGCGAAGTTGCATACAAAGAGCAAGAAAGAGAGAGAACGAGAAGGAAAGAAAGGAAGAGAGAAAGAGTTATTTGGTAACATTTCGTTTTAGTTGTGGAGAGAGAGAAGGGTCTTAAGAGACAAAGCGAACGCGCGCATCGAGAGTGGCCAAAGCGAGAATTGCGCCGCCGAGAATTACAAAGCACAAGTCAGAAGGGAAGAGAGCTCTCCCGACCGACGGTCGACTATCGGTCGTAACTGCACGTCATCTAACGTGTCTTAACACGATAAGGATAGACGAAGAACCTACTTAAATGCCTCGAACGAATTCTTACTCCATGTTGTGCGTTGGTTGCGACACGACTGCGTGTTGGAAAGTGAGTAATATCACGTTTCCCCTGATCACGCCTCTTCCATTTGGATTTTATTGCGAATACGAAAATCAGACAATAATGACAACGCGTTAAAAATTCCAACCTTTTAATCCTTTTTCTTTTCCTTTATTTTTTTCTATTATCCATCATCGTCAATTGTTTGCTTTTCGTTGTCCAATTTCTTGGTTTTATTTGCCCTTGGAGGAATTACATATACTCTCTCTTTCTCTCCTTTTCTCCTTCTCAAGACAAAACTGTTCTACACGAGGGAACGGCCCTTGTCTCAAGATATCGTTGCTGCTCTGCTGATGATTTCTCTATTCTATGTATAGATTCCGTTGTGTATATATATACGCGTGTGTGTGCAAATGAAAATTCGTCATGAAAATCTGTGCGTCTAATTTCTTTGAGACAGCACAGATGTGGTTGACGATGTTTCTCATCTAATGTAACGTGTCTATTATGGTGTAGTGATAATTACATTTTTCTCATTTTTTTTATAACTGTCAATGAAATTTAATTCATTGGAAACGGTTTTCATTAATTATTATATTTTATAATTTATTATAAATTGCATTTTTTTAACAATAATTACATATCTATGTAAAAATTTTTAAAAATATATACTATAACATTTGTGTTTTGTCTTTTTTAGATAAAATTATTTTATGTATTACTTTATTATTGTTCTTTTATTGTTCTATTATTCTTTTTTTTTTTTACTTCAGTGGAAAAATTTAATTTATTTATTAAATTTTATTGAATAATATTAATTTAAGATTATATGTAAATAATATCATAAAAACAAAGAAATGCTAAATAAGTATTTTTAATAGGTGAATGTATGGTGACACACGGTCGTGAAGGAACAACTGGAGAGCGAGCTGTGGCAAGACAAGATTAATTATCTCCTACTTAGTTGATTGCAACTTGCTCGATATTCTTTCGAGTAATTGCAAATAGGATAAAAATAAGAACTTGTTCAATCATTGAGGTTCTATTGAGATAAACAAAGAAAATGGAGCGAGAATCTAATCCTATGCAAGCTCTATGTCGCAGCGGTTGTGGATTTTATGGCTCTCCAGCCACAGATGGCCTTTGTTCTCTTTGTTATAAAGAAAATCTAAAAAAGAAGCAGCAACCTCCTGTATCAGCTGCCACTGTACCAACATCACAGACCGTCTCTGGTAACGCTGGTACGTTGCAGGGCGGTTTCGGTAGTCCTGCAGCTACAGGAAATACAGCCCAACCTACCATTCCTACCATACCTCAATCAACAACAGATCTACCCAATCCCAAAGAAGTAAGTTTTGCATAAATTAAATTTATACAAAAATTATAATTAAATTATACAAAAATAAATTATAAAAATATTAATAGTATTATTTTAAATTTGGATCTAATTAAAAATAAAAAAATTAGAAATTATTAATAAAGTTTTAACATGATGTAAATGTATTATTTAATAATTTATATATTTTTAATTTCTGTTCCTTATCAGATAAATAGGGAGGATCAAGAAAATGAAGTAGGTGTAAGCAGTGGAGCGGTAGCAGAAGGATCTGTGAGTAGTGGGGATGCAGATGATTGCTTTGATGGCAAAGAGACTGACAAAGAATCTAAGAAGAAGAAAAATCGTTGCGCCGTGTGTCGCAAAAAAGTTGGTCTGACGGGTATGTATATGATAAATTGAGGAAAATATTTTAAATTAATTTTACTAATTTGATCTTTTAACAGGATTTGAATGTCGTTGTGGAGGACTGTTCTGCTCTGTGCATCGATACAGTGACAAGCACGATTGCAAATTTGATTATAGAGAAATGGGCGCTCAAGAGATTCGGCGCAACAATCCAGTTGTTGTTGGTGAAAAAGTGCAAAAAATTTGAACTATTTAGTGCGTAGATCGTTGGGAAAATGGTTATATAACTATATAAACAAAACAGAATATAAAACAAAAAAAACGGAGAAAATCGAGATAAATTATCTGGCAGCTGATTGCACGTCGAGGGGCGAGACGGATGAATGTAAGGATTGTGAACGAAAGGAAATAGGAAATTAGTATGAAAGAGTATGAGAGTAAGAGAGAGAAAGAAACTGTAGTAAATGTGTTAGAACAGTTAAGAATGAAAGTATGAATTTATGCGAGAGAGATAGAAAAGAAAAACATGAGAGAATGAAAATTTAAAAAAAAAAAATTGGTTTGTACATGATATGCAAATATATAGGATCGCCGAAAGTATAGACGAAATTTTCCGAAGGAAGAATGAAACATAAATAGAAAAGAAAGATTAAAACGAAAAGCAAAAAAAGAAAAACAAACAAAGAAATAGAAATTAGAGTGCGTGCCGCGTGTACGAATGCTTTGAGAAAATTTTGGATGTTAGTGCCATGTCAGATTGTCATCTAAGCGAGAGTTTTAATCGAGAATATATTTGGTTCTAACTGCTGCCAGTTTACTTATTACCTTATTATTATCTATTACAATTTATTATTATTTTATCTTATGTTTATTAATTTACTTAAAAAAGAAATGCAAAATTCGTGTATGGAAGTGTTTGTTTTTTCTTTTTTTTTTCTTTTTTCTTTCTTCTTTTTTTTTTTTAGATTTAGCTTTAGGAATAAAAAATATGAGAATTCTTGGTGCAGTCTTGGTCGGTCATGTTCTGAGACGTTCATCGGGAGTTCCGGGTTTTTGAATCAAGAGAGAGAGCGAACGAAAGAGAGGAACAAAGAAAATTTTTTATATGTATATAATCTATTTCTCTCTCTCTGTTTCGTTCGTAATATCTAAAAAGAAAGAAGGAATGTTGCTTAGGTAGTGGCTGACGTTGATGGGTGATCACAATCCTAGGTTAATAATTAGTCTAATAATTATTAAGTATATTAGTCTATTGATTCATAAATAATGCAATGAAGTATAAGTAGTACTGTGTGTTTATGTCCAATTTCACGTGAATATAACCAAGCATTATTCCTTATTAAATATGTTTCAAACTATATCGCAAATCAATTATTTATGCCATGTGTTTATGAATCATCACAAAAAAAAGAAAAAAAACAAAATAGAGATGTAATATTCATCTGATCATCAGAATGATATTTCCAAAATAAAATTAGGTTGTGTCACGTGATTCATTCAATCGGTTTTCTTATTTTTTTTTCTAATCTTCTAAATAAAATTTGTTATATTGGTGCTAAAATACACTTTGTATGATGAAACGTCTAAAGATCAGCCAGATACAAAAACAAAAGAAAAATAATAACAAATGAGAGGCCCCTCGACGAAGGGACGACTATCGGCCCTGTTATATCAATTTATAAAAAGAATATTTCTCCGTTCATCTTAACCATTTCCTTCCGTGTTGCAATACTTTTTAATAAAACAAAAAAAAAATCATAAAAAAGGAAAACATATAAAAGATATAAGTTTCAATCTTTTGTTCAGCGTGTCTCTGACTCTTCTTAGACTAGATCGTAGTTGAGAAAGAGAAAAAGAAGTAGGTATTGAGTTTTATGTCGCTTCTATTAAAAAAACTCAAAAACATATTGTTGTACGAAGCAATTTGTTGTAAAAAAAAAAAAAAAGAAAAAGGAAAAAAAACAAGGAAAATAACAATTGTCCTTGTTGCTTCGTGAATTTTCAGAATTGCTTTTCCCGCGTATCGTTGTCTTTTTTGTGAAAAATCGATAGTCGTCACATTGGGTCTTTTATGATTTTAAAGACAAGCGAGAAGAGAGAGAGAGAGAGAGAGAGAGAGAGAGAGAGAGAGAGAGAGAGAGAGAGAGAGAGAGAGAGAGAGAGAGAGAATGAACGGATGAACGAACGAATGAACGAATGAACGGATGAACGAACGAATGAACGAATGAACGAATGAACAAACGAATGAACAAATGAATGAATGAATGAATGAAAACATGGAAAGAAAGAGAGACAGACGAAAACCACACTGTGTATCATACCACCATGTTTTTGCTGTCTTTAAAAATAATTGTTTCATTGTTTTTCTTTGTTTTCTTTCTAATCGATTATCGATCCTTCGTCCTTTGAAGTTTTGCGTGATAGCCGATATAGCGATAAAGAAAAACTATCGAAACGAAAAATTATGAAATACAAAGAAAGAAGAAATCCTTGTATTAATTACGTTAATAGAATAAAGTGAATCGTTCTTAATTTCAGTGCCACGTTATGGATGGTCCTTATTTTATAATAGTAGATAATTGTATACTTTTGAAAAATAAGAAGGATCTTGCTCGTAATAGAACTTTACATATATTCTACAATTACCATGATTCCATACACAGACACATACATATAAACAATACATAACGTCTATGGACAATATATTATTATGTGTACAGAGTGAGACTTTTTTAGTCATCACAATTTTTCAATTTTTGTAATCATCATATAAAAAAAATGTTAAAAATAAAAATCGTATTGTTTCGATATAACTGTTATAATTGAAAAAAATTATACTTTGTTGAGATTACATATTTTTCACTTTTTTTTTTTTACAAATAATGCTAAGATATAATTATAATTTAAATTTTATAATACAAATTTATAATTTATTATTATTTTTTTTTAATCTGTCAATTGATAAATAATATTAATATATCATTATTATAATTAAATTATGTTCACTTAAAATGAATTTTAATTGTCCAACGAAAGAAACTAAAAATGTTATTTATATAAGCATATTGAAATTATACGATTATTATTTAACATTTTTTGCGGTAGAAAAATCCTAATAATTGTTGAGAAGAAAAAAATAAGCTTGCAATTGCTTTCTTGAGATTGGTTACGCAATAAATATTCGTTTTGGCGCACATCTTAGAAGGGAAAAAAAAGTATCAGCTAAATTGAAATCACGTATAAAGAGGAGGTACGCACACCGATTATCAATAATATCGACGGAATGGTTGCCTTCAGGCCTTCATCCTATTTTAGGCATAGCATATTTTTCTAAGATTGTATCATGATATTATTGGAAGTAGAATTTTGTCTATGATGAATGAATGACAATGATGACATATTCGTAGATACACAGAGAAAGAAAAAATGAAGAACAAATGAGAGTATGAACGATCGAATGAATGAAAGTAAAGAAAATAATTTCAAAATGAGAAAATAAAACGAATCGGGAAAATGACAGATAAAACAGTGTTCGTACTTTGCTGATTATATTAAGGACGTAACAATGCTTGTAATTATTACACGATTGATATTAGTATATTTACGATTTAAGCGATTAAAAGGAAAGAAGTAACGTCGACTTTATTCATACATGTATCGTTACGATTTTATCATCCTTTTGACAAGAATATATTAGATGTAGTATATCTTAGGTTCTTTCGTAGATGAGAAAGAAAATTATCTAATGTGTTATTTGTTTCTACGCCTATGATCCATATGACTTTTACTTTCGTTTCCACGTACCTCCTTGTTATAAATCTCTCTTTGATCGTATATATCGATCTCTCTCACGATCATTCTTGACTATTTATAATTATAGTTAATTATATTTATGTATATTTAACAAAAAAAAATATATATATATGTATATATATATATATATATATATATATATATAAATTTACCGCCCTGAAAAAGATTCGGCAGATGAAGTTATTTGGCGCTTAATCAAGCTTGCAAAATTGTACATAGTGTGCACTTTCAAGTATGTCTGCCATTTTTATTGATTCAATCAATCGATATAATTTATTGATTGAAGAAATTAATAATAATTTTCTTAATGTTAATTCTTAGCAACTAAATAAAAGTTGCAATGCAATCTTAGGACAATAAGACATATAGAAGGCACGAACTAAGTTTTTGCTTATTCAAATTATATGTAAAAATATTGGCATGAAATAAGATTCTAGTGATAAGATCACTAGTTTAATGATTATTTCATATTGTGTTATCATAAATTTGATAGCACTCAAAAATTAATGACCAATAAATATATGATTATTTAAAAATAGAAAATAGAACTGTTCTATTTTCTTATTTTAGTCTTTTTTTTTTGTAAAAAAAAAATAACGCATTAATTTAAATATTTTTAAAAAATTAATTAATCTAAAAAATGCTTTTAATTTATATTTTTAATAAATAATACATAATTAATAAAAATTAAAGTAATAATTATACTTCGTTCGCGCCTCGTTTATAAATTAATTCAATGCGCATGCGCTTGAGTTGTCTTTATTGTGAGTATCGAGCTGTAAGCATAGTATAAACGTTAGGCAAAATAGAGAAGAGGTTATCGTGTGCGTCTATAATTTGTATGTGTTTTTCAACATTTCTAATCGAAAGAATTTTTAATTTTGAATTAATTAAAAAAAATTTTGGTGTGTTATTTGAATTAGTATAAGAAAAAGCCAAAATGTCGATCGGAGTACCGATAAAAGTACTCCATGAAGCGGAAGGTCATACCATAACCTGTGAAACAAATACTGGCGAAGTATATCGCGGCAAATTGATAGAAGCCGAAGACAATATGAATTGTCAAATGCAAAATATTACTGTAACTTATAGGGATGGTCATGAGGTGCAATTAGAAAACGTTTATATTAGAGGTTCGAAGATTAGATTTCTCATATTACCAGATATGTTGAAGAACGCGCCAATGTTTAAACGACCAGGAGGAAAAGGTTCAGGAACCGCAGGCAGAGGAAAATCTGCTATCTTACGTGCCCAAGGTTTTTTTTATAAGATATTTTTGTTCTAAAATATACAAATATTTAAATAAAATATATATTTTCTATTTCATTGATTTATAACGTTTTATGAAATGTTCAATTAATTTGCTTATTTATTTATTAATTTGTTTTAGCTCGTGGAAGAGGTAGAGGTCAAAATCAAAGAGGTAGAGGAACAGGTTCTGCACCTTGGCTTAATCAGCAAAATCAACCAGGAGGATCTCAAGCAGGAAGAGGACGAGGTTAAATTGTATTATAATAGGAAAACTTATAATAAGAAAAAAATTATTGAATTGAATCTGTAACTAATCTTTTTATATCGTTTATAAAAGATGTTTCAATAAATTCCATTTGATTGCAAAAATATTAAAATATTTTTCCATAAAATCTTCGAAAAAATATTCTCATTATATTTTTATAAAATTTTCTTAAAATAAATATGAAAATTAAAAAAACTTTATACAGTTTTGACTTATTTAATATTATATTCGTATTAATTAAAAATATTTAAAAAGATTTTGTAAAATAAAATACAATATTTATCGTTTGATACATATTTGAACACGTTTTTGTGTATGTTCATTTCATTTGCTTAACAATCCTAGATTGCGCTGCAATCGATATATTGGTATTTAATGTTGTACAATGTCAACTGTGTGGTCTACCATGGTCGACTATGCGAAATGATTAAAGTTGACACGAAACTTATTGGGAATGGTGAGAATAATTAATCATTAATTTATTAAACAAAATTTTAATAATTATTCTTCATATTTGAAGTTCGTTTTTTTTCCTTCTTTAATTAATCGATAAATTTATAAACTCTTTGTAAAAATATTTTTACAAATAAGAAAAAATTGTGAAAAAATAAAAAATTAATCGGTATGGAAAGAAATGAACAAAAATATGAGAATGAGACGACTGAACAACCAGTGGATTATAGTAAAAAGTATAATGAAAGGAAAGCAGTAATTGAAAATCATTCAATTGAGCACTGTTCTCGAACTGATCGACCTTGTAAAAAAGAATTTGGAGAACGTGATTCCAAAGTAGATTTATTTGGAGATTATGCTGAAACTGATCTTGATCAGCCAACAGATTATAGTTTACGATATGCCGAGGATGATACTGACGATGACGAAAAACAGAGTGCTGAATACTTTCCAGGAAGTGTACAAGAAGATACTGTAAAAACATATTGTACTGAAGGAACTCCATATGAAACACCTTTTAATTTTTCAACTGCAACTTCTATGTCTGATTTGCGCCTTGAAGATACAAAAGAATCTGTTGATTCACAGAAGAAGCTTAATAAAAAAGTTCTTGAACTTAGTCTCAAAGAAGATTCAAATTATGAACATACATTGACAATCAATTGTAGTGAAGAACATTCACTTCTTGTTGAAAAGGAATTAGAAGTTTCTAAGACCATTTCTGAACCATGTAAATCTACTTGTCTTTCTTCTGAAAAATTGCTTAATTATTACCAAACAGGAACATCTAATGGCTTATCTCGTGCTAATTCTCTAAGTTCACTTGGTAGTGCAATAACACAAAGGAATAATGTTACTGGGATTTCTAAAGTATCTTCTACAGATCCTTCTGACAAAGCTGATAATATATCAGAAATTTCAGAAAGAGCAGATCATACTACAACTAGTACTAATATTAATATATTACGTATTCCTGATGAAAGTGATAGCTCTGTAGAAGGAAAAAATAATTCTAGAGTTGTAGATAAAGAAGGTTTATTATGCTTATATTATAAATTTTTTAAAATATAAAAAATTTTAATTGTATTTTTATTGTATTCATTATTTCAGGAAAAATGGTTACATTCAGTAGACAAGATTATTATGCAGAACAAACTCCTTTAATGTTTTCTCGTTGTAGTTCTCTGGGTTCATTAAGTGGATTTGAACAACATTCTATACATGATGATCGTAGTTCCATTCATAGTGATTTCAGGTAATTTAAAAGAACAAATTATAGAATAAATTATTTTAAAAAGTTTATAATAATAATACACTAGAATTCATGTTTAATAGCCGAAGAACTAGTGGGATTGTATCTCCGAGTGAATTACCAGATTCACCTACACAAACTATCCCTCCAAGTCCTCATAATCATAAAAATCAATGTGCAGATTTTATAACCAAAATACCAGAAGAAGCAGTAAGACCATCGGTTCGACATTTATGTATGCAATGCTATTGATCGTTAGTGAAAGATTAATTATAAGAATTTTAGTTTAAAGAATATTTCGATGAATATGCTCTTAAATTCTTTCCTAGTTTTTTAATAGTTTATTATTTTCAGCATTTTCAAAATGTCACGCACCAAGAACCAGTGTTTTTGAGGATGATATTGCCACATTTAAAGAGGAATCAACTCCTATTGAATTTTCTACAGCTACTAGTCTCAGTTCTTTAACTATCGACGATGAAATGAAAATAACGAATATTTCCAAACCTCAGAATGAACTAAAAGAATTATTGAATGAGTTAGATAAAAATAACAAATTAGATTCTTTGGAAGAAAAAATTAGTAATGGAGAAGTTGAAAAAGATCAGGAGCAAGTGAGCGATGGTGACGAGGATGATGAAGATTTGTTGGCTGCATGTATTAGTATGGGAATACAAAATAATAGGTACTTTAACATTTTGCATTATACTAATATTAATTATTATATTTATTTTGAACTTATTTTTCTATAATATTAATATTTTTAAATATTACAGATATAGACAATCATTCAAAACGTCTACAAGTCAAAAATCATTACAATCGGAATCATCGAACATTTTAGTACGCTGTCAAAGAACGCCAATTTCAAATAGATTGGAATCTTCAGTTCCCATCACTGTTACTTCTGTGGATGTTCCAGTGACAGTTTCAAAAGTTAATAAATCTGCAATAGAGGTTGTTGCTGCTTCAGATACAGTACATGTTTATTGTACGGAAGATACACCTGCCGATATTTCTCCAGTAGGATCGCAATCAAATCTTTCAGCGTTGTCTATGCCAAGTTATGATCATCATTCACATTTTCCTCCATATTCTTCATTTCCTTTAAATGATATTTACTTTTGGGCATCTCAAAGCTAATGTAAAATTTTAATAGAGTCCATAATAATTTAAGAAAACCTTTTTTGCTAAAAGAATTTATCGAATTCTTTCTAAAAAACATCACATTTGAATTTGTGATGTTTCAAAAAAATTTATCATTATCATTAACTATTCCATTTAAATTTGAATTATTGAAAATATTTTCATTTATATTATTACGTTCGTGTTGATGAAAATTTTCTTATGTATGATATTGATAAAAGATTTGTTTTTTAACATTATACATATATCAAAGAATTATAACTTTTCTAAAAAAAAATTTTCTTTTACATAAATGAAATGTTTAAAAGAAAGATATTTCTTATTTCTTTTTAGTTTCGTTTATTTATATACATCGATTGTTGTTAAAAAACGTATTTAAATGGTTATCTACGATTTTTCAGAAGTAGATTGTTGTATTTCTAAAAATAAGAGATTTATTCTAATCTCTTCGGTAAAGAATTAATTGATTTTTTAGTTTGTATAATTTAATTTGATATATTTTTATAATTTACTTCTCATAATGTATTTAGTACTACTTTTGCCGCAGTATGTGATATCTTCTTTTTATGAAATAAAAAAGAGACATATGTATTTCATACATAAAAGTAAATAACAATTGTAGTTCTGAATGATATTTGTGGCTGATTAAAATAACTTTTTAAAATAAGATTTAAAATAACTGATTAAACTTAATTAGTTTTTATAGGGCAGATGCAAAATATGAAATTATAGCTTTGACAATTCATGCATTCATAAAATACAAATTGTCATGTATATATATAAATATTCGGCATTATTAAATGTTGCGTTCGGTAATTAGTATAATAATTTTATGACATTCAAATAACAATTAATAAGAATAACAATAACAATTAATAATAATTAAATGAATTCATTACATCTCAATGACTTTGAAAAAAATAAAAATAAAACCATTAGTGATTACTTCAATTTAAAATGCATTAAATATTACAATAATGATCTGTTAAATTTTAAGTTTTAGTAGACAGTATTAAAATTTCCAGGGTAGTGTTTTTTATTTTTAAAATTGATTGAATTTACTTCAAAAAGAGTGAGAAAATATATAATAACAGAGTAACAGAATAGATATAATACTTTGAAGATTGTTGTATTTCTAAAAATAAGAAAATCTTTGACCGTTTTTTGAAAAACGGCAGGCAAAACTTAATATTTCGAAGAAATGCCGCAATAGAAAAAAATAATCATGCAAAAAAAAAATTTATTTTTTGTAATTTTCATCTTATTATTATGAAAAATAACAATAGATTGTTCATTAGTAAAGTTATTTTTTCTAATTATATGTATTCTCTTTCTTTACTATTATCAATCATTGAATCATTTAAAATTTAATCGAGTATTATTGAATTTTCTGTTTGCCATAAGATGATTACTATAATTAACAAATATATTTTGATCAACATCTCTAATTAATAGTTGACAATATTTATAACAAATGTATGAATAGTCGAACTTGAAATTTCATATTTCGAATTTATCTATTTTCTTGGCAATCAAGGTATTAGATACTCGATAGAGTATCAATGTTTTTCGAAATAATATTTCGAATAAGTTTTATTGTATGGCCTAGCTTAGGTGCTTTTTTTAATTGCTGGTATGAAATTAACGGTTAAAAGGTATATTTATGGGTTAACTGATTCGGTAAAATAAATATGTATATTTCATATTTGCGATTAAAAGTATTAATTGTTATATTGTCATAGCATCAACGTTTAATAAAGTTTGTAACTTTGTTGTAAAAATGCATTTTTTATACAATTTTTTTAAATGAATATATTGATATTATTTTTATCGCCTATCCTTTATTTATTTCACAAAAGATTTACTGTAAATTTTCAAATTTATTATACAAAGGATATTCAATGCTCTAATTTCTTATGGAATAAATGTACAGTTAGTACATTTATTCCGTAAGTCTTATCGAAACCATTAATTTTTAGAAAAGTAATGTGTCTTAAAGGTGTACCGTTTGAGAAAAAAGAAAATTGCAGTCATTAATATAATGCTTTTAATAATTGGTAGATATTTTATAATTATATAAATAAATTTTCTACGAGAATATTTAGAAAAAATTTTAATATTTTTATATTTTTATTACTATTTCTATCTCAAAATAAAAAAAAATAAAATAAAATAAAATAAAATAAAATAAAATAAAATAAAATAAAATAAAATAAAATAAAATAAAATAAAATAAAATAAAATAAAATAAAATAAAATAAAATAAAATAAAATAAAATAAAATAAAAAAAAATAAAATAAAATAAAATAAAATAAAATAAAATAAAATAAAATAAAATAAAATAAAATAAAATAAAATAAAATAAAATAAAATAAAATAAAATAAAATAAAATAAAAATAAAATAAAATAAAATAAAATAAAATAAAATAAAATAAAATAAAATAAAATAAAATAAAATAAAAATAAAATAAAATAAAATAAAATAAAAATTTATAAATTATTTAAAATTACTAATTATTTTTTTTATATATCTATTTAAACTTTAATTTTATAATAATTTTATTTTAAAACTTTTAATTTTTTTTAGATTTCATTTATACAATTATTCAAATTCAATATTACTAATTATTGAGAGATCAGTTCACTAATTATGCAACTTTGAAGATAATTACGAACCAGGATTGTTAGAGCATAAAAAGTGCCGCCTTTTGACCGTTGTCTTGTTGCCCTTCGATGAATCGTAATAGTCAGTTGGCCGGCATTCTAGTCTATTTCCTGCTCATATAAATGTCCATGTAGCTATGAATGAACGTTTTATAGTGAATTGCGATTTATTTGGAGAACGTATCTCCAGTGGTGCACTCGTATTTCGAGGTAACATTATCAGTGAATAAATGATTTTGGATTATAATTATTGCAAAGTTATAAAAAGTTAATCCTGAATATTAAAAAAAAAGTATCGTTTAAGAGATATTTATTTTTAATATTTTGAATAATAGACTTCTAACGGGTTCTATATTATAATCTAATAAGAATATATTATATTATATATAATATTATTAATAATTTTGTTGTAAGTCTTATATATTAATATAATAATTCATTTAAATTTAAATTCATTAAAAAACAATTCTCAGATTTTTCATGAATGCGTATCTCCGAAACGATTCAAAAGTTCACAATACTAATAATAAATTTTGTATATTAAAATATATTAAAAATTTTGTATATTAAAGATAAAAAAAAGATATTTTTTAAATATTGATTTCTAAAAAAATTAGAGAAAAAATAGTTCTAAATTAATTATTTAAAAATTATTTTTATTAAGTTCATAATCTATATTAATAATATTAGTACGACTGGAACAAAATGAAATCCATTCTTGTAATTTGGACAGATTAAATTTTATCACTTTACGAGTTATTGTAATTGGCTATTGAAGTTTGTGATCTTTTTTCTGAATATAGATGCACCTGTGTGCATTCTACGTGTTCATATTCGTCATCTTTATGGCTGGCGACGCTAGAAGTGATGGTAATACAAATTGGTATACCGGTCTACACACTGTACTTAAGAATTGTCCATTGGAATCTTGGAACAATTCTAGACAAGATGAATTTTTAGAGACGTTTAGGAAATGTGTGCAGGAACATGTATTAATTGCTTTAGATGCTCTTTTGGCTGATGATATTATACCAGTATTTGAGGGACTAGTTTTAGTAAGATATCAAAAAGATAGAATGAATTCTACAAATGATAAAGAAAGGTAATATCTTTAACTTTAAAGGTAGATCTTTAAAGAATGCTTATGTATATTACGAATAAATTTTAACTTATGCAATCTTTTGTGACAAATAATATATATTAAAACTTTTTTTATAATTTTTTTCATGAATAACTGAATACTATTATTTGTTGATTTATATAGAAACATAACATAAACATTTAACATATTTTTGAATATAACATATATATTTAATTTTTATAAAAAATAATATAATTAAAAATAATTTTATAAAAAAATTTTATAAAACACAAAAAAGAATAGAATATATATTCATGATTATTTTTTTTATTTATATATTTCAGTAATTTAGATGATAATACTAATTGGACAGTCATTATTATGAAAAAACTTTTACGGATTTTACATACCCACGTGTTCAAAATCGATGTGGACCGTTTTACTAATAATATTCTTTCTTTTATTAATAACTCAAAAACCAATGTAGATAATTATAAATTCGAAGGTTTGTATAATAACATTATATATATTATATATTTTTTATTTTATATTATAGAAATTTAAAATTGCAAATAAAAATTGTAAAAAATATTATATTATGTATACTATTTCATTTTTATTCAAATTTTTCCAAGATTTCTATCCTATTGAATTATTATTTTTTAATCTTCTTGAATTATTTATCATATTTAAAATTTCATTTGTATCATATTTTTTCTATATATATATATTTTCTAAAAAAAAATTATTATTAATTTAAAAAAATGATAATTATCAGGCCGTAGACGTCGTCACCGTCGCAGACATAACCACATGGTGCCACTTATGATGATGGGTTTTCTGCTGATGGGTTCGATCTTAATACCTATGGGTTTTCAATTCCTTGCAGTCCTTGGTGGTAAGGCATTACTTCTAGCCAAGATGGCTTTGATATTATCCAGTATTCAGGGTCTGAAGAAAATAGCTACGAATGGTGTGAATTATGGACTGTATCACACTCCTGTGGCAGAAGGGTGGCATGATAGAAGTCATATAGAGCCTTCACATTTAGATTTACCTTTCCCATCTCATATTCGTTCTTAAAATATTATAATTGTCATATTAGCTATTATAATAATTATAATTCAATTTCATGTATTTAATTAAATTTTTTATTAATTCTTTTGTTTGATTGACGAAATTGTATCGATTGTTGGACACATTAAATTCTTTTTATGTATAGGAAAAATTGATCGATGTTTTTTACCAAAATTTTCAAAATCATATAGTGAAATTATTTCTGTTTATTCTCCTGAAATTCAGATTAAATAATTTTTTCTCATCAAATATCTACATAAAGTCAAAAAAATATTTAACTAAAAATTTAAGATTATAAATATATAAAATATATAAAAATAAATATTTAAGATTATGTGTAAGGTAAATTCTAATTAAAAGATCTTTTTCAATATTTATTCATATGTATTTGCAGAGCAAATAAGATTAATATAAATAATAATAGATCAAATAATAATAGATTAATATAAATAATAATAAATAAATAGATCAATATAAATAAGCTTAGAGAGAAAAAAAGATAAAACAAGAAGGAATTTCTTGATATATTAAACAATATTATCATTTCTACAGTAAGCTTGATGTATATGTATATTATATAAAACAAATATCTTTTTCTTTATTTAAAAATTGTGTAAAATATATTAATTTTTGTTCAATTTTATGATAATAAATTATGATAAAAAATTTATTAAAATTAGTTAAAATTTAAACTTACAATTAGTGTATATTCAGAACAATTTAAATATAATATATTGTAATAATGTATTTTATTTGAATAAAATTTCTCTATATAAGTTAAATAATTAACATTAATTTAAAATTGTTTAAAAATTACACTTTATATAATATGCAATGTTTTAAAAAATGTTTAAAGAGTTTTTAAAGAGATATTTTAAAAAAATTTTAAAAATTATTAATTTTAATAATTACTTAATTCGATTATGATAAAGAAATTGAATTTTATTAATGTTCATATTGTTCATATTTTCACATTCTTTATTTTATATATATATGTCAAAAAAGTATCACTAAATTTTTAAGCATAAAATTGCCAAGTTTAAATAAATATATTTGATTATTATCAATCGAAAATTTAAAAATATTTTCTTTTTTAAAAACAATTTTTAGTAAAAAAAATTTCTAAATAAGAAATTTATAATTTAATTATTATTATTATTATTAAAAAATTATTATAAGAAAAAAATTTTTATAAAATAATTAAATTTAGAATTTAATAATTTATTATAATTAATTATTAAAATTAAATTTAAAATTTAATTATTTTTATATAAATATTTATATGAGAGAGAATTTCTTAATGTATATGTGAAAAAAAGATTTTATATAAACAATGATTAATTTTTCTATTTAAAATTAATAATTAATCATTTCCTAAAAAAATTAATCATTAATACAATTATATAAATGTATTTATAATTCTTACACGAGTAATTTTATACAAAATCTTATCATGGCTCAACTACTATAATGAATTTCCGATCTTCTAAAGATTAAGAAGATTGTAAGAATCGATTATGTAATCTTCTCTAATATTACTGATTAGAAGAAAGTAACATGAAAAGTTCAAATTTGCCAAGTTTCGAACAGAATATGTAAACTAAAAGGAAAGTTGTCTACAATCATATCCCTAGAGAAATAATCTTTTAAAAAAAAACTTTTATGCGTAAAAGAAAATATTATTTTATCTTTTACTTTATGTAATCAATTATTCAAAAAATTTTCTCTTTTTTTATTGATAAGATTTTTTTTCCTTGAATTTATCAATTTTTTTTATTAAAATATTTAAATAAAATATTTCATTAAAATTATATATAATACTGAAGAATAAATGGAATTCTTCAATTGAATTTAATTAAGTTATTAAAATTTACCAGTTAAAATTAATAGCTTTATCTCCAAAGAAGATGTGAATACAGTTGAAACAAGTGTCTCGTAGATAACAAGGCAAAAGTAAGCATGATGTTGCGGCTGCAGTTTGAAACAGAAGGGCATTCATGTTACTGATTATGTCATACTTGCATGAATATGGAATTCAGAGACAACAATAGAAAATAAACTTTTCATTTTTTCTTTTCTTATGTAATATTCATATTATTATTTTCAATTTTAATTAATTAAAAATTAAATAATTATAAAATTGTTTTATTTAAACAAAAAATTATATTTTTTTAGATTATAGACATTTTTATAAATTTAAATAAAAAATTTATTAATTTTAAAAAAAATATACATAATATACATGATTATAAAAAAAAATTTTTATGATTATTATATATATTATATATATATTATAAAACATTATGTATATTGCTCGATCATATTTTTAATCATTAGAATTTTGTTCCCAAAATATAAAAAGAGATCGAACATACTATTTGCTCGACAAAAAAAATATTTCTCTTATCATTTTTTACTCAATGAATTATTTAAAAAATATTCTATAAAGACCAAAATGTAATGGAAGGATTAATTAAATGTTGTTTTATTTCTCCAAAGAAGAAGAAAAATTGTTCAATGCATGATAAATAAATTGCAATAAATATTGACCACCTGCAAGAAAAAGAACAACAGATCTCTCAATATCGCCAATTGCGAGAAAAGTGGAGATATGCGAATGTACAATATGGCCGCTCATGTTTCATTCCCCATGAGACCAAGATCAATTAAGACCACTAACCGTGATGTTTATCTGAACTAGTAATTGCTATAAAATATACGATTGGAAGCTTTTTTGGAAAAAACACTAACCTTCTTAGCTAATTACTTTTATCTATTGATTTCGAATAATCTGTTGAAGTTCCTCCATTTTATTATTAATTTTAAATTTTTAGATGTTTCTCTTTTTTAAAAAATATTTATATTATTTTTCTCTTTAATTTCGTTCAAAATTGTAAAAATTTATTTTATTTATTTCTAAAGATTTATTTTATTTCGTAATAGTTTGAAGATATTTATGTTATTTCTCTATGGATACTTATCGTTTCTTTTTGGAAAAAATTAGAATTTTTTGATTTATTTTAATTATTATTATATATTTTATTATTTATATTATATTATTTTTCAATATTAAAATATAACCTCTTCTTTAATATCATGCATAATTTTTTAAAATTAGAATATATTCCTTATTTTTGATGTCTTTAAAATTTTTATATTTTTAAATTTTTAAAAATTTTTCTTTATATATAACATTTTATTCTAAAACTGGAACTATTTTCCAAGCTCATCAGAAGATGCTCCGAATCTGAAGAAGCAGAATTAATAAAGAAGCATTTATTGCATGGAATTTTGAATGAGACAAAGCAATAAATATTTTAATCGAACATGAATAAGAATATGAATCGAGTATTTACCAAAGTATCGATTATACGAAGTGTTCTGGTTCATTCTACAAGAATAAATTCGATGCCTTCAATGGAGATTTGAATTATTCACTGAGACGTTTCTGAATTTTATTAAATCACGTTCCCGAGATTTACGATCACAGCTTCCTCAGGGAACTATTGTTTGATCACGTAAAACGTTTTTTACTTTCTTTTCGTTGTTTGTCGTTAATAAATAAAATTTGCTTACACCGACAACAGTATTATAAGTAATTTTTTTAAAACAAATAATAATATTAATTATTAAATTTTTCTCAAAAATTCTTTTAGGATTCAAATTAAAAATATAAATATTATATATTATTTTATATATATTATTTTCATCAATTTTTATCGTAAATTAATTTAAATTTCAAATTATTTTATAAAATTCATAAATTCATAATAAAATTTCCTTAATAATTCTTCTCTTCGTCGCTTTGCGATCTTCTTAAAACTTATATATATATATATATATAAAAAAAAAATTATTTGCCAAAAGTTATATCATTCTATTTCCAGTTTATTTTCCTTTATCAGTTCCTTCTATACAATATCCTTTTCAATAGATATCAAGAGATGCCTTAAAAATCTCCACCAGCTTTAAAAGATTTTTAGCCTTGCTATGGAAAGGTATATGAGAGAACGTAAACCATTTTATCAACGTTATCGTCGCCAGTTACGTTGCAAGCGTTCGGGGATGCGCAACATGAACGAATCGCGGACTGGTCTAGCGACTATAAGAGGGACGCCGCGCGTCGCGACGCCACACAATCTCCAGTTTGTTCTGACGCCAACTCCACGCGCTCTTCCCCCCTACGTTTTAAGAGGATCGCAAAGCGACGAAGAGAAGACGAAAACAGGAAGAGAAATATTCCTCGCAACGGGTACTTTGTATCTTTCAACGTATACATCATTTCCGGATTCTTGAGATTTCATCAGAAAAATGTTCTTAAATGGGTCTTTGTATTGTTTCGCGAGGTTGTTTTTTATCATTGGATTTTTTAACGCTATTTCTGGTGCAATAAAAGGGAACGACTATCAGCGTTATCACCAACAGGTAAGGAATATATTGATAAATATACACAATAATTGATGAGAAAATATTTGTATATATATCCTTATTTTTTTCAGTGAAGTAATTTTTAATCAGATTCTAAGTTTTATTTTCATCAAATTTTTGTAATCATATGAAAATATTATTGAATGATAAGAAATTTAATACATGTAATATTTGAACATAATTTATTACTACGTAAATGATATAATAAATACAATAATTTATAAATATTTTTCATAAAAACTATATATAATAATAAGTTATTTAATATGAGTTGAAAAGAGAGTTTGAATGGATTTATATATTTTCTGAATCATTTGTTACTTTTATGAGTTTTTGTGATCAATTTTTTTTTAATTCATATGTAGAATAGAGAATTAATTATTTAATTATATTAATTTAATTACTAATTCTTTTATTCATCGTTATATTTATTGCAAATTACAATTTGTAACGTTGTTTATTAGGAGATTTTATCTTTTATAAATTTACGAAATTTTCTTTTTATTTTCCTCATTGTAAAGATCTTAAATTAATATAGAATTTATGTTAGATATAAAGTAGGATATAAAGTTGGAAATAATTTATTATCACTATGAATGTAAAATTATCAATATGAATATAATTTGAATATAATCCTTCTATTTTTTCATTCTATATCATAAATAGAATAAATCTATAAATTATTATTATTATTATTTATATTTATCTATATATAAATGTAACTCTTGAAATTGAAATGAAATAGAAATGTGATTAATAATTAAACAAAATTTATTTTTAATTATATATTCTAAAAGTAAGATAATTATTATCTTAATATTAAAATATTTTAATTTCATTTTAATGTCCACATATAAGTAAAAAAAATATCAATAACGAAGTTTTGATCGATCATTACCGGTCGTCGATGGTTACATTTCCCTCCCTTTGTCATGGCAATTAGTTGCATGACAAAGTAAGTATGAGTAAAGTCAGGCCTTCGAAACCCTTTCTCCCCTTTGAGAGCTCACATACTGTTTTCTTTAATTTTAATTAAAACTAAAGATAAATGTTTCAACTCCAAAAAATATATATATCCAATAATCGTTTTTTTTTAAATACAAATTTTTTATATTCATATTTCTTTAAAAAAGAAATTAGAAAAAAGTTAAAAATTAATTTTTTAATATACTTAAATTAAATAATTATTCTATTTTTTTAGATAATTTAAAGAAAAAAATAGATATAAATTAAACATTACAATTTACAGATTAAAATGATATTTCTAAAGTTACATAATTGAAAGAATTATATTTGAAGAAGTTAAAAAACAAAATAAATCAAAAATAAATTTTTAAATATATAGAAAATTAAAATTTAAATTTATATTTTCAACATATATTATTATCTGATATTTCAAATTGTATAATTATATTATTTATGCAATTATGCTACTATTTAAATTATTGTCAATATCATTAAATCGTCGTTCATATCATACGTTATCGTTTATATCATACAACATTCGCTCTACAATATCTTTAAAACTATACTGGCATTATATATCTTGGAAGACAATCCTATTTTAGCTCGTAGTGAAGAGTAGTAATCCAATTAACGAAGAGATACTTTCATGTATTATGTTGCTTTATGAGATTTAATGAAATTTTGCGATGAATTTATTTATATAAAATTTTATTTCGGAACTGAATCTATTGTCTTTCATTTTCGAAATTGTGAAATATAAAAATAATAAAAGTATTTGATCTGTTTGATATTAATCATTAATATCCTCTTGCTAAAAAATATATCTTTTATATTTACGAACGTTTAATGACTTCTGTTATTGTTTTGAAAAACGTCTTAACCCCTTATCTTATGATCTATTTTATGGATATAATTACGAATAATGGTAGTCACAATTTTAAGTAATTATAGTTAAAAAAAATTGATGTATAAAATTGATTAATTTATAATTATCCATAAATTATGATAATTTATCCATATTTATGAAAAATTTCAATACAGATATTTCATAATCTTCTATACATTTCATAAATTATTTAGTAATTTATAGTATATTTATAATATAATATAATCCTCATTTATCTACAAATTACAATGATTTATTGTCAGTGTAAACGCAATTTAATATGGATAATTTACAAAAATCGAATAGTAATTTATTTATAATAGGCAATAAGATTATAAAATGTAATAATTATTTTTCTTATAATAGATAGAAAATGAAAGAAAATCCATTTTAATCCTTTTATTACTACATGTATTACTACATGTTTCCAAAAAATGAATAGTAGAAATAAATAAATGCGCATATAATAAATGCACATAATAAAAACGCAGAATAATAGGAAAAAGATGAAATTTTTGTTAATCCGAATAAATTGAGGGATTGATATTTTATATATGTATTATTTATAGAAAAATATAAAAGAATGGATTTTATTTAAATGATTTTAAATCTATTGCAAAATGAATATTAATATAAATATTTAAAAAAAAATTTTATTGGAATTGAATTTTCAGATTGAAAAGAGTCTTTCATTTGACTATTCATTCGACTTCCGGTATATTTTTTACGATTTTGATTTAATGCTTAATAGATATTCGTTCTTCGTGAATGCAAATCGTCACAATGTAAATCCCTATCATTGTAAATATTTACCTTGACTGTATTATATTGTTTGTATCATGATTACGTGCTTTTCGATCATAAATCAGTAGTAATGCAACTGATTAACGCATAACAATGTTAATTGGATCGTGTTTCGAAATTTGAGAATAGTGACAAATCGAAACATAATGAATCATATCGTGGTTAAGTCTCGCTCGTATTAATCAAATTATCTGAATTTAAGTTGAAACGTTATAATAGATTTATGATTAGAATTATTTTACATTTATGCATATACAACCTCAACATTATATAAAATATTCAAGTAATTCAGATTATTTAATTTAAATTTATAAGTATTTATATTCAAATAAATTTAATTGAACCAAATTTGAACCAAACTTTATTACTTACTTATTTTTACTTATTCTTCTTTACTTTTTTACTAATTCTTCTTTCATGTAAAATCATATAAATAAATAAAAAGTTTTATAAATTTTGAAAATTTCGAATATCGAAATATATCACGTTTATAGATTATCTAATATATAATATTATATATCATTTATATATAAGCAATGGTATAGAAGTAGCTTAATATTATGTCATCGGGCAATTCATATTACATATGAATATCGAAAATCGAAATTAAATAACCCAATTGAATGTACTATGTATCGACATTTTCAGGAGATATTAGATTGAAAACGAGTCATTCAACTTTAAGGTTAAAAATTTTTTTAAAATTATCAGTTATAAGATATAATTCTTTAAATTAAAATTTTTCAAATATTTCATATTATATTTGTCTTTAATAATTGAATTATTTATTTTTCTTCTTTCTTAATATGAAGCATTGTTCAATTGAAAATTCAATATATATGTATATTTACATATACATTTTTTTCAATTTATCGTGAAAAAAATATTTTATTTTATAATAATGATATCAAAAAACAAAATTTAACAATACTAATTATCTGATTTTAAAATTAATAAAAGTTTTATCTTAATTAAAAGTTATGTTCAGTTCAAATTCATAAAAATTCTATTATTATACGTTTACATATTATTAAAAAATAATTATCTTAAATATGAAGATACTGCGAAACACTTTTAAAACTATAAATTAAATTATATAATTTTCTTTATATTAAATATTCTCTTTTCATATATATAATAAGTATATATATAATAATATAATAATATATATAAGTATGATTGTTAAATAAAATAAGTGATCAGCATGTTTTTTATAAATTTTTCTAATTAATTATACCATCAATTAGGAATTAGGATTAGAAATCTACTTATTACATTATTTTAAACGGTCTTATTATCTCTATGGTCATTGAGATAGCTAATATCTCTATTTTACAGCTAATCAATTGTGTCTAACAATTCTTAACTATTATGGATATTTCTAAAGATCCTTTATTACTTTTATCAAAAATATTTTTATTTTGAAAAGCAAATTATTTCAAAGATTTTACTATAATGTTTTTTGGAATAATTTTTATTATGATGAAATTCGGATTTAAATAAGATTTTATGTTTAAACATTTTTTTAAATATGAAAAATATAATCAAATATAAAAATATTTAAAAATATTTGAATAATAATAGAAAATCTTCGAAGTTTTCAAACGTTTGAAACAAAATGAAAATTGACATATCGACTTTTTTAGATACTATGATCCATACTATTCGATAGGTTTTATCATAATTCTAAGAATATTATAGATATTGTAGGATTCATTTATTCTGACTCTCAATTCTTAAATATTTGATTTCATATTATGCGAGTTATTTGACATAATCTTTCTTCTTATTTTTATTTAATAAAACGTAATATAAATAGGATACAATACTTAATCTATTTTTCTTATCACTAAATAAAAAATAAAAAATAGAAAAAGAAATAAAAATAAAAAATTAGAAATAGAAAAGGAAATATTTAAATGATAAAAATATAAAATATAGAAATATAGAATATAGAATATTGGAAACTGAAAAATAAATATTCAATATTAAATGTAAAATATTGAATAATAAAAAAATCATAATATCAAACAATTGAAAATTTTAATATCATCAATATTATAATGGAATTATCAATCTATCAAAATAATATTAATATCAATAGCAAAATTAATATTAACTTTTATTATACAGGAACATATATTTATTTTAATCTAATTATATCATGTATTTCATATTTAAATACATATTTTATATTATATTAAAAAAATGATAAAATGATGAGAATTTTTATTTATTTTTATATTAAAATTTATATTACAATTTATATTTATATTTTTAATTATATTTCATTAATTATAATATTTAACATTTTAGGTTTTTTCTTTTCTATTCTTTGCTATTGAGTAGAATTACATGTTAAAAAAAAATTAACATGAAAAGTTGATTCAAAAGTTTATTCATGAATTTGTTATTAATCGCCAGGTATTTATGTGTTGAATTTTTTTCATATATCCATATATATATTTATTATATCACAATGATATACTTTAATAGATGTAGAAAATATTCGTCAATTAATCAATTTCAAACAAGATTTCAAAATTATTATTTATTAATTAATTTTTTATAAAAAATAAATACATATTCTTGAAAATCTCTAACATAATAACATACAGTCCAAAAGAAATTATAATATGTGTATTAAATATTTGCACATGTACATATAAATTCTGTGATCTATCAAAAAATTGTAATTAAATTGTAAAATTGTAAATTAAAATTATAATTATAAATTGATGCCAAAAATTAATCCATTATGAAATTTCATTCCTTGCAATTCATCAGAGATCGACAAATTAACATCGATGAAAAGCAATTTTCTTTCTATGATTTTATTCACTTACATTTTCTTGTCTTATAGAATTTATAGTCTTATGGAAAAACTTTGAAATTAATTAAAAATAATTATATTTATTTTACAAATTAGAATAGATTACATAAAATTTTAATGAGAAAATTTAAATATTATTCAATATTTTAAAATATTTTTCAAATTTCAAAAGAATATCGATGGTTGATAATATAGATAATAATAATGTCATTATCTATGACAATCATGCCGTAATATCCGTCTATCGATAAAGATATTTCCATAGAATGTTACATAATAGGATTGGTTTTCCTTTAGGCTACTTCAACTATCGGTTATTCATCGATTGCTCGTCGACATAGGAATTTATAAAATTCTACTAAAATGATTCTGAATAGTATTTCAATTATTATATATAAGGATAAAGACTTATTTTTTAAACGGATAAAAATTTCTTTATATAATATTTTCTTTGTGTCTATAAGATATTATAATAATAAGAAAATTTGTTAGAATATATAATTGAAAACATTTCTACATTTTCTATTTAATAATATTATATTATTTAATAATATTATTTAATAATATTATTATTTGTTACTTTTTATTCTAGAAATTTTATTTGTATAATAAAATAGAAAAGTTTATTTTTAAATTAACAACACATTGTTTATCATGTAAAAATTATATATTCTATAATATGATAAAAAAATTTTTAATGATATTTTATTTTCATCATGCAGTATTCAATTATTCATTATGTGTAAAAAAATAATTGAATACAAAATAATTGAATTTACAAAATAATCAATAGATTTTTTTTTTTACTTAAAATAAAGTTTAGAAAAATGGAAGGATATATTTTTTCTGAAAAAAATTTTTATTATTTTTTTTTCACAGATTTCTGGAGATCGTTTCTCAAAGGATTTCTATCGTCAAGATACGAAAAATAATTTATTAAATGCTTATGTGCGTTTTAAACTCGTCACAGGTATATAAATACCATCATGAATATTTGATAATATATATATATATAAAATAGATATATAATTATTATATTTATCAATATGGAGAGAATAAATAAATGTTTTATGTATATATACGAATGATCGAATCATTGCTTTTGTCGTCTTTGAAATAATTTCAAAATTGATTTTATATTCTTTTTAGATGATATTCTTTCGTAATATTAACTCAATCATATATATTTTATATCATATTTATATTCTATATATAAGAAAAAATAAAATATATTAAAAGATATGATAATAAAAATAGTATATTATTTACAATATTTATATTCCTATTTTATTGATCATTTGTTGGTAAATTTAAAAGATTTATGAATTATGAATTATGAATTATGAATTTATGATAATTAATGAAATTTAGTGACTTTTTTGAAATTTAGTGGATTTTGATTATTTGATATCAAATTAGATTTGAATAAATAAATTAAATTGAATTTATAAGTATCGTGATTATTAAATATCAGCAATATTTAAAATAATTTATTAATAATAAATAAATGTTTAATAAGTTAATTTAAATATTTATTAAGTGTAATATTTATTAAAATATTCAATATAATTATAAATCAAATAATAATTATTATATATATTAATAAATAAATTAAATTAAAAACTTCTTCACTTTTATTTCTTTTTTCATTTCTTTTCTTAAATAAAATATTTTTTTACAGATTGCATATTCGTCACATCAGAACCAGGATATTTCTTATATACTTCAAAGAATGACAATGAGGAGGTCTGTGGAATTTATTTTTTAGCTGGACCGGATCAGAAAATAGAAATCAACTTCATCACTTTTGATATACCCTGTGAACATCGTGGATTAGTTTCGGTAAGATATAAATATTAATCAATTTTGAAAAAAAATTAAAATAAATATTAAAAGAAAAAAATTTTTTAAAATTTAAAGAAAAATTAAATATAATTTACAAATAACATAATTTAGTAGATTTTATATATGTAAAATTATATAATAAAGTTATATAATAACTAAAGTAATATAAAAAATTATATAATATATTATAATATATTATTAATGATTTCTTTCCAATAATTTAAATCTATTTTTCTAAAAGCCAATGTAGTATTTATAGTACACATACATGTGCATTTTATTTATTGGAAAAGAAAAATTTTCCAATGCATCATAATAAAAAGAAGCACAAAGGATTGCAACACAACAATGTCCATTCAGAATATATTTTTATATTGTGCAGATCATTGATGGTTGGGAATTAAACGGTGAAGTATTCCCTAGTGAAATGGATCATCAGTTACCACTTAAACAAAGAAGTAGCGAATTTTGTGGTAAAAATATCGGTATGAAAAGAATTTTCACAAGTTCACAGAACATTGCAGTTATTCAATACAGAATTCCAAAATCAGGAAAGGGATTCTCGTTGCTCGCGAGATTCTTGAAAAATCCTAGACGTAAGTAAAACGTGTAAAAAAAAAAATATATTGATATATTTTAAAAGTATTGAAAACTTATTTGTCATTATAAAATTCATTATAATTTTGAATAATAATTGTTGATTAAAAAGAAATTTATTTTTTATTATTTTATAGCCTGTAATGTCTTAGCGACAAGCTTAACTGAGCCATATACGTTACGAAATTATGGACGACGCATAAATTGCACTTACGTCGCGCTCTATCCGGGTTCTGTGCAAGTAATCGCATTGGGCGTTGGAGTTTCAAATTTTCTCGGTTCCACTCGCACTACTGAGACTGGAACTATACGAAAAGTTTGTACTCCTTTTATTCTTTCATATATATATATATATATATATAGATATAGGTTTGATTAATCTTATAAATAAAATTTTAAGTACAAAATATTCTAAATGCTAAAAAAATTAATAATAATTAATATTTAAATCTTATTTCTAGTGTGATGAATCTAGTCCGCATGATCAAGTAATAATTGGAGGCAGCTATGGATTAGATACTTCTAAAGTTCAGATAATTGATTCTATTTGTGGAATAGACTCTAAACCAGGTAATACAATTAATAATTTATGATGTTATATCTTAATTAGATAATTAGCCTTACATGAGTTAATACAAAAGTTAATATTCATATTCAATTTTAAAATGTTAAAAATAACTTATTTCTTATTCTAATTGAAATATGATAAATATTATTATGAATATTGTAATAAATTGATTTTAATTAACAATCGTAAAATAGTATATAATATATATTCGTAAAATAGTATATAATATATTTCTTAATTTTTCAGATTATCGTGAATTGACGGAATATAGCGTTACTTCTGTTCGTTTAATATCAAGTGGTTTTTTCGATAATTTTGTAACAGTACAAATTCAACCTCTCAAGAACGAATTATTCAATGCAAATATTGGTATTTAATTATTAACATTAAAAGAAAAATCTATGATTCGAAGTGATTCGAATTTTATTGTAATTATATTTATTATCGAATCAAACTGATCAAGATCTCTCAAAAATTCTAGATGTCTTTCATAAATTTATCGAAAAATCGTCACAAATCTCTTGATTATACATTTTATTTATGTAAACTTTTAGAGAAATATTTATATGTAAATATTTTTTTTTTTACTACAATTTAACTAGATTAAATATTTGTGTGAATGGATTTATTTTAATTGTGTGATATTAATTTTTTTCTTAAATTAAAAAGAAAAGTGTTTTATTTTTTATTTTTTAGATACTTTAATCCGAAATAATTCGTAATTTGATCATGATTTTATGCAATTTGTGATAAATAGATTTAAATATATATTACTGAATATGTACATCATTCTTAGCGATTTAAACATATTAAAGAAAGGCCTTAAGTTTTTATTCATTTAGAATTGTACAAATAGATTGGTTGAAACGTGCCAATTGTTTTTAACAAATCAATAGAATAAACGTTAATCTCAGACTCTATTTATTTATTATCAAATTTTAGCGATAATATTGTTTTTTTTACTGGTTTTTAATGATACAGTTTTTTATTGTTATAATGATGCGTTGTTTGTTTAAATAAAATATTTAATTTGAAACATTATTTAAGAAATTGTATTAAATTACCTATAAATAAATAAATTGAATTCTTGATTGAGAAAAAATTAAGTATTCAATAATAATTTTAGATATTCAAATCAATTTTGAAAATATTCCTCTGATAATAAATAACTTTTCGTTAATTTTTTTGATTTTCATCATTTATAAAGATGTATTCAAATTGTTGCTAAGCAACTCAAGTGTACACAAATCACCTCATATAGTTCTATAATAAAATAGAAGCTTACGTTACTCGAAGTGCAGCAATATGATTACAAATCTAAACAATTTTGAATATTTTTAATAAGTTGATATTAGTGATCATTAAATATCGTAATGTTACTTAAATATTTGGGCAATGTTATGCCCCAACAGGTGAGTACAATTTTTAAATTTAATTTGAAAAAAAATAATTGATCAATGTGTTGCCAATAATGATCAATATACAATACAAATTGTTATAATTATTATAAAAATATATTTTAAAAATATAAAATACAACATTCTGACGAAATAATACAATATTATTAATGAATTAAATCGATATAAAATAATAATAAAAATAAAAATATACAGTTTATTTTATAAAATAAAATAGGATAGCGAAAATCGAGTAGTGAGTATAGTTTGGTCACCAAATAATTTAAAACTTGCTATTGCTTCCTCTGATCGTTCTATATATCTCTTTGATGAGAATTGTGTAAAACGAGATAGATTTTCCACAAAACCTATTGATTCAAAGGTACGTATGATAAAATAAAAGTTTTTTGAAATAAATCCTTTGTAAAGAATTATTAATTTTTTCCCAGTTTGGTAAAAAGAGTTACGTGATCAAAAGTATTGCATTTTCCCCAGACTCGACAAAAATAGCAGTAGGCCAAACTGATTGTATAATTTATGTATATAAAATTGGAGAACAATGGTATGTAACAAAAAAAAAGATTCAAAGATTAAATTTTTTAATCTTTGAAAATATTCGGTGTATTTTAAATTTAAATTTAATGTTATTTTACAGGGGAGAGAAGAAAGTAATTTGCAACAAATTTCGTCAAAGTTCTCCAGTAACTTGTTTAATTTGGTTAATTGAAGGACCAATTATTGTTGGTTTGGTAGATGGTAAGGTTCGTGTAGCATTGGTGAAGTCTCAAAAGGCTCAAACACTTTATACGGCTGATTCGACAACAATTGCATTGGTTTCAAAGTAATTTATCTTTTTTGTATTTATATTTGTAAAAAATGATATAATGATGAAAAATGATACAAATGATGAAAAATGATACAAAACAAAAATTTTCTTTCATGATGTTTCTGCTTTAAAATTGTGCCAACATTCTAAACATTCTATTTATTTTATAATATATTCTATTAAAAACAAAAAGGACATTTAATTTGATATCTTTTAATTGAGATATCTAATAAAAATTTTTTCAAAGTTCTAATTTAATGTATATATTTAACATATCTTTCAAAAATCTGATGAAATTGTTATGCATAAATATTTTTTTTCTATTTTAGTATACGAGGAACTGCTTTTCTATCAAGTCACGCTGATGGTAGTATTATAAAATATAATTTAACCGATGATGGAAATCATGAACCTTCTGGACGTATTTGTACTCATACCGTACCAGCATATGCATTAGCCTGGACTCAGTCTCATATTCTGGCTGCAGGATGTGATAGACGCGTAATATTTTATGATACTCGTGGTAAAATAGTAAAAACTTTTGATTATAGTCGCGAAAACGAGAAAGAAATCGCAGTAGCTTGCTGCAGTCCTAGTGGACAGAGTATTGCTATCGGTTCTTGGGATAAAATACGAATCTTGGATTGGAGTCCTCGACGTTCAATCTGGGAGGAGGCTAATACAAGATCATTACCTAATTTTTATACTGTCACAGCAATATCTTGGCGTCGTGATGGTTCCAGGTTTGCTTATAATTAACTTATAATATTGTTTTTAAAATATTAGAGATTTTTTGAAAATTTTTGTGAATTATTCATATTTTTATCTAAAATCTATTAAAAATTTTTGTTATTATTTTTTTAGATTACTCATAGGTAGTCTTTGTGGAGCCGTAGAACAATTTGAAACAGTGTTGAAAAGAACAGTGATCAGAGGAAGTCACGAAGTAGCTTATGTTGGACCTAGTCAAGTGATTATTCGTCCACTACATGAGGGCAATCGACCTGTGATCATTAGATCACAAACAGGATATGAAATAGAAGATGTCAAAGTTTTAGGAAGAAGTGACAATAATGTGGTAGCTCGCACTACTAGAACTTTACTTCTTGCTGATATTGAATTTAATCTCATCAGTGAAATTCCTTGGGAAGAAAAAACTAATACCGAAAAATTCTTTTTTGAATATCCAAGAGTATGCTTAATCTTCTGCTCAGGAGAATTAACCATTGTGGAATATGGAAATAATGAAGCTTTAGGCTCAGTAAGAACAGAAGCAATTAATCCTCACGTAGTCAGTGTAAGGATTAATGAAAGACAAATTGCTGGAACACCAGACATCAAAAGACTTGCTTATTTACTGGATTCTAGAACTGTTCGAATAATGGATTTAATAACTGGGCTTACTGTTGCAATGATTTCTCATGATGTGCGTGTAGATTGGTTGGAACTGAGTGAAACGGGTCATAGATTATTGTCTAGAGATAAAAGAGCCAGGTAATAAAGTTTTTTCTTAAAATATTTTTATTTTTTAATTTCAATGTAAAAATTTTATCTGTTATTATAGATTTAAAATAAAAATTAGATCGAATAAATTTTGTTAAGATATTTAATGAGAGAAAACAAAAAAGACAATAAAATTCATCAAATATCGAAATCTTTTCTTAAGCACATAAATTTTATCTATATTTTATATATATATATATATATATAAAATATAGACAAAATATATATATATATATTTATAGACGAAGAAAAATAAATAATGACAAAAATAAAAATAAAATAAAAAATATATCTCTTATGATACAGAATCCACAAAGTTAAGGAATTATCACTATCTTTGAAATATAGATGAATGAATTAGATGAATAGAGAGGAAATAATAACAAAAATAGAAATGAAGTAAAAATTCGAAAATTCCGCCATCTCTTGTGTTAAATATATTTTCGAAAAATTTTTAGTAGATGGCAATGATTTTTAATTATTACTTTATTTAATTTTTACACAGATTATATAAATATAAAAATAATTCATATCTACTCTATTCTACAAATCTATCTACAAAGTTCTGAGTTCTATAAACTTTTAAAAATTTATTTTATTTTTCTATTTAAAAGATTTGCACTAATAACAATTAAAAAATTTATAAATTCATTTAATACATATATTTATAAAAAAATGTATTGAAGAAATTTTTTTAAAATCTGTTAAATTTATTAATTTTTATGATTGAGTTGAATTAATTCTTTTACTTATCTGAAATTCTTATATCTTTTAACAAAATTACAGACATATTCTAATCTATTTTTTTTTTATTCCTACTTTGAAAAGATCTTTATCATTTAAGAGATGACACTAGCAATCAATTCTTATTTTGTCCTTTTTCTTCTTTTTGTTTATATTTATATTTTATTTGGCATTATAGATATGACGCACATTTCATTTTTAATTAATTTTCTTCATTATTTATTTTATTGTACATTTTCTTTATTTCTTTATTTCTGCTTTTGGCGCGTAATTACAAACGAGATACGAATATTTCGATAGTTTAAACGTTATCGAAAATATTCAAAAATTGAATAAAAATCATATCAAATTAAATAGTTAAAAATTTTTAATATAAAGAATATATCATGAATTTTTTAATATCTTTAATAATTTTTAAAATATCGATATAAAGCATATATTAATGCAGGAAAAAATCATTTTCAACAATTCTTTTAAATTTAAATTTTAAATTTCTAAATTTTTATTATAATCAGAAAATGTTTTATCTCGAAAAAAAAGTTTTCGAACTTATATTTAGATAATATTTTTATATTAGAAATAATAAAATATAATATTAAAGTTAAACTATTTTTTATATTAGCGATATCTTGGGATATCTTAATAACTAATATTTATATATATTTTAAAAATAATTTCTTCTAACTATGTAATTCTTAATTTTCTTATAATCTTCTTCTACATAGGTTATGGCTCAGTAATGAATTAGGTGGAAAAACTTTATTGCTAACTGGAGTCAGTTTTGCTTCCTGGGTGCTAGGTAGTGATGTAGTAGTGGCTCAAACTGGACAAACTTTGGCAGTTTGGTATAATGTCGATGCTCCTGAAGTAGCTACTTTAATTCCTGTTCGTGGTGATGCTATAGATGTTGTTAGAGAAGATGGAAGAACTTCTATCACAGTAGAAGAACTTGGAGGCAAAGTAGCCTACTTGTTAGATGAATCATTAATAGAATTTGGAACAGCATTACATGACAATGATTTTGGTAAAGCATTATTATTTCTAGAGGATTTAGCTGATAGACCCCAAGCAGAAGCTATGTGGGAAAATGTAGCCAGAAATGCAATGGCTGCCAGACAGCTATTAATAGCTGCCAGGTGTTATGCTGCTCTTGGAGATGTAGCCTGTTCTAGGTACATATATTTTATATTTTATTTCTTGATTGTTTTTATTACTTTATATTTTAATTTATAATTTTATTTTAAATTTATTCTAAATTATAATACTAAATTATTGCTTTTTCAGATTTCTAAAAAATATAATAGAAATTGGTGAAAAATATAGTGTAGAGACTGGACATGATCCACTTTCAAATTCAGATTGTTGGGCAAAACTTGCAATTCTAAATGGTGAATTAAAAACTGCAGAAGCAATTTATTTAGAACAAAATGAATTAAACCAAGCTTTGGATATGTATCAAAAATATTGGCATTGGGAAGATGCACTAATTTTGGCACAAAACAGAGGATGGTCAGGTCTCCAGGAACTTAGAGATAAACATTTGACTTGGTTACTTGAAAGTGGTCAAACAGCTAGAGCTGCTGCTATTTTAGAATCTACTAATCCTCGACGAGCAGTCAAATTATATTTAGATGCTCGTCGACCTGGTCGAGCAGCTCGACTTGCCTTGGCCAATGACGAATTACTGGAAGATAGATCGATTGTTAATGAAATTTTGAAAGTTTTAAAAGTAACAGACTTAATGGAATTAGCTGGAGAATTGTTAGAGAAAATTTCGGAACCTTTGGAAGCTATTAAGTGCTACTCCCAAGCTGGCGTATTTGCAAGAGCATTAGAACTGTCCAGAAAAGTGGATCCTACATCTGTGGTTGAACTTGAACGAGATTGGGGCAAACATTTGGTTTCTGCTGGTCATTATGATGCAGCTATTAATCATTTCATAGAAGCAGGAGAAACTGCTTTAGCTCTAGATGCTGCTATTAATGCACGACAATGGAGAAAAGGTCTACAGATTATGCAGGTTCTGAGAAAGAATATTTCTTTAACTTTTTCCATTTTTATAAAATTTTTATAAAATAAATATTTTTATTAAGCATGTCTTTGAAGGTAATTGAGGATGATGATCTTGCAATAAAGAAACAGTGTGAAAAATTAGCTGAATATTTCGCTTCCATAGGCGAGAAAAACTTAGCAGAAAAACTCTTTATTCGTTCTGGAGATATTAAACGTGCAGTAGATGTTCACATACAAAATGGTAACTGGAGTCGTGCCCATGAAGTGGCATTGGAGTACATGACTTCTGAGGAAGCAAATGAAATCTTGACTAAACATGCTATAGCTCTTTGTGAAGCAGGAGATCTTAAGCATGCTGAAGATCTATATCTTGCTATTGGTAAATATGACTCAGCTATAGCAATGTATAGGAAAGCTGGTCGTCGTGCAGATATGATCAGATTGGTAGGAAAATATAGACCAGATCTTCTAGAAACAACTCATATACATTTAGCCAAAGAATTAAATGATTCTGGCAAACCTCGAGAAGCAGAGGAGCATTATCTTGCAGCTGGTGATTGGAAAGGTGCAGTGACTGCTTTTAGATCAGCCAATATGTGGGAAGATGCTCTTCGTGTGGCAAAACAAAATGCTGGAAGCAATGCAGCCCAACAGGTCTTAATTATTAAACATAATTTAAACATAATTTTTCTTCATTTCAATCAAAATTTATACTATCATTATCTCATTTTTTTGTAGGTTGCTTTAATATGGGCACGTACCCTTACACCCGAATTAGCTGCACGATTATTAATGCAACTTAATTATTTAGATGAATGTTTACAATTAGCTTGCGAAACTGATCTGTTTGATTGGGCTTTGGAGATTATTAAATATGGAAATACTGATCAAAAGAAGGAAGTTCACTATAGATATGCTATGGCATTAGAAGATGCAGGTCGCTTCTCTGAGGCGGAAAAAGAATTCATCAAAGCTGAAAGAACTATTGAAGCTGTTCAAATGTATATTCATACTCGGGATTGGGAAGCAGCTGAAGATGTAGCACAATCAATCAATCAAGAAGCCGTTGTTCAAGTCCTTATTGCTAGAGCTAATGAGGCAGCTGAAGCACAGGACTATTCTTTAGCTGAGACTTTGCTTTTGAGAGCACATAAACCTGAAATGATTATCGAACATTATAAGGTAAATATTTAAAAATACATTATACATTGATTTATTTTTTAAATATTTTTTAAATGTTACAGAAAGCAGGAATGTGGTCCGAGGCATTACGAGTTTGCAGAGAATATTTACCTAGTCAAGAAGCAAATCTTCGACGTGAATTAGGTCAAAAAAGTGCTTCTCTTGCAGGTACGAACGCGTTTGAAGAAGCTAGAAAATGGTTAGAAGTCGGTGAAGTGAAGGCTGCCTTAGATATCTTGATTTTGGATCCTCAAGCACCTAGATCGTCTCTTATCAAAGCTGCTGATATTTTACTGCATCAAGCTGATCCAGAAACTGCTGTCCAAGTCGGTGGAGATCTTGGTTCACGATTATTTTCTATTGGAGAATATGCTATTGCTGCCCAGGTTACTATCTTATCAATAAATATCTATTGTAATGAAAAGTGATTTAATTTTATTTTTATTCTTTGATATCACTTTTTTAGGTATTCTTACAAGCAGATAGATTAAAAGATGCTATTGATGCATTAGCTTCAATTGGAGAATGGGAAAAAGCTAAACGAATTGTGAATGAACTGGCACCAAATATAGAACCTTATCTCGAAGAAAAGTATAAGGAAGCAATGCTCAGAGATGGACAAATAGATAAACTCGTGGAAATAGATGTAGATGCTGGACTTGAGATATTGGCTAACAAAGGTCATTGGAATCAAGTATTTGAAACTGCAAACATTCAAGGAACTCAAATTTTACATAAATATGTGGCACAAAGAGCAGTGCAACTTCTAAAAGGAAATACTCCATTAGAAGCTTTACAATTGTATGTTAAATATGGAACTCCTCCCATTCAACAAAATTTTAATTTGTATCTGCAATTATCAGAAAGTGTCTTAAATTCAGAAGTAAGCAGATTAATATTAATATATTGATTAATAAATTTAAAAAGTAATAAGAAAATTGCTTACTTAATTTCATTTTTTACATTGTGAAATTAATCTCATTCCTTCCTTTTGTTCAATTATATTCCATTAAATTTAATTAAAAAATGATACTCGTAAAATACAATATTATTATATTACTATATATTATTTATATATCATTTTAGGCATATTGTGAATATAGATATTTAGCTCTCTTGAGAACTGTTCTTTTAAACCTTTGGAATAATCTAAAATCATTAGAATCTGGTTTAAAATTTAAATTTAAGAAATTACTTGAAGTTACACATTATTCAGCAGTAAAATGTGGTTGCAATGATTATCCTGTACTTTCTGAACTGGTTTTAAAAACCTCCATTACTTTATTGAGATATACTGATGTTCTTCTGGCTGACAGAGCTTACTATGAAGCTGGAATTGAAGCACGAGCAGTTGGAAAAAACAGTGAGGCTTTCGTTTTTCTGAATCACTTCCTGGATTTGGAGGAATGTATTGAAGAAGGTGATAGTACTGTATTAGATGTTGATGATTTGGCCGTAACAGATTTTCCAATGGAAGTTCCTTTGCCAGAAACATTAAGTTTAACAACAGAACAAAGAGAAGAAGTTCGTGAATGGGTTCTTGCTGTATCTATGGATCAGAAAATAGAACAGATTCTCCCTACAGATCATAGAGGAGTGTATATAGGATCATTAAGTGCTCACTCTATTGGTTCTACAAATCTTCAAGGTTGTATACTGACTGGTTATCCTATTCGAGGTCCAATAATTAGATTTTCAGAGGTATTTTTTAAATTCTATTTTTTAAATCATTTTTTAATTTTGTTTTAAGTATTATTATTATATAATAATACTTATATTATATAATAATGTAATAATTATTCTTTGTTAAGGGCGAGCATGTGGCAGATCGCGATGACTGGACAAAATTGATTAATACTGCGCGTCAAGCTCCCCAAGATTCAAATCTTAATGACATTTTAGCTTTTATTCAAGAATGGTTTGGAACAATTTCAAATTATTCGTTTTGAAGACATTATTATTTATTCAATTCTTATGATATTAAATTAGAAACGCAATTGCAGAAACATAAATTTTAATGTAAATATGAATACATTAAGAATATTTTAGTTCCATGTACATACATAAAATATATTTCACAATCTATATAGTGATTTTTTTCAAAACAAAGTAAACAGAAACAAATAGATTTCCTTGTTTCTCTAGAATTTATTTAAATAAAGTTATATTATGTAAATAATTAATCTGACTTAAACATAAATAGTTTGTATGCAATGTGAATATACATGCAATGTGCATTCACAAAATTTTTCATGTGTTATCCTTAGATTAAATTCATATATAATCTTGCAAGTTATCAGAATAATTATCACTCGTTGTTTGAATATTTATCCACAATGGATATTTATATTTATATGACTACTCAGTGATGACTATGCGCATATTGCATTTTATACACAACATTTTATATTTTATATTTCGAAAATAGTAGTACAAGCTAGAAATGAGAAACTTCATAATATTAAATATATGTATAAATTTTATGAGATATTTTTTAATTCTTCTTTATATATTGTTTTTTTTAATTTCCTTGAAATCTTTGATTTTTTTTATATTTTATTTTTATTATTTATATGTTTATTTTGATATAACAAAGTATGATATATGTGATAGAATATAAAATATATACAAAAATAGCAAATAAAATCTTGGAAAAAATTAAAAGAATTTTAAACATATAAAAATTGAAACTTTAATTGTTTAAAAATTTTATAATAGAATATTTTTTTTTCTAATATATTAATACATAATAGCTATTTTTTACATTTTTTTTACATTATGACATAAAATAAAAGAACATCTAACAAAACATATACATTTTTATCTTTAATTAAGTATCTGCCATTTCTTGCTTATACCATCATTTCCTAAGTATTTTATATAAATATATGGAAAGTGTCTATAGAAATGTACTATAAAGATTTCTAAGTCAAAAACAAGATCTATTAAAAATTCTACTTAACATTATAGAGTTTTCAACATACTTAGGAATTATAAAGTTACTAATCAATGCTATAAAAATATTGAAAATCATCTTATTTTTCACTCAGTAATCTATTTTTTGTTATAATATAATATACTTCAAGAGACACTTTGTATATATTAATAATAATTAAATATACAAAATATTTGATAAATATTGCATTTCCTGGAAATACTACTTTTTTTTTTCTTATTCATTTCATATTAAATATACCAAATTTGTTATTCAAAACATATATTACGTTTTCATAATTTTAAATAAATTTTATTCTTTTATTTACATCCGAGAATTATTATTATATATTCTATTTAAATAATTTATATTTAGAAATGTCTCTTGTTAATTTTCATTTATAATTAAGTAAAATAAAAATCCCATAAAATTTCATTAAAATATTTAAAATCTTCCAATTTGAATTTGAATGTAAAAAGAAAATTTACATATATGAATATAAGTCTATTATTATTATCTTCTTTAGAAATTCTATATTTTATCAAGTCCAGAAAACATCTTATTTATTAAATATATGTATTAATTGGACTATATAACTCTTCACTTCAAATCCCCTCTTTTTTTTTATAAAAATGAAGAATATGTTAAATATAAAGAAAGTTCTAAAGATATACAATACATACATATTATGCTTTTTTTTAAGATTTTACTAAAATTCATTTTGTTCGACATATTATTTCGTATGTTTATTTTTAAATATCGAACAAGATCCATATTTAATAATTTTTCTTTTATTTTTCAAGATAAAATATTTTAAACGAACCATTTTTTTTTTATTCTAATTCAAATTACAATACATAGGAGAAATTCTTGCAAGAATAAAGCATAGTTATTTTCAAATTAAAAATAATAAAAAAAAAAAAACAATATATATATATATAAATTATTAAAAAATTTTAAAAGTTAAATTAATTTTGTATTTTTCAGTATTTTTTCATCATCAAATATATTTATTTTAGATTTTTTTCTTCAAAATAAAAATCTAAAATCAATCTGATTAAAAATTTTATATTCTCATCATTTTCTTTATATAAACAAATAAATAATTTAAATTTGACTTAATTATAAAAACTTTTCATGTTCATTCAAAAAAAAAGTCAGTTTCAAATTGCAAAATTCTCTCCTATCACTTTTAAGGTCATCTCAAAGATTACATAATCGCATATTTCAACGATTTTATTATAATAATTACTGCTGTGTGATCCTGAATACTGGACCAATTCTTAAGAAAAATCTTCGGAGGACAGACCTTAATTCTGGTTTGAGATCAAAGCACATAACTTCACAAAGTAAGGGATAACAGCTAGATGCGTGAACAGCAAACCGATTGTCATTCATCTTTAGGATCCTTGTGAGAAGTAACAAAAGTATTGGAGTCCAGGCATCTCTATGAGCTTCAGTAGAAAGTGTCAAGAAATATTGTAATGCTTCACAGGCTACCTCAACAAGTCTTGCTTCCACTTTGCTCCAATCAACTCTATGAGCTTCGTCACTATACATTTTGAAAAGAATTCTTAATGCACATGCTAAAGATTGTGTTTCTTGTTTAAGCAAATTTGGTTTGATATTATCCCGGAAACCAGCCTTCCATAACACATTCCATTGCTCGTGATTAGAATTAAAGCTCTTTGCAAATCTATGGGACTTTAATAAACATTCAACTAATTGCAATAAGTGCATTGTAGTCAGAGCACAATACATGCCCTGTTCCTCCTTTTGTTGATCTGCACCAGCCCTTGCACCCAATTCAGAAGACTTTCCATTAAACATATCTGCTTGTGCTAACGCTAAGTTCTCTTGATCCTCTTTCCGCGATGTGGCTGGGTAAAATACAATATTGTCTATAGTCTGAATCAATTCTAATTGCACGACACACTTTATTAATAATGCAGAAAAAATTTTGTTCTTCACAGTCTCGCCATTTGTTAAACTTTGAGAACTGTTACTTCTTTTAAGAATTCCTACATGACTATCTGTTTCTCCTGTGATTACATCTAAGTCAGATTCTTTATTAGGTGATTGGGGTTTCCAGGTGAGTAAAGCAGATGGCAGAGTACTTTGAAAAATGTCCAGAACACAACTGCAAGTTTTTTCCCAAGTTTGTTCGTCAAACTTTATACCATTGCTGATCACTAGATTTTCTAAGCAGTTGGTTCCAGAACGTGCCAGCTGTTCATTGTCTTGTTGTACACACCAGAGTAGCTGAGAATATAACTGCTCTAGAAGAAGAGGTCCCAAAATATCGTAAAATTGTGAAAATACATCGACGATTGCATATAGAGCGTGATTGCACGTTGTTGTCATCCATTCTGCTTTCTGAAATATTAGCATAAATTTATATTACCTATAAAAATTTTTGTATTATTAATTTGAATTGTATAGAACATATGATGTTCATGATTAATCTTGATTGCATTAAAATATTTTTGTCCAATTTCCAGAGATACTTACAAGAAAATATACCCAGATGTGAACGATTACGAATAAAAGAAAAAATCAAATACTTTTTCGAAAAATATAATATTTGTAAAAATTAATCAATCAATATCGGTATTAAATAAGCATAATACATCACAATAATTTAAAAAAAATAAATTTTTTTATCTACCTCTGTATGTTGCTCAGGAAGTTTCATGTTATCAAAGATTCTAAATAAAACTTGGAATAGATCTTTCCACCAATGAGGTTTAAAAGAAGCTCCATGTGTTTTCACAACATCGAAAAGAACAGTTAATGCACGTGTTCGAACGTCTAATTTACATCTGCTTACTATACATGATAATTCAAATAACAATGGGAACCACCCTCTAACCTAAAAAAAGATTTCTCAATTTATAAATTTTTCATTAAATTTGATTATATGTAAAGGATCTTTACCCAAGCTCTGTCTTCTTCGGATACCATTCCACTATCATCCATCATGCCCTCTGCAAAGAGATTCGGATTGGCATCAATATATGATGCACAAGAACGTATCAATCTTATAGCTTCCATGCTTGTTTCTGGAAAGGAAGCATTGCAAGCAAATTCACTGAGGCACTTTACAGCGTCTTGGAAAGAATCAACCATAATACTAAAATCTTCAGCATATAACTCATCTGAAAATATATATTATATATGTTTTTTTATAAAATATCAATTAAAATTACTATCTTGAATATTAGAAACTTACTTATAATTTTTCCAGTCATAGAAAACGCAAGCTCCACTACAGCTTCATCTCTATCACTAGCTGCATGATGAAATACGCTGAATATATTTTTCCATCCTGATCGAATGTTAGGAGCCTGTGAGTGCACAATTTGGGCAACACAACGAACTACCATATCCCGTATCACCGGAGAACGGTTCTTCTTCATAATATGCTCAAATGGCCTAAGAAAATCTTTTTGAAATCGGAAATTAGCGAATTCTCCTTTTTCAATGAATTTGGTTGCAAGTTGTCTTAAAGAATCGACTGCAAAGAAGGCAATATCCTGACGAGGACTACAGCCAACCCTATCAAAATGATCTCCTATCACTTGCCAAATTCTAGACCACTGGAGTCTAATACGTCCCATATTGTAATAAGAAATCTCTACAATCTTGGTTAAAGAAAACATCCTTGGTTGTGTTGGATGAGATAATTCTTCTAAAGAAACTTGACAGAGAGCTTTTACAAATTCTACAATAGCATCACCATCTAATCTAGTAGAACCAGTAAATATTCGATCAACAGCAACTACCACACTTTGAGAGCTTGTTTCACCTATAGATTCTTTTACACTGGCTATAAAAAATAAGATAAATATATATATGTATATATATATTCTTATTCAATATCAATAAACATAATAAAATTTTTATTAAATAAAAATAAAATTTGAAAAAATATCAGAAATAATCAAAGATATACTTACGATCTAACGAACTGAGATTCAAATTATTATTTTGGTGAGAATTATTGTGAGTTAAGTTGAAATTCACTAATGGTGCTGGGAAATGTGGTTTTGAAGGAGGACCAAGAAGCTGTGGTCTGACTCCAGTGCCAATCAATTGAGCAAGCTCAAGTTGAGAGATGCACTTTACAACATCCAACCAAGAACTACCAAGATAATTGCCATCAGTGTGAGCGACAGTAATTAAAGTTTTAATTGTGTCAATATTTTTTGCTTTCATTTCAGTGATTGGTGAATTTGCAGTCAATAAGGTGAACCGTGCTAAAGCTTGCACATATGCGTCCCGTTCTAACTATAATTGAAAAATGAAAATATATTTAAAACAAATATTTAATTTTAATAATTTTAATATAATAATTTTTAAAATCAAATATAAAATATATGAACATATTATTATGATACAATTTTATAATAAAATTCCATGAAAAATTAATCAATTGATTAAAACTGCAAAATAAAACTGAACTAGTAATTTAAAATTTCGCTGAGATTATATAAATATTTACCGTCATATGAAATATACAAGCGATGCGTATTGCACATCTAATACCATCTAGACAAAGAGAGGCAATTTCTGGATCATCACAGTCTTGAAGGCCAACACTGAATGCAGCTAAAAATGGCGTCCATGCAATTTTGAACATCGGTCGAACATGTTCTAAGTGTTTAGCTGTAGTGAACGGTGCTTGAACATGACTAACAGATTCCATTAAGTTTTTGGCTGCTGTTGAAATTACTTCCATTTCCATATTCCATAGAAGCCGTCGCTTCTTTTCACTAGATATTACTAAATATTAAACTTTAATTTTAATATGACTGTATAATATATATAATAATTTTTTTAATTTAAAAGATTTTTATTTTTACCTTGTTTGCCAGGTCGATTAGGATTGGATTTCATTTTAATTTCATTACCCGCAATCTCATCATAAATTTTCGATAAATATTCTTCAGGCAAATCCTCATTGTCACTAATACGTCGATTTAGTTTTATGTATTGTTCTTTTGTCATTTTATTTTTTACTTGAGGTGAATGAAGATCAGTAGTTAGCATAATAATTGAGAAACCCAATACATATGCAGTATCCGCACTTGTAAATAATCCATTACTAGAAATATTGAAAAAAAGATGATTAAGCATTAATAATAATTGTAAATAAATAATATGGAAATTTAATAAATACTTACTTTGGATTACATTCGCAATATCTGCTAGCAAACTTTTCCATCAGGCGATCAATTTTCTGGGCTTCACCAGGCAATCGGAAACCCTCGAGAAAATATCTGAGGGCTGTAACTAAATCGCGATCGGCAAAATTCATTTGATCAATATAACTGTACATTACCTGATTATGATTATGATCGCCAAGAAAATCGCCAATCGCGGTCTTATCAAGACGTTCGTCCATATGAAGCCAACGAGCAACGTCTTCAGACAAATTGCCTAAGAGACCTTGTTCTTGAAGATATTGTACTCCTTTACTTGGTTTTCGATTAAAACTAAAATAAAAATATTAATTTAATTAATAGAATATATGTCTATTATCTCTTTTCCTTATAATATCTACATGAAAATTATAATATTTAAAATTATAATGATTTAAAATATTAAGTAATTTTATATATTTTATTATAATTTAATAATAATTAATTAATAAAAAATTAAAATTAAATTAATTAAAAAATGTCGAAAAAATAAAAAATTATAATCCGTACATGTCAATTCCAGTCTCCCAGACTTCTTTTTGTTGTTTTTGCACTTCATATTGCTCAGGAGAATCTGGGATCTCTTTATTACCTACTAAACTAGAATTTGCCGAAGAGAGACTGCCAGCACTTCCATAACGAGGAAGTGGAGGTTCTACTGGAGGATCAGGAGGCTCAGATGGAAATTGTTGATCAGCTGGAACACTAGGATTCACATACAAATCTCTGCTCCATTCGACCATACATTTTAAAATTGATACCAAGCATTCAAGACCCCTGATCCGCATTGATTTCTCCTGATTAGGTGAAGCACCTAATTCTAGAGCTTGTCTACCTTGTGCAATCTTTGATAAGTCATTCACAAGTCTATAACAATGAACAAAAAAAAATAAATTCAATTTAATTATTTAATGAAATTAAGGATATTTTTTTACAAACCTTTCAAATAAATTCGCAGCTGACAAATCGCAATCGTAGTTTACATATATATCTACAACACTTTGTGCGTCCGCACAAATACGAGTCAAAGCATGAATTACCATCCATTTGTGTTCAAAGGAACTACTAGAAGTCTCAAGAATGTTCATAAAAATTTCTTTAAAAAAAACTTCTATTTGCATCTTTAAGTGCACTTTGAAACGAGCCAGTAATGCAAGGAATAATGCCAGAGATAATTCAAATACTTCAGGAACAGAAGAGACACCGTTTTTCGACAATGCCACACAAAGATATTGTTTTATGGCTATAACAAACATTTCGTTAGAACGCAATACTGGCCCAGCATTTTGCAGTATACCAAGAAGCAATTGCAAAGAAAGAATCTTTGATCTTAATTGATGAGACCTAGAAAAAATATATTATATATTTTAAAATATATTTTAAAAAGAAATTATAAGTTTTGTTTTCTATATTAATACTAAAATACCCTGTTAATTAAAACATTTTTCATACTTGGGATCTGGAGTACCATCAGGAAGTGGTTTCATTGAAAGTTTGCAAAGAGCTCTAAAAACCAAGAAAGCATCTTTTTGCAATACATGTGTGAATTTTGCCCGAACCATATTGTCATTTTCTACAACAGCTTCATCAGAATTTTCGTCTATAGGCACTTGATCTAAACTGGTTTCTTCTGATGTTATTATAGTTGTATTTGTTGAATCTTCAGGAATAATGGAATTTACAACATCTTCCAAAATTCCTCGAACTATCAATTGTGGTTCTTGATTATTCTCCATAGATTCTTCATGATTCACTGCTTCAGTTTCAATATCACCACCAGAATTACAATTAGTAGAATTCATATTGTTTGTTTCAGATTCTACTTCAGTTCGAACTATTTCTTCCTCCTAGAATATAAAAAATATAAAAATCAAAATTGTTTTTATGGAGATTTAAATAATTTTATATTAGTTAATTGATAAACTTACTGCCTGCGTTTCCATACGTGCAAAAATAACATTAATCATTTGAGTGAGTGTAGCTCGAGCAGTAGTTTGATTTACTAGATTCCTTGAAGCCAAGTAAACACTATACACTGTACGTATAGTAAGCAAGACAGTACCTTCATGAACTTCTACATGTTGACTTGTCATTACTGTAAGAAGAGCTTTTATAATTTGCAATTGAACTCCTTCATCCGTTTGTGGCCCCATGAAACATCCGCATATTGTCTCAACAATGCGAACAATCAATAATTTATTTGGCTCTGTAGAATCAGGTATATTTCCTGTAAGATGTCCATATGCAATTAATTTTTGCAAACAATCTAGAGCAGTAACCACAATTCTTGGTGACTTGCTCTGGCAAGCCAATTCAAATGGCAGAAAATACTTTTCTGCAGAAATAACATATGAATCACTGCGTGGTTGTGGCAAAGCAGTTGAGACTTGAGTATTAGAGCCTTCTTTGATCTCATTTCGTAAGTTATCTGAAAAATAAAACAATTTAAATAAATCTTTCAAATATATTTTTAAAATTTAATTGTATGTTACTTAAGTAACTTTATATAATAATAAATAAATAAAAATAGATAGAAATATAACAAATATATAATATATTATGACACATGCATCAAATATTAAAATATTAAAGTTTAAGAACATTGATATGAATATGAACATGAATATGATTATATATTATTCAAAATTATGTGTATGTATATATGTATATATATAGTCTTATCTTAAATGTCAAACTAACAAAAAGCTGATGTAATATATATTAATATATATTAAATTAATCTAATTTATCTTTCCATGAAGACTAAAAAATGCAATTCTATTTAATTTTTAATATCTAAATATTAATTTAATAATTTCTAAAATCTATTATTTATTAAAATATATAAAGTCATAATATTATATTATAAATATATGATGAATAAAAATATAAAACTATTTATTAATATAAATTATAAAATATATATAATATAATTATTTATATATAATGATATATTATAATTTTGAATTTAATATAATATGCTTATATACAAATAAAATTTATAATGTATTTTATAATTTCCATTTTATTTACATAAATCTCAAAAAATTCTTTCAATTATACATATAATATTATTATATAATATTATAGAGAACTTTTATAATTAATGTATTTACCAAGTGCAGTTTCACAGGATTTTCTAAGTTGAGAAAGGTGCGACCGTTTGACATCCCGGTCAGCCAGGATCTTTTCTAAAGCTCTGATAATGAACATTTCTTTAGAGTTATCTCGCATCGTCGTCGAGCCGTGCTGATTCCGCTGCTAGGCTGCCACGGGAGCACACGCGACTCGACGAGAGTCTCGCATCTTTACCACTGTAATTTATGTACCGGTTCCTCGTGCATTGTCTTGCACTATCTTTTGAAGACAGAAGTTGTCTGCGGAGACTGGCAACTTCTGCGACACTGTCGATGAAATGTGGATCGATCAGGAGCTTTGAGAACGACAAATAAGAGAAACAATAATAGTTCAAGCTAATCTCGTCATAGAACAATGTCTCAAATCATTTTTCTATGAAATGTTATAAAATGATGATGAAATTTCAAAAAAATGACAGCAAACTTTCGAAACAACAGAGAAATCACTCAGGACACAGACTAAACGACGAAGGAGAATCATGTGGCGCCCTCAATTTGCTAGTTATTTATGATGAAATCCCTAGGAATTTAGGAATCCTTAGATCAGTATCGTATATATGTTTCAAATTTTTATGAAATTTCTTAATATTTTCTCTTTTTTTCGAATTATTATTTATGCTTTTTTTATTGAAAATATATTTTTTAATAGTGGTTATTTATTTATTTAAAATAATTAAAAAAAAATTTATAACAGATAAAATATTATGAACATTATCTTTTATAAACGGTATTAATAGCGGGAAAATTAAATTTGTATATTTTAAAATATTTCATAATTTTAACTTTGTTATTGATTTAAATAAAACATTAAAATGAAACATTTATAATAAAAAACAATTATTCTTTAAAACTTAATTTTATTTTTTTTTAGCAAGAATAATTTTATAACGATTATAATAGATATTTTAGATATTTAATTGTATTCATCAAATGTACAACTCTATATTTATCTCTATATATTTATCTCTATATATTTAGCTACAGAAGACTAAAAAAATAATTATATTAAATATATAATATTCAATTATAAATAATCAAATAATCAATAAATCAAATATTAATATTTACAAGCATAAAAAGACTTCATTTTTGTTTAATTGTCCATTTTACCTTTTTTTTTAGTATTCAACAAATTCTAATTATAAATTAGCTAAATAATTGAATATTCAAATAAATAAATAAATTTTCAAATAAATGATTGGAAATAATTAATAATTTTTAGATATATTACATAAATTTCGAATTAAATAATTAAACATTTTAAATATAAAAATATTTAAAAGATTAAATCAATGATTATTAAAACAAGATTTTTATTAAATCAATAATAAAAACGAAAATTCTAAACTATTTAGATTATTAACATAATTGTGCTTAATTTTCATATGAAAATCAAAGAAAAATTTATTTTTATTTAAATAAAGTATGGAAAATTAAAGTATGAAAAATTTTCATATTTCATAATTTTTATTAAATTATATTAAATATATATAAATTTATATTAAATACAATTCTTGTGTCTTGAAAGAAAATTTTGTGAATAAATTACTAATGAAATATTTTATACATACTTAATTATAACAGATGACACATGTTTATCATGCGATTTGAAACGCATATTAAATTAAAACAACTATATATATATATATATATAATGTGACGTCATAATTCATCAACCAATAAAACTTCGTTTTCTAATTGAAGAATAAAAGAGAAATCTTAATCTTACAGTATTTGATAGATTCTTCCAAACGGAAATATCGATGCATTATTTATTTTGGAATCGCGTCATAAGATTTGGAAACCATTACGAATGTTAATTGTCAAAAAATCATTATATCAATGTTAATTATTTAATTAAATTGATTTTATGAATTGCTAATAAAAGCAATTAATTTAATTATTAAATAATGGAAAAACAACCGTTAAATCCAAAAGATGATAAACCTCCGTCTTACTCGGCGGCAACTGCACCAAAAGGTAAATGATAAAGTTCTAATATTACTGTTTTATACTTTTTTGCATTTAAAAATTACTTTTAATTAATATTTAATTTAATTATATTTAAGTTACAAATGTTTGAATTAGAAATAATTTCGTAATAATTTTTATTTCTTATATTTATTATTGATTATTATGAAAAATGTTTATTTTTAATATTTTTAAAACATGAGTAATAAAATTCTTTTATAATAGCACTATTAAAATCTTGAAAAGTAATTAAAAAATACTAAATATAAATCTATGTTATTAATATATATATTGTGAAATATTTTAAGTAAAACTATAAAAAATTAATTACATTTAGTTTCTATTATTAATTTTATTTTAAATAAATAATTTTTTATTTATCATATTATAATTTATTTTTTCTATTTCAAATAAATTATCTAAATTGATTAGATAATGATATCTACAAAAGAATAAATTAATTTTCAATATATCTTATTGTACACTTAATAAGTAATGATTTTTTATTTTATAAAGAAATTATTTTTTAAACCTATTTTTAAAAACATTAAAAATTAATATAGAATATATTTTGCAGTAAATTGTTCATGGCAACCACCACCAGGTTACAATTCCACACAATGTCAAGAATCTACTTCATGGCCTCCACCTCCAGGATATTATCCTAGTGCCAGTGAAACTAATAATCATAACTATGTACCTTCTTATGGCTCTACACAATCAACCACAATAATTATGCCAGAAATTATTTTAGTTGGAGGATGTCCTGCATGTAGAGTGAGATTTTTTAATTTTTAATTCTTTAAAATAAGTAAATTTTTCTTTCTTTTATATTTTTTATTATTTACATAATATTATTATATTATATATATTATATTATTATATTATTATATTTATTATATATATTTTTATATTATATTTACTTTAACATTATTTATATATTCTTTTTATTTAAATTTTTAATTATAATATATTTTTATAAATTTCAAAATTTCAATTTAAAAAATCTTTAAAAATCTTAAAAAAGAATGATTAAACTCAAACTTTAACTTAAAACATAGGTGGGCATTATGGAAGATGATTTTACATGTCTTGGACTACTATGTGCTATTCTATTCTTTCCAGTGGGCATAATTTGTTGCTTGTTATTAAAGACACGACGTTGTTCTAATTGTGGTGCATATTTTGGTTAATGTGTTACTATATTACAGTAACCATTTTTGAAACTAAATATATTATTAATCTAATTTTAATATAATTATATAGTTAATATAATTATATGATATTGAAAGATAAAAATATAAGCAATTAATTTTTTACTAATATTATATTTTACTATATATTTATATTAATATTATATAATTATAATTATCTATGTATTTGCATTATTTGAGGAAAAATAATGCTTCAATAATCAAGGATATATACAATAATTGATTAAATAGAAATTCATGAAATATTGACATATATACAATTAAGAGATTCTCTTGCATTTAAGACTTTATTAATTTAAGTGACACTTGTGCTGTTTTGTAAATTATATATAAAAAGTTCTAATTAATAATGTTATATATTATTATAGTATATTTTATAATAATGAATAATGAAATAGTTTATGTTAATATATAAATATGTTATAGTTTGTAAGAATTCTTATTAAGTGAGAAAAGGAATAATATAAATTAGATGGACTGAACTTTATATTTATAGTATATTTGTAATGATACAAATATGTTAAAAACAGATTTCATTGAAATTTTTTTGTACTTACATAAAACTTATATTTAAAGTATTTTGAATTATTTTTTAAAATAATTTATCAAAACTTATATATAATATATTTTATAAAAAATAAATTCAATGAAATTTGTGCTTTTTATTTTTATTACTTATGTTATTGTCTTATAATGACATTTCTTGATATATATATATATATGCACTAATTAAATTTTTAAAATTCATTTAACATTTGTTAAATGCTAAAATATTTGAATCTCAAAGGAAATGTCAATAGATTTTTTTTCTAAATATAATTAATTTTGTAATGTATATGATTATTATAGAATTTGTTAATTAGTTGTTCTATCACATTAATCACTCAATTATATTTTTATAAAATGGAACTATATTTAAAAATGTATTGAAATTATTCTAATATTTAAAAGAAATATTTTTATTTATCATTGAAGAAACTTTTGAGAAAAAAAAAAAATAAAAATATTTGGAAAGTTTTCTTAATATATACCTGAAAATATCAAACATTTTTCCAATTTTGCAAGCTATTAATAATTCTGCAAACAAAAATCTACAAATATATTTATATAAAGAATGAATTTGTTATTAAAATTATTATCAATTTTTAGAAAATTTTTAGAACCACCAAAAATTTTTTCAATGAAAAATTAACAATGATAAAAGTAGTAATAAAGATAAAAAAATAATAAAACTATAAAAATAAAAACAGAAAATCAAAAAAAATTTTTTAAATTTGAAATTCATGTAAATATTATGTAATTTAAATGGAATATATTTACATAAAAAAATTATTATATTATTATATTAATTATTATATTAATATTTGGTAAATAATTATAACAATTATTTAATAAATTTCTCTTTATGAAATTTCTTTTTTCATTGAATATAATTCAAATTTCATAATATTGTTCATGATTTGTAAAGAATTAATTTATGATTGAAATTTATTATTGATTAGTACTAGTAATTCAAGAAAGTCATTAATATACTTGACACCATGCATTCAATATGACTGATATATTCATATTTTCGCAATCTTCAATATTTATTTATGCATATATGGGTGGAGTATTTTTTTCTGCAATTCTATTATTATCAATCATATCATGGTAGATATTTATAATATTTAAGAAAAATTAAATAACATAATATTACATATGAAATTTTCTTTATAAAGAATCTAAAAAAATCTAATAAAATATAAATATATTTTGTAAAACCGATTTCTTTTCATCTAATTTTATTACTAATATTATGTAGTATAATATTATAAATATTAATTTATATATATATTTTTTTTAATTAATTAAGGGAAACAGAAATAATTTAATAGAAAATGTAAGGAAAAATATATTAGGCAAAGAATAAAAATAAAAATTAATATCTGAAAAACTTGAATATTTCTTTCATAAATTTAAATTAAAATTTAAATTTAAACATAATATTCTATATCCAGTTAAATTAAACATTTTAACGTAATATCAAATTGTTGATTTTTTTTACAAGTAGTAAATCAATATAATTTTATTATATCAGAAAAGACACAAATATAAAACGGAAGATAGTTTCCCAATTCATTAAGAATCTGTTGCAATATTAGATTAGAAAAAGAGAGAAGAAAAAAAAACCAGTCTTGCGAATCTCGGTGAAATAAATGTAGCCGAAGGTAGTTAACACGCAACAATCTTGTCCTTGGCTTGTAGACATTAAGTATAAAGGAAACGACCATCACGGGAGCAGATTGAAGAAAACTTCGATGCCCGCGAACGAAGAAACTTTGAGCATGACTTCGGATCAAATAAAAGACAATTTATTCGGAAAAGTTTACGATGATAGTATACAGAACAATTTTGATTGTGAATCTTCTAGTGATGATGAAGAGGACTATCAAAATGATTGCTCACGATCTATTGTCAAAGAAAATTTCAAAGAAATTTGTAATTACAAAAGTCTTCCGGTACGAGAAATCCATAAGAAATTCATGAAAAGCTTCGTTAATTTACTTCTGGAAGAAGCAGTTTTTGAGGTGAGTTCATCGTTGAAATTAATTATTACAGAAATATGGTTATTACAGAAAAATAACTTGTTATTAGAATGAAGTATTTTCTGATTTATTATTCTTAGATCTGAATTAAGATTTAATTTTAATAAAATTGAGTAATTATATAATACAAAATATTTAAGATAAAGAAAATTATTTGATTAATTCTAATTTTTTGTTATAAATTCTAAATAAATATTTGTTATAAATATTTTTTATTCATAAATATCCAATCAATGTATGTTATAAATACATTAAAATAAAGTTTAAAACTTAAAAAATAAAGTTATTTTATGATGATTCTTTGAGTTAAAAATCACATTGATATTCAATTAAGATAATATCAATTTATTGATTATTATTGATCAAAAAATAAATTTCATTTTTCATATAAATATAATTCAATTTTTTCTTCCAATTAATAATATGCGATTACTCATATTAATTCATTTTCAATTTTTATAATAATAATAAATATACAATAGAATATTAATGAATTTTGATAATATTTTTGTTATTGTTATTAAGTTCTTGTTCATCAAAATAAAAAAAAACGGTTTTCAATATGATTTATGTTATATACGAGTGTTTCCAATCACTTTTTTTTATTTTAAAGTATTCAATTATATTACATATAAACTTCAAGTACATTACTATCGTAAAAATTTACTTTTTTTATTTTGTCTTTCTATTTTCATAAATTACATTTATATTTTGTAAAAATATAATTTTCTTTCATTATTTTATTCTTAAAATTAACCAGAAGTATATAATTTATATATTCATTATTGAAACAAATATCATTCATTATTCTTATTTTAGAGAATTTGAATAACAATAAATATTAAATATTGCAAAAAGTAAAAAAATTTCTCTTAGATTTATTTAATTGATATTGATATAATTATCTAATTTAATTTAAAAAAAAATACTTTAAGCAAATATTATAAAATTTAATTTCTTTATTCCAGTCATTCAATATGACTCAATTGTTCGTTATGCGAGTTTTTTTGCGCTCATTCACGATTCGTTGTTCAATTCATGGACAAAGAATTACGTTGCAAATAGCAAAGAATTATGTTACTTTATTGCAAGACGAAATATTTACGTAATTTCTATGCTAATATATGGAAAATATTAAAATATTTAATAGTTAACTTGTAATTTACATAATATCAGCTTAAATAATCATTTGACACTTCTTACAAATCTATTAGATTTATCTTTCTAAAAAATATTAAAATTTTTGAATTTTGAATATTAAAACATTTTTTTTTCTTTTTTTTCTTTTTCATAAATAATTAATTTTAATTAATGAATGTTAAAAAATGACAAAGTAAATATAAATTGAGATTTGGATATAGATTTTTAAAATTTCTAATTTTTTAACTTCAATTTAATTTTTTTCTTCCATATTATTAATTCTAAATTTATCTATAATTCATCTAAAATAAACTTAAAAATATATATAAGATATGCAATATATTATATATTATTTAAATTCGAAAAGGATAATGATATCATTAAATATATTATTAAATATATTATTATTTAAAAATAAATAAGATATTTTTCGCATTATACAATAGAATTACCTTTCAGGGCACTTTAAGAAGAAATAGAGTAGTAGAGTGGATAGAACCAACAACACTCCATTCAATAATTGATTTAAAATTATCCGACCAGGGATGCTCTTACGAGACACTTTTGACTCTTGCTCACAATGTAATTAAGTACAGCGTAAAAACAGGTCATCCTCGATTTATAAATCAATTATACTCCAGTGTAGATCCTTATGGCCTTCTTGGACAATGGCTAACCGATGCCTTGAATCCGTCAGTCTATACTTATGAAGTTTCTCCAGTCTTCTCTTTGATGGAAGAGGAAATATTGCGAGAGATGAGAAAAATAATCGGTTGGAGGGATGGTAGAAGTGAAGGAATATTCTGTCCTGGTGGTTCTATCGCCAACGGATATGCAATTAATCTGGCACGCTATTACAAGTACTTTATAACTTTTGAAAATTTATTCTATCAATTAATTCATAAAATTTTAAGTTTATATGTAATAAAATGTAATAAAATATGTTTATAGATTTCCTCGATTAAAAGAGCTAGGCTTATTCAATACTGGTAGATTAATAATTTTCACATCCAGAGATGCTCATTATTCTGTAAAGAAACTCGGTGCATTTTTAGGAATAGGTACTGAAAATGTTTATGAAGTGAAAACTGATGATAAAGGAAAGATGTGCATAACAGATTTGAAAATACAGATCAAGAAAGCTCTTCAAGAAAACGCAATACCTTTGATGGTTTCTGCTACAGCAGGAACCACAGTTTTAGGTGCCTTTGATCCTTTAAAAAATATAGCTGCCATCTGTAAGAACTATAATCTTTGGTTCCATGTAGATGCAGCTTGGGGAGGAGGAGTTTTGATGTCTAAAAAATATAAATATCTCTTGGATGGTATTGAATTAGCAGATTCTGTTACTTGGAATCCACATAAATTATTAGCCGCTCCGCAACAATGTTCAACACTATTGCTGCGTCATGAGGGTCTTTTACAAGATGCACATGGTTCAAAAGCCAGTTATCTCTTTCAACCAGATAAATTCTATGATACTTCTTTCGACAGTGGAGATAAACATATTCAATGTGGTCGTAGAGCAGATGTACTGAAATTCTGGTTTATGTGGAAGGCGAAGGGTACTCGAGGCTTAGAGAAACATGTGGATCGAGTCTTCAAATTAGCACGATACTTCACAAATTACATAAGACACCGAGAAGGCTTTAAATTGATACTCGAACCTGAGTGCACCAATGTCTGTTTCTGGTACGTGCCACCTTCAAAGCGTCAGTTACAAAATGAAGAATTGTTGAAAACTCTTCAGAAGATTGGACCAGCTGTAAAAGAGCGTATGATGAAAAAAGGATCGATGTTAATCACGTACCAACCTTTACGAGAGCTACCTAATTTTTTCAGACTTGTTTTACAGAATTCTGGACTGACAGAGACTGATATGAGATTTTTTGCAGAAGAAATTGAGAGGCTCGCCATTGATTTGTAGAATTGATTTTTTTTTATAAAATTTTAAATTCTAATAATACAAAATTTAATTCAAAAAATTTTTGTTTATGATAATAATAAAATTTTTTTAATAATAATCAATCGATTATTAGTTCGATCGATCGAGTATTATATATAATACATTGATAGCTTTATTTTCTGATTTATTTATTTTTTTTTAAAACATTGTTTCATGATAAATTTTATGTTTATTTTTTTTAAATTACATTAAGCTTTTATTTCAAAATATGGATTACTTAAATAACAGATACGCTTTTTTAAAAAAGAATTAAAATTAACTATACTATATTAACTTTTATATAGAATTATACATGATTCAACATCCACTTAATCTCATTTAAATTCTCTTTATATATTAATTAACGTATTCAAGAATTTCAAGAAAATATAATTTTCAAAATTATCAATTACATTTTTACTTATTATTTAAAAATTAATTAATCATAGTGTTTTATTTGCAAAACATTTATGTGAAATAATAAATTATTAGTTATATTATCGATATATATATTAATATATTGTTAATATACATTATTGAATACACGTTATCAAATATATATTTATATTTTTAATAAGTTTCATTTAAAAATGATAATAAATATAGATGTTACACATTTTTTAATTTTTTATTAGTATTGTGGATCTTGAACAAATATAAACACAAATTTTTTTTAGTAAATGAATTTCATTGAATGTATGTAATTTATATACATATGATAAAAACTTTAAAATCTATTTTAAATTCATTTGTACATTTTGTTTATATTGATAACAGTTTATTCCTCCATGAAAATTGCATATAATGCAAATTTATAATTATATTTAATCTACTCAAATGTAAATTACAATATACTATCTATGTACAGTAGAAATCCGTTTATATAAATCAGAGGATAATCGATTTATCAGATCAATAAAAATTTTATTCAACATTTATAATTGTTCACATAAGAGCTCATTCACATAAGAGAATTCTATTAAACATTTATCATTAAATACATAATAATGTTTATATACATTTAAATAAGTGGAACAATGCTTAATGATAATTCATATAATAAAGGTAAAGATTTAGATAATAAAAATACAAATTTCAATCACATAAACGGAATTCTACTGTAATAACCTGATAACAATGAGTATTATAAAAAAAACATATCTATTAGTTATCAATGAATTACTGTGATACATACAAATACGTACATAATAAATCTATTCTATAACAATCTCAAAAATTTTTTATATTTTTTCATTATAAAGTGCAAAATAATCTTCCGAATAAATTCAAAATAATTTCATGAAAATTTAATACTGATTCACATATTATGACCCTGATTTTGAGATTAAAATAATATAAAAATTTTTATATATTATTATTTGTACTCCTCAAGAAACTTAAGATGGAATTGTTTCAGACATTCAAGCATTGTTTTTATTTTTTCCTTTTGTGGTAAAATTGTTGTCCTAAAATGATAGGTACCAGGTTGTTGTCCAAAACCAGAACCTGGTATTACACATATTCCAGTAGATTCTAATAGTTTAAAAGCATAAAAGACATCAGGCTGTTGACCTTCCTTTTCTGCTACCTCTATAGCTTTTTTTGGTAAATCAATTCGTGGAAATACATACATTGCACCCATAGCTGGATTAACCTATAAAAAATTAAATTTGACATTTTTTATAAAAATTTCAAAACTTTCTAAATATGATTTATAAAATAAAATAGTTAATTTTTAAAATAGTTAATAGTTAATTTTTTAAAAATACCTTAAAACCTGGAATGGTATTTAATGTATCGACTACTAATTTCGATCGCTCCGCTAAAGAATATAAAGTTTGTTCTTTTTCTTTTTGAAATAATTCATAGGATGGTTCATTTGATTTTGGTGGATTTACTACAACATCCATCACTACTTGACCAAGAACAGTCGGACACAACATTGCTGAAATCGATTTTAATAATATTGCCATTACTTTGGGATCCATATTAATAATTTCTCCATAGCCACCGCGGATTCCACATTCTCCCATATAACCTGATAATAAACATAAACATATTATTCATTTTCGTAAAGTTAATTTCTTTGCGATAATTATTTTACATAGATTTAAATATTAATAATTAAAAAGTACACTAATGAATATTTTATTCGGAAAGTAATATTTATTAAAATAGAAAATTAACATAATTTTACCTTTAGAAATAGACATAAAGGAAGCCAGTTCCATTTTACAATAAGGTTCTCCCATTTCCGTCATTACTTTCTTAAATGAATGGAAGGCACTATCTTTATCATAAACATTATCTTGATAAACCTCATCAGCCAACAAGAACAAATGATTTTTATACGCAAACCGAATAATGTCTTCGATATTGGTACGTGTAAGAACTTGTCCAGTTGGATTACCAGGATTTATTACGACTAGTACACGAGGATTACACATTCTTCTTGATTCATTTAATGCTCTATCCAATTCAGAAATATCTAACGCCCATTTATTTTCTTCATTTAAATAATAACCAATTTGAGCCAAACCAAATTCAGCTAGAGTGGCAGAATATAAAGGATATTGTGGAATTGGAATCATCACACCGGATGGTTTACCGTCTATTTTCTCATTGAACAGCTTCAGAAAGGACTGTAACATAAATAAAATGTAAATGATTTTTCAATAATTTGGCTATAAATTATAATAATGTTAATAATTTTATGATTATAGATAGTCCTTCATTAATAATCATAATAGAAAATAGGAAATAATTTTAATAATACTCAAAAAAAATGTCTCCGATTTTTAAAAATTGATAATAGTATAAAAAGTGTTTTAAAATTATGAGTTCAGTAAATAAAATTTTTATTTATAAAAGATTAAAACTAAAATGTTTAATAAATTATTCATCAACAAATTTAAGTATGTTTATTAAAAACATTATTACTAAAAAAACAATGTACATATATATTAAAAAAAAATATCTCAAATGATTATATTCTATTACTTAAAAATATCGTTCAATTGTTCAAAAACTCATAATTTTGAAACACATTATAATATATAAATAACGTGCACACTTTAATTCCATCCGAGGCGCCATTCGAGAGGATGATATTATGATAATCAGATGGAATTCCATCGCGATCCTGAATGTACTGGGCAATATGCTTCCGGATGATCTCAATTCCTGCCGATTCCGAATACGAACCAATGCTGCCTCCTTTACAATGGTATAAGATAGTCTTGGCTCGATCCTTCACGTCTTCAGGATAGTTAGGATCACTGAGAAGATTCGGCGATACTGTCAGAGTCAGTACTTGCCTCAAGAAAGTGATAGGCTGTTGGCCCATAGCATGTGCATCTCCCACATTTGCCTTTATCACCTCCTTGAATGGTTTCTTAACTCCCTAAAACAAAAGGATATATTTTTAATGAACTATTTTCTTAAATTTGATTTATTATACTCATTACAATTTAATTATCTAATATATATTATATTCCAACATTTTGGCTAACATTGCAACTAGATTTTAAAAGAATTAAATAATCCATTGAATTAAACTTGTTTGTTAGTTAAATGTATGTAATTAAATTATATTTATATTAAAACATATTTAGTGATTTTTTAACATTTTTTAACATATTTTTTAACATTTTATTTATTTTATATATTATTTTATCTATATATTGTTTAATATATATTTTTAAATAATTTAATTTGATTGAATTGAAAACATAAGCGAAACGTTTCGATTGTAAATGGTTAGCATATTTGCAAATGTTGTGCAATAGCATGATTCATAATATATATATTCATAATACATATATAACACAGAATAATGCACACCTAAGTGAAATAAATATGAAAAAATTACATTGGGTTTAAAAGAGATAAACTAGATTTTGATAACATTAGAATCAGAATTTAAATCAAATCACTGACAATTAATTTACTATTGCAAGATATTATTTTTTTGATTCTGAATTTTAAAATTATTTTTTTAAAAAATATAATATAATATAATATAAAAATAATAATTAAAAAATTTTTTTTAAAAAACATAACACAATATAATATAATATAACAAAATTTTATAATTTCATATATTTTAACTTAAAATTTTTTTAATAAATAAATATATAATAATTATTATGTAATAAATGTAATAATGTAATAATTTTAAGCGATATCATGATAATTTTTTCGTTATATGTTTATAATTGAAATTTTAACATAATTTCATATCTGAAAAACTAATGGAAAATATTAGAATGTGTTCGTGAAATAAGTCACGTAACAACTTTTTTCAAAATTGCTTTTTTTAGAAAATCAAAATTTTAACAGAAATAAGATATTTATATATACTTATCATTTATACTTTATACAAAATTTAAAAGTGAAATTATACATTTATTATATTATTTCAAAAAATTATTTTTGAAGACAAAATTTTTTAGGAATTTTTGTATAATATAATAAAAATATTAAAAAATATTTCAATTTTTATTCTTAACTTTGATATTCGATAATAAGAATTTTGAATTTTAATGAATTATATTTAATAAATAATATGTAATATGATCACTGCTAATGTAATAATCAAATGAAGATCTTACATACATAGCGCGTTTATTTTTCTTCACAGCTTACAATATTAAATTGCACGAATAAATAGATCAATTTAAACTATTATATATTTATTATGGTATTTATTACTAATTTATTTTTTTATAATATGTTTGTTTATGATTTTCATTTGTTCTATTCGATAAATTAACGAAATTGTAGAGATAATTTATTATCAAATAATGGAAAAATTATAATTTTTAAATAATTTAAAATTTGATTCAATTTATACTTTGACTCAATTTATACATATATATATATATAAGTCATACATCATAATTATATGTACAAATGTATTCTGCATTATAAATTATATACATAATATAATTATATATTATTTCTATATTAATAATGACAATTATTATTTTATGATATAAATTAAGTTATATTTTTAATAAGATATTATCAAATATATTTATTATATGTAATCATAATGTTGAAAATGATTTAACAATGATAAAATTTTATAAAATTTAATTTAAAAATTAATATATATAGATATCAAATAGATATCAGATATCATTTTTTGTAGAAATTACGTTATTTCAAAATGCAATATTCATTTGCACTAATCAACGCCAATTGAATTACTATTTTTAGATATTTGCTACTATAACGACAAGTGGTTTTAATACTACATCAATTGAAACTAGTCAAATTTGTATTTAATATATTTTTATTCAATTAATTTATAATATATAAAATTTGTTCATCTAATTTTTTTATTATAAAATATTTTATTATATTATAAAATATAATTTTTTTATTATAAAATATTTTATTATATTATAAAATATAATTTTTTTATATTTTAAAGTATTGAAATGAATTGGTAAAATGAATTGGTATAATTTAAAAAAACATTTTTTTTTTAAATTATTAATTGACAATATTTGTCTTATTATTATTAGTCAAAATTAGAGAATAAAGAAAGACTTTTTTAAAACTTCTATATTTATAAATTAATAATTATGCCTATATAATAATTACGGATTTTAATCCTGTAATTCTAATAAATCAATAATCTGTAATTAATAATCCTGTAATTCTTAATAAATAAGACATAACCTCCATATATACTTATTATTTGCAATATCAATACCTGTATAATATAATATATTGATAATGTTAATATATTAACAATATTACAGGATGTTAATGTATTCGTAGAAGTTTTGATGAATCAATTATAAACAAAAAACAAATAAAAATTAATATACAAAATTATTCATTGAAGTTTTTTTTAACTATGAACAATTAAAATATATAAGTTATGAACAATTTAAATTCATAATTCTTAAATGAAGTAAAATAGAGCGCTATAACGGAAACAGAATATTTTTATTTTTTTTCATTTAATGCAAATTTCAATTACTTATTATTTAATAAATAAGTCTTAATCATTATTTTTGTATACTAAATTTTGTATTTTAATCTTTAAAATCAACCTTTTAAAGATATGTCAAAAATATATTATACTAATACTGATATAATGATATACTGTATATCATTTCAATAGCATTTAATTCTCAATATACTTTATTCATATATGTATATTATATATAAATAAAGAAAAACAAAATATATCACAAATACAACTTTTGTTTACATTTATATTACCGCCAATTTATTAATCAATAAAAAACATCTGAAATTGAATTTAAATTATATCAATACAATTTCATATAGAATACAATACATTCATTTAAAATCGATTGATTTCAATGGAAACATTCGATACCTTTATGACACAGTATACGATATGAATAAAGCTAGCGCATTGACTTTTTTCATTATCACTCCATTCATAAATATATTCTTATTCTTACCTTTTGAAGCTCCTTTTCGATCTCGAGAGCACGTAAAAGGAGTGGTCCGCGTACTGCGTACTCCATTTTCCGAAGATTCGTGAAAACATTATCCTCGGTGAGGATTTTGGTTCCAAGTTGACCGCTCGCCATGCCGCGGTGTAATGTTCTGACAGTAGCCGGCCGGTGGATTACAGCTTCAGTCGTCGAACATATGGATGTTCTTCCTGTCGATGTCCCTGAACCCGCGGAGGCGGAGGCAGTCAGTTGTTCCCACGTTCTAGGCCGACTGCTCGCGATAACAGCGTTCCACCAGCGTGCCTGCGGCATCGTTTTATCGGTTGGTTCTCTCTCTTTACCTCCAGTTCAATCAGATGGCAGACGGCTCCGGTAATTCGACAGTATGGTGGGGGATGTTCGCACATGCGCTGCGTGCTACAAATGTGACACGAGCAGAGTAGTATGTAAGTATATATAATCGTAAAAAAAGTATTCATGTTCCCATGATTTATTAAAAATAATTTATATTGATTTCTGAGAGAATTAATTTTAATAACGAATATTGGATTTATTATATCTTTGAATGAAATAAATTTTACTAAACAATTTTTGAATTGGTTATGATAAAATAAATATTTTAATGAATTGCATTGTATTCATTATAATACATATAATACATATATATATATATATATATATATATGTGATAGAAAGATGATGTATATATTTATGTTATATTTTTCTATATTACACATTACGTAATTTGTATTTTTTAGGATAAAATTGAAATTATCTACTAATATAGATTATCAAATTCGTATATGAAAAATATACAACTTACAGTTATCTTTTAATTAGATGTACACTTATGTTAATCAAATTTTATTCGATTAATGATTGAAAAAAGCCAAATTTCGATGAAATCACTACACACGCGCGCCAAATGAAAAAGAATTGTTAGAACCAGAGATGTAAGAATTCAATACTCAGAAATTATACATATACATATTTTTTTATACATATACTCAATGCATAATTTATCATTGAAATTTCAATAATGATTGAATTATTTTTTATAAATAATAATATGGAATTATTGAATAAATTTTTGTGCTTTTTTTTATTGATATTGTTTGAAGAAAGAATCGAGCGACATCTGACGTCTTATTTATAAAAAAATGCATGAAATAAATATATTCTCAGTAGGTAATTAAATTGTTAAATAATCAATATTTAGAATAAATTATGTATAATAAATTATATATGAATAAATAATTATATATGTATAACCAAACTAATGTATAAATATGTATAATCAAAATAATGATAAAAATATTAAATTAATATAAAATATGAATATATACATTATCTTTATATATATATATATATATATATATGAAGGAAATATTTATATATTTATATCATTTTTTTATTTATATATACTACGAAAAAAATAACTAAAAATTTATGCATAGATTTAATATTTTACGATTTAATAATATTATTTTCAAAAAAAATTTATTGGAATTCTTCAAAGCAAAAAAATATTGCAAAGATATAACTTTGATTACAACGTACTTTTTGATTTTACTATCGCTATCGAGAATGAATAAGCAACATTTAATGAAATAGATATTCTTATCAGTTTTGTATTTTTTTCCTACATTTGTAAAAATACTTATATCTTATCTTTTATTTACATTAAACGCAATAGATTTAACGATAAAAAAATTATTTTATTAATCAGATTAATCAATGTTTCCAAATCTATAAATAATTATTTGTATTTTCCGTTTTTTTATCTAATTTCTACAATTATTCTGATTAATCATATAATTAAACCATTTATCTTGCATTATAATGTTAATATTATAATTTAATGATCAATAAATATTATTAATAAAAAGTTCAAAATATATAAATTATTTTGATTTGGTTTCAGTATGGTATTGATTTAAGGCAATGAAAGACTTTTAATTATTTATACTTAATCTATTGATTTCGAATAATATTTTCTAATTTATATTTCATATTTAAAAAAACGCAATCTAATTTCGAAAATCTAAATTCGAATGATTAATATTGATATTATTAACTATTGAAACATTATAAATATAATAAATAAAAATATATATAATTTCAATTTATTAATATCGATTTAATAATAATAATTTATTAATATCAATTTAATATAATATCAATTTATTAATAATAACAAGCTAAAATTGTATTACGTCATTTTTAAAATATTTCCTAAATATAAGGATAAATAGAAAGCAAAATTGTCACTCAAAATGCTTCGACAAAAACAAGAAATAATATGATAAAAGTATTTATAAATACTTTCTATATATTTATATTTTATTATTTGAATTTTGTATTGTATAAAAAATCTAATTTAATTCTATTTCGTTCTAATTAAATCTATGTCCGTTTAATGGATATTTTCATTTATCACTGATTTCTGATACTACTTTGCCAAAATATTCATGTTATCTTTAACTTGTGATCGATTTATTTATTATTAATTATTATTAATTTATCAAAATATAAAAAATAAAATTATATTTTTTATTTTATAATTATGAAATTATTTTATTTAAAGATTTTTTTATTGGTTAAGTTTATATAATAATAATAAATTCAATTATGTAATATGTATAAGTAATATAAAGAAAAAAATGTTGAATTTTTTTCTCTATTTCATTCATATGCTTCTCACTCTCATTTCCGATACATTCAAGAATACATTCAAGAAACGAACGAATCAAAGAGACATAATATCTACTTATCTCTTTCGATAATAGATACAGATCGATAATAGAAATAGAATGTTATTAAACAAGAAATATTAAATATTTAAATTTATATGAATAATTTAAACAATAATTTAAACAATAAAATAAAAAAAAAGAAATATTATATTAAATAAACGATAAAACGAATAGTAAATCACGAATAAATTTTCTTCATTTAATCATTTTACAATCGTATAGCATATTTTCATATGAAAAAATAATCATATTAATTATAAACGCCATTTCAATAATTATAGTGTAAATGTTTAAACTTTTTCTGAAATAATTACAATTTCTCTCCATTCCAGTATAAATATAAATCATAAATAATATAAGAATTTAATCTATTTTCTATGAAATAATGAGAAAAGAACTAAAAAAAATAAATGAACACTATCAATCTCTCTAAAAAAGAATACAAAAAAAAATGCACATAAACTGAACAAAAGAAAAAATATGAAAAAATTTGTTTAGCAAACTTTATACAGAATTCTTCATTCCAAAAAACAACTCTTACCTTCCCTAATTGAAATAGCCAAGACTATGGGATAATCATCAGTTCACTCGAAAATCAGTGACTAGCCTCCTAACACAAGTATGTGGATTCCAAGTCTCGCCGAAATCAATCAACTCACGTTGAACCACCGCCTTAAGACGCATATCACAGGTTTAACTTTTGAATTTCATATTCTGTTGTGGATAATGGATTAAACAGAAGGATCAGACCCTCTAGAAAGCTTTTCTTACGCATTCCTCGCCCGACACGCATTGCACCGTTCTCTCACCTTAAAACCTCATTCGGTCAGCCGGAATGAATGCGTTTATCAACTTCATGGAGGGCCCAGACACGACCGCCGTTAGCTTCCACGAATTCGCCAATGTTCTCCGGTGGAGGTACCTCACGTATCTCTCTATATGCTTTCGCTGCGGAACGGAGCGTGCGCAAGATGCGTCGCTTGAGACTGCACACTCTTTTTTTTAATGTTAATCGGATCATAGGTTATGTTTGTTGCAGCCGGGTCACGATCTTTGGACTATGAACTTTCGTCACTCTGTTGTAGCTTCCTTCCACCCTTCCATCTTCTAAATAAGCAATCAAAGTTCAATGGAGGTGAAAGTTATTAGGAAGAAAACGAATTATAATGACAATTTTTTTCGATATTTCTTTTATTTAAATATAAATTAAAATATTAAAATATTAAAAAAGAAATGATGAATAATCTGTAAAAATTGTGTAATTAATACATTATTGTAATATGAAATTAATTTATTAAAATATAAATAATTTACAATATACTTACAAATTGTTTTATCAATATAAATCTAATAATTTAAAATCAATTCCTTAAAATTTTCAAAAATTAGAGAATTTAGAAGAGAAAAGAAATTAAATAATATGAAAAAAAAATATAAAGTATATCTTCAATTCCTTTTCATAATTATATTTAAAAAAACAGAATTTGATAATATAAATTAGTTTCAATAATAAAAATTACATAAATTTAATGATTCTGATCTTCAGATAAAATAAAATAATATTAATATATTAATCTTTCAAAATTATAAAATTCTTTGCATTATCTTGCATTAAAAATAATTTATATAAGATTTATTACAAATTATATATAAATTCACAAAAATAAAATAAATAACAACATTGTTATAATAAACAAATCATACATATTTAAAATATTGATACAAAAATAAGTTAATACATAAATAGAAATTATTTATATATAATTTTAGGGTTATGTTTCTTATATTTTGTAATAATTTATCCACCACAAATATAAACTTTTAAGAACATTAAGCAAAATAAAGTAAATAAATAAGTATTGTAATGCATAAGTTTATTATCATTATTAATAAATGAATTGTACTTATAAAATCAAGAAATTATCTTTTTTTCTAATAATGCATTAAAATCAAATAGAATGACTTTTTTTTAGTTCTAAATATCAATAAAATATATAAATCGATATCAAATTAAATCAATTTTATAATAACTTGATCGATAATTTAAACTTAAAATCATTATGGAATTCATTTATTTTATGAACAATATTTCATTAATATAATGTTTAATCTTTTCTAACTTTCAATATTATAAAATTATTTACATTAAAAAATGAAACTTTAATATATAGTAAAAAAATTTAAAAGAAAAAACTTTTCATCATTAAATTTCCGCGCCATGATTTCGCACTTACCATGCGTTTTATAAATCGTTGATCAGAGGTTAGGTCCATTGCAAGTACTACGTAATTGCAAGTAATATAAACAAATTTTAATTATGTATCATTGATCGCTATAAGTGGACAGGGGGGAACGGGGTAAAAATGTTATCATTTTTACGAAAAATTTCAATTGGGGGGAAAATAAGAGATGGTGTACCAGCGAACGATGAAATGGAGGCTATTGAAGGCTGTTTGGAGGCGAAAAACAACAGAAGTTTAGTTTCGCGATCCGATACTGAACTCAAGGAATCTATTTATGGCAAGTTCAAATTTTTGATCAAACAAATATCAAATTAATTATAGATTAAATAAAAAATATTTTATCAATTTTTATTAATAAAAATTTTAATATAAATTTTTCATTTAAAAAATAGCTATTAAGAAAATCAAAACTAGTACATTAATTTAATAATTATAATTAATTAAATTTTTATCATACATTATAATATATGAAGCAATCAATTGTATAAATTTAATTTATAAAATCAATTAATTATTTTAAATTAGTTATTAAGTGGATTAATTACTAACTTATTTTAATATAAAAGAATTATTATTAAATTATTAATGAACTATCTTTATTATATATATTATAAAACTTATGAAATTTAAAATAATTATAGATTTATTGAGAACGATTAAGGATCCAGAAAAGCCACAAACATTAGAACAATTGGATGTTGTTTATGAAGACTGCGTTGAGATTTTAAAACAAACTCCTCAAGGAGTATCTGTGATTCGCATTGAGTTTAATCCAACAGTACCTCATTGCTCTCTGGCAACATTAATTGGTCTTTGCATTAGAGTAAAATTAGAACGTAATTTAGTAGCTCTTTTTAAACTAGATATATATATTAAGAAAGGTGCACATTCTACAGAACAAGAAAGTAAGTATTAATTAATTATTGTATATCATATATTATGATTGTTTTAATTTATATTTTATAATATATTTTTTTTAGTAAATAAACAAATAAATGATAAAGAAAGAATTGCAGCTGCTATGGAGAATCCTAATTTGAGAGAATTAGTAGAGAAATGTATTCAAGAAGAAGAGTGAAAGCTAAATTTTTTATGATAGATGTCATTAAATTGAACTTATAATCAATTATTTTTTTACAACAATAATTTATATAATAAAGAAGTCATAAGTACAAGTCAGAAGTACAATCTTAAATTTCAATTATAATTTAAAAATATTATAAAAAGATATATTTATTGCAATATGTGAATGTAAAAATAATCTTACAATTTAAAACTTTGTTATTCTTAATTGTACATAATTGATGGTGCTAATAAATAGCATATTTATCATTATTTTAAACATAACATTTTATATATAAAATATATAAAATACAAAATGTAACGAATATTTGTATAAATTTAACTATATAAATATACTTCATATAGAAATTTTTTCATTTGAAAATTAATTTTTATTATCCTAATATATTTAATAATTATCGAAATTAGAATCAACAAATATAATCAAAGAAAGAATAATTTCTTTAAAAGAATTAATTACGAACAATGAATTATAATAATATGATGTATATAACTTTGAAAGATTTCGAGGAAGCTTGTGCGAGTAACGGATAGAAGGGAAACGATTGGTGAGAGGTGCCAGAACAAGATGGGAATTATCCAGGCCCCTTTCAGGCCCCCGAAGATGCTCCCCAGACATACTCAAGTGGGAAGAATCTGGGTTACTCAAGCCAGAAGGGAATGTGGGCCGGCTATATACCGGTTGCCTGCTCGCACACCGCAGTCCATTCTTCTTTCTTGTCGCAATCGACAACTCGTGAACGAGCTTCCTATTGAAGTTGATCGAAAAATATACGAAATTACAATTTATACGGGATTCACGAAAGAAATTTCACTACCTTTTTTTATATCTTAAAGACAATTTACTGTTTTGGCTATAAAATCATTGAAGACCAAGTGAACATCGTTAAAGAAATCAAAGGAAACTATTTATTTAGGTAAGTGTGACCGGAGAAATCGAAAGCGACCTCGTAAATTATACAGTCGCTTTACGTGACCCGCACAGTGACTTCATAGGGCTTTCTCTTAGATAGTCCTCTTCAATATAATTTTTATTATTAGCGCGTATACCACTATTTGCATTCATGTGATGATTCATTATGATTTTCAAGTTTAATCGATTTTGTTGTTTTTATTTTGTGGCAAAAATTTTGATAAAAAATATATATATGTATATATTCAAACATAATGTATCGAATATGAAAACTGTTAATTTAAACCAAGAATTTCAAAGATCAATAGTACCAGAATTTATTTCATAATTTAAAATATATTTATATATACTTAGTATTGTTATAATTATATAATTATTATGATAATTAAAAATAGTGTTTTATATATTTAATTATAAAATTTATAGAATTACTTGAGCATTTTGATAAATTAAATTTCATTAATTTTTAAAATTTGTTTGTGTTGCACGAATATTTTCTATGTAATAACTATATTACATCATAAATATTAAAAATGATTAAATATTTGGATAAAAAATTTGAATAAATTTAAAGTTTTTATTATTTATTTTATTATTCTATAATATAGAATTCTATAATAAATATTTATTATGTTAATTAAAATCATTGTTCATTAAATTTTAAATAAATTTTTTTATTATATTATGTAATTAAATAGTAAAGTTTAATTTATAATACAGGTCTTTGTTTCGATAATAAAGCCTTCATTTTAGCAAACAAAAGTTAATTACAGTTCTTCAATTAACAATGCAATCTCTATTACTTTTGCTTAATAATTTACGCTCAATTAGTTATTCCATTATTTTATACATAAATGCATATATGCCTCATAAAATTATTCTCAAATGAACTTTTTAATCAAATTCGCACTATGAATTTCCAATTAATTCTCACGCTTTCTATACTTAAGCGCAAGAAATTTAAATGATAAGAAATAATTAAAACTTTTTTTTTTATTTTTCAATCAAAAAAAGTAGAAATAATTTTCTTCAAAAATATCTTTTTTATTCTTCAAAAAAAGTTAATTTCTTTAATATTCGCCATATTGGTTTATTAGATTTTAAATAAATACATTTGTTTTGAAGATCATTCACTTTCTCTCCAATTTGTGAGAGGTGATGAGGTTTATCTTTGAGAAGGTACATATACTTTCCTTGCGTAAGATCCTCACAAGTCTATGCAACGATGTAACTTGTAGAACACATAAAGTATAATGCACTTCAATCAAGAATTTACCTTTTACGATATCTTCCGTAAAAAGAAGAAGCGAGCCTACTTTTTCCTTCTGATATCTATCACAACTTGATAAATTAAAAGAGAAATTCTATTCTTCATTAAATGTATGACATTTAACAATATCTTATAAGTAAAAGTTTTGAATTAAAAATGAATTTTTTTAAAACTAATAGTTTTTGATTCAAGCATTCCTACTATAATATATTTATGGTAATAATAGACAGTATTATTATAAATATTTTTTATTTTTTTATAGAATAAAAAAAACGTGTCTTTTTAATATCTATTTTTTGACATATTAATATAATATTCAAAAATTAGAATAAAAAAAAAAGCAAAAAAATCTAATTGGAACAACAAATATCAATAATCCATATATCATTAAATATGTGCATTTGTATAAATAATACAAATTTTAATATAAATTAATACAAATAAAAATACCTTTGCATTCGTTGATGGTAAAAATATATTTCCAAGCATCCATTTGATTTAATGTGTTTATAATTTCATTTCATGTATTATACATCATTTCACCAAAAATTCATACACGAAATATACCCAATCCGATTAGAAAAAACAAAACATAGATAAAATAATAATTTGATTGAATTGGATCAAGCGAAAGTCGAAATTGAACCGACACTAATTTTCTTTTTATTTTTTCTTTCTTTTCGCATTGAACGTATTGGCACGTTCCTGTCTCGTTTTTGTATCGTTGTACTCGTCCCGAATATGCGTACACAACAGTCTTATACAGACAAGGAGCCGTTAAGAAAGACGTAGAACACACAGCCAATACGTAAACCGGATGATATAAAGCCGGCCAGATAACGGTTCCACGAGCACACACGCGGATACGAAATAAAGCCACGATCTCTCCCTCTTTCTCTTGTTCTTTTGCGAATACTCTTTAAACCCTTCAAATAGAAACTAATTGTTAAACACATAATCAATCTAAAAAGAAATTTATAGAGATATAAAAATAAAATATAAACTGCTGGTTAATATTTAATTATTAAAAATAGAAATCTAATTAAATTTTTAAAATATTATGAATTTAATCATAGTGATTAATATAAGGATTAGATTAAAGATGGCATTGGAAATAATAATTAATAATTTATAAAGTAATTTGTTTCTTAAATTTTTTAATCTTTTCGTAATAGGATAATAATTCTTTTTAATAAATAAAGCAACATTCTATCGAAATTTTCTGCATTTTCTTTTAGAAAATCTTTAACAAATCATGGAGATATTTAATCTTAAATTACAATCAATAAAATAATTCATGTAATAATGTAATTCATTTTTTTCATTTTAGAATTCTTACTATTCACTTTCACAGGGAATTATTTTAAATATTGTTAGTTAAAGTATAAGAATTATATAATTAAATTTTTATCTTCAAATTTGTATAGAATTATAGCGGAATAAATAATGTATAATGTTGCAATGTATCAATATAATTAAATTTAAATATTATTTTACAAAATATATTTGATGCAAATTGAAATGCAATTTGAAATATATTAAATTTTCTTTATAATCATAAAAAATCATTTTATTTATATATGAAATTTTTGTTTTATTTTGATTTATAATTAAATTATTTCTCTAAAAATGAATTAGCATTTCTTCAATCTAGGTGAACGACCGCTGACACTAATTTTTAGCGAAAGCCGCAACATTATGAACAGAGTTTCATTAAATCCGCAATGGCATGGAATACCAAATAAAAATCATTATTATTCAGATAAAATAATCGAACATGAGTGGAATTAATGCAATATTGATCATGTATTACATATTTTAATTATTTGAATTATTAAATAAAAAATATTAGTAATTATAATGTAAAAGTAAATATAATTATAATTTAGCATGATTTTCTTTTTATTTAATTATAAATTCTTTTTTTAAAGAGTATTTTTTATAAATATAAATTATCTATATCTAAGCATAGACAATCATTTTTAACAAATAATTTTTGTTTTCAATAATAAGTGTATATAATTTTTATAAATAATAAAAATTGTTATATTTCTTCAATTTTTAAATTTCTAAATTATTTAAAAAATTTTTTTATATTATTACTTTTTGTATTTCAGAATTTTTTTTATATTTTTTGTATTTTATATATATAAATTATAAATATAATTTTGTATTTATATATATAAAATGCAAATAATTTTCAAATTAAAACCAATTAAAAATTTATTTTAAGTATATGATTCAAAATTTCTATATTAAATTTTTGTTCCAATTATTTTTCAGAGTATTAGATAATTTCACATTTTAGTTAAAATTATATTTTTTCATGAATATTTTTGTATTCTCATATCTTTATCACGTTTTAAAACGTTACTTAAATAATTGTCTCATATTCATATGTTCACTGCAGCTATTAATTGCAGATCGTTTGACGTTTTGTTTTGTCACCAAGACGATTTAGAAAGTTGCAACAAGCCTATGAAGACTCTGAGAAAAGTTAGCGGTACATTACAAAAAATAAAAACCTGTTGCAAAATCCTCCAGCATTTTTCTCTCTCGTTACCGTGAGAAATCTTCCTTCGATCCTCTCTTTCTCGGATCATAATTCACCGTTGAAAAGTCTCCTTTCACCCTCGACAAAGATGAGTTCCCAAGAAACTTTTACTTGCTATAGATATGCAACACAAGAGAAGATATTTTCCTGGAACATTCACTGTCTAATATTTTTTTCTTTAATAAAGTCATTTCATATAATGAGTTTTTAAATATCATTTATTGTTAAATATTTCTAAAGTAAAAAATAAATTAATTTATAATATATAATATAGAAATTATTAATAAATTATAAGTTTTTATCCTGTTTCCTTTTCTAAAAAATTTTTTGTTATCTACTTCTGATAACATTAAATGACTTTTATTAATTTTTTACTATACTTTCAAATTTTTTTGTTCATAATTTAGACAATGGAATTTCAATATTCTAAAACTATTCTTATATTCTTATTCTTTTCGTTTTTTTAGGAATTATCAATATGAGGATGATATGGCTAATGTTACTTCTCACCATTATTGTGGTGAATGCTCAACGTCGACTTGCTCTTCCTGATCCACGCAGTTGTGCCAATCGTAAGCATTTTTCAATCATTTGATTTATTTTAATCTTTTTAATAAAAAAATAAAACTTGTTTTAGGGGTGCGGCATGCCACTTATAGGGATGCTAGAGGTGTTGCACATTCGTACTTTTTCAGTTGGGAACATCAACCAACTAGAAATCTCGAAGTAGATTGGCTGGATGCTCGTAATATTTGTCGCAGACACTGTATGGATGCAGTTTCTCTTGAAACACCGCAAGAAAATGAATTTATTAAACAACGAATAGCACGAGGTTAATTATTAAACAGAATATTATTTTAATTTCATTTTTATTTTAAAATTAACTTTTATTTCTTATAGGAAATGTAAGATATATCTGGACATCTGGACGAAAATGTAATTTCAATGGTTGCGACAGACCAGATCTTCAACCACAGAACATTAATGGATGGTTCTGGTCTGGTTCAGGAGCCAAAATTGGTCCAACTACACAGCGTAATACTGGAGATTGGAGTCACACTGGTGGATATGGTCAAGCACAACCTGATAATCGTGAAGCTGCTCAGGTAATTTATTATTTTTCCATAAATATATACACACAACAAATTTGAACGATTAATGGCAATGAAAATTTGAAACGTTTATTAGTTTTGGATAATATTGATAAATTCATCCTAATTCAATTTCGTTTATAATTATAACTAGAATCGTTTATAAATATATATATATTTTTTCCATTTACTTTATTCAAATTTCATTTTTGATAGTTTTTTAATGCATGAATTTATATTCCAGGGTAACGACGAATCTTGTTTATCAATTCTGAATAACTTTTATAATGATGGAATTAAATGGCATGATGTAGCTTGCCATCATCGAAAACCATTTGTCTGCGAGGACAGTGATGAACTTCTGAACTTTGTGCTTTCTAGAAACCCTGGCATTCGTCTTTAAATTTTTATAGCTTCTGTTATTTTTCGAATATTAAGTACCTAAAATTGTTTGATTGGACAAGAATAATTGTAATAAATTTCATTTCTATTTTTTAAATTCTAATTTATGTATGATAATCTATTGATTGTAATTGAAAATTAAAATTTTTTTATTCATATTCAATTATATTTTAAAAAAATTATATCCTTAAAACAAATTCAAACAATATTAGATATTAAACAGCCAAGAATTAGATGTAGATTAAATAGAAGCTGTTTATTTAAGTTTAATTTTTGTACTCTTTTCTATACAAAATATAAGGCAATAATTTTTAAATTTTTATTTCTTTTTCCCTAAATGTTGAAAAATAATACTTCTTTGAATTTTTAAAAAACCTTTATTTTATCTCTTAATACCTTGCAATTTACACCTTTAAAGCATACTTCCTTGGAGGAAAAGCAGATCTCTTGCGTATTTCTTTTAGAGTCTTTCTATTGGCTTGATAAGGTGTCAATGCTCTTCTAAGAGCTCTAGTTTTTTTTGGCCTTAAATCCAAAGGCTTATATTTATGATTTTTATACAATAAACGCAAATTTTCCTTTTGTTTCTGATGCATAATAATATATACCCTAGCTATGGCTTTCCTTACTACACGGCTGAAATAAATAAAAAAAAAAAAATAAAAACATTGATATTTTTAATTATTTGAAAAAAAAAGAAAATGAATAAAACTCTTATTAATTTAGAAAATAAATTTTATATTTTATATATAATTATAAATAAATTCCTTATTTTTATATATTAATCTTATAAATTATTAGATCAATTTTATACTTGAGTTTTTAATATAAATAAAATAATATAAATAAAATGTAATAAAATTAAAATTAAAAAAATAGATACGTACATTTTCGAAAGTTTCGATGCAGCACCACCAGTAACTTTTGCCACTCGAAGATTTGTCAACTCAGTTTTGAGTTCTTCCAATTGCTTGAGCAATTCATTTTTGTCTTTTGTCCTCAAATCAGTACACTTAACCTTACCCTGAAATGATAAGCATAACACTACTTACATTGCACTTTTACTTGGTTAATTTTAAAAATTTCAACAATAATTAATCATATACACACGCACGCACACAATATATATATATATATATATATATATATATATATATATATATATATATATATACATATAAATGTATAAATATATATGTATATATATATATATACATATATATTAAAATATACAATAGATCAAACAAAAAAATTTTCATTAAAAATGAAAAACTTCTTATTATTAAAAAGTAAGGTTATATATACGATTATTTTTAAAGATCATTCTGTTTACATAAATTATTAAATATTTTTAATCATATTATAATAAAAAAAATTATGATAAAATTTCTAAACAACAATTGAATAGGATGTTTTAATCAAAAACAGATTTTCACCGATTCACTAACCATTTTGCTGTATAATACTTCTTCAATGGAAAAAGGAAACAAGAGAGAAAGTCATGAACCAACGGAACATATAATTACATGTGCCTAAATAACTAAATTGCAACTACAGAGCCATCTACCAACGAGAATACTTATTATATTTAAATAAATATGAATATATAATGTAAAAATTTTCATTTATTTTTTCTTGAAAAATATTAAAGTTATGATAGTTTATAAATAAGCTTTTATATAATTAAATTATTAAAAAAATTAATAAATTATTTAATAATTAATCTTTTTAGTATTTTTATACAGTGACATCTTTAGAATAATATTCTAAAGATCTGTCAGATTTGAATATTATTTTTTAGGTTATATTTAAGAATTAAGAAATTGGAAAGAATATTTACAATAAAAATTATAACAATATATATTTAAATATATATGTTTAAATTAAAATGTGATTGTAAACTAATTTACATAATTAAACAAAATATTTTATATAATATATTGATTTAAAACTTTTTAGAAGTTTTGAATTGTTAAGTGTAAAACAAATATTTATTTTAATATATAATACAAAAATATATAATACAATGATCTTTCCTGTTTTAATAATATATTGTTAATTAACTTTTTAGTTTTAACAATGAATTTCGTGGATGATATACGAAAAGTTCAACGTGCACTTCTAGACGAAGCTCTCACAAAGGTAAATTGTTAAATAAATATTTAAAAAAAAATTTTTATATATATGAAAAAAAATTAATTTTATTTTAAACTTCTATATTTTTAATTTTAATATTTATAATTAAATTTATTTTGCCTGAATATTCTACAACAATATTGTAAATTTTAAATAAATATCAAAAAGTATACAGTACTATTTTTTAAGGGAATTCAACGCAATGAAGAACAATGTAAAATATGGACAGCCTACAAAAAGAATCATCAAAAAGTTGCAGAAACATTACAAATTTTTCAAAAAGATTTATATGTAAATTGTATGATACCTATTGGAAAACGAGCTTTAATGAAAGGAAAATTAATTCATACTAATGAAATACTTGCTTCTTTGGGTGATGGATATTTTGCAAAATATAGTGCTTCAGGTGCTATAGCTCTTTGTAAAAGAAGAGTACAAAGTATGATCAATATTATCAAGTAATATATATATAATGATTAAATAATAATTAGCATTTAATGAATATCATAATTATATATCCTAGGAGCTGAAGAAATGTTAAATAATTTAAATGCAGAAAGAGATTTATATGAAACAAGAATGATGATGTTAGAAAATAATCTTTTTGATGATTTTGTTGGAGGAGAGATTATAGAATATTGGAATGAAAATCAAATTACAGAATGGAAAAGTAAATTCTCATCTGTTTTTTTTTACAAATATTGTAATTTGTTATTTATCTTTATATTTTAAATTCCAAAAATATTTGAATAATTTTTAATTTTTATTACAGAAAAGCATAGAGAAAGAGAAAGAAAGTATCATCAGAAATTAGTTAAATTGAAACAGGAAGAAAAAAAAAAGATAGAGACAGAAGAAGATTTGTTTAATAGACTTGATCAACTTGAAATTGAAGAAGAATTAGCAGATGAATTAAATAGGTATATTTTTTAATATTTTTTAATTTTTCTGATTTTTAAATTTTGCATTTTTTTTAAAATTATTTTGCTTTATAGATTAGAAGATTATGAACATTTTGGAAAAGAATTACAAGATGGAGAATGTTATTATGAATCGGAAAGTTCATCTGATAGTGAAAAAGAAGAAAGCTTTAAAAAAGAAGAAAAACAAGTTCTGAATTCTGATACAAAACAAACCAAAGATTCTGTTGAAGTTTGTAAAATAAAAAAATTCGTTTCATTTGTAGAACCAGAAGATATTTCAAAAAAAGAAGAAAATTCGATAAAAAAAAAAGAAAAAGACAATGAAAGTATGGTAGATATGGAAGATTTTTTTCGAATAGAATTCAGTCATTCTGAAAATTTTGTTTTAAAATCAAAAGGAAATTTAATAGAAACTCCAGCAGATATTTATAGAATATTTTCAAAACCTAAATCTATTTTAAAAAAATCATTAAATGATATGAATTCAGAACAACTTGTTCCATCTAAGCATAGTATGGAAAGAGAAGAAGAAGAAGAAGAAAAAGAAGAAGAAGAAGAAGAAGAAGAAATTATTCAATCTTCAGCTTACGAAATTGTATAAAATATATAATTTTTACATTTTATTTGAACCATAATCATATTAAATAATGTAAATATTTTGATAATTTTTAGGTGATAAAAGATATTAAAGAAAGAAGTATAACAGAAGTAACAAATGAAATTTTGAAAAAGAAAGAAGAAAATAAAAATATCCGGCCGATTAGTAAATTTAAAAGAGATCGTCAATTAAAACAATAATAACATGTACAATATTGGATAATTATTTTAGTAATATTTTTATTAAAAGAAAATTAAAAAAAAAATGTTGAAGAAGAAAATTCATTTTTATTTTAGATATTTTCTTTTTGAATAATATCAGAGATTCGTTAATGATAGGATATTAATGTATTACTGTAATATATTTTAGAGGATAAATGAATAACGCCAGCTTTCTATGATCTAGAAATAGTATAGATAGAATCTAATCCAAATTTGGTGTTATTATTTCTATTGTTTGTATAAGTTCTGATGTAAACGTGATTATTACATTATGTCATTGAATAAAATCATTTTTATAATATAGTATCTTATAATTTTTTTAAACAATTTTAAAATCATTTTAAGAATCAAAACAATTAAATGAAATATGAAATAAAAATTTGTACTAAAAATTATGTAAAAATATAGGAATAAAAAATATAAAATATATATAAATAAAAAATTATTAAAAATTAAAAATATTATATGTATAAATAAAAATAAAAATTAAATAATTAATAGAAAAATAAGAGAAAAATAAAGAAAATAGAGAAAAATAAAAATGCAAAAGCTTAAAAATTTAAAAAATAGACTTAATAATATTAAAAGAATATTAATTTTTAACTTAATATTGCATTGTTTCATTTTGTATTATATTTGTTATTCATTATTCTTTTTGTTTATACTTTTGTAATTATTATTGATATTCTTTAGAAAAAAAAGATTAAAAATAATTTCGAACACAAATTTTAATATTATGAAACTTTTTTCATAATATTTTAATATTTTCATATTAGTTAGTATATTTATTAAAATAAATATAAGATAAATATAAGATAATTATTTTTCTTTTCTCATAATTTTTATTCATTTATTTTTATTTTATTTTATTAATTCTTTATATATATGTTTCTTGTATGTATTAATTAGTTTTATTTTTTATTTTCTTGTCCTCTTTTGAAAATTGAAATTGATCTGAAAATATGTAAAACACAAAATTAGAGAAAATATATAACATGAATAATAATAATCTTTTTAGTTAATTTTTGTTAAAATTAGTTAGTTATTAAAATATCTTTTGTTCATATATTGTTTCATAAGTGACCAGGTAATATCAACCTGACATGTAAATATGCATGTAAACAAAAGAGAAAAAGAAGAGATTGATCAAATTGTTGTTATGCTTTATGTAACATTGACACGAAATTAAAACATCACTTGATTATATTATAAATTTATTTATCATAATTAAAAATAAAAATTTGCCGAAGGAAGTCATTTTAAAAATCTTTTTAATTATTAATTGAATGAACTAAGACAATTTAATATTAAAATTTATTATTAAATTATTATATATTAAAAAAATCAAAAAAGCAGTAAAAAGTTTTTATTTATATATATAAAATTTCTTATTAAATTAATAAAAATATAATTGAATGAATTGAATTTTGATTGAATAATAAAATAATTATAATTTTTTTGTATGTACTTGAACAACATTATTAATGAAGCAAATAATTCCTAGAGGGAGCACGTGTTTATCGCAATGCCATTGTTTCCGTTCACGTAACGGCAAACAATCAGGAAAAGGTTACGAAAGGAATCGAAAGTGAGAATTCGCACACTAAATAAACAATAAAGCGGTCTTGATTAAGTTTCATTTGACTCATTGATCGAACAGATTAGATTGTTAGTCCATGATTATACCTATTGTCTTAAACATGATCAACGATTATTAATCCCGTTATATCCGTTTACCTTTCTAAAAAAAAAAAGTAATTTTAAGGAGATCTTAGAACATAAAAAATATTTCTTCTTAATTGTAGATGATTAAAAAAAATTATATCTTAATGTCATTTTGTAATTTACAAAAAAATTATCGATACTTATCTATTATTCCATATATATTTGAAAGATATGTTTTTTCAGTTAAGGAAATATATTATCAATTTTGAAAATTTTATCAAATATTTAATTTCATGAAAAATAACCTTAAAAATTTTTATTAACAATTCAATTGTGTTCAATTTAGAATTTTGTTATTAAGTATAATATTTTAGTTTTTAAAAATAAAAATGATTATATTATAATTAGGACTGCTTTTTGATAGTGTTTATTAATAGATTTAATTTAAATTTCTTATTATATCATTCCTGTGATACATCACATGAAGTCGATTAATTATATTACTTATAAATTTCATAAATTACTAAAATTAATTATTATAGTAATTATTATATATTAATATATCACTTAAAATTATTTTCTTATAATGAAGCGAATCTCTAAATATTTTTTATGAATGAATTAGATAAATAAAATATTTATTATTCATTAATCGAAAAAGAACAATAAAATATGATTACTGGTAATAATTTTACAACATAGTTGTTTGGGAAGTATAATTAAAAAATGATTTTAATATCATTCAAATATAAATTATAAATTATAAATATATAAATTCCTAAATCAATTGTCGATTTGATTATAGTCATTATTCATATTTATACATATTCATACTTTATTGCATATAAATATATGATTTTATTAATTTTAAAAATGTATTGCGATGTATTGACTATTGAGTAAATAAGTCTCCTGCTATAATATAATTTTAATTGAAAAAATTATACAATTATCTCAAAATATTAATATGAACTACTAATATGAGGTTAGTTATAGATTATATATTATTATAGATTAGTATTTTATATTATTTTACATTAATATAATATTGTATATTACTTTTAATATTATATATTATTTTTAATATTGAACATTGAATTATTTATAGTTAATATTTATAGTAATATTACAACTAAATTATATTTATTAATATTATATATTAATATTAATATTAATTATATTAATATATTATTATATAAAAGTATATAACATATAAATTAGTATTGTTAGATATTATATTCATATTAAATATTTTATATAGTAACATATATTACTTAATTAATAATTAACTTAATTAATCACCTTTATAATTAACTGATTAACTTATCATATAATCTAACCTAATTATTATTTATCAAATAACAGTTCCTTTTAATATTTCATAATCTTAATCCATATTTATTTCATAAATCAATTTGACAAGAAATTAGTATAGATCAGATCAAGTATAGTATAATATAATCAGTATAGATCCATTCGCGTCATCAACCTCAACCCTAATATTTTTGTAAATAAATCTCCTGCTATAATATAATTTTAATTGAAAAAATTATACAATTATCTCAAAATATTTTTAATATGTTAGAAGCATGCTATTAATATAAACTATTAATATGAGGTTAGTTATAGATTATATATATTATTATAGATTAGTATTTTATATTATTTTAAATTATACATATTTTACATATTTTAAATTATATTTTTATTATTACAATATTATCATTTTATTAAATGTGGAATCACTCATAAGTTATAATATTATTTCTTTATTCAATGAATAAACAATTAAACTAATATTAAATCATTAATTATTTCTTAAAAGGCGAATATGAAGAAAAAATTAGAGTTACATTATAAGATTATCTTATTTAAAAGCCGAACATTGTTACATTTGTTTCATTTTAAATATTTTTTTAATTAATTTGTAGAATTGAATTCTATATTTTAATGTTACTAATTATGATAGATGATCTTATTTATTTTTTTATCGTAATTTTTTTTTATTTAATATTGAAAAAGAAATATGATCTATAAGCTTTTTTAAATTACTTATACCAATATATATTAAGTAATTTTTGTTTCAAAAACATTATTTTCCTATTTGATTTTTGGTTTAAAAAGATGGACAATGGTCCTAAATCTTAATTAAATCCCGATTGGTTAATTAGTCCTGCTACTTAAGTTAGATTCGTCGGCTATCCCACGCGGTGAAGTAATCAGCTTTCTCCGCTCTGGAAAAAAGATGCGTTCCTCTCATATACCAGTGCCGTCCCAAAATCGCGCATGCTGCTAGTTAAACAATGGGAAATAAAGCGCGGATTTTCTACACACTTGGCGTTCCTATGTGAACTGGAGTACAAGAAAAGATCTCCAGTTTTATACACGAGGAGATCCACGCGGATTCTCCTTTTGCTGAAGGAGGATCCATACTCGACAGGAAATGAATCTTTGTAGTCGTAGGTGAGCTCTCTATATAAGCCAGGTATAAGGCAAAACATCACTATAATTCAGCATTCCACACGGTGCTCTAGTTTTCTGAGTACTCTCAAACAGTATGGATAGAGTAGTGCGACAGGTAATCAGGAAATTCATTGACAAGTGGAATTTTTACAATCTTTGGTATTGGTGCTATGCTTGCGTCGGCATTATGATATTGCGTGTTCCATTGAATAGTGATTTAAGGAACTAGGTGATCTATTGGTGGAAGATACATAAATATGGTAACAAGAGTTAATTTTAGTTTAGATTGATAGATTCGGCAATTGGAAGTGAATAATTATCCAAAAAAAGTGATTTTTTTATTTTATTTTATTTTGAAATTAAAAAAAATTGTTTTTTATAGAGTAAAAGATTATATATAAAAGTTATAAGTTTTAAATTAGAATAAATTTAAATCATAAAAACATTTTTTAAATTTAATTATTTAAATTTCGAATTTTTAAATTATAATTTTTTAATAAATTTTTTAATTTTTTAATATTCTACAATTTCTAATATTCTAATATTTTTGATACATCAATAAGTATTTTCATTGATATTCTCGGATAATTATTTAATTCTGAAATTCATAAATCGCATATAATATTAAATGCTAATATTAAATACTTATGAAAAATTTTCTATGGCAATTATTAATTTTCTAAAGTTCTAATAATTACTGTTAGTATAATATAAATTATAGTTCGTTCAAATATCAAATCAAGATGATTTTAAATTATGTAATCGATATAATTTAAATAATCGAAACAATTTAGTTTTTCATTAAACTAAAAATTGTGCAATCTCATTATATTTCTGAACAAATTATACTATTATTTTACATTAATTTTCTACAATTATTCAATTTCATATTAATCAGTAATAAATTTTAATTAATAATCTTTTCAAAAAGTTATTAATATTTTTTTACAAATCAATGTAATCAATTACATTATTAATACAATTCAAATTGTTATAATTTTTTTCATTTTCTTCATTAATCTCACAATTCTGCACTTTCAGTAAATGTCGTTTTAATTTTTAAAATATATAAATGAAACGAAATTAACTATAATGAAGTTTTTCTAACTTTAAATTCTTAATATATTATAATTCTTAATATACTTATAAATTTCTATAAATTTATAAACTTAACCTAAATTTTTGAAGTTTCAAGTTCAAGTATTACTATTTTACTTGAGTACAAATATTGAAATTCTAATTTAATAATTCCAAATATTTTAACTATTATCAATATTGATTCATTGTGATTATTTATAAAAAAAATTATCCGAATCTAAGTGAAAACAATCACATTAATATTATGTATATATATAATGTATATATTATGTATATATATATATATATATATATATATATATATATATATATAATATTCGGTATGAAGTATATTAATTACCTTTTTTTTACAACTGAATATTGCACGACTCATTTTTACATATTTACATATTTATATATTTTATATTATTTATTATTATATTATTTACTTATTTTTACATATTTAAATTTATTATTTCATTATATAAATACATTTAGTTTCATGTAATCATATCTGTTACTAGCACAGGCATGTATGATTTACACAGTAATATAAATAACAATATATGCGTTTCACAATTTGTTTATATATAACTATTATAACCTCGCCTTATAGTTACACACATGCGTGCTTCTATAGCTTTGATTAATAATAATTATAATTAATGATAATTTTTTGTTTTTTGCATTTTTTATTTCTTTTCAATTTAATCGTAATTTCGTTTCAATTTAAATAATTATTTAATTATTTATTAATTATTAAAATTTATTTTCAAAAATTTTAGATTCATTGTTTTAATCTATAATTTTCTGTCAACATAAACATGTTATATATTTATAATTTTTTATTTTTAATAATAAATTTTTTTTATTTATTACCAAATATTTATTTCTTTTTTCTTTCACTGATGTAAAAAAATGTTAAAGATAATCTATTAATAAAGAAATTTTATTGATCTTGAATATGAGATCTGTACATTATATAAATTAATTCACATGTATACATATAGATTTAATTTTTTTATAATTAATATCTAATATAATATACGAATTGAATACATGACAGTACAATTTTCGCAATTAGTGAAAAGACTTGTGAAAAAGACTTCTTTTTTTTTGTGAAATAAAATTCGCATTATGAAATAAAAAATAGTATTCTTTAGTAAAATACTATCAATCTTCATTTTTGTTTTTTGAATTTGTTCTTTTCATCAATTTATCGATTTCTATTTTTCAATTTTAATTACAATATTGTATATTGATATCTTGATAACTGAAAAATATTTTTATTTAATAAATTAATAAATTTAACGAATCTTTTATAATTCTTTATTTTTTAAAAAAATTCTGTTTTTTCAAAAAAATAATATTTGACTATTTTTTTTCACACTTTTTTTATGAAAATATAGTTTTTAAATATTCTAAATATAATGAATGTTATTATATCTATATAATATATCAATATATAATATTTATAAATATATAATAATCAATTAATCAATTAATATTTATAGATATATAATAATCAATAATAATCAATTAATCTAATTACTTAAAATATTTTATATAATATTTAGAAATTTTACATTTTATATACATCTAATTAACAATATCTATGTAATTAATTATTTGACTTATTTATGAATAAAAGTTTTATTTTTTATTTATTTCGGAAGAAATTGTATTTAATATCTTATTTATTGTTTGGTCCATAATGAATAATAATCGTGACTCATGTGATAATTAAAAAATTATTTCTAAAAAATTGTTTCCACGTATAAGAAACGATGATATAACAAATTTTCTTAACAAGATATTCACTATTGTTTAACAAAACCGTTTAATTTCTTTTCCCCTTTTTTTTATTTTTTCCTTTTCTGCAATTATGTTTAATATATCGCTGATTTTGAAGGAGGCATAATGATGCAATATCTTAGAAACTTTCTCACGATAGAAGGAAAACGCTGGTTCATGACTCTAATTTCTCGCCTACGCAATGCAAGCTGCCTTGATCATTTCGTGCTTTCAATGTATTTATTGTATATCTAGGAATTCATTTAATATCTAGATTAATATTTGACTATTTCTTTATTATGATATTGTAATTATTATTAGAAAATAAAATAAATTAATACTTAGATTAGGTTATATTTTATGAAGGTTTTGACATTAAGATTTTTCAGCTTTTATTATATCAAATATCAGTAATATTTAATATTTTTTATTGTTATGTTTTTTATTGTTATTATTCCATTATAATTTTTTTCTTTTAAGATTGTCAAATTTGTAATCCTTGTAATATTATCCTTTGAAATAATCTTTAGCGTACCATCAATAAATATTATTAAATACTATAAATATACTAGATATCTGAAAAAATCCTCAAACAGTGGCTGTAAATAATCTTCAATATCTAATGTAATTAATAAGATTTTAATTTTTAGTTAACTCTTGCTCTAATGGTGAGCATAGGAATCGTGCAATGTGAGCCTACAGTGAACACGCAATATGGTGTCCCAGGAAATTATGCTGGTAATAACCATGGAGTATCAGGTGGAAATGGTTTTGGTAATCATCATTATGATAATGGAAACGATAATGATTATGTCGATCAGGTAAATCTAAATGATTTAAAATAAATCAATTTATAATTTGATTATAATAACAATATAATTTAATAACTCAGATTATTCATTCATTATTCATTCAAATTGATTAAAATTATAAAACGATTAGATATAATTTATTTATTACTTATTATTTAAAATTTTTTTTTTATATATTTAATTGCTTATACATTTTCATTTTAATTGTTTGATAATTACGGATAATTCTCTATTGCGATAGAATTACTGTTACTTCAACGATTGATACTAGTCTAGAGAAATTTATTTTGCTATTAGTAAATCAGCATTAGAAGGAAATATTGAATAACAATTTATTAAGGAATTTTATATTTGTTATATTTTAATTTTTCTAATTCTCAACATTTTCATATTATAATAAAAAAAATAATAATAAAATAATAAAAATATTTAAAAAATAATAGAAATAATACTTAAAATAATATATACGGGATTAAATGATTTAAATCGTGATTTAATTTTGATATTGTATTCATTTATTCTGCATTTCCGTTAGTGTTTCATAATAAACTCAAAGGTTGCAAAAGATGAATAGATCTGGGTTAACGCTGATTCTACAAGTAACATTGAACTTTATTGAGTACTGAATACATGATTTGGATATATAAATTTAGAATAGATTGAGCATCGATTTTGCTTTTTATTCAGTCATAATCAGATAATATTTTTTTTCTCTATCTTCATTGTCATCTCTTTTGATATATGAATAGATATTTTGATTTTTTGAAAAGGATCAAGATTTCACTAATATAATAAATAATAAATAAATAATAAATAAATATGATTTACAATATATTTTTTTAATTTTAATTAATATAGTTTATCATATCAATGATAAAAATCACATAATATATTTTTCTTTATTATAACTTTACGATATAAAATAGATTAAAATATAACCTTAAATTATACTGTACAATTTTTGTAGAATCTATTATCATATGATCTATTGTCAAATATAAAATTTATTTTTTGCTTGAAAAAATTTAATATTTTAAATCTTTTATTGTAATTATTTATCTTAATTAAATCAAGAAAAGAATTGCTGTGAATCATTTGAATTATCCTAAACCACAAATTAACCACGAAATGACTGGTATGATTAAGAGAATTTATGTGCTCCATAAGTACTTTAAGCATTGCGACAGAGAACAATAACCACTCCTTAAAACCGCTGCAATATTGTTAAAATTATATTAATGCAACTGCAATATAAGAATACACGTAACTATAATTGTGAGTCAATATTGGAAATTTAAAAATAATTTTATTTAAAAAACTTTTTTTTTTAGAACATAAATATTGATATTAACATATATATATAATTATATTTATAGAATCATATTTTTAAATTTATATAATTCGATGCGAAATTCTTCATTTGATGATTTCCAAGTGATTTCCAAAACTTGCTATGGTTGACCATAAATGTCTACAATATTATAATACATCTTATAATATGAGATTGATTATTCAAGAAAAAAGAGATGATATACGATTGCGGTTAAATTATGTAGCTCAATTCTTCATATAAATGATTATAAGAGCACCATTGGAATCATTATTCTATGCATCTATTCTATACATAGAATTTAGAGAGTATATCATGTATGAAATCAGGAATGTTGGTACTATAACAGGAATGACTGGTAATAATTTTCTTTAAATCTTAATAGAAGATGAATATTGTCCAAATGTAAAGAATATAGAATAAATGCAACAAAATATAAATAAACAAGATTGATCTGAAAATGAAATCATATATTTGAAATTATTTAAAAGAATGTTTTGCAAAGATGTTACGTATTTAATGAATTCGTTTAATTAAGTGGAAAAAATTTAAAAAAAAATAAGAAAACTGTGTCCATGACATGATTTCAAGTTCCAAAAATTGTGTATTGATACCGGAATCCCGAATTTCAACTATGAAATGTTATATATTCATTCTGTTACGCGATGATGTAAACGCAATCTGATGTAACATTATTAATAGGATGAACCGCGACCGCAGGCATCATCTAAGATGTAAATCCTTATTGCCGATTAGCTAATCGTCTTGAGAATCTAAACAGTCTAGTTATGTGTATTTGTACGATTTTAGCCTCGGGTCGAATGATCTAACATGAACCAGATTAAATTAGAACTTTCTTTTTCAATCTCTCATTTGATCTATTTCTTTTTTTGAAGAAAGTTTAACTATATAATTCAAATACTTGTTTCATTTTTTTTCTTATATAAATATAATAAATATAATATAAAAATAACATATAATATCACAAAATAAATATAATATAACAATAACATATAATATAACAAAATAAATATAATATAACAATAACATATAATATAACAAAATAAATATAATATATATATTATGTTATAATATAACAATAATTTAATAATTATTAAGTATGATCATGAATGTTTTGATTTATTGAATAATTATAAATAATATTTATTGAATAATTATAAAAATATTTTATTGAATGTTTATATTATTGAATATAATATAAAAAAATAATTAAATATTTTTATCAACTTTCAGTAATAATATTTTTCATATAAATTTATATAAACAGAAAAATAAGATAATAAAAGTATTTTATTATGTATTTTTATTATGTAATTTGTCAAAAAATAAATAATTTTAATTACATCTTCATGTTATCAAGTTACATGTGTATATATAAGACAATAGTTCAGTAACGAAATCATTGAATTAGGTTAAGAAAACATTCAATGCAATGATCTAAGAAATCACTTTAGTAGAAAGTTCGACATCTCTGATCAGCACCTATATGCAAATAAGGTTTGCGCATATTTCTGGTACAGTAAAAATTATAGTGTATAACGCCTCCATTGTTTGCTATAATCATTCAAAGTAATCATTTAAATTAAAAGTTGTTTTAGAATTTAAAAAATTAATCAAATAATCAGAAAAAATGTTTTATTCTATTTATATATAATATTTATATATACTTATATATAAATTTTTATATAGAGACACTATATATAAAATAATATAATAATGATATAGTAATAATAGAAAAATATGAAAGAAATATTTTTAATCGATATTTTGCTTTATTGTTTAATAATAAAATTTCAAATATGCAAAATTTATACATATCTATGACACTGCATTCACTAATCGTTTATAGATTATTTTTTAAGATTATTTTTTATTTTTATTATTTTTTATATATAGGATTATTTTAAAATTTATCTTTTTCTTGATTAAATCTGTTAGATTTTCTTTTAAAAAAATGAAAAATGAAGATCTTTTTGTAATTATTAATCGTTTTAGATAATAAATTTAATTTCTATATTAACTATAAATTGCTGAAAGAATAAAAAATATTCTTTTTTTAAAAATTAATATTTAAAAAAAATTAAAACTAAATATCAATTTTATATTTTATCTATTGCATATCATCAATAAAATAAATATTGTTCCTTTGTTTAGCCAATGTCTTACGAATTTGGATATGCCGTAAAGGATCAAGCAACCGGAAATGACTTTGGTAGACGCGAAACTAGCGATGGTGAAACTGTAAGAGGAGAATATAGAGTTCAATTACCGGATGGTAGGACACAAATAGTAACTTACACTGCTGATTGGAGGACAGGTTTCCATGCAGATGTAAGATATGAGGGTACTCCAACTTATCCTGATCAATTCAATAATCAGAACAATGGTTATAATAATAATAATAATCAAGGTAGTAGTCAAGACTTTGGTTTTCATGGTAATAATGCTAGTGGAGGTTACAATACAGGAAATTCAGGTAGTTCATGATTCTTATTCTATTATTAATGATTAATGATTATTAATGATAACTCATTTGCTCAAATATGTTTATTAGAAATAATGAAATTTCAAATTTTATTATTCAATTATAATTTATTTTTATGAAAAGAATAAAAAAGATAAGTTTTTAAGTTAATTAGAATTGATTATTATGTTTTGTTTTTCAAGGAAACAATGGATATAATTATCAACCTAGTGGAACTGGATTCAATACTGGTAATAATTATCCATACCAATTTGTTTCCAATCAAATTTCCAATTCATTAGACAATAGTTATAATAGCTTTGGAATTCGTAATAATTATAACACACGAATTCCATCATCAACATATGGACCAGCCTTTAAGTGATTTTACAATTCCTATTATATAGCACGTAGGATAAGAAGCGTTCTGTAAGATTAGTTTTTTTGTAATAAAAATAATTTTATTTCCTTATATTAATATATAGTGAATTTTATAATGTAATCTTTTATTACTCCTCTTGTTTTTTAATCTTTTATTATTCTAAAGCAGAAAATGGAATTAAATAATTTAATCTAAGAACAAATGCAATCGATATAAAAAATATCGAATACTATAATAATTGAAATATTATTATCCAGAACTTTCTTCGTTATATAAATAATATTATATTGCAATTAGTATAATTGATTTTCTCATAGTTGATGAAATCGTCTGTTAATATAGTCTTTGTCATATGTATCAGAAATAGTTGATGAAATTAGAATGAAAAAATATTTCATTATATATATATATATAATAATATATATATATAATATATATATAAGGATATTCCTATATCATGAAAGATAGGTATAATGAAGGATATCAAATTTCGATCGATGTTGTTTCATATTATACTAGGAAGCCTAAATCTGACGCTATTCAGGAAAACGCTTTCTCTGATATTATAAACTATAATTACCAGATAACACGCCAAATTCACTACGCATTAAAATAGTTGAGTATTCCGAAACAATTGATAATTTCATTCTTAAAGTTTTATTAAAAAATTATTATAGTTAAAACAAATTTTTTTTAATAATTGTTAAATATGTACAGATAAATTAAGTAGACATAGTGATAATTCCTATTCCAAAATTCATTTTAATTGATTCAATTTAAATTATTAATTATTCTATGAAATTATTTATTATATACGAAATATTGATGCTGATAAATAGTTCATAAATAAAAATTAATATATGAAATAAAAATTTTGTGCATCGATATTAAATATATAATATAAGAATGAAATAATAAAAAAAAAAGTAAATAATAAAAATGATATGTTGTGTAGCGTAATGTAAAAGTAAAATTTTATTCGAATATTTTCCTAATGCAAACAATAATGAAAATTCTAATTAATTTTTTTTATCATATATATTTGACTACCTCTATAGAAGCAAGAAAAAGAAATACAAGTCTTTTTGTCCTTCTATCAACGATTGAAAGCAAAGGTGAAGGTGAGCAGAGTGGAGAACAAAACATCTTTTTGATCATAATGTGTGCTATAATAACTTACGAAAATCAACGTGACGTAATTGAATGAAATGCGTTTGGATTGTGGTTTAAAATCGGCTGACATGAAAGATGAGTTGCTGGTTTAATCGATGCTACAAGAGTTTTGAAAGTGCTAGCCTCAATGCTCTATTTAAAGTTAATTTCCTTGACTTCATTTAAAACTGACGGTTAGCAAGGAGAGATGTATTACATTAATGTTTCTAGGATGCAATAAACATAGTAGATTGATGATCAGATGAAGATCTATTGAATCCATTAGTAGCCTGAAATAATAAAATGATCAGTTGATTTTGATTAGAAGAAATAAAAGTTCTTGTTATTTATATATGTTATTTTAGGTATTTTTTCTCGCTAATTATTTGGATTTGTGATTATTTACAATTCTTATATGATATTATATTTTTGTCAATAATTTAATATTAATATAGAAATAAGTATAATTTGTAAAAAGAGGCAATTACTTGCTTACTTATAAATATTTATAATTTTATAAATTTTTAAGAAAATCTTTATCTTTCATAAATTTTTAAGAAAAACAATTATTATAGTAAAATAATTGTTATTTAAAATTATGTATTTTATTTGCTTTTATTTTAATAATAATAATTAATTTTAATGAACTTTTATTATATAATATTTCTTCCTATTAAAACTTTACAATTTATATAATAAAATAATATACAATAAAATAATTAATAAAAATATATAAGTATACAAAAAAAACAATTTTATTTTCTAACTGATAAATTAGTTTATATAAAGATAAATTAATATGATTTTAATTTATAAAACAATATTTAATTAATATTATGTAATAATATAATAATATAATATTATAATATTATATTATTATAATATTATTATAATAATATAATATAATATTATAATATAAAATATTTAAAAATATAATGTGAGTTAAAAAGTAAAATATTTAAAAATATAATGTGAGTAATTCATTAACAATCGATGATATCCGAATATATCCTATTCATACACAGTTCATTATGAAGATGATCATGGTTGGAATAAAATTGCGAAAAAGGTTTCGTAGAATGATGGCGTAATCGGTAATGCGTTCAAGTGAAGAGTACGTATGTTCATCTTGCTAGAAGTTCGACATGGAAGATGTTAACTGTTGCAAAGGAATGCGGATAATGACGAGAATATTCTTCTAATGCTCTGGATTCGTCGCGAAAAAATCGATGCCAAAATGAGGATGAAAACTCGAAAACATTCATCACTTTTGAACACCTCAGATTCTTCACTGTCTTAAATTTTTTTCTTCGAGATATTTCTATTCTATTTTCTGTCTTCATGTTTCACAATATGATACTTAAGAATTTTTCTAGTAATAGAAAACTTTGAAGATGTTGAAATATTCTATAATATAATGAAGAAATATTATGATATGTATATCTTTCATATCTTATATAATATAATAGAATAAACATACATAAATTTTTATGTATTTATATACTTTAATATTAAATGTACTAATTTGTAATATGTATCTAAATAAATTATATATAAATAATGATTTTTAAAGTGATAATTAAGAAGAAATATACAATTAAATTCTTAATATAAATCAAAATAATATTATTATGGTAATTACAATATAAAAAACTTCTCATTCATCAAAATCATGAATGGGACTTATTTATTTATTTAATTATTCCAATATCAAAATTTCTAAAAATTGTATATTATTATAGATTCATTTTCAAAAGCAAGTCTGCATTCAGAGATAATCCTGAAGATACATAATCTGCAAGTTGCATCAGTAGTTAACCACGAGGTGGCAGAGCTGTCGAATATAGGATTCCTTCGCAGGCGAGTTTAAAACTAGTGATCCAGTAAGAGAAATAAGACAGAATGTAAGCACGTACATGCATATGCAGAAGGCTTCACACGTCTTCCGCATCGCAATGATTACATAATCATCATTTATCCCCGATTATGGTGTAAACGGCACATCAAAACATTCACTCTGAAATTCCTTAATAAATGTAAGAGTAAAAGAAATAAAAACAAAATTTTTCTGAATGCTTTTATGGGGCACGAACTTCCATATAAGTTAACCTTTAGCTTAATCCGAAATCTGAATTTCACTGTGTCAGCTATAATTAGCAATAATTATATTAATATATCATATTAGCAATAATTATATTAATTAAGCGTCTTGCGATAGATCGGTTTGTATTGAATATTCAAGATAATGCAACTTTCCATCAAGATTCTATGAAAACAGATTAGAAAATGAATTAGCGATCGTGAATGTGCCGAAGGGGTTTATTATAATAAATTAATATAACCCAAACATTCTTATGTGTCACGAAAATCTCTTTGCGAAATTCCTGATTTAGCATAACTATTTTGTCTTTTTGAATGGGAATATTTAGAAATAATTGCATATTATTGAGTTATTAGCTTAAATTTTAGTTTTAGTTTTATAAATTTTTGAAAATATTTTATTCTATAAATAAAGAATTATTTAATGACTCTCATCAAAAATCTAAAAAAGATCCTCAAATATAAATTTAATTAGTTGTTTATATTATTAAAATAGACATGCATATTAATTAAAAAACTCACATTTATAAATTAAATGATGTTACATCATATGACGACGAAATAGACAAAGCAAATAAAATGTATATCCCTTTTATTCCAATATCTTCTTATAGAATATCTCCGCAATATCTTTTGTATTAATCTTGCATTTTTTATTATGTTTTAATTGTAAGTTTATTATCATTATCATTTGAATTATTATCATTATCATTATTATCATTTGAATTATTCTGATTCATTAATCATTCAATGAAAATGTAAACAAATTAGTATCCATTTTATTTCTGAAATAAAGTACATATCTTTGAATCTATATACTTGATAATTAATGATTTGATGTATTTAAACAACTTTTTTTTACCATAAATTTAAATAGTATATGATTATTAACAAAAACTATATGTATTATTTTTTGCAGTGATCTTGTTTTTAATCTTTTAATTATTTTTAATCTTATAATATAATCTTATAATATCTTGTAATATTAACTACAATCAGTAATTAGTGATTTTAGAAAAAACTTTAATTTATCATAATGATATTTTTGTTATTATTATTTAATTATTAATTATATTATAATAAAAAATAAATATTTTATTTAAATAACTGACGAAAAGAAGAAATTAATGATGAATTTATAAAGGGTTGCAGGGAAAGTAATTCCCGTCTGCATGCTTAAGTATGTTGTAAGAATCACCTACGTTTGGCGATTTAAGTAACTGTCAGCAATTCTGAGCGAATAATATGCTTTACGAAACAAATATAATAGTAGAGTTGAATAACGATCATGTCATTCGGCTCATATGATTATTTACTATATTATTTGGCCTCATTATTGCGAGTTAAGTATTATATATATAGTTTTATGTGTATCTTTTTCTGTTTTCGGAATTATAAAGTAATATATGATAATCAATGCATAATAAAATGCATAATAATATATTATTTTTAAAATATATTTTCTTATTTATTTTATCAAAATTTAAAAAATCTGAAAAATATAAAAAGAAAAATATAAAAAAATTACATTGGGAGTACGCATAATTAAATATAAATTAATTACTTTTTCAAGAGCAAATATTCGAAATTATTTATAAAAAAATCTCTATATATATATTTTATATAGAAATTAGATTTAAATACAAACAATTCTACTTATATTAAATAATTTCTAATAATTGTCATAAACTTTGTTAGGTTCTAAATTAATTTAATATTTGATATTTGATCTTTTTTTTTGTAATTTAATTATTCACACCAATTAACTAATAATATACTTAACTAATAATATACTATAATTAATAATATAACTTTTGTATAATTTTTATAATATGCATATTTTTTAAGCATTATTTCTAAATTAACCTCACATTGAATATAATTTTGAATGTAATAATTCAAATAATATATATTCAAATAATATATATTCAATAATAATAATAATATTTTGTTAATTTCCAAAATAGTTCGGTTTTATTTATATAATATTTATATATATTAATTATATATATTAATTATATATATTTATATATATAATGTATATTAATATTTATATAATAATATATAATATATAATTTAATAATATATATAATAATATATATAAATTTCGTAATTATTATTAAAATCAATTTTAATAACGAGAATGTATATCTAACCATTTATATCACTTATTTGAGATTCTTATAAAAAGTTAGATAACGTAGAGCAGTGACTATTTGAAATTTGATAAAATATTGATGATTTTTAAGAATAAATAATTATATATATAATCATTGTATATTAAAAGATAATTTAAAAAAAATATAATTATTAACGAATTATTTTGTAAGATATTATACATGTATGTATATTATACCAATTAATGTTTAATAAACATAAAAACTTCTTGTTCAAAATAACATATATTTTTTCATTTGAAATATTACTTTTAAATTTATAAAAAAAATTTATAGAAAAACTTGTTGCATTTCATATTATAGATACATTTACATTTTATGATTATTAAGATTGATTTCGAAATAATTGATAGAAAGTAATTCTCAGTGAAATATTTCTGACATGTCCCTGCAAAATTATAATAATCGTAATTGTAATGCTGTTAAAGTAGTTATCTTTCACTTGGACCATGTAACCTTATGTTTGTCGAATACATATATCCCTAGCTAAGATTACTTTCTACAGAAGTCTAGTATTCTTTAAAATAAATTTATAAAGTCTAGTAATATTTCTAATATCATGATATTTGATAATTATATTCAATAATTTATATATTTTTTCAGGTTATTTTTTCAAAATTTTAAAAAAATTAAAAGAAAATAAAAATATGAATTATTGCGAATTAAAATTGCCTCATTTAAATTGAAAATTTTATATCAAATTGAATACATCTTTCAAACTTTGATAAATAAATTGCAGATTAGCAAAAATCGCAAATTTCGATATTCGATTTATAGAAACTCGAAATTATAGAATCTGTATGTAATCTACCAGATCTACAAGATTTATTGATACGATTGAATTGAACATATGTGATGAGAATATGAACAGTCACTCAAATTAAATCATTAAAATTTTAAAAAATAATAGAGAACTAAAAGCGGAAATGAAACAAGATGAAAGGAAATATTCACATCATAAAATGATTTTTAAAAATGATTTTATGCAGACTATAATTCTTCTGATTAAAGATTCTTCACTTTACCGGTAATGACATAATGATATATAATTATTCATATAAGAATTCATTAATCATTACGAATATGCAATTACATTTAATATATTATATTTATATTATATAAATTATATTATATTTATTCAAGAGCAAATTTTTTTAATTTGATGACAATTTTTCTGATTAAAAATTTTTATATTTTTTGAAAATATTCTTTTTTATTATATTAATAATATGGATTAAATTTAAAACTGTATTTTTCTAGAAACTTCAACTTTTAATGAAATTTATTTACAATTTATTGAGCAACATAGACAGATTGAATGATTAATTTACAAAAAAAATATATTATAATATATTATAATATACTTGTATTGATTTTATATAAATTTATATTATAATATATTTATATTTATTTTTAATAGTAATATTATATAATATTATATATATTATTTTATATATTATATTATAATATTATATAATAAATTATATATAATATATAATAAAAATATATATATAAAAATAATATAATAAATATAATAAAAATATTTTATATAAAAATATATAAAAATATATATAATATTATATATTATAATATAATATATATAATATTATATATATATTATATTATTATATTATATAATATTATATAATAACATTGGTTAGAAATGATTCAATCTTATAAACAGCATATCAAAAAATTACAAAATTATAAGTAGGAACAATGTTTGACTGAAATTGCAACTAGTATGTGTCTATTGCTAAATATTGAAATAAAGTTATATTCTATTTGAGTGAAAGTAGAGGAGAATTTATTAATCAGACATATTGGACATTCATAGAAAATCTTAGCTAATTTGTTTGAACAATGCTGAAATACTTATTATTACCTTTATGTTAATATCTAGACTGACATTATCGCTATCGATTTATTTTAAATTCATAAAATTAATTTTCAATTTAAAATTTATTTTGTAGTTAGAATTTTTTTCGAGTTTTTTATATATTATTTTCATTTTTTATTTTTAATTTTTTTTTCTTTATTTTTTTACAATAAAACAAGCTTTATGAAGGTATTAAAGCAAACGAGTTTTCCTTCTGATTCTTTATTTTCTGCCTTTTACCTATTCAATCATCACGCAGCAAGCCTATTTCTTCATCCACCTTTCATTCGTATTACAAGTTAGTAATTGGTTCACCGCATTTGAACACTTGGACGAGATTGAAATCTTTTTTTCATTTTTTTCTTCAATATAGATAAAATATCTCGATATTGTAAAATTAACAGAAAAATTTACGAATTATGCAATGGGAATAAAATATCTGATGATTTTTTTAGTTATCAAACAATATTATCTTTTATACGCTCTAATTTACAAATTATCTTGTAAGAAATAAAAAATATTTTTTTATATAAATTTTTTTATAAAAAGAAATAATTATAATTCCAAAAAAATCAAACTTCTTAATTAAATCTTATAAATTTTATTATATAACGTAAAAGAACATTTTACTTATAAAAATAAAAGATCTACAAAAAAAGAATACAAATTGTTTTAAAATAAATTTAAAAATATGATAGAAATTTTTTTGAAAATTATCAAATAAATCTATCAAATTTAATCAATAAAGAATATATTTAGAATAATAAGAACATGTAAAAAATCATAAATTAAAAATAAATTCCAGGATATTACAATAATCATTCCAAATAAAAAAAGAATAAATTATCTTAAAAAATTATTTAAAACCAGAAGAGTATCTTGAGGGTTTCTCCAAAAAGAAAAAAAATTTTATTTAACTTCTTACTTAAAAAGAGTTAAAGACTCTTTCATCCTCTTTAGATAAATTCAGATGACCCAGGCGATCAAGCAGTGATGTACATAGATCCAATTAAAATTTGAAGCTGTTTCAGACATCATCAACAGGATACTTCTTCCCATGATGCATCACTGAGAGTGAAGGGAAGATGCGCTGCTCCTCTCCACCTCCCACACCCATAACCGGTCATTCTAATACGTACAAGTTAATACATGGATATATAGTGCTAAGGATAAACTGTAACAAAGGGTCCGGATGGTATATAAACTCGTCCGTAGATCATCTTCTCAGTTCGCTTTGCGTCTTCGCTCATAACAGCAATATGAATTATCGTCAGGTAGGTTATTCTTCCGGTTATGCTTGCTAATCACTTTGATAACTCAATAGTACTAAAGGCTAGATTCTGATCTCTAATATATTTTATTCAAGTTATTAAATTTGATTAATTTTCTTTTATAAGGATTAATTGTTATTTAAAATTATTTTATTAGTTTTGTTTTATTTTAGTTAGGTTAGATTAGGCATTACTTAATTTTATGATTTTGAAAAAAGTATATAACTTTAATTTCTGTAATTTCAGATTGAATAACTAAGCTGTTTTAGTGAAATATTTTGAGGTTATAGTTTTTTTTAATTAAGAATGATATAGAAATTTATTTTCTTTGATTGATAATTTAGATTCATTAGTTAGTTTTCTTCAATCTAGATTTTTTTATAAAGAAATTTTAATTTCAATTAAAAATATAACTTGATTAATTTAATATAAAGATTGTATTTTTTAAGTTGTATAACAATTTATTATTTTCAATGATTTTTAGACATATAATTTTTTTGGTAGATTCTGGACAAAATTTTAATTTATAATATTTTAGATATCAACTCTTTTAGATTTTAACTCTTATCTTTTATAAATTAAAATAAAATTTATCAATAATTAATTTATATTTATATAACAAATTTAACAATTAGAAAATTAGATCAAATTAATATCCAAAAATTTATTTATGAAGAATTTTAAAGAATTAATTTGAAACTCTTTAAAATTGGATCAGTTAACATTTATAAAATTTTCATTCCATTTTCATTTGTGATTTTTCTGGATTAGTTTAAAATTATTATTCATATATCATGTGTTTTCAAACCACACTTTTACTTTATTTTACCGAACATAATTTTTATTCAAACAAAAAAGAGATAGGCTCGTTCAATAATAATCCTGATTTCAGTGGAACATTAATTTTGTCATTGGTAAATCATTGCCTCGTGATATTTCAAGCTTTCTATTGAACTCAAGCGCTGTTAGTGTTAGCGTTTTCTTCAACTCTTTTTGTCATCGGTTTTAATAATACCCAATGTCGAAATCAGGCAATTGGTCCATCATGTGTGTCGTTAAATCTATTTTAACATAGAACAATTTCTTTTTGAGCAATTGCGTTATAGAATATTAATAGTCTTTAATTAATATAATATAATTTTATTTGTAAAAATTTAAATTAATAACTGTATTAATTACTTATATTTTATTTGTTTATTTGTAAATTGTGTAAATAGTTCAATTTAATTTTTCTGTCATTTCTAATACGAAATTCATTAATAAGTATTTATTATATAATTTTTTAATTAAGATTACAATTTATTGTTAAGCAAAATTTTGCTTGTTTTACAAGTTTCTTTTTGTATATTTAATAATTTCTTTTATATCCAGAGGAAATTATATAAAAATATACATTTTAGATATATTAAAAAAGGTACATTTAAATATATTTTAATATTTTTAGGTATTTTAGGTATTTATTAGGTATATTTTAAATACATTTTAATATTACTATTATTATCATTATTACTTAATAGTAAATTATTATCATTTATATCAATATCAATTTAAATATAATTCATTTCTTTAGAAACTTGATATAATTATGATAATCTTTAATATGAAATATTAATTATAAAAATTTAAGGGCTTCAAAAATTCAACAAAATCTTAATATTCATTATTTAAGATTTGTTAAACAAAATTAGATATAAAATTTGATCAATAATGCAACTTGGTCTGTACAGCCAATTCATATTCTCAAAATTACCATAAGCTAATATTTTATCTAATGCATCGATTTTTTTTTTCTTTATTTTGCGTAGTATTTTTATTTTTACTGATATATATGTTGAAAATGAAATAAAATTCTTCTATTTTAGTTAACGAAAGTGCTATTGCTGTTATCGTGTTTTATAAGTCATGCATTTGCTGGATTGCTACCGGGTGGTGGTACCGGTGGAAGTGGTTATCAATACAACAGACCAGGTGGAACTGGATTTGGAGGAGTTCCAGGGGGATTCCCTGGAGGAGATTTAGGAAGGGGTAGTGACTTTGGAGGTGGATTCAAAAGACCTACTGCATTATACGGAGCACCAGGTAGTGGTGGTGATATTGGATTTGGTGGACGTTCGTCTACTGCTTATGGCACTCCTGGGCAATTTGGTGGTGGTGGTGGTGGTGGTGGTGGTGGAAGTTATCAAGATGCTGGTTATGGTCAAGATAATGGAAGAGTAAGTGTAACAGATTTATTATAATCAAAATTGAATAAACCCGAAAAAAAATAAAATAACAAATCACATTTATTAATTCATAATTTTTATTGATATTATTATTATTATATATTTAAAAATAAATTTAATTTTAAAAGAAGAATAATTATTTCATGCATCATAAGATAATTTTTAGAAAAATTATTTTTCTTTTCACATAAATTAATGAAAAACTATTTTAAAATAATTTTAAGAATAATATAACATATTTGTTTTTCGAACATTTGCAATAATACTGAAATTTCGATTACAATTAAGATAACAATCAAATAAGTTTGAAAAATAATTAAAAAAAAAAACATCTAAACAATATCTTATTTTTATAGCCTCAACCATATAGCTTCCAATATGAGGTGTATGATCCCCCTAGTGGCAATGACTACTCTCAACGTGAGAGTAGCGATGGAAACATAGTCCAAGGAGAATATAGAGTGTTATTACCAGATTCGAGGACGCAAATCGTGAAGTATATGGCTGATGATGCAAATGGTTATACTGCTGATGTTCAATATGAAGGACAGGCTCAATTTTCTCGAGGAGGTATTGGATCTGGAGTTTATGGGACACCTGGTCAGACAGGAGCAGGAGGATATCAAGGAGGCAAGTATATAATTATATATAATGTAATTATATATATGAATATATATCATAATTATATAATATATAATAAAATAATAAAATAATATTATATAATAAAATAATTATATAATATAATATAAATTAGAAATAACTTAAAATATAAATAGTTTAATTATTATATGTAATAGTATATAATAGTATATAATAGTTAAATTATTATAGTAAAGAATCAAAATCTATTTTGATGGATTTGATGGATTATATTATGTAAAAAGAAAAGATAAATAAAACATAAATATAAATATAATATAATATAATATATAAATATAAATATAAAAAATATATAAATATAAATATAAAAAATATATAAATATAAATTTATAAAATATATTTATATAGTCATATAGCTTAATAAAAGTTATTGAAAATTTTAGAAACTAGAATATATTGAAAAATAAGTAATTATTATAAAAAAGTATAAAATAAATTATTTTGATCTTTTTTTGGTAAAATTAATATATTAAATATTTTTTTACTTATTTAATTCACGAAAAAATTAAAAAATGATAAAAAATCATTTTCGTATATCAATGTTTCAGATGTTTTCTCAGAAGTTTCAAATTTTATCACAAATTAATAAAAAAATAAAATAATAGTAAAGATATATATAACAAAATAGAAAGCATATTACTTTCTTATATTATGAAATGCTATATACTCGTTCCTATATATTAATATAGCAATATAGAAGTATGATACAGATTTTAGAATTATTATAAAAGGATATAATACTTATTTCCTTTTATTATTTATATCCTTATATTATATTATATTCCTTAATATTACTTGCAAAATAAGTAACAGAAATATTATTAGATAAATTATTATTAAAAAATTAAATTATCGAAACAGAAAAAATATACATATTTCATCTTTTTAAAATATTGACTATATTGAAATATATTAAATCAAAGAAAAAAAAATATCGATTTTTAATAATTTTTAACAATTCTTTCATTTTTAAAATTTTTAAAATTTCATAATGAAATTAAAGAAGTTTCCATATAAATTTTATAAATATTTTTATTATAATATATAATATATTTATTATAATATATAATATATATTATATAATTTATTTTTAGAATTAATTAGATTTTTAAAAACTATGCTTTATTTTGATAAATATACATAAATAAAATTTATTAACTATTTAAATAATCAATAAAATATTAATTTTACACAACAGATGCTGGCATATTTGGTGGAACTAGTGGACAATTTGGCGGACCTACAGCTAGCAATCAGTATCTACCACCACGTAACAATTATCGGAAATAATTAACTATATCATGCATCGTCATAATATAAAAAAATACCTGACAAATCTCCCGAATGCTGGGCGACAACCGTCACGGACCTCTCTTATTTTTATAGCTTTTTTTTATTTTTTTATTTTTTTTTATTTCTTAATAAACCAATCAATATATTTACACCACTCACAAGTCACATGCACATTTTTATATATAATCACTTCACTGGTATTTAATGATATATAATATGATATATATATATATATCAATTAAGATAATTTAATAATTTTTTTCTTTTTTAAGTGCACGAAGTTTGTATACGCGCATAGTTATATATACATTTATACTTTTGTATATGGTAATTTTATTCTGGTAATTCTATTATCAAACATATACGCTTGTATTTTCTGCTAAGTGTCAAACTTATACATATGTTTTTGTATATGTATTTATATACGAGCTTAATGTAATACACGAATGGAAATACTTTCTTTATTTAATTGATGTTTCTTTTTTTTGAGTTATTCCATTACCTACTATTATATTTTTGCTATTTTTTTTATTTCTATATGCTATGTTTTTGATAATTTTGTCTTTTTTATTTTCTTTTTTTTGCAAATTTGGATAATTCTTATATCAATATAAATAACATAAAAAATATTTGTAAATAAATTAAAGAATAAAGAAATATTTTTCTTAATTATTTAATAATTATTTTAAAATTATTTAATATAAAATTCTTTAATAGCAAGATAATAGATAGAATAAGAATTACAAATTAACGCCATCTTCAGTGTATCTTTAAAAAGATGATTTTTTATAGAAATTTTTTATCATTCCAGATGGCAATGATGATCAATTCTTGTCCTATTTCTATCCTTATTTATTTTTTATCTATTATTTGCTCTCCTTATCCGATTTATATTTCATTTCAGAGATGATTAATTTTATTATTTTTAATTTTATCTTTGTCTTTTTCTGATTTATTTTTTTTTTTTTTTTGCCTATTTTTATCCTATCAATTTACGAATAATGTCAAATGGTATCTAATTTTATTTTATTTGATTAATCTTTGTTACATAAAAAATCTTTACGAAATCTAATGCATCCAAACTTTATATATATTTTTGAAGAAATGTTTTTCGCATTTTTATAAAAAAGATATAGAATATAATATGTTTTTTTACTCTTATTCAAAAATTATTAAATATAATATATTATATTTCAATTTTCGTACAATTTTCGTACAATTGAAGTAAAAACAGAATCAACGTTCTAACCAATCAGAGAATCATAAAAATTGCAATGAAATGTATTAATGCGCATCATAGTGCGCATGGTGTCAGTCTACAATTGAAAATTGTGATGACAGATTGCATTTTATCGGTAAAAGTAATTACATAAAATTTTTATTAATAAAATTTTATTATATTACAATTATTACAATATTAAGCTTGATTATAGATTATTAAGTTTTATTTAATAATAGGCGTTTATTTAATCATTATTATATAAGAATTGAATGTTTTTGTGCAAATTATCGTTTAATTAGAATTTCGAATGTGGGATGAATTTGAAAATGTAATAGTTTTTGTATACATGATAATAAATAATTCGATAACTTTCATGTCAATATAAGATTTTATTTATTTTAATAGAAATTTTATTTCTATAATTATCATAAATTTTTTTTGTTTTTTCATTTATATAGAAATGGAAATAGCTAAATCATTTCAATAAATTCTTATGTACATATTTTACATATTTTCATGTACATATTTCTTTTTTAAATATGTCATGCGTTTAACTCGTATGTTCGTTAATGTTTTTGAAATTTCTAATATTTCTAATGTTTCTAAAATTTCTTATTTGTTTTAATTGTAATTGGTCAAAGCATAATCCAAAGCTGAAAACAGAAAGTTAATGGTTCGCGTTCATACCATGCTAGATGTGTGACTTATTGAGTATATCCTCTTCCCAATTTATAATTCGATATTGAAATCGCTACGCGAAGTATCATTTTATTGTCGAAACTTGTTGATTGATGATTTGACATTTTCAAACACATTGCGTGTATTTATATTTCTATAATATTATTATAAATTATTTAACTATTTTTTACATTATTATTTCATTAATATGTGTTATTGAATTATTTAATGAATATTATTATAATATTATTATAATTGATTGAAGATAATTTTTTGAAGAATAATTCTTATTTTTTATTCTTTTAATTGATCATAGTGTCACAATATTATAAGTATTTAAAATAGAATTTGAATTAAATTATTGTTTTATTTTAATCTTATGCAATTTTTATTATATTTATGCTAAATTTATTTAAATTTTCAATATAAACGCCATAATCACATTTTCGATGCTATTTTTATATTTTATATTTTATGAAAGAGAAGTTATATCGAAGAAAGTATTTACTTTTGTAAGTATTTTTGTTTTTTTTTTTTTTACTAAATTATTAGTCATATGATATATATATATATATAATTTTTGTAATTTATAATTGATATAATTCATAATTTATATACTGATTCATATACTGATTCATATATGTAATTCATATACTGATTATTGAAAATATCAAGATAACGTAATTGAAATACTATATTCTGTATAAATTTTTTATAACTTATGAAACTTTTTGAATATTTGTAATTTACATGATATGAAGAGATATTTTTTGTGGATAAAATTTTTTTATTTATTAAAATGATATATAACATATAATATATAATAATAACATATAATAAGATATAACATTTTCGTTTCAATTCTTAAAATATAAAATTTTTTTCTTTGTATTTTTGAATATTACTATTGTATATCTAGTTAGAACAGTAGTATGCTAGATAACATAGCTCTTTTTTTCGGTTGATATTTCAGACATCTTCTTAAAGAAATATTTTTCCAAAAGCACTAAAAAGATGGCAATAGTATTTAATTCTTACTTTATCTTATTATTACCTTACACTATGGAGAAAAATTTTTCCCTAGGATTTAATCATTTTTAGTCATAATTGATTTTTGCGTAATATTTCTTTTTACATTATTTATTTTCTTTTTACATTTAATTTATTATTTATTTATTACTATAATGTATAATTTTATGTTCAATTCTATTAAATTTAATAATTAAATTTAATTGTTATGTTATTTTTTTTATATATGCTTTTTCTAATTCAATTAACATTTATGCTAAATTCTTTTTTTATGTTTTAACATTCTTTAATTTTTATATTAAATAATTCTTTTATGCTGCAATTGTTTTTATTTTTTAATTTATGAGAAATAGTAATTGATTTTTATGTTATATTTCTTTTTCATAATTATATTCATATATTTTTTATATATTAATGTTTAATTCTTTTCTTATATAATGCAACTTTATTAATTAATTGTTATGTTAATTTTTTTTCTAATTCAATTAATTCATTTCATTTCTACATAAATATATAAATAATATAATACAAATAAATTACTGCTAATTCATATTATTATTCATACACATATTATATATTTATGTTAAATTTTTTTTTAAATTTTTAGATTTAGATTTGTTTTAACTTTGAGATTAAATCCTTCTCTTATTTTTTATTCCTTTTTTATCCTATAGTAGTTTTTAATTTTTATGTTATATTCTCTTTCTGTTTGTTCATTTATTTATCATTTACATATTATAACATTAAATTCTTTTATGTGTTGCAACGTATAAGAAAAGAATTTAATATTGTTATATATAAATAATGAATAAAATATAATAAAGAAAATATAATATAGAATTAGCTATTTTAAAATAAAAAAAAATTGGAACATAATAAAAGAATTTATGTAATCTCAAAGTTAAAAAAAATTTAAAATAATTAAAATAAAAATAAAAAAAAATTTAACAAAAATATTACTTAAATAAAAAAAAACGTTTAAACAAAATAACTTAATTTAATAAATTTATAATATTAAAATTTTCTTTTTTCAATTTAATACTTATATTAAATTCTTTTTTGGTGTTTTCGATTTGTAAGTTTAAAATTCTTTAATATTTCCATTCTTTTTTACTTTATTATAATTAATTTTTATATTATATTCTCTTTTTATGTTTGTATAGTATTTATTCATTATTTATATATAACATAATATATAATATATTTATATATTAAATTCTTTTATATATTGCAAAATATAAAAAACTTAAATAACATTTATAACAATACATATAAATAACATTTAACATTTAAATAATGAATAAAACATTAAAAGAAAATATAATATAAAAATTAATTATTAAAAAGATATGAAATATAGGAGAAAAATTTAATCTCAAAATTAAAATAATCTAAAAGAATTAAAATATACAAAAAGAATTTAACACAAATGTATTATTTAAATCAAGAAAATACATAAACATCTAAACAAAACAATTAAATTTATCAGATTTACAATATTTAATTTTAAGTTTTTTATATATTGCAGTTTTGTTAAATTTACTACATTATTAAGTTAAATTTCTTTTTTATTTTTTTTTTTAATTCAATTAATGTTGAATTCTTATATTAAATTCTTTTTTGATGTTTTAGTTCTTTTAAATTAATTAATTTTTTCTTTTATATTTCAATTTTTTTTATTATATAATAGTTAACTTTTATATTATATTCTCTTTTCATATTTCATTTATTATTTATATATTAAATTAAAAATTTTTTTCTTATATGTTACAGCTTTGTTTGATTTAATTATTTTTGTTATGTAAAATTTTTTATTCTTTTTAATTTAATTAATTAATTTTATAATTTTTTTAATCAACATTTATTTTGAATTCTTTTTTGATGATTTAAATTTTTTTTCTATTTTTTTGAGATTAAATACTTTTCATATATTTCTAATACTTTCTCATAATAGTTTAAGATTTATCATTTATGCTTTATTTTTATGTTTATTTTTTACTATGCTTTACTAATTATTTATGTATTATAATGTTAAATTTTTTTCTATGTTGCAGCAGTTAGATTTACATAATTGTTATGTTACAACATGTAAAAAAATTTATTATTATAACATATAAATAATGAATAAATATACAAATATAAAAAGGCAATATAATATAAAATTTCATTATTATAAATCAATAAAAAATTGAAAGATAGAAGAAGAATTCAATCTCTCAGAAAATTTAAAAAAACTAAAACATAAAAACAAATAACAGAAATATTACTTATATTTAAGTAGTATAAAAACGTTTAAACAAAACAATTAAATGTAACAAAATTTACAATGTTAAATTCTTTTTTTATATGCAAGTTTGTTAGATTTAATTAACTGTTAAGTTTCTTTTTTATATTTTTCTTTTTTTCTAGAAGAAATTCAATTAATACTTATACTGAATTTCTTTTTGATATTTCAGTTCTTTTAGATTTTTTAATTTCAAAATTTAATTCTTTTCCAATGTTTCAATCTTTTTTTCACTTTAATTACTAGTTAATTTTTATATTATATTCTCTTCTTATGTTTATATTTATTATTTATATATTATAACATTAAATTCTCTTATATGTTGTAATATATAAGAGGAGAATTTAACATTATAATAAATAATGAATAAAACATAAAAGAGAATATAATATAGAAGTTAGCTATTTTAAAATAAAAAAAAATTGGAATATAATAGAAGAATTTAATTAATCTCAAAGTTAAAATAATCTAAAAGAATTAAAATAAAAATAAAAAAAGAATTTAACAGAAATATTATTTAAATCAAGAACTAAATATAAATGTTTTAAACAAGACAATTAAATTTAGCAAATTTACAATAATTTTTAAATTTTTAAATTTTTAAATTTTTTTTTATAATAATTTAATATATATTTTTTCTTATTCAATTAATATTTATGTTAAATTCTTTTTTGTTTTAGATTTTTGTTTTAGATTTAGATTTTTTTTAACTTTAAGATTAAATTCTTCTCTTATGTTTTAATCTCTTTTTATTTTATAGTAGTTAACTTTTATGTTATTTCCATTTTTTATATTTTATTTATTATTTATGTATTGCAATATTAAATTTTTTTTTTATATATATATTTTTTAATTGAATTAATATGCTTTTTAATTAACTTCTATCTCTTTATATTCTTTAAATTTTTTAAATTTATTTAACTTTTATGTTATATTCTTTTTTTATATATCAATTTATTTTCAGATTTTGTTTATACCAATATAAAATATCTTATTTATATTTCAGTCTTTTCTAATTTCTTTGAATCTTATATAACGAAATGATATTTTTATATTTTTTCAGATTTAATTAATTGATATAATTAATTGTTATGTTAAATATTCTTTTGTGATTTTCTTTTAGGTTTTTATATTATATTGCTTTCTTTTATTTTCTTAATTTAATATCTTAAATTTATTTATTTTAAAGTTAAATTGAACTCTGATGTTTTAATTATATTAAATTTAGTTACTTTTAATTATTATGTTATATTAAATTTATAATTTTTTTATTCTTTCAATTTTTATGAATTTATTTAAGTTTTTCTATTAAATTTCATTTTTGTGTTTTACTTTTATTTAAAGTTTGATATTTATATTAAATTTCTATTATAATCTGTTTTATTTAATTCAACTATTTTGTTAAATCAATAATTTTATTAATAATTTTATTATATTTCTAATAATTATATCTTTGCAGAAATTCCAATGTTATAAGTAACAACAATTAATATATTATATTATTTGATATTTCAATTTTCCGAGCGGTTTTTAATTGAAGAAATAAATATTATGCGCCAACCAATCAAAACGTCGCTTAATTCGAAACGCAAGACGAATCAATGCGCATCATAATGCGCATGGCGTCAGTCTACAGTTGAAAATTGTGACAAGAGGACGGATCATCGCAAATTCGGATTACACAGTAAGTTATTTTACTTTTATTATTATCAAATTTATCAATTATTGCTAATTTAGTTTTTTAAATAATTTATTCGGTGTAGTGAAGACGAAATTAATTAGTCTTTTGTGTTTCTTTGTATCTTTTTCTTTCGATTGTTCATTTATATGTTGCGTCATTAGTAGCGTCGCGTATTGAAATATTTCGAGAATTTGAAATCGTATATTGGTTTTTTGTAATATAATTTTAATCATATACGTTTATTGTACGTTTTTGATCTTTATTTTTTATCATTTTAGTCGTATTAAAATAAAAGAAATTTTTTACGATTCGTTACGAATTCATTTCGTGAAATCGAATTATTCAAGTGACACATATTTTTGCGAATGTATATATATTGTATGCAACGTCTCGCGTGTATGTTATTGTTTTCTTTTTTTGGTCTATCGTTTATATTTTGCTCGAGGCTAGAAACATATCTTATGTTTATATTCGATCGTATCCAAGAAATTAGATTCGTGTTCAAACATGTTTTGACTTGTCGAACGTATCCCCTCTCCATTTTGTTATTATTCGATGCGCAAAGTCGAATCGCGCAGTAAAGTGACATTGTTCGTTGATTCGTCGTGGCAATTAGACGTTTGAAATTTTCTCGAGACGTGTGTTCTATTTAATGCGTAGTATTTTAATATTATTTTTTATATAGTTATTTTTTTTATATATAGTTATTTATTTGTGCGTCTTTATTTAATTAATACATCTTTATTCAATATTTTATTATTTCGCGCGGTTTTTAATTGAAGAAATAAGTATCATGCGCCAACCAATCAGAATGTCGCTTAATTCGAAACGCAAGACGAATCAGTGCGCATCATAGTGCGCATGGCGTTAGTCTACAGTTGAAAATTGTGACAAGAAGACGGATCATCGCAAATTCGGATTACGCAGTAAGTTATTTTACTCTTATTATCAAATTTATCAATTATTGCTAATTTAGTTTTTTAAATAATCTATTCGGTGTAGTGAGAACGAAATTAATTAGTTTTTTTGTGTTTCTTTGTATCTTTTTTTTCGAAGAATTGATAATTGTTTGACAGCTAAATCATTTTGAGTTGTTTAGTCATCATATAATTCGAATATCAAATTTAATAAGATATGTGAGTTTTTATTTGATTTGATTGTAACACTTTAATGTAATCTAATTTCACACATTTTATTCATTTATTTAGAAGTTTTGATTTTTTTTCACAGGTTTAATTGGTAGCATCTTGATAGCTTTCAAAAGGCGGGAAAAATTCCAATATGGACGCCATGTCTTTCTTGATGATGTGGTAAAATTTTATATTTCGTATGTATAAATTTTTATTCTGTTTTATTGATTTGTTACTAATTGTTGTTAAGCAATTCGTAATAAAATTACGTTCTAAAATTAAAAGAAAGTGAAAAAATAAAAAATTTATCAGAAATTTTCATGGTATATCATTGAAAATTAAATTTTAAAATCTGGTGATGAACATTTTATTAAATTTCAAATATTCATAAATAATTGATAACTTTTATATATAATTTTTATATATAATTCATAACAAGTTAAAATAAAAAAGTTATATTTTCAGAATAAATGCTCAATAAGAAGAAGAAGAAAAATATTAAAAAAATATTGTTTCTTCTTCTATCTCTCCCCATTCCTCTATTAATTTAATATTAATTTCAGAAAATATTTGTGATCGCGCGCAATGCGATTAATAGAATCAGTGTTTGTTTCGTCATAGTATTTTTAATATTTTTTAGAGCACAATAGCTCTGATCAAATTTAATTAAAATAATCACACGCGAAGATAAAATCAGTGTTTGTTCGCCGATTATAATTTATACGGACGCGTTATTAGTTTCTTATTTTTATTTTTTTTTTTTTTTTACAAATATTCGTTTTCGGTACAGGATAGAATCAGTGCTTCTCTCAAGAGAATACGGCGATCATCCACCACGCGAAGAGGTAAGAAAAGTTATTAGATTCTCATTTTTTAAATTTTAATTTTTTATATTTATATTATATTTATATTTCATATTTTTATTATTATTAAAATTTATTAGAAACTTAATTTTTTTATTAAAATATTTGTTTTATTAAAAGTTAGAATATAAAGTTAAATATAATTTCATTTTTTTACTATTTCAAAATTTTAAATAATGAATGTTATATTTGTAAGAAAAAAATTAGATACAATATTTCATTTATTATATTTTATTACAGATGCTGATGATCTTTATGAAGATTTTTCTTGAACTTTAAAAAATATTTGTGACCACGCGCAATGTGGTTATTAGAATCAGTGTTTGATTCGTAACAATATTTTAAATAGATTTTTAGAGGACAATATTTTTAATTAAGTTAAGCTTTAATTATAATAGTTATACGCGAAATTAGAATCAGTGCTTGTTCGCCGACTACAGAATATATACGAACGCGTTAATAGTTTCTTATTTTTATTTTTTTATTTTAAATATTCGTTTTCGGTACAGAGTAGAGTCAGTGCTTCTCTCAAGAGTATAAGGTGATCATCCATCACGCGAAGAGGTAATTATCTTTTTTTTCTATCTAAATTTCTATCTAAATTCTGTAAATAGAAGTTAATTAGAATTTGAATACATAACATCATTATATATTGTAAATTTAATAGTTTGATATTTCAATTTTTTCAAATAATCAGAAATGTTTTAAATTATGTTTTAAATTATGATGTTTTGTCTTAGATTTCTTCTATTCTTCTACCTGATGGCAGCCTTATTCTCGATGACTTCTGGGCCACAATAAGAGAAGTGAAGGCGTTCGTCGCATCATATGGTGAGTCGCATGCTTTTTGGTTCCTCCGATCACTCAACCATGTCGTAGGATGAAAGATCCGAATCGACACGAGTGACTGGTTGTATACGTAGAATTTTACACGAGCACAATGACCGCGAATATTTATTTATAATATTCGTGAGTAGTAACAATTTTTTTTTTTGTTTTTTATTAGTTCAGGCTAGGGTCTTCTTGTGCTTCGTGTTTTTGATTAATAAAAATATCAATTTATTTTTTCTAAAAAATCTCTAAAAATATCTCTAAAAATAACAATTTATTAATTTTCTAATGTCAAAACATATAATAACTATTGTATTATATATATGTAGTTCAATATAATAACTAGTTTGAATTTCTATGATTCAAAATTCTTCAGAATAATATTTCAAGTTACTTGATCAATTTGATTATTGTGATATTTTCATATAATATAATAACAATATGACTTATAATACCTGTAGATAGTAAAATTTAATTTTCTTCGTCCAAATATAAATTAAATTTTGTGCAAGAAGACATTTCGCGACAGGCAGATTTTAGAATCAGAGCAATCAATTTTGAATATTATTCTTATGATTTTGAAAATATGTTCTGATGAAGGAATCGCCTGAGGGTATTTTTATTAATTAATATATTTATTAATATATTAAATTACAATAAATTCTTTTTTAAATTTAAATTCAAAAATTCTTTAACTTCAATATTAAAAATTTAATATACTAAAATTTCAACTTATTCATAATTATTCATAATTTATTAATAAAACAAAATAAAAAATACAGTTATAAATAATTTGAAATATAATGCAAATAGAAAAAATATTAGCCCGTTAGATGAATTTATTAATAACTTTTTTAGCTCAGGATTTTCAGATTTAACCCTTTCCATGTTCATTGTCAGGAACTCACTCACGTGCCCAGGTGCTACTTGAGTGAGGGAGAGACAATGGATATGATGACTTTAGTTCATAAGCTAATAGAAATTTTTTAGCGATTGACGATGCGTTAGTGTATCGTGCACGATGTACTTTCCACATTGTGTGTGTATGGTTAGGCTGTGGAATTGCGTCGTTTCATTTATCATATTATTTCATTCATTATTCAATCACAATTTACAATCATATTCGCAATTAAATATTGTGAATAATTAATAAATAATTATTAAGCAAGCATTATTAATTTTATTAATCAAAAATTATAATAATGATACAATTTTGGTTCACAATACCATTTAATCTAGTGGTTAATATTTTAGAAAACATTACATATTCATAAATATTCACAATTAAAATGTAAATATACACGTTTTTGTCACGTTTCACGCAATGGTCGCTAACCATCGTCAGTCGATTTCAGGAAAATGGTACGTAAAGTTAGAGTGTGCGAGTTGTGTGCCAAGCTCGGGTGTCGGAGGCGTCCCGGGACGCTTTCCCTAGTGTAGGCTTTTGCGCCCGGGTGTTATGTGTGAGAATCGTGGAATGAATGTGTTGGTATGTCTGTTTTGCCATATTTTTTAAATATAGGGCTAGGTAGGATAGGTAGTATATTTGGTATGTCTGTTTAATTATAAGTAGGTAGGGCCGGGCAGGTTGTCACAGTCTCTGATCGAGTAGGCGCGTTTTCGCGTGACAATCTGTTTCAGGGAATAAAATTTGAGAAATCGAGGGCAAAGCTGAGTCGAATAGGCAATGCTACTCGTCTCTGGCTTTGCTTATCGATTTTTCGAATTTCGTGGTCGCGGTCGCGATTTGCTTTCGAAACGAACGTTGCGCTCGAGATTCTGTACATGTACGAAGAACGATCATTGCGATCGTTGGTCGTCCATGCACTTAGCTTTCGCGATTTAGTCCATTTTTTTTTCTTTGATTTGCGATTAGTGAATTTCGAGCCTAGATTTAAGTTTCAGCGGGCATTGCGCTCGAAGAAAGAAGACCGAAGAGGCCCGACAAATTGTCACGAAGAGGGCTGCAACGAATGGTTTCTCATTTTTTTGATCTTGCCTGGGTCCAAAGAATGGGAAGTCATTGTTACTACTTTGTCATTGTGCTCGTTTTAGTAATACGTAGTATATGTTGTATCGTCTGGCCAATTTGCATGCTGGCCCATCGTTCATCCAGTCATCATGGGCAAATCGCGGTTTTGCATTAGTGTTGCGATTGATTAATAACGGGTTGAATTAGCGTTGCGATAAAATGATGATCGCGTTTACTATAGCGTTGCGTTAAAAAAATATCGCGATTGCTTTTAATTATTTTCATTATGAATTAGTCTATTTTTTATTGTTTTTTTTTCTTTTTAATATAAATTTAAATTTATATTATAATGTAGTTATTTATAATATTGCGATATTTGAAATAGCTTTTTAGATTTATAGAATAATAATAAATAATAAATTTTGTATTAAATTCATTTGAAGAATTAGTGTTGCGTTTATAAATTGCCCATTTCTTCCACTTGGATTGTGGAAGTAATTCTGAATCATCTATTGCAGCCAAAAAGGCTGTACAAAGGGTGATTTTACAACGGCAGTCTCTGACTATAGCTGCAATCTTCCGCTATTAGTGTTGCGTGTATAATAAAATATGAGTGCATAAATTAGTTTATTAGAGTTTCGTATATGTTTTCGGGAAAACATTTTCTTTTATCTTTTCTTTTTCCTTTTTTTTTTTAGCCTTTTTTTTATATTTATATATTTTTATAAGTATAATGAAGCACTCTTCGCGTTTTCTTTTATAAAATTAGTATATTAGTGTTGCGAAATAGAAAAAAATTCCACTCACGGTTTGTTCGGGTTTACATTGAGTGGATAATTATTTTGGTAATCCTTCTGATTACCTTTTCGTCGTCGTTTTTCTCTTTTCAGCATCCCCTTTGTTAAGAGCATTTATTACTGTTAAAAAATGTATTTTTCTTTTTTTATAAACATAATATCTTTACAATATCTTTATAATATCGATAAATATCCTTCATTTAAAGTCATGAATTGCTTAACAACATTTTGGTAATTTTTTTTTTTTTAAATTAATATTTCTTTCTATTCCTAGATGTAAATTATTTTTCAATTAATAATCCAATAATTGAGTTTGTTACAGGTATGAATTGAAGAAAATAAATAAGAAAAAATATACAAAATAAGATACAAAATAATATGTGATTTGCTACAAATTAATTATTTTTATTATTGAGTTTCATTTAATTCTGTTTTATAGTCTGTTTCAGGAATCCTCTTCAACTTTCAACGGAATGGATTACATCATCAAATAAATTTCAAATGAAATCAATAAATTTTCATTGTTATATTAGGTAGGATAGGGTTAGATTAGAAGAAATACTTAGTTTTTTTGATAGATGGGATTTATAAACAATGGGATGTTTTGTTCTTCCTATTATTAAAAAAGGCAGTCGCCTTCCCTAATCTGGTTCGTTGCTTTTCCAAACCAATATTTCCTATTTTTCAAGGCAATATCTTAACCTTGCCTTAATTCCTCAATTTCCTCACTATAAACACAGTACTTGATAGCTACGTGACTTTGTTCACTAGCTTGTTCACATCATTGATATATCCTGATTTGTGATTTTCCTCTTGCCACATGGTTTATGCCGTATCATAAATTTCTTGAAAATTGTGTTATGAGTGTGAATGTAAATATGATGAATATAGATATGAAGAGAATTTGTAAATTTTCAATTACAGAGTTACAAACAAAATGTTTAATTAATTCATATAGGTTAATTATATTAATTATATAGGTAGGAAAGAAGAAAAGAAATTTTTAGAATAAGTAGAATATTAATATTATACTTTTAAGTTTGTTTCAGGATTTTTTACAAGAATAGAAGATTGTATGATATTAAAGAAAATGTATTTAAAATTAAGTGCATGCACAATCAAGGGTATTAAATAAAGTAATGTAGAAATTGTAGAAAATTAGATATTGTAGATGAGTAGATGGTTAAAATAGTGTAGTGCTTTCTGGGATGCTTATTTTGCTTATTTTTTTTCTTTTTTTTTTAAGCTTTTTTACTATCAATCATTTTTCATTTTTACATCAATGGAAGTGTAAAATATTGATAGAAAGTCTTTTAATTTTAATTTTATTTTCAGTTTTATTCAGTCTTTATAACTCCTTTTAGTACTCGTGTTGCATAATGATCAAAAGTTTGAACGTTTTGGAAACATATACAAAGAAGAATTATTTGTGAATAAATTTTCGTACTAAAGGAGGATGAATGGGACGTCGTGGTCAGGATGGATTTCCAATTCGCAGCAACCTCCAAACAATGAGAGACCTGGGAAATCATATTATTTAATATACAATATAATTATATCATTGTATAGCTAATATCTATGATAGAATTATACATTTTATAAGAAATAATATGAATTAATTGGCTGCGATTATATTTTTATTATTATATTAAAGTGATGGATAATATTTCATTTTATACAAATAATAGATTTTTACTGTATATTTTTTATTTAATTTTTCGTATGTAGATCATTAACATGATAAATAAGAAATACTTAAATTTTTTTTAAAATTGATATTTTGGAACATTTTGGACAAAAAAAATATGTCTCTCTTCTAATAAGTACAAGTTTTTACTTGTAATTTCTTTGTTTAAATATTTAAATTTTTGTGTAATAACTCGTAACTATATATAAATAATAGAACAAATTTAATCAATTTATTCATTCAATCAATAATATCAGAAATAGAAATTTGATTGAATTAAAATATTTTTGAATAGAAAATAAGAAAAAAAAGATTCAAAAATGAATTTGTTTTTATATATTGTTTTTTAAATAATGTGTTCTAATTTCAATCTTGCAATAGTTATCTAAGTATTATTATATATATATATATATATTAGTACAGTAATCAAAAAGAAATATAATTTCTACATAAAGATATTTAGCAGACTCTTTATGAATTATCTTTTTTTTTTCAGGGCATTATATTTTACTTTTCAAAAATAATATTAAGAATGTTTACTTTCTGAATAATCACTTTTATTTTTTATCCTTATCAATATTAAACAACGTAGTTATGTAAGGATATATATATTACATGGAAAATTCTGTCCTCCTAGTGTGCATATATCTTCCCAAGATACCACAATTTTTTCCAAAAAAAGAAAAAAAAATTAATTCAGTAATTACATCGATTATTACACATTTCTTTCTCCTTATCTCTCTCATACTCATTCTCTCACTCCCTTGTTTCATCTATTACATGTTCTTTAATCCTTGCTCCATACTATAACATGACATTTGGTTGATGATTTATTTTCAAAAAGATTTTACTTCAGGAAAAAGAAATAGAATTTCAATTTTTAATTAAATTAATTTTCGAAAAAGTTTTACAAATGATATCTAAGATAAATATATTGATATGTATTTCTGTATTCTTTTATCTATTTTTTTTCTTTTTTTGTTATTTTCTTCGTTTCGATGATCTTCAAAATACTTGGTCAATGACTTTCTATCGAAGCAAATATATATAAACATCACAATGATATCAATTTAAATTTAATAAATAAAATCGTTTACAAATTTTTTCAATATATTACACGATATCACATTCGATAGAGGTAACACGATCAGAAGTCTGAAAAGCGAATTTCTTTTAAAATTCTTTTTAGATTTCATATGAAATTTTAATAATTTTTCCAGTTTTTTATTCGATAACAAAAAAAGAAAAAAATCAAGGAGACAAATATAATTTATAATTCGATAGAGATTGAATTAAACATACTTGCAAAAAAGATATCTGATTAGAATTCTACTTGAAGGAAGAAATCAAATAAAAAATAAAGAAGAAAAAAGATTTTTCCTGGTAATAACATTAATAGTAACAAAAAAAGAGAACGTTTATTTAAATACACACATGGTTCCTCTCATTCATCAATTGCGTTGGAAGATAATTCTCATCGTAAATTGCATCTTTGAACACGTGACTAGTATCTTCTAATCCTTTTTCGATTTCTTTTCGGTATTCGGGAGCAAATTACCGTGATTTCGAAGTATGCTTGTTCGAGCATGGCGCTGGATGAGCCTGAATAACTCAACAGCAATATTAATTTTGCTCCAAAGATTGTTTTCTTTCTTTCTTTCTTTTTTGTTCTCGTATAGTATAACAGGAGGACTAGAAGAAAGTTTTGAACGATATATGATTTATTTCATAAGTTATACTTCTTATGTTGGCAATACTTGTGCAGGTACACAAGAAAATGGCTATTCGTTTAAAAATATTAAATTAATTTGATGAGAATTTTGATAATTTTACTTTATTGGTTATGTCCTCGAAAATATGAGATTTTCCTTTCTAGGGAATTTTTTCTTAGTTTTGTTCACATTGGTAGGAAGATGTTCGAGGTTCATCGAGCAGCCATACGCGTTGTAGGCCATTTCTTCCTAGTTAAAAATTTGAAAGACTATCTAAAAAAAGCATAGAGCAAAGTGCCGCGTCAAGATTCCGCTTTTTGTCGTCATCTTTTTTCTTGTCGGTTTTTGTAATAAACAAATTTTTTCTTCTCGCAAAATAAAAAAAAAGAAAAGCAAAATATTTGATATATATATATATATATACACATACACATATATTTTTCTTTTAAGGTTCAAAGAAATTATTTCTAAGTCATCATCTAATGATAATGATAAGAAATTGTTGAGTGGATACGCAGGCACTGTTCTTTGACAAAATAAAATAATTCGTTTTTAAGCAGCTTTTGCTCCTGGCTTTTCCTTAGATTTTTCTGAAATTCTAATTTCTTCAATGGCTCGACGATTATATCTAAACGAGTATTAATGATCATTATATTTTTTTTTTATCTTCAAAATTTCATCTATAATTATGCTAGTAATAATCCTATGGGATTACTCAACTCAAACTGAAAAAAATAACTTGTAAATAATGTGGATTGAATTTTAAGTCAAATTTTAATAATATTTTAATAATTTTATTAAAATATTGAAATGAATAAACTTTTCTTAAATTCAAATTTTGAAACTAAAGATGATTGAAAATCATTAATATTCGTTTAGAAATTATCATGTTAAAGAGTTCGTGGATTAATGTTGAATAAGCGGATATCCAGAACAACGATCACCGCTCGACTTAAATCGAAGAATATAGAGAATGAAGAAGATAGAAGATATCTTTCCCTAACAGTTTTATATTGAAAATTTCATAGCTTTTGCGAAATTTTTCAATTAACATTCACGCAATATATCATTTATATTTTTGTTTTAGATAAATTTTTCTTAAAGAATTTTTAATTTAATTAAAAAAATCACAAAATCGATATTTTACATTTAAAATTTTAATATAATTGAAAAATATTATATTCTTCTTCATTCTCAATAAACTCATAATGGCGACAGGTGTCGGGACTGAGAACTAAAAAAAATTCTAAGAGAGCAACTTCGATCGTGGTTCGATCGATCTAGTAGATCAATCATCGCGTATAGAAAGTATATCATATACCCACTCATTCAGTCACATACACATGCGCACACACGCACATGCACACACACGCACACACACGCACACACGCGCGCACATATACACACACATACACCATATGTATACAGGATATTACGAAACATACGAGACACTTTCGAAAAATCAATTTTAAACATCAAATGAAGTACGAAAGTTGATGTGTCAAAAAAATATTGATTGAAGTTTATTTTGTTATTAACTACTTAATTTTTCATTACATGAAATGAGTTAGAATAAAACTCAGGTGATTATTTAGAATCGTAATTTGAAAAATAAACTCCAATTGATATTTTTGCATATCATTTTTTGTATTAATATTTTTTTTTTCGTCGATTCTATAAATGTATCCCACATATTTTTTAATATTTTGTATGATTCACATACAAACACACATACACACACACACACACATTTATATATATATAATATAATATAATATAATATAATATAATATAATATAATATAATATATATATATTAGAAAATTTTTTTTTAACAGACGCATTAATACTTAAAGATAAATATTTAGATCAATCTCTCCCATTCTCCCGCAACATTCTCTCCCATTCTTGCGCTCTCTTTTTCGATCATTCTTTCTACTGTTGGAGTTTTACAGGTTTTTTTTTACCTTTCTTGTAGATTGATATGTGAAAAGATCACTGATTGATATGTAGATCTGAGAATAGAATAAATGGAAAGGTGAATTTCCCAGGCTACCCCCTGTATTTGTCTTTCCACTTCGATTTCTTTCCTCCGTTTTTTTAACGTATGTACTTCCCAGTTTCTTTCTTGATTTTCTAACATTTCTCTTACTTATTTCTTTAATTTTTATATTTCTTCATTTTTCCGTTATATTTCCTTATTTCTCAGCTTTTCCATTCTTCAATTTTGCATATTCTATTATTTTTTTCAATTGTTAATTATTTTATCGTTAAGTTTCTTAATTTTTTTTATTTTTCCAACTTTCCAATTTTTATATTTTTAATTTCCTCATTTCAATAATTTATTTTTTCAAAATTCCAAAATTTTTTTTGATCTCCATTCTTTTTTTTATAACTCAGTATTTTTTCCTATATTTTATTTATATCCATTATATTTTCTTGCTTTTTCTTTATTTTAACTTTTATTTTTCATATTCTTCTCTTTGCTATTTAAACGAAGATAGAATATGATTCTTATGTGGATATTTAAGACATTAACTTCAAAAAAATAATTAATAAAATTAAGACTCTCGATAATACATATATTCACTAGTAACAGTCATAATTATATTCTACAAAACATAAATCCTTCAATAAATAATAACAATTGAGTGGTCAACAGTCGTTGTAGGAACTTGTTATTATTAGAACTGGATATTCACTATTGAACAACATTTACAATTAAATAACATTAAATAACCAGTTTTTTAAATGATGCTCCACACTAAACACGATACTTTATAGAGCTGAGAATTTTTGTCATTTCAAAATTTTAATTGCTTGCAAGCTTTTATTTTTTTTTCTTTTTTCGAATAATTAAGTAATTCCTTTTTATTCGCGCCAATAATAACTGCAATAAATTATGTAATCCATTAATGGCATCTCAGCAGGGGGCCAACAATCTGAATTCGAATACAATCAATGGAAACACGACTTTCTGTTATAATAATAAGATAAGCTTAAAATTTCTTTTCTTAGGATTATGATCGTAATTCTAAACTTTTTTTTCAAGACTGGGAAAAATTTTAGGCAAGATTCAATATTTTTCCCCTTTTCTGCAGCTTTCTTCTTTTTCTTTGGTTTTATCCTTTTTTCCATGTGCTTCATTTTAAAAACAAAGTTTTTTTGTTACACTTCACATTCTAATTTATTAATTCTTCTTTTTCTTTTCCATTTTCTCATCTTTTTTCATTCTTCTTTCTCTCTTTTTCTTTCAAATAGCAATATTATCGTTTACAATATAATCTTGTAGCAATTAAAATGCTTTCTTGGAAAACACAAGTGTTGCCTTATACTTAGGAATAATGATGATCACTCCTTTTAATCTTAATTTTTCATCTTTTTTTTTTCTCTTTTCTTTTTTTTCTTCTTTCTCTTGATGATTCCCTTTCTGACAGTTTTGCTTCCTATTCTCTTGCTCTCTCAGATTCGCACATTCTCTCTCTATCTCTCTCTCTCTCTCTCTCGCTCGCTCGCTCGCTTTTATATAATTAGAATAATAAATATTGCCCCGAAAATTATTTGCTACATTCGTCCCAAACAGTAGTCAACAAGTTCGCCCATCGGAGACCGCGGTTCCGTCAAATTCGATTCTTTTATATATATATATTGTTCAATCTTTAATTCTGGGCTTTATTTCGAATGATTGTTAAAAAGTGAATTATTATATATAATGCTCGACAATTGATTAGGATGGATCTGGAAATTGACGTTTTTCAGTGTAGAGAAGTGAAATTAATAAAGGAAGCTCAGAATTTCGAAGCAACAACTCTTCCTGTTTAATTGTCGAGCATTTATCAAGAAAGTTTCTTAATTCTTCACAGAAGAAGAAAAATAATCAAATTACTAAAATCTATTTCAAAAATGAAATAAGGGAATACTTTCAAAGAAAATACTAATCTATCGAAATATAAAAAAATAAAAGTTATATTTATCGATAGTGTTAATCACAAGATAATCTAAAAGAAAATATCTTCTTCTTAAAATATAACTATCCACTTTCTCTTGTTCGCAGCTTTTCAATTATTCTAAACTAAAAAAAAATATTCTAAAAAAAAAATATCAATACACACAACCATTAATTTTGCATTGAACACAACATAACTTAATCATGGAATGTTCTCGATGAACAGGTATTCAACTTATATCTGTTAAAGATCCTAACCTTAATCAAAAACTTAACAAATCTATTCTGTTCGCTATATGCGCGCGTGTGAAAAATACAAAAATTAAAAATATAAAACCATCATTTCTATTTATCCAATCATAAAGAGATCTTGGAAAAGAAACTAGTTAACATATTTGTGCCAACTGTAATTTCAATAACGAATAAAATTACAAACAAATGTAAGAGTAATATCAATTTTTTGCTAATTATAACATAACATGATCAAGGAATAATATTTAGAAAACGAACTTTTTATCCAATTTATCTATATCAATCATTCTAAACTGTTTAAAATTAACACATTCAATATTATAAAATCAATAAAATATTATTGGATATAATATCCGCAACAAATACACTTGATATCGGCCTAATCTAATCAAAAATCACAAACGTACTTTCGAGTACGAATTCCATTATCGTGCACACCCTTAGTTACGCTACATAATAACCTGAAAATCTCCCTACATTGTCCATGAAGGCCATTGTTCACCGCGAGCTCCGAAAAGGTCGGTTTTTTTCTTTTCTTTTTTTTTTTTTTTACGCTGGTGAATGCTCTCAACGCCGGTCAGGCTCGTACAATAATTTATCTTGATATCATCAAATATATATATTTATATCGACGCCTGTAGCCGTTCAATCATCCCAAGTGGGAAAACTCTCCTGGTCAATGAACAGCGACGATTGGCCAGAAATTACTGGCCTTTGGCTCGGTGTACCACCGAAGTTTGTGCTGCCAAATACAGGCTGCCCAAACGCATCAAGCTGCTGGCTCTCGTAGATACTACGATCAGTCGTCGTATAAGACGGCTGTTGCTGTTGTTGCTGTTTTTGCGTATCTGTTACCGTCAGCTCGATATTCCCAGCTGAAACAGTCTCTTCCAAGTTCTCTGAAGCGTTTCTTTCCTCCAGAGTGCTGTGTTTGATACCGTAATAGAAGTACATGATGAAACCTATGATCGGATTGGTATTAAGTTAGATTGATCCTTATATCGATATATTGAGCTTTATAGATCGATGATAAAAATTATTTAAATTGGAAGAGAAAGAAACATCGATAATTATTGATAATCAAAGAATATCGACAAATTGGTGATCTAACAATCATGGTTGATTACTTAATAGATAGAAAGTTAATGAATGATCATATTTTTTAGAATAATCACGATACAGTGAATATATTTTACCGAGAATCATCCAGACGGTGAATCTGACGAGAGTTAGGATGCTCAGCTTGAAGATGAGGTATATATTCACGGTGACGGCAATCGCAGGTACGAATGGCAAACCTGGTGTCATGAACATCACACTGTTCCTGAAACAGACAATTGAAAAATAAACAAGTAGATAAAGTTGCAAGAAAAGAGATATCATCATCAAAATTTATCGTCTTCTAAATTTACCTATTCTGTGGTTTTCTACTAATGGCAAGCAATATCCCAATAATGGCAAAGAGAAAAGCGAACATTAACAATGTAGTAAATGTCCCCATATGTCCTAAAGTGAAAAATATTCGATATTACTACATCATTGATATTTCATTCGAAGGAGAAAGATAAAAGATAAAACGTATCCTCTTTTACTAATCATATCTATTCCTCTGCAACTTACCCATGCCGCAAACTACGATTAAGTCGAAGATGACGATTAGCAAGTATAGTATTCCTACTAATTTCATGACATAACGACCTGACGCCTCCGTTGCTGGGCCCCTGTCCACCCAAGGGAAGATGGCGGGACAAAGATACTGTGCCGCCTGAAATAGTAAAAAAAAAAAAATTCAATGTTGATTAGTAAAAGAAGAAAAAGTACACTCTGGTAATTTAATTAAACACAATTATTAAACCTGTAATCGACGTTGGAGATAATTCAAAGGTGGTCCTATTATTGGTGTATTTCCTGGGTATTGATGTGTACTGCCACAGCTAGATGCAGCTGCAGCTGCATGCACACTACCGTAGAATTTATTCTCAGTTCTATCACTGACCAAATATTGATCATCTTTACCCAAACCAACTTCATCCTCCTCTGCACCATATGTGTCATCAGAGTCTGGTGAAGAGCTGTTGCACCTTCTTACACGTCTTACCTGAAATGAGAATATTAATATGAGAATTTTAATATTATTTAATTTCATTATTATTGTTAAATTGTTGAACAGTATTTTACCATGATACGTTGACCACTGTTTGCTGCAGCAAGATCAGATTGTGCAGCCTGGACAGAATTTAGAGCAGTAGTCAGTTGATCGGGTCTCAGCTCCTTCCCATAATTTACCTGGCCATTTCCTTGATTCTCCTTTGTTGGTGATCGACATGGTGTTCTTAAACTTTGCGGTAGCAGTTCTACCAGATTGGTAGAATGGGGTTGGTAACGCAGAATCAATACACAAGTAGACACTAGAGTATAAGCCAGCAGGGTACCTAAAAATCCAATATGAAAATTATATTGCCTAAAGTTAACAAGAAGAAGGATTGATTTTTTTTACAAAATTTACCAATAGACATCATCTCTACCAACACCTCTAATTGAATGAGCAGTGCAGCCATGGCTGCACACACGCCAGAAGTCAGTGTTGCTATGGCTGGTGTACCTGTTATGGGCCATACTTGGCTCAGACTCCTAAATAATCATACAGAAAATTCATTCGTTACTAGATCGACAATAACTCTTAACAATATATGTGACAGGAAAATTGAATTAAAATTTTGAAGTTAATTCAAAAAGATAATTAAAAAAAAAAATTACTTGAATATAAGACCATCCTGAGCCATAGCATAGACTATCCTAGGCATGGGGAACATGCTACCAAACATGGAGACTGTTAATCCAGCCAATGCACCAACTGCCACAATATACTTGCACTTGTAAGCTCCAACTTGACCAAACATTTCTACCAGCGCTGAATCTTGATCCACTTCATCATATGGGACTGAAAGGAAGAGAATTTTATTCGTTTTGTTTTTACGACGATTTTTCGATTGATTTGAAAGACTGAATGGATTGATTATATAAAAGTTTATTATTTAAAAACATAACGAGCCATGTCTATGACAAGGGTAAGGGAAAAATCAGGTGGAAGGGTGATCAAAGATGCATGAAGGGAGGTGAAGGATGGCCAAAGGCCATTTATTCAACAGATGAAGCGAATAATTAGAGGAAATGCCATCAATTGTCTTTTAATAATTAAACCATTCTTAAGGATCGAACTTATTAATTCCTTCAAACTTTTGGATAACCATATTTTGAAATACTTCACGTTTAGTCTTACATATCTCTTAAGATGAAAACGAAAACAAATGAATAATGAATTTTCTAATTCATTCATCAACAAATATTTTTCATTGACAAATGAGTACGAAGAATTGATAAATTACTCACCAATTAACGTTAGCATCATACTACTAGTGACATAGGCGGTGAGTATTATGATCAACGAGGAGACTATAGCAAGAGGAATGCTCCTCTTTGGGTTTGTCGCCTCTTCGCCAGTGGTTGCAATTATATCGAAGCCGATGAACGCGTAAAAACACGTCGCTGCACCGGTGAACACCTGGAACAAATGAAGTTTGATAAATTAATCAGTGTTTTCTATTAATAGTTCCGCATCTTTGAACTAGGGAATTATCCGCAAAATATTCTTTAAAAATTGTATCTTTTTAAATTTGGAAAATGAGCTAGCAAGTGTATTTAATGTTAATCTGTTTTTATCAGTCTTTATACAACATGAATTAAAACATAACGTTGAAGAATTATTAGATTTTGAAATTTATTTTACAACGAATTCTGAGAAAGAGAGAATAATTTTATTCTCGAGAAAAGAAAAGTTACAAGATTGAAATACAATGAAATTGGATGCCAGAGTAAATAAATTAGTTGGACAATACTAATATTTAGTTATTTCTAAGTAGTATTAAAATCCTTAAAATCGACAGAGATGATAATCGCCAAATTAGATTCTCGCCTTAATAAAAATGTTCTTTGAATACTTCACGGAGATGTCTTTACCACCATTTAATTTTTCAAAGTCCCTTAACGTCGTTATGAATTTCTGATGTCGACGGTTTCAACGAGGCGAGATAAAATTGAAAACTTGATTCAATCCCATTGGAAATGGTTGACAATCTTCATTTTTAAAGGAGTTGTAAATTCAAATAACGTTACAACCAACAAGAGATGAGATTAAATCTGATTAAAAATATATTAATACTAACCAAATCTACCAGAAAATTCCTATATTACATTGAATCAAAATTTTTAACGATTTTCTCGAATCTACTTTTCTCAAGACAGATAAGGAAAGAACGAAAGTAGACAAGATTTTCTAGATTATTTTTCTTCTCGAAGTTATTAATTATCTATAAAAAAATATCAATTCTCCCAAACTTTTATTCCATCGTTTAATATTTTAATATTAGAAATACAAACATTATGATATTTCATCTAAATATTTGTTTATTTAAAAAAGAATTATTTATAAAATTATTAAAAATTAATTAAAATCATTAAATCTAACATACAGATGATTAGAGATAATTACGAAAGTAATTAAATATAATATAATTATCTAAATTAAAATTAATATATTAATTTTGTTAAAAACATTTGCACAATTTTAATAACTGCAAGAACAAAAAATCTATAACTCAATTTGGTTTTGTAATTTTAGCATTTAAAGCCTTTAATATTATTAGAGATTGAAAAAAAAAATTGATTAACACGTGAATTCTATTTGACCTTAGGAGCTCGCGTGGGTTTTCCGTGGGTGGGTTCTGAAATCTTTAGTGATCTCATCCCTTCTCATACTAGTTTTCTACCCCTGTTCTATAGAAATTTGCTCGAAAGGTCATGAAACAGCTCTCTTATCAACTTCACGATTAATATTAATGCATACATTAAATTACTTCTCCTCATTATTGTTATTATTCTATCTTTAAAACGTTTTCATGTAGGGTTACCACTCTCTCTGGGCAATTTTTGAATTTAATTATATTCATGAAACAAGAATTTTCTCGTTATTTCTTGTTGCGAATTGCGACTTCTAGAGTGAATTGTTGGAAAGAAAATAGGAACGAAGGGGTTCATTTTGGGTCAACGACCACTTTCATGAACCCGAAATAATTCCGATCCATCGTGATTTTTTAACGAGATAAAATTTTCCCTTTCGAGAAATTGTAAACTTTCGCGATTTGATTGAAAGAAGTTAAAATGAATTATGAAAATAGTTGGCAAATGTTGAAAATAATTTACTAGGATAGAAAGGTATTTTGAATGAACGTTTTTTTCAAAAATTTATTAAATTTTATGTGATTAAACATTCGAATTAAGGTAAATTCTTTTCATATCAAAAAATAACTAACAATGAAAATAATTATTAGATTATATAATATATTTACAGTTTTGCTTTTAGTTTTTAGTTAGCTTTTATAATTAAATTCACTTATATCGCGATTCTTTTTTAAATATTAATAAAATTTGTTAAAAATTATGCATTATATGTTGTTCTTGTTATATTTTTTTCATTATTCTTTTTTATTTTTATCAAGTAAAATTAGATTCTAGTTCCTAGTATCATGATTTAAACATAATCGATTTAATATTCAACCATTCTTTGTATAACCTCAAAATTTTCGCGTTTAATCAAAGTGACAAATTTTCCGGATAAAAGGAGAAGGATGAAAAATGACAAAGGTTAGGGAAAAATTATTGGAATGTTACGTTCGTTTCGATCCAGTTGTCCGTGTCTTTTTAACGAGTAGATGCGTTTTATACTCGGTGGTTTTGACTGCGTGGGCGGGATATGGAAAGACGGGGGCGTTAGTGAACCGTAGAGGCGAAATATTACAGGGTCAAATGACAATTTCAAACATTCATGAGATTTTTTTTCTTTACGGATATGTTTTACTTCCTCAAAACTCGAATCTTATTATTCAAATTCCTCCAGAAAAACATTTCTCAAAACAGGTGCATTGTCGAACGAGGACAATGAAAGGGACACGTATTCATTTTTAAGAATTTTTCTGCATCAAATTTCAAAATTTTCGCCAGAAATTGAAGATTTATCAATTCAGTAACAATTACTTATTTTAAAAAAAAATTATTTCTTTAATCAATATTCAATATGAAGTCAAAGTATATAATTTTATAAGAATTTCTTTTTAATCTCCTTTCTTATTAGTAAAAAACGAATTTACACTGTATTCTTTATTATAGGTTATTAGTTATAGGTTTTTGAATCATTGACAAAAATCTATCTGAAATCCTCTGAAAATACACTTTCGCTTTCGTGAAACGTATGACACATATATGAAAAAAATGTTAAATCAATGGAAATTTCATCCCCATCATGTTATCATTATGTTACTTTTCGAAATTTTAAATAAACGAGAAACAAAACGAATCGGGAAATCTCATTTCCACGTAAACGGAGATATTAGAGGATAGATAATTTTTCCACAAGAATAGGAATTTTTTCGAAGAAAAATAATGCAGCTTGGAAACATAAGGATGAAAAATTCATGTTTTTCAAGGGATACACAGTCTCGAAGGCACGGAAATATTCATCGCGTATCATCGATAAACACGCGATGGGGATCGGTGAGGGGGTTGAAAAGGGAAAGTATCGCGTGCAGATAAATTCCGGGACACCGACGGTGAACTTTTATATTTTAATTAATAATTTACATCGACACTTTGGATCTGCAATGATTAGGAATAAATACATATACTCGAGTACATTTGAGGAAAGGGAGTAGGAATCTCTATTTTCTCGAAAAATGAAGGCGAGGCTAGTGGTCCTAAAAATGACAAAATTAAGAGCGTTGCTCTCGTCGATTTTCTTTTGTTTATTCTTCCTCTTAGAGAAAATCTAAGATGAATATTCCAATATTTGTCAATTCTCCGTTTGAACAAATGTTTGCAGCCCTTTGTTCCAAAGAAACTGCAGTGCATATCCATGGAATATTTAATATCCCGAATATTTTTACTCCAAGTTTGCGTATTCAATTTTGTTTCCTCCGCAAATATTACTATTATTTCTCATCACTTTATCTCATCATCGTACAATAATATCACCCAAAAATTTATATATTTTTTTGGATAGCTATTTTTCTTGCATTTCGAATGAAATTTTTCTTTTTTTTTTTTTTTAGGATGTTTACGAAGGAATTATATTTGTACAAATTAAAAGAATTAGGTAAGAGAATAGTAAATGAGTGATTTAAAGAAAGAAGGGATAAGGAAAAAGTTGTCTCGCAATCCAATTTAAATTTAATATAACTACATAATGAAACGAATGATCGAGATTCTAATCTAAATAATCGCGTATGTTTGATTTCTTCCAAAAAGAAACCATTCTGTAAATGTAATATTTTTTCCCTACACCTTATTCGTTATTTCAAAAAAGCAAACATAACTCAGGAAAGAGATACAATCTCGTTCAACTATTTGAACATCTCGCGTGGAAACAAAGAGAAAACCTCGATGGAAGGGTTGAAAAAAACTCTGCAAGCACGTCTTTGCAAGGGAGTCGATCCATTTCCGGCGGCATTTCGCTTGCGGTTCCGGGAACAATGGCAAACTTGTTGCGCCGAGCAGGGTTTCAACGGCAAAATCAAGAAGTGCATCAGGTGGACAACAGAGAAAAGAAATTTATATTCATCGAAAGGTGTGTGAATCGAATTTGGATTATAGTTTTTTTTCTTTTTATTCAAAAAAAACTCGTGATCATTTTGCCCGCACGCAAAATGTGCACAAAGCCACTAATTTTCTTATTTTTTTCCCCATTACGTAACGTTAATTGTCGTAATAAATAAATTAAATAATTGTAAACACACACTCATGCTGTGTACCAACGGTTCTCAATCTCTAAATAAATGCGTATTATTAAAATTTAAAAATTCCAACATCAAGAATATCTCGTAGAAATTTATTCATTTTTTTAATCTAGGGAAAGAAATCCTCAGTAAAAGATTAATTCCTCTATATTGGTTAATTAAAAACAATATGAGGAGAAGAAGACTGATTTTTTTTATCCCCATAATTCGATATAACAAAATCTTTGTTAAAATTTAAAAATGAACATGAGACAAGCACTTGTTGAGAACCGCTGCTCCTATATCACAGCCATATACTCAATTCAGACACAAGAGACATCGAATTATATTCAAAGTACTTACACCACTCCAGTCATAAGGAAAGAAGCCCCCATGCTCGTTCCAATTATCAATATCCACATAGTACATTCCCGCCGTCATGACGAACACCCAAATGGCGAGATTGATAGCGTTTAACACGTTATTGAACACCAGGGATTTCTTCACGCCCGCGGCCATTAGCAGCATCATCAGTATAGTAATGACGAACGCGAGGAAATCGGGCGGTCGACCTTTATCACAATTATTTTATTAATCGTCAATATTATGTCTTTATATATATATATTTTTCTAAAGATAAATTATTTTTATATTTATTTAATACAATTCATTTGTATACCAGTATTTCTCAACCTTATTAAATATTTGTTTTACAGGAACTCACTGTATATTATATAAATTAATAAAAATTTCTAATTTTATCATTAATGAAATGTATACATACGATTGAGGTTACGGTTGAGGCTTAATTTTTTGGGTTTATATCAGCACTTGTGTATTTCAAGGAATTTTTAGCAGTGAAGATCTATAAGTTCAAAATTGGATGTAATATCATGATTTACAAATTGAGAAATACTGCTATCTGTAAAAGTGGAAATAATTATTAAAATGGAAATCGATGTAGGCGAAGATAGAATCTTGTTTTTTTCTATTCTTTATTATTTTTATCGGGACATATTGAGCAATTGAAAGATGCCATCTTAATTAACGAAACCCAATTTTTGCTATCGACTAACGAGATTTCTTGCTTTTGTCAGGGATGCCGAATTTATGCTTTCCAGTTCGCTTCTTTCTCGTTACCATTTTCAAGTATATTTCGAAATATCATCTATTCATTCTTAAACCTTGTATAATTAGAATTTCGCTTATACAAAGATTCATTTATGATTTATAAAAAGGAAGGATTATAAATTTTAAATAAATCCTTTGATTCATAAACAGAAATCACAGATGAACGGATTCTTTGGTTACAAAATTAAATTTTAATGCGAACAAGACTTCAAAATTATGTGGTATTATAAAGAACAATTAAATATTTAAAAAATGTTTTTTTGAGAATCTGAAATCAAATGTTAAAAAACGGTAAAAAACTCTTCGTATATCTCTTTTTTTTATAAAACATTTTAATTAAAGAGACTAATAATAAATTTTAGATAGATCGTAAATTATTTCGATTCAAAATATACCGTATGAAATTTGATTAAGCTTTTATTTTGATTAAGCTTCGTTTCAACGTTATGTTGCTAGTTTAAACTTTAATAACGAAAACGTAAAGGGATGTTAATAAAAATACAATGTTCTATAGAATCAAGATACAATATTACACAGTAATGATGAATACGTGTCGGTGGGACCTCAATTTCCGGTTTGGGGGCGTTAATACGAAATTATTTCCTTTACGTATTCCTCGGCAAACGATTTCTCCTCGGAAATCAATTTCTGCGTTTCAACGATTTTAATTTTTTCCCCGATTTTAATTCCCTACGGCGATTAACTGTCTTTTTTTCCGATGACTGAGTTTTATTTATTCATGTACTATGCACACCATCTCCTCTTGTGTTAGTTCTGCATCTGGATAAGCAAAGTTTATAGTGTCCCATTTCGCGTTCGTAGACATTCATTTCGATTCTATTTTTTTTTCTCTCCTATTTTTTCGTTGTTTTCATTCTTCTTTTTTTTTTCTTTTTTTTTGTTCTCCAAGTGATTGAAATGTTGCGACGGTGTATGAAAGAAATGTGGTATACTCATTTCGGTAGAATCGAACTGGAATTTTTCTTTCCTGTTTTTCCTTTGTTCTTCTTTTTTCGAATAATGTGATGGGCTCTTTGTATATATCGAGGAATAAATTATTTTTGAAATATTAAAATTAATCATTTATTCAATTTGATTTGTCGTAACTAATTATAATTTATAATCAAAATTAATTTTTGAGGAAAAAATAGTTAAAAAAATTTAAAAAAACTTAAATTTTCGAGATTATTATCAAATTATGTTACTAGAAAGATCAATACAATTTAATTTAAGTAGAAATTTTTTATTATTATGATATCGTTGTTTGAAATTGATTAAAATTTTTGTACAAATAAGATTTTTCTAAATCAAATCTAAAATAGAAATTTCGAACAATATTTAATCAAGTTCTCATTCATATCAGTGGTTCCCAATCTATGAATCACGAATTATTCTTTAAACGTTCATTCATTCAACGTTGATTCATTTTTACTCACCATTTATTTATCTCTATATCGTTATATTCCTCTAGAAATATTAAAATTATCTTTCTCTTATTTAAACTTTATTTGGATAATATATAATAATGTATAAGAATAATATACAAAATAATTTTTTAAATTCTTCTCAACATATGTGAAAAATGAGGAGATGCTTCGAATTATTTAAATATTACGAAGAAAATGTAGATTCAAATTTAAATTAATATTATAATTTAAAACTACAATATTCAAATTACAGTGAATGACACCGAAAATAATTTTTTAAGACAAAATTTTAATGGCCAAATGACTTATAACAGTTTTTAATTATTAACATTTTATGAGAAAATCGGCGGCGAGTTATTTAAATATCAGAAAAGGGGGTTGCTTGATTCGAAAAAGGTTATAAAACATTGACTTGTGTTATTCCACCCTTATCCACCATTTCTTTAAGACGTGTTCTCACAAATATTAAGTTGAGACAGCTTTTTACAAGTTGAGTACGTGAATCACGAATCACCCTGTGTATACTTGGTTGGGAAACGAAGGGGAAAATGTTATGAAGGGGTCGAGGGGAGAAGGGATTCTGGCGAATAACAAAAGAGGGTGCGAGAAGAGCGCTTGCGCGACTCAAGTCTAGCACCTGTGGACCTCATCGATCCAAAACGAAACCGAGCATTTCGATGCCCTTTAACCTGCTCACCTGAACCCCATTTCCTCTGTTCTTATTCTCTTCCTATGCCGTATTATTCGTTTTTCGTCGTTTTATCCCAAACTGACCCTTTGATCCCCCCAACTTCTCTTTCATACTTGATCTTAAACTCGATTATATCTTTTTCAATATTTCTTTTGTGATTTTAAACATAATAATGTTAGATTAGGATTACTGAAAACATCGTATGATGTTTGAATTAAATTATCTTATTATATATAGGTTAGAATTCACGAATTTTAACTTTGCGAAAATTATTTCGTTTGTTCTTTTCAATTAATAAATTTTATTTTTTTAACACTGTGATATATGGAAACAATTTGTTTAATATTTTATAAAAAAAATTCTACTAATAATATTTAAAAAAATAAAAGTATGTTATAACATTTCACTATCAAATTTCTTTTTTTTTGTAGATTAGAAAAAAGTAGATTTTTAGTGTATTATTTCGAGATATTTATTTGAAATTTTAAATTAGGTTAAAATATAAAAATTCAGAAAATGTTTTCTTTCTTACGTAATAAATTCAAGAGGAAAGAAGATTAAAATTCTAGACTATGATCTCATAAAACTAAACTTATAGAAATACTCTAAAATGGCGAATAAGAAAGAGGAAATAAGTTGTCACTTCTTCTTTTGTTTCCCGGTTGGTCTCTTGAGTAAAACTTAACTGCAAAGTGCATAGGAAGCAAAGTATGCGTAGAGCATTCGAATAATGGCACGCTTTACTGGAAAGAATGAAAAAAGGTTAGAAAACCCAATTCAGTCGTTATCATTTATTGCGACAATGGAATGGCAAAGATAATGATATTAACGAAAAATTTTCAAGGATCATCGAATAGAAAACTTTCATCCGAATGGGAAAGATACGTAAAAATTTTAGTTTCCATATTTTTATTCTATTTTTCTTTGGTTTGGTTAAAATGATTTTTTTTATTTTCAGAATTCAATATATGTTTAATAATATTTGAGGAAAAAAGTTGTAGAAAAATAAAATGATATTATTTTGGACAAATATAAAATAATAAAATAAAATAGATAATTCTAATTGATAAAAGATATTTTGAAGATATTTGGATATCAAGGAAAAAAGTTTCGATAAGAAATTGTGGAAAAGTTATAAAATAAATTTATAAATAAATAAACTTAAGATATAATCTAAAAGTTAGAATATTTGGAAATAAAGAAAGAGTAAGATAAATATAGAAAAGAGAAAACAAAAATTTTGAAGGAAATTTGAAATTTATAAATATATTTTTAAATTTTTCTTATATTTTTAAATATTAAAACAATATTATAAGAAATTTTTTTAATCATAAAAAAAGTGAAATTTCAATATTTATATAGTACTTAAATTATTTAAATTATTGATATCAAGAATAATTTTATTTTATTATAGATATTCTGAATAACGAAAATAAAGTGAAATCATTTTTCATGATTTATTTAAATTAGATTTAATTAATTTCCATTATAGATTAATTCTATATAAATTTCAATTTTTTGTCATTATAGTTAATCTAATCTAACTTTTCGTCGAATTTTCCAATGTTTTTATTATTTGACTAATAAAATTATTTTAACATTTTAACATAAAATTCAATTGAAAATTTGCAACGATATACAAAATTTTGCTAAGACTTGTAGTCTTCGACAATGAAAGCGACCTTTAATGATTAAAATGCAGCAGAGCGTGCTCTATCTACAAATCGTATGTTCTCATAACTCGTTAAGCTTTTTGCATTGAAATGATGCAGGATAGCAAGAAAGAATTTTAATGTTTGCTATCTATTTGCAAAAATTAAAACTTTAATAATCATAGATAATATTTAAGAAGTAGCATTACTCTTTTGATTATTTATTAATGAAATTATTATATTTGTTAGAAAAATGTAATTTAAAAAATATAAAAGAAATATTAATTTCTTTTTTCACTTTTCAACATTGCAAGTAGTATGATATGTAATAGGTAGATATAACAATAACAGAACAAATAAATAAATTAATGAAATCAATTGAGAAAAGTTATTTTATCAGATTATTCTTTAAAAAAACTTGTGGTCGAAGAAACAATGAAAGTTATATGATTGATCGACATTGAAAATCGACTATTAATAATATTTTATATTTAATGAAGAAAAGCATTAAAGCAACGATATAAAAACGGAAATTAAATATCGGATGAAAAGTAAATACAATGATTAAGATACAAAATATAAAATAAACAAATAAATAAATTAATCGAAGAAAATAGAAAAACGTTTATGTATAAATATTTTGATCATTTCCAAATATTTTGATCTATACTACTATAAATAAATATTTAATAAAATATTTAATGAATTTTAACAATTTTACGAATATTTTTTGCCAATTTGTTGTATTTTTTATTTTTTTGTTTTTTAATAAAATATGATTTATAAAAATTGATTTTTATAAATGTATTATTAAAATTTTTTTCATAATATTCAAATTTTTTATTCTGATTTTTTCTTTTTTTTTTTTTAATTTTTTCTTAAAATTCTTTCATCATCTCGCAAGTAGAATAATCCGTTATCCATACATCCAAGTAGAATGATCCTTGCATACGGTCGATACACCGTGAATAGAATGTTCCACTTTCATGCCTCGACAGTGGAATCATCGCGTGCATGATCAGACGTTAAGAACTTTAACTCACCAACACCGTAGAGATCGAATATCCGATTGTCCGGTTTATCTCGGTTACTTAATCAGCTCGTGAAATGAATCTCGTGTTTATACGGCGTAATAATCAGATGCAATTGAATAATCATCTCAGTACCAAAACTGAGTAATACGAGTCAACGATTCATTATCCTATGATGGAGAAAAAATCTTTTTTATTATAATATTGATAATATTAATAAATTGTAACGGATTGCACAATAATGATTTCAACATTATTTTAACATTCAAATAACTTGCAATTGCGTTTCCTCTCCTAAGATAAAAAATTTTAAAAATTAATACAGTTTTTTATCGCCATGGAATGATGAAGTGATTAAGAAGTGAGAGCATTAAGTTAAATATTAAAATTTCATTAATTAAAAATGATTTCTTTGTGAACATATATTGGAAACCATTGATATAGAACATGGATCATCTCACCTAACTTGCAGATCTTGAAAGAATTAAATGAATTACAAAGTGATTTTTGTATGGGATCGTAATAATTACTCTCGTGGTGGCAATATAATTATATTAAAATAAATTCAAAATCATCAATTATGAAAATAACTCCTAAGAAACATTTCACGATCTGTAGATTGGAAAACTAACGCATTTTAGAGGTTATAAGCAATCGATAGATGGCGTATCAAAGCGTAAATGGCTTACCAAAAATGGTTCCCACGCTGTTTGCTATCGCCCCGGAAACGGCACCGTCCGTAAGGGCGTCCAAGCAGGCGCTAAGGGCGCAGGCACACGCGCTCGTACCTATAAGGTACTCCAATATCATGTTCCATCCTATAATGAATGCTATTAATTCGCCTACGGTCACGTAACTATACATGTAAGCGCTGCCAGTCGTGTGAGGCACTCGTACTCCAAACTCGGCGTAACATGCTCCTACAACATCAATGCGAAACACCAATTTTCAGAAATTAAAGTTGAGACGCGAAATAAAGTAAAAGAAATAGTAAAAGAGTGTAAACTCGATTTAATAAATTTATCTTCAGAGATAAGAATTGGTTTTTATGATCTTTCTACTTTATCCAATAAAAACTTATATAGCTGCGATAAAAAATCGATACGGGGAGAATTTATCAGCAAGATTAATTGATTGAAACGGAGAAATATTCGATCATCTGGAATCAAATTCCAAAGAATTTGATCAATATTTATCTTGATGATCCTATAAAAAATTTAAAGAAAACATATATTGGAAAAATAGTTTGAAGAAACATAAAAATTTCATTCGAAATAATTTCATTAGAAATAAGTGTTTGAATAATTTTTTCAAAAAAATCGACGCGAATGATACGTGAATGAAGGGCAAGAAAGAAAAAGAGAAAGGGAGAGAGTAACATCAACTGGAATAATGAGGCAGCGGTGGCGATTAATGAAATGACGTGATAAATTAGCAATCAGCCCCAACCTACATCCGTTATCGACATTTTAATCCGTTCGTTGATTCGTCTCGACAATTGGCCACGTTCTGATGTAACTGATTAAAGCTTCACACGTTTAGAGATTGTTAATTGGCATCAAATACACAGTCAAAGATTTAAATTAATTAGCTTGGTGGCATTGATTTTCTTCCGATTTTTTTCTTTTTATCCTCCCTCTTTTCTTTTTTTTTTTTTTTTGCTTATATTTTATTGATCATGGCACATACGCTGGAACAAATGACCAATTTGAATTTTATCATCGATAATCCGATGATGCATCGATGATGAATATATTTTGAAACACGTTAATTAATTATGCTTGTATTTATTTAGTTGTATATTTATAAAGAAGGATATTTGGTATTAATATCAAGTTTTTCAGTTTTTTTCTCGTAATTTTAATATTGAAAGTATTATAATATTGTTAAATTTATTATTTAAATATTATAGAAATTTAGGATTGTGGAGAAAATTTCACATCGTAAATTATAATAAGATGATAAATAATAATACTTAATCTATCATAGTATCTTTATTTTTTTTATCAACATTGCTCTTGGATTTCCATTTCTTCCATTTTCATCTTTTCAATGTTCTAAATATTCGAAAATTCTGAGAATTATTTATCAAAATTTTGTTTCTTTATTTATACTTTATTTAGTTAATTGAAACGTTCTATAGATTCATTTTTCGCTGATCCTATAATGTGTATAATAACAATTTCAATGAATTTATTCGAGCAAGCATTTCAATAGCACGGTACAAAAGAAAATCCCACATGTCTGTAATTTTCATAATTTCACGGATTTCCAGTTCTTTAATTCCTTCGATCCAATGGCCATCTAAAGTCTCTTTTTGTCTTTACTTCGTATCATGAAAAAGAAATATCGTATGACAAAGAAACATGACGCAAAGATCATGGTTCATCTATCTTTATAAAAATGGGAATTTGATTCTAATAACAAAGTTATAGTGTGTTTCGAATGTATATTAGAATAATCTAAACAATTGAATGCACAAAAAAAGAGTATGAAATAGAATTTTCATTAATATTGAATCTATATCTATCTTAATTCATTCAGATGCAATATAATTCTTATTTATTTAAATTTCATGATTAGAATTTTATTTATCGAAATTATAATAGAAATTATGATACCTAAATTCCAGTAACAGTTACTAAAATTCTATTTATCTAAACTTACTTTAAAGTATATTTATCCAAAGTATCCTTCCATGAGTTTAGCTAAAATGGAATTCTATTGTATGCTTCGTTGATGACTTGACCAAATGTGTCCTAGGAATATCTGCATAATTATACCTAGATAGAATAAAAGAGAACTAAAATATACCAATAAATCTATTGATTCTTAATAAATTATCAAAATCTTTTCAGAAATATTTCAAAGAACATTCGATAACATTCAATTGAAGTTGCAAAAAAATAATAATAATAAAATTTTTAGATGTGCGCGTGTTGAAATAGAATATTAATCGAAAATGATCGTATGGAAAATCGAAAATCGAGCGCACGGGGTCACTATGTAAATATTCAAACCTACAGGGTCTACGCGTCTCGGGACACGGAAGTATGAGTGACAGTGTAGCCCGTAAATCTGATCCAATGTTATTTTCCACTCGCCACATCGAACCATAACGCGTATCCTCTCCTATATGTGTCATCGGGCGAAAATGTATTGGAAGGACGTGCATGGTGATCATGATCCGTACTCGTGACCAGTAGACTGATACGGGAAAAATAGGAAAATGCAAAATCTCGAATGCAGGAAAGGATATCGTGAGAAATTTCATGCTACAAGTGAAACAAGGAAAAGTGGAAAGCATAATTATGTGTTTCACATAATACCGAGAAATTTTAGCAGAAATTTTCGGAACGATTGAAACATTTTAAAAATAAATTTTTAACGAAACAGAAAATTAAATGGTGTGTTAAAATGGTAATTGGAAAACTGGAGCAAATTAATTTTAACTTTTAATATATCTGTGTATTTTATTTTATTTTTATATCGCGTCAAATTTTTTTTTATTCTTTATTCCAAAAGTGAAAACTTAATTTTTCATTAATCCAACGATTATTATTTATAAATATATTACTCGATAAAACCTAGAGGTCAGATCAAGAATGGTATATATGAAACTATATTCGTCCAGACGTTCTATAAGTAGAATCAGATTATATATACTCAGGTATAGGCAGGTTTCATAAAATCTGACACACTGACACAATTCCTAGAGAGAATGTCTATAACCACCAACTGGAATAAAATTATTTCAATTCGTGATATTCAATTTCTAAGAAGTATATACATACTTCATATATGGATAAAATTTTGCATAAAACAATGAATCATCATTTTGTTAACGTATATACGTTATATACGTCGTCAGTAACGTTTTTTTTTTCTTTTTTCTTTTTTTTTTTCACTTACCGGAAAAAATGGAAGCAATGGCCGCAATTATGAACGAGATGACGACACCTGGGCCGGCGACGCTGCGCGCCACCATCCCCGCGACTAGGTACATTCCTGTACCAACGCAGGAGCCAACTCCCAAGGATGTCAAGTCCAGAGTCGTCAGGCACTTCTATAAAACAAAAAACGGATTCATTTAAATTTTTATCATCAATCTATAATCATTATTATTTTTTTTCGCAATTTACTAGAAGAATGATATTATGGATAATTTATAGTTTCTAAAACGAAGGAATCTTGAATTAAATGTATATATTATTTCATTTATTAATACACAAAGGAAAAAAGAAAATTAAAATGAGAATCGCTGATACATTGGAAGTTTGTAGTATGTAAACAAAAGTTTATGGTCAATAGGAAAAATGAATCTCGTCTGCTCATCCGTGACCTAGTTCTCGATAAAGTTATTCAAATATTATACTGTGTTTCACATTGAAAAGTCTTGTTGAAGCGCGAATTCTTCCATGAAATTTTCACTAAATGTTCACTCCCGAGAAACAATAGGTAGCTGCCTAAGGAAGATGTTTCGAAATTAAGTTTCTCAATAAATGAGTGATCAACATCGGTTGAAAACTTTGCCCGTCTATTCTAGTTTTAGAAGAAAAAATTCATAAGAAAACAACGATCGAACGGAAATGTTTTGAGTCTGTACATTATGCAGGAAAAAAATAAAAGAAAAAAAAAAGAAATAACTTATATATACTCCGAATTTTTATGTGGAGAATAAAAAATTTCATAACATCAATTTTTCTACATTGTTATATTTCTACAAAAAAAAAATTATGAAAAGTTATTTGTTTCGTTACATCACGAAAAATTTTTTGAACGATGCTCTATCAAATTATTAAATTAATCAAAAATGAAATTCGTATGAAGAGCAAGTTATTCGAATATTAAAAAAACGAAATTTAAAAAAAAAATTGAGAGACACAAGGTTGATTTAGGGACAAGAAATTTTTAGAAATAATAATAAATTAAAAAATATTAAATTAAAAATCAATATTGATTGTTAAAATTCATCAATATTCCCAAATAAAAGCAACTTCGAAAAACGAAGAATATATTATCTTCTCTATTTTAATTTTCAAATTAAAAAGAATGAAATATAAGAGGGAAAGTGTTTCATCTTGCAAAAAAGAAATTAAGTCCCTATTGCTTGCGATGATTGATGGGCCAGAATAAGGGAATCTGAAGGGACGTAGAAGTTGAACGCAAGGGGTTGTAAAATCTTGTTAAAAATAGACGGAAATCGATACGCGCAGGTGGATACTATATACACATGGGACGTTTCTTTTCCTTAAAGATTTAGAATCTTAATATCATTCTTCGTATCGTGCAAAGAAACTGTTCTGACACACAGACGCGAGAAGACGATTTAAATTTGCTTGTGAGTCTATTGTATCGACTTATTTATTATTGAAACGTTCCATTCATGCAAAAATGATATTTATAATGTTTATAGATATAAATAAAGTTTCTAAATTATCAGGAAATTGTATCGAATCGCAGAAATGAAAATATTTATGAGAAATTATAAATTTTTTATAAACCATTCAAATTAAATGAGAAAAGAATTTTATGGAATAGAATTTTCAGTAGGATAAATTAATTGATCGATTATTTTTTAATGCTTTTATTTTTGCTTAAATTTTTATAATATTTAAATAATGTATTTACAAAAAATTAAAATTTATTCTTTTTCCTATATCCAATTATATATTATATTTCTTTCAGTCTTTTGAGATCACATATGGGTCGAAAAAAAAATAATAAATTGTTAAAATAAAAAGACTTGCCTGTAATTTCTGCTTGGAATCGGTCGGATGCAGTGGCTCAGGTCCAGTTTTTTCCTGGTCATCCTGAAGACTTTCCACATTTTTCGTTCGTATAAATTTCCCGAAGAGCTCCAGGCCTTTCTCCCGATCCATCAGTTCGAGCTTCATTGTTCCTAAAAGCAGATAACATCAAATGACATTGCCTAAAATTAAACTTAAAATAAGAATAATTTTTATTTTTTCAAGAAATCAAAAATTCCTTCGAAATAATCCCTTAGATAGATTAATTTTAATTCAATCTAATTTGTTTCCGAAATAATTAAAATTTAGCTTATTTTCATAGTGACTAACGTTCTAGTAACATTTTGATATCTTTTCTAATCTTTGTCTGATCGATACATACTTGTATATTAGTGTTTTTTTTTTATTTCCTGTTTTGAATTACAAAATTAGATTTATAGTAAAAATATAAAAAAGAAAGAAAAATTTCTAAAATTATATAATTTGACGAATAAAAATTGAGTGAAAATTGAAATTCGATATGGAAGTTCACAAGTGGATGGCTTTTTAAGAGTCTGGGAAGACGCATTTTTAAATTATCGATTTATTATTAGTGACATTTGGCAGATTATCTGCGCAGTTTATGTTCTTTGTCCTTTTGAACAATATTTTTAAGAGGAAAAAACGGGATTTTATTTTTAAGAGGAAAAAAGAAAAATATGTCTCGCCATCTCATTATTCTCAATTATTTTGATGAATCAATAATTAATTTCTAATAATTTTTTCCTTCACAAAATTTGTTTTCATATATAAAATGTCTCACTTGATTTTTTTTTAACAAAAGAATATTTATTAATATATTTGTTTTTCTAAAACAATAAAAAAAATTAGTTGAAAAAATGACAAAAAATTTCGTGATATTTTAAAGAAACAATAATTAAAGATTTAAAAGTCTAAAGTACAATTTTTGAAAAAAAAAATGTCAGTGAAATGAAAATATGTTGAAAGATATTGATATAGTCTCAAAAAAAGAAAAAGAAAACGGATCCAGAAGAGAAAAAAAGGATTGTGTAAGGATGTCAACAAGAAGAATAATCGTTCAAAAAAAAAGTGGTGCATTCTATGAAAGGTATTCGCAGATAAATTATTCAAGTCACGCTTCAAAAATAACATCAACATCTATGAAACTGCCGCTTGAATTTCATCGTACTAATGGAATTCCTGAACATTGACTGATAACTTAAAGAACTATATTGCTACATCCAAATCTGGTTCATTTCGTATCATTTTAACCTTTGCAACTTTTTTTGTTTCCAGAATTATTTTAATTTATTTATTCGAAATATTGAATTACTAAATCATGATCCAATCTAATTATCTAAAAATCTAATTATAATTAGAGAAAATATATAATTGATTATTTTTAATTCTTGATAAATTCTCTTCGAGAGAAAAAAGAAATGTTTTCCATTGAAATTTCTGGAAATCCTCAAGTAAGTCAAAATAAAATTAAAATAGAAAATTTCAATTTTAGTACTTAAAAAGATTTCGACCACATAAAAAAATAATTTAGATTAAATTTATGTCAGATTGATGTGAGATTTAATTTTATATTTGATTGAATTAAATTTGAATCAGATTAAGGTCAAGTTTAGATTGGATTTCTGACAATGAATCACAATCTCCAATAGTTACGTTAGTAATTGCGAATAGTACAGATGCATATTCAGTTCCTTGTCAAAGGAACTACAATCAAAGGCTTATTTTAATGCTGATTCTATGAGTATATTATAATGCTGCAAATTCATAATTGTACTCTATTTTCTCCTGAAGGATACAAAAAATATATAAAGATCACATAAAAAGAATATGTTATAAATATTTATTGCACAAAATATTAAGTAAATAGTAAAGAATAAAATTACGAAATTTAATCTAAATAGATGTAGTGACTTTTAACAATACTAATTATGAATTAATACACTCTAAAATTGTGGCAAAATATATATTGCACAGGTTGACGTCATAAGAATACCTAACCTACATAGTTAAGCAATAAAGATGGCGGCTACAATTAATAAGTGTTCATTATAGATTGATTCTCTTTGAAATTTCAGAAGTAAATAGATAATGAGAGAAGAAGAAAAAAATCACGTCAGCATACACGTCAGTCTACAATAAACAATCTTTCAAACAATTATCAAAAGGATATGCAGAATTTAGATTGCGTATTCCGAAAAAGAAATATGTCACTATCGTAGTGTCACTTTAATCTCTGTCCGATATTTTTAGCTGAAATTACGTTAATGAACATTTTAAAAGTTATTTTAAAACAAATATTTTCTAATCTATCATTTAAATACAGAAATAAAAATGAATTTTTATTTTTATTTTTTTTTTTTAGAAAAATTTCTAGAAAATTTTTTTAAAAAAAAATTGAAAAAAGATTTTCAAACAAAAACTTGTCAAAACTTGACTCGAAACTTACATGTTTGTTATTGCGAAAAATAACTTATAGCAAATCATTTTTGAAACTCATTATCACGTAATCGGAAAATCGACCCATATCTGAATTGATTAAAAGCCCGCAATAATTTCTTGCATGCTCGTGTGCATACTAGAACGTCACCTGTGATATTACAAAACTTTCGCTATTCTATCATGGCGTCATCTGTTCAATTGGTATATTCGTTCTGTTCACATGTATGGAAACTTGCCAAAAATGAGAAAAAATAATATTGAAAAGAGAGATATATAATACTCGATATTTTAAAGAAAAAAAAATTAAAGTTGAAAAATAAAATTAAAATTATTCATTCGGAAATTGGAAAATTTTAAAGAGATTATAAAATAATTTTCTTGAAGATACTTCTTAATGCCATGCTTAATGCCATAAATTTTATTCCTAATACACTACTGTCAATTTTTTCTTGAAGTCGAGAATTTTACTATTGTTTGAAATATACAATTGCACAAAACTTCTTAAAAGTTGAACGATTTAAATTCAACTTCAAAAAATCAAATAAATTTAAAATAATTTTAAAATACTCATTAACATTGACAATAAATTTCGAATGATTTATCATTAGAATGATTTTTCTCGCATTTTTATAATGTTTTCGAACATTAGAGAATATAACATTACACATTGTAAAATTTCAACAAACTTACATTCAAGAAAGTATTATGATCGAAAAAGTTTTCCATTAACCGAATCCTCGATAAAAATCTAATTTAATTTATATTCAAAAAAGTTTATTCATACTCAAAAAAGTTTATTCATTATTTAATAAGAATCTGGCTTAATTATATAAAGTATAAAAATACAAAATTTTTTAAATCAATCATTTTTTGATTTACATTAAAATTTGTTTAAATACTTTGATATATAAAAAAAATTAATATAAATAAAAATTAATGAAAAATTAATTTCTTAAAAAGTAGAAAAGTTAATTAGAAATTTAGTATAAAGTTAGTATAAAGTTTCTTAAATTTATAAGGATTCAAATAAAATTTGTTTGAAAGTAAGGAAACAAGAATCTAATAACGGATTCATATAACATTATATAGAAATTTATGAAGCGCAATACATTTGTTTATTTATAATTAATAGTACATTCATAATGAACGATAAATAAGATTATTATATTGACTATTAAAGTATTTCCTGCATGAAGAAGCATAATATAATTTATGTAATTTAGACATAGACAAAATCTTATCAAATTTTTCGTTCCAAAGAAGCATAAATATCGTTTAAGATATCGTTTAAGAACTGAAAGATTTTTTAATAGATATTTAAAATTTAAAAATTTTTCCGAAGAATATGAAAAAATATAATCGATAAAGTTTTTATATTATTTTATATTATATCCAAGTTTTTATATTAATTCCTAACAAAGATCCAAGTACTTCTATATAAGAACAGGTTTCCCTAAGGAAAACCTTATATGAAACTTTCGGAAAATTGCATCTTCTACCTTTTTCCCGCTCTTTTTTAATTCATAACTAAAGAAAATTGCAATAATTTATCAAAAATAATTACTTCCAACTATTTTTTTCTATTTCCAATTTCAGTGCAACAAGAAGAGTTTAATCATAAATTTTTTAAATTTTAAATTTTTAAAATTAGAACAAGATTAGTTTCATAAAATTATTTTAAATTACATAGAGTAATTTAACAGTGGTAATCTTATTTTCCAAATTCGAATTAGTTTTAATAAAGAATCGTCCATATAATTAAATTAATCATATATTATCAAATAATAGTTTATCAATAATCAATAATCATATGCAAAAATTACAAAGAAAAACAAAAGAGTTTGAAATTTATTATATATATATATATATATATATAATGCAGCATCGAATTCATCTTTTATATTTTAGAATGTTTTATTAATTATGTTAGTTATATTATATTAGCGTTTGAAATCTATTTAATGATTATTAGTACAAATATGAATCATATTTAAGACACATAAACATAAATCTTTAAAGAATTGATTTATATTTAATGAACACCCATTTATGCTTTATTAAATTTGTCTATTTTTCAAAGCATAAAAATAAATACGAACATGAATATCTTTATGTATGATCTGATGTAGGAATGAATCTCAATCAGATTAATAGAATCTATTTTTTTGATTTCCTCTTTTGTTTCTTTTTTTTTTTTTAATTATATCTTTTTAATAATAGCAATTTTATTTTCTTATAATTTCTTATAAGAACAAAAAAACCTGAGGATTTCGTAAAATTCTTATTCCAGTACATTTAACACTCGTAAATACGTTCATTCAACGTTTGTGAATAAAATTCTTCAGTAGAAAGTCTAGATCAATCAAAAGAAATGTTAACAATACCGGTATTTTTTCGAGAAATTGAGCGATGTAATGGCATTAATCCCAGCCAATGGTGTAGAGAAGTTGCTCAGAGACAATTAACCAAGCAATACAGAAAAACATGAAATTTTTTTGTAAAGAAAACAAGTACTCAGTTATCGGTTGACCAATGCTGGCTTTCATCTTCAAGCACAACTGGGACAAAAGAAATTCACTATTCGAATATTTTCTCGTAGCACCCATAAACCAGAATAATAGTGATTATTGTTCCACTTCAGTTTCTTCTCTTTATATGTTTAAGTAAATCGTAGCTTTTTCCTAAAGACAAATATACGAAAGAGTAAGAAATCCACAAAAAACTAGAAAAAACTAATTCTAGAAATAACTAAAAAAAAGTAAGTAACTTTTGTATTTTTCTATTTATTCTATTATAAGTTTCTTCAAGATAAAAGTATATTAGTTATAGAAAATTAAATTTCATAATCAAATAGATCAATGATATAATTTTACGTTTTCTTGCTAATGAATGAAATTTTATTCAATATTTGAATTTTCAATTTATAATATATATATTCAAAATTCACAACATCCAATATATAAATAATATATAATCATATTTTTTTATAATCATATGAATTTTTATACAGATTTCTAACTCCAACGTTTGTATTAATTATTAATTATATCAATGTATCATAAGAAGCTTAGTGAAAGAGTTATTACAAGTTCATTTCACCCAAAACAATATTAACATAGGAAATTATACATAAAATCATAAATTTTTAACATAAAAATATTATTAAAATTTATTATTAAACATGGATATTGTAATATTCAATTATTGTAACAAAATAAAGTTTATGTTGTAATATTTATCTTATATAATATATAATAATATATAATAATATAATATATAATAATATATATAATAATATCTTATCTTATATATTATCTTATAATATTTGTTAAATAATCTAAAATCTTTTTTGAATTTGTTCTAGTTTTCTTTAAATTAATAATTTATTTTAATATCACATTCAATAACAAAATATTTAAACTATCAATTTTTTTTAATCAAACAATTTAATCAAAAATTTAATTTAAAAAAATAGATTGGTAATAATCTTGAAAAGAATTTTTTTTTTTAATGAAATTTTTTGATAACTACTCCATTTTAGGATATTATTAATGATATTTCGAAAGAATCAGAATGGTTTTTTTTTTATTCGAAATATTCATATGTTGTTATTTGCCAAATTGATTAACGAGTGGAATTTTGATTCAGTCCTTTATTTCGATGGCTATTATTTGTTATCCATTACTTATTTAACGACTGCATCACTGCAAAAATGATATTGATATATTATTATTTATTTACAATATATCCTGATATCTATTGCATTTTTTTTGGTCCTCATTCGCTTGAATATGCAAAAAAAAACATAACTCTCTTTTTACAATTTTCTTTTTACTCAGTTCTTTTAAAAAAATATATTTACATTGAAAAAGAACATTTGAAAGTCTTAATAAAAATCGTAATTTGTCATTTTGCATACATATATAATGCATATTTTATAAATATATTATTATTTACTACTATTAAATTAATAAACATATAAAAATAAAAAGAAGAATACATATAAAGGATCTCATATAAAGGATCTCATTCGATTATATCAGATAGAATGAAAAAGATATGTGTAGTGCACAGTTCGTTTTGATGTCAGGAACAACTGAAAACGAAGGCATTCTTGCCCGTGAATTTATTTCCCCTATGAAGATAGCTAGCATACCGCTTGTTGGCTATTGGCCAACTCTTCTAAGGTCGACCTTTGCACAGAGACGACCAAAATCCAGGAACGTACGTATTGAAAGCATTATCAATTCACCAATTCTCTATTCACGTTTTATTTTTACTACATTATTACTCATTGAATCTTACAAATATGGATTTATATAAGTGCACGATATATTTATTATAAATATTTTTGTAAGCATTTTTACATATTATAAATTTTTACATAGATAAAAAATTTTATTAAATTTAATTTTATTAAAAAGTAAAAAGATTGAAATAATATTTTATTGAGACTTTTGTATTTGATAAAAAGTAATTTTAAAATTGTTTTAGAATAAATATGTAGATACAATTGTGATTCAAACGATAAGCAATGAGAACATTCAATTTCACTGCTATTTCCGGGTCAAACATTCGCGAAGGAGTCTTTTTGCTTCTGCTTCTGATGCGAAAGCTCATATGACCGTAAAATTTTGCATAAATTTATCAAAAATGGAACAGAAAACTTCTTAGTTAAAACTTTCTATTTCAAATTTGTGAAATGAAAAAAAAAATATTTATATAAAATAAAAAAAATTTATATTTGTTGGATTAAATATTAAAAAATATTAAAATTATTAAATATTATTAAAAAATATTAATTAAAAAATATTAAATATTAAAAATATTAAATATTTTAAATTTATTTATTGATCTTATTACATGTACTTTTTATTTACAAAAAAATAATTGCAATTCTTAAATCTTAAATCTTTAAAATTTTAAAAAATATGAAACGTGAATATCAAAATAATTTGTCGGAGATGAAGATTTTAACTCTAAACAATTTGATAAATGAAATAACACATTTTCCATGTGACACATATATATAAAAATTACATATTTAGATATTTTTCACATCAAGGACCAAGTATTATATGACTTAATTTTAGATACATCTGATTTTGATCTGATTTTTCTACATTTCGAGATATTTGATTCAACGAGGATAATCTATTTTTAAACTATTTGATAAATAAATACATACATACATATATATATATATATATAAAGTAAAAAAACTTTCTTAAAATGCAGAAACATCAAGCATGCATAATTTTTACTTTTTCATTCTTCAATTTGATAGAAATGAAATTAGGAATGAGGGAAAAAAATATCTTTTTTATATCTAAATAGATCATATATTGTTAAATAAAATAAAAAAAATTCTCTGTAATATAATAATTTAAAAAAACAATTGAAACGAAAGAAAAATGAAATGAAATTATTTTTAATAAATTTATTAACAAATTGACATTATATTATATTATATTGATATTATATTGAATATTTTATATATATATATATATATATAATTCGATATTGGGAATTATAAATTCAATGGTTACGTGTATTAATTTACATCAATTTTTATTATATGAAAAGAAGATAAGAAATTAATAAAAGAATCAATTTTATTGTTTCGCAAGAAAGATCATTCAGTCGAAATAATTGAATTATATCATGCTACTAACAGCTGACCTGTATCCTAACCTCAATTCATTGATGTATACCATGACCTAATCCTTTCTTCAACACACTAATTTGTTTTTTTAATCGACTATGAAAGTACAGAAAAAATAAAAAAGGAAAAATATTGAAATGACACAATTTTAAACATGCATTTTGTAATAATAAAATATAAGATTTATATATTTATATATATATATCATCCTCAATGCAATTTTGTTTAAATTAAAATTATTTTATTAATTATTAATTTAAACAAAAATATTAAACAAATAATGATAGTAAATAATCACATGATCATTAACTTAAAAAATTAGCAAAAATTAATCTCATTCTATTTAATTTCTCAACAAGAGAAAAACTATAATGATCAAATTAATCATATTCATTTGAACGAAAATGATAAAAATGTTTAAATTTTCAAACAACCAAATAGGCAAAAAAAAAATTGATATACAAGTTCTATTTAATTAAATCACACGAAATGGTATTTGTAATAGAGAAAATGCGATATTTTTAAAGCTGTCACAATGAAATACAAGCGCTTGTAATTGCAATTCTACGAAGATAACGTTCCGTACATTTTATTGCATATAACTATCGTGAAATTCTTCCAGATCTGAAAAAAGCATGATGATTGTAATTATTGTTGATACCTCGGTAACTATGTTATGTTAATATTTCGCATGTCATCATTTTTAATTGATTTTAATTTCAATATTTGAAATTCTATATTAGATATTATATTAGAATTAGAATAAAGAATCTAAGAATTTAAATTTTAAGCTATATTAAATTATATTTTTGATTAGTTTTATTTTTAATTTTATTTCAAATTATGATTAAGATAATTTTAGATTAGATCTTATTTATTAAAATAATTTAACAAATTTTAATATTAAATTTGATTAAGATAGTTTAAAAAAAAATTTAATTTTGTCTTTAATTAAAATCCTCTTATAGATTTTAATTTCAATTATATTTATCTTTAAAATAATATCAATATAATTTTAATCGATTGAATTAAAAATATAATTAATGACATATTAATTAATTTTATCTTTTCAGTTGTACAATTTGGTAAAGGAAACAGATTTTATTCATGTTATATGCAACAATGAAACTAACAAGCTACAGATGGTATTGTTATATTTCACTTGTTTGATTAAAATTAATTCATCATTTGAATGATCACTATGATTTCTAGGAAACCAGTAAATACAATTCAGTTATTAATTGAAAATTACTAAAAATAATAAAAATATATCAATATATCATATATCAAGAATAATGAACATTAGATTTTTACTTAATTAATTCAGTCCTTTCTAGAAAAAAATTCTTTTTTAACACTTTCTTAAAATAAAATTACAATTCATATAAACAAATATTTTTTGCAGAGAATTTTTATTAATTTAAAAAAAATTAAATTTCGTGCATATAAATACATCTGTTTTCGATGATAATTAAAATTAACATTGATTTATTAATTGCCATTTATAAAACTAAAGAAAGTAAAATATAAAAATTAAATTCTATATAAACAATTCTATTACAATCATAAGAAATTTTAAATTTTAAACTTAATCGATTAATGAAGTTAAAACAGAATAAAGGTAATTAACAATTGGATATTATAAATAATATAAAAGCTGAAAGATTCATTGCTATTTAATATGCATATAAAATTAGTCATATGATCAAAAATAATATTGTTTTTTATCAAGAAAAATTGAAAGAAAACTAATTGTGTCTATTTTTTTTATTTATTATAAATACCATTCTTATTTATTATAATGATTCTTATTTATTATAAATAATGAAGCTTTAAGTGAATAGAATGAATTTGAATACTATTAGATAATCAATTATATTCTGCAAAAAAACATTAGATATTAAGAAAGAAAATTAAAAAAAAAGATGGAAATTGGTTTTGTTTTATAATTGAATTATTAAGAAACAAAGGTGAAAAATAAAGCTTTGAAATGAAATGAAAATTAATTCAATATATGGACATAAATAATATTACGTAATCTTTTATTTTTTATGCAATCAATTTATGTTATAATTATGAAATATGATTTAAAAGAATTGTTTCATTTTTTTTTCACTATTTTCTATAATTAAAAATTTTGCAATTTTAGAAAATTTAAATAAATGAAATATTTTATAAGTACATAATATTTAAAGTTAATTATTTTCCACATAAATATTATAGATATTATATTCATTCAATATTACGGTATCATATAGATAATTACATGCCATGATGAACTTCATTATCTTAGTATTCTTTAAATATAGATTTTATGAATTAATTTTTTTAAATAAAGTAAATATATATAGAGAATCATTATATATATATATAAGAATAAAAAGTATATAATATATATAGAAAATAATTTTACATTAAACATAATTCGTAACTTTCAACATAAGCATTTTCTCTTTAAAAAAATTAAATTTTTATATATAATATATTGTATGTTGGAACTTATCCAAAGTAAAACTACGGATAGTTAGATCGTGGAAATTTTACAAAACTGTAGAAAAATCGGTTTACAACTTCTGTCTAGAATTTAAACCGCGGAAAATTAACCTTCAATTGATCTTAAAATGAATATTTTATTCAAATTGTTGGAAAAGTTTTGTTTTTTTTATTCGTTCAATTGAAAAACAATTTAATATTCTAGAAATTACTAGATACTGATTTTTTAAAAATGTCCCTAGGAATTGTAACAAAACCAAAATTGAATAAAGAGAATTTTAGTGCAAAAAGAAAATTCTAATAACAAATTCTCATAATATCGATAATGGAAACAGTAAAGAGACAATACATTTTTATTGAATATTTTTATTGAATAAATAATTATATATATATATGTATATATCTCGTCATAAGTTGAGAATTCTAAATTTTAAACAGTAAAGATCAATTTTCATAGATATTTCTAATTCTTATGGGAAGAAATTGATGAATTAAAATAATGGTTTTGATGAAATATCACTTCTCGTTGTTGATTAACGCGGTGCACGTGCGACTGCAGATTTGGTCGGCAACGAGGAGGCCTTACAACGTAACCCTGAACTCTGGTACATCGATCTACCGCAATGCAACGGACAGAAACAGCAAGAAGCCTCCTCGTGCGAAAGAAGAATCTGGGAAAAAGAAATCTCTCTAGTGATTCAAATCGATGAAGACTTAAAAAAAAATATAAAGCACAATTATCCCTCTATAGTGCCATGTTACATAGAGATTAGAAATTTATAACTTTACTATCTACTTATTGCTTTTTTTTTATTGTTGTATAATTATTCTAATGAAAAATAAGTATTAATAATTATTGTTAATTTTTATTTTACAAATCAAAAGAAAAAATTATAGTCAATATAACTTTCTTATAAATTTTGAAAAATTCATTTATAGAAGATTATTTTACCAGAATAAACAAAATGATGGAAATAATTAAAATTATCTCGAAATATAAGAATCTCATCAATACTATATATATGTATTAAAAATTTTAATATTCCTGATATGGAAATAGATATAAATATGTTAAAATAATATAAAAATAAATAAAAGAAATAGAGAATTGAAACAAAACTTAAAAAATTAGATTCAAAGTTTTAAAAAAATAAGTTTTAAAGATGAGATTTTGTCTATAATATAACGATTGAAAAAGTTTCATTCATTACAAGAAAAACAGTTTTTTTTTTTTTCATTTTTTTTTTTCCTTTGAATAAGCTAAGACCGAATCTAAAAAACTTCTATGCCCTGCTTTAGAACATATTACGCGACATTTTAATGGATTTATTCTTGAATGCAAGAAAATTCAATTTTTCATTCAACTTCCGGTAAACTAGAGAAGAATTTTTGCAAGGAAATTGCTTCTTAACAACTCGGAAATAGCATAAATTCCTGTTAAAAAAATCTACGAGATAAATATCTAAGCAACTGAAAATAATCAATATATATAATCTAATAATATAAATTTATTCTATAATTCGTTATAAATACGTTCGTTAATTAATTAATTAAGAAAAATAATAAATATTATAATTTTCTTAATAATTTAAAACATTGATTGATCATTTTTATCAAGAATTTTCCTATAAAAAATTGAAAAAATTACAATCGTCAAACATTTCTGAAACACTTTGAATTAATTATTAAGAATAAAAATCAACATATTAATTTAGATTCTTTAAAATATATTATCATTTTGAACATTTTTTTTTAATTTTATTTATCTTACTTAAATACCAAGATTTTAATTCAAATTAAATTTAAATTCATTGCTGACTGCTGCTGAAACTTAATTCATTATCAAATCTAATTTCCATGCATATCTAACATATATTAAACCAAATTTAATCTAATCATATCTCGAGCACAGTTCAAACCTAACTTAAACTTAATTCAAATCTATTTCAAACCTTAAAAAAAAAGTAATTTTCAAAAAAATAATACATTAGGGTTCGCTTAGAATAATTAGCAAGAAAATAATAAGAAATTGTATCAAGAAATGAAAAAAGTATCAGCTGATCTAAAAAATGGAAAGCACGTTTTTGCTTCATTGAGATAATGGTTATGCAATGTAGTGATGCAAAAAGAAAAATCCAATTGGAAGACAATTTCAAGAAGGTTATCCTTCCTACAATTTCGCAATCATCTGAAAAATTGAAAAAAAAGAGAATGAAACAATCAGGAAAAAAAAAGAAAAAAACGATTAAGCATTCTTCAACTTCTTATTATTTTAAAAATTCTATTTTTAATAAGTTGCCAAATATATTAAAGCAAAAATAATAGCGAACGATTCATTATACGCTTTTTTTCTCTTATAGAACGTGCTTCCTTTTCAAAATGAACATTACAAAGATGAAAATTGCTCCAGAGTATCCCAGATCTTATCAAACGCAAAACCACCCCTATATTCCTGTTAATTGGCTCGACTTCACAAGTTCCTATGATTATTCCCACCGCTTCTTCGTTTCTTGTAATCCGTATCTGCCTTGTTTTCTCGAGAACTGAAGCTCTTCTCTCTTGTTAATTAATTATATTCACTATGATTATTATTTTACATTCTATGGATCGTTTGTTTACTTAAAGGGATAATCGTTGATTCTCTGCTATATCTAGAGAATTAATAGTAACAAACTATAAATTATATTACGATAAATTTAAAACAATATAATATTTGAAAAATGATTAATTGCATTCATTAATATTACAAAACGATATTTATTAAAAATATAAATGAAAATAATATTATAATAATATTCAACATAAAAAATAAAAAAATAATATTTTTATTTTCAAATATACATTGAATTAAAGAATATTTATTTATAAATCGGAAATAGCTTCAAATAAATTTTCAACATTTAATTTAAGAAGATTATTTAATTTAAGAATTGAATTTTTAAGATTAAATATTTAAAATATTGCAATATAATAAGTGATAATGATAAAGATCAAAAAAAGTTTTGAAACATGAAAATTAAAATAATTAAAACAAATATTTTCTAATTACAATTAAATGCAAAAGTATATTAAGATTGATGTGGTAAAACATTATGTATAAATGAAAAAGCAATTGAATAAGCGAGATTAAGAGATACGTTATTAATCATTTGAATAAAATTACATCGAAATGGAATAAAACTTTTTCGTAAAACTCATTAAAATCTTTTAACTAGATTGTAGCGTATCTACGTGACTCTTTCAAATCGAACTTGTTATACGATTACGTAATTCGCGTGAATAAATTGTCTTTATGAGAAGAATATGGAACAACTATATAAATCCATACTGACTATAAATTCAAAAGATGCTTGAATATATAGCATAAAATGCACAAGATATGTGTTGTTTGTCATTACATTGAATAAATAGTATAGGATACTTCGATCGACATATTGCATAGACAAAACACAAATGGCGCATTGTTCTTTTTAAACTACAAAATAACAATGAGATTACAAAAATTATTACACGAAATAAGAGAAATATATTTGGAATATTTGTATATGCATATTTCGAATATTACTTTGATATTTTCTTGTTTGATATCTTCTTTTGAAAAATACATATATTTCTTTTATTATTAATTTTATTTTTTATTATCAATACAAATATCTTTTTTTTATTATTGAATAATTTCATGTTTCAATGTGTAACAAGTCGATTGATAAAAGGGAGCATCTTGTATAATCAATGGCAGCATTTAAAAGTGATGGAAGAGAAAAAATACCGAAACATTCTTGGCAAAGAAATACGAATATCAATAAACACAATGAATATTGCGTGTCACATATTATTGAAATATAAAAATATGAGAATGAAAATATTGGAATATAAAAATGAAATTGGAATTTATCGATAGTCTGAGCATTAAAAATCAATTAAAATGGTAACAAAGCTATTTGAAATCATTTGATATATTATATGTATATATATAAATTATGAATAAAAAAAACGATATTTTTTATATTAAAAAAATATGACATAATTTTGAATCTGGGAACAATTTAATTCTTTAATTAATAATATTCTCATTTCATTTTCAAGTTATAAATCCACTTTGTTATTCTTAAAAATTTTAAAAATCATTCATCACAAAATTATTTATTATTTATTTATTATTATATAATTATATATTTATTATCATTTTATTTTTTTATTTAATTTATATGACATATTATATATTTGAAAAATTTTCGAATATATGCAAATATGATGACAGAAATATGATTTAATCAAACAATTTTCACATTTTCTCTACTTTATTCTTTTCTTAATTTACTATTTTAATTTATTCTTAATAAATCTTCTTGTTTATCTTTTATAAATATATTAAAAGAAATGAATTAGATATTCGTGAAAGATTTTCAATGACATTATATCTTTTTCTCTTCTAGAGATAGAAAAAGGAAAAACTTTGAAAATTTGAAATTTCATACGCATCTAATGTAAGTAATTAAATATTCAAAAGCTAAAGTTTGTATCTAATTTATCTTTGATTTTATATCTCATATTATTTAAAAATCGTAGACCATATCAATAAGATATGAATAAGAATTTCAAATCATAAAAAATCAATAAATTAAACATTACAAAAATTGTAATATATATATTTTGCTTTAAAATTTAAAAGAAAAAAAACTCTTTAAAAAAATCTGTATTAAAAGTATTTACCATCTATCTAAATCTTTAAAATTTAAATCTAAATCTTTAAAATCTTTTGACTGGTATCTCTAGCCTAACCTAACCTCAAATGAGTCATCATGAAAATTTCTATTGATAACCAAGCATCATTATCTATAAAATATTAGAAAAAAGAATTTTAAATTTAAAAACAGATCAGTTAATAATGTTGAAAAAAAAAAAATATAAAAAGATGATTATTTATGTACAGAAAATTATGTTTATCACAAATCTACAAATGTTTATGATGAATAATTTAATTGCTTGATTAATCGGTTATGGAAATATGATAGATAATATGAGCAGAGTCATTTAATATCACTGCAAAATATTATTGAAAACGAAAAAACTTTTGCTGAAATATATATATGAGATAGATATATGAGAATACCAGGAAAATAAGAAAGAAAAAAATGTATTAATACATTAGTTATTTTTTTTAGAATTAGTATCAACTGAAATAATTATAAAAATTATATTTATGTTAATAATTATAATTAATTATATTAATTCATATTGAATTTTAAAAGTCTTTTTAAAAGGAAGAATAAAAAGGAAATCTTTTTAACTAAATAAAAATTAAAAAGATTAAAAAGCTTATTTTGACATTATAGAGACAAAAAAGAAATTATTAAGTCTCAAATTGTAACTATTTTAATAATCAATACTAAACATCTCCTAATATTTTTACAAAAATAATTTTATCATTCAAATCATTTAAAAATTTATCAATAATAAATGTCCAAAATAAAACAAATAATTATAACTATTAATTTTAATCATTCTTCATTTCAATCAATTTTCAGTATCAAATGCAAATATATAATAAATAAATTTTCTTGTAATGAAATTATTTTTACTTTCTTTTCAAAAAAAAAAAAATTCTTTCCTTTATCCATATTCTTTCTTCTTGAAAAAAACTTCCAATCTCTTGCAATATGCTTTACTCTCTCGATGTTAAATAAAAAAAAAAGAAAAAATCTCTGATCAAATCAATTTCGAAACGAACTTCTTTTGAATTATTCTTCTATTCTTTTTTATGAATCATGCAATCTGTACAAACTATCAGGATTTATTTTGTTTCGAGAACAATATATATTTTTTACTTTTTATTTTTTTTAAAAGAACATAAGCAAGAGAAATAACTCTTTTCCAACTATTTATTGTTCTAAAATTAAATATTATCAAAGAAATTATCATACATACGATAAATTGTATTTTTTAAAGTGTGACATCTATGTTAACAATTTATTTCTAACAATTGATTGAATATTTTATATTTTTGTAAAGAATTAATAACGAACATTGAATAGAAAACCAAGTATTGTATTCAATTTATCATGCTTTTTTCTTAATTAATTTAAACTAAATTATTCTAAATTAGTTTAATTAAAGATTTATAGAGTCTGTACGTTTTTTTTTAAACAAATCTATTCCAAATTTAAGACCTAATTTCGATTAACACTATATATAATATATCAATACAACGAGTGACAAAATATGATGTTTATCTTACCTCGTTTATTCCGTCGTCGCGATCACCCTGCTTTTCGTCCACGATATAAGGAATCACAGTTCACAGTGGAGTGGTGCGAAAGTACACTAATCCAGGATAGTCATCGGAGCTGACTGGATAATTCCGTATAACTTGTCAATTTTGTTTCTCACGTAGCAAGGGAACGCCAATAAACGATTGTAACGATGGAATAACAAGGTACACTTTTTCTATTTCTACGCATATATATATACTCGATACATCTGTCTATAATTCGCATGACATGACTCGTATTTCTTCTATTCGTCCGCTAGATCCACTGGTTTTTCTTTTTCTTCACCATTCAGTCGAACATGCTCTGATCTAAACAAATTCGGATCAGGTGATCCTCGATTACAAGAAAAATGTTTTTTTTTATACAGTTTTTGCGAGTCGCTCAAGCAGATATCCTTCTTTTTTAAATAGAATGTTCTTACTCTTTCACTTTCTCTCTCTTTAATTTTTTAAAATATCCGATAAATAGTATTGACTTGGCTTAGCTACAAAGTGAGAAAAAACGCAGTTGTTGCTTTCTAAACTAACGAAAATTCCGGCACACACAACTCTCTCTCGCTCTCGCGCTCGCGCTCACACGGCTCCCGGTGCTGCTGGCCAGAGTCACATTTTAGTGCGATACACACGGGTGGCGATGCTCCGTGGGGCTCGGCTTGATTCCCTCTCTGTTCGCCTTAGCTACTCTCTGTCCCACCCCTATACTCCTGATCCCACTATCTATCTCCCCACCCTTGAATAACCCCTCGACGAAATACCCTGATCAGGGTGGTAGTGGTGAAGATGATGTTGATAGTGATGGGTATGAGTTACATTAGTTACTTTGATTTACATTAGATCTATTGATTCATTGATTTCAATGATCTTGATTTCAATCTGCTCCAATCTGATTTTGTAAATTTTGCTATTTTGTTGTTTATTCAACAAAATTATTGTATTGGATCAATACAATAAATTCTACTTGTTCTATTAATTTTTTGATTTAATTGATTTGGTTGATTCAATTTCATGAATTTTTGAATCTTATTTTATTAAGATTGTTTAATTTGAATTTAATCTGAATTGAATTGAATTTATTATATAAATTATAACTATAAAATAATATTTTAATACTTTAATAGATTTAAGTTTTTCAAATTGGAAATAATTGTTTCGTAGCATAATTTAATCCCATTAGTAGCACCCCATAAAAACACCCTATCAAATGCTACATCACTGATGTTTTACCATGTTTTTCCTTCTTAGACCAATAAAACCTGATAGTGTACTACACGCGGGAGTGCCCTGTACCCTAAAATATTCTATAAATCTTTTCCATAAATAAATAGCAATCTGTGAAGATTAGAAATCATTCTTTTATCTTTTTAAGAAAATCAAAAATAAAGTTTATTCTATTATTCGTTTATAGTATATCTTTTAATATCTTTTAATTATCGCTATTATTTATTATATAAAATTATTTATTATTAAATTTGGAATTACTTCACAACATAATATATAATTAATTCATAACATAACAAAACATAATATTTTGCATACAACTTATAAATCATTTTATAAATAATTAATTAATAAACCTATTATAGTAGGGAATCACTTTGAAAGAAATAATTCCAAAAAAATTTACAATTACTAAAATTAAAAAAAAATATTTTTATCATCTTAAAAAAATATATAATCAAGAACTAGCAAACAAATTAATATTTGCAATTTTCATTTTTTGAAAAAAAAATTTTAATGTAATTTCAAATGTTAGTACATGTAAAATATAAAAATACATGTAAAATATAAAATATAAAAATTACTCTGAACTATTTCATTAAAAATAATTTATACAAAATACAAGTAATATAATAATAACACGAAATTCAAAATACCATATGTTTTTGCCATATCCAAAATAAAACAATTTATTTTTGTTGAATACGTCTCTCCTATTATATCGTGGCTTCGAAAATATCTAACTTCATATAGAATTATCATATATAATATAGAATACATACGTATAATCTAGATACAATTACATATTTAAATTTATAAATTTATATATCTTTATTTAAAGTGTGTGTGTGTGTGTATGTATGTGTATAATTTTTGGATTTGATTTATTTTGATCGATAATTTTATAAGGTTAATTAAAATTAATGGATGTTATAAAAGGATAGCATGATTTTTTAATAAAATTAGATATTCTCAAAATGAAAGTAAAGGCAAAAATATGAAATCATCTTACAGCTTAAACAAATTCTGTATTATCCAATATTCGAAATATAATTTAAATGAATAGATAAAAAAAATTTTGACCTCATTTTGAAATCAAATATTTCCTAGGGATTTTGAATATCTTTGTTTAGTTGCTTTGAATGAAAATAATTGAATGAAAATATAAAAAAATTTTGAACTAACTAATTTTTCCAGGATTTAAATTAAAATTTGTATTAATGAAATAACTAGAATTAAAATAATTATTTTATTTTTATAACATAAAAATCACATTTTATTATTTTATTATGTTTTTTTAAATTTTTTTTTCAAATGAAATTACATGAAGTTAAAATTGAATATAGTTGAGTTTAATTTTTATTAAATATATTCTTTGTAAGTTTTTGTAAAAAATTCTATTAAAAAAATTCTTCTAAAAATCCGTAGAAAACAGAATATGAAAGGAAAATGAAACATTACTTGTTATTGATAGTGTTTTTACATGATAAATAAATGTATTTATCAATATTAAATTATTAAATTATTAGATTCTGAAATCGAATATTCCGAAAACTATACAAGATAAAACCAATTCATTTTTCAGCGTATTTTTCAATTCTTCTTTTAGCGTAACATTCTCAACAATGTTGTAAAGAAAAATAAATAAAATAAATAAAATAAAAGAATCATTTATTTTTAAAAAATTTTTTTATAAAATTTTATAAAATTAAAAGAAAAAAAATATTATTTATAACTAATAAATTCGTAATAAAAATTTTTTAAAAATTAAATTTTTAATAAAAAATCAAAAAATATATTTAGAAATTAAGAATTAAAAAAGAAAATTTAATAATTGATTCTTAAAGATTCATTTGAAAAATTTTTTTTATTTTATAACAAAATTATCCAAACTAACACATATATCATGATACAATGATAATAAATTTGTAGAGCAATCGAATAAAAGAATTTTAAAGAAATAAATAATATTTATTAATTAGAAGATTTAGATTATAATAAAAATAAATTTGCAAGTCGAGCAAAAAAATTCTTATGAACATGATTATTGCTTATAAGTCATTTGTACGAATTTATATTATAATTATTATCTCAAATAATATAATCAGTAATTATAATCTCAAATAATATAAAAATAAAAAAAAATCGAAAAAATATTATTAAACTATTCATAACTACGTCCCTGATTCTATCCCTAATACCCCTACAATTGTCCCTACCTTCATCCATTCTCCCCACTACACAGCTAAAGGATTCTCCTATTGACGTTCCACCTCCTCCATGGCTTCCCCACTTCTCGCGATCCTTTCCAACACACCCACGCGTACTATCTTTTGCGTACTGTAAACCACGTTCTGACGTAATATTATTACGTCAAAACGATATCGTACGCCGGCGCATATAAGTAAATTCACCGATGTATTTGTTCATATCATCTATTTTAAATGTCTAAACGTGAAAATGATTTTAAAAATTTTGTAATAAAAGCTTTATTGCTAATCAATATAAATAAAAGAATCCTTATTTGCATAATGACATTTGAAAATATACTTCTTTTACGAATAATATTGATTTTACTGTTAAATCTGAAATTTAACATTCAGTTTACGAATTATAAAAAGGCGCGAAAAATGTTACTCATATGATATGAATTGACTTGGAGGCGCCACTATCATCCATTTAAAAAAAGATTATTCTAATTTTCATATAAAATTATTATTTCATTAAAAAATAATTTTGATGCAAAAATTAAATTAATGATCGTCCTTGGTACAAATATATTTATATAAAATGTTTCATTTTTTTTTAATATATTTTCTATTATATTTATTTACAATGATATTTTATTTAATTATTATCTAATTATTATCTGAATTTATTTAATTATTATAGTAAAAAATTGCAATCTTTTTATTTTTTATTTAATAATTATTAAAAAGAAAAAAGTGGAGAATTAATTATTATATAATAATTTATAAAAATATAATAAATAATAAAATTTTAAATAATAGATATATAATAATAGACATAATATATAATAGATATATAATAATAAAATATTTTTAAAATATTTATTTATATAAATATCATATGAAACATGATAAAAAAAAATAAATATTGAAAAATATTTTTTAAAAAGTAAAAAAATGTTATTTATATAAAACAGTGATTTTGAAAAATTTGAATATATTACTAATATCGACTTTTAAAAAATGTGCGATCTCATATAGATCTCCACATTTTTCCGATTGATTCTCAAATTCCCAAAAAAATTAGAAATCGAATCTCTAAGTTCTTTATATTCAGTGGAAAATAATCATAATCATAATTACTGTTACATATTATTTAAATGGATAATTTAATTTATAAAAATATTAATTTTATGAACAATAAAATGAAAATATAGATTAATAATATATTTATTAATTACATGCTTATTATTACAATTCATAAACAACATATAATAAAAATAGCGGTAAATATATAACGATGTTACGTGTAGTAATAAACAGAAGATTGATCTGCTCTGCATTTTTTCCATTTAATTTTTCATCCGATAATGATTCTAATGAAAAATTAACAGAATTATCTAGAAGAAAAGCATTTATAAACAAATATAAAGGTTACTTTTTTGACGACGAGTAAGAATAATCATTTAATTTATATTCATTATTTCTTATTCCTCTTACTTACTCTTTTTAATCAAATTATTATATTATTTATTCTAAACAGAAAAGGATATCCAACTAAAGAACTACAATCAGTCTATAATGCAACGTCTTTAGGTTTTATAACAGGTTTCTTATTAGGTGGATTAAATAAAGCAAAAGATATTCGAGAAACTCATAAAAAAGAAAATCAAGCTACCTTATATAAACACAAATTTTATGCATATCGAGATATACAAAATAAAATAAACTTTGCTTTAACAAAAGGGGGTATTTCATTTGGCATAAAAGTTGGATTCTTTTGTTTCTTGTTCTCGTAAGAATTATATTTATAATTTCTTTTTTTTACCTAAAATTTTTTCTTTTTATTATAATATTATAGTTTTATAAATATAAATTAATATAATATTCTTCATTAGGAGTATATCAGCATTCTTATTTGTATATAGAGGAAAATTTGATGTGTTAAATACTACATTTAGTGGTGCTGCAACAGGTTTTATATATAAAATGAATATGGGTTTGAAAGGAGCATTTGCAGGAACATTATTAGGAACAATAATGGGTGCTATATATGGTTGTATCACATCATTCATCTTATTCATAACTCAAACTGATATGAATAATCTTTATGAAGCAGGATCAAAATTGATGAATGCAAGACGAGAGTAAGTCTCCAATAATAATAATAAATTTTAAATTAAAAAGTTTTATTTGTCCCAAATATTAACAAATAAAATTAATTTTTATATTTTAGTAAAATAAAAGAAAATGCAAGGAACATAATACAGGGAGAAGAATTAAAACTAAAAGAACTGCATGAATATAGTCAGAAAACAAATCATATACTTGGAAAAGAACAGCAAAAAGAATGATTATTTCAAAAATAGAAATTTAGTAACAAATTAATATATTAAATTAATATATATAAAATTTATTGATTATATCATAAATTATTATTTAATAATTCTTTGTATAGATAATAATAAGTAAATTCAAATTAAAATGATAAGAATAATCCTTTTTCATGAAAAAGGAACAAATTTTCTAATTGTATTTCATATTAATATAAATTTATCTATTTTATCTAACTTATTATTTTGTAAAAAATATATAAAAACATCTTATAATATAATCAATCATAATCTTAAATTTCAATTTTTATTTACATTTTAATAATACTCTCAATTAAATTATAAATGAATGAAATATTGAGTTACAGAATAGGCCTGATTAAATAAAATAAATAAAATTTATTTCCTTTTGAAATTAAAAAAATTATATATAAATTTTTTAAATTATAAAATAATACTATTTAATGAAAGAAAAAAACAAGATAAAACACAACACATTCATTTTTTAATATAAGACACAATTTGTGTTTGCATATATCTCTATATATGTGATGCATATATGTTTTTAGTAATTCAACAAATTTTAAATAATTTGAATATAATTTTTTTAAATTTCTTGTTCCGAAGTTCCTAAATCTTGAACCTTGGTTAAACGTTTTGCGCCTCTGTTTGGTGGACCCTTAGGTTTCGCGAATTTTGGCTGATGTAAATTGATTTTTGGATGTAATTCCTCTTGTAAAAATCCTTCAGTTAGGTCTCTTCCATCGTCTATTTCAAGCTATATAATCAAAATATTTTAAAAAAGAATTATTATAATGTATTAAAAAGTAAAAACATAATTCATTTTTTAATAAAAAAAAAAAATAATGAAAATAATAGAAATAGAATTTTATAGGCCTATTCTGTAAGCTGAATGCCTTACATAAAATCATAAAATCTTAATTATAATTACATACCCATCCAATGACTGATTCACTGTGCACTCCTTAGAAACCTATTAAATTCTGTACAAATAAATCATGATATATAAAAAAAAATATTGTTACCTTGTTAAAAATTAAAACACAACAAACTGTAAGATTAGATTGCATAATGCTTTATTATTTAGCGTGTTTAATATTGGCAAGATATACAATTTATTTCATCATAATGAATCTACAATTAAGCTAACAGTTGAAAATAAAATTATACTAAGAACTTACAGAATAGGCCTGGTACAATATTATAAATTGAAATATTCCCAGGCAATAATATGCATTATTTCTTAATATAGAACACGTGATTTATTAATAATTTTTTGAGCACTTTGCAAAAAATTTTTCTTCTTTTTTTTCTTGTAAAACATAGAAATTATACCAAATTCTGTATTTTTTTTTCAACATGTAATAATAAAAAAATATTGAGAATAAAAATTGAACAAATTTTTACACAGCTATAAAAAATAATAATAAATTGTAGACATCGATTTCGAGAATTTATACTACTTATAAAAAAATTTTTAATTTTATATTAATGCAAATATATATATATATATTTACATTAATATAGATCAAGTAAAAAAAAATTTAGTTTCTGAATTTAAATATCAAAAATTTGGTGTATTTTTTTTATCATTATTCTTATTAAAATTAGGCCAAAATATTTTGATAAGTTATACATTTGTATTTTGGACGAAAATTTTTATAAAATTTATAAAAAGCTACGAGAGTTAAAAAAATACAGATCACAAAAAATAGAATGCCTCTTGAATATTTTGTCTGTTTGTTATTAGTTTATAGTCCCATTTGCTATACATGTATATTAAATTAAAGGAATGTTTTATAAAAAATCTAAAAATATTTTAAAAGATAATAACTAATGTAAATCATATATATACATGATATTCACTAATTGATTTTAAATTATTAATTTATTAATTTGAAAGTTACAAATGATATATATTTTTTTATTTTGAATATATTTTATTACACCTTACATTCTTTTATTCTTTTATTTAAAATAAAAAATTAAAAATAATTTCAAGGTGTATATAAGATGTTTTAAAATATTCATATAATTTTTAATTTATATATATATATAAACATTATCATTTTTTGTGATTGTACAACCAATGGGACATACCAAGATCAGTCTTTATACATATATTTGTGAAATCTAATGTTTTGTATCATTTACAGTAGTATAGAACATGATATAATATATAATATGTGTGTGTATATATATATAATTATATATATATAATTTAATATGTATATAAAGTAATAGTATTAATATTATCACTAGCTTGTGTTCAAAAATGATAATCATGTGCAAAGAAAATATATCCACAAATTAATGCGGTAATTTGCACATTTATCACTCTCTCTCATCTACTATATCTTCTTATTTATATTTCACAGAGAAGTTAGGTGAGTGGCATCGGCTAACTAGAGCACATGGAATTTTCCCTAACTCTCTAATAATCACATAGTTATGCAAGTTTTACCACAGATATTTGTTTTAAACACTCTACTTCTATTATCACTAATTCTCATATGAGTGTTTGAATGAATTTGAAAGTCAAGCCTTCAAGTTTCACTTAATAAAATTAGTAATATATGAAAAATGACTTACTTAACAATATAATATATCACTTTTTACTAGACTAGGAACTAATTTATACAGTCAACTCACTGGGTTTATTTTTCACATTTGTAATAGATATTAAAAATAGTATAAAAATTATAAACTATAAAACAAGTAAATTAAAGGAACTATATGAAGAAAAAAATAACTTTTCGAGACTTTTCATTAAATATTGGAATATAATTATAATAAAATATTGGAAAAAAATATAAAAGTACAATAGAAGGCTTCACTTTCAATATCAAGTAATTAAATCTTCATTTTAAATCCTTTTTTATTTTTTTTTTCTTATGGTATTTTTTGTATGAATGAACAATTATCTATTATCCATTAACATTATTACGGTATTGGATCAACAAGAATTGCATTTTGTGGAATCATATGCATTGCAAGTTTCTCACAGTTATCAAAAAGATATTTTGTTAAGATTTTAACATGACAATTTTGTTCTTTAAAATTTAGAAAAATACATTGTTTGGTCTACTCTGAATTGCTACATAGATATATGTATCACTTTGACCAATTATTATTAAATATTAATAAATATATCACTAATTAATAAAAGATTTATCTTTATAAAAATGCACACATTAAATTTCAGAGTAATTATACTATATAACTATGTTGTGCTAATATTGAAGTTATTAGAAATCAATTACATCATTTTACACTACATAACATACTCAATTGGTTAATATCATATTATCACAAATTCAGAATTTATGAAGGAAAATATTCAATATTTAAAACATTTGAAATATTTTATAAACATTTAAGAAACATTAAAAAATGGCAAGCAAAGAATGTAGAATCGGTTAACTCAAGATACAAGATCTCTTCTGTTTTGACTTTTTCTCTGGTATAGATTGAGGAGAAGCATAGAGCGTTGATGGAGTTGCAGAAGTTATTGCAGCTGTTTCTTTTATGATTGGAGGGTCTTCCAACATGTCTGCCAATTCCTCACCACTATTTACTTCCAACTAGGATTCATTAAATTATTACAAAAAAAAAAAAAGAAAATAAAAAAAAACAAAAAGAAAAATTTTAATCTCAATATTAATCCATATAGAAAGAGATAAAATCTAAAAGTAAAATAAACTATACAATGCAACTAAAAGAATAAAATACCTGCTAAAATTGATAGATATATATTTTAATTTAAGATAAAATGTATTTTTTAATAATAATAAAAATGTAATATAAAATTAAAAATTTATTTATTTAAAAAGCACAAATTCAAATTCTAATACAAATTACCAGTTTTAAATGATCCTGTTAAGACATTCATGCAAAAAAGAAACCAATAGAAAGAAAATAAATTGAAAAATATTTTTATTATGAAATTTTATCTATCTACTTACCTTTTTTGTTATAATCACTCCAAGTGATTGAATAAATTCTAGAAGTGGTGCTTTACATGATGAATATAACATTCTTTCCTTAATACTGCAACTATATCCAGGCATGCTATATATAAATACTGTAACATCATAAATAAAAATACATTATTGATTGAGATTCTAGCACTTTTATTTTAAAACATACCTATACATTCCATGTAATCTCCTTCATGTGTGTGCTTAAAATTATAAAGATGATATCTAGCAGAATCAGATGGAACTTTTGTTGGTAATTTATCCAGTGAAATTTCACAAGCCATTACTAAATGTATCTTTTCCTCTTCTAAATCAATTTTTAACTGAACATATTCATGTATACCTTTACCAAGTTCTGTAATTGCTTGTTTTGCTTCATCTGTCACAGGGAAAGCAACTCCACTTAATGTTTGATGTCTTGTTTCTACACTGTAATCTGTAGTAACTATATTTTTTCTAAGTTCTGCTAATTCTTCTTCTGCTGTAGTTAATGGTGCTGGTGCAGCATTATTTCTTTTATATTTATGATAACCTTCTAATGTTATATCTTCTGGTACTGTACCATGTAATTCTTCTTTTATAGAAGCAGTTCCAAATTCTTGTTTTAGAGTTGCTTTAGTTGATGCATATAACATTTTTTGTCTAACTGGTGCAGTATCAGGTGACCAAGAAATAAATAACCAATCATAACCAGAATCAGAAGACTTAGTATCTAGTCGATAAAGAATATATGCAGGTTGATTTTCAATGATTAGTGGCTTGATCATCTTATCATAATCATCTTGCCATTTGTTCATTGGCTTCGAAAAAGCAGCAGGTATTAGTTCCTCTATGAAACAAAAAATTTCTTTTATTTATTATGTTCATATAATACCGTATATTTTATGAATTTATATAAAAAACTTACCATTTTCGATAGAAACTTTCAAAACTCGTATTTTTCCATCTCGACATTTGGTAAATAACTTTTTAAGTGCATCGTTCGCTGAAATAGACAAAGTTAATATATAAAAACATTGAGGTTAAAAAGCTAAATTTATTTAACCTAATTATAAAAATTCCTATATTCCTTCTTATTTACTATATAAAAATAATATTATATTACAATAAATACCTCTGATTCCTGTTTGATGTGACATGGTTTATGGAAAAATCAATGTTCACTAAAAATATGGTAAAAAATTAATTGTACTTCCTCTGAAATTAATTCCTTTTGAGATTAATTGCGAATGAAAATACACTAGCACAAACAGAGCGTATAAATGACTAGAATATAAAAAAAAAAAAAATTATGATATCCGAAATCAAGAAAAATCACCAGCAAAACCTATTTACAGAAAAATTTTTCGGGAGGATCCTAGCAACAGACGATCGAATGTCAAGCCAGTCCCAGTGGATGCTGACGAACGATCTGTCAAGAATGTTCTAAATGGAATTCTAGTTTATGATTCCCTTAAAAAAAAACTACAAATAATTAATTTTAATTGTAAAATAATATTTATTATAATTATTAAAATAAACAAAAATTATCAGAATTGCATAATTTTGTTTTTACTCTTTATTTGCATAAATCTACTATATTCATTTTTCAATTCTATTTTCTAATTTTTCAATTTTAATAAATTAATTATTTATATCCAATTTATTTTGATTATTTTATTATTTAAATATTCTAACTAATAAAAAAAAATATTTATTTTATTTTTTTATATTATTTAATTTATTTTAAAATTGTTATTTTTATATCATTTGTGTTCAAAATGTATATATAATTCGTATGTTTCATGAGTAACTTAAGATGGCGTGCTATCACTGTATCAAATGTGTTGTGATTTTCCAAATGTATTAAAAAATACGTGTAGTTTGACAGGTTTCACTTATATCGAACTTTATTACATTAAGAAAAAAATTTTAATACAGTGAAATTCTGATCATTGTTATGGAAACTGAAAGACGATCAGATTTATACGAAGAATGGAAAAGACGGGTAAATAATACAAATTTTAACACAAATATTGCAATTCATTTTGAATAAGATAAAATTATATTATAATAATTAAATTTATTTTTTCTATTTAAAAAGAATTCAATATTAAAATCAATATTTATAATATTAAAAATATTAAAAATAATTTTTTTCAATTATTAATTAAAATAAATAAAAAAAAATATATTAACTATCAATGATCCATTTATTAATTTCTTAAATAATATTAAATTTTTTTATTCAATCTTAATAGTTCAATTTTAATAATTTGAATTTTTATAAGAATTTAAAATAACAATAAATAATGTTTTAGGCTTTTCTTGGTCCACTCCCCCAAGGATTTTTAAGATTGGAAGAGCGTAATGTACAATTACAACAAGAAGCAGCAGATCAACAAGCTGCACTTGCACTTCATCAATTGCAAATGCAAAATATGCCTACTATGCATGAACCTCATGTTGGCAGACTTAGTATAACAATTGTTCAGGTAATTTTGTAATTTTCATTTACATCTTTAAATTAATTTTTAATATACATCTTTAAGTTTTACAAAGTAGTAATGTATTTTATAATAACATTTTATTCGTAATTTCAAAAAGATACTTCCTATAGGCTAAACTTGTAAAAAATTATGGAATGACAAGAATGGATCCTTATGTGAGATTAAGAGTAGGTCATGCTGTATATGAAACACATACATGTTCAAATGGAGCAAAAAATCCACATTGGAATAAAGTTATTCAATGGTATATATTTTAAATAATTTATATATAATATATAATAATAAATATAAAATTTATTTAATTAAAAGTATTTATAAATAGTTTATATCTATTTATTATTATTATTTAGCTATTTGCCACCAGGAGTCTTACAAATCTATATAGAAATTTATGATGAATGTTCTTTTGTAATGGATGAATTAATTGCATGGGGTCATATAGATATCCCATCACAAGTTCTTCAAAAAGGAGAGACACATGAAGATTGGTATATGCTTAGTGGAAAGCAAGGAGATAATCAAGAGGGAATGATAAATTTAGTTTTTAGTTATACGGTAAAATATTTTTGATTAATTAATTAAAAATATAGTTTTTAATTATACAATGAATAATATATTAAAAAATATATTTTAATCATAATTAATATTTTTAATTAAAATTTTATTTAACATATTTTAATAGACTAAGTGTCAGTCTTATATGAGTGCACCTCCGATTATGATGGTTCCTTCTTCAACAATGTTTGGTATGACACGATATGCACCAGTAAATGTTTACACAGCACCAACTACAGCTACTGTATCAGCTGTTATTCCCAGTTCTATGCCAAATGCTGAAATTGAATTAAAACAGGTAATGTAATAAAAATTATTATTTATTTATTTCTTATAATATAACAAATTAATAATTATATAATATAGATTTCAGAAATGTTCCCAAATGTGGATAAAGAAGTAATTAAATCAGTTTATGATGCAAATAATGGAAAAAAGGATGTAACTATAAATTCATTACTCCAAATGTGTGAATAAGTAATTTTATATACAAATTGCTATTTAATTCCAAAGGCCATGTTTATGTTTTCTGCTATGTTGTACTTCTTTTGAATTGTAATATATTTGCAAGTTATTTTCATGCATTTTATTGGTATATTAATGTTTAATATAAGAAAATCCATATAATATATTGGATAAGAAAATATATTTTTTAAAAATCTTTTAATCTTTTATACATTTATTGATTTTGTTTACATTTGTTGTTTTTGTTATACATAAAATTGTTTCTTATATTCTATATGCATAACATAGAAAAATTATTATATATACAGATATTTTTATTTTTATTAAAATTTTTTATTAAAAAATTTCTATTCATATTATATGACAATATGAACAAATTAAAAACATGTAAATTTGTATATTTTTATGTTTAGAAACATAAAAATATTATATTCATGCACATTTAAGCAGAATATATCGACGAATATAATCTAATTTTTATTAAAATGCAATATTCGCAAAAATGAAATGTCGATTTTCGGTTCTACAATTGAAAATTTGTAATTTTTTTATAAAGTGTAAAATATAATAATAAATCTATAAATTGTTATATGCTTCAATAAATTATTAATTATTTTATCCTCATATATGAAAATTTTATTTAATGATATAATTATATTATTTGTAATAAAAATCATTCTCAACTTATAAAAATATTCACTTTTTTTTGTAATTCTTTTATCTTTGTTTTATAATAATATTATACATCAATAACTTTTTAAAATATTTATTAACTCCACAAATTAATTCGTCCATATATAAAAATATGTACTTTGCCAATATGGTAAGTACTTTTTTATTGGCTCTGTTACAAATCTTGCCAGAGGCATTTTATTAGAAAGTGCAGTTAAAATTGTATATATTCTAGTACGACTATATTTATCATAAAATGGAGATTTCAATATATAAAGAAGTAAAGCAAGTCTTCGCCTAAAGAATTCTTTTTCTTCTTCTTTATTGAATGATATATTTTTCATCTGATTATTAATTATTTTTAGACTGCAAAAAAAACGAATTTTTATATTATAAAACAAATAAATTATTTTCAATAAATTTGATAATAAATATTACTTTGTACCTGATTAAATCAATGGCAAATGATAATAACCATGGAGGCCAATGTTTTTTTCCAGTAAAAGATATACATCCTAAATGTAATAATGGTTTAATAATATAAAGAGTCTAAAAACAAAATACAAAATAGTCAATAAATATATTTTGAAGATTATTATATTTACTTGATATTTTTACCTCAGCTAACATTAAATTTTTTTCTGATGTAGAACATTTATTTAAATTATTATTATTAATATTAGAAGATAATGGTTCCCATGTACATATATGTAAAGAATTAGTACCTCTTATACTTCTAATAACAGTACCAGATCGTTTTAATACAAAGCTTTCTTTTGATTTTTCATTATGTGAATCATTTATTTTTTCTCTATTAAGTGGTTGTATTGGAGGACTTCTTGTTATTCGTTCTTTATATAAATGAACTAATAGAAGTCTTAATACAGTTCTATAAATATTCATAATATGAATACAAATTTTTATAAAAATATTAACATATAAAATTTTAAATAACTTACTTAAATATTTGAATGACAGTTATTATAAACCATTTTCCAATTTGTCCCCATAACTTTTTTGCAGAAATCTCAAAAAGAGCTTCTGTGTATTCTACTACAGTCAGCCAAATTTTTATTTTCGATTCGAACTTAGAAAATTTTAAATGTATACATTTCTCATTACTCATTAATAAATCATTGAAAAATACTATTAAATTCGAAACTGAATACAGTAATTCTGATATAAAAGAAGAATTATTAAATTGACCTAGAAATAATTTATTTCATGAATAAATTCAGAGGAAAAACAATTGCTCTTTTATAAAATCTTTCTTACCAGCTGTGAAATAAGGCAAATATTGAATCGTATTTTCCATATCAGATAGTAATTGAGGATTTTCTATAATCCATTTTCTATATGGTTTAATAATTTTTAATGCAGAAGAATGTACAGTGTTTAACACCATTTTAATCTATTAAATAATGTAATAAAACATTTGCAAGTAATCACGATAATAATCTTCTACTATTAACATAGTCTATAGTCTTTAGTCTATAATCTATAGTATATATCTATATAGTATATATCTACAGTATATATCTATAGTATATAATTTATAGTTTACCATTCATAATTAAAAATTTTTTTTTCAATATAAATAAAAATATCATTTTTTCAATGAATTTATTTTTTTTAATTTATTTTCTTATGATTTATTATTACAGATCTATTTTTAAAGAATATTCAAATGATCAATATATATTATCAATATTTCAAAATTCTTCAACAAAAAAAACATTATGTAAAAATGATCAATATATATTAACAATATAATCATTATTATCAATTACTGAATATTTATCGAATATTTATTGATTAATGAATTATCAATATTGAGAACTTTGAAATATTGACAATATATATTGTTCATTTGAACACTTTATTAAATATACAATATATAATAAATAAAATATATCTATTAAATAATATAAATATAATATAAATATTTTGTAAAAGGTTTAATATAAATATTAAAATTTATTTTTTATATTAATAATAATAATTTTTATTTTAAAATTAATAATATAAAATTCTATAAAATTGTTAATAATCTTTCATATTTTAATAATTTTAAATCTATAATAAATTCATTTATCAAAATTATAATTTTAATTTAATAATAATTTTACAAATAATTAAAAAAATAATTTTTATTTTCAAAAAATTATAAAATTAATTTTTATTCATATATATTTATGAATTATTGATGAAGATAAAAAAAATAAAACAAAATTTTTTATTTTTAATTAAATATATTTTTAATATTCTTTAATAAATTTTTTGAATTTGTTTTTTTTATAATGAATATAATTCGTTTAATTTAAGTTTAATTTATACTTTAATACTATAAAGTAAATTACGTAGTCTAATTCCATTCTATAATAATTGTAGTTCATTAACTTTTTCATTCTACTAACATTATATTTATATTTTAATATTTTTTTCAAACATGAATGAATATGAAATAATTACAACACAAGAATGTTTTCAAAATGAAAAAAAACATGAAGAATATCAATATTTAAATTTGATCGAAAAAATCATTAAAGATGGAGCAAGAAAAGATGATCGTACTGGCGTGGGAACGTTGTCCATTTTCGGAACCCAGATGAGATTTAATTTACGAAATAGTAAGAAAATTAAATATATTTACATTAATTTAATCATTCACATAATAATTTCAATCATCATTTACAGCACATATAATTTTTTTCATATATTTTCTTTTATATTTTATAATTTTCTTTTATATATTTTCTTGTAGTTTTTTAAAATTTTTCACAAAATAAATATCTAGAAAATTAAATTAAGCAACAATAAAATATTAATATAATTATTATAGATATATTTCCATTATTAACTACAAAACGTGTATTTTGGAAAGGTGTAGTGGAGGAATTGTTATGGTTTATTAAAGGATCCACAAATGCAAAGAAATTAAGCGAAAAGGATGTTCATATTTGGGATGCGAATAGTTCGCGTGAGTTTTTAGATTCTTGTGGTTTTATAGATAGGGAAGAAGGAGATTTAGGTCCTATTTATGGATTTCAATGGAGACATTTTGGTGCAACATATAAAGATATGTACAAAGATTATAATGGAGAAGGTAAAACAATAATCTAATATTCCTAAATTTAATTATATAAATTTAATTATCTACAGATACATTGAAAGATTTATTTATACAGGTATTGATCAATTAAAAGAAGTTATAGATAAAATACGATATTCTCCCAATGATAGAAGAATTATAATGACAGCATGGAATCCAATTGATATTCCAAAAATGGCTTTACCTCCTTGTCATTGTTTCGTTCAATTTTATGTAAGCAATGAAGAATTATCATGCCAACTTTATCAAAGAAGTGCGGATATGGGTCTTGGTGTACCATTTAATATTGCATCTTATTCTTTGTTAATTTATATACTGGCACATATTACAAACTTGAAGGTAAATTTATAAAAAAAGAATTATAAAATTTTTAACAGAAAATTGTATTTTTTTTTTTTTTTAGCCAGGTGAATTTATACATACAATGGGCGATTGTCATATATATCTTAATCATATATCCGCACTTGAGGAACAAATCAAACGTGTACCAAAGCCATTTCCATGTTTAAAAATCATTAGAAACGTTGAAGATATAAACGATTTTACAGCAAATGATTTTGAACTGATTGGATATGACCCACATGCAAAAATCTCTATGCCAATGGCTGTTTAAAAATGAAATTAATAAACGAAACGAATAAAGAAACTGAATGATCTGCTGCCACAAATCTATATCTATAAACTTTTCATCTAGAAGTATTATTTCATCATTAAGAAAATACATGTTCAACTGACATTTAATCAGTGAATGAATATATAATTCATATACTATTATAATATATATATTTTTTAATCATATATTTTATTTTCTAATAAAAAATTTTATTTCTTTTTTCTTTTTTAATAAACTTGTATCTTAATAATTATACTTATATATATACATACATACATACATACATACATACATTTATACAACATTTATATATATATATATGTATATATATATATATATTTTTAATTATTTATATCAATTTTTTTTTCAGTACCAGTTTTAAAAGTGGTCCATACATGTCTGTTACAATTTTAATTTTAACAATTAAATTTTAGCACACTTTGAATTGCAGAAACAATTGAATAAAAAAAATTTTTTAATATAACTGACAAGTATGGACGATAAAAGGCCTTATATAAGCAACTTTCAAAATTTAATAAAAGTACCATCTATACAATATATTAGTCCAGTACTTTCTTAAATCATGTATGTAAATATTGGAAATATTTTCTCGCATAATTATAGCGGGAAATAAGAACGTTTTGTATTTTAAAGCATTTAAAACAAATATGTTATTTTTAATTTACTTCATTAAAAATAATCAAAGACGTTTAAAAAAAAGGAAAATAATTAAGGAAAGTTTCTGGACATTAGGGGCTAGCACATCTTTGTATCATTAGATGATGAAGTACTTAATTGATGTAATTGCTGAGTAATGGCCAGAGTACCACTTTCACTTACTGTAATAGTTACCCAAATAACATCTAAATAAAAAAGTAATTAATAATATTAAAAATTAATTTATAATTAAAGTAATTATATATATATATATATATATATATATATATATATATATATATATATATTGATAATGTTATAATTAAAATAATAACAATAATATAAATATGCAATAATAATAATATAAATGAATTCACCTCCAAAAAAGGTTTCTGTAGATTTTACCATCATCCTCCATTTACTTTTAAATGTACCACAATATGGAGGACTTTGAAGGTCCACACTTATTACTGTTATTTCTGCAGGACCTAAAGATGAAACTGGTACCTTTGTACATGCACCCATTTGTACTCCTCCAATATATTGTAAACAAACTCCTTCAGGCCATGTTTCTGTACCACTATTTTGTATATGCCAAGATTTTTGAAAATTAGTGAGTGGTGGTATTGATTCTCCTTCACCAATAGTGCTATCACATATCAGTGTCATACAAGGAAATTTATTTTGAATTGGAGATTCAAAGTCAAAATAACTACATATAGCTGCTTGGAGATTCCTGTAATTGTATGTTATATATATGTAAATTTGTAACAATTATTTTATGTTAACAAAATATCTTCAGTAGTTTAATTATAATAGTAGTTTAATATAGTTAAATATATTCAAAATTCATTATTTTTTCTTTTATTATTTAAAATTTATTATTATATATTATTATATTATTATATATATATTATATATATAATATATTATATATTATTATATATGATTTATATATTTTATTATAATTTTCCTAAATAAATAATATTCTTATTAAATAGTCTTATTATAAAATATACAGTTTCTACATTAATAATACATATACAATAATTTTAAAAAATCAAATAAAATATTATATCTGTAATTATGAGACATTAATAAGATAAATAAGTAACTTTCGACAAGATAGTACTACTTAGATTATAAATATGGCGATGGTAGGGTTAGGTTGCAAAATTAAATTTGATTAACACAAAACGAGTACGCGGTAGAGTATCTCACCAATTATTCATATCCAAAAAGAACGCAGCAGTAGTTTCATTTAGCTGGCTACCAGCCAGCAACTTCTGCAGCTGTTTCACCAGATCGTCCTTGTCGGTGGTGCCTAGACAACTAAACTGGTGAATCAAATGCTGGTCCACGTTGTCCATGTTCATGATGCGTTTTCTCCCTCGTTCAATACTCCATGTAACACAACTGTCACACACGTACAGAACCGTAAGACGCGTTCTGTTATCGTTTGATCTTTAACAGCAAATTTTAAATGTCATTCTTCATGACGTTCATCCGTGCGCAGTAGGTGCATGCATCTCTACTGTACACTCTATACAAAAAATGTAATAATTATGAATATGTACAGTCCGTAGATGGTAGAATTCACGTCTGATAATTTTCGTCCCTTTATAATGCAATATTACCTTGACCTTGAGCGCTACTAGTTAACGAGTTTTTATAATAGATAAATAAATACGCAAAACTATTCTATCTTTCACAAAATCAATCGTTTGTTATATAGATGCAATCTAGATTGCACATTTAATTTTAATTATTATTAATTTTTGATAATATATTTTAATTAAGATATAAAATGTGTTTTCTATTTCTTTTAAAAAATATATTCTACGCAATAAAATTATAGAATTATTTTAAATTAGATTTAAAATTTTAATTTTTGAAATTGTCAATAATTATATTAATAATTATCACAAATTAAAATTTCGATAAATAATTTTATTATTGATTATTAATTTTTGATTATTAAAGTTTAATATTTAAAAATAAGATAGAAATAAAAAAATTTTTATCTTTTATATTGTACATATATGTAATAATTATAAAATAGAATATAACAAGTAGAAACAAAAAATGCGGGAATTTTAAATTATATTTTCTTATTAAACAAATAATTTTCATAACACATTGAAAAAAAAATAAAAACAAATTTATTATCAAAAAAAATTTGAAAAATAAATTTTACTGATTTTTTATATATCTATATTATTACTTCTATATTTACTAATATTATATTTCTATGTATTCAGTATTTTTTTCTGACTAAAGATTACATAAATAAATTTTTTTAATCTACTTATATATTTTTTTGTTATTATGTATGAATAATGAAATCAAATTTATATTTTCTGTTCTATATATAAATTATTCTAACTGATATATAAATTATTTGAGATATTACCACAAAATGATATAAAAATTTAATATATAATAGAAATTTTCTGTTCCTTTTATGCAAGTGCTCTTGAGTACTTTTCTGTTATCGCACCACGCATGCGTCCATACCCCTTCCATTCTGATTAAAACTTAGAGATGCGCACGCATTACACCGCGTAATAGTTGAAATACGAAAGAGAAGACAGTCGTGGTCCGAAGTTGATCATGTAGATATTCCAAAAACGTCCGATCGCAAGGTGAATTCACGTACAAAGTGAACGAAAAGAAATCGGTGTCGATTGAAAACGAGAATGTGGTCTGCAATGAAACATCTTTGAATTGCGTAAACCAGTGGCTACATTCTTTAGTCGCGAGTTCTTTTACCGATAATCCAAAGTTCTTTTTTTAAAGAAAAGTGAACTCAGACATCGATGAAACGTTCAAAATTCTTAAGAAATTATTTTTTTGTAAACATTAGGGCATCGTGATGAAAGTTGGAACTTATTGTACGATTAATAGTTCCGTTTCGGCGATCGTGGAATAATCGGTTTGAACTCGACGAAATCGAGACACTGAAAGAATCGAGGTAAGTATATGAATTCTTATATATGACATTACAATCAATTGGAGCAAATTGATATTTGATATATTTCATATTATTTTTATATTTTCACAAATATTTATGAATATTAAAAAATAAAAATGAAAAAAATTTTTTTAAATTCATTATTCAAGTTTGAAATTATTTTCATTTATTTTATTATCAATTTATATTTTTTATTTTTTCTCTTATTTTTTACTTATATTTTTTCTTTAGATTTTTCATTTCTATTTTAAAAAATTTTAATTATATATTTTATAATATTTTAATCTAAATAATAATTTACAATATTTTGAAAAGGATATTTTTTTATTTATTTTATTGAAATATTTTTTTATTATTAATTATATTATTTTATTTATATTGTTAAATTATTGAAAAAAATTATAAAAAATTAATAAATTAAATATAAGAGAAATTAAAATAAAGCAAAAATCTTAAGAATAAAATTTCACAATGAAATTTTAACATAATTAATAAAATGGAAAATAAAATGAAATTGGGATTTATTATTTTCTAGTAATTGAGTTTATATAATTTAATATAATAATCTAGTAATTTAAATTTATATAAATGTTCAAAATAAAAAGAAAAATGCAAAAAAATAATTTTAAATACACTTAGAATTTTAATAATATTATGATAATTATATTATATAAAATGATTTTTTTTGTAATATGAATAAAAATTATCAAAATATTATTTTCAAAATTTATTAATTTTATGAATGTATTTATATTAATAGAGAATTGTTCTGTTAATTATTTTCATAATATATATCTTGAGGAATGCAATGAATCGATTTTAATTCAATCTTACTATGTGATTTTATAAATTTTTAAATAAATCAAAATTAGATCAAAGTTAAAAAAACCATAAAATAACATAACTTTAAATGTATTTATATTATAATTAATTTTTTTGTTATGAACCAAAACTACAATGACAATATATACTTGCATATAACACAATTTGGATCCGATATAAAAATACATTTAATATCTTCCAGATACTCAATTTTATAAAGATTTTCTTTATTGACTTTTGGTTGAAAAAAACTTGAAATATATATATATATATATAAATATATTATATATATATATATAAACTTATATTTATAAACTTATATTTATAAATATTTATGTATATAAACTTTTATTTATATGAAATTAGGAGAAGTTCATATAATAGAAATTTTCTAATTCTTTCTTTGAATATATATGATTTCTTGTTCTAATAATAAAAGTTTAAATAAATAGATTTAATTGACAGGATTTCAATTAATCGATCATTTTATTTTAATAGAATGAAGAGAAAGAACCTGTCGAGAGATAACCAGGTTCATAAACACAAACTGAAGTTGCTTATATAATAAAAATCCTTTTAATTTTTTCTTTTTGTTTATGATTTTTCGTTTTATTAATAAAATTTCGTATATAAATAGATTCCATTAAATATTTGTTCATATATATAATAGTATTTGAAACTATAGAAATTTAGCGGGTATAATAATATTTAACATTCAATAAATAAATTACTTTATATCAAAGAAACGAATTTGAACAATCAATTTGTATTTCTAATTATATATATATATATATATATATATTACATTATAAAAATATTAAGCAATATATTAGATAATATATTAGATATATATATTATATATTAGATAATAGAAATAACTTGAAAAGAATTAAATTTATAAAATGAAATTTTATTATAAATAAAGTTCAGATTAATTAAATTTTATGATACAAATATTAACTTTATATCTTCTTAACTTATAACTTTTATGTTTTAATTAATATAATTAAATTAAATATTTAACTAATATTTAATTTATTTATATTTAATTGTTAAAATAAAACTTCTTTTTTAATAGCATGATCGGGCCATCTTCTGGCATCGGTGATGTCCCAGAACACGAGTTATCAGATAATCAATCCCGTGGCGGAAAGAAGCGCATTTTCGAGGATCTGGACATCGAAAACTTTTGCGAAGAGGTTCAAAATGGTCATAAACGATATCAATACCAAGAAATTGAGGCTCCAATGGAAATGGTTGCCTCCAATCAAGTGATAAACGACACTGCATCCCTATTCTCACCGTTATCAGCTCAAGAAGCCGTGGATGAATGTTCAGTTGGTCGATTGGAAGTCCTTCTCGTGGATGGCACTAATTGTACCTGGACAACCGTATCAGAATTGGAATCGCAGCAAAGTATCGCTGATATTACGGCTTCACCATCTACATCTACTTCGTCATCGGAAAATAGACAAGAACAGGTGATACAGGAGGTTCAAATCGAGGAAACGAGTTATCCCATTGATTGTGATTATTGGGAACCAGTTGTCACAGTCCAATCATCCAATATGCAACAAAATAAGCCCATGATGCCTTCTGGTAGTAATCAGCAGCAACAGTTTGATGATCAAGAGACTGGAAATCTTTCCTGGTTACTGGATTTTAAGTTGGATCCTTTCATCGAAGCCGCAGACGAGAAATCTACTGTATCTTTATCTAAAGACATTCACAATGGTGCGAAGATGTTCAGCAAGCTTTTTTAATGAATTTTTTGATCATGTTATTTTATTTTTCAAAATTTGTAACAAAATAAAATTGATTCTTGATTTGAATTATTATAAAATATAAAAAATATGAAATATAGAAAAAAATGATATATGAACATTAAACATAAAGGGTTAAGTCTATTTCTAGAATTATTTGCTATATGATTTTAAGAAATTGTTTACTTTTCTTATTTAGGAAACAAAGCAAGAATGAATGGACGTTCTTATGGATCTGCCTACATTAACGATGCTAAAAAGAGTTACAACGAGAATGGATCGTTGCATCAGGAATCAAATCATAATTATTCTAGCCTCGACAATAGAAATTTCGCGTCTTCCCGGTGTAATGGCCCAAAGAAACCGCCTTTCACATATACAGAGCTGATTGAACACGCTTTGCGAGAAAGGGGAGAGCTTACGGTATCAGCTATTTACCAGTGGATCTCGTAAGTATTTTAAAACAATGTTATGAAGACGTGAATTTGTAATACTTTGTATTAGAAACTTTTAAAATTTAATATGATATTAAATTATATATTATGACATATAAAAAAATATTAATTTGATCATTGATTTTTATTATTATTGAAATTTTTTTTGATATCATGAATTTATTAAATTATTGACTAATTTCATTAGATTATAAATAATACATTATATTGAATTTATGTTATATGTCAATTTATTACATATATATCATTATTTTATACCAATATATATATATTATATTATATTATTATGTTGTAATAAATTCATTGACGTAAAACACATTGGTAAAAAATTAAAAAACAGACATTCACATACTTGTTTAAGTTCAAAATAAAATTTAAAATAAGAAGTTCATATTCCAAATACTATTACTTTTTTTTTTATTTTATCCAATACAATATAATTTGAAAGAATAATTTAAATATTTGAAAAATCATAATCAATCACTATTTTGTTTTTAACTAAATGAAATTCAATTTTAGAATATATTAGAGAATATATTATAAAATATAGAGAATTGATCAATTAAAATAATAATTATTTAATTAAATTAATTAAATTAAAAAAAAAATTGAAATGAAATGAAATGAATAATTACATAAATATTGTACTGCAAAATATTTGTAGAATTTAAATAACGATCTATTATAAATCTTAATCTTTTCTATAAATAAATTTTATAAATATTTTATTAAAACTAGATGAAAGAATCGTATATATATGATATATAGAATTTTCAACTAATTTTATAGATTCTATTCGTATAAGAAAAGAATAAAATTTATTTAAAATATTTTGAGAACATTAAAAATAAGTTCAATTTCATTATCTGTATTTTATCTATATATATTTCACGAATCCACGATCGAACAGGTGAAAGCATGGAGGTAGTAAAGTGCGCACGTCGTGTTATTAGGAGAGGGAGAGGGTTGGAACAAATGAAAGAACCGGTACCAACTGGTACCATCATGTAGCGAGGGCAGCGGTGCCAAGGGGTACCATCTAAGAACGAGTCTCCCTGATAGACCACCCCCGCATCAACATAAAATACAGTTCTCGTAAATTTATAGAAACGTTTTGTTTCATACATTCCTTACGATTCTGAAAAAAACGATGTACAAAATGTATACATATATACATATATATATATATATATATATATATATATATATATATATATATATATACTTAAAATGAATTATTTGTACAAAAAGATTCAGTGTCAATTCGGATTAATTATTAAAAATTAGAGTGTATTTAAATATTATTAATTCGAAAAGGAATTCGTATAAATTAAATATAATATAATATATAAAGTTCGTAAAATACGAATTTATTTGACTATTTTTGATATTTGAGCATATGTTTAATAGTAATAGTAAATATTTAATAATAATAGAAATAGAATATAAAAAAATTTAATATTTTTTCTCTATATTACAATATATAACAAATAATTTATATTTATATAATTAAAAAAAATATTTCTCAATTATTATATTTTTTTAATTACAAATTGAACAATAATAAAAATGAATTAAAATTAAATTATGAAATTAAATGAATTATTTTTGTTACATGATTATTGTAGTTATTAGAACAGATAAAATTATTATTAAATTTATGAAGTGTCCCATTAATCTTTTCTTTTCCAAAAGTTGGAAAATTATTATAAAATTAATATTATGGAAAATTAATATAATAATTAAAGGAGTAATACTCATGACGAGTGTACGTATAATGTCGATATCACTGCAAATAGCAGGAAAAAAAATTATTCTCGTGGAGATATATACTTATTGACATTAAATAAATAAAAACTATTTAAATATTTTTTAATATTTAAATTTATTTATTATTCTAAGAATAACTAATAAAATTATAATTTTTTTATGATTCATTAGCTTTCCTGTCAATTTTTTTGTCTACTTATTTTTTTGTCTACTCATAAAAAATTAATTAAATATAAATTTAAACATATTTTTAGAGAACATTTTCCGTACTACAAAAGTAATGACGATCGTTGGAAAAACTCTGTTCGACACAATCTGTCCATAAATCCACACTTCAGAAAAGGATCAAAAGCACCACATGGAGCTGGACACTTATGGGCTATTGCAAATCGTTCTGGAGATTCCAGACCCAGACAAACCATTAATAATTCTATCATTAATTCTTCTACGAAACAAATAAGCAAGAACAATATAGAAATTGAAAATCTGAGGAAAAATGTCAGGTAATCAATTACTGCTCTCATTATTTGAAAAATTATTTTGTTATATATGTTACTTATATGAATATATTTTCAGTCAAATGAATCCAATAGATGAAGTAGAAGCAGCAACTGCCAGCATTACACAACAGTCTAATGAAGAAGAGACTGAGAATATAGTAAATTCTGTAACATTAGAGCATTGTGCTGAAGAAATTCTTAGTGGTATTAAAAAAGAAGTAGAAGTACAATATCTTGTTCCCATGATGGTGTCCAATAACGAATCGACCCATCCCAATCAACAAACGCAAGAGCTTCATTATCCTGTGAAAGAGAGTGGTAATCTAATTAATTAAATAAAAGATTAAAATTATATAATTAAATTCAACTTTTAATAAATATTTTTAGATTTTCTCAATCCAGTATCAAAAGAAGTAGTCGCAGAAGAATGCGGACTAATAAGTGAAGGATATCTAGTTACAGACTTAAATCCTACTGCTTTGGGTCTAAATATGATTGAGCCAGAAATTATCACACCTGAAAATCTTTTTGGGGAGGAATTAAGTTTTCAGTTTTATGAATTATCATCTCCATCACAAATTCAGTCTGCCTGACATATAGAGAAAAATAAACTGCGATTTATTGTTATTGACGAACTGCATGTGCAAAATATTCAGGATTGCAATCAAGTGGAAAACGAAGAAGACATTTACAGTGTTATTGATAAAAAAGAATTTCAAGAAGAATTTCAAGAGTCAATGGTCAAAAGCTGACTTTTCTAATAATGTTATGACGAGATTTATATAGAAACCAAAATAAAAAGATTATTAAACTTTTCAAGATTCTCAAAACATATGCGTGAATAAAGCTGAATGAAAAGCTGCATATTATTACTCCATTGTGCCTGGATATGTTTTAAGGAGTCATTTAATACTACGCATTAGTATAGTTTTCTTTTAGCCCTTATGAAATAATATGTACCGTTTTTTGTATTAGCAAAAGTAAATACAATATTTACTCTATGAGCTGTAAATATTATTATTCTTTTAAATTCCGATTACTTTGGAAGTTTTATATACTGAAAAGATTTAACTAACAATGGATGTTTGTAAAGCGTTCATTTTACTATGTAGAAATTATTTTACAATACAATACGTTTTCATCAAACTGTCTATTTCGTAAATTTTTAATTATTATTTTTTAGAATCAGTTTCATTTTTATTTTCAGCTTCAAGATTTTCATTTTGCTGTTGTGCTTGAATTAATCGTTCTGCTAATCTTTTTTGTCTCTCCAACATTTTTGTTTTCTTAAGTTCCTTCTTTTTCTTTTTCTCATCTTTCTCTGCTAAAGTTATTGCTTCTGTTAGTGAATGTTTGGAGATAGTTCCTTCAGCTATCAATTGACGTCTGATTTCTTCAATTTTACGTTCCTTTCGTTCTTTAGCTTCTAATTCTGCTGCTTTTTTTTCAGCAATTTTTGTTTTTATTTGTGCTATCAATTTTTCCATACCTAACATTTTATTAGCTATTTGTGCTTGTCTATAAACATATAAAATATAAATATACATTTAAATCTTTTATTAATCAATCTAACCATTTTATTAACATACCTAGCTTTTAAAATATCTTCTTTCTTTTTCTTTTCTTCTTTAATCTTTTTCAATCTTTCTTGGATACTTAAAGGAAAAGCAATTTTTTCATATTCTTTTTGTTCTTCTACTTCTTCAGGTGTAGGCCATGCCAATCCTGCAGGTATTCCTAAAGCTGCCATTCCATATCTTCCTAATATTCGTTTCTTATACTTAATTGTATTATGATACCATTCTATAGGTTCATTATAAGGTTTTTGTTCAAACAACCTATTTCTATCAGCAAATGATAATCTCGACTTATTTCTTTTTTCTTCTAGCTTAGAATTATCTTTTATTTCTTCTAAATAGATTGGTTTTTCTTCAGCGGATTCAAGAATCTTATTTGAACAATAATATCTTATATTGATATTTTGCAATTTTAAACTCAATGATATATTAAAGATTATTTTTTTTAAAAACATTTTCTGCATTTCCTTCTATTTATTCACAATATTTCTTATATTTTTTTATAATAATGAAGAATTATCATTAGCTATTAAAATTAAAAACATGAAATATTAGGTTAATTATTATTTTACTAAATATTATATTAATCAAAATATAAAATATTTTTTCAATTTATTTAAATTATAAATTATAAGATTTTTTTTTTGAAAGATGATTAAAGACATTTCTTTTTAATATTTTTTATAAAAATAAATAGCCTACCTTAAGTATAATTTACTACTAACTATATATAATATAAAGTAAGGTTATGTATATATAATAATTACAATAGATTATAGTGTGATATAAACGACATAAACATGTACACATAAGAACAAATTTAATAGTTTGACATTAATAATAAATAAACATTTTAAATATTAAATAATAATAGTTTCTCTTAATACTATAAATAAAAAAAATTAATAAAATTTAATATTTTACTTTATAATAATTTGTTTAAAAAATAAACGATAAAATGGGTCGGTTAGCAGAGGTACATATAATTTATTAATATAATTAATATAATAAAATTAAATCTTGTATTTTGTAATGTAAGAAACAAAAATTAAATACAAATTTTATTTACAGGTAGCTAGCGAACAATCATCCGAAAAATGTAAAACTTTTGTATTTATGGGTGAAGGTTATACTTTAGGAAATTCATTAGTCTCCGTAATTTCACAAAAGTATATTTATATATTAATTAAAACATAATTTTAGTAATATAAGTTTCTAATTACTAATTATTTTGTATATAGTCCTAATGTAGAATTTTGTGCTTGTTTCGTTAATCATCCAGCAGAAGGAAACATATATTTAAGAATTCAAGCAAAAAGAGGAAAAGCAATAGACATATTAAAGAAAGGATTAGAAGATTTTGAAAAAATTTGTGATCATACTTTAGAAAGTTTTAATAATGCTTATGATCAGTTTAAAACTTCCAAAAATACATCTATAGATAGCACATAAATTACTTTTGTTTAAATAAAAATAAAATAAATTATAATATAATTGTGTTTGATTTATTACCTATAAAATACCTATTACCTATATAAATATATATTAATTAAAAAATAAGGAATAGGAAATAAAAGGAGAAAATAATTACAATTAGATACTTTGCATGGAGGTTTATTGTTTAAACAACCTCAGCAGGTCTCTGTCCACCCACAACTCTGTGATTCTTAGATAAATAATCCGCGAATTCTTGATATGGCGCTTTTCTTAATGCTTGATCATGCCAGAGATCTGGTGTTAAATATGCATAAGTCTTAGCAATAGCTGCATAAGTAGCCTTAGCAAAATTGCCAAGAGTACATGTGGATCCTCTAGCTGAAGTATAGCAATCCTCGATACCAGCCATTTGTAATAGTTTTTTAGGCACAGGAGCTGAAACAATACCTGTACCTCTTGGTGCTGGAATTAGACGGACCTGAACTGATCCACATTTGCCAGTAACTTTACAGGGCACTGTATGAGGATCACCAATTTTATTTCCCCAATAACCACGGCGTACTGGCACAACTGAAAGTTTAGCCAAAATGATAGCACCACGGATAGCAGTAGCTACTTCCTTAGAACATTTTACGCCTAAACCAATATGACCTTTGTAGTCACCAATAGCTACAAAAGCCTATAAAATAAAAATGAATTATTAGTTAAATTTTTATTGGATTAATAGTTTTATTAATCAAATATATAATGTTACCTTGAAACGTGTACGTTGACCAGCTCTAGTCTGTTTTTGTACAGGCATAATTTTTAATACTTCATCTTTCAATTCAACACCAAGAAATTTATCAATAATTTCATATTCTTTGATTGGTAAAGAAAAAAGGTAAATATGTTCCAAAGATTCAATTTTTCCATCTCTAACAAGACGTCCAAGTTTAGTCACTGGAATCCATTCTTTACTGTCTTCTTTACCACGTCCACGACCACGACCTCGTCCTCTACCTCCACGACCTCTACCTCTTGGACCTCCACGATCACCTCCTCCACGAGAACCAAATCCTCCACGAAAACCTCCACGCGCGGCTGGAGCAGTGTCCGCCATTCTGATCAAAATTAATAGAAAAAATTTCATATTTATTAAAAGAAAAATTATAAAAAAATTATAAAATTGTATTTAATAAAATTATTTTTCATTAATTTAATGTTTAAAAACATTAATAATAATTATTTCATAGAGAACGAAAATATCTAATAAAGATATTTTTTAACCTCAAAACATGTGCCTTTGATGTTTATTAGATATATTTAAACATTAAATAAAAAATATGATTTTCATAATATTTATTTAATAGATAAAATCTTAAATAATCATAAGAGCACATCAAATATACTTTGTGAACATTTTAATAATGAAATTTTAAGAAATGATTATACAATACTTACATTACTTCTTTCTTCTGATTATGATTACGGAAGAAAGACTGATCAATTCTCTCGAAGTTGGCATGTTAAATATGTCGATATATCTCGATTTAGTTTCACATCCGTTATTTAAACTTCAATTACATATTAATAAAACACGAACTATTAGTTTTTATTCAACTTATTCCCTAATTAACGTTTTATTTTCTTTTGCTCCTTTTTAATTCCTTAACAAATTATTTCACAAATGTTTAAAATAATATAAAGTAGGAATGGACATAAATTTTGTTATCATGCTTTATATTTAATGATATTTAATTAGATAAAATGATTAAATAATTGGTATTTTCATTGTCAAAACTCTATTTTATTACAATCTTGCTTGGTAGATAAAAGTAAGTGAAAAAAATAATTCTAAATAATGACAAAATATAACAATAGTTATAAAATACATTAGTAATTTAAAACAAATTTTTATTAATGTAATATTAATTTTTATTAATTTTAATCAGCAATTACCTAACCATCATGATATATATTATTAAATAATAAGATAAAATTATAGAAATGAAATAAGAAACATAAATTTAATAATAAAATAATAATATATTTTCTTTATGACAAAAAAATGAAATAATTAATTATAAGTTATGGTAATAGAACCAGTAGGATGTCACTTGTGGATTGTGAAATCTCATGACGAGTTTGAGTCAGACTTCATCCGAGGAGGCAGTTTTATTCGCTCGCGGTTATAAATTCTTAAAAAAGCTGGGTGAAGGTGCTTACGCAAAGGTTAATTAACCATCTCATAAATCATATTATAAAATGATACGGTAACCAATTCATAAAAAAAGATGATAAAATTCAAATTCTTTTTCATCTCAGTCGGTAAAGTCATTTTCTATATTTAAATTTGAATCCTACTATCAAATAAAATTCTTCAATTTTTCTTCAATTAATATTACACAAAATTCATCGCGTTATTTAACCGTAGGTATATCTGGCGGAGTATAAACCGGAATCTGATCCAGATAAAAATAGTACCTTGGCATGTAAGGTTATAGATACAGGAGTAGCACCTAAGGATTTTGTACGAAAATTTCTTCCTCGAGAACTTGATATCTTAGTGAAATTAAATCATCCTCATGTAGTGCATGTTCATAGCATATTTCAAAGACGTACTAAGTATTATATTTTTATGCGTTATGCTGAAAATGGTGATCTCCTAGAATTCATTTTGAAGAATGGTGCAGTTGCAGAAGGACAGGCGCGCGTATGGTTTCGTCAACTTGCGCTTGGTACCATGATATATTTCTAAATATGTGACAATGAAAGCTAAAATATATTTTTGAATATATATCATAATGAAAATTATATTTATCGAATTCTATAATAATTTGATAAATATAAATATTTTTATGAAATTTTAATGATTCTTTATTTAAAAATATAATAATTTATTTCAATAAAAATAAATATGTAATATTATTCTATATACTGGAAGAAAGTATTATATTTCGAATTATATATAATTATATATAATTTAATAAATTTTTACTGATAATTTTATTTTTTTCAGGTCTTCAATATTTACATGAAATGGAGATCGCTCACAGAGATATGAAATGCGAAAATGTTCTTCTAACATCGAATCTTAATGTAAAACTTGCTGATTTCGGATTTGCTCGTTACGTAATAGATAATCGAGGTAAGCGTGTTATGAGCGATACCTATTGCGGTTCTTTATCCTATGCCGCTCCGGAGATCCTTCGTGCATCTCCATATAATCCCAAGATCGCAGATCTTTGGTCCCTCGGAGTCATCTTATATATTCTATTAAATAAATCGATGCCATTCGATGATACTGATATCAAACGACTGTATGAGCAACAAACAAACCGTAAATGGAAGTTTCGCAGTAAGATTGCAGAAACTTTGAGCGATCAAGTAAAGAAATTGGTAGCTCGTCTCCTAGAACCTGATGTCTCAAAACGATGGAAGATGGAGCAGGTCATCAACAGCGAATGGATCGCTATGGATCCTAGACTTTTGATTCTTACACCTGCTGAACAAGCAGCTCTTAATAATGCAATGCAAGAGAAGAAAAAATTCGAAGAGAAATTTTCTGCGAAAGATCCAGTGAGAATATTAATAATAATAATAATATAAATATGAATTTGCATAAACATTTTTAGTTTTAAATCAATAATTTTTAATCTTGTTTTTTTATTTAATTAATTAAATCATATAATGTATTAAAAAATATTTATTTCATAGAAACTATTTAAAGTGGAAGAAAAGAAAAAGACCAATGCAGATCCCAAGGCAAAACCTGAAGATGTCACCGTAATTAAGAAAGCAGCAAGAGTTTGTTTTAATTTAATTTATTAATGCTTTTTTTTTAATATAAAAAAAATTATTTTAAAAATAATTTTTTTATATTCCTCAGATGACGATGTCCACCACTGTTGCTACTGGGCCGTATTTTGCTAATAAACGTAATAATAATAATAATACTAATAATTAGTTGAAGAATGTTTGAAAAATAATTTGGATTCTTTTATAAGTTTTTATAAAATTGAAATTATTGGAAATTTACTACAGTCGATATCTGATAAATTAAAATAACACTGTTATTTGTGAATGTTATGTTGTGAAAAATTTTCTACAATTATGGGATTTAATATTTTTATACAATTTTGAAAAAATTCTATTTTATTATATTCTAGGCTAAATAATTATATATTAATCATTAAAAATTAAACTTCCAAATTATTATTAAAATATCAAGAATTAAATAACTTATCATACTTTTTCATATCACATAACGATAATTATACATCATATATTAAATATCAAAATCATCATTGAAACATTTAATAATTAACAATAAGTTTTCATTAAAATTTTTCAATTGTGTTTACAAAGTTATAATGAATTAATTTAACAATCTTTAATTTCATATATATCGAGCTTTCATCAAAGCTGTTTCATTTCTTGAAATACACTTTACATAATAATTGAATTTATCAGCAACAGTTTCTATTCTTCCTTTGAGGGGAATCTCAATAATATTACGAGGACTAGCTAATCCTTCAAGATCCCATATACCATTTGATAGTAGTAACAAAAGTTGATTATTCGGAGATCTATTTATTAAAAATACGTCCGTAACAGGCAAAATATATTGTTGTATATTTCCCCATGGTTGATAAAGTAATACTAGAGTCTGTGAGATCAATCGCAAGATAATCCATAATCCAAATCCATGCCATTTTTGTTCCACAAACGCATCCATTATGTTGGGAAAATATAAATCTGAAATTTTAATTAAATATATTACATTGTTATAATTTTTCATTATTTTTATTATTTTTAGATTATTAACAACAGTCTGTAAAGCATTTATATACTATGCACGCATTCAATTGTAATTTAAAATAATGTTATATTTATTTCGAGAAAATATTTTAAATTGTACATTTTTTGTATGTAAATGAATAAATTACACAATTTTCCTCTTTTTCTAAAATATTAGTATTAATTTTATGCAATTTTAATTTTATTATATTATTTGTGATATTTTACAACATTATTTTATTTTAAAAAATAAAAGCCTAAAATTTAAAGAAATTCAAACAAAATTTATAAAACGATATTTAAAAAACAATTTATTACATATTACACATTTATTTATTACATATTGATTATATAAATTATTCTTTATATTTTTTTAAAAATATTGATATAAAAATCAAACTAATATATTTTTCAATAATAAATCAAAAATTATAGATATTCAAAAATAATTCGGAAATAAAATTAAATTATGAATATTTAAATGATTTGATAATGATTCGAATGAGAGTTAAAATTATTTTGATAAGATACATTTCGATAAATTAAAATTAAATAAATATACAAACCTTTTAAATGAACAAAATTATTTCCTATGTTAATAAATGAATATATTGATATAGAATTAAATTTTACAAGGATAATGAATTCTTTTTCGTCCATCATTATTGATTGTAGCAATATAAAATTGCTGATATTTGTTTGAAAAATAAATTCCTTTGCATATTTACTGATACAATATGAAGAAAACTTTTTAGAATTACATTGTACTGTATTATATTGAATGATCATAGATTTATTAAAAGCATTGATAGTGTCATTTATAATCTCCAATTTATTTATATAAATTGCTCGATCTGTAATGATGACCAAATATTAAAATATCCATTTCAAAGATTTTTTTTTAATAAAAAAGAATAATGAATAAAATGAAAAAATACTTTGTAAAGCTATATTAATTATTTCTGCAGTTCTTATAAATTTTTTTATCCTCTTAATAATGGTTTGGGCATTTGAATAATTTTTGTCAAAAATTTTCATTTCTGACTTTTCATAAGCACCTTTGATTGTAAGATTTCCAATAATATTTAAGCTATTATGTAACTCAATTCCTGTTCTAATTGTTTGAAGAGGATTATTTTTTTTTAATTGATGATGTACTAGTTTAGTCAAATTTACATCATTTATTAAGCCATTAATAATAAACTCAGATGCACTGATAAAACCTTGAATTGTTTTTTGGCTATAGATTATTTGATTTGTAGATTTTCTTAATACCTTATCTATAGCATAGCCCATTATAGTTTTAGACATTCTATGTATAATCAAATATTAATTTTTATTAAATTAATATTAATTTTTATTAAATTAATGATTGTTAAATTAATGATTAAACTTATTAATTACTTTATATTGTTGAATGTAACAATACTAAATTTTTTTCGTCCTTTGATAATTATATCTTTTTTTATTCGCATTAAAGCATTAGTTGTCCATTTATTAAAATTGTAACCATTTAAGTTCTCAACTATCAAAGTTAAAACTTTTTTTTTTCCAGTTACAATATTTTCTTTGGAATTATGTTTCATAACATCACTTTTAAAATATAGATTATTAATTGTTTGCTTTATATATAAGTTTCCTGTATCTTATAAATGTAATATTTATTATAATTATTTAAAAATCAGTAAAAGAAAAATATTTAATTTTTCTTTTATATAATTATTTAATTATTATTACCTGAAATTTTTAATTTATTAAATATCCATTTTGTCTTCACTTCTTGATCTTTATTTTTTAGCAAAGAATTTTCAAATATATTATTGAAATCTGATAATGAAGATTGTATAATTGAAATATTTGAACTTATAATGTTAGAAATTTTGATATCATTAAAAGATGCAGGAAATTCTATTTCCTGTAACTTTGTTTTACTTAAAATAGATTTCAAACTATTGTTCCACATTTTGAAACTTAATGTATTTGTTAAATTCTAAAAATTGATCATTATTTTATTAATTTAATTATATTATATTAAATTTAATAATTTAATATAAAATTATTAATTATATTAAATTTAAATATCTTATATTATTGTATTATTAAGATAAAATATACATATTAATTTTATTGCTTACATTTAAAGCAACATATTTTTTTATCATTATATCATGAAAATGCATATTTTTTCCGTGAAATATTGTTATAGTGTTTGTTACCATCCAAATTTCTGAAGATAATTTTTTTAATTTGATATCATTTATATTTTTTATGGTTGGTTCATAACAAAATTTTACAGATCCCATAATGGAAATATCAACTAGAGTTTTGTTTTCAAGGATTTTAAAAACATATGGTAAATTTATTGCATTTACTTTTATGCTTCCAGAAATTCTTTTTTTATAAAGATTAAGATCTTTTTTTGTATTTGTCAAATTGAATGGAAGATGAGAAACATATATATCATTCGTACTGATACCATTACCTAAAATAAAATTATAATAACTAAATAATTAAAACAGTAATAAATAATAAATATATAAAAATGAATATGAAATAATGAATAAAAAAGAAAGTTTATAACTTACGAAATGTTATATTTTGCAGAGATACCATATCATTAAATTTTATAGTATTCAACAAGAAATTGCTGAAATTTATTCCATTAATATTATTTACAAGAACATTTTGTTCAAATATTATATTTTTTATTATTTTAGGCAATTTTATATAAAATTGAAAAGGTGATCGAAGAATATTTGTTATCAAGTTAATTGTATTTATTGAAGTATTAAGAAAACTAGGTTCAATCCATATATTTATAAGTCTTTTCAAATCTATAATTAAAAAATAAATTATTAGTATAAAAATCATAATAATAAACTATTGAATAATAATATTAATTATAATATTGAACATAAAATATAATATTATATTTTATATATTTAATATTCAATATATTTAATATAATAGTATATAAAAAATTATTTTTACTTTTTTTATTATTTACCTGTTAAATTTAAATTATTCAGCTGTAATGCAAATATATTTTTTGCAATGATATTATGACAGTATTTCTTTTCAGATAAAACAGAGTTGAAAGAAACTGTTGAATTATTAATAGAATATAGACCTATATTTCCAAAAACGTGCGAACTGATTAATTTTTGTACAGTAATATTATTCCCTGTTAAAAATAAAGTTCTAATTTTTGGTGCAAAAATAAAAGTGGCACATAATTTTGAATCCTTTAAGAATAAATCCTTATTCCTTTAAATAAAAAAATTATTAAGTATATTTATTTTATGTTACTAAATTTTTAATTGTCATAAATATTAAATAAACATACAGTGAAAATTTTAAATTGTCATAAGAAAACTTTGTTATCTGTACATTATGATAAATATGTTTTTTTCCTGATATAATGATATTTTGAAAATTCACAGTAATCCATTTTTTAGGCTTATGTAATGTAATATTGCTCCATTTCTAAATTAAAATTCAAATTATTTTTAATTATTATTATAAAAATATATTATAAAAATTATTAATAAAAATTTATATTATTTTTTTATTTTTACCATTTTTTCACTTGAAAGAATTAAAGATATTGGTACATTCTCATATAAAGTTATTGCATTTGATAAAATATTTTTGATTGATCCTGTTTTGGTAATTAAATCTATGGATTTTAAATTCTCAATTTTAACATTTTCTAAATTGAAATTATTATACAAATTCATGGATTTAGTAATATCTATTACAGGTCCTAATCTCATTGATCCTTTCCCAGTTTGTTTCCCTTTTAAAGAAATGTTATTCTTTATTTTTAATTGAGGTGTTTTGATGAAATTAATAACTGTTGTGGATAAGCTATTTAATGGTAATAAAATTCCACCAGTTGTTAAATTTAATTGTTTAACTTTTATTTCTTTTAATCTTATTTCTTGATTTGTAAAATAAGTAGCAATATTTAATGGCATAGAAACATTTATTGCTTTCATATTAATAAAAATATGCTTTCCTAAAACATATATATCATAAATTAAATTATTAAATTAAACATATATATCATAAATTAAATTATTAAATTAAATTATATCATAAATTATTTTTAATATATATCTCTTATTTATAATATTTTTTTAATTATTAAAAAAAGTGTATTACCAAAGACTTCTTGATCATTAATTATTTTCAGAGCATTTTTTTGTAAATAATTTAAAGATATTCCATTAATCATCTTATGAATAATAATATCTTTTATTGCAAGACTTAAAAGTGGACATTTCCAATTTTTTATTTCTTTGATATTTAATTCTTTAAAATCCGATAGTTGGTTTTTATTTTTTGATACTATTAATTTAAATAGGAAATTGTGATTTTCTTTTACATATAATCGATTGAATTTACAATTCGTTTTACATTTTATTTGAATTTTTTTTGCATGCAATGAAGTAGCAATTAAATTTTTAGACTGCCATTTATTATTGATAATAATTTTTTGTGCTTGAAATTTATTGATTAATCTATTGTACTGTTTTGATACATTTTTCAATGTTTGTAAGTTATAATCATTTATCTGTAAAGAAAAATATTAGATTGGCATTATTTTATTTAAGTTCAAATGATCTTACATTATGAACTTGCAGTTGATCAATATGACTCTTCAAAATTTTAAAATTTAACTTAAAATTTGGAATTTCTTCTGTTATTTTTTGAAGTTTGTTCTTGACATTGATATTCCATATTTTTATTTCTTCTCGTAAATCTTTGTAAGATTTTTTTTTAATCCAAAGTAGTTGTTTTAATGTCCATTTATTATTTTTATTTTTAATTAATAGTAATTCTTTTTCATATAATATTATTAGATTATATTGAATAATTCCAGATAATTTTGTATTTATTTTTATAAATTTCCAACCATCATATTGATAAGCTATTATGGTGTTTTTATGTAAAGTTAAGACTACAATAGCTTTACTTGAAATAATTGGTACAATAATCTTACTAAAAGAAATTTGTTGAAATGGTACAAAACGATTATGTAATTCTTTATAAATAATAATAGAAGATTTCATTGATAAAATTAAAAAATATTCCATGAAATGCTGTTTATTTAATTGAAAATAAGACACATCCTGACTTGGTGGTAATCTTTGTATAATTAAAAATTTATTAGATTTTAGAAAATATTTAAAAATCAATGTAGTAGACCCAGTTACTGCTAAATACATAAATCCTTTACTTTGAAAAGGAATTATTTTTTTTGTACTAATATTAATGATCTGTATTAGATCAAAGTAATTATTAAACCAAGTATAAATTGAAATATTTGAATGAGAAACAATGGCTAAGTGTAATTGATTAATTCCATTCCATATCGATAAATGCGTCGTATTATTTAATTCAAAATCCTGAATTTGTTGCAGATAATATTTATCTAAAATTTTAGTGAAACTTAATATAAGTACTGGTCCATTTTGATTTTGAATTATAAAAAGGGCTCCATAAGTACAACTGTTTACAATTATTTGTGTTCCATTTCGTACAAAATAATCACTAATGTTGTAAAAACTTCCATTCTAAAATTAATTTAAATAATTTAAATAAGAATATTCAATATTTTCATTTTGATTTTATAAAAATAATAAAGTTAATATATAATAATAATATAATAATTACATTTATTTGATATAAAGATAATTTGGAAGTATCCAAAATTACAACAAACCACATTGTTTCAAATTCATATTGAAAAGAAAAAAAATTTATATCTTGAACATCTTCAAAATTTAATTTATTGATGTCTTGAAATCCATTAAGTATATTAATATTATCTGTAAAGTTAATAATTTAAAATTAAATTCGATTTAATACAAATGATTATTATCGATTTAACAATTTAATAATCGATTTATTTGTTTACATATATGTGTTTGGTATCAGCTGATACCAATAACTTTAACCTTTTGAACCTATTTCATTTTTATTTTATTTTATTGTTGTAATAATACTAAATATTATGGTCAATTACTGTTCTTATTATTATTAATTTTTCTCTTAGATTATAAACTTCTATACATATATGTTTCAACGTGCAATATGTCCACGTATGAAGAAATAAGTGAAAATTTAACAGCTCAAGTTTACGAATTGGAAGCATTACAATCTGTTTATCCAAAAGAATTAGTAATTGGTGATCATGGAGTATTAGCTCATATTAATGAGTTCATTAAAAATCCTATGAATGAAGTGCCTCAAAAATTGGAATATTCAATTGAAATTTCATTAAATGATGTAAGACTAAAAAAAATATTGTAATTAATGTAATATATCAATATCTATATTAGAAATGAAGAATTTGCTCATTCACAGGGATCAATAGAATTATTAATTAGTTTATCATCTAACTATCCTAAAGAAAAACCAGAGATTTATGCAAGAAGTTCCTTTCTCAATCGAAGCCAACAATTGCTTTTGAACCAATCATTAAACGATATTCTTAAGCAGCAAAAGGAGAATGAACCTTGCATTTATATGTTAATATCATGGCTACAGGATAATGGTGAAAATTATCTTACAGAATCTAATAAAAATAAAGATAAAAAACTTAATAATAAAAACAAGAACAAAGAACATGAGAAACCTACAAATTTTTCCAGATATTGGATTTATAGTCATCATATATATAGTAAATTTAAAAGAAAGAAAGTAATTGATTTAGCACAAGAAAATTGCCTTACAGGTTTTTGTTTGGCAGGAAAACCTGGAGTAATTTGTTTAGAAGGTGCTTTAGAAGATTGTGTTTATTGTTGGCAAAAGGTATCAATTTTTTTAGTTTAGTAAATTTTCCATTTCATATTTTCATACTTTCAAAAATTTTAGATAAAATCAATGAATTGGCAGAAAATATTATTGCAATTAGAAGAGAGAGAGGAAGATTGTGAAAACATTGATGAAATGCGTAAATTCTGCAATTTCCAAGAAATATCATTTAATAGTTCAGGACGTCATAATGATATGGGTCAATTATTAAAATATTTAATGGAACACACATTGCAATATGCATTTAAAGAATTGTTTGGTATTAGTGGTAAATCTACTCAACTATAAGATTAATAAATAAATATTATCATGTAAATAAATATTTATAAAAGAAAATACATATACTTGTTATTTCTAAAACTAAAATTATTTCTAAATATATATGCTTACCTCTTTCAGAATTTTCATATAATTCTCTTTTATAACGAAAAGAAATTTTCGCTGCATTTTTAATGTATTCCATAATTTTTTTATTAATTTTAGACAATGTATTATTATTAAAATCTTTTGATGCTAAAAATAAAATTTTTAAATATAATACACAATAACATTTTAACTTCGTATTATTATTAAGAAATTTATACCATAGTCTAACTTCAATTTTTCAAAGAAATCAGAAGTATATTTAAATGCAGTGTTTATAAAGTAATTTTCTTTTATATGTATATCACATGTTGTAATATTAATTAATATTAAAATAAACAAAAATTTCAACATCATATCCAAATTCTTACTTAGAGTATTGATTCATAACTAGAAATTATGGATAAAAGGAAAGTCTTTAAGTATACATAAAGACAAACATTGTATGTTTATATTTTTTTCATTCTTGATAATAGAATTAATTTGAATTTAAATACATATATAGATATATAATATACAATATTATATAGATTTTTACTCATCTAATTTTTAATGAATATTTTATTAATATTCAAGAAATAAAATAACAATATGTGAGATGATAATTAAAAATCAAATTTGTAATAATAAGAAATTAATAATATTTATTTTTTTATCTAACTGTAGCATAACGCAAAAATTCATTTGTAAGAAATTGACCTGCAATATAGGAAGCAGGTGGTCCAAAAATATCTTGTGTTGGACTATAAACATTAATTTGCCTCATATGTGTATCCCGCCCATTTTGGTGATTGCTTATTACAGCTATTTGTATCATAAATGTCCTAATAGGTCTGTCATTTATATCTTTTATAGGAATGATAACCCAGCCACTTGGTTCATTCAGATCCATGACTTCTATTTCTTGAAGATCATTAAAATTTGTACCTGCTCTGATACTTATTCTAAAAATATGATAACAGCAATAATTAAAAATTTATTATTTCTACCTAATAAGAGATATAAATTTCTTACCTACTAGGAGTATAACTTTCATCTAGCTTGTAATCTGTATATATACATATATCACAAATTGTTGTTTTTCTTTTGAATTGAATGTTTACCAAATGTGGAAGTTGTCCATCAGATTGCCAATAAGTTTCCGTGATATCATCACGTAATTGATCTACACCAAAACCAGGTTTACAACTAGATAAACTCCAAATTGCATGATTTCCAACTTCACGTACACGACCTGCTAATTCTTTTTGTATAGGATCTATCTCTCCTATAAAAATAAAATTATTACAACAGTTTTTTTAAAAATAATTATATGAAAATCATTAGTTCATTATTACCAGTTTTATTGCTCATTATTAATTTTAAAATTTAGACAATTAATTATAAAAAGTTTTAATAATCTAAAATTAAATTAAATAATTTTTTATTAAAGTAAATATTAAAATACATAAATATAGTAATATTTATTTCGAAACTTATAAAATAATCTTTAAAAATATAATGTTTTTTCCTTTGCTGCCATCTATGATCAATACATAAAAAATTTTAAATATAAAAAAATATTAATAATTAATATTAATATTAATATTAATATTATTTTTTTATATAAAACATATAACAACTTTCATAATCTTTGATTAAATTATATTAATGTCAAAAGAAGTATTTTGTTTTATATTATTTAATGAAAGAGCATTGAGAAACACTGCAGTAATAGATCAGTGGTACCCAATTTATAATTCATCAAATGATTAGGAATAAACAATTGAAAAAGAACGGAACGAAATGGATCAAATAAAGATTCCAAAGGTATCAAAATAAATATTTGTCTTATGTAGCAAAGTTGTTTCATGAATAAATTTTAAATCATAATTTCGAATATTTATTAATATATTATTTACCAATATGTTTTATTAGATACTATATTGATATCAATGAAAAAAAAATTGTTTATATAATTATATAAAAATAATTAAAAAATTTTTTACATTAATTTTTAATAAATAAAATTCATAAAATATATATTTATTGATAGATTTGAAAGATTAATGTCATAATAATATATAATGCTGCTATGACATCTGTCATTATAAGTGCAAATTTTATGATTTTAGGTAGAAAACGTCAGAATTTTAGATAAATATAGTAACAATCATTCTATTGGTACTCTTTACTTAACAGTAACACATCTTATATTTACAGAACGAAATGGGAAGAAAAAAATTTGGGTATGATAGTAAATGAATTATATTAAATTTTAACTATAATTATTTATGAAATTATATATATTTTTTTTCATTTTCATTTTCAATTAATGTAAATATTCTTAACATTTTTTATTTTAGATATTATATACTCATATTGCAAATATAGAAAAGCAACCATTAACTACAACAGGTTGTCCATTATGCATTAAATGCAAACATTTTTATATTGTAACATTTATCATTCCAAAAGAACGAGATTGCCATGATATATATCTTACCTTATCAAAATTATCTTGTCCAGGTAATATATATTTTTATAGTTAAAAAATTTCTTTAATATCATATGTTTTTTTTTCAGTAAGTATAGAAGATCTTTATTGTTTTCATTATCAGGCAAATAAGGATACCTTACCACAGCATGCAGGATGGAATTTTTTTAATGTACAAAGTGAATTTCAAAGACAAGGTGTTCCAAATGAAGAATGGTCTCTAACATATTTAAACACAAATTATGAGGTATTAATGTCTATAATTAATATATATTTAATATATATATATAAAGTTTAAATATGTTTTATATATTTATTCATTTAATTTTTAGCTCTGCGATACTTATCCAAAATATTTATATGTACCTAGCACATGTGCCAATAGCATCTTAATAGGTAGTGCAAAGTTTAGAAGTAGAGGAAGATTACCAGTTTTAACATATTTACATTCCAATAAGGTATATATTTAATGAAAACTCTTGAAAAAAATTACAGATTATAAATAATATAATATACAAATATAGATTATAAATAATATATTTTATAGGCTGCTATTTGTCGATGTAGCCAACCTTTATCAGGATTCAGTGCACGATGTCCTGAGGATGAACAAATAATGTACAATATTTTACGTACAAATAATAGTTCTAAATATATGTATGTTGTAGATACACGACCACGAGTAAGTTTGTTAAATATCTATTAAAATATTTTTATAATTAAAAATTATTTCAATAAACTATTATAAAATTTGTTTCAATTATTTAATTTTTAAAAAATTTTTTTTTAAATTTCTAAGAAAAGTTAATTTTTTATTTTATCTATTTAGATCAATGCCTTTGCTAATAGAGCTACAGGAAAAGGATATGAAAATGAGAACTTTTATGATAATATAAAATTTCACTTTTTTGGTATTGAAAATATTCATGTAATGAGAACAAGCTTAAATAAATTAATAGATTGTAAGCATATAAATGTTTCAAAATTTCTATGCAAATTATAATTTTTTATTATTTTGATATTTTTAATTATTATTTAGTACAAAGAATGACATCAATGACTACATTTTTAAATAATTTGGAAAGCAGTGGATGGTTAAAACATATACGATCTATTTTAGAAACTGCTTGGTTTATTGCTAGAGCAGTTTCGAATGGAGTTAGCGTGGTAGTACATTGTAGTGATGGTTGGGATCGCACTGCTCAAGTATGTTCATTAAGTGCTTTATTATTGGATCCATATTATAGGACAATTCAAGGTTTCCAAGTAAGATATGAATCATTGATTTAATTATAAATTTATAGTATATATAATTTAATTTCTTAAAAATAGAAATATATATTTTATTTCTAGGCTTTGATAGAAAAAGATTGGTTAGCTTTTGGACATAAATTTAGTGATCGTTGTGGTCACATTAATTGTGATAACAAAGAATTAGCACCAATTTTTACACAGTTTATTGATGCAACTTATCAATTATTGTTGCAATATCCTCATAAATTTCAATTCAATGAATTTTTCTTAATAACTCTCCATGATCATGTACATAGTTGTCAGCATGGTACTTTTATAGCAAATTCAGAAAAAGAAAGACAAATTTTAAGGTATTATTTTTAATAATTTAAATAATAATTTATAATAATTTATTCATTATATCATTTAATTTCTATTTAATTATTTTTAGACTATCCGAAAGAACATATTCTTTATGGGGATACATAGCAAATAATATGCATGAATATATAAATCCTTTATACAAATGTAATCGATTCAATGAAGATACTAGTTCTGTTCTTCAACCTAAATTAGCACCACAATGTATCACGTAATATATAATTTTATTATGTTTATATATTTAGATACTATAAATTAAAATTGCATAAAAAGGTAATTTTTCAGTTTATGGCGAGGATTATACTTCAGATTTGAAAATGGTATTCATCCAAGAGAAACATACGAAGATTATCTTTTAATAATGCATGATCATACTAGTTGTTTAGAAGATCATGTTAAACTTCTTTTGAAGGTATAAAGTTAGTTATTTTTATTTTTTTATTAAATTTCTAATATTACTATCACAATATTAAACAGAGAGTCAATTCCTTAAATTCAGTATTGAATTTAAATAACATCCAAAAAAGGGGGATACAAGGGAAATTAAAATTCGATAATAAATATATGAAAGATCCATTATCTGAAACTATCATAGAAAATACAAATCATGAAGAAAGATCAATGTGTAAATTAAAAATTAATCAATTACAAAATGAATTAAAAACAGTTGCTTTAGACTGGAAATTATTTAGAAATATGGAAGAATGTACATGCTCTACAACATTTGATGCATTTAACAAAAAGGTGAACTTAAATATATATTTAAGAATTTTATTTAGAATTAATAATTTATATTTTCTCTCTTTTTCTTTCTCTTCTTTAGCATCACTGTTGGTCATGTGGGGAAGTATTATGTACAAGATGCATGGGTGCACATAGTATTCTTGCTGGACACCACTCGCAACGCGCAGTACCTACTTGTAAGTCATGTATGCAGAATTCTAATATTCCTTCTACTAGTCCTTAAATTGATTCCTTTAAATATTTATTTAAATTTATAATCTGTACCTAAAATGTATATTATATATGACAATTAAATAATGTAATATGAAAATAGGAATAAGCAAATAGTAATATTAATTATAAAATTAACTCTGATGGAAATTGTGCATAGAAAATTGTATATCATATATTTTCATTTTATATAATTATTTAGTATTATTTAGATAATATTAATATAATAATTTAATACGAAGTAAAATATATTCATTTTAAACAAAAAAAATATACACATAAGAAATTATAATTTTATTTTTATGATTCAACACAGATTGCATCATAACAGCTATTCTTCTAAAAATATATTACTTTTTTAAATAGTGTTTTTAAAATTAGAGATAAAAATAAAAAACTTTTTAAAATTAAAATTAAAATGAAAAATTAAAATTTAACTTGATATTTTTCATTTATTTATAGTGATTTAATCTTTTTCTTTATTCATTTTTAATAATTTTTTAATAAAAAAAATTTATTGAATAAAAGAAAAGAGAAATTTTTATAATTTATTCATTATTTTTAAATAATTCCAAACTTAATAATTATAATACAATATGATATAATACATCAAATTATTTCATTCATATTATATAATTTATTAACATAATAGTAAAGAAATAAAACATTCTTCAAGAAAAATCGTTACACTGAATAATATTATAAATTTTTATGAAAAACACTAATTGATAATATTAATAAATTCTTATGAATATACATGTTAAAAATTGTTAAACATAGCATAATTCATGTACTTTCTTAACTAACTTTTAATTGACATTATAAAATTATTAACAGCTGAGTAGATAATTAGTAAGAATTAGGCTATTTAATTTTAAAGTATTTAATATAATTTCGTATTTTATATTTTATGATAAATTAATAATTTTTATTATATGAATAACAAAATTAAAATTTAAAATTAAGTGTTATTATTGTTGTTATCTATGACTGAATGATATCAAAAGAAGATTAAGAAAGAATACATGATCTGCTTTGTTATTATTGTACAGAAATTATTAATAAATGTATTCTATTATTTCATTTTTTTAATGTACAATAACAAAAATTACATTGCTACATTATAATGGCATAAATTACATCAAACATCATTCTTACAAATTTTTTGCTTATTTTTTTTTTTTTTTTAAGTATTTGTATCATTCATACACGTGAGTAACATGCTTCAATGTGATAATTATTTGCTAAAAAAAATATGACTTAATAAAAAATTACACACATGAGAATCAAAAAAATATCTAATTAATTTTTAGATAAAAATCTGGATTCTAGTGAATTGTATTATATGTAATTAGATACTGAAAAAATTCTAATGTTCACAATGGCAAGTGTTCAAGTGGAATGTAAGTGTTACATAAATACCTTAGTAGTACGAATTTTTTTTATTTTATTTAATTTCAATTCATTCTATTCTTTATTTGGTTTTCTTCGCCGTGGTCCATCACTACCTATTTCTGGTTTATCCTGAAAACAATTCAAAATTAAAATAAATTTCTTAAATTATTATTATTTTATAATAAAAAAGAAAATTTAACTAACATTTTCTTCACTTTCTATAATTTCTTCATTTTCATTCAGTTTTTCAATTTCTTCTTCTACTTCAGTACTAGATGGCAGATTTTCTGTTTCTTCTTGTTTTAATACTACTTGTTCATTTGTCACTAAAGATTGTTTATCATCATCTTTTAAATCGTATTTATCCTAAAAAAATGATTTTTAAATTTTATAAAAATATGAAATATTAAAAAAAATTATTTTTAAATATTTTCAAAAAATAAAAAATAAATTTTAGTAAACTTCTAATTAGCATAATATAATATATATAGTTTATATAGTTTATACAGTTTATATAGTTACTATGGATGATATATATATATATACTAATGATTTTTTTATACCTGAGAAGCAAAACAGCAACAATATATTACTAGCAATATGGGCAAGCCAGGAGCTATTATATATATACCCCATATCCAAGGATGTTCTGCAGTAAATGTACCAATCTGACGCCATACACTCCACTATATAAAATAATTATAAAATTACAAGTCATAAGATTCATAAACAAATTCTATTCAACCATATTTACAAATTGATTTTTTAAAAATTAATTAATTTTTAAATATTTTTTTTTTAATTTTTCATACTATATGCTACTTTGTATAATTTAATTAACATATATAATTAAAAAAAACATTTATATTATAAATAACATATACAATTTTAATACTATGAAAAAGATTCATATGGATATGCTATGAGAAGGATAGCGTATTATAAAAGGTATTATATTAGACTTTCATTTCAATCTTACAAAAAATGAATGATGTGTAAATCTGAAATCACAAAATATACCTCATGAATTCGCTTTAGTAGATACCAAATATATAATATAACTGGTATTGCACAATATATAAAATATAATGCCCACCAGCCTGGTTTATAATTTGTAGCTTTCAATATTCGACCCCATAAAGTTACCTGTATAGTATAGCGTACATGTATCGCATTTTATAAAAATAATGATCTTTTTAATTTCATTATCAGTTCTTGATAAACTTAAGTTATAAGTAAAATTAAATTAATAAATAATTTGATTAACTGAAAAAAAATCACTTACACTTTCCTCTGCAATTTGGGCGCGACGAACTTCAAATGTATTATCAGCCCAATATTTTGCTACTTCTTCATCATGAGTAATAATAATATTGTCAAAGAAGATGTCTGTAGACATTGACCAAAGTTCAAAGCCTACAGCAAACTATAAATTTAATATATTTATATTTAAAACATAATATTTTCTATATTTAAAATTATTTGAAATATTATATGGAAATATATAAAAAAATATATAAGAACATACGATAGGCATCATTTGGAATGGATGTTCATCATTAAAATAATTAGGATTATGTATTAATTTTGGCTTCCATTTGCCTTTATAATTCGGATTATTAATCAAAGGTGGTGACCATTTGCCTTTATAGCGAGGATTTTTTTTCATTTTTTGCTTATATATTCCACATCCAGGTGCATCAGCACATTTTGGATTTGGAATTTCTGGAGGTTCCCATTCTCCATCCATTTCAACATCCCAATCATCAGGTTTTATAGAATCAGGATTAGGTATCATTGGTGGTTCATTTTCAAGCCATCCTTCAGGCATAATATCATCTTCATCAACAATTTGTGCTGGAGCATCTTCATCCCAATCATCTGGTTTAATGGCTGATAAATCAGGAATTTTTTCTTTGTCATCCCAATCTTCTGGTTGAATATCAGTTGGATCTTCTATTTCTAAAGGTGGATTGACTGGTGGAGTAAAATCATCCAGCAAGGATCCAGAATTTACTATTTTATTATCAATTTTAATTTCAAAACTATTATCTGGCCGAATGATCAAAGTATATAGATGAGATTGCTTATCTTTGAAAAAATCTTCCAAACGTTCTCTTGGTTTTTTGCAATGCTTTTCTTCTATAGAACCATTCAAAGGATTTTTGTGTCGAAAGATAAAATGTAGCTAAATTAAAAAAAAAAAAATTTAGAACATTTTTATAAAAATAAATATCTTTTATTTATTACCTTGTGATCATTTCCACATTTATCAGGACCAAACATTATAGTATAAGGAGTTTTATCATGGAATTTTTTTAAATCTTGATGTTCTGGATGTAAAGTAAGCAATTTTAAATAAGCTCCTCCACATTCTTGACTATCTTGAAAATTCACTTCATATTGTACAATTAATGGTTTATCATTGAAATAAAATGGTGTAAATAATTTAGTAGATATAGCAGCATGTCTGGCTTTACTTTTAAGCACTAATCCTAGATCTCCCTCTTGAGCATGCTTTTTAGGTTCTTCTATAGACCAAATTCCTATCCAAATAATATATATTATAATTTTGACAAAATATAAATACAAATATATACAATTAAAGCCATAAATAAAAAATTAACCATCATATTTTGCTATATCCTCATCTATAGAATCCTTTTTAGCTTCAGATAGAATCCAATGTTCTTTAAACTTTTCTTCATCATCAAATGTTTCTATTAAATATGCAAAACCAGTGATTTCAGGTCTCTTATATATTATTTTTGATGCTACATTTTGATCATTATTATCATCACTTTCATTAGCATTAATACTATTACACAATAGACATAAATAAATAATTAAATTCGCTACAAGTCTGGCCATCTCATATTCCTAAAAATAAAAAATGCGGAAATTGATATTGAATGAAAATTATTGATTGTAAAATAAAGCTGAATAAAATTAATTTTCTTACCGAATTTAGACAACGAGCATCGATTCCTTAGTGAACGGATACGAAAAGAAAAATTACAATACCTCGTAGATGACTTAATTAAATAATAAATAATAATTAAATTATATGACAAGAATGTTTGCGGCTATGCGTTCCAAAAAGCAGCAACAATGCCAAAAACGAGGCGGACAATAGAAAATAGTTCCACCTAATATAATTAATTAAATTATCAAATAAAATCTTGTAACTAATAGCCCATGAAATAATGAAATAAAAAGGTGAGTCAATTGAGCTCTTTTTTAAAATTAAATTTAATTAAATTTCTTATGAATTTTTTTTTCACTTGGAGAAAAATCGACCTTAAAGAAAATTTTTTCATTCGTATATCCTCTGACGTGTGATTATCCATATAATATACGGTTTCCCTTGAACATCGTACTGTAAAATCTTGTTACAGTGATTCCCATTACAAAATATGAAATTTTCTAGAATAGAAAAAATTCTAATGTTAATAAACAATAATTTATATTTCTATAAACTGTTTTAAGATTATAAAATTTGAAGATAAAAAAATTTATTATTTATTAATCCAATTTTTGAATATTATGATTTTTTAAATAATTTTTTATATATATAAAAAAAATTAATAGAATATTAAATAAGTGAAAACCACTGTTAACAATCTCACCTATAATATACATGAAATATTATATCGAATTCAATGTTATATAATTTATATGAAATTATTATTTGATTGTTCAAAAAACATGATTATATTTTGTTGTATAAGAATAAATAATTTTTAATATTTTTAAATTATGATTTAAAATTATAATAAGGTAATATAGTAATCTTTATATACATTGCTCATGAAAATGTAGCATGAAGTATATAAAATTTAAATTTATTTTTATTTAAAAATATTATTTATTTATTTTTTCAATTAAATGATAAAGAAAGATTCAATATAAAATATAATTTAATTTTTTTTATTATAAACTCGAAAAAAAGATCGATGTTATAATTCAAAATTTTCAACATTTTTAATTCATGACATAATTGTAAGATGTCTCTCGGTTTACTGTATCAACAAAATTTGAGAGTTTCTAAGCCTATATTGTTTGTAAGTACACCTATCATTATATTAATTGTTTGCAGGGCTCCTGCATTGGGGTCAACTCTTCCCGATTCGAATGATTTATTTCTTCGCTCTACATATGAAAAAGTCCGAAATATTTGCGGTTGAGATATAACAATTGAAATACAAATATAATCGTAAACGACTCGGAGATTCGTGTGATCGATAAAAATGTTTATTAGTACACTTAGTGTACAAGATAAAACGTCGATCGTATTCAAAACGAAAATTTAATACGAATCCAGTGAACAAGTATTCCGAGGCCAGTGTTTCAAATGTAAATAGAAAAAAATTAGCCAAACTAAACAAAAAACGAAAAGAAAAAAATTAACTACGTGTGACCACGAAATAGATTTCAAGAAATTTTTTATCTCAAGACACGAAACGAAAAAAAGAAAGAAATAAAAAAAAAAGAAAATATTAAAACTGAAATGCTACATGACGGAAATTTGTCCATCATAGTGAACATTGTATATTGATTCTATTTTTTTCTTTTTTTGGTCAATGGACACCATAAAAAGCATTATTTTATGTATACAATAATAAAAATCCCAGTTGGTGGAGACCAAGTATGATACAGTGTTTTGTTTCGTGATTAAACGATCGATGCTACGATGTCTTGGTCCTTGTGTTTCACGATCTGAAAGGAGTTTGTGGTTTTTCTTTTTTTTTTTTTTTGTAGATGTTCATCATCTCTTTTGTTAGAGTAACGTTAAAATAACGTTTAATGTTAGATCTTGCAATTATCTCGCAGTAAGTCTGTAAAAAGTAAAAGTTATTCGCAATAGCATATATATTTGCACGTAAACAAGAAAAGAATTACAAAATGGCATCATCCATGGTTGCTGTTCCCTCTGGAACAGCATCAGTCCCAGCTGGAACTGGTATCTCACAAAATGAAGATGTGGAAAATGGGAATGTATTTAGTGAACGGAATATAAATACTGTTAATGGATGTAATGAAACCTCCAATCCTGGTGATGCTTTGGAAGAAATAAATTGTGGTACTGGAGAAACTGGTGATCAAGAATGCGCTATTTGTATGAGTAAACTTTGTTCCCCACGAGTGCTTTCTTGTCTTCATGTATTTTGTGAAGCTTGTTTAGACAAACTTCTGATGGATGAGGCAGGTGATTCAAAGGTTAGCTCAGTTCTAATCTGTCCTCTCTGTCAACAAGAAACTTCCATTAGTTCTAAGGGTGCCGCATCATTGACATGTGACTATGTTCTAACGAATATACTCGACATGTCTGCAATTGAAAATATGGCTGTACTTTGTACCTCGTGTAAAGCCAAAGAGAGTGCGGTTGCACGTTGCTCTGATTGTGCCAACTTCTTGTGTCCGAATTGCAACACTGCACATCAATTTATGCGTTGTTTTGAAAGTCACAAGGTAGTGGCATTTGAAGATTTAAAGCAATCCAACGAAGCTATACCAATACATAAACCTATTTTTTGCGAGTATCATCCTGCTGAAAATATGAAGTTTTACTGTTATACTTGCCAGGTAATTAAAATATTTTTTAATTTCTTTATTTTATATTTTAATAATTTTATAATAATTTATTAGAAACTTCTATGAGCCCATACAAAGTATGGATTATAAATAGATTTGGATTTCATCTAATTATTATAATGTTAATAATGATTGGATATTATAAATTTACAAATGATTACATATAACAAATAAATATTATTTCATATATATTATAATAAATAAATATAATTTAAATATTATTATTCAATTTAGGAACCTATATGTAACGAGTGTTTGCTTATTGAACATAAAGCTCCAGACCATCAATATGAACGATTAGTAGATGCAGAACCACGTCAAAAAGAAGAATTAATAAAGCTTATGAATGAGAGTAAAGCTAGAATTGCAGATTGTGATCAAATGTCTGCACAATTAGAAAATGCACTTAGTGAACTACAAGCACAACATGATCAAGCTAAAGATTTAATTGTAGAGACATTTCAGAGTTATAAAGCTGTCTTAGAAAAATGTCGAGACAATGCTTTAATTGAACTTGAAAAATTACATTCAGATAGGGAATTAGAAATAATGGATACATTTCATAGGTTGGAACAATATCTTTGTAATGAATATTATTTATATATATCTATTAAAAAATTTTTTATTAAATTATTGATTACTTTTGCAGTGTTGAAAAAACAGTAGAAAAAATAGAAGATGCTTGTCGTTTTACATCCCGACTTCTTGAGCATGGTGACGCTGTTGAGATACTTGCACTTCGTCGTATTGTAGGAACACAGTTATTGAATTTAATAAAAAATACACCAAAACCAAATGTTTCTTTTTCGATTCAATTTCAAACTGATTACAATCAGTTTGAAAAAACAGTGAAGGTTGGTATATATTATATTTTTAGTATATATTTTTAGTATATATATAGAAAAGATTTTAATAAACAAAGATATAAACAAAATTATAGGAAGTGTTTGGTAAATTTCATACTGAGAGCACACCAGTATCAAAATCTACTTCAGAACCAATTACAACCATATCTGGTGTTTCTGCAAACCAACAAATTGTTCATACTTCAATGGGTTGTCCGCGTTCTATTAGTACAAGATCTCCCATTTCTCTTCCCACATCAATGCAATCCTCTTTTGAAGGTGAACCTTCGTTTGTTATACCTCCAACATCCAGTCCTCAAAATATTCAACCTCCACCTCCTGTATCCCTTCCTCCAGGTCCTATCCATGGACTTACCAGTATTCAAGAGTATAATCTACAGCAATTAGCTAGTTTGGCAGAAAAAGTTGAAATGGTTGGAGATACGAATGTAGTTGGTCCAAGTTCAAATCCTAGTCCAACACCACCTTTCACTTTAGCAGATTTATTTGCTGGTGATTTAAGTTCTACCAGTCATGCGATTAATAATTTGCAAGCTCTTGCAAAATTAGGAAATACACTTGGTAATCAAGGTAAAACGAAAGATATTACTATTTATTTCTCTTATATAATAAAGTAATATAATAATTTTGTAAATTTTATTTATTTTCAGATCTTGGCAATCCTACTATTAATGGTGGTAGTGGATTAGTACTTGGTAGAGGCCCTTCGCCAGCTATTGTAGATACACCAAACCTAAGTTTAGCTGCTAATAGTCTTTTAAATGGAGGATTTCAATCATTGTCCTCATCTACTTCTCCAATACTTTCACAGGGTGCTGGTAAGATTTTTTTTTACTTTAAATAAATAATACTTTAAATTATTACTTTAAATAAATATTAATATATTTTAAATTTGAAACAATACAATTACAGACGATTTAAGAGGAGATTCTATGCATAACATGCCTGTAGTAGTAGGAAATACAGTTGGCAATGTAACAGGTTCCGGATCTGGAAATTACGCCCATCCACGTTCGAATAATACGAAATTAACTCCTATGCATATTAGATGTAAATTTGGGCAGTTAGGTCCCAGTAAAGGTCAATTTAGTTCACCTCATGGATTCTGTTTAAGTGCTGACGAAGACATTATTGTTGCTGATACTAATAATCACAGAATACAAGTATATAATTGTTTGAAATTGAAAATATTTAATTTGACGTTTAATTTAAAAAATTAATTTAAAATCTTTATTCTACTTTAATATAAAATTTATTTTCAGATATTTGAAAAAACTGGTATTTTCAAATTCCAATTCGGTGTTCCTGGTAAAGAAGAAGGACAATTATGGTATCCTAGAAAAGTCGCTGTGATGAGAAATAGTGGGAAGTTCGTTGTTTGTGATCGAGGAAACGAACGATCGAGAATGCAGATATTTACAAAAAGTGGTCACTTTATTAAAAAAATAGCAATTCGTTACATCGATATTGTAGCTGGTTTAGCTGTTACAAGCGAAGGTCATATTTTGGCTGTTGATAGTGTATCACCAACAGTGTTTGTAATCAGTGATACGGGAGATTTATTAAGGTGGTTTGATTGTAGTGAATATATGAGAGAACCAAGTGATATTGCAATTAGTGGTAAATAATTTTTAAATTTTAAAAATTTATACATATTATAATACGCATATTATAAATTTATAAAAAATTTTCTTCTTTATTCCTAGGTAAAGAATATTTTGTTTGTGACTTCAAGGGGCATTGTGTTGTAGTATTTAATGAGGAAGGTAAATTTTTGCGTCGCATTGGCTGTGACAATGTAACAAATTTCCCAAATGGGATTGATATTAGCGATGCAGGAGATATATTAATAGGAGATTCACATGGAAATCGTTTTCATGTAGCTGTTTTTTCAAGAGATGGTTCTTTAATTTCTGAATTCGAATGTCCATATGTCAAGGTAAAACTTTTAATAAATATTTTTTCAAATGGATTTATATTATAATATTAAAATATATAAATATTAAGTATAAATTAAATATATAAAATAAAGTATAAATTAAATATATAAATAAATATAAAATAAATATAATTAAAATATATAGTTATATGAATATTATTATATAATTGATGAAATTTTCTTAGGTCTCTCGATGTTGTGGCTTGAAAATAACCTCAGAAGGATATATTGTAACTTTGGCTAAAAATAATCATCATGTCCTTGTATTAAACACACTTTACATATCATGAAGTGAAGAAGTAGATCAAATAAGTATGTAATTTTCTTCGGCAAATGGAATTTCCTTGATGAATATTATTCTACTTCCAACAAAGAAAAAATTGAATATAAAAAGAAAGAAGAAAATATCTAATATATTCATGGCATCGAACTCTTTGAGATTTGGGCCTATCCAAGTAATAGAATTATAAATAAATGCAGCATGCAGCTTTAATAGTTTATATATATATATGTATATATATGTGTATATATATATATATATATATATATATATATATACATACATATATAAACAAAAAAAACAAAAGAAAAATGGAAAAACGAGTATAAATGCGTCCCTGTTTTATGAAAGTAATAATGTTCGAACGAAGAAACAAACAGAAAAGGTAAACGTACGTCTCCGACCAAAAAACAGTATAAATAGTAATATAGTAAAATTGCATTTGGTAAACTGCCAAGATAAATTAATATGGAGGAAAAAAAAAAAAAACAAACAAACAAAAAAAAAAAGAAAAAAAACGAAGTTAAGCAAAGGGAAGTAGAAAAAGAAGAATTGGATTGTTTTGACCGGAAATGGAAGAGAAGGAACAAGAAAAGCTGCAGGAGGTGAAAGGAAGTTGCAGAACAATAGCTTTCCGTCACAATCGGTTGCATCATGTACGACTTCGTCAGTATTTTAGGTATGTTTACAAATCAAATTATTCTAGTCTCTAATGAGCACTGTTTTACATGCCGATTTTTCAATTTGTGCTCGAAGCAACGTGTATTTCTAATCTATTTCATCATGAAACCAAAATATTGTATATGTATAACGACATATATAATGACATGGAAAAAGAAAGGAGAAATTGAAAAGATTTTTTCTTCCGTACGTTACTTCGAGACCTACTCGTAGATATACTAAGTTTCTAAGATTTCATTAAGAAGCATTAAGTAATCTAATAAGCATATTGAGAAATGAAAAGTTATGATCATTAAAAAAAGTAATGATAATATACATAATACAAATTCCTGTGCTTGATGCAGGAAACAAATGTTGCATGCTGCAACACATGGTAGTACTTCCTGCTCTTATCATATCATATCTCTATTTAAAAAAAAAAAAAGAAGAAAAAAAGACGAACAAAAACACACACTATACTCCTCGTTATCGTAAATACGAAGCTTAAACAAAAAGAAAAAGAACAAAAAATTTAAAAAAAAAGGAAAAAAATATGAACTACATTTCTGGTAATTTTTTCCTGCGCATTTGAAAATTAGTAGTTCCAAAAGAATAAAAAAAGAAAAAAAAGAATTTTATGGGGTAAAAAAATTAATATGGGAAAAATTAAAATTACAAATACGTTAAAAATCAAACATTTAATGTCTTTTAAAACGAGGAATGAAATACGATATATTATATTTGAGAAAAAAATTGAAAACGATTAATCTAGATTTGCCACTGATAATAGATCCCATTTGTGCATTATTAAAAAAAACAAAAAAAGAAAAAAAAAGTAATAGACGAAGCACATAATGGTTACAATATTTACTCAGGATGCTTTATTATGGTCCACCACATATGCGTGTGTGAATTATTGGTTCGTGGTGCTAGTGAATAAAAATATATCCTTACCATGTAAATGTATTTGTTATAAAAATTACAAAATCGTTCCGACATTTAATAATGCTATGGAACGATCATGTAATATATTATACAAGGTTCGTAATTAAAAATTATACCACCGGAATCATAGGAACAATATCTTTATCTATGTATAAAAAGATTTAAAAAAATATGGGAAGAACATCATACAGTTTGCTAAACAACTTCTATTTATGTATATAATTAATATGATCCGTAAAGAAAGATAAAAATCCATGTAAAACACATTCATATATATATATAAATACACATATTTTTTAGGGTTGTTTACATGATCAGCCTTAAGACTTAATTAATAAAATAAAAATAAATGAAATGTGTATACAACATATATATGTATATATATACATATATATACATATATATATACATATACATACATACATACATACATACATATATATATATATATATATATGTATATATATATGTATATATATATATATATGTATATATATATGTATATATTATATAAAATATTAAGTAAATCACTATATACTGTTGTAATTACCTACAATAACAATTAAATGTAAATAATGATCTTGCCATACCAAATATTAAAAAGCACATCCATATATATGTATATATATTAATATATATTTATATATATATTGATATACATTGATATATATATATTTCTATTTGGATAGCTTGGATGAATTTTTGTTTGTTTTTTTTTTTTGTTTTGGGTCTTTTTTTTCTTTTTTTTTCTTTTTTTTTTTTTTTTTTTTTTTTTTTTTTGCAAAAAAATTGGTTATGCTAAATAGAATTGATTTAAAGGAATGAATGGCTATTTAATAAGGAAATGGGAGATATGTCTAAAAATAGCAAAAAAAATGCAGAACCGCAAGAACGATAATAGAAAGTTACTCAAAATAAAACAAGACAAAAAAAATAAATTTGCGCATAACATTTGTAGTAAATTGCACGAAGCCTACGTACGTACACCTAAGCTAATCAGTCGTAATCATCTTTTATTATTAGAAGTTTTAATTTTATATATATTAAGAAAAAAATGTAATTCTGAAGTATTTAATAGTCATGGTTAGCAGAGTTATATAAATAATGCCTGTGATAATAGTATCGTCAGGATAAGTTGTGTCCTTACAGAGTCTCTGATGTTGTTGCTAGGTAAATATAATTAGAGATACCAAAACAAAATACTATTAGCAAGACGCGTTGTGGAAGGTGTATTTTTGTTTGATGCACAATAACACCTAATACAAAGCTATCAAATGGTCTCTAATGGTATGTTGAATATAAGAAAAAAAAAATAATATTGAGAAAAAATGAGAGGGAGAGTAAAAAGAAATGTTGCAAATACTTTTGCCAGTCGTATTTAAAGACAAAGAAGAAGAAAAAAAATGAACTTATAGTATAATGAATGGATGACCATTAATGAGAGGATCTTTTACCTCACAAAATTATTATATTACGCTCACCTTATATATACTTGAATATTTTAGTATAGATTTACTCTATTTACATATTTTTATCTGTGGAAGACTACTTGGCTAATTTAGGCCACTGTTGAAATTCACCCCTTATTTGCCTTGATGTTTAAATTACAATAATAATATAAAAGGAAAAAAAAATGAAACGAGAATTACTTGTTACGTAAATGGTAATTGTGATAGATTTTTTGATGATTTTTACAATCTCAAAAGTCTTATTATCCTAATATGTATAGAATTATGATAGTCATTCTCTATATTACATAAAAAAACTCTGCTTACTTGTTAAAAAAATAATTAATAATTATTAAATAATAAAAAAATGAATATATCATCTTACTGTAAGCAGTTTACAAGAAACAAAAGAAATATATACTATCAGTCTATTAAAATAAACGTATTCAGATATGTTCTACGTATTATACTTTTAACTAAACTAATGTTTTTATCGCTATTAATATATATATATATATATATATATATATATATATATATATATATAAAGTTTCCAAGGCCTTTTTAGGTGCCACCTAAAAAAAAAATACTTCAATTTCGGTTTTCTAATTGTTCTTTGTATTCGTTTACGACATCTGTGAGCAACTTAAGATAAAAAATAGAAAAAAAGAAATTCATGAAAACATGTCCATCCATGTTTTTATATTTTATTTTATAGCAATAATGACCAAATTTATTTAATTTAATGAACGATGAAAATTTCTAATATAATAAAGAATATCTATCCAATTATGTTTGTATAATTGGCGGATTATTTATCGATGGAGAAAATATTCATTTTATAATATATAATATATAGTTTTGCAATTCAAAAATATCGCCTTTCTAGAATTGTGCTTTAAAATTTTTTAATGAGATAAATATTATTTACGATTTAGTAGTCAATTTTATTTTGTTGATTTTGAATTTTTCAATTTATTTCTTGATATTATAGTTTTCGGTGAATTATTTAATAATGTATGTTAATATTACATGAAAATAATATAAAATCTTTCGAATATGTTGCTGCAGTTATAAGATCGTATCGCGAATATGTACAAAATAATGCCAGCTGTAAAAGATGACGAAGAACAAAAAAATTGTATCATATAACTGTCACAATTAAAAGAAAAATTTTACAAAGAAATAAAGAAGGAAGTGACACGAAAATAATATATAAAATATGTTCCTGATTTTGAAGATCGCATCACATTTAAACAATACAATAAAAATAAAATACACTCGCGTGCTTTTTGCGGATATTGCAAAAGGGGGGCATCTATGCATACATAATGTATAATATATACATATATACATTAATGATAAGATTTAAAATGAAAAAATAAAAATGTAATATTAATTGAATTTTAGCCTACGGTTAATCATAGTCTTCCTAGAGTTCTGGAAAAAAAGAAAGAAAAAGAAAAGTTTTCTTTTTTGCAATATTTAATTTTTTTTCTATTTACGGTCATGACTATTTGAAAGTTAAGCTATAGTCTATTACTATAGCTATAAAAGAGCGTAATAAAATGAAAATTATTATCCCCCACGGTATTTAATGCTAATAAAAATTGGCATATAGATCTGCTAAAATATTTTATCAAACATGACTTATATGTATTGCAAAAATTAACTTCAAAAAATGGATAGAAAATAGAAAAAGAAAGGAATAAAGAATCGTACATGCGAATATATTTTTTTTTTTTTGAAATATTGTTATTTGGCATATATTTGTATAAAAATTTATTATGGTAGATATTGAAAGAAAAAGAGAGAGAAAGATAAAATATAGGAGCCAAGTTCAAAATAAAAAAGAACCATATTTTATTATTATAGTTTATTACATAAAACAAACTGCGTTTCTTTATTGTTTTTTTTCTCTTTATTTTTTCTTCTTTTTAAAATAACTTTTTTTTTTCATTGCTTTACTCATTTCTTGTAGATCGTTTTTTTTTATCTCAGTGGAGGCATTAATATGTGTTTTTCCTGTCTGTTTGTTAAAGAACATATTTATATGTATATACTTATATCGAGTCGCGTTGATTTTTTCTCTTTATTCAAATTTTGGGTGCGTGCGTTTTAACATTTCATATAATTATTATTATTATTATTATTATTATTATTATTATTATTATTATTATTATTATTATTATTATCATCATCAACATCATTATCATCATCGTCGTCGTCGTCGTCGTCGTCATTATTATTATTATTATTATATTAATTTATTATTATTATATCAATTTATTATTATTATATTAATTTATTATTGTTATTATTATTATTATTATTATTATTACTATTATTATTATTATTATTATTATTATTATTATTATTATTATTATTATTATTATTATTATTATTATTATTATTATTATTATTATTATTATTATTATTATTATTATTATTATTATTATTATTATTATTATTATTATTATTATTATTATTATTATTATTATTATTATTATTATTATTATTATTATTATTATTGTCATTATAAAACAGGGACACCATTTCCGGTTTTCCATTTTTTTATTATTTATGATGTCTCATGTGGAGTTTTTCTCCTGTTTTTTTTCTTTTCCGCATGATGTTTTTATTATTATTATTATTATTATTAATTTAATATTAATATTATTATTGCTATTATTGCTATTATTATTATTACTCTTTTGTATTTTTGTTTTCTTTTTCCCCCTCTTTGATTTTTTCGATCATTGTTACTCCTAGTCCCGTGATTTGTTTCATTTTTTAATTAACAAATTTTCTTTGTATTATCTCTTCATTTTTTAAATCATTCAGCTCTTTACTTTCAATTCTAGGCCCCTAATACTCAGATCAAAATATCGACAGGCATAAGATTTTCTTTGTCTCGTTGCCTCTCGAACCCATCATTTGTTTCTCGCCATCTTTTTAATTCTCTTGGCTAGATTTCGGAATTTTATTTTTATTAATTAATTCATACAAAGCGCTTTTAAAATTTCTTATTATTATTGTTATTATTCTTATCATTGCTAATTTTATTCTTATTATGATTATTATTAATATTTTTTAACTGTGAATTTCTTTGGTAGACATAGATTAATTTAAGATTATCATTAAAATCTCACACTTTCTTTTTTTTTTTTTTTTAATTTAAAAAGATAATGTGTAGATCTCAAGACAATACATTGAAAAACAAAATGCTCGATTTATAATCACGGAATAATGCAAGTGCCAAACGGCTATTTTCTTTAAAAAATTTTGTCCAATTTTTCTTTACATTAATCACTGTCTTTTATTATTATTATTATTATTATTATTATTAGTCTTATTCTTATTATTATTATTATTCTTATTCTTATTATTATTATTATTATTATTATTATTATTATTATTTTATTTATGAAATTCGGTTTTTTCAATCGAGAGGAAACGAGATTTTGATTTTTCTTCATGTACAAGTAGTAATGAAAGGAAAAAATAATAGATCCGTGATTTAAATTTTGCGCCAATTTTGATTATGTAAAATTTCATAGACTTTCTGTTGATTTTTATTTTTTTTTTTTTAAATCCGTCACAAATTTTTTAATTCGCTAACATAGTAAAATTCTTTAGTGCCAAAAAAAGACTAAAATAAGAATGAAATTAAAAAAAAATAAAAAGAGAACGAAATAATATAAGAAAAAAACGAAGCACAGATTGCATAATTTAATGAACGGAACAAAGAGGAAAAGAATCATCTCGATTGCTATCATTTCTTTTTGTTTTTTATTTTTCATTGAGATTTATCATTTAATAATGATTGGTTTATTAAGTTCCGTTTATATGCAAACATAAATAAAATAAAAGAAAAGAAAAGAATATACGGAGTATCAGTGGTTGTAAAGTTAAGAAAAAAAAAAAAGAAAATATGAAGAAAGGAGAAAAGAAAGAAGAAGAAAAAAGAAATTTTATATATATATATATAAAATATATATATAATATATATATAATAAAAATATATATATAATATTATTATACATATATTTATATATATATATATATAATATAATTTCTCATATATATATACTATAACTATATATATACACACATTATAAAAATGAAAAAATAAGAAAAGAACAGAATATTAAATGATTATAAAAAATCCTTGCTTAGTCAGTTAAAGTACAAATGTTTAAATGTATTCTACGATTAGGTGATAAGTATAAACTGAAAAAAATAAGCGTGCGTGCATGTGTGAAAAGGGCGAGAAACTGTGTGAAAGAGTAAAGATATATAACGCGTAGCTGCGTATAAAACTTGGTTTCATTCCTTGATAAGCCTCTGATATAGCTTTATTTATATTCGCATTAGTTACTTGACATTTTATAATACTTAAAAAAAGATGAGACGGGCTGATAGAGAGGACGAAGTAAAAAGAAAATGTGACTTGACTTTTTTTTCTTCGTTTCTTTTCCACTCATTATATAGGTGTGTGTACACACACACACACACACACACACACACACACACACACACACACACACAATGTTTACTTTGATATTAAGAATATATGACACACACGTTCCTTCTTTTTTTTTCTTGGAAAATCTTTTCTTTGACATATCAAATTGACCACAAATGGACACATTAAGAAACCATTGCATTCCATTGGCGTCATTGCACGCTTGTCAATGTTCCCGTGATCTCTCTGAATGTTTTTTCACTTTTTCAACGATGAATCGAAACCTCTGTTTTAATAACGAGATACCTCTTGTTTGAAGCGACACCTAGTATATTAAACTAGGAGACAATTGAAAGACGTCCATGAAGCAAATTAGAAAAAAAAAGTTTTTCTATGGAGAAATATTGTAAATTCATTAACAGCGAAAAATTAGGATGATTTTTGATTTATCTGGCTCGGCGTTTCTTGAACTGGAATTGTGCTTCTTTCGTTTTACCATTTTCATGCTTTTTCGAGCCAAAAATCATAAAAATTTTTAAGAGAACTGAATTAAATATAAACAATAAAAGATAGAGACCTTGAGTGAGAATGTTGTTTCAAGCAATAGATTAAAAAAATGTAGAAGAATAATATGCTCTTTTAATGTGCAATGTTACGATAACATATTATTTATAGTTTATAATTTATTATCTATAAGCTGTAATATTAGAATAGTGGCTAATAATATTTCATATAATTAAGAGAACATCTTTCATTTAAATATTTTTTCATTTATTGTTTCAACTTGGGTTAGGGAAATATATTTTTAATGGAAATTATTTTTAAGTATATTTTATCTGACATAAAATATTTCGATTTCTATCTTAATTTTGTTTGTAATTATTTGTACTTCTTCAAAATTTATTCATTGATCATCAAATCTTGTACCTGGAAATGGTATTTCTGAGAAAAAAAATATTCTAGTCATAAAGGGTTCAAAAAGCTTAAATTTTTCATTTAAACTAATAATAGATTATCAAAACTTGTACAGTCTTTCTTGCTATCGCGGAGAACATTAAAAGATTTGTTTATTCTTTAAAAAATTTGACAAATCCATGAATTCAGATCTGTCTTGGATTTGAATTGTTTACGAGCTTCTACGAACAATTTCATAACAAAAAAAAAATATCTTCATATAAAAGAAAAACAAATCAAAACTTCTCCTAAATAGCGAGAAAAATAAGGTGATAAATATTGTTGACTATCCATTGCAAAGTAACAGAACAAAAAAAATGAAAAAGAACGCCGAGCCATGAAGATATGAAATTTCTACATATTGAAATTAAATAAGAAACAATATCTTTCAGATAGGATTTAATGTGACATGATATCTGTTCAGATATTGTGAGTATGTTTTAAACAGGAGAGTAGAAAAACCAAAAAATAAAAAAAGAAAGAAAGAAAAGAAGAAAGAAATACATATTAGAAGTGAAAAAAAAATGAAAATAATGAAAAGCAAAGAAATAAGTAAATTCAATATAGTTCATTATGCGTAAACCATGTTTTCCTGAGACTTCCATTGGTATTTTTTATTAGACTATTCGCAAAAATGGGATGGATTTTAAGAGAGAAAAAATGTTCCGACATATTGCTTAAATAATTCAAAACTGTGTAAACTGTATAAAAAGTATAGTACAAGATGAGAGAAAAATGCTAAAAATGCAATATGAAAAAAAAGCGTGTATTCCAAATATATTTTTTATATATGCTAATGAGATGCCAAGGAGCATGGTCACGTTATAAATGTTTAAAAAAAGAACAATATTATATTATTTAGCGCGAATTACGCGTACAATTACATGTAAAAAAAATTTGCACAGGCATAGGCATATTATCGATTATGTAATCGATTGTCGGTCTCCCTTTCCTATTCAGCCTTTAGATAAAATATATATGTATATATACGTATATGTGTATAAATACATATAAATACATATATTGAATTTACACATATATGTATATCCGTTTCTCTTTATTAAGTCCTTCAAACGAGAAAGAAAAAAGAAAAAAAAGAGTGATATCTTTGATGATTCTAATTTTAATCCCTTCTTGCATCTTCATCCGAATTTCCCCAAAGTTTGTTAAACTTAGTCTTACACGCGAGCGCGCGCGTACGCGCGCGCGCACACACACACACACATACACACGTCATATAAGTGTTACTATATATATATGTGTAAATATTATGCACAATATGCATTTGTACGCATATATATATGTATCTCTTCTTTCATTTAAATGGGGATTTTCGCTTATTATTATATTATTATTACTACTATTATTATTAATATTTTTTTTCTTTCTTTTTTTCCTTTTTTCTTCTCTACGTCAGTACCTACTAAATTTTTGGTTTCATTTTTATATGAAATATTCAAATTTATGGTATTATACGTATACACATCTATATACACTTTTACAAACAACAATAAAATAAAATAAAAAATAAAACGAAAATAAAATATTTTAATCTACGTACTATATTAATATTATGTATTTAAAGATATGTGGAGAACATTTGCTACTTATATATTTGTCAGATGTAAGCGTGCGCTATGTTTGGAAAAGTATCTTCACGGGCGAAACTGGGGAAAGAAAAGCAAATTATTATTGCTATTGCTCTGAAAATTTTTTAGTTTTTTGTAATGATGTTGAATATAATTATTGATTTGACGTCTTTTCATTTTGAAATCGCATGAATAATATTATTTTTAAAGGAAGTCTTTAAAAATAAACCTTTTATACCTTGTCAATTCCCCCAACTTCGTTGCGTCCCGTGCGGAACACATTTTCAAACAAAAAAGAAAAAAAAAAGTTACTCAACTAATGCAGTTCTTTGAAACATGTAGGAAACATATGTTTTTGTCTGCGTATAGGCTGCAAAATGCAATAATAAATATATTGTGATGCTCACGAAAGCACATAACATAAAATTATAATGTTTAAAATATTTCATGTGATTTTGGAAACTGTTATATTTTTTATTTCCTGCCAATTGTTTAATTTGTAATGTTGTTCTTTGTTCTTTTTTCAATAAAGTAAGCAAACCAACTTTATTAGCGTTTTGAATTTTTTTGTAATCATCACATTTTTTCATCAATTTGAAATTTTTTCTAGCAATTTTAGCTTTCATCGGCTGGATTTTTTGGATTATACGAAAATTGGATGATAATAGATACCAGATATGAAAGTAAAATACATTTCACATAAGTACTTTTATTTTATATTTGTGCTTACATACAATTTTATATACAAATATTTCAACATTCAATCAGAATCAGAATCTCGATGATTATATTGTTGCTTTGGTAGTTCCTCTTGCAATTCCAGGACATGTTCAATTGGTTTTGGCTTTCCATCATCTCCAATTCTACAAGGCTGTACCACACCTTCCCTGATAATAAAATTGATTTTAAGTTTGCATAAAATATAAATTAAATATATCATATTTATAAATAAATAATTATATAAACCTTGTTAACTTATCAACAAGGCCAATGAGTTGTAAGGCTTCGTATTCTTTTTGTTCCTCACTCATTCCTTCTAAAGGATTAGGTTTTGGATGTTCAAAACAGCCAGTTACTGGATTAATTCTTTGATATAAACACACATTTTATTTATTAAAATACATTTATTAAAATTATAATATAATTAATTAGAATCTTAATTAAAGAGAAATACTTACTGTTCCTTATGCTTCAAGTATTCTTCAGTTTCACTATCTTCTGATTCAGAAGAATAAGCAGGTTGAATTTTTTTATTTGGTCCCAATAATCCTTTGTTTGCAAACATTCCAGCAGCATTTCCATATCCTGTATATTTTACCATACGAGTAACTAAAAATAATAATAATTTACGAACAAATAATTTTATTTTAAAAATAAATTTTAAAAAATTTTTTTATATTTTATTAAATATCTGCAGTCACCATTTTCTTTACAGAGTATGAACAAAAACTCGGCAACGAGATCTCGTAACTCTATCAAAGGAGAAGTTAATAATTTACACAACTTCGCCCTCAAAGTAGTTCCTTCTTCTGGGCGATGCATTACATCTTTTAAAGGAGGTAAAATCTAAAAAAAAAATAATTTGTGCAATAAATTTAAATATTTTTAAATAATTCTCAAATATTTTTAAACAAAAGAAATTTTAACCTGTAGCCTGGTATATTTTCGAATCAATCTCTCTGCTTTAACCATTCTGATAAAAGCAGTAACAATTGGACTCAAATTTCCTATTAAGTCATCCTTACAATTTAGTCTTCTATCTAAAAATTTTAATAAAACAAATACTGCACTCATATCCATATTTTGAAATACTTGTTTGTGTTTTTCTTTGGTAGGAGATATTATTTCTGAATAACAATTATATGGCATCACAGTTAATAAATTTGCAATGTTGCTGAAATAGAAATTAATATAAAATAATATAAATATAATATTAATATAAATAAATATAATATAATATTAATATAAATAAATATAATATAATATTAATATAAAATACTAAGATAATGTGTATATTTGATATTAAGAGACAACAAATACCTTTGAAGATCATTGTCTTTTTTGGATTTAAATAATAATAATTTATTCAAAATTGAAACTAAATTTTTACTTTTTTCTCCTGTTGTATTATCTGAATTTATATATAAATTAAATAATGCTTTTAAAATTTCACACACTAATATTGCATTATCTTCCTTAATAAAATATAATTTGTCTTGTTCACATTGAATGCATATATTCTTTAACATTTTTATGAAACATTCATCTCCATTCAATTCTGTTTTAACAATTTGTCTAGTAGAAATATTTAAAGCAGTAATTAGAAATATAATTCTTGTATCAAATAATATTATTTCATATGGAATTTTTTCATTGTATTTTCTTATACGGTCAATTAAACATGGTAAACAATGTGTTTTTGGTAATAATTCTTGAACCTTTATACTATTGAATATTAAATTACACAGTAATTTAAGAGCTTCAATATTAACTACAAAATAAATAAGAATTAAAGAAATAAGTTAGAAATTAAAAGTCATATTTATTATAATACTTTACTTATAAATACATTATTCTTACCATTGCTATAAGTGCGTAGATTTATATTTATGTCCCTTAGAGCTGCATTATTTAATATAATACCTAATCTTTCGTCTGTGATTAATTCGTTTAACTTTGTTTTGTCTCTGCTACGTTAATGGAGAAAAACAATAGAATTACTTAATAATAATAGCAAAAGCTAGGTCTACATTTAAAGCAATAACACAAAGTGGTGTCAGAAAAGTTTTAATGCTTTGCTAAAAATAAAAATGTATTTATTGAATAAAGTTTTTTTTTTATAAACTCAATATGTATAAGTCAAAATATAAAATTACACAATGATAGCTCATATAAATATACATAATCACATTATAATGTTACCTAAGTATCCGCAAAGTGGATAAACAATTATAATGAAGAGATTGTGAATTGTCTGATAGATAACGAAACAATGTTTCCCATAATTTTTCACGTAATTGATCATTATTGAGTTCTTCAAATACTGTTCGGTTTCCATACTAAAATAGCAGAAAATCAATTTATATTATGAATTTTTTATAAAAATCTTTAAAACATTTAAACTTACATTTTCTTGAAAGACAATAATATTTTTTGAAAATTCGTCGTCCGAGTCTGAAATTATTTTTTGCACTAACGCATCCATGTTAATATTAACATAATATAGAATTGAAAAGTTGGCACTTAGAATAACACAGGGACAAAGGAATATTCCACTTTACTCAACGATACAGTGTTATACGATCTTATATCTGTTATAAACAAGATTTTTAGTCAATAGGCGTATCTATTTTTATGATTATTTTTTAATTTTACACAGTATATTTCTGAAAATTCAAAAAAAATTAAATTGAAAATATTTAAACACTGTTTTACACAAATTAAGTCATTATAATAAAATAACCTAAATAAGTAAGCGCCATCTAGAGAAAACTGGTAGTAATAAAAAACATCTAAAATCAAACGTAAATTAATTAGATTTTATACATAATTATATTCTTTTCATTTTTTAGATTTAAATCATTTTTTTTAAATTTTTAAATTTTATTTGTATAATTTTTTATTTACATTTTTTATATACAAATTTAAATATTTGTATAAAACAACAGAAAGAACTTTAATTTTTGAGTTGATAACTAGTTTAATACCATTTGAATGTTTTGTTAAAGTTAAAATTAATTATCAAATCATGATTTCAAGTAAGTTGTTTTTAATTTGATTTTTATGAAAGTAGATTGGTTCTAGAATTATAAATAAAGATTTTTAATTTTTTATTATTTTATTATTTAAACTTACAAAATTACAAATTTAAATGAAATATTGAAATTTTTTATAAATAAAAAGATTTAACTTAAATCTTAATTAAATAATCTCAAATTATCTAATAATTAAAATAAAGGAAATAAATATAATAATATTTAAGATACATCTTTTTATTAAAAAATTGTAATATATGAGTTATAAAATATTCTAATATTAATGTATACTAAAATATTAATATATTGTATTTAATTAATATATATCATTTTCAGAGAATTATTTCTAGATAAATAGATTATATATAATTGATATGCAAAAATCGGTTGATCCTTATTTATTAAATTAACATTATAAATAAGCATTTAAATTGCTGCTAACGCAGATTTAAATTGTTTATAATTTAATAAATAAATCTTAAATATATTACATTATATAATAAATATTATTTTTCACTAATACACTTAATTGTTTATGATAATGTATATATTCTCATTAATATTATTTATATAATATTATTAATAATTTATATATATATAATTCATTTTATAATTATAGTTTCTAATAATTATATTCCAATTATATGCCAATTCTATTGACTACTAAATTAAAGTTAGTGAAGCTTAAATTGCAATATTTTTTCAAAGAAAGAAAATGATCTGACCTTTCTCACGAAAGTTAGTTATATTCTCTTAAGGTGGCAGAAGAGATCCCTATTACTCATAATCCACGATGCCTCTGGCAATATTTTATCGAAGATTGACCCTGTAACACATATAAGATCTGTTTCTAGTGGAATTGAAAATTCGATGGAAGGGCGTGGAACTTAAAAAGAAACAGGTTTCTATTCGCGGAGGTTTTTATTTACCGGCCGTCGACTCCGTGGTCGATGCTCCGATAATCTGGTTCAACAACTTTCTTCTTCGCATACAAAACAAGTTGGGTATTTCTTTGACCTCCTTGTATGTGCGCGCGCGCATGCGGATTACATCACATTCTTATAATCGCATGTCACTAAGTTTTTTCGCCGGAGAGACGCCATAATGCATAAAAACGTATCGGGAGAAATGTTAATTTAGGAAATTATACATTGGCGTAGAATTGTTAAATTATAAAATTAAATAAAAACTTTCATTAAAACTCTAATTATTTTATTTTATATTTTTTCATTTATAATATAAAATATGTAGATAAAATTTTTTATAATTTACATAATTTTGTATAGGATTTTTTATTGATTTTTTTTAATCGCTAAAAAATGATTTTTATTAAAAGTATGTACATAATCTAAAAATCTATAAAGTAAATTTCTGATTATCAAAAATTGAAAAATGAAAAATCATTGTTTAAACAAATTTTTTTTCATTATATGCTATTTTTATTATTTCATACATTTGCGGTTTTTATATCACAAAGAATTTTTCGTTACTTAGATTATTCTAAGATTATTTTTGATTTTAATCTGTAATGAAAATAACGGTTGAAGCAAAGATTGAAGGAAAAAAAAAACAAAAAAAGAAAATACTTAATCGCATTAAATGCACATTGTATGTATGTAGTGAATTGTATGTAGTGAAGAATTGTATGAATTGTATTGTATATAGTGAAGAAAAGAGCAGCGATATAACAGGTGTCTTACAGGAAACACATTGATATTGTCAAGCTCCTTAAGGATATACCGCCATAAAAATTCATTCGTTTCTGGCAGGCATAAAGAAGGGCTTGGTAGAATAGAGGAACAATGACCTTGAAAAGTAGGGTTGTCCAACGAGTAAGAATAGTGCGTTCATAGACGCGTAAATTATGCGTCATTTTTTAAATAAAATGTAGTATTTTTGTTTGTTTCTTTTCTCTTAAAAAGATATTGAAGTACTGCTAATTTTGATGAAATTTGTTTAAATTTAGAAAATAAGAAATTTATTTTTATTATATTTAAAATTTATTTTTATTATATTTATTATATTTTTATTATATTTATTATATTGCAAATTATAATTGAATTATAGATTTATAATGTTAATCTTTTAATGAAATATTTTAATGAAATAATTAAATATAATTATATAGTTATATTTTAGTTATATTTTAGTGATGATGATAGTGATGAATGATGGATTATAAACAATAATTCTAATGTAAAAATGACAAAATTATTATTGAAAAGTAAATAATTTATAAAATTTAAAAGTTAAACATTTATAAAAAAATATAAAAAGTACATATAGATGGATATTGCTATGAACTTATTTGAATATTTTCATTAGTAAAAGTCAAACTTTAGAATTAGTTTTTCCGAAATTGTACGAAAGTTGAGAGGGCAAGAAAATATATATGCACATGTGTTGCGTATAATAAGCCTGCGGAGATGCACTTTTAGGAAATCATGCATATACGTGGCAACATCGCACGCGAGCTCACATTCCACGTGGTCAGGACCGGTTTGCGGGTGTCGACCCACTGACACTCGTCTACACAGATAAACCTTGGCCCTACATGTAGAGTACACCTTACTTATGTTTCTTTTTATTGCAACACTAGAAACATTTTTTTACTAATTCACAGAATTGTAATTCATAATCCATAGAATTAGACAATCAAAATAATTATTTAGTTATATAATAATAAAATTTTATCAATATATAAATTATAAATTTTATACATAATTCGTAAAACGTATTACAAAAATAAAAGTCAATAAAATTAGAATGAAATATTTGTATACAACGAACATTATTATTAGAAGATTAGAAATTTGAAAAAAATAAAATCCAATAACAATTACAAATAATACAAGAACAATTGATTTATACATTAACACTTCATATAAATACACATAAAAAAAACTTGGCATGCATTGCAAGGCCATTGACCGGAGGGATTCCTGATCGATGATCGGCTACCTGCTGATACATTGTTCCCTATACAATAGCAAAAGTATTGTCGGTCTAGTAGAAACCCTCTGGCGTCAAGTGCAATTATTCCATGTAACAGTACATTTTGTTCCTATTATTCAAGATGTACTTTGCCTTGTGGTATAACCATTCATTACAACTACCGAGTGCAATGCCTCTCCATTCACTTGCGCATAGATTTCTTAGCATAATTCTATGTGTATCTTCTTTTCTCAAAATATGATGACCGAAATTTACATTATCAAAAAAAAAATTATTGTAAAATGTTACTTTTTAATAAGTTTAAAATTATAATGGTAAAATCAAAAAAATTAATAAAGATATGAAGATATAAAAGAATTATTTTATAATATTTAATATTTTTTTATTAATTGAAATTTGATAAAATTAAATCATAAATATAATTAAATATATTTATATAGTATAATATATAATATAATATTTTTTTAAAAATTAAAAAAATTTTTTTTGTTTTGCTCAGATGATTGAAGCAAAATTTTAGGATGATTTTCTAAAGAAATTAGGAGGACAAGAAGCACATGTGAAGAGAAACAGGTTTCTCAGGGATTGAAAAGCCGCTTACATCTATTTTTTTAGACCAAATCAGCTTAGATCCATATAAAACTCTCATTTTATAGAGAATTTAATATATGTGTATGTACTTCTATATATTTTAAATAGGATTCATATATCTAAGAAACTATCTATTTTATTTTTAATAAGTATTATTATTTATAATAATATTATAACATTATAAGAGTATATAAAAGTATTTATAATAATATTATTTAATATTATTATAAAATTGAATAGTAACTATTTCTAGAATTACTATTTTCTGTTTTCTTTCACTTTTATAGTTATTGACAAAATATGCAAGAATACAAAATCAAGAATTCTATATTATCTGTAAAGGCGATAAGCAAACAGTTAATATCCCTCTATCATCGCTTTGCCCAGATAGATAATGTGCAACGTTGCTATACTTATCACTAATATATTTTCTTTATTGTCTATACTTTTTCTTTTTTCATTTGAAAATCATTAATATTCCTTTTAAAGACTTCGTGGAAATGCACGCAACAACTCAAAGAAGCTTTTCGCTTGTCTTACGTTTTTTTAGTGAAAATCCAGTCGTCCTGAGACAAGAGGGAGCAAGCTGCTGCTAAATCTGGAACTCGACTGAATGTTCTATTAAATAGAACTGCGATATCTTCGAAAAATCTTATGCACACATATTCTGTAATTTCAATTTAATTTAGAATAAAAAATATATGAAAATATACAATAAATTTCAAATTTTTAATTTTTAATTAATTCTTCAAATAATACATAAATTGTGTTATTTTATTAAAATCTGATTTTTCTAAATTAAAAATTGAAAGAAGATTTGTGTTATAATAATATATTTGTGTTTTAATAATAATTAGATAATTTAATTAAATTATTTAAATTAAAATAATTAACAAATATAATTAACAAATAATTATCAAATAATATATAAATAAGTACATATAAAATAATATTTTAAATATTTTCTTTCAAATACTGTTCATATCTAAAATGCAATGTATATTGCAGTTCTATAAATATATATAATATTATAATAAATATAAAAATTTAATTTTCAATGTGGAAACAATCTAACTGAAACCGTCGTATTCACTCGTAGAATATGGAATTTTTTCAATGGCGCAACAGTATACAAGGATTCACCTTAGCAGCTACTCCCCTCTTTTTCTTCGACCAAAAGTCTCATTCGATGGCGCACTCACTTACACATTTACAGCTTCTAATCATATTCGTGTGAAACTGTACATGCATGCATGCGAGCACGCAAGAAAATGATTTTCTTTTATCATGATCTGTTTTTATCGTCTGTTTCTTTTTTTACTGTATGAACTAATCAAGATAAAATGGAAATTAAACAACATATTTTCGATTCGTTTTTAATACGCCACTTTGCAAACTTTGGTAAACAGAAAACGACGCACGTCTACGCACATTAATGCATAAAAGGAAGGGCGGAAAATGAATTGGTAAGTTCTTTTATTTGTGTTTTTATTCAATCTTTCAATTTATTTCTTATTTATATTGATTATTATTTATAAAAATTCTTATTTCATTATCGTAATAATTTAAAAATTTTTTATAATATTGGAAAAAAATTAAAAAATTTTTATTAAATGAAAAATAAAAGACACAATATCAATTATAATAAAAAAAAATTATTTGATTTTCGTAATCATGAGAAAAATTTTATAAGATTTTATATGAGAATTGAATATGATCATCGTAATAAAGTTAGGGTATGGTAGCAATTTTTGAAAACATATATAAATTTTTATTTTTTATTGTATATGTGATAAAAAACATTAATAATTAGAGAAATAAAATAAGAATAATGAAGACCATTCTTAAATTTGTAATATCTATTTAAAACTAATTATTCCATTTATATATCTATTTTGAAAAAAATTTTTTGCTTTGATTACAATTTATATATATGTATTAAAAAATTTTCGAAATATGCAGAGCATTATATAATTTTTTAATATTATTTTGTATATTAATTTTGAATAATTATACAATATGATTCTCTAATTATATGATTCTCTAAATCATTTTGAATTGTATCAAAATGTTTATAGGGTTTTTAAAAGTTTATTTATGAAAAATTAATTTTAGAAAAAAATTACAATAAAAATATTTTTAAAAAAGTGATAAAAAAATTGATCACAATTTTAATAGAATAAAGAAATCAAACCGTTGCTCAAAAACTTGGGATAAAAAGAAAATCTAATGCCATGCTGATATGCGAGTAAAAGACGTGGGTGTACACACACAGCGCCATATAGTTATATATATATATATATATACGCTTATACATGCAAGCATGCACCAGTTGCATATGTATGTGTCGTACCCTGCAGGATATTGGCCTAGACGTAGCGTGATTGGCCGATCGTGCAACCAGGGACGATGGTGTCTGTGCAAGTCTCCTTGTGCGGTTAGTCAGTGGCGTAACTTTAGTATCTGTGCGTTTTTTTAAATTGGATTTATATAATTTGAATGTTATAACAAATAAATTTAAATTAAATGCTTTCAATAATATTATAGTATCATGTAAAAAAAACAATTTTGTTTAAAGAAATTTAAACTGATATAATAATATATAGATTTAGAATTAGATTAGAAAATTGCAAGTCATTATCAATAGACTATCATAATTTATATATTTATATAGTTATATATATTAATATAATTATTATTTATATAAAAATTAATAATAATTACATTTAATAATAATTATAATAATAATTATTATAATAAAATAATAAAATAAATATAAATGATTATTATAATTATCTATATAATTATCTATCTAAAAAATAGATTTAATTTCTTAAAATTTCTTAAAATTTATAGAATCCGTAGTTAAACTTTCTAAAAATTCCCTTAAATGTTAATTTTCTTAAATTTTCTTATCAATAGACCACAGTTTATGCGCTGATAATCTGCTCATTAAATAAATGCACTAATCGCTTAACTATTTCTTTAAAGGTCAAAATTATGTACTTATTTACTCACAAACGTTTTCAGATATCGTTCATTTATTGCTAATGTCTTTCATTCATTACTAACATAAGATTTTAAAATTATAACTGAAATATTTCGCATAAAGAGTTGCCAGTTACGCCACTGGGCACACACAGCAATGGCGATAGTATACGAATACACACGTACGATCACCCCTATGCAAGAAGAGCCATGGCCATGACCAGCTCGGTTTAGTGCGTCTTCTACTCACAACTCGTCAGTGGTCGCCGAGTAGGCCATAGGAGAGGGTTCTTATTCGTATTATAATTTTATTTTGCTGCGGGTGTGCACTTGATGCCGTTATTATTATCATTTGGCTACTTAAATCTTAAAAGGAAATAACGTAACAATTACGAAAATAAATTTCAATGAAGATAATCAAATATTGGATAATAAAAATTCTGAAAGCAATAAAAACGTTGGATAGCAATAGAAAATAGATTAAAACGGAAATATAGAAAACGAAAATAAAAGTTTTTGTGAATTGTGCTTTTATAAATGAGATTTTTTAAGATTTATTTATAAAAAAAGGATTATCAATTTAATGAAAATTAAAGAAATGTGAAAAGATTCATTTTAATCAGCAATTTCGCGCATATATGCGCCCTCATACGTCATGCGCAGTTACTAAGGGTTGGATTCTCGCGGCAACATTTTTGTAGGCTGGTTCGACAGAATTGAGTGACGAATACGAGTGCACACACATGTTAACTTAATCACACATCTCCTAGCATACTCGGCGGCCATTTGAACAGCTTCGTCATACGGTGCCAGCTTTTTCAAAAGGAAGGACCGGGTTGACGAGTAAGTCTTCGCTATATTATATGATAAGTGTTTTAGATTCGCGTAAATTTTTTCTTTATTTTTTTTTTCCATTCGAAATTTATTATAATGTTATACATTGTATTTATAATTATATATATAGTAATAAATTATAATATATTATATGAAAATATAATAAAAAAATAAAAAAATATTTTCATGTTTGATTTACATTACTTTATATAATTTATAAATATTGATTAATTGATAAAATAATTAATAATTTATTTTGCTTATTTACAAATTATTTTATAATTCATATTTATTAAAATTTAATTTATGTATTGTAGAAGAATTGATGTTACTATTCGAATTTTGTATATGTATTTTACGAACAACATGCGTTTTGCACATGCGCATATGCACTTTTTATAGTTTCATATTTTATGAAATTATGCTATATAAATTTTACTTCTAATTAATTTAATAGTCAGAAAAAAAATAATAAAAAAATACAAATATTTAAAACATTCAAATAATTATTTATAAACTTTTGGATTCAAATTTTTTATTTTTTTATATGATGATATGATTTCAAAGTCTATCTATTCAAAATTTTAACAAATATATTAAAGTCAAATATAGAACGTACATATTTATTAATAATTTAATCTTATTTTAGGTTCTGTTTTACTAATTAATCGAAATGGCGAGCACTTCACAACAATATTGTTTGCGCTGGAACAATCATCGCTCTAATTTATTAACGATGTTTGATAAGTTATTACAAAACGAGGCATTCACTGACGTGACTTTGGCAGTTGATGAAGGTGCATCCGTTAAATGCCACAAAATGGTTTTAGCGGCATGTTCCTCTTATTTTCAAACTCTATTTATTGATTTACCATGCAAGCATCCAATTGTAGTATTAAAAGACGTGAAATACTCTGACATTAAAGCTATTTTAGAATATATGTATCGAGGTGAAGTAAATGTGGCTCAAGAACAATTAGCTGGTTTATTAAAAGTCGCAGAAGTATTAAAAGTGAAAGGATTGGTTGAAGAAAATAATTCTCAAAGTCATCAAGAAGAAGTGGAAACATCTATGTCTCCTCCGCCAGCCATAAGTACTAGTACAACCAGTAGTGCAGCTCATAGTAGTGGACATACATCTCCACCGCATTCTACAGGAACCACGTATAATATTTACGGCAAATCACCAATTGATCGAAATAGCCGTTTAGCGCTACCAATGTGGCCTTTATCAAGATTTCCTATTACTCATTCCAGTTCCAGCCACCAGACGGCATCACATCAACACTCCCCCATCTTAACCGGATCTTATGACAATGGTTTTGAAACTTCCCCATTGAAACGCAAGAAACTCTTGAATATGTTAATGAATAGAGACACACCGATTCTTAGAACGGTTCTCGGTCAAGGTCATGCAGATAGTTCTCAAGGGATTCCTCTCTTACATCCAGATAGTCAAGAAACTCAATTTAGAATTAATAGTAATGGTTCATCAAATGAAAATGATAGACGCAGTAATACAGATATAGTTCATGGAGAATCTGCACATAGTCCTTATACCGATGTTTCTATAATGGATGAAGACGATAAGCAATCATCGCCACAATCATATGCTCCGGATGTTAAACCAGGTAAGAAAAATAGATTTATATAGAAATTTCAATTTCTATTGAATTACAAAGAAGTCATATACATACAAATATAAAATATAACGAACTATTTTTTACCGAAGAAATGATTAACTATGTACCAGTTCAAAAGCCAGAGTGGAAACGGTATAAACAATATACAAGAAATGATATCATGTCTGCGATCGAGGCAGTACGCTCAGGAATGAGTGCTTTGCAAGCAGCACGTAAGTATGGAGTACCCTCTCGAACTCTCTATGATAAAGTGAAAAAATTAGGGATTACGACGTCACGGCCATTTAAGCGTGGCTCAAATGGTAGTGGCGCTTGTTTCCCTTATGGAATCGGTGGTAATTCAAATGGCAATATCTACAGCGGCGCACTTTCAGAAAACGAAAATGAAAATAGTAGCGTGATAGAGGATGCTGGGCCTATTCTTGATACATGTAAATCAAGAGATAGTCCTGTGGATCTAAAGATCCTAGATACTACTCGTTGTACATCTAGCCCCTCAGTACATTCCGTGAAAGAACAAAGTAACGAATATCAGGTTGAAGATCTTTCTGTAAATCGTAAGACAGATATTCGTGTGATAGTCCCGCCAACGTCAGTAATTAAAAGCGAAGAAAATATGGTTTCTAATTTTTGCAGTCACGATTAACTTAGATATATTCTTTTATTTTTCATTATTACTAGTGTGTTCATTGACAACAACTAAACGTACTATTTATCGATTAATTAAATCACAAACAAATTTTTTATAAAGTTTTTAATAATTTAAGAATACCAATTTAGAAAAAATTACATATAGATATTTATAGTGTTCGGTGAATCAAAAATAGAATTTTTATTATTTGAATTATATAGAAGTCAACTCAATCAAGATCAATCATTTGATTTCTAAAATTTGACTTCTAAATGGTTCATTTAATGATATTTTTTGTTTTATAGAACACGATGCTTTCTAATATAATCAAAAGCCAGTGTCGCAATAGATTAATGAAGCGATATAATGGAAGAAAAATGCAGTTAAATGAAAGCTAATTAAATCAATGTTTAATAAATGACTCAGGGATAGTTGATTCTTGCAACAATAAACCATAGAATATATATATATATATATATGTATATATATGTATATATATTCATAAAAATTGCGGTAAAAATCATATGATTTGATATGAGGTTTTTAAATCCTCTTCTCGAACTACCTTACACAAGACTGATTTATATGTTATGGATTCAAGAGACTGAAGTAATTGATTGTTCCAAAATTGTTAAAGTTTAATGCTAAAGATCATAAAATATATTACTTTCCCGATTTATAATAATATTCTATATATTATAAACTTATAAGTGTATAATATTTATTGTTTGAGAGTTGTTAAAGAAAAGAAAATCACATTTAATGAAATTATTCATATTTAAATATTTAATGAAATTGATCATACATATTTTTTCATATTTATAATTAATTAATTAATTAATATATGATCTTTTGCAAAAATATGCGAAATATTTTCGAAATCGCATTAAACTTTAAATATTTTTGGATCAATATATAAATATGCATTTTTTTTAAATTAATTTTAATCATTGTGATTCAATATTTTCATTTTTTTCATTTTGCAATCTACCTAGTAATTATTTTAGAATCTTTGATTTTTTTAGATTATAATATCGCGTAAGAAAAACGAAAAAAAAGAGTGTACATTATTTTAAACATTTTGTTTTTAGTTCTTTTTTTTTAAATTTCTTATTTTTAGCATTAAATGCTAAATACTATCAATAAAATATTATTATATACGAAATATATATAATCTATGAAAGAACAAAAAAAAAAGGAAAAAAGAGGTTAGAGAGTTATACAATTCAAATAATTTCATGTTATTGACTGAAAATATCACTGTTAACTTGTTACTAATTATAAGATTACATTATCGTTACTGATCAATGGCCCTGGGATACAGCTGCAATATTGCTCAATATTAATGCATAATAATTACACATAATAGAACGAACTACCTCATCGTACAACGAACAATATTGTTCATTATTAACGTTAAGACTGATAGAGCCGAATCTGCGTTACCAATTTGATAAAATCGTGTGTTTTATTTTACAATGTGTGTTTTATGTATGTATACACAACAAAAGAATATATATATATATATATATATATATATATATATATATATATATAAATCTATTTAAATTATATATTATATATATGTATTTTATATATATATATATATATATATATATATATATATATATATATATATACATATATAAATTTATATAAATTATAAAAATTATATTATGAACAGATATAAATTTTAATAGTAGTTTTAAGCATAAAAGTTACAATTTCCTTAAATAATATGGTCGATCAATGGTTGGATATAACAATTTATAAAATAATCTGATTATAGACAATTTACTATAAAAAATAGAATTAATTATAATTTTTGATTTTCTCTATAAATTGATATATTGAATTTTAATCATTTGCTCTTAAGAAACAACAAATATTTTTTTTAAATTTTACTGAATTATAAAACTGATTATTTATCTATCCATTTATACTGTTTACTTTTGCTACTATAAAGTGATATATTTACAAATCATTTATTTGAAATCAATGTTTTATTAATTTGAAATAATTTTCAAATTAATTTTCAAATTAATTAAATTTTCAAAGAAATTTTTTTTTTAATATATCAATTTTTATTAAAACATATATGATATATGATATATTAATTATATTGAATGAATGATACATAATGTTTATTTTTGGTTTTAAGTTATTAAATACAGTTAAACAGTTATGTTTATTAAATAATTTAATTAATTTAAATCATTATAAATGAAATTTGATCTTTAAATGCTAATACAAATTTAAATATATTCACATAAAATATCTTTATTGAATTATTAATTTGAACATTTATATATATAATTTGTTTCAAGCATTTGATGTTTCTTGTAATTGCATTTAAAATAAGTTATTAAATGTGTTCAATATGTGCTAAATATTTATCATATAACAGAAAAAAAGATTCTTATAACATATAAAAGGACAATATAAAGGTTTCATAATTAATAGTTACAAACTGAAAATTCATATACTTTCTTTTAAAAATTGATACCAGTCACCATAAGATCTCATTTTAAGAAGTACAAACAGAATAAAAATAAAAAGAATAAAAAATTCTATTCAGTTTTTATACAGTGAAATTTGTTCATAATAAAAATATAAGAGACTTCTACTATTGTTCTTTTATTTTTTTCCATGTTGAAACTTGTGAAAACTGTTCGTTGTTTTTAATTGTATTGCTATCTGGACAGATTTCACTGTGCCATTATTTGATATAAAAATACTCACCAATAAGTACAAAGTAAAACTGTCTTGAAATTGTATTATTTAAATGAATTTCACCTGAATATCTTTTTTTATTCTGTATAATTTTCTTTTATAAGAATTGAAGAATATAAATGAAACTCAAATAATTATTTCCATGAGATAAGATTCAGATGAAACAGAAACTTCGTGGTAGTTTTATAATAGAATTATAATATTGTACCTGTAATCCAGCGATTTTTAACCTTTTTTTCTTTTTTATTTCATTGTACATAAACAACTAAAATTCTATAAAATTCAAAAAATTTAATATATTTTTATTACTGATAACAAAAACTATACATTTTTATTAAATAGTATTTTTTTCTTATTATTGCAATAAAATGAAAATAAAATAGCTATTTTTTTCATTAAGAAAATTTTGTTTTTTTGTAATTTACTTTTAAAAAATTTTTTTAAAATTTCATTTACTTATAATAATTTATAATAAAAATATAATATAATAATGAAGTTTATTTAAAACAATAATTATTTATTTATTTTTTTTTTTTTTGACTTATGTATATGAGGTATTTTAAAAAATGATTAGATGGTTGAAAATCGCTGTTGCAAGTTAATCGCAATGCGATTATGAAATAAAATAATACTATAATGTTTTACATTCTGATTGAAATTTCACAAACTGATTATATCGTAATTCTTATTATTTTTGAAAAAAATTAAATTTTTTACTATTTCATATAAATAAATGAGTGTTATTATCTTATCACTCTCTATTGATTTCACGTTCAAATAGGATTTTTGATATAAATATTTTTTTTATAAATAAATAAAATTTGATTTTAATGATCAGAATGTAAAGCATATATATAAAAATGATTGATTATAATAAACATGAGTGATTAAATTTGTGAAAAAAGCTATTTTCTTATAGATTTAATGATTTTTTTTTTAATGATTTTGTTATGAAACATAAATGATAAAAAAATAATTAAACAACCTTTAATGATTTTAAAAAAAATAAAAAAAAATTAATTTGCAGTAGCATAGTACATTATTACTAATATTATTAAAAGTGAATAATTTGGATTGACAATGAATTAGATTTTAATCATGTAAATATTAATTTTTATCTATTTTTTTAAAATCAATTTTAAAATCAATAGAATCCATCCTTTTTTTTTCATTACATATATTTCATGGAAAGTAATTGAAAAAAATTTCATTCAAATCCGTGAGAAAATAACTTTTTGATAAATTCAAATATTAATGCCATATTATGTTATTAATATCATAATCATATTATTAAAAAGAAAAAAAATTAAAAAATAGATATAAATATAATAAAAGATGTATAATGTGCCTAAACAAACAAATAGTTCAATCTTATTACAATTAAAGAAATATAAAGTTTAAAAATGAATATTTAGATTGAAAAATATTTAAAGGATTATAGAAATATAAATATAAAAATAATTATAAAATATATTTGAAATAAAAAGAGAAAAATAAAAATAAAAAGAGAAAATATAATATTAAAATAGAAGGTGCTCAAAAACATATCAAATAAAATCTATATAAAAAATCAATAAATTAATAAAAAATATTGAACTTTGTAATAGAGAAGAAAATAGAAAACAAAGATATTAACAAATCATTATAAAATTGCAAAAATTTTAAATGGACCAAACTTAATAAAATGATTTAGCGTTGAAAATTATGTTTTTATATGTAAATAATATAAATCTTAATTATAATGTAACGCAATTATTGATGCCTTATGAAAATTAAAAATTTTAATTATATTAATCAGATTAAGATTGTATATAATTATGATTTTAAAAAAATTATAAGGAGAGGAAGGAAAAGTTGCCTTTTGCTTATCGTATATAAATTTAATATCGTATTATTTTTTAAGACTGATTTTTTTTTTGACATTGGAACTTATCACGAGAACAAGTATACACATACATATACATATGTATATGTATATACACACACATACATAAAAAATTTGCACTTTTAATTAATTATAAGTTTCTATGTTTTACATTTTCCGCCACATAATACGAGATTTCTATTATGTAAATCTATGTTACTAAAATTGTATACAAGTTTGTTATGAAATATATTACCATAAAAAATTCATAAAGAAATTGTTTATCTTTTTATATGAATAGATGTTTAAGTTTCTTCTTTGACAATAAGCGGCTAAATTTTTTTAATAATTGAGAAAGTTTTTTTAAATTTTCAACAAAAATTCATTTATCTTTTCGGTTCACAATCTTCATAATATATAATATACAATTATAGTCACGAGTAAAATTTCAATTAAATCATGAAGCAAGCAATCATTGTAAAAATAAACAACAATATATTATAATTACATAAAACAAGATTTGTATATGATTTTACTCCATATCTCAATATATATAATGTTTTTTATTTTATATTATTTTAAAAAAATTATACCATCTTATAATATCAATCATAATCATTATCAAATTCTTATAAACAAGTACAATATTTTCATATTTCAAATTCCTCGATTACTAATAATTTACGATTTGATTATTGATTTTCATCGTTTTGATGAATCGTTTCATTATATTTTGATTTACAGTCTCTTTTTTATTTTACCTTAGTTTATCTTTAAAATATCTTTAAAATATATATTAATGAGGAATGTAATAAAGAAAAGTAGTATAGAAAAAAATTAAAAAAAATAAAGAACAGTTACAAAAAAAAATAAGAATCAAAAATATTCAAAAATAAAAATATTTAAAAAGAAAAAGAAATTCAAAAGTAATAATAAATAGAAAAAAATGAGAAAAAAATAAGCAAAATCAACAAAGCGAGATGAATTACATAATAATAAAAAAAAAAGAAAAAGGATTATAAAATTAGAAATACAAAAGAAGATCATAAAGAAACGAAAGAAATCAGAAAAAGATAATAAAAATCAGATAGTCATAGGAAGATCAAAATTTTAGAAAACAATATTAGAAAACAAAAATAGATAAAAAAAAAAATAAAAAAAATCATAGAGAAATAAAATTAATTGGAAAGAACTAGAGAAAGATAGAGAGAAACAAAGAAATAGAATTATCAATGCATCAACTTTTATAATTATCAACAATCAAAAACCTATGTCAAACTATGATTTCCTAGGTCAGTACGCTTCATTCTGGTTATCTTACACTACAGTTCTGTATCTCTAATAAGTTTTATTCCAGACTACGCGCACGGAGAGAATAATTATGGGCTTGCGCAGATCGTTCAATGGGGGTGGGGGTAGTTGGCTAAGGAGAAATAAAGCCCAGAGCCCAGCCGGTGAATGCGGCCACGGATTGCAAAATTTTCCTGGTCTGTTTCGTTCTCTCGGTTAATGGTAGAATCTACATTCGAGTCAATTTGCTTCTTCTTGTAGTGGTAAGCTTTTATAAGCTTTTATATTTATATTTTCACCCTCAATCTCAGTGATATATAAAACAAGTAAACGAATTTAATAAATTTAATTTAAGATATGTCGAAATATTTTTTCTGGGACTTAACATTTTTCAGGATACATTGGAACATCGACAGCTACTTGCGACGTTTTCCTGGATGCTGAGGCATGCGCCCTAAAAACTTTGGAATTGATGTATTGCAGAGCGCAGGTACAAATGAGACAATCGCGTGTATATGCAATCATGTTCGCATTTTCTATGTGCATGACATTTACATATTTGAAAAAAAATTCTGTTTTGTAACTTTATTTCTTTTATTTATTTATTATTTTTTTTATAGATCTGCATTTATTACCTGCTGTGGATAGTGACGTTGAGTCTAAAATTTACTTTAGAACAAGAAACTACTACCGCGAAAAATTGGGATTGCTCTGCAGAATGTATTTGTCTTTCTCCGAAACAGGTAAAAATATTTTATAAAATGAATACAAAATAGAAAGATACAAAATAAAAAATATAATTATATTGTATTTTTAAAAAACAATAAAAATTCCGAATTATAAGAATTAATAAAATTTAAAAAAATTGGTAAAAAACTTTATAAAAAAAATAATTTTAATTAAAAACTTTACAGAACTATATAGTATATACAATATTAAGTTCATATGTTATTATTTTATATATAAATATTTTAATATAATTTTAAAAAATTAATAAACATTGGATTAGTTAATTGAAATTCTAAGAAAAAAAAATTATGAGAAATTAATTAGCTACATAAACAAGATATAATTATATAATAATTTATCAATGGAAATTTTTTTTGATTTTTTTAATTTTTAATAACAAAAGCATTATTGAACTAAATTAATTTTACAGGTTCTTTGCAATACAGGTGGGCTAAAAGATATTCCCACCCAACAGTTACCTCAAACAATAGAGGAACTTTCCTTAACAAAGAACAATTTTCCAATAATAAAAGGAGATGCATTTGCTGGCTTAAAACTGTTACGGAAATTAACGATGGATGGTAATAATATATCGACAATACGTCCGTTCGCATTTCGAGGTTTAAATAAATTGCGCGAACTTTCTATTCAGCATACACCTTTACCATTCATCGAAAAATTTTCATTCGCAACTTTACAAAACGTATCAGTATTATTATTGGCAAATAATAAAATACGATATATCGAGGGTTATTCATTTGCCGGTACATCCAACATTCGTGTAATACTATTGAGCAATAACCCATTACTCAGAATCCAGAGTCATGCATTTTCAGGTGTAACAAATATAGTTCGCTTAATATTTCCGTCAGGAATAAGAACTATTGAACCAGATGCATTCGATGGCTTACAACATGTTGGACTTTTAAAATTAACTTATATGGACTTGTCTTCCCTGCAATCTTACACGTTCCGTGGCTTATCCTATGTGCATTCATTGAATATTCAGGAAAGTGACTTGGGCATCGTTGAGAAGGACGCCTTCACTGGACTTGCTCATGTTGATAGACTGAATATATTAAATAACAAAATCGATCTAATCGAAAAATTGTTTCTACGATATGAAAATAGTATAGAGATGCTGAGATTTCATGGAAATCATGTTTTGGAGGCACCTCGTCATGCCAAAGACATTAATTTAGAAGTGAGCTCTATTAGCGCTATCGATAACCATTTTCCTTGCGACTGTCAAGCTCACAATGTATTAGAAAGCGATTTTGTCAATGGAACTATTACCGAGTTTCAGAAAAAGAATTATTGTATCTCTCCAATTGAATACAATGGAAAACCGATGAACTTTGTAGATTTTAGTCTAATTGCCAAATGTCATGATAATGTCGTCCAAGATAATCTGGGTTCTGGAGTTGTTGGAATTTTTACATTGCCAATCACTTTGTTCCTCATTCTTTTGTTCTCTATGAATTTCTTTCAGTAAATTAAGGTTAGCTTTATAAGATGCACATCGTTGAAATATAGTTAATTGGGAACAGTTTTAGCTATTTTATGATTTAGATATAAAATTTAATACCATATTATTAATTTGTTATTCTTATAAATTTAAAAACGAAAAATGAAACAACAATTAATTTTTTAAAATTATTAATCTCTTCGATAAAATCATCGATTTTAGTTCAACAATCGTTAAACATTAATTATTAATAAATAATTATATAATTAAATAATATAAATAATATAATTAAATAATATAAAATAATTAATAACTGACATATCGAAGAGATTAGTAATATTAAATATATTTAATATATAATATAACACACATCCTAATAATATTTTTTAGGGCTTGAATGAAAATTTTTGACACATTTTTTTTATTTTAAATTATTTTCATATATATAATATAAAATATTAACATAATATAAATAACTTAAAATTAAAATTTTTTCAATTTTATTTTATATAAAACAAAGTAACGACTATAATAATAGCAATTTTAATAAATGTTTAATATTGTTGAACTTCTATCATATGAAATCATTGCCAAGAAACTTTTTCCATTTGATTATTATACTCGTACATTTTAAACATACTATGAGCTTTAATATATCTAGCTAGCAAAATTGCATTAATTTCAAATTTATTCTATAAATTATAGAAGCAAATTCAGAAATAAATGATTTGTTTATTAAATCATTTTTAACCTATCCCTTAAATTATTTTTAATCTAATCTGAAGATTTATTACAAAAGCATCATTAAAAAATATATTTTCAACAATTTTGATTATAGATTATTTTTTTAAATTTAATATCAATTTAAATTTTTTACAATTTTTGTATCACTTACATATATATACTCATATATAGGAAATTATTTTCTTAACTGTTTTTGAAATATTTGTTAATATTAAGATAATATATATAGTATGTTTATTTCGAATATGTTAATTAAGGAAATTTTGTTAAATATTTTATATAATGTAATTTTTTATTATATCTTTGATTATATAAAAACAACCAGAATTAAATAATTTATATCAACAATAATGAAAGTATGTAAACAATATAAAAATGTAAGTAATCAATTTATGTAACAATTCTTTGGCAAAAAATTTGCATTATTTTGAAAGAAATAAATATAATAGTGCTATTATTCTTTTTTTACGAGAATTTAATTCTTATTGCAAGAATATTTTTTTTAAATTTATAGATTTAAATTATTTGTAGATTATAAATGTCTTTTTTAATAATAATAAAATTTTATTATTATTAATTTTAAGGAATTAAATAAAAACATTTCAAATCTCTGAATATTAATCTATCATATGAATTTTTACATAGTCTTTTTTATATAAAAAAGATTACTTTAATAAAAAGAATCCAATTTTATCATTTTATGATTTAAATCATGTTTTTATATATAGTATTTTCTTTAATGTTCAAATTTTTAAATCATACAATTACATTTTTTATCGAAGTTTTAATTAGTCGAAAAACCTATATATATTTAAGTATATAATGAAAAAAAAAAAGAAAAAAGTTCTTTAAATGTAAAATTTGCATGGCTTTCGGTCAGCATAATAACCGAGGACCAAACTAGCATATATTTTTTACTAACATCTATTGTATAACGAAAATAAACTCTGTAATTTTTTCTTATAATTAGAATAATCTATATATTAATAAGTAATAAAATGATGTATCATTTAATAAATGATAAAAAAAATTAATAATAATGTTTATTACATGAAAACTATAGTAAAATAAATATTTTAATGTAAATACGATATAAAAAATCGAAATAATATTTTTATATTCGCTTTTTATTTAAATCACAAAATTAATTTTTTATAAACTATAAATGTAAGCATTTTCATTTTGGTATAGACTTTACATTGGGTGGGATTATTCTTTGTAAATTTTCTATTTCCATTTTGTATTCTATATATGGAGTAATTTCCCATTCTATTCGAGTTTGTAAATCAATCGGTGTTATTCCTAAATCGTCCAAAGTTGGTAAAGCAGAATCTATCTTATCATTGATGTGATGCTAAACAAAATTTAATGAATACATTTTTTATTTCTAAAATCAATGCATAATGACTTAAATCAATTAAAAACTTTAAGTACACTTACACATTCTAATACTTCCCATAACATATCTGTTGTAGGATGTATTGCATATATATATTCTCTAAGAGAAGTTTTTAACCAAGCATATGGATCATATTTCATGTCAACTATCTTTATGTTATTTTCAAAATATTTGAATTTTATATCAAACATCCATTTAACTAACTCGTTTAATTTATACCGTTTTGGTCTAAAATAAATATTTTTAATCTTTATCTTATATATATATAAAGTTTTAATAGTATAACAATGTATAATACACACCCAACAAATTGATAAGTTTTTCCAGCAGTATCAGAATTTCTTATGATCGCTACAATACCTGAAATTACATCATGAATAGATACTGGTTGTTTCTCAGTTTTTTCTCCTTTATCCCATAGAGGTAATCTATTATAAAAAATGAACATGTCATTACAATATTGTGATTTATATTTTTATATTATTATTATTATTATTAAACAATTATGATTAAATGTACCTATTTGAGTTTAGTCTGTTTTGATCCATATAATGACTTATAAATTTATCCTTGTGTCCATATATAACTGATGGTCGAATAATAGTAGCTTCTGGAAATTCTTCTTTTACAGCAAGTTCCCCTTTCCATTTTGTTTTTAATATCTTTGAACTTTCTTTCAATATGATTGGCTTGAAAAAAAAATAATATTTATATCTTCATTATGTTGTTTTTAAATAATATGTCAAATCATAAAATTACATATTAAAATTTATATAATAAATTGATAAATTAAAAAAGTACTCAAAATTTTAATAAAAAACAAAACAACTTTAAAAAAAACATATAATTCTAAATATCACATATCTTAATGATCTTGATACATTTTTTCTATTAATTGTATAAGATAATTAATTTACTGTAGGTTTTTCTTCCACATTCAAACATGACATATGAATGAAACGTTCCACATTACATTGCTTAGCAAGTTTGGCTAATGTTCTTGCTCCTTCTACATGTACATCTTCAAAACTAAAGTTTCTTGTCTCATAATTTGAACCAATTAAGTTAATAACAACATTAGAATATTTTATAGTTCTGATTATGGATTCTTCATCTCTAAGATCAAATGGATGATAAAAAACTTGTCCAAGATCTCCACCCACTTTTAATTCTCGAATATGATAATGATCGCATCTATGTGGAAGAATAAGCTATAAGAAAATATTTAACATAAATATAAGTTCAATCTATAATTTAGAATATTAATAATATTTATATCTTGCCTGGGTTCCAATCTTTCCCAATCTAATACATAATGAAGATCCAATAAAACCACTACACCCAAATACTGTGCAAACTATGCCATTAAATGAACTTCGGCCACCAGTACCTCTTTTTAAACTGGCTGTAGTAGGATTTTTAATAATTCTTGGTTCTGATGAGTAATTATTTTGTATCGTATAACTGGCAGAATATACATTTTGATTTCCTATATATTGATTTAAATCAATATTGTTACATAATTATAATAAATACAGATATATTTATAATATATATTATAAATCAATAATTTGTATTTTAACATTACAACAAATATATTATTATCGAAATTCATTGTGAAATAAAATAATAAACAATTGAAATTAACAAACTTACTTATCGTACGTATGATTTTAGGAATCCAAGTCGCCATGTTTGTCATTTGTTATCTTGTAAATAATAGAGAGGTAAGAGTATTTATATATATTCGTTTTTATATAGATTAACTTATATAAGTTAATAAATATTTTTGAACAAAAAATATTGTAAATATTCCATAAAAATTAAAAAATGCAACAAAAATATTTATATTTTAAAAATATTAATTTAAAAATATATTATATTTTAAAATGTTAAATTAAAAATGTTTAATTAAAAATAAAAATAATTGATATAGAATATATGAAAATAATTTTAAATAATTGAATAAAAAATTATTTTATATAATTTATATTTTTGATTTATAATCCTCATTTTATTCATTCAATCTTAATTAAAATTTTAGTATTATTAATTAATTATAATATGTATATATATATATATATTACATTGCGATTATAATTAATTTTATGTAAAAATTGCAATCATAAAATATTTCCAATAAGATTATAATTAACATTCATATAACTAATATATAATAATATATAATAATATTGAAAGGTTAAAAAAATTGGGAAATACAATAAATATGTCACATGCAAAATATAAATTTTATTGTACTTTCTTTTTTTGGTCATAAATTTTGTTATATTGTAAAAACATATAATAATAAAAAATCCAAGAATAAATTATTCCTATAGCACAATATATTGAAGTAAGTGCTAGAGGTAAAAATGGTAATGCTTCTCCAAATATTATTTTATGTATTATTGTTTCATATACTGTTAATATTGGTAAAGTGAATACATATATATATTCATATGAATAAAGTAAATTTAAATTGAATTTTTGACAGAAAGCTAAAAAAATTGCAATTATATACACCAAAAGTAGTAAAATTTTTAATGGAGTTAAATTATTTAAATAAAGTAGAGGTAAAAGAGCAGTATATCCAGCACTGCTTAGAATTAAATATATTCTAGCATCATTCTTGTTCGTTGTTGCCAATACACTAGAAAATATAAAACTTGTTTGGTTTTATTTTATTAATTTTATTTTTTACTTACCACATTGGTATGATAGCAGTTAAAATAGCTTTTTCATGTACATGCCAACCAAATATGAAAGAACTTAAAGCACATAGAACTAAACATCGTACAAACTGTCTTGAATTTGTAAAATATTCTTTTTTATATAATAAATAGTACAATGAGGGCTGTAATTCACATCATTTTTTAATATGATGTAATAATATATTAATATATTATTAAATACTAATAAATAAAATTTGACTTACTATCATTGAGAAAATGGTTAATAAAAATGTTATAATTGGAGTAGGAGTTGGTAAAACTAAGAATGATTGTTCTTGAACTAAACCAGCTGTCATTACTGCTGATCTAGTAATTTTTAGCCATTTTAATTCTTTTAAAATTAAAAATATTATTTTATCTATAGCTATATATAATGCCCAAATATTTGCTGCCCAATACGCATGTACTAAACCTCTTTTGAATGGAAATAACCTTGAAATTACCTAAGATAATTATAATCAATAAAGAAAAAGAAAATATCACATGCAACATAATTATTTACCTGAGGTAATTGTGAAACAAATGGACCAAATGAAATTATTAGAATAATAAAACTTATGCCTCCAAGTATAAACAAACGTTTAAAAAATGAGCCATTGTTCATGCAATATGATCTAAGTAACCATACTATAAACACTGGCGCAACATATAAATAAATATGTTTTAAGTTTAGTAACAAGGCAAAACACAATGTTCCATATAAAATGGACATCTAAAAAATAAATTATTTAATTTTTTTTTCAAAGTAAAATATTTCTTTGCTTACATACCTGTTTATTTATTTTAGAAACATTTGCAATAGCAAGTAAAAAAATACCAAGTAAGAACCCATTATATTGAAAATGTACATGATCCACTACTAATAATCCCATATTGCATAAAGAAAAAACTATGAATATAACATATTCATCAAAAGTGCTGCAAAATACTTTGCCAATTCTAGAATTTAATATAATAAAATGAATTTTAAAAATATATATCTTTCATATATTATTACTATTAAAAACTTACTCTTTAACTCCATAAGTAAATACTAAATCTAAAATTATAACAGAACCTCTTTGAAAAAGTATGGTATTAAATGATGCATAATTCAGATTTTTCACTTTTAGCATGTCATGATCTATAAATCTTGCAATATGACTGAGAAAATATTCAAACCATGCAAATAATGGTGGATAATCTAGAGTCCATTGCGAATTGGCATTCACATACCATTCTTTTAATGGTAAATTATGTGTTATAGCGAGCCAGTTACGATGTACTTCAAAATCCGTAGAACGACTAAAAATCAAATAGTACAAGTAAAAAATAGTATAAAATGCAATAAATATAGTATATAAAAGCTTAACAATTTGTTTAAATATATAAAAAAATCATACTATACGGGAATTAGAAGTACTTTAAAACATGTAACAAGAATTAATACACAAAATATAATTTTGTTTATATTTCTTTCTTCTAATATAGAATTTGTTTTTTTCATTCTTTTTAATTTTACAGAATTATTTTTATTATTTTTATTATTTGTAATATTCATTACTAATAAAAAATATTTTACGTATTATTCTTTAGAAAGTTCGAAAAATTAGCTATTACTAAATGTTAATGTTACCAACATAGATATTATTAATATTTCCTTTATAGTAAATTTATCTAGTAAATTTGATTTTCCAAATATAAATAGGGAATAATAGGGTTAAAAAAATTTACTAGACCATACATAATTTTTTCTACAAAAAATAGTTCCATTGTTATTTAATTTATAACATTAATTTGTTATTAAATATTTCCTTAATTTTACTATTTTACAATATAACTTAAAATATAAAAAGAGAAATCCTCATATTATATTCAAAATGCAATTTCACAATATTTAATCCTTTAAGTACCAAAGTAAAAAAAATTAAAATGAACAAATCAATAATAATTTATAAAATCGTTTTAAATTTCTATACATGAATATTTAAATAATTAAATTTATAATATAAATCAAAAACAAAAAATATAATGATTTGTCAGTTAAAACATATTTACAATTATTTTTTATACAAACACTATATAAGCTTGGCACTAAAAGGATTAAAAGAATTTTTTTCTGATATTTCTGATAGTTTTCATATAATAATTATAGTGTTTTTTTATTTTTTTTAACAAATTTTAAAAAAATATTAATGAAAAATGTATATCAGTCAGTTGCAGTGATTAAAGATTGCGCTTCTAATAAGCTTTTTGTTGCAAGAATGGAATTATTCATGATTGGTGTGCTTACTATATTTCCTGACTTTTTGTTTGAAAATGGATAAAAACTATCAATATTCATATGAACGGAATAACTATTTGATTTACCAGTAGGTGAGCCACAATTGTCGTTTATATTCATTTTCAATTGATTTACATTGTTCTGCAGTAATCTTGCATAAAGTTCAATATGATTCTCTCCGCCATTATGAATCTCCAATGTTGGTATCCATCGAAAATAACACTGAGTCCATAGTTCTAGATTTGCAATATTATACAAAGGTTTTATCACAAATTTTTCCTTAGAATCTGTTTCATGGGGATTATAAAAGGGATTATAAAATAATAAAATATCTTGATCACTAAACTGTTTTTTCCAATCCCATACGCTCCGAAGAACAAGTGGCTTTTCTGGATCCTAAAAGATATATTATCTAAATGTTAATACTTAAATATCATTTTTTTTAAGATTTAGATTTTAATTAGAAAATCAATATATAAATTTAAATACTAAATATTAAAAATATTTAAATAAATTACCGTAGCTGCCGCAACTCGATCTTTCTCGCAATTAAAAATGAATGTATCAAAAACAGAAACATGGGCAGCATCCCACAGAGTAGTCAAATACGTCTCCGTAAATTCAAATTCTCCAGGAAATTGTTGACTTAATTGCCAAATACAGTCAAGATACAAAAGAAGTAATGGAGACTATAAAAGTAACAAATAATAAAAAAATAATTGCTAATTTATAAGTAATTAAAATTAAATTAAATTACCTTTTCTGAAGTTCTTTTAGAAATATGACCTAATCTATCACAGAATGGATGGCCACTAGCAACCCATTCCTTTTGTAAAAGAGACTGGAATCCGTTTATAGTTCGAAAATAAGGATCAAGTAACAATTGAACTAAACTCGATATAATGCAACAAAGATCTATACCAGCACCTTCTAAAAATTAATTTTATTAAAATGATATTAAAAAGTAAATTATATTATATTACCTTGTAATATAACAGAATATCCTAAATGAAGATGCTCACAGGCTTCAACAGCTTTCTGCAAACAGTATGATACATACTTTAACCATTTTGTATTTTCTACTAACGAATAAAAATTATTATCTTGTAACCAAAACTGCCGAATATTTTCTGAAATGAATAATGAATATTTATAATGTTTATCAAATAAGTTATGATTTTAAAATAATAATGATAAATTTAATTTACCTGGTGAACATAGACAGGCAAATTTTGAGAATGCTACAGCTATTAACTTTACACTAATGCCTTTATTCAATTCTAAAACAATTGGCGGCATTTTGCGAGGATGACTTTTACGAACATTTTCAAACATAATATTTTCTTGTATTCTACTGGTAACTAATGGTGAAAGTTCGGACATTTTTACTAATGCTGCACCACGCGCATTCGACCAAGACCAAATTGGTGGACGATTGCCTTGAAAGCGCTTAGCTGCATCCATTAGCTGATTATCAGTAATTGAAGCTGGTATAATTATATATCGAGATAAGCTATAAAAATACTTTATATTATCATATATTATTTTAAATATAATCAAGTATTTAATAATTACTTGCATTTACCTACGACAAAGTTTAAAATCTTTATTAACAGTAGATAATCTCCAGAATTTTCTAAATTTTTCATTACATATGATACGTTCCAATTCATTGCACCAATCTGAGATATCTCGGAATAAACGAACAGCTTTATCTAGACTACTATAATATGCTTTTCTGAAATCAAATAAAAAAAGAAATAATTTCTTAGCTTTTAATGTTAATTTGAAATATTCATTCAAACTACTAACTGATAATCATAAGCAAAAAGTAATTGATGTCTGCTAGGAAAAGCATGATGTAGTAATGCTTGTAGAAGATTCTTTCCATCTCCAATAGGTGAAAATTTAAAAGAAAAAGACCATGTTCGTAAATTCTAAAACCATAACATATTTTTCAATAAAAACAAATATACAAAAAGAATAATATATTATCTATAACATTTCATAAAAAATAATTACTTTACAAATAATAAATATTCCTTTTATTTTAGATGGTACAATATTTCCAGGTATTAATTTTCTTTTCTTATCTCCTATAGTTACATAAATATCTTCTATATTTGTTAAACATGTGTCCATATATCCATAAAGATGATTCTGTTGACGAGCCACATCCTATAAATAAAATATTCTATATTTATGTTTTATATATTGTTTTATATACAATAATCAAATAAAACTACGATTATACAAATATATTTATTAGAATATTTTGTAAATATTATAATATTTATTTACTTCTCCATTTGTGTCATCAGTTGTAACAAAAGTGAGTTTAAAATTTGTAACAGATAGAATGCCAGATGTTCCTTGATTTAAATCACTAACAGGTGAGAACATAAGAACATTTTCTGCTTTGGTGATGAAGATTTCACCAGGTAACAATTTAATATTATTCTCGGATAACGAATTACGTCGACTAGAACCTAGTGGCTACATAATTTATTAAACCATTAATTAGTTCAATAATAAATAATATAAATAATTTTATAAATATTTAAGCTAAATTAAATATTTATTATTCAAAATTAAGGTTATGTTTGAATGTTTACATAAAAATATATTTGATAATTACCTGCATTTCGTGTTCCTCCAGACCAACATAACTTATGAAATTATTGCAGCTTTTACTTTCCATCGCAAACGTTTAAACGATTGCTGTTGATTAACAATAATTATAACTATAGTCATTAAAATCCGTTCGGTACACGATTTTACACGTTATTAGTTTTCTTTTAATCTCATTCTTGTCTAATTATGCGAATTACTATTTTTAATTAAAAACATTTTGTTTTTGAATGAAGAATTTATTTTTTAATCCGAAACAAAATTATGATATAATCTTCCCTTTGAACCATCCTGAATAATTTTCTTTGCAGTTTCTTTTTTGTCTATCGTTTTTGAATTCATTCATTGCTGTAGTCCTATTTGTATTTGTCACTGCACATATTCACATCATGTAACGTGGACTAATGACACTATCTAGTTTAAAATTAAAATATGTTTTACAAATTGAAATAAAATTGAAAAAAGTAAAAAAGATTAAATATTTATTAATTAAATATTAATTTAAAATTAAAACTATTTAGTTTAAAATTATAATATTGTTTAGAGATTGAAATAAAATTGAAAAAAGTAAAAAAGATTAAATATTTATTAATTAAACACTTTTTAACATTACAAGAATTACAATTCATTTTTTTATTTAAAATTTAAAAATTTTTCATTTAATTTAAAAAAAAAATTCGTTTTTAAAAGTTTTTTTTATTAATTTTCAATTTTATTTAATTTTTTCATATTAATTTTGTTATAATTAATCATATACAATAACATTTAAATCCAAACTCTTACTTCTATTTTTTAAATGAACTTGGGCAATTTTCAAAAATTGAGGTTTTTGTAAAAGATTATAGGCAAGAGACATTAAATTTAATGCTTTACTTTGAACAAAAGAAATACCACTAGAAAATAAATCATGGCCTAATTCCAAAACTGTGCCAAAATCACATTCATCAGCTGCAATTGTTGCTAATCGTATTATTTCTTCTAATTTTGACATTGATTTTTTTCTAACTTCAGGTGTTGAAGCACATTCTATTTCTTTTAAAAGTTTTTGTAATTCATCTATAATAAAAGTAGTTAATTAAATTATAATATATTTAGTTAGATTGACAATAACTTACTGTCAGTTATAGCCAAATCTCTATATCCTAATTGAGTTTTTTTATTATAAGGCACTACAATCCCAGCTTTGTGAAAAGCTCTTGTAACAATTTTCTTTTCTCTGTCTTGCATATTTGCTGTTTTTTTTTCTAAAGTTATTTTTTTCTCTTTTGCAAAACTTTTAAGTTTTTGATGCAACATAGTTATACGTGTTTTTTCGAATGGAGTAGCTAATTTCAATTTTTCTTCAAAATATACACTATAAATAAAAAAATTATATAAATATTTATATAAATTATATAAGCTATATAAATTAGTATTTTATTAAAATTTTTATTACTTACTCTAATGTACCAAATATATTTTCTGCAACAGGCTCAATTATACAATTTATAGCTGCTTTATTTTTTGCTACAAATACAGGATGTTTTGAAATATCATCTCGCCAATATCCAAAATGCAAACCATCCTTATTATTATCTTTGATAATTGTCTGTAAAAAAATTTTATTATTAATAATATGATTAATAATAAAATAGTATAATTTTCTTACTTGAAATTCTGGTGGATCATAATAATATCTCCAATGCTTTAACAATGCTTCTTTATTTTCAACTTTAGCATTCATAAATTCCTTTTTAAATACATCATAAGGTCCTACCAATTGCAAATGAAAATGATTCAATGCATTTAAAGGATCATTTTCACAAATATTTTTACAGAATTCATAAAGCTGAAAAAAATCTTCTGGCATTTCCGTAAGGAACAATTGAGAAATAATTATTTTTGCATTATTTGAAATTTTTTTTAAAATTATATCATTTTCAATATTAATTTTATCATAATCTAATAATGATGTAATAGTAATTAAATTATTTGTATTTTTTATGGATTCTGTATGATTTAAATCTTCTGATTGTTTGATAATTTCACAAAATATATTATTATTTTTAATAATATTATTTTCTCCAGTAATTACAACACTATGTAAATCTTCATTGATTATTTTATTTTCCTCTTTCTTTATTTTCTTTTTTTGAAAATTATTTGATATTTCATTATTATCTTTCTTTTTTCTTTTTTTTCTTATTTCTGAATGATTTGCATTTCTTTTTTTTTCCTATATATTTTTAGTAAAAAAATATAATCATTATATAAATAATAAAATATATCTATTTTTTTATAAATTAATGTTGAAAATATTAATATATAATAATGATATTATATATTAAATAAATTAAATAAATAAATAAATAATATGCAAATATTTAATTATTAAAATGTGCCCAGGTACGTATAATACATACAAGATATGTATCTAATACATTAAATTTAAATACATTTATAAATTTAAATATAAATTTTATATGATACAAATAATAGATAAAATACTTTAATAATTTTTTACCGTTTCTTTTGTAGGTGGATGTTTATATTTTTCAAGATGAATTGCATTTTTTTGATAACATTTAGTCCCATATCGACATGGAATTCGTCTATCTTCTATATAAGCTCTAAATTGCTCTTCTTTATCATTTGACATTTTTTATGACTAAATCTAATATAAAAAAATGAAGTTTCTAATATTAAACAAGAAGTTAATGAAATTCTATATCTATTATTTATTATAACTTTTAATTTATTATAACTTTAATTTATAATAACTTTTAACTTTTAATTTCATGTTAATTTCAATAAATTTTTAGTTTATTATTTTAATGTTATTATTGTAATTTTTTTTAATTTTTATAAATTGAATTAGTTTATAAATTAAAAATCATTTTATTCGAAATTTAAAAATTAACATTACAAATTACATATGATTTTGTAATTTTCATTAATACTGCGTCTATGACAATTAAATAATAAAATAAATTAATAAACAATATGAAAACTTTTTTTAAAAATAATTTCTATTTATTTATTTTTTTCTTTTAGATCAAAATTAATTTTATATATAATCTAAATAAAATATTATAAATTATTTTCTAATTATATTCTCAGAAATCAATGAAGATATCGATTTTATTTTTTTCTTAATTTAAGAGATAAAAAGACATTAGAAATACATCATTTTAAAATTTAATTTAATTTAATTTATATAAATAAAATTGTTTTAATAATTTTTTGTTTTATTTCTTCCTTAATTATATTTAAATATTTTGCTATAAATATAATTTCATTAAAAATATATATTTTGCTATAATTATGAATATATAATAAAAAAGTATAATTCAAATATGTAAATATTTAAACATGTGATTTAGTTTCATAAAAATTATTCAATAACAAAAGATTGACGACAATTTCTATTTAAAAAAGTTTAGAAGGTTTTATTTTTTTCTCTTAATTTTCTATTATCTCTTTTTTTATAACTTCTTTAATTCCATTTAGAAAGAATATTTATAATATATATAATATTTATAATATATATAAGTTAAAAAAAATAAATACATTTATTTATTTTTTACATTTATATAATTATATAATACATTTATATTATATATAATTTTTAAAAAAATTACGTTAAAAAAGTTTATTGCACCTTCAATATATTATTTAAATGAAAGAAAAATATGATCAATATTTTCATTAATTTTCGAGAAAATAACTTGCAACATATTATTTGAATCATCCTATATATCAAATTTTTGTAAATAAATTAAAAAATAAATTAAAAATTTATTTATATATATGCACAGATAAATTACTCATTTATTATTATTATTATTTATTTTATTTTTATATTATTATTATTTATTTATTTTTTTAATATTTTTAATATTTTTATAGAATATTTTATTGTTTGTAAAATATTTTTGCTTATCATTTAAATAAAGGAATTAAATTATAAAATTAAATATAATTTACTTTTATAGGTTATGTAATTATTTAATTATATAACTATATTAATTTAAATAATTAAAATAAAATGAATTTCGGAATATTTTTAACAAAAATTTAAATTTTATATATATTATTTAATATTATAATACATATATACATATATAGATATATATACATATATGTATATATATATATGTATATATATATATATATATATATATAAAATGAAATTACACAATTTTGAAATATTATCGGAACATTACAACGAATATCTACGTGGCTCCATCACACGGATGAATTCAAGATTTTCTGATGATTTTCTCAAGGGAAAGCGATAGTTTTCTTACTGAACAAATTTTCTCTGCGTCTGCCGCGTAACTCAACAATGGAGTTTATATTACAGTGTCAGCGTGTGAGATTTTATAATTTTACTTAAAATTCTAGTGATATAATATACTTAATAAACGCATCTGTTTTCTTCAAGAAATCGTCAATCATCAAACAATAAATTTGTAAAACACTTGCTTCTCTTTTACGAAAAAATGTTCGTTCTCGTATAACGCCAAAAGATTACGTGGGTATCATAATGGTACGTAACGTGATGTATTAATTTCATTTATAAAAAAAATTTTATTATTAATAAGTAATACAATATTTTCAAATATAGCAATATTTTTTTTATTTTTATAAATTCACATCTGCATCAGTAAAAATTTTATTGATGAATATATAAATAGTAATTTTTAATAATATAAATATTTTTATTGTAAATTAAATATTTCAGATGAGGTGACACCTGGTCCTGCCATGCGGAACAGGTCAGTCACTGTTATTTTCGGCTCTCTTGTTCTGTGGGGCTTGATTACATATTTTTTGATTTCTGATCAACCAGTGTCTAAAGAACGGGATATAGTAAGTCAATAAATTAAAAGAATATGTGAAATTATTACATATTAAATTATTTTTATTTTTAGGCTAGAATATCAAACCAGATTAGTAAATTGGAAAGAAGAGTAAAACAAGAAATAACATTAAATCAGGAACTTCTTGAAGATATTAAAGAAGATAAACAACAAAAAAGTAATGGTGTAATTCTTTTTCAAAGTGTAACATAATTGTTAATTCAATTTAATTTTTAAACATCTAATTTATAATTCTTAATTTTTTTTTTGAAATAGAAAAAGTTGATATTATAAATGCAAATGCATATAAAAAACAAAAAGATGTAAATTATGTGAATCAAGATAAGATTTTTCTTGAAAAAGAAAAAACAGATACAGAAAAAAACAATAAAAATGCTCAGCAAATACAAATAAACTCTTTTTATTCAGTAAGTATTCTAATAATTTAAATAATAATAATGAAATATAATCTAAATATAATAATAATTAAAAATGGTTAAAAAAATTTAATAATAATAATTTTACTATTTTTATTTTTAATAGAGTGAAACTTCTTATAATGTTCCTATGAAAGGAAAGTTACTAGATGGATCTCCAATAATAGCAATTTTGGTGTTTTCTTGTAATCGTATTACTGTACAAAGATGCCTAGATCAATTGATCAAATATAGACCCAGTATAGAACAATTTCCAATTATTGTCTCAGAAGATTGTCAACATCGACAAACTGCTGAAGTTATTGCTAGATATGGAAATCAAATAATACACATACAAGTATTATATAATATTTTTTTCTTTTTCTAATAATTCTAAATTAAAACATAATAATTATAATATAAAATATGCTTCAGCAACCTGATCAATCAGATATTGAAGTACCTCCAAAAGAAAAAAAATTTAAAGGGTATTTCAAAATTGCACGTCATTATGGATGGGCTCTTAATTATGTATTCTTTCAACTTAGATATGATACTGTGATAATAGTTGAGGGTATATTATATTTTTATATTTATAATTATTTCTGTCTACTAAATTGTGCTAAATTGTTTCATTGAATTTATTTTTTATTTAGATGATCTGGACATTGCCCCAGATTTTTTTGAATATTTTTTGGGCACATATCCTTTATTAATATCTGATAATTCTCTATGGTGTGTATCTGCATGGAATGATAATGGTAAAGCTGGTTTAGTTGATGAAAAAGCAGCAGATATATTATATAGAACAGACTTTTTTCCTGGATTAGGTTGGATGTTAACGCGTCAATTATGGACAGAACTTTCACCAAAATGGCCCAAAGCGTGAGAGGATGAATTTTATTATTACATATATTTATTTTTAAGTCCATAAATTGATTTATTTATTTTAATAGATATTGGGATGATTGGATAAGACAACCTGAACAACGTCGAAATAGAGCTTGTATTCGACCAGAAATATCTAGAACTAGAACATTTGGAAAAACAGGAGTGAGCAAGTATGTGTGTATTTAAACTAATATTAGATTCAAATTATAATTAAATAAAAAAAAAATAAAAGATTTTATATTTAATTGGTATATTATTTGCAGTGGAATGTTTTATGAAAGACATTTAAAATATATCAAACTAAATACTGAATTTGTGTATTTCACAAAAATGAATTTAACTTATTTATTAAAAGTAAGAAAAATGCAATTGTTTAATAATAATTTTGGCTTGATATTATGTAAAGTTGTATAAGATTAAAAATTTATTAATTAAATATTTATTTAAAATAAAATTTTTAGGACAATTATGATATAAATTTCGTTAATGAAGTATATCAATCGACGGTAGTAAGTTTTTCAGAATTAAAAAGTGGAAAAGTTGTGGCACCTGGTACTGTACGAATTCCTTATTATTCTAGACAAGCATATAAAAATACTGCTAAACAATTTGGATTAATGGATGATTTTAGGGTAATTATTACAATTTTTATAAAAAGGTTGTATTATTATTTGAATTAATTAGAGATAATATCTACTATAAATTCATTTGGACAAGTAAATTGATAGAAATCTAAAAAGATAAAAAGTTTAGATTGTGTTAAAAAAAATTTCGTGTAATCAATCATATTATAATATATTATATTAATAAAAAAATGTTGATATATTTATTTAAGATCTTGTTACATTGGTTATTGTATTTGTATTATCTTATAATTAAAACAATTTTTGGATTTAATATAATTGATTTTCTCTAGAGTGGTGTACCAAGAACTGGCTATCGTGGAGTGGTTACATTCTTTTATAAAGGAAGACGAGTACATTTAGCACCTAGTGCAAATTGGAATGGTTATGATATAACATGGAGCTAACAGAAGATTCAATATTATATTAGATGTAAACAACTAATTGCTTCCAAAATGTTGATTAAAATCAAATGAATATTTTAATTACATTGAAAATACATGACACGAACGTTTATTAGTTATAAAGTATTATTACAAGTCGAATTTGTGTCAACGAATTCATAAAAAATAACTGCTGCTTGTAATTTTTCTTGTAGAAAATTCCACAGCGATATTCGAATAAGCATTGTTATGTAATAAGAGATTTGCATAGTGCCTCAAAACTCATACCCACCGTTTGTATACAAAGTGCAATGCGATTATGATAAACAGGAAAACTACTTTGAATATGAACTTAAAAATGTTAAATATGATAGAGTAGTATTCCAGAATATCATGTTTATAAAGTATTGTATACTAAATTGTGCAAATTGACTGATAAAAAGGATTTAGATTATTCGTACAATCTAGTTTTCATATTTTTTTTATTTTATTTAATAAATTTAAGTTGATTTATTAATAAGTTGATTATTAAAGTTTATTAATAATGTAATAATTTAGTCTCTTTCAGAAAGCTTAAAACTTTTAAATATTTAAAACATTAATTTAAAATAATTTTTAATAAATTATATTTTGTTCTATTTAATTAGAAACAATGATTATTTATTACTGTTCTCTATTACACGAATAATCTAAAATCTTCTTACCGTGTACATAATGTTTATATTATATCAGGTGTATATAATTTAAAAAATCCAATGTTTTGCCAAAATTTATTCTTTTTGTTTATTTTTGAAATATGTAAAATATTATTTTCAAATAATATTGAAAAACCAAGAAACAAAGATATGACTTTATTGAATTGTTTCAAATATTATTGAAAAAAATTTTATTGAAAAACATATATATGTAAAATAAATTAATCATTCCCATCTTTTAATTTCTTTATCGTATAATTATAAGAAAATAATTTATATTAAATAAATATTAAAACAATTATATATGAATAACATTATAATGAGCTTTGCTCTTATAAGAGTTTGAATATATTTTAAATATGATTCATAAATAAAGTATTTTGTTCACCATTTGTTAGATTTATAAAAAGAAATTGTTTGAATTATTGATTACACATTGATACAGTATTTGTATTTACATAAAAATATAATTTTGAATTTTGAATTAATAAATTTGTAATATCATATAAACAAAAATGAAAAAATTTATAATTTATAAAAAGCTCATTTAATTTTCAATATATGTATTATGTTTACTTGTATTTATTCATAATTTTATACAGAACAAATACATATTATATGACAATTGTTCTTTTAAATTTGTAGTATATTTTAACTAAAAAACTTGTAACAACACTAACAAATATTAGATATTAAAACCTTGACGTCCTTGATATTTTGAAGGAGGATATGGTGGAGCTACTGGCTCAGGTACTTTATCTGGATATTCTGTCTTCTCTTTTGATGGTTTTGGTCTTGGTGAATCATGCACTTTAGCTTCACAAAAGTATCCAAATGATGGTCGTTCTAAATTCAAATTCTTTTTCATACAATCATCAAATATTTTTCTAGTTTTTCTGCAACTAATCATTATAAAACTACTATAATCTAATAAAAAAGAATTTAAAAATATTTATTTTTTATAATGAAATTTTTCTTTTTTTTAGATTTATAAAAATCTTTAAAAACTTATAATTAATAACAATAAAATTTTAAACATTAATTATAAGATTTTGTATAAAAATCTCTTTTAATCAATAAATGATGATAAATTTATAATATTATGAACATACTGTTGATCATTGCTCCCTGTTGCAGATGTTTCTATAATACAATTTACATGTGCTTCAAATTCATTTTGACAATGTTTTTTGATATCTTGTAATCCCTCTAATGCACATTTAGTTACATCTTTTCCTTCCTTTAAACATTTACGAGGATCTTTTAATTCATATCTACATAACATAAATTCCTAAAAACACAACGTTATTTTGATTAAAAATAAATAATTTTTCATTTATATATTATATAGAATGATTCAGGATAAATAGAATATTATAAAATATTATAAAATAAGAATAATTTCATTTTTTATTATCATTAATTCAATAAACTAATTCAATAAAATTAAGATTACATAATCTTTAAAGGTATAGAATACAATCAAATGAAATGTTTAAAAATCAAAATAAAAAATTAAAAAAAATACACATACATTGTTAAACCATTCGCATCTCTTTCCAAGAAATACAGCAGCAGCATGAATATATGGCCAACTGATGTTTATTTCTTGAGTATTTAATTCTTCGTCTGAAGGAAGCTGAAAATTTTTTGTAACAACCATATCGTACTTTATTAATATCACAACTAAATAACAATTAAATAGCTGTTATAAATAAACTGATATAAATACTGTTGCTTCATTAATTGAATATAATTATAAAGATAAGAATTAAAACTTTAAAACTTCAGTTCGAAACATATAACTTTATATTAGAATTGAAATTTTGTTACAAGACAAGGTACTTTTAACATATAGTTTGGAAGCGCCATCTCTTGAAAAAAATTGTATGTACGGATAATAAAATGAATTAGTGGTTTTTAATTAAATGTAACAATACTACAAATTAGATTAAAAATATATAAGAATATTTTATAAAAGGATATATAAGACTTTTATATATCTAGTCCATGATTTCGTTATATAATTATAAAAATTATTTTATCTATAATAAATGTAAGAATTATATTCGATTCAATCACAAATGTTAGTTTAATAAATAGTGTAATAAATAAATAGTTTAATAAATAGTGTAAATGTTAGATTTTAAAAATAACTTTTAAAATCTTTCATTCTTTCATAAATATATATATATTAGAATGATATATTATTAGATCTTATAATAATAAATGAATGTATGTATAAATTTCTTGAACGAAAAGATAAAATAAGTCATCCATAGTAAATATAGTTAATATAATTAAAGAGATTAAAAGAAAGATAAATATAAGGTAAGAATTGACTATCAGTCCTATTTTTTTATTTCTTTTAAAGATATTAATCATTTATATTCAATAATTTTCTATATTAATAATTTTTTGATTTACATCAATCTAATACATTTTTTGTAGAAAATGTCGAAATATATCAATTTTAATTAATGAACAAAATAATAGCTTCTATTATTCTATTCTAAATATATACAAAGTAGTAATTCTAGAATTAAATTAACTATTAAAAAAATAATTACAAGTTAAAAAAAAATAATTGTATAAAAAAATATCATAATAATAAATATGCAAAAAATAAATATTTCAGAAATAAGTATAATATTACAAAAATTTTTAAAAAAATTTCGCACGCTATTTGAATTATATTCTATATATAATTCTATATATAATATCTATATAAGACTGAAATTTTTTAGCATCAAATTTTTGGCTAAATTTTCGATTTTATATTAAGAGAATATAACACGAAATTTTTAATATTTCAATTTTATTTGAAGCGAATTGGTAAAAATATTGAAAATGATATTAATAATAAGATGATAATGCATTCAAAGCATTAAATGTTAAAAAATAAAAAATAATCTTGATACTAAAAATTTTCAAACGCTCATTTAGAATTTTTGATAAATTTAAAAATCTTATATTAAAAGAATATATGTATTAAGAAACATGTAAAGAAGTCGGCGTAAAAATTTTTATTTAAATTTTATTTACATTTATTTGTGACATTATAGAATACTTAAATACTTATTTACTTTTTTCTTTACTAAATTACTTATTTTTACTTTATTTTTTATATTTTGTCTAATTTTAGAAATATTTATTTTTTATTTACATATCTTTTACAGTTGTCACAATTATGATGGTAAATGTTTTTTTTACAATTTATTTAATTATTGAGAAATTTTATGAGGAACAGAACGAATCACTTTGCTTTGTTCAGGATATTTTGTTTGTTTTTGAAAATATTAAATAATTTTTCAGATAAAAATTTTTTATTAATTTTTTTGTTATTAGCAGAGAACATAAAAGGAGTTGCGAAAATCAATAATGCATTAGTTGACAGAGGTCAACATTTTCTATAAAAAAAAGTATTATATTATATGTTTTGAATACGAAAAAAAAATTAATTTTATTCTTAAAAAAATTTCTTTTAATTTTCATATCAAAAGAAACGATAATATATGTAAATAATTATGTCAAAGATGAGAAAAGAATGGATAGATTTAAAGATAAAGATAATTTTTTCTCTATAATATAAAGACTCCATTTTAGCAACTTAAGCAAATGAGGAAGCAGAGCGAGGAAAAAAAGGATATCTAAAAAATGTATAATTTCATAGACGACACATGATGACAGTAATCGTTTAGAATATATTTACAAGAGCAGTACAAAGAATAACGCGATATTACACGTACATATTTCTTGTTACGTACACTAACAAGTAATTGGTAAGCAGGTGAACAGTTTAATTATTAATCGAGGCACGTGACAATAAGGCATTTCTACAAAGGATAAAATACGATCGTGCATATATAAAATATTTTGTTGTTTTATGCATTATTTACTTATTATTGAAAATCTCTAGATTTATTTAAGAATGATTCGTGACTTTTATATTATATAATTGTTTTACATTAAAAAACTACCAGAATTGTATGTCTTATCAATCGTGAACATTTCAATATGCATATTTTTATTAAAAAGTATTTTTAACAATATGAAAAATGTTTTTACAAAAATTTTATTTTTTTTTATCATAATTTAATTTTTTTCAATATAAATTTCTCTTATATAAATTTCTCTTTTAAAATTTCAAAATCTATAGATAATATATTTTCATAAAATATTTTGTTCTATAATTAATAACAATATGATTAAAACAATAATAACCATTAAATTATATTAAATTTTCATTTTATTTTTAAAAAGCGTAAATAGCAAATATGTTCAAGATGAGTTCTATAATTGAAATATTCTGTATCAATATTAAATTATTATCAATACTTAAGATTTTTTACTATCGGATGTAAAATTTGTATTGTAATTATGATCAATAAAAATAATCTTGAAAAATATATTTCAGTTACTTTCCAATTATCTTAATTTTTTCCAAAATTATTATTTTTATTTTATAATAAAATTAAATAAAAAATGATAGCAATACTAGCAATACCGTAACTCTAACATAATTTTTCTGCGCAATATTTAAAAAAATTCAATTAACACACACATATATATATATAGTACACATAAACAAAATAAAATAATAAAAGCAATACTGATTTTATATATACACGATCGTATAAATTACATTAGTGGACGTCACAATGAAAGTTGTGTTAGTACGTCGGTGCAAAAAATGCGTATTTGTGTGTTTTTTATCGCTTCTTTGCGTGTCTCCTTATACCCATTACACAATAGTATACATACATTGTTCGTTAAGAATGTGTTCGTGTATATATGCGTATGTATACATGTGCAAAGTTTACAAATATGGTAGAAAGATTTATAGTTAGAAAATCAATAAATTGAAAGAGTTTTGAGATCAAGAAATATCGAAATTAGATGATTGAGCGACATTCAACAGGTATGGATTGTACACACAGTAATATGATTTCAACATTGCGGTGCGATATTTTACATAAAGAGTATGAGTGTTTCTGTTGATAGAGAAACAGAAAGAAAAAAAGAAAAGAATAAAAAAAAATTTTTATAAGTTAAAAAAAAAAATAAAATAAAAAATATTGCATTTAAATTTTTTTAAATTTGACTTTTTTTAGAAGAGTTTTTTGTAATTATTTAGTATTTAAGAAAGAAAAAATAAAGCATAAATACATAGTATTTTTGTAAGTAATTTGCATATGTTCATTTTTCAGACATGATTGGGAATGTCAAACAATGAATACACATATATATTAAATAAAAAAACATTCATGAAGTCGATAGTCAAAAAATGAATGAAATGTGATCATGAGATAATTTAGACAGAATTTACACAGTCATACACCACAATGTTAGTCACATTTTACCACAAATATTATTTATTGGAACGTGTGCGAATTTTACTTTTTGTTTTTTATTCTAAAACAAATGACAAAAAAAAATCAAAAATATTATATATCTTTTGATATCTTTTAAAATGTTTACAAAATTCGGACACGTTTAGTAATTCAATAAAAATACAATTTACATAATAGATAATTTTTCTATCAATAATATATGTCATTGGATTGTAACATATGAAATATATATTTTTTATTATGAATTAGAATTTAGAAAAAGAATTATTCCTTTTTAAATTCAATTTAAAAAAATTAAAGAAAAATTTTCAATTAAAATTTTTATTTATATTAAAAAAAAAAAATAAAATAAATATGTGTGTTACAATCCATTAAGAGTAGATAATGAATATTTTTGTACGTACATCAATCATTTAAATAGAAAATCAATGATTTTTAAATCCCACACATATCTCTCAACATTATATCGAAGAAATTTATATTCGAATTTGAACTAATTCTGTTTTTATAAAATTTCGTTTTTTCCTTATTAAAAAAATATTTAATTATCAATTATATTATTTTTCTACTTATCAAGAAATGATATATTTTAACATAATGTTTGTGCAAAAAATAAATCAGTTGATTGATGCAATCGATTTATTTAAAAAAAATCATCATTAAATAAAAACGATTATAATTTATGCAAATTAATTGTTTAAAAATCATTCAAATGTAAAATATAAAAGTAGAGTCAAGAAGTACACATTTAAGATTTCTAACCATTAAGAAAAATGTTTGCAATAAGTTAAATTTACAAAAAATAGATTAGACTGTACAAATTATGTTACAATTTATAAAATACTTTTAATTTTTTTTTAACATATTATATGTAGTAGGTGTTTTATTAACATTCTTGAAGCACGTGCTATATTTTTTTTTCATATAAATAAAACATTATATAAAATTCTTTCTATATTCTCTTAACACTTTATTCTGCTTTTTTCTCGGACTTCTTTGTATTCAATTTTTTCAAAATTATCAATATTCTATAAAAAAATATTACATTAAAAATAAAAATATTTTTTGTTAAATTTTTAAACAATAATAGTCTAATTATTTAAGTTTATATTAAATTATATATTATTTAAGTTTATATTAATTATATATTATTATATCATTATTTTTCAAATCTTAAAATAGTTTTAATTAATCTTATGTCAAATCAATTGACTCGCACATGCTTGAATGTTACTTAAATAAAATGTTGCCAAATATAAAAACCAAAAAAATGTATTCTATAAGAAATACGATATCATTATGCTGATAGCTGAAATATAATCATAATGTGTTTACAATGTTCTATGCGTGCGCACGCGTGCATATGTTTGTATATTTCTATAATTAAACATGTCTATATACGTTTGTATAACGTGTATGTATGATAAAAGTTTAAGAGTTGGGAGGAAAAAAAGAAAATATTGAAATAATACATTTTAACTTCAGACAAAAATCATTATCATTGACCGAGCAATAGGCGATATAATCCGTATGGTTATTATGATCATTATTAGTAATAATAACAATAACAATAATAATGACGATGACGACGACGACGACGACGACGACGACGACGACGACGACGATAACGATAATGATAATGATAATGATGATGGTGATAATGATGATGATGATGATGATAATGACGATGACGATGACGATGATGATGATGATAATAATAATAAATAGTGATTGTAGTAATAATAATAGTAGATAGTAATGATCAATCGATAACGATAAATGATGGATCTTTAAAAGGATTTATGATAATTATTATTCTTCATATACTGTATTGACAATAATATAACATGTAACAACGACCGGATATTTCGAGCACCAACGAAATAACGTTTAAACTAGTTACGTTTAAATCGAGTAATTGCAAGCACTTTCAAATTTTTGTTAATTCTACTATTTTTTTTATCAACATAGAATATGGTCAAATTATATTAATTGATAAATCAAGGAACTGAAAATAAAAAATATTTGCGAATATATTAAAGTGAAATCAATTTTTTTTTAAAAGAGTCTATTAAAAACTTTTTAAAATTTAATTATAAAAAGCAAATAAATTAATTTTAAACATATACTTTATATACTATTAACTAATTCAATAATAATAAGTATTTTATAATAGATTGAATTCTGTTATTATTTTTTAATCCCTTATTCTTACATATTAAAAATTTCTTTACGAATGATATTAAGAAGAAAAAAGTAACTTGCATGTGCCCGATTTTTACGCGACAATTGCCGGTACCATTTTTATACAGGTGTGTCCATTATTGTACCATTCTCAGCATGGGGTATTTTTGACGTGCATTATTAATGAATAAACGAACAAGTATATATCCTTCATCTTAATGGAATCATCTCGCAAATTTTTATGGATATATAATAGTCTTGATAACAACGTGATTAACGAATTACAAATTTTGATCAATTGAATCTTTGGTACTTACAGAATGTTATCAGAAGAAACTTCAAAAAAAGAAAGAAAAAGAAACAAAAAGGATAAACAAAAATTGAGAAAAAAAAAATACATGCAAAACAAATCAATTTCTCTCCTTGTCACAAATTGATATTATTATAATATATATATATATATATATATATATATATGAGAGAGAAAGAGAGAGAGAGAGAGAGAGAGAGAGAGAGAGAGAGAGAGAGAGAGAGAGAGAGAGAGAGAGAGAGAGAGAGAGAGAGAGAGAGAGAGAGAACGATAATAACAAATAAATAAAAAAAAAGCTACTTTCATTTCTGTCTTCGCAGATTTATCACTGTCTACTTAAATGCACAACATTATAATACGCCATAATATATTTTTTCTGTTTTTTTTTCTGTTTGTCTGTTTAATAATAAGATCTATATAGCACGTTACGCGATTACTTTTAACTTCAGTATAATTACATATACAATGTTTGTTATTTTTTTCTATTGTTAAAATCTTTTATATATTTCTTTTCTTTTTTTCTTTCTTATTTTTTTCTTCATTGTACCTTGCGCTCAAAATGTTTAAATGGGCCGCTCTTTTTTTTGTTTGTTTATTTGTTAATAGTACAACGTAAAGATTTTCATACTTTTCCGTTTTTTTATGTATATATATATATCGTACAAATAACAGCATATCGCTACGTAATAATATTTAAAAAGTATATTAATAATTATCATACACACACGTTCCGTGTGTCTTAAAACAACTAATCGATCAATCGATTGATTGAAAAATAAAAATGAGAATTCCTTTGAATCAAGGATCATTATGTTTTATATATACATACATACATATATATATATATATATATATATATATATATATATATGTATTTATAAAAAAAAAAAATATATTAGAAGATATAAGAAATAGAAGAAATAAAAAATATATAATATATTTATATGTATTATATATATAGATATATATATATATTATTATTTCTTCTATCTTTCTAATATATTTTTTTATTTTTATATATTATAAAGACAATTTCAAAAAAAAAATAATATCGATCAATCGATTAGACGAGAAATTTCGATAATAAACACGGTTGATAGTAAATAATAAAATGGCGGTATTCTTGAGTTTTATCTTTAAAAATGTGATGTTACATGGCATTATAGATATGTTCAGTATTTTTAAATTTACTTTTACATACGTATATATATATACATATATATTTTATGTATATTATTCAATTTTATCATTAGATTCACTTTTATTCTATAATGACAGTTGTGGCTAGTACATTTATATTTTCATATTAATTAATTCAGCTTTCCATGTCTTCTAACATTATTTTCTATTTCTTTTTTAATTAATCATACTCATTTTCTCAAAAAGTGATACTTGTACCATGTATTATCTTATTGATCATGTTATACATTTATATATATATATATACACACTCATGTCGATTTTATTTTGTTTTAATTTTAAATTCAAGTTATAATATCCATTTATTGGATACTCGATTCGATTTTTTGCGATCGATCTCTACACAAAGAACGATCGAAAGAGAAGAAGATATTTTATGATAATTTGAGATTGTAAAAAAATAAAATAAAATAAATAATCTCGAATTTTAAAAATTTTTTAATATTTTTTTTATTAGTACTATTATTTTATCATTAAAAATCATGTTTTATAGATGAGCTTGGTTATATTACAAAATATTAACTATTTTTTATATTTTTATGTAATATTTTACAAGAAAAACTATGAAAATCTATGTTCGATCTTTTATTTTTTCTTTCATTTTAAATGATAAATAAATAATATTTATTTAAGAAAAGTCTTATTTTCTATAAGTTAATCAAAAAATTGTACGATGGCTTTTCTTAGTTTTACAATTTTTTGCGGAATAAATAGATCATTTCGTAATATTTTGAATAAAAAGGATTGTTAAAAACGATTGGTTCCCAATAGTTCACAACGATTCGTTTTCAAAGGCACCAAAGGTTAATAAATCGATCCGTTAACTAAATTTTTTTTATATATTTACAACACTTTTCTTTGCATTATATATATATATATTTCTAATTTAAAAAAATATTAAATTAGCAGTGTCATTAAAATATGACGAAAAAAACTTTAAATATATTCGAATGTGTAGGATCATCGAATCATTTCAATTTTCATGTTTCAATAGTTATGATGATGTGATCGTGATAAAACGTTTGAAAAAAATTTCGAATATATAGAAAATTATTCTCTTGTTTAAAACGATTATAATTAGTTATAGTTATATATAAAATTCATCTTTTTCCACGGATGTTTTATGAGAAAAACAAAACAGAAAAAGAAGAATAAGAAGAAATTATTTAAAAAATCGAAGCGAGCATCCATTGAGTTTCACACGCGGCCAATAAAAATGGTTTGTTGTCCAACAATTTTGTTCTTGTACAAAAAAGGCTCTAACTCTGGTTTCCTATATTTTTCTATATTCTTTTTTTCTTTTTTTTTAAATTCCTGTATATTCTATAATTTAATGCATTCTAAAAGATGGTCCATTTCGTTTCACAGCATTCCAACAATTTCAATTATAGTCTCCGAGTTTTCAACTATAATATAATCGTCGACACTACGATATTTTTTGTTCAACTCTTGCTAAGGCACAATCGTTCGATCAATATTAAAGAACATGAAATTATTATTTTTTTCTTAAATCAATTTAACTAATTTAACCTAGATAGATATTCAAATTTCAAGAATAAACTGATACTAATGGTATCACTTCATATTTATCCATTATTATTACAATGGATTATCAAATATTTAACATTAGATATAATATATAACAATAAATAAAAGAATAATTTTTTAATTAATTTGATTAACAGGTTAAAATTGACAAAATGCTTTAACAAGAGAATAAAACATATATATTATCATTTAAAATGTTATTGGTTCCATATTGATCTCAGTTGTGCCCCAATCAAGAGCATACACATCAAATACGTATTTGCCTGTATGTGAGTGTAACTTATGCATACTTTTTTTATCGTCATATTAAAAATATACATTAAAATGATACGTACAATTGTGTCGTTAACGTACACCATTTAACAAGTTCCCTACCTTAAGAGGTATCACTACGTATTTTTTATTTTTCACTTGGGTATTTTACAATAAAATAGATCGGTAAGCAAATCGTAATTCTTGCCTTATTGCAAGATCATGAGTACCGGTGGATCAGGTAAAACGATTTCTCAGACAGTTTAAGAATATGTCTAATAATCGATAGATTAGCTACATATATATTATAAAAGAATATTATATGCTTCATAATTTTGTATAAAATCTATATATATTATAATCGAAAATTGATTTTTAGATTTTGTGCACTAAGGGTAAAAAATTGAAGAAAGAATTTATTAACATATATATGTATATATAATATTATATATTTTCATAAGTTTAAGATGCATATACTTTTAAAAAACCATAAACTTCTTCAATATCTTATATTTTATTTGTAATGTCAAAATATAAAATAAACAAAATCTTTTATTTTATTTTAATTAAGTTAAAAAAATTTTATAAAATCATTTTTTAAAATATAAAAAGCTTATCAATTGTCTCATTTATAATTAATAATTATATCTTGTGCCAAATTCATTCAGCGAACCTTTATGAGATTTTACATATCATTATTCTTACTAATTATAGATGAAAATTTGTGCAAATTACTTTGTCTTATACAAACAAATGAAGCACATAATAACACTGGGTTTTTGAAATATCGCCGAGAAATAATCGTATAATGTCGAGTAATTAAGAAGTAATTATATTATTCAGAGATTTTGAGAGATCCACCTGCAATGATTTAAGAATTGGAACCGATGTAATCGTATCGCAGGTTACTTTTTAAGAATTTACTTCAGGCATGTACACTTAAGAGATATATATATATATATATATACATATATATATATATATACATATATATCAGTTCAAATACAATAAATTTTGCATCAATAGGAAAATGTTTAATAACTAGTGGAGACATATATATATATGTATATAATTATATATATATATATATAATTTTTTTTTAATACATTAAATCTTACTTTTTTCGTTATGAAAAATAACAATTTCTTTATACTTTTTTTTCTTTGATAAAAAAGTGTGTTGGCTAAGAGATTGCACTTTGTGATCATTTTAAAAATTTGTGATTAATCATTAGTGACTATACATTATATATCTTATGTTTCACACACCGATTGTTCGTACAGTCATCAAATATATTTCTAATTGTAACATTAGTAAAGAAACAAATTAATATCGAAGATTCATACGACTCTTCTTTCTTTTCCTTTTTTAACTTACGTATAATATAATCTTCGGTTATAATAGAAGCAAGATTGACTTTCCAAGTTGTTAATTCGTCGACAAAATGTTGTAAAACAAAATTTATAATTTTACTAATTTATAATATGGATATTATCTTCTATTCTTTCTTATTCATTTTTTCTTTCTCATTTTGTTCATATATTTATTTTATTACTTATTAGTCTACTTTTATCGTATCTTTCCGTAAGATATATACTTTTCTTTTACATATAATTCGTCGACAAGTTATCTTTTGCAGACAACGTGAACAAGTCAACCTGCAGGAGGGCAACATGTGGTGCCAGGCACTATTTATTTATATATCATTTGTGTATTCCATTAATAACGTTAATTAATTACAGTAATGTACCAAATATGACTCTTGAGAACAGTTCATATCAGAATACATCCTGAGATTGAGTAAAGCATAGGCTGAGACCATCTTGAAAGCAGTTTTATTTAGGAAGAAGATTTTCTGTACTTTACAATTGCAACCCTATATTGCCAATTAATCATGGATTTCACTAATGAAGCATTTTATAAGATATATTAATAGATATTCGTACTCTATATTTCACATTTAATTTAATTGTGATCCATTGTTATAGAAAAATTATGTGTGCAATAATTATTGTATTTAAATGCTGTTCAAACAAATTTATTAATTCTCATGTATTATTATTTGAAGATATATGCTCGCAGAAGTGCAAGCTCTCGTTGTGTACGACTTCGGCATTAAGGGTTGCAAAGTATCTTCCTTCTATGTCTTTCTTTTTCTTTTCATATCAAATGTGCAAAATACTTGTGGAAAATGTATATAACATATGTATATATGTATACATATACAAGTTCGTGTGTATATACTTTTCTTTCTTGTCAACATTATTAGATGCTTATTTCACATACAATATGTATGTATCTTTTTTATCATCTTATAATGATCAATATATTAATTTTCGAGCATATTTTTTCTACAGAATATCATATTTATTTTGAGTACAGTAGCCGATTAATCATTCAACATTTTTTTTTCTATTAGCGGACATAGACCGTTAATTATAGTTCGCTAACGAAAAAAAAAAAGAAAAAAACTCCACTATTTAAAAACAAATCAACATTTAACAATTCTTTAAAATATACGGGTTAATACACATATGAGTATGAGTATAATACATTTTCTAATAATATGTTTGAATGATTTTTTTATGATTTAAAGAGTACAGTTTTTTCAGAGTAAAGGAAAAAGATATTGCATTAAAAAAAGAAGAAAAAGAATTGTAAAATTAAAATTTATATACTAATCAAATATCATTATTCTCTGACTAGGTATTCAATTAAGAGAGAAATAATGTTTATTGCTCTCGATATTAATTAAAAACATCAATTAACGGATTATGCCGCGGATTGTACCTATCTACCATTATAACGCACAAAAAACAAGTAACAAAGTACATTTATTTATAAATCTCTAAATTGTGAAATCATTAGACATTCGCAAGCTCTTAGAAATTCGGTTGTCGATGCACTTAACCTCCGAAATGCTATACTTCCGGTTTTCATGTCTTAATATCCGTCCTAAATGTACCGCCATTTCCTTTCTTTATTTCGAAAGGAATAACTTTCGCCATAGCGACAAGTATCAAAGACACAATATGCCATATCACGAAGAAAATGACAATGAATTAATGAAATATATACAAACAATTTCCGTATTATATACATGAAAATATATGTATATATATATATATGTATATATATATATATATACATATATATACATATATATATACATATATATATATGTATCCATCATATATAATATATATATACGTGTAACGCTTCAACATTATGGCACCGTTAATCGTCAAACAAATGTATCTTTATATTTGTATGTACGTGTCCATGTATGTGTTTGTATGTATGTGCGTGCGTGTGTATATGTGTGGACTTTAAAATATATAAACAAACTTCGTCCAGCCAAGTTGGATTTCTGCGAAAATCGTTCTTCATTTCACGCGCGCACCCAACCACAAGAAAAAAAAAGAACCATGGCCGAACGTGTGTAAATAATGTAACAAGTTTTTGACTTCAAGTTCCGGAACTTCTCACAAAAGCACTATACGCCGTTGTACGTAGAGGTATGAAACGATCGAGCGATTAACTTTTACGATTGATATTAAGTCGCCCAGCCCTCAGTGATTCTGGAACGCTTCATAAGTGGTCCGTTCTCATAGTCTGAGTTGTTCCCACCATTTCCTCCGGTGTTAGAATGACTCGTTCGAATGTCTGCCACCGTTGCACTACCTGGAGATGGAAGATTTGTTGGTGTTATACTTCCGGAGTGAGACGGCGGTGGATTACTGCTAGGTCTGTTCGACACAAGATTCAATGATTGTGGGCCAGGATGAGGTACATGATGTGGAGGTGGTGCACCGGTACTCGACGAAGGTCCAACATTCAGGGCTGTATGATGAAGGTTGCTATTACTTGGCCCACTACTATTTGAGCCACTGTTGCCACCGTGAGGATCTCGAGGTGGACTAATCGGTTCGCTCTTTATTTTCACTGGTAATGGCGATGTGGCAGGCGGTGGTGTACTACTTGATACGGCTAGATGAGGAAGACCACTGCAATAATGTTGGAGATATCAGATTTGCAAGAAAATTGATTGTTATTAATTTTTTGATAGAAAAATAGTATTAATAAAAAGTATTAATAAATAACACTATTTTTGCCTCAAATTTTTATCGAAAAAGAATTTTAGTTAGTTAATATATGAACAAATGAATAATATGAAAATAGGATGAAAAAGCACTAAAATATTTATTGATATGTTGCTAAAACAATTATTCAAATAAGAAAAAAAACTATAAAATTCTAGTGAATATTGTTTGATATTTTTATTCTCAACTCAGATATAAATATAGAGTACACATTAGAACAAGTGGCGTCGTTGCAAGCATGATTAAACTTTACAAATATTTTTCAATCTTTTCTTAAGAGTTTATATTATAAACTTGTTTCTAATATAACTATATTAAATAAAATAATATTATAAAATAATTATATTATAAAATTGTTTCTAAAAAGTTTTCTTTAAAGAAAATGAGATTTTTATAAATTTTAGTACAATATTTACAACAATTTTTACAAATTATAAATATCAACTGGATGTATAGTTTTTTTTCATAACAATATATAATTATATAATAACATATATATACAATATATAATTAAATTGAAATTTTTTATTTACCTGATACTGGACATGGTGGCTGCCGAATACATTGATAAGTCATCAACGTACCTCTGATGAGACCAGGCTAAACTTCCAAGGTCCGAGGAATAATCGGTAGGTCCGAAACTAGAGTATCCAGCTGGAACTGATGGTGTTTGCAATGCTACTACCGGTGTATTTAATGCAGATTGTGTATGGCCATTCTATATATTCAAGAATAAAATAAAAGATCAAGTAATATTAAATTTTATTGAAGATAATTTTTATATATCAATTTTTATATATTTGTTATATATCTATGAGTAAAAGTTACATTAGATTATTAAATTATTAAACAAATTCTGAGTAACATTTCAAATTATGTTATTTTGAGCTTTGAAATTTTAACAGTACATAAATAATGTAATTATTAATAAAAATTTATCGAATTTTTACGATTTCTTGCTATTTATATTATAAAATTTATATTATAAAAAAAATTTATATTATAAAAAAAATAGAAATTAGTTTTACTTTAAAAAATTAAAAAAGATTAAAATAAAAATATTCAATATGAACAAATATTAAATTGCTTAATTATGTAATGATTTTAAATTATTTAATAATATAAATTGAAATCAAGTACAATGTATACTAACATCATAACTAGTATCTTCGGAAAGAGGTTGTGTAAGAGGTGTTGGTATAACTACTCGAAGATTAGTCCTGTGAGGATGAGGCGGCGGTGGAGGAGGTGGAGGTTGCGGCGAATGCCTAGATGGATTACTGCCTTTGTTTGCACTGCCTCCTCCAACTCCTAGTGCCGGTGAAGGACCTGGACTAGGTGAACCTCCTAATGGTGATGCTGATGGTGGATAACCATTACTCATCTCCAACATTCCTCCTGGTGGATACACTAAATATAATAGAAAAAAGTATAATATAATTAATGTTGATTTTTTTGGAAAAGAAATATAACGATAAAATCACGATGCAATTACAAGATCACAATAACTATATAAATAATAAAATATAAATATTTTTATTTGCTGTTATTGTTATTTATTAAATTTATTATTTATTATTATTTATTAAATCTTTATTATTATTTATTAAATCTAATATATAATATATATATAATAATTTTATTTTTAATTTTTTTTGTATATATAAAATAATTAAATTTACTTGATAAATTATATCAGTATTAAGTTTATTGACCAAATACCTGAATCTGTTTCAGAAGACGATGGTCTTGGAGAAATGCTGGTATGTGCTATTTGAGGACTAGATCCAAGTAGAGATTCGCCATAACTATTCACTGGTACGGATACAGGTAGAGAGTAATTAGATTGTCCCATTGCCTGAAATTGTATTAAATCAACGCTAATAAGATCAATACAATATTCAATAATGATAGATTACAAAAGAATTGACAAACATGTCTTTATTTTAAAATTACATTCTTCATTATTTTCTTACCTACTTCTATTACGTAAAATTCAAAAATAAACAAAAAATATGTATAATATATATAAAACACACAAAGAAAATACAAATGCAAATCGATCTTCATCTTTTGTATAAATAAATTTCTATAAAAATGAAACTTGTTACAATTTTAAATCTTTTTATGTTTATTATAAATTAAAAAAATCTCACATAAAAAAATTTAAAAAAGAAAAAAAATAATCTATATAACAAAATATTCTTATATGTAAAAGCTATAAGTATAATTTTTCAAGAATTCTGAGAATTTTAAATTCTGAAGATTTTGTTTGCTAAAATAATTATGATTACTATATTAACTTTTCCGGATGAAGTTCGATGCAATATAATAAGTTGAATAAATGAAACAAAAAACAGATTAACAACTAATCAGAGAAATCTGATTTAAATGTCTGCCAATAATATCGTTTGGAGAATGAGCTGACTGTTTCGTAAACGTATAGTATGTAAACTCAATAATAACTTAAAGAGTGCGAATTAAATCGAACCTACGTCACTGACAAATTGCTTGATAGCGAATTGTTAAAAGCTAATAAATATAATCAGGAATACTAACGAATTGTTCCTATGTTCATGTGAAAACTTCGAGTTAGAGATTCCCAAAGTAAAATAACAAGAAGAACAAACAATTATAAATATCTAGTTATGAATTTCAAAATGATAATGAGAAACAACATATTTTTATATATTATATAGTTTTTGATATAGAATTATTAAAAAAAATAATTTTCTTTTTTTGATTTATTTCTCGCATTAATCAGATTTTTGAAAAACGAAATTGAATAAACTTATATTTTATATATATTTATATAATATTTATATATTAATATTAATATTTATGTTAATATTGTATAAATACAAATATTCTATTATTATATAAATATTCTAATATTTATATATTATATTATATATTTTCAATCTTTACTATTTCATCAAATTCTCCGCATCTTTGTATAAATTTGAAATACTAAAATAATATATTATACTTCAATAATGAAATTTCAATAAGATATATAATAAAATCAATACCAACATACCATACAGAAAACTTTTTCTATGTGCAAATTCCTAATATCTTAACTACTGCAATCTTAACAACAGTAACAACCTTAACCCAATTTTAATCATCCATAATAATCAACAAATATAATTCCCAATACTCTATACCACTCTACAAAAACCAAAACTCTCAGCAACCTTGTATGCCTAAAATTCCTAAGATCGACAATACCTAAATACCCGTGGACCGTCGGCAGGAGATCCACACAATTTTTTCAGCTATCCCAGGTATTCTCCTGACAGGAACATTTTTCTTTTTCTCCCTGTCTGTTCCTCTCGACGTCAGTTGGCCATCGAACAACACAGAACGACGACCTCCACTTACCCGAGTGCCGTTATGTTGGTGCCTCTGCATCATTAGTTGGAACTCCTCGTCAATCTTCGTGTATTTGGCTTCGGTGCGCGGAGTAAGATTGTACTCGATCGCGTCAGGCTCCGGACTTTCTGGGGACATGGCGCCCTTATGTTCCTTCTTGTTGAGTGCCTGCAAGTGTCAGCAGACAGGTTCACGTGACCACACCGCCCGAGGGCACTCAACCTTCGCATGCACGTTAATTTAAATATCTAACATCACATATACATACACATTTTATATATACATACGATTAGTCTCTCTAGTTATTTTTTCTTTTCTTCTTTCATATATGTTTCAATGTATGGGTTCAATGTTTGTGTATGTATTTTTACTATTTGTACGGTGAGAGGTTATACGTGCGTTTACGGGCATATAGAAAAAAAAAAAAGGAAAGAAGATATCGCGTGTCACGCGATACCGATGGTCGACAATGGATTTATGTAGAGAATCCATGAACGACCTTGACCATTATTAGACTCAAAACAATTGGGGGACTGGGTTAGGGAATTGCTGTAGGAATGTTTTTCTAAAGTTAGAAATTTTTAGCAATTTGATATTATATAAGATAATTTGATAATATATAAGAATGACAATGAATAACAATATATTAATTAGTATTGTTTAAAATTCTTTTTTTTTCAATAAGAATTTATATAAAAGAAATAAAAATTGCAATAAATGATATTAAAATGAAAGATTTTTTAAATTAACGAAAATCTTTTTTTCAAAAATTCAAAGAAAAAGTTAAGTATTTTATGGAAGAGAGAAAAAATTATAATTATTAATTTTTTTTTCGATTAAGAACTGAGTTTGTTTTTTTTTTATTAAGATTTTATATAAAAATGTTATATTTTAATTATAAATAAAATTAGAAAAAAGAATCCTTCAATTGATTTGAGCGTAATGAATATGTTCTGTACAATAAGTTGTTGGGTTTTCTTTTTTATTTTTTACCACTGATTTAAATATTGCAACAAACTTTAATTATTTATACTGGCACGATTGAATATAGTTTCTCTAATATTTTTTCTTTTTTCATATCGCCAATATATTTTTTTAAAAAAAGTCTAAGAGAAATATTCTTATCTATTCTCATCTATATAGAATGTTTCACAAAAAATAAAATAATTTTATATCATTTATATTTTTATTAAATAAATAGTTTTTTCTTTTGTAATAATAATAATTATAGGGAATATATATTATTAATTATTACTATGTTACCATATTATTCAAAATATTACAAAAAAAATTTATAATATAAATAAACATTTTACAATTATTTTGAAAAGAAATCACTTTGAATAAAGTTTAAAGAAAAAAATATATAAAAATAATAATAAAATAAAAAATAAAAATAAAAATATTAAAAAAAATGTCAATATATTCGTAAAAAAATCATCTTATTTTATTAACATTCATAATAATAATATAAAAGTAAAAAAATAATCAAAAGAAATGTCCTCAAAATGAAGTTTTTTATATAATGTTTATTTTATCCAGTCATTTATCTTTTGTTAATTTTTTTAGAGATATCAAGTAGAACATCACGCAAGAATATCAAGAGTAATTCTCTGTCCGGCTCTACTAATGGACCACCCCGTATAAAACGATTGAAAAAGAAGATACACAGAAAGAGGCTTGTACCACACGCATGTAGATAATACCGCATACTCATATATAATTTCGATAATCGACAAACTTGAAAAAGTTAATAACCAATGATGATACGCGAGGATATCAGACATCGTGAAATTTTTCTTTGTGAAATCTCTCATTTACTGATGTACCCGTGGAGTTATAGATCAGGCTGGCACTAACAACTGTCGCGTCAATCGATGAGATTATTTAAAAAATATTGATACTATACAATTCAATGCCGTCCAGAATGTTTAAAATTCAAGTTCAAGATTTTTAAGAAATTAAATAATTCTATTGAAAAAATAATTTTAAAAAAAATTTTTTAATCGTGGAATTGATAAAGAATTATGTTGCAATATTTATTTTATAATTTGTATTTATATTTATATTCTATTAATAATATTATATTCTAAAGTTTTAATTTTGTTCTTCTTGAGTCAGAAATTCATATCAAAAAACTTTAATTAAAAATAAAAGCATTATTTAGCATTAATTATATTATTCTTATAAATCTAATATTAAAATTTTTTAAATATAAAAAAAAACTTTATTGATTGAAGAATTCATTTTTAAACCCAATTTATATATAAATCCAAACAAAAACTTGTTTTCACTTGTATCTTTAAAATGCTATTTTTACTAATTTTCTTTTAGAATACATCTTTTTATTATTATTTTAAAATAAATCATAACGGATAGATAGTTGTAAAAAAATTTATTAATAAAATATTTTGGCTATTATAAGCATAGATAAAACAAACAATTCTTAGATTTAAGAATAAAACATAATTATTATTATAATCATTTGTTTGTATGATATGTAAACAATTATTTTTAATAGTTAAGAGTGGCTTTAAGATCTTCTTGTAAAAAGCCTTCTGATCAACTAAATGACTTGAACATATAGTACTTTCTGAGACAACCTAATCGGCCTTGGGCATGCAAAGACACGCTTCAACATTCTCTGACATATTATTTACGTGAACAAGTTTTTTGAAAGTGATGCTCATTCAGATTTAAAACACGTTTATCTTACTTCCGAAGAATTTTTTTCATTATTTAAAATAACAAGGAATATTTTATTATAACACTGGAAAAAAGATTGAGAGATGTAATCTCTTTAAAAAGAATTGAATTTCTTCTTTTATAATTTTATAAAATTTCATGAAATGTAATTTAATATTTTATATATTATCATTAATATATAATAAAAAATTAATTCTTCAATATTTTATTATGAAATAATTAACTATAATATTCTATGTAGATTGTAGTATTCTAGTATTCCAATATTGTATTAAATAATCAAAATAATTTTGTATCAAAACAATTAAAATAATGAAAATCAGACTCAAAAATTCTCATAATATGAGGACTGTTATTTTAATTTATGCATTATAAAAAATTTCTAGTAATAAATAAAGTAATAATTATTCCATTTCTCTATCATCTATTCTATTTTTCATAGATGAGAAGATTTGGAAATATTGTTGGGAAACTTGAAAATTATGGAGGAGAAATCGGCTCACCTCGATGATATTCTTGTTGGTAAGAGACTCGTGGGGTTCGTTGTACTCGGTGTACTTGAGAAGAACCTTGTCCATGTCGGTGCTTGCATACTGATATAGCTTGTTACTCGAACTGAAGATAATCAGAGCGATCTCACAATCGCATAGTACCGACAACTCATATGCTTTTTTCATTACCCCAAACTTCCTTTTGTTGAAGGTCACCTATTAAAGAATCATTAATCAATTATCTTTATTTGCCTCAGCCATCTTGAATTATTTGATAATTTATCAATAAATCAAACTGATAAAACTGATATAATAGTTATCTGTGATACAATAATGATTCTGATTGTTTTTATTTATTTTATGTTTGATAAATATTGAATAATTGTCAAGGAAAATTATAAAAAAAATTATTAAAAATCTGAGACAGAAAATTAAATAAATATTCTGTCTATATTGTAATTTATTTAAATTATTCTTTTTACCTTTTTATTATTTAATGGAAATTATAATACCTGACGATTCCGTTCGTCCGTGATGCGCGAAATTTGAATCTTCTTCCGACCCATTTTTGTAGCGTTATAAAGATGAAACAGTTCTTCGGAACCACTGGATGGAATATTAAAAACACTAAAACAAAAATGATCTTCTTATTTTTTTAATATTACAAACAATTGAACTATCAACAATCAAATAAAAAATATTTTAATTTTTTAATATAACATACTTTTCAATGTGACGTTTACTATAAAATATCTTTCACATCTTATTATGATTTACTATCTTTTGTATAATTTCTCCCAAATAAATTAATATTAATAAATCATTGATTACTAAATCTATAAGTAATTATCAATAATCTCGAATCTAATTCATATGAATTATTTAAATCAATTAAATTATTTAAATAATTAAAGATATTGTCTAATTATGAAAACTGTCATTTTATAAACATAAAAAGATATAATTTAAGATAAGATAAAAATTCAAAAGAGTATTTTTACGTTTAAGTTTTGATATTCTAATGATCACCATAAGGAAATTCGAATTGAAACAGTGACAACTTTCGAACAACGAACAAAAGATTGCGATTTAGCTAGTGATTTGAAAACAAAAAGCGCGCGCGGACCCATAGAAAACTAGAATACGAACCATATAGCTATGTATCACATGCAGTTCGAAACATGCGCGACAGAAGTGGACCATGCATTTCAAGTCTTATACTGAAACGTGCATAAAGCACGTGTCTCGTTCATGTATCGATTAATTGTCCAACAAACCAGTGAACTAACTTCAATGATACATTAAATTCGATGGAGAATAACAGACATGCCTTGTTTATGTGATTTTCTATTCAACTCGACTGAAGTTCCATTATCTTTCAACTAACTTCACTTTCGATCGTATGCGAAACATTAAGCGGGAATTTTGAATGATTTTGAATGATTAAAACTTGTAAACATTCGTGTTCTAAATATTTTTTTTTAATTAAAGATTTTGTGTAATGTTTCTCATTAACACATAAAAAAAAAATAAAATAAAAATAAAGTTGAAATATGAAAAATTTGGTTATTTGTCACGGATTGTCGTAATAATTAATTTTCTTAAAAATAAATATCATAATTATCAAATATCATAAAATTTTTAAATATTTAATTAATAAAATTCAATTGAAAAAAACTTGAATGTTTATGGAATTTTAAAAATAAAACAAATAGAACAATTATTTTGATGAAATCGAAATAATCGAATGAAAATAAAGATGAGATTAATTAAATAATTCAATATAATGATTGATTGATTGTTAAAAAATAAAACTAATTAATAAGCGATTTCGATATTACTAGAATAGCTGAATAGTGATAAGAAATTCAAGATAAAACTAAAAATTTTCTCTCTTACTTCTAATAAAAATATAGATAGCAATAAATTTTTTCTTAATTCAATTAAATTAATGTTCAATAAAGTTTCGTATTTATTTCATAACATTTCATAATATGAAATTTATTAAATATCATTTATATATATTATATATAATTAAAAATGATAAATCGAATGCAAATATATCTATATTGATATATCAGATTTCTAAATTGATTTGAATTGGATTTGAATTCTTAAAAATTTTATTTTTCTAATAGCGATTTTTCAAATCTGATTATAAACAAAATAGGCACAACAAAGTAATCTAATTTGTTATCAAAATTATAGCAGAATAAGGTGAATGTTATTAATTACGATGTCACTGCCAAAGTAAATGTGTAATAAACATCGATTTTTCATTTTATCGATAATTAAGGTACGTAATAATCGATTTTGTTGCTCAATTTTCCTCAAAGTGTATGGGTATATTGAATTATGTTCCATTAGAACTATCACATGCCAATTAATAACGATTATTAATTACCATCTATGATCTTTATTTTTGTATCATAAATTTACATAAATTTCACAATACTGACATTTTGAGGATTTATATTGAAGATATTTCTAATCTTATATTTTATGAATTTTTCAATCGATAAATAAATCGATTATTTCTTTTTTAATCTTTATCATGATATCTTTGAATTGTAGATAATTAATAGGATTAAATTATACAACTTTAAAATATTTAATCATAAATCATAATTCATAATCATAAATCATAATTTATATATAATGTATTATTATACTCAAAACATTGTATATGTATATATAATCATTTATGATCAAATGATATCAATTCAGGATCAAATATATGTATGTATTAATCTATTTGATATACTAAAATATATATATTTTCATTAATAATAAATTTAACTTATAATATTCTTTTAAACAGACTAATTTAATTTCTTCTTTCTTATTTTTTATATTTTTATTTCTTTTCCTAATATTTTTCTATTTTTCATTCATAAGTCATTATCATAATCGACAATTTCTAGGTATATTGAGCATAACCAACAATAAACTGTACTACTGTCAACGACAAATGAATGAAAAAATCAAATTACCTTTACACCAATTATGATTAGATAATGTAGTGTGCATCATGAAAGAATTATCAAGAAGCTTCTTGTATTTCTACTGCATCTTATTTTATATAATAGTAAATTCGATTTGATATTATTTTTTTTTAATGGGCATAAGATTTTTTTTATTTAAGTGAAATTGATTTCAAAATAAATTATTTATCAAATTATAGATATTAATAATTTTAATATTTCTATTTCATTCAAACACTATTCTATACGAGTATTCATTTATTTATTAAATATTGAACAATATTTATAATCGAATTATCATTCCAATAATCAAATAATCATGAAATCACAAAATTCAAATATTTGAAAATTATATAAAAAAAAAAAAATAATCAAACGATCGATTATTCAATAATATTTCCTTGATTCGAAAAAGCTTTCAAATGTTCAGATAGACCGAGATTGGTAAAAACATTGATAGGCTTTAACGTTGTTCTAATTCTAAGCTCCATCAACTATATTTACTGAACTCCCTTTCATTCATTGCAAACACGCGATCTCTCGCTATATGAATTAACGCGAATTTCACGGGCAAACGTTATTTTTGTCGCGCCTATCTTGTGCATCGCGAAATTATGTTGCACCGTCACCGATTGTAATTATATCACGCTCATGAATCCGTCAGCTCTCACGTTTAATCGAAAATGATTTCAGTATCGGTCCTTCTTTAGTTTAACATGCGATTCACTCTTACAAAGTTATTATAAACTAATCATGATTAATCTAATAATTTTGAGTGCTTTTTGTATTTTTACATTTTTCTAAAATATAGAAATTTTAAATTCTTGTCTTATTTCTTTAGATTTGTTGATAAAGAACTTAAAATCGAATGAGATTATTTTTAAGGTTAGATACATAGAATATACATGGAATAAATTGAATATTAATATAAAATATAAATGAATTATTAGAAAGATACACAAATATATTATTAATAATATTATTACAAATTATAAAAAAAAATTAGTAAATCTATTTTTATTAATTTAATATGATAATATGGTATAAAAGCCTATACAAGATATTCAAGTTTTTTTTTAGTAAATTAATAAATAAATTTGTGAATCCACAAATAAAACTATTTATAATTTTATAATTTATTTATAATTTAATTCTTGTAAAAATAAAAATAAAAGTTTCTAACATAAATTTTTCATAAAGCATAAGTGAATTATATATTTAATTATATTTGTCATACTTCGATTCATTTTTTTTTTAAAATATAATTTAATAAATATTCACATACATAATAATATAATTTATTTAAATATATAATTTGATAATGTATGTATACTAATCTATTGATATAACAAAAAAATCTCTTTCCGATTTCTTTTATTTAATATAAATAAGAGATTAAATAATCGAAAAAATATCAAATTTGTGTCGTCATTAGAGATTTTCAGATTATTGCGGTAAGATCATTTTTAAAAAATGATTTAATTCCAACTTCTTTATAATTATCTTCTTTATAATTATTAATATACTTTATAATTATCTATTATAGTGTGATTATACGATAAGTGTAAAGTTACAATCGTAATAAATTCCATCGCGAATTTTCCATTTATTTCAAAACAGAAGATAAAAGATGAATCGTTCATTCAGTGAATGATCTCGTATTGTGAAACTTCGCGAATGATTATTGGCTATCATACATAATGGAAAAAGAAAGTACGAACGAAAAGAGATATTTCTTTGCTAATGACAATAAAGAGAACACTCTGGAGAGTAGAGAGGTTAGAAAAGAGAGGTTACAACTCGCTCGAGTTGTCGTCCGATCGAATTTGGTTTATTATACAAGAGCGTAGAATGTGAAGTGAGGGTCAGCGACCACCGCATATTTCTCGTACACATGTCGTATTTTGCACTTGCGTCAGAAGCTACTCTCTATTGTATCGAATAATATTTCGCTATATATAAAAAATAATTTTCAATTCAATAAGTTTTATATATAGATATTTCATGAATCAATTGCATCTACGAATATTTAAATACAATATCTTCTTTGATCTTTAATTTTAACTTTTTTATTTTTTGTATATTTTTTTTTGTTATTTTATATTTATTTTTATTAATTTTACATTTATTTTACATCTATTTTATAAAATTTTTTGATATTTAAAATACATAATTTTTTAAAAAGATGGAATTGATCAGTTTGAATCCAGAAATATCCAGAAATTTATTGAAGATATATTTAGATTAAGTATTTTATATCTTTTAATTATAATTTTTAAAAAATTTTCTCTATTTCATGCATTTTATATATTATTTTATTTTATTCAATATATAATGCAAAATAAATATAAAGAAAAAAAAAATGTTTTGAACTGTACTACAATAGAATTTTATTAACACAAAAAATTCTTTAAAATTTTTTAAAATCAATCATAGTAATAACATTATCTAATTTTCTCATTATATTTTTGTTTAAAAAATAAATTTGTAAAATTATATAAAAAGTTTGGAATTACTTACTTTTTCTAAATTTTTTAAACAAATTTTATATTCTGTGAGTAATTATACATCTCAAGGCGAATTTTAAGTAATGTCAAATATTGATAATCAGTAGAACTTCGCCATTATCAATATCTTAATTGTATTCACACTATATTTAATTTTATTATAAAGTAATAATATAATATATTCATATATTAATAATATAATCATATTAATAAAAACACGATATTTAAATTGAACATTTTGAACACATTAAATATTAAGTAAATGGACTACTTTAATTTGATGTATCAATTTCGATAGAAGCTCTCACACGAGCTGCGATAACATAAGCTTTATCAATTTTATTCAAAGCAGTACTCATATATGCGTACTGGTATATTATATGACATGTTGAACTTTGTCAAATTTAACTTGTTTCTTTTGAGTATTTTGTCTGCAACCGGATAAACGCTATTTCGATATCGCGACAAGTTTGAATCGCTCGATAATCCATCATGCGATATATCGTTATTCATAAAAAAAGGTATAAGAAGAAATAAAATTCGATAGAGTTGAAATTATTTTTTTTTCTGTTAACATTTAATTTAATTTATAATTTTTTAAATATATAATAATTATTTGTAAAATAAGAAATATTCTTAATTATTAGAAATATTTTTCATTTCCAATATTTTATATTATACAAATTTTAATTTTCAACATATTAATTTAGATTAATATATTTATATTCAATATAAATATACAATATTTAATTATATATACAAATCTTTTATTATAATATACAAATATTTTTTAATATAGCGTATATTTTACAATATATTGAAAATTTATATAATATATAATATTTAAAATGAAAATATTTTGAACAATTACAAATATTAGTTATTTTATAAATAATTATAATGCATTTATCTTAATTAAATAGAATTCATTAATATTTGTAATCATCTAATAATAAGAAAAATTGTTTTATAATTAAATGTTACATTTGATAACTCACCGACTCGAAGTGAGCTCGATCAGTCGAACATCTCGACGGGTCGTTCGCCAATCGATCGATCTTCTTGCGCACACTGAATCGATATCAAAACAAAGATGGCGAAATCGCACTCTCTTCACAGATGTTGTCACAATATAATTGAAGAATTGCAATTGAGACACTCGGTCACACGATATTCAAAATTCCACACATTTATTCTTTATCAAAATATCATATGTCTTTTGATAAAATTTGGACTCGTAAAAGTGACTTTTCAATCAAGTTATGATCATAGAAAGAGATATATTATGCGATGGTTTATTTGTTTTCAAACCCACTTCTTTTTTCGAGAAATATTAAACTAGAGATTTATGAAATAATCTTCGGTCACAATAATAATTTAGTTTAGTACAGGCACGTTTTACAAGCTTTTTTTGAGAATTAATCAGCATCTAATGTTCATTCAATGTCATGTACACGGAACACTCACATGTAGGAAATATATATATTTATATATATAATACGTGTATACATGTATTTAACTATATATGAGAAAATACAATTATCAAGAGGTTAGCTTAGTTAAAAGTGCGAGGAGAAAAGCTTGTTCTCCAGAACGGACGTCAATGGTCCCGCAATCGATATCTCCCACTAACACCCTTGCGAAAGGTACAACTTTAAGATCAAAACAAAACTTCTCTTCGAAGCGATTTCATAGAAATAACACATAGTTTTTGGCACGAATCAACTTGCACTCGTTTTTAACAATTCCATCAACACGCGTCACTTGCTTTGCATGCCGGATTTTGTCGGTTCGAGAATAAGCCAATCACGTATTTGCTTCGTAACGACAACAGTCGACGACAATGCAACGACAACAACGGCAATAACAGCAATAAGAACTTCCTTTATTGTTTCCAGTCTTTTCTTCGCTTTCTTTCACTTCTTCCTTTTTTCTTCTGCTCGATCGTGATATATCGATACTTTCTCTCTACATTTTATTCACTTTTACAAGTCCGTCGTTTTGTATTAATGTACACGAGCGCCAATGAAACAATTCAGGATCCAGCTTACCAGGAAGCAGGTTAGCTAGGTTAGAATATCCTGGCTGACTAGAAACGATGACTAGAAACGCGCGTTCTTTCTTAAAATATTTTTCACGTGCGGCGAGCCGTCGATTCGCACTGCTCTGTAGAAGATTCAAATTTAGAAGCGTCGTATCGGACGGTAAAAAAGCGGGCCGCGCGCCTCGACCAGTTCGCGGTCGAGCCTGAAATAAAGATTTGAGGAAGTCGCGTGGAGAGCATAAGAACGAAAGAGAGACAGAGAAAGAGAAGGAGGAGGAGAAGAGAGAGAGAGAGAGAGAGAGATTAAATGGAGAGGAGGGGGGTCTGGCCGTGTTGCACATACCAGTCGGTCCACCTCGCCTCTGAAGTTCGCCTCGGCACGCCGAGCTAACATCGACGAGGTTCGACCGCTGATTGGCCCTCACAGAGATCAACGTCAGACGCCACCTCGCCAATTGCGCGACGCCGTATATGCCGCGCATGCGTGCTATTTTCAGACAGAACAGTCGCGGTAGCATTCCAAGTTCGACCGTGCGTTGAACGACGTTGATTTTGATTTTGCCCAATAAATGTTTAATTATTAATTAATTTTATGTTTATGTTGGGTTATGTTGGTATATTGGTGACATTTATTTTCACGGTGAATTCAATACGAAAATAAAAATTGATTATAATAGTTGAAATCAATATTTACGAGTAAACCTTTTGTCATAATCATCAAAAAGAACGTTTTGTTCGATTGCAACTTGTGATATCAGTATTTTATTAAAATAAATAGTTGTAATTATTAACATATACTTCATTTTAACAAAAGAAAAAAAAAAGAAAAAAAATAAAAATAAAATAAAAATGATAGAAAAGATTTATGAAAAAATTACGATAATTGCAATCTTACAATTAGGTATTTATATTTAATAATTTTATGAATTTTGATTAATTTATAAAATATATTCTTAAATTGAATATATAGTATTGTTTATAAGTTATTCCAATATTATGTTTTAAAATTAACATATAAATAAATTGATTTTTATGTAAAGTGATTTAAGTGTTCTCAGATATTTAAATTAAAATTTAGATCTCTATTTTATATTATACTAAAACCATTATATTCTTTTTTTTATATATGTATTATTATCATATAATTTATTTTATAATTTATTTTTTTTTTAATGAAATGCCAAACAGAATTTATGTCATCACATTATGTTTTTACCATAGTTTTATTATGAATTTATGCCGAGAGATAATTATCTTATTTTTATGAATATTTCAAAAATAATTTTTAAAAAATTTACTTAAAATATAATTTTATAGAAATATATTATCAAAATATTATAAAAAGATATTTTATAATAATAAATATTTTAAAATAATGAAATATTGTTCTAATAAAAATGTATCATACTATAAAAATATAATAAAAATGTATCTTTAGAAACGTTACTATGATATAAATAATAAAATAACAATCACATAAAATATAAAATAACATTTTGTCTTAAAAATATATAAAAATCAGTAATATTAGAGAATGAAATAATGATTATAATATGAATAGTTCATATTAAATTGAAGATTAACAATTGGTTATTCACATATTATTCATTTAAATAATAAATAAAAATCGAATGTTTCAAATATAAACTAAAATTCTCTTGAGCAATTTTTATATGTATGCATCGATTTTTCGAGTACAATTTTATTTTAACTGTTTAGATTATTTGAATATAACTTAATCTGAATAAAATCTAAGATCCTTAGGTTATTGAGTATGATACCATGCATAATGAAAATACTTTTATATATCAGATGCTTGAGTTAATATTACAGCTGAACTATCAATCCGTATATGTAATTATTTACATTAAAGCTCCTTTATTCCCACCTAATCCATTGTACATATTATACAACGTTCAATTTTTAATCTCACTTTGTTGTTTTCTTTTATTATTTCTATCTAACACATGTTACACGCACAATATACAAACAATATTTATCAAACATCTATTGAACTAATTAAAATAACATAAAAATCATCTGTATTTATCTAAATCTTTTTTATGAAAAAAATTTTTTCCAATTAAAGTTTGTTATATAATATATAAGGTTATATATTTCTTACTTAAATATTTATAATATTTTATTCCATTGAAAAATGATTAATTAGAGAAAATCAAAAAAAAAAATTGTTTTTATTGTGACGATTAAAACATTATGAAAAAAAATTTGACGCTGGAACATATATTTTAACTCGTAAGTTATTAATGTCCAAAATTGACATAGCGATTGATCAAATATGTTGTGATAAATATGTTGAATTACAAGAGAAGACAACTACAGAGATCATATCACGGTGGATGCTATTGGTAAACTCGAAAATCCAACTCAATAAATATTAAACGAGCTGAGACGCTTGATGGTTGCTAGCGACTAGCTTCCATCAGTTATTCGCAAGCCATCCGACAGCCGTGTGAAATGAAATTGAATCGAGGATCCACGTTCGAATCACTTGAACTCCGCGAACTTAGTTACGTAACATTTCAAATCGATTTCAAGAACCTAGAGGGCGTTTTTTCCGAAATAGTATTTGTATCTGAATAGCATTTGGATTTAAATATTTTAAATACTAGGGAATTTGTATAGGTTGGTAATATATATTATGGAAACTATGTAATTTTAATAATTAAATATTACGGAAATTTAATGTTAAAAGTCTAATTATGCATAATAGCTTTGAAATAAAATTAAAACTGATTAATTTGTTACATAAATATTTAGATAAAAAATATTTGAAGTAATAAATTAAAAAAGTAATAGAATATCGTAATATATCGTAATATAGTAATAAAAATATAAAATCTGTTATTACACTTTTAAATCTTTTAAAATTGTTTCACAAATCAAATAAAAAATTTAAATGTGAAACTATAATAAGACAAAGAATTATTACAAAAATTTAAGAATGAAATAAATTAAAAACATATACTAATTCAAAGTTTAAGCAAAATAGAGAAAAAGAGAAAAATCGATGATTTGAATAATTCTAAATTTACTATAACTTATTAAAAGTAATTAATTTTCTGATTAAATTTAATAATTATAATGTAATTATATAATATATAATTATAAAATGAAGAACTTAAAATTAATTATAAAATTACAAGAAAAGATCACTTTTATCAATTATCAATATTTCGGAAAGAAACTCTATCGAGAAAAAATATTTATAAATTATAGAAATGGCTATTAAATTAATTTGTAAAATTTAATAAAATTTTAAATTCTTTAATAAAAATATTAAAATAAAAATCTAACATGTCACTACTAAAAAATATTATCCATTAATAAATAATCCCATCTCAAATTTCCCATTGAAATTAATATAGCAATTGCGAATCGAAGTATCTTTTATTTGAAACAAAGGCATGAAGAGAAAAACCAAAGATCATCAAGACCGACAAACATAAAAATGTCTTGTCGAATCATCTTCGTTGCGAAAAAAGCTCACAAGCAAGAGCTGGCAATGGCTGTCGATATTTAACGAATTATCCCAGGTGCGGGTAAATATAAATCTACTCCAGGTCGGATCGTATGTATTATGCATGAGCTGCAATGTAGCTGTCCCCCTACAGAGGTCGGATAACCTAACCCGTCGAGAGAGCAGGCAAGTGTTCAATATATCCTAGTCTATCGATCTCGTCGACCGAGCGCGAAAAGACGCGAGAAACGGGACAGTGGATAAGTAATTAATATTCTCCAGATACAGATAAGGAGCAACACTATGGCTGAGGGCGACACCAGCTAATTCTAGTGGACGCGTGTCTACACTCGAACTCTTGGCCTAAAGAGGACCGTCGGAAAAAACTCTACTGACTTCGCGAGAGATATAGGAATATACACGATATCTCATTGTTCATAGCAATGACAACTAAGTAAAAAATAATTCTTCGTGCAAAAATAAATTGAAACGAACAAAATAAAACTTTTTCATTTGATTTTTTTTTTTAATTTTTAAATCAAATCAAATGGAAAATTTTCAAATACAAATAAAGTTAATTTAATTCTTGATTAGATACAAATAAATTGTCGATAAGAGGTAATTCTACATACGAAAATAAGGAAAAAATGTAGAATAAATTTTGTTTGTTTAAAAATTAAATTTGAAAATCAATTATACGATTTTTTGTATACGATTCCGATCTCTTGATTTTCTCAAAAACAAGGATGATAAAATTTATATATGTAAATTAAAATTTGCATATATAAAACAAGAGCCATAAAATTTTATTCCATATTTTTTATTATTTTTATACGTAAAATAATCATTTATCGATAGTTCATTTGTATCTAATCGGAAATTAACCAATATCACTTGTATTTAAAAAATTTTTAACATAAACTTGATTTATTTAAAAACAAAACTTTAAATAAAAAAAATTTTATTCTTTCTTTTCCACTTATATCTTCGTAAAGAATCTTCTCTTGCTTGATCACGAATAATGAGACATTCTGATGTAAGATATAAGAAAATTTTTTTATGAATCGTTTTAATTTTCTAATATATTTAGATATTATTTATAGTACAATAACTGAAAAAATTTTTATCAATAAAATATAGTATAATATAATAAATATTGAAAAAAACTTAAAAATTGTTAACCAGATGGAATTATTAATTTTTTTCAAGAGTGTTTTATCGCATATGATGGTGAGTAAGGTTGTTTAACGGTTACAACACAATGTGTGCAGCAAGTAGGCTGATCAGTGGCAATTGTATCTGCAACAATGGCAGATGTCAAATTGTCAGATGATCTCCGTTGAACGCGGAACATAAGCTACTTTTGTGAAGACACGCCGATACATTATGCATTCTAGAGCGTGCGAGTTTACGCGAGATGTTTTCGAGAAGTTTGCATCACAAAAATACTTTGGTCGAATGCCTGAAACTCTCGATAACTCGCTCACCAAATATTTAACGAGAGATGCATTTCTTTTCTTGGATCGAAAAATAAATGATAATATTCAATAATCACTTTAATAATTTAAATAAGTATTACTTGCTTATAAAAAAATTTTTCAAATTATATTTGAATATTCTTTCACGATATTAACATTGTAGACTAGAAATGAGATGAATCCAAATTTTTATGCAATTTCACATATGATAAAATAAATTTTTCACATATTCAATACGTTTAAATCTCAACAATGAATATGTAATCATCTATGTTATAAAAATCTTTTATTTAAAAAAAATGAAGATCATAAAATATTTATATGATAAACGAATAAACACATTAGTATACTAATTAGGCATAGAAAATGTTAATGTAATCATTAATGATCAAAATTATTAGTGAGAACTTACCACGTTTAATGCCACGTGTATGTTTTTAATGAACTTTTTCCTCGTATCATTAATGCGTTTCTACAACGCATAAAAAACATGATACCATTAACCATCGATAACACGTTTAACTTAACTTGAAAGAATAATCAGTAATGGTTAAATGTTATTCCCTTATTAATTTCCATTTCTTCCAAATTACGAGAGAAGAATAATGATATTTCTTTTTAATATACGCGTAATATACGCATATAAGTAGTTTAATGGAGATAATTTTGTGCAAGCATACATAAGATGGACAAAGAGCATCGAGAACATTTCCATTTCATCGATTGGTCGCGTTACGACTCGATGGGACAGAACGTATCGGATAAACGTCAGCATGGCAAGTTGCGCGGTCGGAATAATCGGCCCGTTGAAACGTAGTTAATCATAATGCCGATTATTTCGCGGATAGTTGCAGGAACCGACGTCTATTTCCGTTTTACCGTCAGTCTCGTTTCTGTCATTCTCGATACGATTCTATTTGCGAGAGAGATCGACCGGGTCACACGGTTAAGCGTCGTTCATCCGATAATGAAGATGGATTTCTCGAGATTTTCCTGTAGAATTTAATATGAGATGAACGTGGCGCGCGCAGCGCGAATAAATCGAATCGAGTTCACGAAGGCTTTGAAACGATTTCTTCTTTATCGATAGAGATGCATTTTCGCGCATATAAGATCTGAGAGGTTATGTTTTTTAAATTATGGGAAATCGTAAATAATCTATTCGATACAGTTTGATTTATAATATACGTTCTTTTTTGAATGTAAAAAATGAAAAATGTTTAAAAAATTATGTTATTTCATATTATATTATAAAGCATTTCGCTATAATAAGCAAAGTCAAACCAAGTTTAATAGAGCAGAGTAACACGTTTCAATACCCAATTGATTGTTCCTACGCGATTCAGTACAACGGTTGTTTGTACTCAGGGATAGGAGCCCTTAAGCAATAAAAGGGTTAATAACATGTTCCCTGCGTGGGTCGTATATCCTATATTGAATATTCCCTTCAAATCATTTTCTTTGTTAAATTTGAATATAGAATATTTCATAAAATCACGTTTTGATATTTAAATATTTCCAATTATTGTTTTATACCTATTTTCAATTTTAAATTTCATATATTTTTCCCATACAGTTAATATTTTTTACAAGTATTATGACGTATCTCATGAGAGAAAATTTATTAGTTTCGATAATGAATTGCCTTATTTTGCCATTATCAAAGTTATTTTTTCTACAATCACGCGATTTGAGAATCTTTAATGATTATACAGATATTGATACATTTTGTAATAAGAAGATAACATGATCGAGCAATCGAAACTAAACATGACAGAGAAAAAAAAGACAAGAAAGTTTCGTCCGCTTCCTTTTTTTGTTATTTATTCGGCTATTTTCATACGTTAAACATAGAAGAGAAACACATTTAATGAAATCAATTACATAAATAAGTTTTATTAGATTAATTTGCTTTCGCCCTAAATAATATTTATTTATTTATTTACGGAAAAGATTATTTGTGTGTACGCATATATATGAAAACAGCATATCATTATAACAACAACAACAACAACAACAACAATAACAACAACAATGATAATAAAAGCAAAAATAATTATTATAACAAGGATGAAGTTTTTACATTTTACAAAAATTTCTCAGTTCTGGAAGAACTATATAATTTATCTCAACTAGATTTAAAATTATTATAATTATAAAATGATGATCTTCCAGCGATTATTCAATATCTTAAGAAATAACTTGCATCATGTTATAAAAAATACTAAACAAGAGATCCGTATATTTATAAACAAATAACTTTTATTCCCATAGCAATACTTTTCTAAAAATAAATTTTCTTAAAAATAACTTTCTCCTATCTAATTTTTCTATACATTAGAATAAAATAAGATAATAATATCTTAATAATAACTTAATATTATATTTCATTCCGTGAATATGATTTTACTATTATCATAAAATGCATAAAAAAATAAAAAAATACTATAAAAAAAATTATTTATCCAAACACGTCAACAATAATTAATTCAACAAATTTCATCTTCAATATTCTTCAATCTTTGAATTCAATGAATCGACTTAAATTATTAGCTTTTCAAAAGAATATTTATTCTCATAATGATTGAATCGCATCGTTTCGAATTCACATCGTACAAATACGGAATGGAAAATTCGAGTCTCGATTACTCGATGCAATTTCGATCAAGATCAGTTTCATATAAAAAATAATATTGAATCAAGGAACGTACGTGGCGGATAGATAGGATTCGAATTTTCATAGGATGCAACAGGGTTCGATCGAGCCGTTGAAAAAACGTGCTCCGGAGAAAGCGGGGAAAAAGCGAGGAAAAAGGGAACGGTTAACTAGACGCGGATACCTTAGAGCACTGTGTAAAAGGGATGTCGGCCCTCGTGATCTCCTTTTGCTCGACGGTGCGAAGGAAAAACAATACACGTAACAAATACCTTTGGAGAGCCTCGATCAATAGCAATATCGGGACATACTGTGCCGTGGTACCGTATGTATCTTAGATATGTACGAATATCATCTTTGCGCTCCATCTTAATCGTAATCTCGATAATCTAATCCGAAGAGAATTTTTTTTATTTTTTTATTTTCGATAATTCGATCAGATACATTGCAGTTGAAATTATGGAAGCGAAGAGAGTTAATTAAAATTAGGTTTTTCTAAAAATCTTTTCAAAAGATACAATCTTTTGATGCGATGACACGTATGATTTCAATCTTCAATTTTATTATTAATTATCTAAATTATTCTAATTAAAATATGACGATAATCTGACGAACAATTTATATAGAGTTTGATATAGAATGAAAAAGTAATTATCTGGTAGATGATCGGAAAAATTAAATATACGAAACTAGATAAATATTGAAAATTAACGAATCATCAATTTTCATCGAACAATGGGAATCTAGATACCAATCTTGAATCAGTACGGGTTTAACGGGGAACAAAACTCTCGAGATCTCTCGTTTAATCGTCACGAAACGTCAACGGAACGTTTTCTTACGAAAATCTAACTCCCCCTTTAAGGAGGAAAGGCTGTCGTTCTGAAGGAAAATACCAGGTGGCCACCAAACCATCTCGAAGCGAAACTTTTACACTGGTGGTACGAGCGCGTAACAGCCGTCTCTATCCCTCGAAACCACGATATTTCGAAGATCCATGCGGCCGTCTGTTGCCGTACCGGATATCCGCTCATCCTGCCGCCACAGAAGAAACATCTTGGCTTCCGACGACGCTGGAAAATCTCTCTCCAACTCGTTCAATCTTCACTTATGTAAAATACGAACACGTGTCCCGATCTGTTCTGATGTATAACGCCACTCGATAACGGCGTTCTCGGCCGTCTATTGCGTTTCGATAAGTCGATTTAAAGCTCGTTTCGAGTGTTTTTGGTATGGTGGTGGTATGGAATGATGTAATTCGAAATAGAGCCGATCAATCGATTTTCTCGAGATCTCTTTCTCGAGAAAGGAAGAATCAATATTGTTGAGAGGAAATTTTGTTTTAACTTGTTATTTTGGAAACGATGCGGAATTACTTTATTTTTTTTTTTTTTTTTTTTTTTTTTTAAGAGAAATTTCTGATCAGTTTTTTTTCTCGAAGATATTTTAGAAATGATATAATGGTAAAGGGGAATTTTTAAAAATTCTTAAAAATGAGTAAAATAAATCAATAAATAAATTTCTATTATTAATTCCTATGCTTTGATAATTAGCAATTTTATTTTACGCTGTAAATATTTCACGAAGGAAACAGGTTTATAAAAAAAAAAAAAAAGTATGAATAATTCATTGAACTTTTTTTTTTTTAAATATTTCTTATAAAAGATTTCTTGTATATATTTCACAATATGTAAATTAATTTTTCTCTAAGATTTTTAAAATAGATTGAAATATTTATTTAAACATGTATGAATGTAATAAAAATATAATCTATCTTTGCCTAACTAGAAAGATATTTCTAAAAGAATAAAAAATAAATACAACAAATATCTTCTAAAAAAATATAAGAAAAATATAATACTAATAATTCTATTTAACATAAGAAGAAAATAATTGCTATTATTTATATGTTAGAACTAAGAATTCCAATAATTCTACATCCATATGAAAATATAACTTAAAAACTGTAAAGAATAAATAACATTCGTTACACGTTCATTAGAGATGATAATAATAATAATACAATAAATCCATACTTCTGAAATTGTAAAAAGTAATAAAGATCGCGTCGTTGTTATTAAATAAATAAAATAAATAAAAAATATAACGATTACACTTTCTTAAAAAAAAAAAAAAACACAACATCAACGAAAAGAATACAAAATACGGGTGAATAAGAAAAATAAAAATAAAGAAAAAAATTTCTAGAACAAATTTTCATAGCTATCCGCTTTTTAAACGAGACGAAATACGTAGCGGACGCACAAGAGCTGCCATTTAACCGAGGCACGTGTGATCTGCGCACTTGGCACGCGACCAAAAGGGAGAGAATGAGACCAAACTCCGGAGATGACGTCACCGGGTGACCAGTACTCCGAAGATCGGACGAAATCTCAAAGTAAGGCCGGCCGATTGTTCCTGTGTGTCCGCGTTCAGGCTATCGCTATCGCGAGTTATATCGCTTTTCATCGACGACGAGGGGGAGCAACAGGTTCCACAGGTTCTCTCGTGCAGCGAGAAAACGAAGGAAGCCCTTTCGACTCGAGGCGAAAGCTTTGTCTCCGTGATTTGCTCGATCGAAACGATTAAGGAAGGTAATTTAACTGGAGATTAGTTGATTTGTTTGTTTATCAAGAGGAAGAGAAACAAGTTTTTCTTGATTTCTACAATCATCTTCTCGACTCATCCATTGTCTGAAGTTAATTTAAACGTTTTAAAGATTCGAATGTTTCTTTATTCGAACGTTTCATCATTCAAAGATTTTATTGTTGGAGAACTTATGCGATTCGAATATTTCATTGACCAATCGTTGTAGCATTCAAATGTTGCACCATTCAAACGTTTTACAATTCGAATGTTCCACTATTCAAAAGTTTCATAACACAGTATTTTTCGCATCCAAATGCATCAGAAACGTTTTTAGTATACGAATGTTCCGCTGTTCAAATCTTCTACCATTCGATTGTTTCCAATATTCAAACGATTCATAGTCCGAACGTTCCGCTAAAATCTAAACGTTTCACGATTCAAATGTTCCGTTCTCCAAGTTTCAAACAATTCCATTATCCGTATTATCTTAAATTTATTATTGAAATTATAACATATAATTTTTATTTTGAAACTTTTAAAGGAAATGAAGAAGATATTAAACTATTTCCTATCGTTCTCGTCTTCTCTCATAAATTCTCTTAAGATTTATATACACTAGAAACCTGATCGAACATAAAATCAAAGAAACGATATTGTATCTTATTCGCCTCTTTCCAATGACATAATAAAATTTAGAAAAAAAAGTGAAAGATCCGATATTTTCGAAAATGTCTGAATCGAGTCAAAAACAGAGAGATGATTTACTTTCTTCGAAGAATCTTTCTTTCTTTCTTTGCGCCTAAGTGCATCTTTAAAAAGGGGTGAAACCTGTCGATCATTATAACACAGTTTCAAGGTGGTCAAGTGACGAGCTGCAAATTGATCCTCATTCACCCTTCTCTGCTCGTGTGTTCGAGGGAGCGCGCGAGCGCACGAGGTAAAATTACCCTGAAATAACTCTTGCAGATTATGCGAGGTGAAAGAAGATAAAACGCGTGTAAAGAGGCTAGTGAAAGTGCGAACTAATTTAACGTGTAAACTACTCTTGGCCTTTACAACGTTAATCTTCGCGAACGAAATCGAATCGATTTTTCTTCTCCATTTCTTTTTTCTTTTTTCAATCCTTTTAAAATTTTAAATCGATATACGGAATACATTTTACCATTCTATGGAAGAATAAATAAGACACGTTTGTGAAGTAATCATTTCTCTAAGGAATTATTCGAAGAAAATTCGTTCCCTGTAATTGTTGAAATAAAATTTTAAAATTTAATCTTCAAATTATGTCGTTCATTGGATTATTGCAAAACGATCGGTCTGTTGAAAATAAACGAAATATTCGAAAGGACCAACGAATGATCAATTGTGACCAAATAAATTTAATTGGAACGATTGTTCCTAGGAATAACGTGATTAGATATCAAGATAATTTTCGAATGATGATGCGAACGTGAACGAAGAGTGTTCGTCGTTGTTACGTTTGATTTGGACGACGATCAAGGTAACGTGTAAAGGGCAGAAGAACGAACGTGACGTTCGATCTACGCGTCTCTTATTCATCGATCTACATTTATGTATTTACGATCTACTGGGTGTTTCGTGTAAAAAAATATCATAAAAGAAAAAAAAAATTTTTGATTTCTCTTTTCCTCTATCTTTACCATGAAGTTTTCTGTTTAATTTCAATAGAGAGAGACTCAAGTAATAATACTTTAATCTAGAGAATTTAGATCGTATCTAGGGAATTTTCTTGAAGAGTATAATATTTAAAAAGAAAATTATTCAGATATAAGTGTATCAAATGCAAGTCTTAAAAATAATAATACGACATAAGAATTAAGAAATTACTTACTGTTCCACTTGACTTATTCTGCAATCTTAATCTTAATCTCATTGATATTGAATCATAAGAAATTTGACAATTTAGATTAACTTTATTTTTTTATTAATCCCTTTTTAACTGTCTCTAGATATTCCTCGTTCCGTAAATACAATTTGAAAAATTGTCCCTCAATCGTCTTTTCCAGAATAAAAATCCTTTTAAAATTATAAAAAGTACAACGTTACAAACGGCACACTCTGTACATAAAATGATTGGCGAAGCAATCGTCGAATATTTCCCAATGGAAAACTACTCTTACGAGAAAAAAATTTGATTGCTTAACAAAAGAAGAGGAAAAAAAGAAAAAAAAACAAATAAGAAGAGTTCTTCAAACTAAATAACGTTGTATAAGAATGTTTATTTTAATTGTTGCGGAAAATGTGCGCAAAAACATGCCGACCGGCGTCCGGCAGACGCCACGAAACGTTTGCCAAGGGTTAATGAACAAGATGTATGTTGGCCGATTTCAAAATGCAATACCTATTACGATCGCGACCAAATTGTCAAAATTATGCTGGCATGGTTACAGTAGAAAATTATGAGACTATGTGGCTAACACGTGATAAATTTCAATATGGCAGACAAGTTCGTGTATTTTATCTCGTACAAAGATGATTCTATAATGTTTATATTATCTATATGATAATAGATCGATCGATGTTTATTCGTTTTATTATTCTTTTTATCATGTTATGAATGTTATTTATTAAAAATTTTGTTAGTAACAACAAACAAGAAACTACGAAATTTTGAGTCGAAGAATTCAAAAGTGATTTTATTCGTTGCATAAGAACACGAAATTTGTATACTTCGTTCGTTCAAAAACTAAAAAGGAACGATGATATTTCGTAAAAAAAAAAAAAAAAAAAAAAAATGTTTACATGAATCATAGAGGACGTGTATTTGTAAATAAACCACAAGATATTACATTTCCTGCAAATATATAAAAATAACTTGCAATATTGTTATATTTTTTTCAGATTTATCCAAAACGACAGAGGCATTGGAAATTGCATTTAGATGGAACAGCTATGATTAAGAAATGAGAATTTTGTTGAACTGAATAAGATACTGATTGAAGAAAAAATGAGGTAAGAGTAATTGAGGTACATAAATGACTAATATTTTCTTGGTATGAAAGAACGAGATCAGCAAGCAAGCTTAAGATCCTTGAAGTGATATTGTATCACGGTCACGTGATGATGCGACACGTGAAAGAACAAGACGAAACACGTAGATGAAAACTATAGACGATTAAGTCACATTATTTAGAAATAATATCACGAATATTCGTTTCCCGTTCAATCCTATATTCGACACTACACCAAGATTTTACAATTCAAATATTATCTTCGATGGCGATAAATGTAAAACTCGAATCTTTATGATTTTTCACAATCAAACGATGCAATCCTACGACTCGTTCACTAAAGATCTCGATAAAACTTTAGAAAACCGAGAGACGTCAAAACTAGTTCGAATTCAAAAAATCGATCGCTTATTTAGAAAAAAATCCCTTATCAACACCTGATGTCATCCTACAAAACCTACAAAATTCCACCGCAATAGTCAGCAGCCTAAATCCGTTCAAACGCATCACGCGCGAGGGCGCCTTGGCCTAGTGCTTAGAAAATGGTGGAAACTTACGCCGAAAACATCTCTCTCGATTGGCCATGTTGAACTTTCGATACCATCGAATCGTTTCACACCTTTTCAATTCTTCGTCCAATCTTTGAATCTTTAAATAACATATATATTATACATATATATATATATATATACATATATACATCCCAACGTGATCCACTAAATTCTTCCAGAACTGCTCTACACTATTATAGTTTTCTTTTTTCTTTTTCAATTCAAACAACAACTAAACATGGTTGCACGTACACACGCGGTGAACACGCGGATGGAGAAGAAGAATAACGGGGAAATCGATCTCGAAACTTGGCAAACGGCGGGCCGATCGTGCAACCAGTTCAAATTTCAAATTGGATCCGACGACACGAGAAGAAGAAAGACAGGATAGGAAATACAACTCCACTCCATGGCTCGGAACGCGTTTCCTTGATCCTTCGCTCCGTCCAACTGGTCCCACCGGCGTGTACCACCGAAAGATCGGCGGTTAGTGGCGGTCGTGGGAATCAAGGAGGAACGGAAGAAGAAAGAACCGAACGAAAACGTAGGTCCGTCAAGCCGGGAAGAGACAGAGTTAGTGGATAGAAGAAGAGATGTTGCCGGTGTGCCGTGGTGTATTAACAAACCGCGTGAAAAGATCCCAAAAATAATTTCGGCGTGAAGAAATAAATCCGGGTGAGGCGGTCGCGAGGGTGCCTAAAAGAAGGTTCGCCACCGGGTGCCTTCTGGGAATGAAACCGGCATAGTATGCCCGAGTTATAAGAAGAGCGGTGTAGCGATCGCATCGGCTAGTCGCTAAAGAGTTTTGCCGCGGCTAAGAACGGATCAAGGGGAGGCGAACGGGTTTAAACGCGAGAAGCCTCTAACGCATATTTCGAACAACTTGAAGAATCTTTCTATGGGTGCACGATCACGACGGATTTAAAAGTATATACGTACATACATACATAACTACATATATATATATATATATATGAGATATCTTTCGTTCCGTTCTGGGGATGTCCACGAGAAATCACGAGATGCGGATCGAACGAATTGCAATTGTTCGGTGTTTCTTTTTTTTTCTTTTTTTCCCCTTTTTTTCTTTCTTTATAAAGTAAGTAGAATAGAAGCGAGAGAGAGAAAGAGAGAGAGAGAGAGAGGATGGCCAGGATGAGGAGACGGGCCGAATATGCGGCAACGCGAGAGACGCAATGGCAAGGCAAGGCAAAGCAAGCAGGCAGCACAAGCAGGCAGGACTTACCTCTGCTGTTTTTAGAACTCCACTCCCAGAACTGCGCGGGTCGAGCCGAGCCAAAACCAAAATACCACCGATATAGCTTTTCTGCGATGGTCTTTGTGTAAGCGACCAACCAGCTCTTTCGTACGGACATCCAACCGGCTTGCACCGGAGTCGAACGCCCGACAAACTAACCTTACCGACGCGACCAAACGACGACGACGACGACGACGACGACGACGACGACGATGATGATGATGACGAGACACGACGAAGAACGAAAGACGATGCATCGAGGGAAAAAGTATATTGTAATATGAGAATGATATTCGTTTATCGATGTTCAGGGTGGTTTTGGCGCTTGGCTTCATAGGTTTGGTGCGAATGAGAGAATGTTTGATTATCGAAGAATTCATGCGATTGGCCTGTGAATACGATGTTGCGGATACTCGTTATCGAAGAAAATAGGTTATTGAGAATTTATCGTAAGTATCGTTGAATATTTTGAATAAAAATTAATTTTAGGATGAAACAAAGAAGATCGTCAGCACGTTTTATTAGATAATAAATATTTTAATTATTCGTAATTATCGATGAATTTAGTTTGCATTTAATGAATGCGTCATGATTTTCATATAATTTTCTCAAATATGATCGAAATTTATTTATATAAATGCTAACGTTTCAAAAGAAAGGAAAATGGTACGCTTACCTTTCTATTGCATGTAGGAGCCAAAATACAGGGTCGGTGTTGCATTCACGACGATTGTCCTGAAAACGAAAAAAAGAGGATGGCTCTTAATTTTCGAAAGCGCGTGCACATTTAAGAATTTTCAATCCAAATCATCGAATAATTTCTTTCAAATCGCAAGAAAAATTGAAAATCAAATCTACTCCAATCTCGTCAAACATAATAAAATTCTTCGAGCCAAGAGAAGATCCAATATCTAATCTAAATTCTGAACGAAAGGAAACGATTGATCAGATTGAAATGATAGAAAAACATTAATTAAAATCTTCATTGATTAAAAGTTATACCTTAAAAATTTAATTAAGAACCTTAACAAAGAAATGATAAACTCTGATATAATTAAAACTCGGGAAATGAGGGAATAATGACTTTATTTTATTCAAAAAAAAAAGAAAAAAGGATATAAATCGAGGAGAGGGGATCATAAATGGGCGAATGAACCGACGTGACACGATATAATTCCTAAACCATCCCCTGGAAACCGAATCCCGTCCCATCGGTTGTTGTAAAAAAACCGATCGAAAATCGCAGCAGCTCGTCGCAACGTCCAAGTTTCCATAATTACACCGGGACAATTGAATCACCGAACCAATTCCACCAGTCACGATGGAAGATTCAACTGAATTCTTTATGCCATCTCCTCCGTTTCGCCGTATTCACCTTTAATCGGGTTAACGGAGCATGGAAGCTTCTCCAAAATAGTCGGTCGTTATTAATTTAAGTCACTCTTAATACGGTTCCACCAGGAAAATCGTTATCATTCGTTCTTCGTCCCGGTTCGATCGATCGGAATGAACAGAGGGATAACAGAGTTCGAAAGTTCATGCTCCGCTCGGGTCGGACGAGTCTTTATTCTTTGCGACAATTTTTTTTCGGGTCGATTTTTTTTCAAACGCTTTTTCAAGTGCAATCAAATCGATGATGTCCCCTCCCTCTCCGCTGTTTATTTATTTCCTCGAGAATGAAAGAGAAGTGAAAAGATTTGGAAGATTTGATAAACGTATTACACGACGTAATATTTGTTGAAAAAAGATTTTTACCAGTGATCGATATATATTTCTTTTTTCTTTCTTTTTTTTTTTTCTTTTCTTTTTTAGAAGATTTTGACATTGCATCACGCATCTGATACGTTATCAGACTGGACGGTTTAAATTAGTTTATTTTATATTATAACTTATCTCTGTCCTTTTTTTTAATATATTAATGATTTTTATAATTACTTTCATGGCTATAAAAATATATAATGGGATGTAAAATAAGATCAAGTACGGAATGAATAAAAATAAAATGCGTAATCGATCATCGATCAAATAGAATGGCAAAGTTCAAAAGGACATATATTACTATTGAAGACGATTTACTTTTTATTCGAAAGAAATAAGAAATTTTTGGATTGATAAATATTACGTAATACATACTTTTGTTATCTTCTCGTTAACTTCATTTATGTTATCAGTGGCAATATATTACGATATCGTGGATTCATTATTTTCGCTGAAAATCCAATATTTTTTCGATTGAGGCATCGAATTTGGAAAATTGTAGAGAATTTGTATAATTTTTTAACTCGTTTAAGGTATAATTCAATATTTTTTAAAATTATTTTCCATTTCCTCTTCAACATCCACCAGTTATTCCACGCAGAAGACATACGTCAGAAAATGTCAGCTCAAAAAGCGAGCCAAATCTTGAAGCTCAACTGATTCATTGATGAGATCATGCGACTAAAGCGGAATAGTTTTGCCAACTTACTCCTAAATTTCCACTTTTCTCTCACTTAGAGAAATCACACCGCGATAAAAATAATCTTTATTCTTTCCAGAAGAATTCCAGAATATCGAATAGACGAAATCACGCTTCGAAACTTTACAAGAAAATGGTAGAAAGAAGAAACGAAGATGGAAAGATTCCGGTCATAAGAAATCTCCGAAGGAAGATTTACCGTTTCGGATCAAAATTGTAATCAAAAATCATCTAAATCTAAAAAAAGAATTGTCCCTGATCAAATATCCAGATATCTTTCTCTCGAAGAAAGAAAGGAAAATAAAACTTTCTCGGACGATAATTAACATTGGAACAATCCCTCGATAAACGTACCAAAATCCAATTTGCCAAGATCCAATTAACGGCCGGCGCAGATGAAAAAAAGAAAGAGCGTTTTTCGATGGGGTGGGGAAGAGAGTGTGTGCGCGTACGAAAGAAAGGCGACAATAATTTTTGCTTTCGGCGAAGCGGCGGCGGCTAGGAAAGAGGAAGGCATAAAACGACATTGCTCTGGATCGGCACGTGCCACTCGATAAATCTGTCGGCAGCTGACGGCAGCAGCCGGCTGCAGCCTCCCGCCTGCACTTGCGCTTTCCTCCTCCTCCCCCCTTCTTCCTCCCCTGTGTCTTAACGTTTCCTCCGCCCCCGTCTCATTCCACCCCCGGAGTCCCTTCGCTCTTACGTGAACTCCTCGCGACCCTTGCTCGCGAGGGCAACCGTTGCAACCGCGTCTTCTCCGGCCGAACGGCGTAGAGTCATGCTACGTGTGCAAGGACGGTGAATTCGAACGTGATTGTTACTCGATATTTCAGATTTATTAAGATCGAGGGTGGCCAATACCACGGGAAGAAATTTCTTCTCGTGTTATCGAAGTAAAATTTTGTACATACGTACAATACATTGTGATGATACTTAGATTTTGAAGTTATTTCAATTTTGTGTAAGAAGAAATGATCGATTAATCGATTAATCGTGGATTGCAACCGGTGAAGAAAAGACTTTTTCGTTTCGACGTAACTTTAGGTACGGAAAAAAAGGAGAATTTGCCTGAATTATTTCATTGACGCAGAGGAAGTAAATATATCAAATTTCAAGATACGTGTTTTCGCGGTTACGTAAGGGAAGATTCACGATCTGAAAACAGGAAGGGAATTTTTCGACCGTAAACACGTAACGAACGATTTCGATTTTATGAGGAATAGAGGTTCTCTCCTCTTAGGCCCGTATTCCGAACGATCCGGGAGAGCCTGGATCCCTCCCAAGGGAACGTGTGCACACACGTGTGTATAATCCACGCTGCTACTTAATGCGAACGACAATGCTTAAGAGGAAGGGCTTCTATGTTTCTATGCTAACGTTTTATTCGAGGCTAGATAATCTCTGCCTGTTAATATCTAAACATTGTAATATAATGTATGATTTCTTTGATCAGGTATTTGATTTGATTAAATCCACTTTCTTATCTTTATTTTTATAGAAGGATTATTTAAAATGCATACAATTGAAACGGATAATTTATTTCCAGAATATTTAAAATGATTAAAATTAAATAATTTATAGCCTGAATCGAGAATATATAAAGTATAATATATTTATTTTCGATATACGTCGATATATCATTTAAAATTTAAATGATTATAAATTAAATAATTTATAAATTTCAATTTTAAATCTGGCATTTTTTCTTTCTTCTTTAATAACACTCACTTAACTAAATATTATATACAAATTAAAGTGAAGCATCTTTTTTACCTTTCTTCTTTCTGAAAGAAACCACCTATAACTTAAGGTCATAGATTATAGTTATTTATAGTTCGAAAATGTTGCTTGAAGTTTTATTTCGTATACCTTCTATATTTCATATGAAACACGATGTTAAAACATAATGGATCTCCGATACTTAACACTTTAATAATACATTTTGATATGAATAATAATAAAAATAACGATGCTCTAAAATTTTAGATCAGCTTGTTACAAATATTTAATTCTTTAAATCCGATATAACGATAAATATAATTATCGAAATTTTTCCAGACGGCCAAGTTTTAAATTAAACTTTCCATATGTTAAAAAAATCATTGCCCGACATCATCCCCGTGATACCGGCGTCCGCAACTGCGCGTTAGCAACAGATGGAGAGCGCTGTGTATCGCGTATTACGTATCGCACATAAAACGACCAGTTATACGCATACACACGGTACATGCTTCATCGATCAGCCAGTTACTTGCGTCATTGCGAGCTCTCATGCTCTCTTGCTAGGCACAATTTCTTTCTTTCTTTCTTTTTTTTTTCCGATCCATCAATTACTACGAGATAAACGAAAAGAAATGAAATAGATGATAAAAATTCGTAAAATTCAGCTTATAATATTCTAAGAACAACAATCTAAGAAGATATGATTTTAATAATATTAAAATTAGAAACTTTCATAAAGATGTTCTTCTTAAAAAACCGACATCGTCTCAAAAACGTTCAAAGAAATGAATTTAAACCGTTCGGTTGGAAATGAAAAAAGCGTTATATGGGATTGATTAGAATCGTTGGCGGGTTAGAACGAGCCATGAGCCCATGAGTCGACAAGAGATGTTGGCGCGAGTGCAACGCGCCATATTCTTTGTCCTATGACACGACGATGTTAAAGCTCTGTGGCTAAATTTAAACGCAGCCGCCAGGGCTGAGTCTAAGACCGAGGCTGAGCAGGAGCAGCCGCCAGAAACCAGAGCACGTGCTTCAACTAAGTGACGTGTGCCTTCCTCCCCTTGGCGCCCCCGCCCCTCCCTCCCTATCGTTTCCCTTTCCCCCTCTCCCTTTACTCGTACCCACCCATACAATACACCCCCATCTCTCTTTCTCTCCTATTTGCCCATCTATCCTCTTTTCACCCATTTATTATAATCTATCCATGTTTAATTACTTTTATCTTTCTCTGCCCGTTTCTCATCTCGATTTGCATTCTACACAAAAGATTCACGGAGGATGATAACAATGGATCGATCTGGTAGATAGGCATGAAGATGTTGGGGATTAATGGAAAATTAACGACACGATGTAGGAAAGATACGGTGGAAAGGAATTTATGGTGGAAAGTGGAATGTTAGTTAATACGGTGTTCAGGGCCAGATTGATTCGAGGAGTTTCGAGACTGTTGAACTTTAATCTGTTGGGCGTTTTGGGATTACGTTGGTTTAAGAGAATCTTAGAAGTTTGTGGATGTAATAGTAGTAGTAGTAGTAGTAGTAGTAATAGTAGTAGTAGTAGTAGTAGTAGTAGTAGTAGTAGTAGTAGTAGGTTTCAAGAGTAATATCTTTGATGAGAATATTGAAATTGGTGATAACATTTATACTTAAGATTGATAATTGAAGCGAAATTGAAGACAAAGTCGATGTCAAAATTAACGACGGTAACGATACTTGAATTGATAATGAATTCGATATCGAGATTGATATTAAAGTCGATAATTGAATCGATGTTACGATATAGAAATTTATTTTCGAACAAATATTCAAATAGACAGATGTTTGATTTTTAAATCGATATTCAACTTGAGATTGAAGTCGATAATACTTCGAATTAATTCGATCAGAAACGAAATTCGCATATATATATAATATATAAATCAAAAATTTATAATAATTATAATTGATTAATAATAATTGATTTTCTCATATTCTTCTCCAACCAAATTTGAATTAGTTGAATATCGATTTTCAACTGGAACCGAACCACACGGTTGTAGGAGTTGATACAAACATCCTGCACCTCACACGTGGCCTCAACCGATTGTAGGACACGTGTTCCTCTCTCCTACAGAGACATTTCTCCACAGAATCAGCTTTTCGATTTAATCCATGAATATTCTTCTAATTCAATTTTTCATCGATTCAAATATATCTTTCTTATTATAAATATATACAATAAATTTTGTTCGATAATCTCGAAAAATATACGTTCTATACGTGTTCAATCATTTTCGAGTAATATATTGCAAATGTACATTATAAATATAAAGCTTACATGCATACATTTGTTAAATTTTCATGTAAAGTGAAGATATTTAAAAAGTTTTCTTTTTATTCCTCTACAAGATAAATATTGTAAAAACAATTGCCTATGTCAGAAAGTTCTCTTTAAGTTGTTAAAATTAATACGAATAGTGAATAGAACGAAGAACGTGGCAGGAGGGCACCTAAAGGGGTAGGGCCACACGTCGTTGGTTATGAGACCCCACGGTTTGCCACGGCCAACGCGATGAGACCAGACACATTAGAACAATCAGAATCCCGCAACGTTTTCTGTCTTGTGTGTACAGAATCGAAGAAAAAAAAATTGTAAACGTATTAATAAAGAAAAAAAAGAAAAAAAGAAAAAAAAGATTGGATTATTTAGTCAAAAAAATGATTTTAAAAAAAATTCAGAAAAAATTTTATTTGTTTCTTTGTAATCATCATGATAAGTTTTATCGGGCTCCTCGCACTTTCTTCATCAGATACGCAATTGCTGTTTAACGAAGTCGAGCCGACTAGCAAGGTCACATCCATCTAACGAGGTACATCTAATAATTGATACAACGATTGCTAACAAGTACGGAACTGCGAAACCGGTTGGATAAATAACGAAGTATATAGGGTGTCTTTGAAATTATGGTAGCAAGAAAGCTGATTGGTGGAATTGTGATTCTACATGAAAAAAAAAAAAATAATATTTTTTTCATTTAAAATTTCGTTTTCGAGCAAATCAAATTTGAAAAATTTTCACATGTAAGTGAATTTAATTACTGATTAAATAGATGTGAATGGAATAATATATTGATAATTCATTTAGAATTAGACAATTCATTTATTTTTACATGTATAATCATTTGGTCGCTTGTATCATGATTTCGGAGACACCGTATATATCAAAGAGAATGAATCTTCAAGATGAATCTTACAATAATTAAGCTATTATTAATGATTTTATCGATTATGGTTCAATTGTTGAATGAAATATTCGATTTAAGATTGAAACATTATTTATTTAATAATTAGATTATTATAATTAGATTATTATGATAATTTATTTGAATGCAAAATAACTAAATAAATTAAATAGAGAGAAAGAGATTCAAGTTTTTAAAGAGATAAGTATAATTATTCGTCTCTTATAAACTTTCAAATTTTTTTTTTATAAATACGAATAAAATTTTGTTAACATATGAAAAAACAATGAAAAAATACAAAGAATATTATCGCGCATACTGATACGAACAAAATGAAATGCAATTTTAAAAACTTCCATAAATCATTCTATCTTGTGTAATATTTTTCTAAAAAAAAAACTCATAAAAAAAAGGAAAAAAATGAAAAATGACGAAAGTATCGTCACAGAGAATCTTTATAATAAAAGAACAAGTTCCACAAATCATAATCCTACATTCTCTGCCATCTCTAAATCTCTTTTTCCATTAAAAGTTTCCAAAAAAGAAATGAATATTTCCCCAAAGGGGAACGAATAAACTACGGTTCGAATGTACAAGCGATTCGAAGGATCTTTCCTCCACTAGCTCTGTGTGTCCCTCTTTCGGTCGCACACAAACTGGAGCTTGAAACGCGATACTCGACGCGAGACGATACGCGGACCGATTCTACTCGAAGAGAAGCAGAATGAACGGCGAGAACCGGCGAAAAGAGAGGGAAAACGAGGTGGCGCGAAGGAAGAGGGTCGGGAAAAGAGGAAAACAAGAAGAGGGAGGCTTGTGAGTTGAGTGAACGCACACTCGAGTCATGTGTATGGGGGAAGGGAGAGGAAGAGCAACGTATACATACGTGAACACATGTGAACAAGGAAGAATCTCGCGCGAACTGTGAAACTACGTTTATTCCAAACGTAGACTCTCTCTTCGAATCTTTTGCTACTTCTTCTTCCTCTCCTTTTCTTCCTTTTTTTTTTTTCTTTTTCTTCTTGCTCTTGCTTCTTTTTTTTTAAGGCTACACTAGAGTAACGAAATAGTTCTAAACGAGAAGAGAAACTTTTCCATCCGTGCGTATTTATCATTTGTGGTTAAAGAATTAATTCATATCTTATCTTTATTTCAAGAATTGTTCGTAATTTTTTTAGATTCAAGAATTAATTTTCTTTCTAAATTCTAAAAAATCTAGATTTTTAATGTTTCTTATATTTACTTCGATATTATAAAATTTGAATATAAATATAAATATAAATATAAATATTGATTTAGAAAAATATGCAATATGTATGCAATCTGTAATATGCAATCATATAATTATTTTGTGACTAGCATTGCGCTAAAAGAATTTGTTTCGTATGTTTTAAGAGAAGAATGAAATGAAATATCAAATTCATCTTGGTGTAGAAGATCTCTTACGATTCGATACAATTTTTATTAAGGAGGTGAGAACTAATTAATTTATGAAGAATAACGAGTAATTTAACAGCGAACGATTCAAGATAATTATGAGAACTTTATTTTTTTGTATAATGTGGTGTATATTACTCACACTATTATGGAAATTGGATTATTATCTTAGAATAAGTAATTTGAATTGAAATTGGTCTTGTAAATAAAGTTTTTATATAATTTTTTTTAAAAGTTTAATAATGAAATGATCAATTTAATTTTGTTTTAATAATATTTTATATAATATTTTATATAATATATACCTTTCGTTTGTTAATGAACAAATTATTTTTTCTTTTAGTTTGAGAAAATTGTTGGAATTAATTTATTTTTAGATTTACATTATATTAAGCATTCTTATCGCTTATCATATTATCATCTCTTAAATAAAAAAAATTATAGTTTTTTTATTTTTTTTAAATTAGAATAATGTTAATTCTTTTATTAATTATAATAAAACTGAAGAAGAACTTAGAAAATAAATATCTTTTTTTAAAACTATTATCTACATTCCTGTGAATATTTTTTTTTACAAAAATAATCTCTCAAATAATTCAGAATTATGAATATTCATACCAATGCACAAAGTAATATGAAATATAAAAATCTACCCACGCTTTTCTAAAATCTTTTATCCAAACTGATCTTTTAATGTTGCAATACACCCACACTTATATTAAAACGAATATACAATAAATAGAAAAAATAAACAAAAAGATGTTCAAATATTTACTAAACTTCAATTACTGAAGAAGAATTTCCCAAGAAAACCACAAATCTAACAACAAAGTAAATTTTAAATTCAGTTGAAAAATAAAGAAAAATACACAATTTTACAAGCTTTATATAATTGAAAGAGAATTTTTCATATTATTCTTTCATCATTGTCCATAGTCTAGATACCCTTCTCGCATTCAATAAAACAATTATCCACTCCCATCATCTTCATACCGCAGCCAATAATCATTCCACATCCACCAACCAGGGAAGAATATTCCTCAAGATGTCCCCATGGAACCCTTCTCCTTGTTCTTTCCTCGAACTTACCATCACTCCTCTCCTCTTCCTTCTCCTCCTCCTTCTCCTCCTCCTCCTCCACCTCTCTTCCCGCGCGTGGACGCCACGCATACAGGAATCCCTCTCACATGTATGCACATACACACACACATACAAACGAAGAGGCACGCATAGAGGAAAAGAGACAGAGAAACGCGCGTGTATTGCTCAGCTAGCAGAGGAAGAGAAGAGAGGAGAAACGAGCTGGCAGATGTTGGGCGCGTGCGGCGTCGAACCTTTTAAGGCGCGATCACTGGACGCCCGGCGTCGCCACGGCCCTCCCCGCGTCGCTCTCGCCCCCACTCGGCTCTCCTCGTCCCTCTTAACTCCACTACCCTCCACCTCGGACACCTTGAGAACAGACGAACCACGCGCGCCACACCAGCCTCCGCGAAACCTCATCTACCTCTTCTACTCGACGCTACACGCTCCGCTCCTTTTCTTGCACGGATAAAGGGAGTCGAGTTTGAGACTGTAATTTGCTTCCAACTTCTTATTCTTCCTGTGTGCTTTCCCCCTTCCCCCCCTCTCCTTTTTCTTTTTTCTTTTCGAATTAGGGATTTGTTTAGGTCGAGGTGTTAGTTCGAGAATTGGTTTTGGACACGTGGAGAGTGTTGAGGGAAAGAAGTTTCAAGGATTAGAGAAGGATTAACTTTGCGGTCTATGTTTGTGGTATTTTTTATTCTGATTAATTCTCCAAGTTAGTTAGACAACTTGAACCTATTTATTCTGGATAAATATATGTACTTGTACTTTTGTACTTGTGTAGAAATGGGAGAAATTTCATTAAATTTAACATATTTTGTTTCTACGATATTATTTATTAATCAGTTATTATCTTACGTAATGAAGTAATATATTTTTATAATTTTTATAATTGTCTAATTAATAAAATTTCTTAACATTCTTTTAAATCTATTCATCTACAAGTCAAATTCCTAATACCAAATCCAAAAACTAATCCTAATCCTAACAATCCTAAAAATTCTAAATTCTATTAAGCAGTATTTGTTTAAGTTACAATTCTAGTATTTATCATATTATAAATACAAACAGTTATAAAAAAATTAAATTAATATTAATCAAGTTAATAAACAAAAAAAAACCATATATGCAAGCATCTTTTTTAATGCTAATTATTTTCAAAAAATTTTCATAATATATTCTTATCCATATGTCCATATAATCCATCAGTTACATATTTTTATTTTATATTCTATTTTAAATACAAGAATATCTAAATATTTAAAATAAAATTTAAAATCTTTCTCTCAAATTTTTCTTTTAAATTTAATCATTATTTGACATACTTATTATTTGGACTAATACCAAATATATTTAGAACATTATTACCAATCAAAATCATTAAAATGTCAAGATTTATTATTATTTATTTATTATAATTAAAATATTTTGAATATTCACAATTTAAAAGTTCAATCAATTTTTAATGAAAAAGATTTTATATTTTTTTTAGTCAATATTTCAAACAAAAGGAACGAAATGAAGATCTCGAGTCCAATTTAATGATAGAGAGAAAGAATCAAAAAGGATTAAATCATCATCCAACTAATAATAAAACAAATAACGAAAATCAAGAAGAAAAATCAGAAACCAAAAGATATACCAACAGGGCAGGGTGGAAGAAAAGACGGAGGCGTCGCACGTGGCCGATAGGACCACGTGGGCTTTCAGTCTACGTCACCGGCCAAACCGACATCCCATCGCGTATTGATTGAGAGTGGCCATGGTCGTTTCCATGACGACGTTTCTTTTACCTGTACAGCTCGTACACACCTATCCACACATATATCTACATATACACACACACGCGCATACATACATATAAATGGATGATACACCTTCCTAGTTACATAGAAGCGGCTACCTATCCATCTACTACGTAGGTAGTAACCTTAGGAGGACGTAGGTGTACGTAGGTGCGCGTGGTACCTGCGCCGGGACTACAGTCCAGCTTTTCCAACCCTCCTCTACCTCGTTTCACTCTTCGCACAATCCCTTCGCTCCACACCCTCCTTGTCGTCCTTCTTTTCGAACCCTATCAAGCTGTCCTATCTAGCACGGTGTATCGAGTGAATCGGATCGGATCCTCGATAGAAATCTTTGGAGCGTGCACGTTGCCGTACCACGCGTGCAAAATTTATAATCGACCCCTCCGATACCGCGCCGTGACGCGTACGTACCCTCGACCCGAACCCATCCCTAGAGGCGACACACCCCCTCTGGTACCCTAGATCGGAATACACTAAGATGTGTATACGGTTATAGTGGGATTTTGTGGAGCACCTTGCAATATCTCTTCGTAAATATTGAGAATGGTTTGGATATTGGGATATTTTGCAAGAATAAAGATTTACTTAGAAAAATCAAAAGAAAGATATCGAATATATGTAAATTAACTTAATCTATTTTTATAGATTCGATTCTATTGTTTATAAAGATTATAAACATGCAATTAAAAAATACGTAACATTATAATATTAGTATTTTGTGTTTTAATCGAATATCTTGATTATATATGACTATATCATAAAATTCGTTAACAATTTATTTTATTCAACCTTGTTTCCAAACTATAAGTATCATGAATGATGGTAAAGCCAATTACGGAAATTTCATTCCTGTTTATTGCTTTATTAACGGCCGAGCTCACAACAGAGCTCTTTTATTTATCGACGGAGAATAACAAAAATCGATTAGATTCGAGCACGTTATAAACCGCGAAAAGGTAGATGCAGCAGCACGTGCTGCTAACACGTGGTGATCGGGTCCACAGCAGAAGCGCAGAATGGAGAGGGGGTGTGCAGGCGGAGAGGGAAATGCGATGCGCGTGGGTAAAGTAGGGAGTGGGAGAGGGACGGGCGAGTTCCCGCGTAAACACTTGCTTTTTGTGAGTATACCACATGAGTAATGATGATTCTAGTTACCATACGATTATTCAGCATTTCTCAAGAAACGACAAATTATAATCTGTCGATATAATAGTAGATATTAATTTGACAGATAACTGGCAGATTATTGTTATTTCACGATATCGGAAATAAAAGATGAAATAAGACTAAATTAATTTTAAATTAAACAGAGATTATCAGTGACATGGGAAGAAGAAAACTTTAACAGATTTCAATAAAATATTATATTAAAATTACTGTCACTATTATTATATCATGATTAAATATTGTTGAGGATATAATTTAAATTATAAAGTATTTGCTACGGTCATTGTTCAAATGATATCAAATAATTTATATTTGATATTATTCTAATCTTCTATTATTTTAATCTATTAATTATTGAATTTTTATTTTTTTTATATTTCTATTGATTTTGATTACAATTTTTTATCTATATTTTTTATCTATCCTAATAAACATAATAGTCTTAACCTCAAAATTTCTTTCAATAAAAAAATTCTTAAAATTAAGAGAAAAGGAAACATTAAATTATGAATCAAATAATAAATCGAATCTGAACACCATAACCTATTCAATGATGAAAAACAAGTAGTATAAATAATATGATTGAAAAACGAGTAATAAGAGGGCATATGTCATTAACTTTCAAAAAATCTAAAGTCAGAGAAAAAAATAGAAAGGAAACGTAAAATAAGACATCTCAGATGATGGATTTTCCACGATTTTACACAAGCAACAACCGTAATAACGACAACGAACTTGCGTCAACGTGATGATTACCGACTATCGTCGAACTTTTCTTTCTTCTGGATACGTGTTTTGTACAAAACTATACAGATGGATACATGCAGGATGATCAACTTTTGACTACAATGACACGTGTACATTGCACGTGAGAGTAGGCGGAAGGAATCATCGGAGTTGCGTTCAGATTTACGTCAATCGTGACCTGACGCGAGAACGCAAGCCTCAAAGACAAGCTCTGGCTTTAACCAGGGGGAAAAAAAAATGACGGTTAAAAGGAAAACGAGCCTCGACGCTTTTTCCGATACGTTGCGGAGAGAAAGAGAGAAAGAGAGAGGGAGAAGAGGTTTCTAGGGAACTGACATCCGGTTTTTCTTTAACCGTGATGCGCGGGAACATGGCCACTACGGGAAGCGGAAGATAGGGAGTGGAATAAGAGTGGGAAGATTCCATATTTTTTTTTTTCAACCAGTAAATGGATTACGGGAAAGGTTATAGAATGGGAATTTTTATTAATTAAAACATTCTTCTCCCTTTAAATTTTTCTATACTGGATTATTATCGTATTTATATCATTAATTAAAAAAAAATTTTTGAATGAAAAAGAAAAGACATTTTTATCGTGTTTTTTTTATTCCTTTTATAATTGATAAAAGGAAAATTTATAAAAATTGCCAATATTGAACTTTGAAAATTGAAATACATCAAAAAAAATTTCTTATATATCGAAATTCAATGTCATTTTAAAAAAACTTCATAAAATTCTATAACTCCAATAATAATAATGTAAAATAACTAGATAAAAAATAATAACTATCTAAAATTGATTGAATAGCAGAGAATTTCTTAAGTATTCATATTCTTGAACGAAAATCATCATCTTTATTTCGAATCAATCTCTTCATTATATCGCCCATAATCGAAAATTGCATATACGATAATGCATAATAATCAAATTCCACTAAATTAATGAAAAGAAAACGCTTGAAAATCATGATTTAGTTACAATATGGAATTAATACGTGTGTGAAATTATATTTTATCATGGATAATCTATCTATATCGGTTCCAAGAATACAATGTACGCTCCGTGAATTATTAAGGCGAGCGTCAGAATTGCAAAGTGACCGAATCAAATTAGCCAGTCCCATTAAAAGATCCGGGCAAATCATTTTAAATGTTACTTCTAAATTCATCATCGATTGCCGACAACCACCGATTCCAATAATCTGTAATCGGTTCATCCGATCTCACATCTATTTGAAACCGCATGAAATCTTCAAACTGTGCCGGTTCAACCAAATCTCGATGAAATTGACGGAAAATAAGAAAAGAAGTATAATTTTCAATTCTTCGATACGAATATTTTGTTTCTTTGTGAATATAAATTTGGGAATGAAATAATGGTAAAGAAAAGAATCTTTTTAAACATTTGTTGTTAAAATTTTTAAAAATTTAATTGCGCATAATTTTAAGAATGAAATATGAAATAAGATTTGGGAGGAATCAAAAGAAATTGAAAAGATTATATTTCGAAAATTGTAATTTTTTTTATATTGTTTTAGGAATATTTGTAATGCAACTTTAAGCATGGAATAACAAGATTTGTAATTGATTAAAATATTCCAAGTATTACTAATCAATTTTACTTTTTTTCGATAATATTGATAATAGCGAAAATAAATATATATAAAATTGAAGAATTATGAATCTTTCAATGAATTTTGGAATATTTTATGAATATAATTTTTTTAGAATTTAAAAGAAAATAGAGAACTTATTAGATAATTAGATACTAACTTATTAAATAAATTAATTTTGAAATCATTTGTTTGAAAAATATTGAATATTGCATATAACGTTAAATATACAATTATAATTTTAAATAGATGTTAAAAAATACAATAAATATAAATACCAATTTGAGAAGTATTAAATATAAAATTACATAAAAAAATAATTATTGCAAAAATGTAATCTGAAATTTTACGAACACATTAACTTAATAATTTATATATCGCACTTGTATAAAAAAAATGGCCTATTTCATAAAAAATATAAAAATTTAAATAATTATAATGGAATGCAATAGTAATTTTTTAGATATTCCATGAAATGTAACATTCATTTCAAAGAGAATCTTCGATTGATGAGAATAAGTTAGATAAAAAATCCAAAATTTATTAAAGTTAAAAACCTACCAATTTTTATTAATTCTAATAAAAGTTGTTTTAACGAATAAAATAATATAATAAATAAAATTCCTAATAATAATATTAAAAAAATTTCTTAAAACGAAAAATTATCGTTTCAAAAGATTTTCAAAAGATAATATGCAATTCACAAAGCTTGCATAATGTTTCGAAAATGAATGACGTCAGTGGTTGGGGTTGTTCTCGAGAAGGTTATCGATGAAACTGTTCTTTCTCTTTAGCGAGTGGGTGGGATCGATGACGGGGGCGATATGCATGATTTCTTTATGGAACTTTTATGAACATTTAATTTTTCGGGCGCAACAATAAAATTAAAATTAAAGCACGATTTAATAGAATCGCAACACCCATCGAAAATAATTATTTAAAATAAATAGAAGAATTTTTTTCTATTCTCTTCTTTATCGATTGCATACAATTTTTTTAATATAATTAAATTGTATCGTTATAAAAGAAACTTCAGAAAATTGAATTTTTAAATAGAATTTTATGTATTAAAAATTTAAATAATTAAATTAAATCATCTTTAACATTAAATATCTCAATATTAATGATTATTCCATGCTTAGTGACTTAATGCAAATCTTGAATTATTCAAATTAATTACAATTCCATTGACAGAATTTTGAACGAATAAATCCAACTCGATTCAATTGATCGAATTTTAAATTATTCGATTCAGTTCAATTCAATCAATCGAATTTTAAATTACTCAAATCGATAAATCAAATTTTGAAATAAATCAAAGCTTGAGTTATTGATTAGATGAAATGAATTTGACATAAATAGATTATTCGATTCGATATATCGAATTTTTAATTATTAATTCGATAAACTGAATTTTACATAATTCCAATTTTGAATTGTTTGATTTAATGAGTCAAATTTTTAATTATAAACTAATTCAATTCGATAATTTTTTTTTTGTTTTATACTGATTTCAAAATATAAAATAATTTTACCCATATTTTAGAATAATAAATAAAGTCAACGGTTAAGTTATACAAGTTCCATCCATTTGCATAGACTGGAGGACCCACATTGTATCGCGCTTTGCACCACGAGGTCGTATAATTCTTTGTAGCAAACCAGTCGCGTATTATTACGCAGCTTCAAGTTTTACGAGATTCCATGATAAGTCTACATCTGATACATCAGCCAAAATATGTATAACGGATCAATGTATTCATTCTCATTTTATTTTACCGAATGAAAGATTTACTTATCAAATACTTAATAATTTAAATTTTTCACACTGTAACATATTAAAACATATCAATTGCCTTAAAGTTTCAAAAACAATTTTATCTCACAATACATTATCATATAGAATAATAAATAGCATAATAAGAATTATTATTTGGAAAATTATTGATAAAATTATTTAACGATACAACAATATGATTTATATATACTTATTATATTATATGTTATAAAAAAAATAATAGTTAAATATAAAGTACACAAAAAAAATACCGGATAATGAAAAAAAATAATGTAATAATAAGAATAACTATAATAATAATTATAGAGTTAACTAGGAACTATAGAATTAACTTTTTTAAAAAAATAAGATATGATAAATGAGATATCATTAGATATATTTCCTAGAGAATGATAGTGAAAAATTAATTTTTAAGTAAAATACTGAATTTTATATTTCTTTGAAACATTTTTTCATAAAAATATCAATAAAAAAATTACAATTATTTAATTATTTAAAAACATATATAAAATCCAAAAAAAGAATATATTTGTAAAAATAAAAAAAATTAATATAGTAATTTTCAATGGAAAAAAAATATAATACATATCAAGAAAAAATATAATTTATTATTAATTAATAATTTTCAAAATTAAATATTTCGTCAATTACTTTTTCTGCATATATATTTTTGATATAAAAACATTAGTATAATAAATAAATCATAAAATTACCATATTTTCTACTTTACCGATATAACCAAATGCAATTAAGATTTGGGTTTGTAGATGGCAGCACCTCATAGTTATTTATAAAATTTTCAATAAAAAAAATTATTTTTTAAATATTCAAAAATAAAATAAAAATCTATTTTAAATTAAATTAAAATAATTTAAATGAATTTATCAAATTTATTTTCTCAAATTCTTATTATTTATTATATGATTTTAATTATAAAATTAAAAATTAAATTTTATTTATAAAAACTAATAAATCATAATAAATCATGATTAAAAATATTGAACAATGTAGAATATAAAACTTATTATTTTGATTAATAATATTAAATTATTCAAAATTTTTATATCATATATGTATATGATTAAATTTAAAAATTATTATAGATAGTAGCAACAATATTTCAATTTTGATTTGTTATAGTAATATTTTTACAGAGATATAAAGCTTCATTTTAAAATTAATATATAATATATAATATATAAATTATTTATATATATTAAAAAAATTTATAAAGCATATGTAAGAATAATTAAATTCTACATCTTATTAAAATTCTTAAATATATTATTCTTAAATTATAATAAATATATTATATAAATATATTAATTCTTAAATTATAAATATGGAAAAAAATTATATCAAAATATCAAATTTATATCAAATTTGTTATTAAAATTTTAAAGATTAAATTTATAATATGATATATCAATTTATTAATAGAAATATTCAATTTTTTAATCAAAATAGCAATATTTTTTAACAATTAGTTAAAAAATGAATTTTGTGTCATTAATTATATAATTTTAGAACATTATTAATTATAACATTTGTGAAAATTCTATAAATATTCTTTTTTAAAAAAAATAATTATTCTATATAAAAATATAATCATATTATTATAGTATATTTATTATGAAAATAATCTATGAATATTTATTGATCATAAAAGTTGTTTTTTTATATTCATTGAAAGAACTTGTTATTAAATACTTGTTATTAAATATGAAGTTGTGAACACTTTGAAAAGTCAATTAATTTTCATTGAACGAAAAACAATTTTCTCAAAATTATTTTAATATAAATATATAAGGTTATTTTTTAAAAATCGATATCATGAATGAAATAAAATTGACGAAAAAAGTCACATAAGTTCAAAAATTATTTAAGAATGAATTTAAATTTGACAAAAAGAATTTAACAAGAAATTATATTCTAATTAAAATAAGAGCTGTCATTTTCAATTGTTCCTCTGAAACAAGATCGATATATTCCATAATGTAAGAAATTCTTCATTCGACAAAATAATATTCAACTATAAATTAGTTCATAAATTCACTAGTGAGTGCTTCAAAATACTCGACATTAAAACATCGCTACAGGACAAGCTTTTTTTCCTGAAAATTATGAACGTTTCCTATGTGTGTGTGAGAATGTATGACATATATATGTATGTACGTATGCATATGTGTATATATATATATATATATATATAATGTGCACATATAATACACACATATATACATATATATATATATATATATATATATATATATATTCATGCATGCACGCGTATGGGTATATGTGTGTGAAGGCCATGTTAACAGACTGTAAGTCAACGAATGACTTTTGTAACGATAAAAAGAGAGTGAAATTTACTTACGATTTTCACCGGCTTCTCCGCGGCTCCTACAGAGCTTTTCCGTGCAGTTATTTCACTTTCCACATTATTACATCCACGGTGAAAAAAAAAAGGAACGACGAGAGAGCGAGTTTGATCAAAAGCACAATTTTCGTGACGTCATCAGTGGCCGGGCATGCGCAAACCGATTTCGGTGTTTTTCCATTTACCGCGGAAACACGTGTGGCGATGTAGCTTTTTTCTTCGTTTTTTCTGTTTCTTTTTTTTTCGCTTCTTTTCTCCACCACGAAAACTACATCGCTAAGAGGCACGCGACATTATCGCGACGATACGGTATCGTCTGTTGCGAATTTCGTGTGCGATTATTCGCGAGAGCCACCACGGTTGCCGACATCTATCCATCCACTCCCACTTGTTAAATGACGTGCACTGACGTCATCGATAGTTTACCTTGAAGCATGACATTGAGTTACATGCTTGCCAATAGTGCTAATAAATTTCCCTAAAATATGTATTTATATAGGGATTTATATACATTTTATGAAAATTTACATTATTATTTGGACTATTACTTTTAGCTGCATGAAAATATATACTCAATAATTATGTATTTTTTTATTAATATTATTGTAAATTATCAAAATATTTATTATACTTATTAATAAATAATATATAATAAAAATAAAAAATAATAAAAATAAATATTAATAAAATCCATAAATTATTTTTTAAATTAAATTATTTTAAATCATTTCCATAAGTCATTAATATTATAATCTACTAAGGAAAGGTAAATAATATAATCGAAGAAGCAAATTCGCACGTTATTTTTCACTATATAATATTATACCACGTGGGTACATAACGTACATATGCAAGAAATTTGAAATGTAACTTTTATTTATAATTTTAAAAATTATTTAAATTATAATGAATGAAAATATTCATTATTAAATTATTATTATTAATTATTTTAGTTTAAAAAAGTATTTTGTGTAATTTTTGACATTGTTTATATATATATATATATAACGTATATAAATACAATATATATAACAATATATATATATATATATATATATACAAAATATATGATAAATAAAATATATATGATTAATAAAAAAAATATTTCTTTTATGTAAATAATGATTTCTTTGGTAAATCTTATACATTTGTATTCTTTTATACTTTATTTTTTTTTATATCATGATTTATGTAATCCATTTTATCAAAAATTCATTAAACGAAGGAAGAATAATATTAAACAACGCGAAAGAGACAAGCATCGATGTAACAAACGAACGCAATGAAACAGATGTGATCTGTGATTGGAACCATGAAATTTCAGGACAATGTTCATATAATTTCAATACAAATTCGTTGTAATAAGATTATATATGTTCTTAAATAATTAGTTACCTTTTCATTCATCACAAGTATAAAATTTTCATTTCAAAGATGCCTGTCGTGGACTGTAAGTACGTTGCAAATTATTGAAAAAAATTTGACATTTTTTAGATATACTTTTTTGATTCATTACAAAAATAAATATTTCATGCTTTACTTGTCATTTATTTGTTATACATTTGATGACTATACGTGAACACTGTACTGTTAAATTAAAAAAGAATATTTTTAAAAATATACATATTAAAATATATAATGTATTAATTATTTCATTTAATCTTATATTATCATTTATATTATCTCATATATTACATTATATTACATTTAATCTTATATTTTTAAAAACATAGAATTTATTATAAAAACAAAAATATTCATTACTAATTATTTTTAAAAATATTATTAAAATATTATTATAACTATTATTAAAAAATTTTAATTATTCATTATAAAATTGCAATATATATATATATATACGAATTTCAAATAGTTCTAATAAACGTAAAATGTTCAACATTAGTAAACTGTAAAAATATAAATATTCCTACAAAAATTAAAAATTTTCCAAGTCAATTATTTCAATTTTTCAAAGTTGTATCTCTGTTTTATAAGAATTATTTTATTCCAAAAAAAGTATTTTTTTTTATGTGATGTAGTTTATAATATTTAAAAGATAATAAATTTTACATTGATTTAATTAATTTGTTGTATAAATTCTATTTATTCTTTTTTGTTTTCTTATTCTTTATTTTTTGTTTTATATACAATAGTGACAAATTATTAAGTAAATAATAAATGAAATGAATTAGAGAAATTTATTTTAATATATATGAAATGTATATATAATTTTATAATTCAAAATAAATAATTCTATATACAAACAAAATTATATGACAAAAATGTTTATTTAAAATATTAATATGTTTTTTCATAAATATATATCTATTATTTGAATAAAAAAATATTTATAATTACATTGTGATATAATATAATATAATGCTAAATATGATATTAATTTATAATTTATAAGCTTATTAATATTTTATTAATTATAAAATTAATAAAAAAAATTAAAAGCATAAAAATAACTTATATTAATTAAATAAAATTGATACAGAGTAAGTAAATTTTTAATTAAAATTAATTAATTGCAAAATTTAAAAAAAAAAAATTTATTTATTATTATTTTGAATTAGATTTGATCTACCAATAATGGATAATGTAAACAAAAAGCAAAATATTCATAATGATAAAGAGAAAGAAAAAGAGAATGAAAGAAAAAATCTGGATCAAGGAATTTCTAAAGAATCAGATTTAGATGTATTATATACAACTCGATTAGATTCTACAAGTCAGGAAGATGTTGAAAAAAAGATTCAGTGTCTGAAGCATTTATTGGAAAAGGATCTAAGAGCAGCTGATTTAAAATGGTCCTTATTTGTAGCAGCTTGCAATACATATCGTTACGATACTTGCTTAAAACCATTTCCATCAATGTATATAAAAAATGAATGCAAAGACATTGAAGCTCTGGTAATATTTTTAAAATATTTTATTATTTTTATTATTACTTTTAAAAATCTTATTTACATTATTTTCATATTAATGATTGATTAATTATTAATAATTATTAAATAATGAATTTTAATTATAGAGGAGAGCAATAGAAATAATTCCTCCATTGGCTGTAATATTTAAAGCATTATCAGAACAAGATGTATATGAAAGATATGGAACAGCTATAGACTTATTACATTGGGTTTTAGTACGTTTAAGAGACCCTTATATAAAAAGTATTAAAAAAGAAAGTGTAAGTTTCATTATATATATGTATGTGATGTGTGTCATGCGCGCGCGCGCGCGCGCGTGTGTGTGTGTAATAAGTAATTATATAAATTTTGTTAAATTTTTTTTTTATTCTAATTCTTGCTTTACAATTAAAGCATGAATTACAAATACAAACACAAATACAATTTTGTAAAAATTTTAAAAATGTTTGGAATATAGTATGATTCAATATTGAGAAAAGTACCTTCAGAAATGTCAGTAGTTGCACCAAATTTAATATTCCAAGTTACAAGTACAAAACAATCCACTTCAGAAGACAGATGGAAAACAATTGCTGAAGGACATTCAACTTTTTATGCTTATCATGGTAGTCGATTAGAGAATTTTCATTCCATTGTACATTATGGTTTACAACAGAGTATGTGTAAGGTAAAATATTCTTCTTGAAATATGATATATAATTCTTAAATAATGTTTTAATATAATGAATTATAATAATGTCTTTTAGAAGTCATTGTTTGGTAAAGGAATATATCTTTCAAGTGAATTAGGTGTAAGTTTACCGTACAGTCCAATTGGCTATGGATGGGGAGGTAGTGTGCTAGGAAGTGAAATGAGTTGTATAGCTTTATGTGAACTAATTAATCATGCAGATGTAAAAATTGGAGATTCAGGTAAATTTATATTAAAATAAAATATTATTTAACCTAATTTATATCATAATTAATATATTTTACAGAAAATAATGCTAGAAATTTAGTCACAGATTCCACAGGTGGAAGAGTTCCAAATAAATATTATTTGGTAACCAATAGTGAATTAATAAGAGTACGTTATCTTCTTATTTACAGTCAACAAATTCATGCCACAAGGTAAATACAATATTTATTACTTGCATATATTTTTAAATATATTAATATATTATATATTATATTATTTAATATAATTTATAATAAAAAAAATGATAAAAAATAAAAAAAATAATTTAATATTTTAGATGTACTGATAATAAAGGATTATTGGCATGGTTCAAGCAACATAAATTATTAACATTTGTGCTTGGCTATGTGGTACTATTGGCTTCAGTTGGTCTGACTCATAATAAACAAGTTGAAAAATATTATAAATTATTTGCTCAAAAAGTTGGACTGGAATAAAAAAAACTTTTTATATGATGAGTTATCCATCTAATAATATAATACATTAAGATAAAAATTGTTTTTTTATATTTTTCATTGAATGAAATTTAACATAAAATTGCATTTATTGTAATAAATATACACAATTTGTAAATAATACATATTATTTATATAAAATATTATATTTTTATATAAAATTTAAAATCTTGATAATATTATGGGGAAATTTTCTGTAACTAAATAATCATCTTCAAATATTACAATTAAATTCACTTCAAATTCTGTAATAAATAATTTATGACATTTTTATTATCAAAATTCTTATAAAAATTAAAAAAAAAATTCATATGATATTCTTACCAACTTTAAAATTACTTGTACTTAATGTAGGACATGTAAATAATCTCGGAAATATCATATATATTGGTATAGGTAAATTTGTACAAACATTTCCTTCTCCAATTTGTATATTTTGTATTTCTGTAGCTGAAATAAATAGTATTGTAAGATAATTAATCAAATATTAATAATAATTTTTTATCTTACCATCTCTAGAATATCCTTCTGCACAACCACAGGTTTCTACTCTTACTAATTGTAGTTCAATTGATTTTATCACAGCTTCACAATGTTCAATTATCACCTTATATTTAAAAATAATATTTTATATTATCTTATTAAACAAAATATAAGTATTATAATATGATTACCTCTCCTGTTAAAGGTTCAGAAATTTTACAATATAATGAATCAAGTTTTCCAGAAATGCAAAATCTAGGTACATTTGTTCTATCTCTTGTGTTTTGCAAAGATTCTGGCATAATATTAAAACATACTGATTTAGTAGGTTCTTTTTGTATTTTAAGAGGTATTTTATCTTCTACTATGAATTCTAAAGATTTGTTAACATCCTTTGCTAAAAAATTTCTTTTTATATCACAACGTATAAAATATTGAATATTTACAAAAACTCCGTGATAAGTTTCATATAAAGATTTAGTTCCTCTTGGTTTTAATGATAATTCAAATGGTATTTCTGTTCTACCACTTGGTATTTTTCCACTTGGAGCAACATCTAAAGTATATTGAACTAATTGTATTGGCTGAAAATAATTAATAAAATTAATTAATTTATATACTTTATTTATAATTAAACTACAATATAATTTTTCTAAAATTATCAGAAATTCTATAAATTAACCTTTACAGAATTGTAAAAAGCTTCAAAAATGCCAAAATTTTTTGAACTAAGTTGTAAATTAACAGAACCTTCCATGCTCAAGAATATTCCATCGTGTTTAACATCTGAATTAGTTTGCAATAATATAAAACCAGCAACTATTTCCTAAAAACATAACCTTGACATTTAAAATTATAATATTGTTATAAATAGTAGAAAGATATACCCCTTCGTGATATATTTTACTAGCTCTCTTTAATTTGATATCAATATTTATTGTCATTTTATAATTTATGATTATTAATTGATTGATAAATATTTATGACTTTACGTATTTGTCAATAATGACGAAGATTATAATTTATATTGTAATTTATATATAATATTTAAGTCAATATATTTAATTAATTTACAATATTTATACATAAAAAAATTTATAAATATAATATAAATAATATTAATTGCATTAACATATAAATAAATCAGATTATATTATGGCAAAATATCAAGAGAAAAATTTCGATTATTTTAAAATAATACAAATATTTTTATATAATTTTAACTTTAATTTTTTTAATGTAAAATAAAAATTATAAGAAAAATGTAAATTAAACATTATTCATTAACATTATTTCAAATTTATATGACAACTAATATATATATATATATATATACTAATATATATATATATATATATATATATATATAAAATTAATTTTAGAATTTACAAAAAAATATAATAAGTTTTACGAAATAATGAAACTTAATTTTATTAATTATTAATATAATATTATTAATTCATTCATAAAATAAATTAAGAAGTATCTGAAATTTATCAATTTAAGAAAAAACTGAAGTATACTTGTGATACATTTGAATTACGTGACTATTTAATTGACCAATCAAATATCTCGAGTTTCGCGGTTTTTCTTCTTCTCTATATTAACATCCGCAGAAGGTGAACTTCCGTCCGATCGACTAAACAAATTCAAACCGACAGAGTCGTTACTGCGAGGTAAACGTTGTTTGGAAAACCGTGGAAGTAGCTTAATTGAAAGACGAATTTTTGGTGTTGCGTGAGATTCTTCTTTGACTAGAATAGCAATGGCTTTAAGAAATCGGACTGCACTTACGGTGAGATTTAAATTTTTTTAAGTGGAATGTTGAACTATTAGTTGTGAAATGTTGATAGGGGAGGTCAATAGAACAGGGTAACCGTCTGTTCCTGACATCTTTAAATGCCCTTCATTTATTTTAAAAGCTATTGAAATAACAATTATATTTATAAAAATTGCTACTTATATTTTAATATATTTAATATGAATTTTAATATTATTTATTTGATTATTTAGCAAGCAAATTTAATTTATGTTTTTGAAAACTAATATTCATTTTAACGTACATTTTGATCTTTAAAAGCGTGTTTTCTTTAATATATTATACGCGACATGTTATGTGATTTCTCTTTTAACATATTATATGATTTCATAGTAAGAATAGATATTAAAAAATTAAATATTAAAATATTATTTTTAAATTACATTGTATTAAACAGAAACCCATTTTTAAATATTTGAACGAAATTTCGTATTTCTTATAATTTACGCAATTCTGATATAATTTTATTTTTACGATGTTATATTTTATATAAATTATTTACTATAAATAATTAGTTATTATTTAATATAATTATATATTTTATTGCTATTATTTTAATTTTAAGTCTTTTGAAATATATTAAATTTTTAAATGTTATTTGTATTCTTTTTTTTTATTTTATTTTCTTTTTATATTATTTTCTTAATATGATATAAATTATGATAAAAATATAATATAACTATTGAAATAGTTAATAGATTAAATTAATTTAATTTATTTAAAAAATATTTTTATTTAAAAAATATAATGTTAATTAATTAAATACTATTTAATAAAATAACTTTAATGTAGTTTTGCTTTTATTAAAAATAAAAAATTACAATGTAAATCAAAATAAAATTTCAGAATATTGTAAATCAAGAAAATGTTAAGAACCTTAAGTCCTCAGTGACTACAATACCTGGAAAGACTAAAAGAGCTGCTTTGGGTGAAATAGGTAACAAAGTGAATACCTTAAGAGGTGTGGAGCCCATTGATAGAACTAGCTTGCTGACAAAAGATAGTAAAAAAATCACAGTTTCAAAACAAATTATTAAAACATCAGAAAAAGGAATTGAAAAACTACCTATTCAAATAGTTAAACCTGTAAAAAAGATTACAGTTTCTTATGAAAATAATGTGGTGTCACTACCTCCTAAGGAAGTTCAGTCATTCTCCTCAGATCTGTTAGCAGTTGAGGATATTGATGAAGAAGATAAAGGAAATCCTAGTCTAGTTTCTATTTATAGTAATGACATTTATGGATATTTAAGAACCTTAGAAAATATGTTTCCTATCTCAAAAGGATATTTAGATGGACAAGAAGTTACACCAAAAATGAGAAGTGTACTTATAGATTGGTTAGTAGAAGTACATCAACAATTCCATCTAATGCAAGAGACATTATATCTGACTGTTGCTACTATTGATAGATTTTTACAGGTTTGTTATTATATACATAGATAAAATATTTATGTTTCTAATATATAATTAATTATTCTCTTCAAAAATAAATTTTTATTTTCTTCAATAGGCTTTTCGTTCAATAGATAGAAAAAGATTACAATTAGTTGGTGTGACAGCTATGTTTATAGCTAGCAAGTACGAAGAGATGTATTCTCCAGATGTAAATGACTTTGTATATATCACAGATAATGCATATTCAAGGATAGAAATATTACAAATGGAAATGCTTATTGTGAAAACATTAGATTATTCTTTTGGTAGACCATTACCTTTACATTTTTTGAGAAGATACAGCAAAGCTGGAAAGGTATGATTCATAAATCTATTTCTTAAATTTATTATATATTTTTTGTAATAAACAATTTATTTTTAAGGCTCTTCCAATACATCATACAATGGCCAAATATTTTCTAGAACAAAGTTTAGTGCATTATGAAATGTGTCATTATCCACCAAGTCTTATTGCAGCTGCAGCAATATATTTAGCTTTCCTGTAAGTTATTTTTTAAGAATTATTTTAAAAAATTAATGTTATTGTTTTCTTTAAATATAAGATGAGAATTTTGATAAGATATCTAAAAATAATCTAAAGATAATGTTGATTATACAGTTTTATATACATATGATTATTTTGATATTGAATTGATTTAATATCATAATGAAGAAATTTCCAGATTGGTGATATGTTATTGTTTAATTTTTCTAGTAAAAGAATTATTATAGAACAGCTAAGCAACTAATTAAATAAATAACTTTCATATATTATATAAAATAATTATTGATATAATTTATTAATAATTTATTTTCATTTTTATATTTATTCTTATAGAATTATTGATAATAATGACGAGGACGAGCATAAAATTGTTTGGACCAATACCTTGGCACATTACAGCACTTATTCTAAGGACGACGTGTTTCCCGTGGTACGGGAAACAGCGAGTATTATAGTTAATGCGGATAAGATCAAATATCAAGCTGTAAGAAAGAAGTACGCCCAATCGAAATGCATGAAGATTAGCACACGACCAGAACTTAAATCAGCAACGATATTTGCTATATCCACTACGGATAATAAAGCAATATAATATTCAATTTATAAAATAATTACAGTGAAACATTGGTTTGTTCAATATTTCATTGGACAAAATAAATTATATACATATAGGATAATACATCTTTAAAAGGAGAAATACATGAAATGAGTAGACGAAATAAAAAGAAAAAGAGACGAGACTATCTTCATTCGTCGTTTTTCTTATATATATATATATATTATTATTTTCATTTTATAAATATCATATAATTAAATCTTTATTTCGTTGGCTATCTTAATTAACATTAAAATTATTTCTAAGTAATGACTTTCACTCCAAAATCTATTGGAGAAATTAAAAAAAAAACATACCATTATTAATAATGTATGTAAAAATATTACTACAAAAAAAACAATAGAATAATTAATTTTTTATCTAGAAAAATGTACGTAATAAAAAATATGTAATTACAGGAAAAAATATTTAAATTGCAAAAAAGTTTTTCGATAATCTATGAAATTCGAAATTGTGAACGATAGTCTCGTTTAAAATCAAGATATTTGCCTCAAGCATATAAGTTCTATTAAAAATGGGACAGTTTAATTCTGAATATTACAGGATTGTATGAAAATCGTAAAAAAGAAAGGAAAACTTTAATAAGTAATTTCGTATAATTAACTCGAATATTCTTTATTGACGAGTATGATATATTGCATTGTTTTAAATTATATCTGATTTATTAAAAGCAAATATTTAATGCAGAAATTACTTATTAAAGATTTTTTTATCTTTTTACGTAATTAGTAACTTAGAGTAATTATATAGAAAGTTTTTTTAGTATAGAAATGAAAAAGATGGAAGCATGAGAGTATAGTCAATTGATATGGATGAATATATATATATATATCTTTTGGATTATTATAGAGGAAAACTATCGAACAACGTTTGCCGAAAGATCTCTGTTTAAATTCAGTAAAATTTCGGCAAAATGATAAAATATATAAAATATTAAAGTCTAAAGAATTTATTATTATTATGATTTCTGGTCATATTTATTATATTCATTTTAGTACTATATTTTAATACTATATTTGATTATAAAATTTAACCACAGAGATTATAAAGCTTAATTAAATATAAGAAATAAAATAAGAATAATAATAATTATTTTACATTACATCTAATATATAATATATTATGCTTCAATCATTTAATAAAAGAATATCATTAAATACTTTATAAATTAAAAATTTTATTACAAAATAATCTATAATGAACTAATTTTTAAACATTTTTCAAGATATTCATTGAGCATTTTGCCGAATTTTTATCTAATTTGAAACAAGATTTTTAGGTATTTAAATTGTAAATCATATCTTTTATACCTGGAATATTGATGAAATTTTAACTTTTATTCATAATTATAAAAACATTTTTATTTTGATATTAATTCTATAGATAATTTTAAATGTTAATGTATAAAAATACCCGAGTATTCCAGACAATATTAATAATCTATACTTTGATATCAATATTTTCACAAATATTATATCGATGAACGTGGCTGTTCATATTTGGCGTTTTGCCAAACTATTTGAGCGTTTAGAACGTAAATATTGTATAAAATTTATGTAAAGAAAATTTCAGTAGAAAATAAACTGTAATAATGTTTTTTCAGGGTATCATATATCACTTATACAAATTTAAATATTATATTATAATATGTATATTTAAAGTCTTATATCGAGATATTTGTTTTGTAATACAAATCGATAAATTAGTATAAGGCTGCGAGTTAGTCTCGCAAAACTTTGTTATAAACTTCAATAATTATTGTAACATATTTTATTTCATATATACTTGTAGAAAAATTATCTTTAACAATGCATAACTTAGAGATTTATTAAATAAATGAAAAAATAAATGGATATAAATGTATTTCCTTAAAAGTAGGAAAGTTGTAAAATTATAAAATATAATCTACAATTATATTTTTTTGAAAATATTTATTATAATTAAATATTAAAATATATTCAATTTCCAAGGCGAAGAATTGGATTCTGGTGGACGTATAACGTAAGATTCTGAAAATTTGAATAATAATTCAAATAAAAGTTTTTTAAATAATAAAAAAGGATAACTTACCAATCAGTTTTTGGCAAACATTTAATCCTTGCGAATCCGTAGACATCATAAATTCTGCATTTTCCTGAAATATAACAAATATAAAAAAGATATAATTAATTAATTTAGTTATAAATATATCTTAATATATACCATTTCTATTAGGCTTGAAGGTGCAGATTTGTTCCAAATTTCAGATTTACTTTTTTCTATAATTAGAAGTAATTCTTCCATGCAATGTTGTATTTTTTCAGCATATTCATCATCATCAAAGTAAACAAGTATTTCTATTAATGCATATATATCATCTAAAATTAAAAATATCATCATGTAACTTTTGTACGATATTTAAATTGTAATTGATTGTTACAAGATATACAAACTCTGTTCTTTGTATATATTGCTAATAATTTGATACAAACTTTGTATCAATGCTAGGTCTTCAAATATACTACCCTCTTTCAAACTTAATAATTTTCTTTCTTGTTTTCTACGATTTTTACTCGATCTATAGCTTTTTCTAAAAATAATAAATAGGTAATATATGTTTAATTTAAAAAAATTGGAACTATTAAGTAATAATAGTAAATATATATGTGCAATTTTTAATATTTGTTGAATATATTTTATAAAGAAAAATTAAATTATTTTTACCCAGATAAAGTAGATAATTTCGATCTTTGACTTAAAGTTGAACAAGCAATACTACTTGTATCACTAAGAATATCTGAAATGCCTTTAGTACATATTAATTCATTGTCACAAATTATTTCATTGTATGATTTTAAATTCTTTTGAGAAATATTGTTTCTGACTATTGTAAGTCGCGATTTATGTCGTTGAAAATCTTGTTTATTTTTTTCTATTTGAAACATTGCATGATCTGCATATTCGTATACGTTGGATTTTATACGAGATTCTAAAATATAATAATTTTAACACACAAGGTTATTTATGTATTATTTTTAAAAGTGTAAACTTACCAATTAAATCTAGATTTTTGGTATCATGTACATATTTTATAGCATCTTTCCATTTTTTACCATTACATAAAGACTCTACAGCTTCTTCTGTGTCTTTCAAATAATTCATTAAAATATGTGCAGCTTCTTCATATTTCTTATTATTTTTTAGATTTTCTGCGAGATCCTTGTAAAGCACATGTTTTTCCATATCACTAAAATATAATTTAATATTAAATATTTATAAATTTACAACAATTTATTTATTTTTTCTTTTTTTATATAAGTATGTAAAATTTTTATTAACCTTAGCTTTATTTGAGTAGATAGAATAATAACATCTTGCCAGTTACCACATAATTTATAAGCATTTAAAGCTTCTTTCAAATTACCACTCCTATGAAACATGATTCCAGCTTCTTGATACTGTTGTTTTTTTAAGAAAAATTCCCCATAAATTTTGGCTATTTCTTTATACTCTTCACTCTTTTTGTCAAATAATTTTAAAGCTTTTATGTACAAATTGTAATTACGTATTAAATTTAAACATTCGTTAAATCTGTTTGATTCTTTTGAAATATGTTCAAGAGCAGATTCATAACGTTTCAAATGTAAATCAATAGAATATTTCATATAATTCTCATCAAGTTTTTTCAAATTATTTAAAAATGGAATATATTCTTTAGGATCTTTTTGTGATTTAGAAGCTATAAACATAGTCAAATCAAAATCATACATTCCTAAAGCTATATCAAATAAAACATTTACATCTACTATGTATAATAAATATTTCAATGCTTCATCAGAACTTATATGTTTTTCATTTTTTGTTATTTTTTCTTCCAACTTTTGAATTTCTTTTATCTTTAATAATGCAGCTTCCATACCTTGCTTTTTTTTATCTTTTACTAAACTGATTAATATTGGTTGAATTAACTGATTATTATTATTTCTTTCTTCCATAATATTTCTCATTAAATTACAAATCAATTCGACTTTATTTATCTCACAATTTGATTTCAATTGATATTTTCGATAATAATTTGCATATATTGTTGTAGTAACATCTTCATTTGTTAATTCAGATAAAAATAAGCTTAACCAATTTGCTTTAGAAATTTGTTCAACAAATTGTTTTGCATTTTCGATAAATTTTTGTGGATTATGATCGTAAATTAAACTTAAATTTATTCTTTGTTTTCGCATTAAATTAAATGCAGATAAAAAATCATAATTATCTAAATAAAATCCAATAATATATAAAGATAATGCTCTTGGTTGTATGCATTCTAAATTTCCACGAGGCATTTGTAAAATAGTTCTTGAATCTTTTGGAATAGCAGCAATTAACTGAGATCCTCTTTCTAATCTTCTAATATTTAAATCTGAAAATATTGATTGTAAACTTAATTACAATATTAACATTAATTTAAGAATTGATTATAAATCATTACTATACTTGAAAATGACTTTTCATTAAGATGATTTTCCCATGGTTTTATGGTTAAATCCTGCTTTATTAATTCTTCAAAATCATTCTCATTTAAATTAATACATATTAAAGTATTTTGTGTAGTTGTGAGTAATAAAAATTCTGAATGAACAAAAAAACTTGTGATATTATTAGCAATTTGTTCTCCATTAATTGCAAAGCAATTCCTATGATATAAAGACAATATCGCATGCTTCGTATTAGTTTTCACAATTTCTACTTTATATGTATATTCTTGCAATTGTATATTGATTGGAATTAGTTCTGTTTCTTTTATATATTTTATAATAGAATTCTCTACAATTATATATGCTTCTTTTGGATCAGGAGAAGGAACTATATGTTGAATTAAACCATCCATAATATATATTTGTCTATAAACATGAAAAAAACTATTAATTTTAATTAAAATTTAGTTTATTCTATTTTTTAAATTAAATGAAATTGTTTGCATGAATATACCTTAATATTACTTGTCCTTGAATTGGATCTTTTATTGCATCTAATATTAAAACACAAAGAAAACTTTGATCATTCATTGACAATGAACATAAAATACTAGTTTCATCAAGCCATAAAAAGTGATGCATGTTATAGAAGGAATTTTCACATTCTAATGAAACATTCCATTTAATGTCATATGTTCCTATATGTTCATATTCTAATAAGAATGAATCCTAAATAAATGAATTTTTTAAATATATTAATAAATATATTAATAATATAATATTAGAAATATATAATTTAATAATATTATATTAAAAATATATAATTCTATTTTATGTAATTTATATAATTATAAATAATTTATAATTTATTTATATTTACCATTAAATATTTATAAAATATTAATTTCTTACTGGCAGAAACACAAAAAAATGTGTTACTATCTATCCAAGTAGTTTTGTTTTTTATATCTGGTGCAAAAACAAGAGCATTTATGAATTCATCAATTTCTAAAGTTTTATGTGCCATTGGTGGTGGCACAATTCCTATTCTAAGACCAGTCATTAATGATTTATTTCCATCAATAACACCAATGACAGATTTATCATGTATAGTTGTGCCTCTACTATGATCAACAGACCAATTATAATCACAAGTAATAAGTTCTTTACATGTTAAAAAAATCAATTTTTTAGAACAGGATGTAACACTCCATGTTACACATATTAATGAATTATTCATAGGAAAGTTAATAGATTGTTTTAAGTACCAATGATAATTATTTTCCATCCATAATTGTAAAACTGAAGAAGAATCTTTTTGAATTTGATACCAAATAGTCAAAATTTCTGAATCTGGAGACCAAAATAAATCATTTACCTATAACATAAATTCTAAATTAATAAAAATTATTTGAATTTATTAAAAATAATAATGATTACAAATTAATATATACTTTAATTTCTTTTGGTTTAAATGGAAGTGAAAATTCTCTATGTTTTAAACCATTTTTCTCAAAGAATGCAACAATATGTTTATTTTGTGATATCTGTGTTGATGCAATTAAACTACCAGATGGTTTCCATGACAATGATTCTTCTAAACCATTAACAAATTCACTGGTATATTGTAAAATACCTTCTCTATTAAATACTTTAAATTGTCTAATTTTATTTTCATGGTGTAAAAAACCAACTGCAAATAATGAACCATCCTCACGCCAAGTGATTCTACACATTCCATCATCCAGATTATTTTCATTAATTTCTGTTATTTTAACAACTGCTGCATTTTTTCCTTCAGATCCATGAAATTGGGTTTCCTTCTTACCCCAACCAACAGTTACAAATTGCTTATGACCAAAATATTGTGCATGTAAATCTATCTTTGATATTATTTGAAAGGTAGATACCACCATTGTAATCATAATATCATTAATTGTAATTAATACAAATATTTCGTGATCGGGACTTAGTTTCATGCATTGCAAATTTATGTTTAAATGAATTATCGATTCATATTTAAATCCGGATTCTATATTTATTTTTATAATATTACCGGATTTACAGGCACCATACAATACTTGCGATATGCTACAATATTCCAAACTGACGAATTCTAAATCTTCATCAAAAGTAAAAGAATTTACATCTTCTATATGATTCGATGGAATTTTATATAATTTATTTTTTAAAAGGATATAAAAATCATCATTATTTGAATTGAAAGTATATAATACTTTTAAATCATTCAAATTTGAAATTTGATTTTCTAATATATTTAAAGCGCGACTAGCTCGTTGTGTTACTATTAAATTTCTCATTATTTATGTATAATATGTAACATATAAATAAAACATATAAAAGTATACGAATTTTTTTTTATGGTTTATTGGAAGCAATATATATAAAAACATGTACTTTCAAAACTAACCTATACCTATACACAATTATAACCTATCACAATTGCAAAGTTATGTAGTAGAGATTTGTTTAGTAGTTCTAATAATAATGGGGTTAGTTCTACAGTTTTCTATACTTTAAATAGAATAAATTAATTATAAAATATTAATTAAAATATAAATTATTATAGTTAGAAATTGTTTGAGAATAAAAATGAAATTGTTCAAACTAAATATGCAACAATAAAAAAATAATAAAATAATATATGAAATATGTTTTTTGAATTTAAATGTATTGATTAAGATTTGTAATGTGTATTTTAATAATGAAACTTTATATCTTATTACAATTTTGGTTTTATTTAAACATTAATTCATTATTATTATAAATATTATCATGAATTCTAATAATATTAATAATGAAGATGAAGATGTTATTATAAAGGTATTAAAAATTTATAATAAACTTGATCAATATTAATAATTAATATTATTATTTAATATTTTATTTTGTATTGTTATTTAGAATTCATCTTTATATAAACATTTATATGAATTAGGTTATACTGACTTTGAAAGTGTAACAATAGAAAAATTAACATTAAAAAATGAAAAAAAATATTTCAAACTATTCGTAAGTTTTTTTTAATAAAATAATAATTAATATATAATGTATGTTATAAATAATATATATTAAAAAAAATTTTTGCGAATTTTTAGGATTTTATATTCAATATAAAAAACATTTTTAAAAAATTATATATCATGTATTTGAAAGTAATTCAGGTATGACTATTAATTATGTGCATAATATAATTTATTATACAAATAATGTAACATATATATTTATATATTATTATAATATTATTTATATAAAATTTAATTTATTTTAGGATGATAGTATATCAAAAAAACAAGTGGAAGCTATTTTAAATACAAAAATTCTTTTAAATGATCATGGTTGTGCAATATATAATTTTCTTGATAAATATGATTGTAAACCATGGAGGTATTATATAATTAATTTATTAAATTATATAAAATAATTAAAATTATTTAAACTACAAGCAAAATTTGTTAATTTTTTTATAAAAATTTATTTGCTTTATTTATAAAAATTAAAATAATCATATTAATTTTTTACAGAATTATAACATCTAAATTTATTTTATTTGGTACAATTTTATCATCTTCATTATACATATCTTGTTATACTCAATATAGAACTTCAACTAGTTTATTTACATTAGCTATATTATATTATATTAGTTGTATGGAATTTTTAAGAATAAGAATACATATGGACTTAAAATCAGTTGTATCTTTACAAAATGATTTCTTTGATGTTTGTAGAAAAGGAATGAAAATTTTAAAATATGGATATAAAATAAAATTAAATAAAGAGAAAAATTCTCAACAGTTTTCGTAAGCTTTCAAATTTCATTAAATTATTATATAATTTATATAATATTATTTTTAATAATAATATTCAATTCAACAGTGATCTTACAGCAGCTAGATTGAAATATTTACCACCTATAATGGAAAATTTAATAAAATATTTGGGAAATATTTCTTACATTTATTATCATGTTTCCTTAATTCTTATAAAACTATTACCAGTAAATTTTTATAATGAAGATTTATTAACAAGATTTGAAAGTGGATCATTTGAAATACATGGTGAAATAAATTATCAAAAATTAAAGGTTAAATTAAAATATTTTTAATAAATATATTCTAATTAATTTTTATATAAATATTTTTTAATATTTAAACATTTATTATTATATTATTTTTAAATAGATTTTATATCATACTTATATTCTTACTCAATCTGAGATGTTACATTTGTTAGCTATCGCATACGATAATCATATTTGGCGACAATCATATAAAAAAATTCCCGAATTAAAATTGGCTTATATTATTCGTTTTTTAAATATCTCTTTAATTACATATAAAAAAAAATTATCGGAACATATCGATGCTTATTATAATTTTAAATTGGAACCATATAAATACAAGTAAGAAAATTTTTGTAAAATATTTTTATTTAAATAAGATTTATATGTAACATTATTTATATAACATTTTCATTATTTTAGAAGTCCAGATTCATCGCAATGGCAAGATTTATATATGCATTTGTATTTAGCTTCTAATAAATTACAATTGGCTTATAGTTATGTATTATCAATACTTCAAGATATTGATAACGATGTAATTGAAAATACGAACGAAGATTATATGGAAAAAACAATGCAAAAATTAACAGTAGCTCAAAAAAGTATTGAAACTGCGAAAGATTTTATTAAATTTAGTAATTTATTTTTGGTAAAATTGCAAAATAATGATATTACAATTAACCATTTAGAAACAAATATTCCAGTATCCGTTGCAAATTCCAATATTCATATTCAATCCATAATTGATTCAGAACCGGAAATTATAGATGAAGTATTTGAAGAATATATTAAAGAAGAATATTTAAAACCTTCAAATGAAGCAACTGATGAAATATCATTGTATAATTATAAACGAGATAAAGCATTATTTAAGAATTTTATGTCTGAATTAAAAGATGCTTTAGTTGAAAAGAAAAAATCTATGTCTGAAAGAGAATCAAAGGCGCTTCAACGAATGTATAAAATAAAGGAAAATACTTTAAATAATGATATTCCCCAAATATTTACGTCTCAATCGATATCTTCATATAATACTTTTTCTTTAATACATAATGATAATAAAAATTTTGATTGTATACAAAAACAACAATTAAACGAATTGTTTGAAAAACCTATTACCAAATCGAATAATAAAAGTAAAGAAAATTTAAATGAAAGAAACATGAATATGGAAGAAAAATTACCTTTACCGAGAAATATAGAATTTTCGTCTTATTTATCATCATTTTTAAAAGTAAAAGAAGAAACTTTTATAGGTAGCGGTGAAAATTCTGAAGATGAAGAGATCAAAATAAAATCTGAATAACGAAATATGCAATATATATTTATTATTATATATATTTATATATACTTAATTATAACTTATTTTTATTTGAATAATAATAAAATAAATAATGATATTCAGTAAGAATATGTTATCAAGATATTTATTTACAGATTCAGAACAAATAATATATTTTTATGGTTTTCATTGAAATAAAGCTATATTTGTATAATTTATGTTATATATAATACTATTGATAATAACAATGATTAATATATATTGTACTAATATCAACATAAAATTTTAATTTTAAAATTTAAATTTAATTTTAAAATTGTATCATATAATTATAAAAAATGCTAATGTATTACTAAAACTATGAATAAATTATCGCATAAATATAATTCGCGACGTTAGATTGTTATAATTAAGAATTATTAATTTATTATATAAATTATTACAATATATATTTAAAATTAATAGTAAATATTATATTCGATAAAACAAATACTGATGAAATATTGGTAAAAATTTTTATATGTAAGATATAAAGTTTTTTAAAGATTTATTTAGTACAATTATAATATATAATCAATTATGTATAATTTATTTTTTTAACATGAAGATATTTTTTTTCTTTCTTTTTTTTTCTACTTTTCTATTTGCATATAATATATAAGAAATTAAGATATCTGAGTTCTTTTAATATTCAAAAAATCTGAAATTGTATTTTTGTTAATTAAACTATTTCATATGACTTTTTTATCTTTAAAATTAATTTATGAATTATTTTTCACATGATTTAAAATTTGGCAGTGACACATTGACAAATAAAAAAAAAATAATATTAATTTATAAATTTTCTGATACAGAGATCGAAGTACATAATTAAGTATTTAAAAATAAGAAGAGAAGACATGTATATCACAAATCCTTCAGCCAGGAAAAGTTTTGGTCTAGTATTTTTTTTTTTTTTTTTGAGATGTTTAATAATATCAACTTTACTTAATACTAGACTAAATCCATGACTAGAAGTATTTGTCATAAATTATGAAAAATTCGCGCATGTTTGTGCACATAAAATTTTTGAATTGCAATACAAAACTATCATATAATCACAAATAATAATTAAATATCATATAATTATGAATTAAATATAATAGCCATTAAAAAAATATATGATTAAAAATTTTAATAAACTTTAATAATTTTTACAAATTTGGCCTTTTTTGACAAATGAAAATTAAAATATAATAAAACTACTGAACTATACTGTTTATTTTATAAGATATCTAATATCTATAATTTTCTCTTCTTTGTCTCTTTATTATATAGATAAAGAAATGCATAATTATACATGTGTCATATTAAAGCAAAAGTACATGAATATATTTCTTTTTTATGTACTCTTTTTCATAAAATTCAACTAAAGTTTTTTATATATTTATTGTTCCTTCATAGGAGGAACAAAATCAAATGAATGAATTTTGCTATACAATATATCAGACTATTGTAATTAATTGATTGATAGCGCTATAATGCCAACCATGGATGATGACGAATAGCTTCGCGACTTCGATCTCCATAGTCATATGTTACTTCTACCCCGATAGGTATATTTTCTTTTGCTGTAAGTACCAGATGAGGTGTTGATTCTACTTCTATGACTCGTGCAATTAAATTACCATTTCTTGAATGATTTACTAATCTACCTAACTTATTAGTTTCTGCTGTTGCATCAACGCTAAAAATGTGATATTATAAATAACTAATGATTTATAATAATTCTAGAAAAAATTTAGAAAATACCAACCAATACTGATGATTACGATGTTGAAAATAATACATATAACATCCAGTATTTTGATCTAGTGCATATATTTTTTCACGTTTCTTTGCTGTTACTTGATCAATTAATTCACCAATATATTCTACTACAAATTCTCCTTTCATAAATTCTCGCGTTGTTACTATTCCACGACCTTTACCAGCAAAATGTCTTACCTAACAAAGAACATTTTTATGGAATAACAAGACAACATCATTTTTTCCTTTATGAATTTATCTTACTTCTAAACCTTCCTCTACTTGACACAACACTTTGTTTTCCATATCACGTTGTTTTTCTTCTAATACAGCTTTCTTAGATTTCCTGACACTACGACGTACTGGAAAGTAATCAGTAAGCTTATGATTTGTACTTTTGATATTTGTAGAATCTAATGCATAAACTGCATTAGACTGATTATTATTTAATTTTCTACGGCCACGATTAGGAGGTTTTTTTGAAATTTGTTGTTCTAAATGAAGTGTTGGAGCTATAAACTTTTTAGGCTTATTATCATTTGCATTTCTTTCATCTAAATCTTCACATTGATCATTTGGCATATTAATTCTGTGCGGTGTTGATGGACCATGTATAGGTACTGCTACGGGTGTTTCTGAAACATTACTTAGATATTAATATATAAATATATATTTATTAAATATATATAGAATACAATAATTAGATATTACCATCTGTTCTAAAATGACCAACATCAGTAAGAATATCATTTTGTACTGTATTGATTTCTTCACTTCTATAAAACCTTTCTTCAATAGGCACTATAGAAGTTTTATTTTTAGAAATATCTGTAATCTATATTTTAAAACATATTTTAAAACAATATTTTATTCATAATTTTAATAAAAAAAAATTATTTTTTTTTAATATATTCATATATATTCATATAATATATAAAAAATACATGAATAATATGTATATATATATAATAATATAAAAATAAATTAAAAATATATGAATATAATTTAAACATAAATAATAATTATATATATTTGTATCAATATAATTTTCACAATATTTGAAATAAATTACATACTTGTGTATAAAAAAAGGAACTTATGCATACAGGTGATTTATGTGTTGAATGAATTTCATCTGAATTAACTTTTTTTACATTTTTATCATCTAATTTGGTTTCTTTTTTCATTGGTGATTGATTTATGTCGTTTTGAGTGGATAAAACATTAACTTTTGTACGACCTGTGTTTTTTGTTTGTATACGTTTTCGTCGTCCTATAATTAAATTAAGATATGTATAAAATTCATAAATTTTCAGAATATAAAAATATTAAAAATTATAACATATAAGAGATATATAAAGTTAACTTAATATTTTTCTTTTGTTATATATATTGAATTATATATATTATGTCATTAATGAAGTTTTATATTTAATTATTATATTTAAAAAAAATATATACAATTATATATGTATCCACAAATATTATATTGTCATAGTACATGCGCGTATTAATATCTAAGATTTCTGAAGCTTCGTAAAATTATTATTGCAATAAGAATTATATTATATTTTTATCTTATAATTAAAAACAATTAATTGTAATAAATGTTATCAATAAACTATAAAATATAAAATATTCATAAAAGAAAATTTAGTTTAATTTATAAATATATTTTCGAATATATTGTTGAATGATTAAAAATGCATTTTGATATATATGAATAAAAATTTAAGACAATTTATTATAAACAAATTAAATATGAATTAAATAAAGTTTTGAAAAATTAGCATTTACAAGATAACATTCAAAATGGAGAGAGAAGTGAAATCTATCAAAACATAACCTGATTATTGAAACAAAATCTTCAGTGAAAGTGTACATGAATTTTTTAGAATCATATTCCTACCTTTCACCATATTATCCCTTGATTTTTTCATATAATGAACAAATACTGAATTTATTTTTCTCATACAAAATTCTAGTTATGCGATACGGGCATTTCGATTTACTTCGATACTAGTATGCTTAATATAAATGATTTTTATTAATTCGAATTTTCACACTCACTATTTTTTTTTTTACATTCGTTTTATAAATATAAATATAAAGTAACATTTAAAATCGAAGAATAAATAATTTATCGTTGTAATCAACAATTTTATTAATTTATTTAAAGCATTTTTTTCAAGAACGCGAACCATTAATTATAAATTACAAACAACATTGAAATAATACACCGGATATGCCGCCATTGCATATTATACTAGGATATACTATTATTAAATTAGATATTACTTATATGTTTTGCATATTAAATTATATTTGTTGTTTTGGATATATTTTACATATTAATTATAAACATTCTTGCTTATTTTTTATTTTTATCATTTATTTTTAATAACTTATTATTAATCAGTTAATTAAAAATTGATAGTTGAATAATTGCATAAATTTTTATAAGCTTTTATAAACTTATTTTTTTTTTTTACATACTTATGTACATTTCATAAAGTATGATTTCATGATATTAATTTGCATGTTTTTTTATATTAAAAATATATCAAACTCCAAAATTCAGCTAAAAATTTTAAATAAATATTTTCAAAATATGCATAATATTTTTATTATTATTTCCTTTTAAATATATTAAATATATGTATATATATATATAATTAAAATCATTATTTATTTATATATAAATATCCAAAAATATATATAATACTATTATATTGAGAATATATATTATAAATATCGTATTGAAAAAAAATTTAATTTGAATAAATAAATATTTAAATAAGATATTAAAATAAAACAATTAAAAGATAAAAAAAGATAATGTCTTATAATCAGTAATATTTTTATGAATTAAATATATAAATTTAAGTATTTATATTTTATATTCACGACTTAAATTAACAAAATCAAATAATTTTCTTATGTTATTTAGTTATATGAATTTGTCGCTAGATGTCGCCGTGAGCGGCGCGAAGCTCGGATCGATCGTATTAGAACGATGTTATTTTTTAGATAGATTTAGGTAAGCAATCGCAGAATACTAAATAAACACATATTATTTTAGTAAAATGGCTATTTATAATCTTTTAATTTTCGCAGACAAATCTAAATTTATTAAAATTCGTATTATTCATCATTTCTGTATAGAATTAGCTGATGTATTCTTTTCTTTTTACCGCGGATACTTTAAATCAACTAACGATCAGCGCGGCGCCTTGACAGCGTTGCCAAGTTTCTGAATGCTTCATTTAAGTGTAACCACGCGCTTACGAACACATGATACGCGATATGCATGGTTTGTTTACTGTTCATTGTGATTTAGAACTACACGTGCTCATATAAGCAATTATTAAAATTGTAGAACTCATTTTATCACGTATCAAAAATTTGTCTCTCTATTTCTTTTGTGTTTTTCGTTACAGTGACGTGTGATTTCTACTACAAACTACAGAAGAATAACTAAATCGACAAACTATTTATTTAAATGGTATTACAAATAAATACGTCAATCGAAATTTTATTTAATTAAAAAAAATACTTTAAAATTATTTTAATATATGACAACCAATCATTTGAGATTATTTCGAGCTATTAGAATTGCATGTTACGTCTAAAAGCTTTATTAATATCATTTACACCGATTTTCGTATGTTTCACTGTTCGCTTTAAATTTGCATGCATTGTCATGAAAAATGTAGTTACGAAATAGTCGATAGATGTCAGAATTTTCTGCTCTTTTTATTCGTATTGAAAGCTTTCATATAATTTTATTTTTTGTTTTTTCAAATATCTACCTAATTTTGCGATTATTAAATAATACTATTAATTGAATCCAAGAAAATATATTGATCAATTATTTTTTTGAAAGAAAGGTAATTTTTTAGTTAACGCGCTCCTGAGAATGTCCCCTTAAATGAATACATTTGGCAACGTTGCATGATCATATTCCGAAAGCAGCAGCCATAGTTAGCGCGTGTGTTTTTGTATTTGTATCGCGGTGCACCGTGGGCCGGGCGAAAGCCAAGATGGCGGCAGCCGTGTTTGGCGAACGCGTTTTAAGTATATATTCGGTTTAAATCACATAAATGGCTCGATTTAAACGCACAGTAAGTTCTTACACTGTGATTTCTTAGTTCGCACAATTCACCAGCCATTCAATTGTTATTGAATGATGTCCATTTGACGAGACACGACACACAAGATTCTTTGGGAGGAAAAAAAGTGTCTCGTGCACTGTCATAGTCAGCATCTTCGACTACACAGCAAAGATAATTATTCATCGTCGGTGTTCCATCGAGATATCGTGTTTACCTTGACTCTTCTATAATCGCAAGGAGTTTAAAGGAATCTTCTGTCATGGTGAGCTTTTGTTTACAGTAGTTTCATTGATACATTTAGAAGAAAGCGCGCTTCTTTCATGCAATGCGTATTTCTTTGTGCATCTCTTAGCACGACTAACCTATAGATGCGATGATTGTGTATCATGAATATATATGGTTCTTCCTAATATAATTTTAAATAATATATGATTCTCCCTCTCCTTGTTTTATATCTCTCCCGCTTTTTCCTGAAGTTAAACAAGTTTATAATCTCGACATCCTTGTTATTTTTTTCTCTTTTTTGTTCACTTTTTTTTTTTAATCAAAATATAAATCACGGTATTATATCGGTATATACGATAGTTTTCGACATTTTTGTTTTTAGATTTAATATATATTTATATTTGTGGATAAAAAAGTAAGATAATTACATGATATTTTAAAAGTATGAAAAAAACAAAGTATGGATCAAATATAAAAATATATTGAAATATACGCTTGATCCATTGTTTTATTATAATCCGAGGATGCCGATAATGATGATAATAATTTAAATAATGGTTTTATTTTTTGAATAATAATAAATTAACACATAGTAATGATATTATGTGCCTTAAAAACATTGAGCAAATTTTTCTTAGTCAACTAAAAGGGATAAGGACGCAATGAATGAAGATAGCAGCAGTGATGAAGATGAAGATCCCGATAACATGGGTGTACCTGGTAAATATTTCGTATTTTGAATGAGAGATAATAATTATAAAAAACAATAAAAAATATATATATATTCTAATACAATTTTCATTAGGTGGTGGTAAAGATCTTGCTACTGCTACTGGAATTGCAAATATTAAAGATGAGAAGCCTGCAGATGCACCATCTAATGTTATGGCTAAAGGACAAGGAGCATTGAATAGTAAGAACCATTTTAATAAATAGTATTATAAAAAAATATATTCTTGATCTCATTATATTTTTCGAATAGTGTTAAATCAGAAGTTTGGTAATAAAATTCCTGGTGGATTGGTAACTAAGACAGCAACACCCGGTTATGAAATGGTACGTGTAGGAGGATCACAGGGTACACCACCTGGTTTTGTTAATGCAAACCAATTAGGTCAATTAGGTCAGTTAGCTGCTGCTGGTGGACCATATTTTCCACCAGGGTTAGCAACTCTTGCAGGTTTTAATCCTGCAGCCTTTTTTCCACCAAGTAAGTATAAAATAATTTTTATTAATTCTTTTTAATGTTAACATCAAATTAATTCATTTTATTTATAATAAGAAACAATATATTATGGTCTATGTATGTACAAATTAATTATGCACATACATTATTGTTTTGCAATCAAAATGTATTTGTATAATGAATTTATATGTTTATTGTTCCATTGTATTGTATATAACATTAATAATGGTAATATAAATGTAATTAACTATTATATTTTAATTATAATTATTTTAAATAATGCTATTGTTATCACAATTTCTAAAAAAATTATTAAAAACAATTTTATATTATTATATATATTTTAGGTATGGATATGAGCTTAATGAGTGGTTTTATGGGTATGCCTGGAATGAACATGGGAGTTAATCCTCTTGTGCAATTGTTAAACCAAAATGGTTTACACCCAAATTGGCCAGCTGGATTGTCAGGTATTGTTCATATATAGTTTTAATATTTTTTAATATGTTAGAAATTAAAGTATATCGTTTATATCGCTAATTATATCAATTATAATAAATTTAATATTATTAATTACTATATAGTAAAATTATAATGTTATAATATTAATTTGAAATATTACTGTAGGCAAAGGTGTAGCTCAATTATGGATGAATTCTGGAGATCCTGCAAAAATGAATATGCAACCAACTATACCAGAAGAAGAAGAAGTGGATGATGAAGATATGGGTGTTGCGGAAACATATTCTGATTATATGCCAACCAAACGTATGTTATTTAATTTTATTTTTGATATATTATGTAAAATATGTTATGTGATATTATATAATTTTCGAATTAATATAATGTTTTATAGTTAAGCTCGGACGAAAGCATCCAGATCCTGTCGTGGAAACTGCATCACTATCCAGTGTTGAACCAACAGATGTTTGGTATAAACTTTCAATTCCTGAAGAAACGATACGAACTGGAGCTTTATCCGCGTTGCAACTTGAATCAATAACATATGCGTCCCAACAGCACGAACATCTCTTACCAGATAGTACGCGTGCTGGTTTTCTTATCGGTGATGGTGCAGGAGTCGGCAAAGGACGAACTATAGCTGGAATTATATTTGAAAATTATTTGAAAGGAAGAAAACGTGCTATTTGGGTATCAGTCTCAAATGACCTTAAATATGATGCTGAACGTGATTTAAACGATATCGGTGCATCAAAAATTGAGGTATTTATTTAAATTAAAAATATTTTATTCAATTTTATATATATTTATATTATAAATTATATTATATGTTATAAATTATTAATTGCTTATAATTTTAATTTTGAATATAAATTATGAATTATATTTTTAGGTTCATGCTTTAAACAAATTTAAGTACGCAAAAATTTCGTCGGCAGTAAATGGCAACGTAAAGAAAGGAGTGATATTTAGTACATATTCAGCTCTAATTGGAGAATCTTCTCAAAGTGGTGGAAAATATAAGAGTCGATTGAAACAGCTTTTACAATGGTGTGGTGAAGATTTTGATGGATTAATTATTTTTGATGAATGTCATCGGGCTAAAAATTTATGTCCTACAGGAAGTTCAAAGCCTACAAAAACAGGTATATGTATTAAATATATTATTTAAATTAAAAACATACATATATATTTAGTATCATATTTAATATATATCATATTGATGTATTCTATTGATATATTCTAGGTTTAACAGTCTTAGAGTTGCAGAATAAGCTTCCCAAAGCTAGAGTAGTATATGCCAGTGCTACGGGTGCTTCTGAGCCCCGTAATATGGCCTATATGGTTCGATTAGGTATGTGGGGTGAAGGAACACCATTTCCTGAATTCAATGATTTTATTACTGCTGTGGAGAAGCGTGGAGTTGGTGTAATGGAAATAGTAGCAATGGACATGAAACTTCGAGGCATGTACATCGCTCGACAACTTAGTTTTCATGGTGTAGCTTTTAAAATAGAAGAAGTACCATTATCCAAAGAATTTACTGACATTTATGATCGTTCTGTTCGTCTTGTGAGTATTAAAATAAAAATTCTAAATTAATAAATAATAATTTCTTAAATAATAAATTTTTATAGTGGGTTGAAGCAATGCATAGGTTTCAAGAATCAGCAGAATTGTTAGATGCCGAAAATCGTATGAAAAAAACTATGTGGGGACAATTCTGGTCATCTCATCAACGTTTCTTTAAATATCTGTGCATTGCAGCTAAAGTGAAACATGCTGTAGCAGTTGCACGAGAAGCCGTGAAGTGTGGAAAATGCGTAGTTATCGGTTTACAATCTACTGGTGAAGCTCGTACGTTAGAACAATTAGAACGCGATGATGGTGAATTGAGCGATTTCGTTTCCACTGCAAAGTAAATTTATCGTTTAATTTTTTACATATTTAAATACAAAAAAATTATCTTTTACATGAATTTTTTTATTTTAGAGGAGTGCTTCAAACATTAGTAGAAAAACATTTTCCAGCATCAGATCGTAATCACATACAACGAGTTCTTGGTATTGAACCATCGAAAATGCAAAGATTAGATGATCTTGATGATATTGATGGTGCAGGTGGTTCTGCAAGTGGAAGTAAAAGGAAACCAATACGACAGGCTGCTCAACGGGCTTCAAAAAGAGTTCGTACATTTCCGTCTGATGACGATTTTACGGATGATGAAAGAAATGGTGGACATAGTTCTGGCTCAGAATATAAACAAAGTGGTAGTGAGAGTGAAGATGATCACAAGACCGATGAGGAGAGCAATATCACTTCTGATTCTTCTTTTAATTATAGTGAATCAGATTCTGGTAAATATCACAATTAAAATTAAATTCAATTCTAATATAAAATAAAAATATTTTAATTATTTATTATTTACATTATAGATTCAGGTGATGGAAGACGAAGGAAGAAAGGCGCCAAAAAACAAAAAAAACCAGTGAAGAAACGAAGCGGTATATATTTCATGTTGTTAAAAATATTTCTAAATTATATATATTTATAAATTATTTAGGTCCAATGGGAGCCGGAACAACACGTAATCGAGCACCATCAAGAGATGCTGTAGAACGTGCTTATACTATGAAGAAAGAATTATTATCGCAAATTGAAGAATTGGGAGAACGATTACCACCAAATACTTTAGATCAACTAATCGATGAGTTTGGTGGACCAGAAAATGTTGCTGAAATGACTGGTAGGAAAGGACGAGTTGTTCAAACAGAAGATGGTACTATTCAATACGAATCCAGATCTGAAGTGGATGTACCATTAGAAACTCTTAATTTAACTGAGAAACAAAGGTATACAATCAATTTTTATTTAAATATTATATTTTAAAAAGAAAATCTACTTTTAAACAAATAAATTTGAATAATTCAATATTGTAATAGGTTTATGGATGGTGAAAAAACAGTAGCTATTATCTCAGAAGCAGCTAGTAGTGGTATATCATTACAAAGTGATAGACGAGCGAGAAATCAGATGCGACGTGTGCATATCACTCTTGAATTACCATGGAGTGCAGATAGAGCAATACAGCAATTCGGACGAACACATCGTTCTAATCAAGTCAATGCGCCGGAATACATATTTCTTATTTCGGATTTAGCTGGTGAACGACGATTTGCATCTATTGTTGCAAAACGTCTTGAAAGTCTCGGGGCTCTCACGCATGGTGATAGAAGGGCTACAGAAACTAGAGATCTCTCACAATTCAATATTGATAACAAATATGGACGTGCAGCACTTGAGGCAACAATGAGAACTATAATGAAGTTCGTATATTTTTTTATATCTTATAAGATATATTTATATATCGCTTAATATATTTTAATAAATTAAATAAATACTTTTTTATAAAATGAAATATTAGATATGAACCACCGCTTGTACCACCACCACAAGATTATCAAGGAGACTTCTTTAAGGACGTAGCTGACGCATTAGTTGGTGTTGGTTTGATTTGCAATAGCGAGAGTACACCGGGCGTACTTACATTGGACAAAGATTATAACAACATGTCAAAATTTTTAAATCGTATTCTTGGTATGCCAGTTGATTTACAAAATCGACTATTTAAATATTTCACTGATACTTTAAACGCGATTGTAACACAAGCGAAAAAAACTGGTCGTTTTGATATGGGTATTCTTGATCTTGGTACATCTGGTGAGAATGTAAAACGAGTTAAATTGTATCGTTTTCTGCGGAAACATGCTACTGGAAAGGCACCAACTGAACTTCATGTTGTTCATGTCGAACGTGGAATGAATTGGGCTGAATCGATGGACAAATGTTCTGAATTAACAGGATCCAAAGAAGGATTCTATTTGAGTCATCAGATTCGTAATGGAAAGCAAACGGCAATTCTTGCAGTTTTAGTGGATACTGGAAAAAAGAAATCTGAGAGTAAAAAAGATCAATTATATATGGTTTATAGGTATAGTATTTTTTTTCTTATAATGTAAAAGTAAAATTCCATTTATCTAAAATCTGAAAATAAAACAAAGAATTAAGTTAATCAGATAATAGGAATCCATAAATTTTCTATTTCTTATTTGTATAATATTGTATTTATATAATATATATAAACTATAACTATATATAATTTATAATTATATATTATAATATATAATATATTATGTTATATATATATTATATATAATATTATAATTTTTATATAATTTTTATATAATGGCATATAATAGTATATTATATATATATATATATATATATATAGTACTATAATTGTGTAATTTTCATAATTTTTTTTTTTTTTTGCTTATTTATTTAAATATGAAAAAATAATTTCATTATTGATGTATATATGTATTTTATTCCAATCAATTTGGAATATGTATAATTACATTCGTAAAATTATATTATAGAAATAATATATTGTAAATTGTTAAATTATTGATTGTGCATTATATTCTAGAAATGATAATTTTTTTTGAAGTAAAAAATTGTTTAATATATAATATTTATTATTAATCTAATATATTTAGAAATTTTATAATATTATGATTAATTGAATTTGATTGTTATTCATATTAGAATAAATTATTACATAGAAAGCAAAAAATTATTAAGAAAGAAATAAGACATAAGTATAATAATGTATAATAATAAGTGTTGTATTAAATGGATTAGATTAGAATTTAGAAACATATTCCATAAATCAAGTATTGTAATGGTATTAATTCAGATAAATGGAATTCTATTATAAAAGAAAATGATTAATAATTTAAATTTGTTTCTATTCTGATTTGTATTTTTGTTAAAAGACCCAATACAGGATTACAATTAAGACAAGAAACTCTAGGTGAATTAGAGAAAAAATATAAGAAAGTATCTTCAGATGAAGCAGAACCACATTGGTCACAACAATATGAAGCATCTGTAGATACATGTTCACACGCTTATTGGCGTGGCAATTGTAAAAATGCGACTCTTGGTATGGATTGTGAGGTTGGACTTCGAAGACGTTCCTATAATGTATTATCAGGTTCGGTATTAAGTGTATGGAGTCGAGTTGAAAGCATTCTTGCGACACGTTCTGCTCATAATACTAAAATGCAAGTTGTACGCTTACGAACTGGTAAGTTTTATGGAAAATATAAATATAATTTTTCAAAATTAAAATTAAGGAATTGTTACAATTTTTTTTAATTATTATTTTTTTTTTTTATTTTTTTATTATAGATGAAGGTTTAAAAATAGTCGGTACTCTTATTCCGAAATCATGTATGGAAATATTACGTCAAGAATTATCATCTGATGCTGAAAATACTGAAGAACTTACATTTTGAACATTTCATTAATTCGCTTTTATAGGTAAGTAATAAAGTCTTAATAAAAAAAAATTTATTTGTTGGAAAAATATGGAAAAATTATAATATTTATTTTTTATTAAGAACAGGACCAAAAGAAGCGATTAATGTGAATATAACATGGACAAATCCCTCTTCCTAAGTCTTGCGACAAAATTCAGATAAAGAAGAGGGTGCATTTGCAAATGCACGGCAAAGATATAAATTGATTATATCAATTAATAAGTATATAGATTCGAAAGTTGGATCTATAACTTTATTTTAATTGCCGTAATGACGAGTGAAACGAACGTGTGCATAAATATTTCCAATCTATGAATTTCATGAGATCGAAACTTATTTTTTCGTTAGGCTTTAACGTTTTTAATTTAATCATTTCAACGAAGTATACTTTGTATACCTATTACATCCCGATCAAACAAAAAAACATTATTAAGTAGCTAACATATTTCTTTTTTTTTTCTTTGTTTTTTTTTGTTAAACTTTAATAGATCCCACCGCTTTTTAGTTAGACGTTAACGGGAATGAATCTTTTTCTATTTTTCATTTATCTGTTTTTCGTGTCATTGAATCAAGAAAAAAAGAAAATAACAAAGTCTATAATTTTATAATAATTATGATTACATGCAAAGTAAATTTGTCACTCCTTTTGTATGCGAAAAAAAATATTACAATTGTTTTGTAAAATGTATCACTGGACATAGATATTTAGTCAGTCAGTCAGTCAGTCAGTCAGTCAGTTAGAGTCTCTCTCAGTCTCTCTCTCTCTCTCTCTCTCTCTCTCTCTCTCTCTCTCTTTCTCTCTGCTTGTCTTCGTCTGTTTATTTCTGTTTCATCTGTTTCTATTTCTATCTCTATCCCTGCATTATATTATAGGAAAATTTCAATTTATGCGGAATAGCTTTATCTTTCGTGTATTATGAAAAATTTTATCAAATTTGGAGAGAAGTAAGATTCTTATGTGGAAATATAAAATTAAGCTATAATAATACATATAACTTAAGAATCATATTTTATGCTAATCATATCTTGAAGAACAAATTTAAACATTCAGTGAGAATCGATTAAAATCTTAGTTATAGAAATGGGTTTTCTTACTCAAATATATATTGTGACTGATTAACAAAATAGAAGTAAGGAAAACCCAAAAAAAAATATATAAAGTAGTATTAGAATGATATAGAAAAAACAGTGCAACAAGCAATCGATTTTCGCTGGAATATATGCAAATGTATACGCAACTGTCCAGTCCTTTTGTTTGATCGTTGAATTCATTGAATAGTTAATTAATGACCATTGCTACTGCTATCATTAATGTTATTACACAACTGCTACTATTATTAGTACTAGTATCTTCACTGCAAAACTATTATTACTATTACAAGGAGATGAAGGAACGAGGTAATAAAAGGAGATTATTATTCTATAAATTTTATGTTAAAACTAATGTTTATTATTTATGAAATAAGTGCCAAGATAGTGTAATTCTTGTATGTTTTTACAAATTTGTTTTTCATATATATTTCTTTATATATATATATGTATATGTGTATATATATATATATATATATATATATATATATATATATATATATATATACACATATATACATATAAAATGTATTACTGTGACCGACATTATTATTACAATAATAAGTGGATAATTTTAAAAATCTTATGTAATAAGAAAAAAAATGTATAACCTCGTCTCCTAATATTCTTCATTTATAAGTAGTCAGCATTAAAAGTTAGATTTGAACGATACATACGGCAGTATATTTATATTCAGAAATCATAAGTAGTCATGCAATTCGCATGTATATTGAGTAGATGTCTGTTGTTTGTACGCCTGGACGAGTTTCGATAGCTAAATAAATGGATCTCACAATTTATGATCTATAACAAAAAATAGAAATAAAAAAAAAAAAAGAAAAGAAGATCCAATCGAAAAAGATGATAAATAGAATATTTCGAAAAAATCGAAGAATTAATTTTAAGTAGAATTCCAATTAAAAATATATAAGGATATGCGAATTAAGCGTTTACATGTTGAGACGCTGCGAAACCGAAAATTGTCTTGTGAATATTTTCTTGTCTTTGTAACTATTCTTATTGCAAAGAATCGTTTTGATGTGATCCACGAGAGAAAAAATACTGTTTCTACGGATACACTACATATTGCATTTATAAAGAAAATTAAGAAAACACACAGAAAGAAAAAAAGGAATAATGTAAAATATACATTCATATAACGTAAATAAGAATATTCTTATTGCGTTATATCTTTTTCTATAAAATTGGTATTATACAGGATATCTACTAAATTATTTATTAATATGTATATTACAGAAATTCCTCATTTAATTAATTTGCTATCTATTTTTCATAACGTTTACATATAATTAATTTCGCGTATTTATTCAGTTTATATAAAGTTCCAATTTTTATATTCATACATTATATATATTCGTTCTTTTTAAACATAAAGATTCTTTATTAAAATGAAAATGAAACTCTTTACTAATGAAAAATTCGAATATTGAAAGTGATTTGTGATTATAACATTTTCAAAGTGTAAATATATATATTAAAGAATATAAAGCAGGTCACACGTGTACCTTATATTCGATATTTTTACAATTCTTACTTGAGTTCCTATTACAGACAAGATGTAATTTATAAATGTGGTATCTAGTATACGTGGAAATCAGGCACCGTCTTGCCAAACGATTACTTTCATAATGTGCTGTGTTTTGTGAACTTGAATGAGAGAATCTAATGATGCTATACATATATACATATATATATGTACGTATTTGTGTATATATACATGTATAAATGTTTTCTGTGTATGTAAAATCAATACTTCTTAGTAAAAATTGAAAAAAAAGTAATATTAACAAAAATTGATCTTTCGAACGATAAAGCCCATTCTATATACTATTAATTATAATTACGATATTTGCATTAACGTTATTTTCTTCTGTTGTAACTTCAAGAATAGAAATCGTTGTGCATCTTGCTACTTTTTTCTCCTATTGCTTTGAATATATATGTTACATCGCAAAAGCATTCGAAACATATTGATTCATAGGCGTATAAAATACAGTGGATTTCCGTAAGAAAAAAAGATGTGTAAATTGTTTTCTTTGCAAGCACAAACTTAGTACTTGCATAGAATTATACTAATAGCAAATAAAAAATCTTATATAAATATCAGTCTATACTGCGATTAGTTAATCTTGATTTTGTTTTAAGTTTGATTTTTTATTATTTTTTGCTATTTTTACTCAAAAAGATAAAAAAAATTTGTTTTTAAAACAATAGAATAATCATGTACATAGGTAATTAAAAAAAAGATACAAATGAGTCTGTAAATACATAAAATTTTCACCATTTGTTTTAACTTTTATTAAATTAACATTTCGAGTGTGGATTAAAATTTTTTACATGATATCATCCACGATTTATGTTATGTATAAAAAAAACTGTACAGTTTAACATTTTTTTTTTCTCTCGTTTACTTTCTCTAACTCGTAAAAACGAGAAAACATTCATTCAAGCATTCAGAGTTCACTTACTCATAAATCATGCACAATCAAGGCGCTTTTCACCTTTAGTTTGCTATTCATCATATATAGTAAATATATCACCAAATACCTCGTCTATGTATGCATTCCCATTGATGAATCACTAATTCCTTATATATCCTTATAGGTGGAAGTACTTTGGTATAGAATATTATTTAGTGAAAAGCATAGAGTAACATGAGAAATGTGCAAAATCCGATAATAAAGCCGAGAATAAGTGAATCTCGTCTTTTACGTAGATTTATCCTTTGCACTAAACTATTTACTGCTGGAAATCGATTTGACATGTCATTTAATCTGGTTTGTATACGTTTGAATGTTTGTCTTTGCGTCATCAAATGATCGCGCGTTTCCATTGCTATGCTTATTTGATCATTAAGCAAACGATCCGAACTGAAAAAGAAAATTTTTATTAATCTTATATTTGCCAAAAAATGTAACAAACAGGGTACTTTATATTATGTACAAGTAATAGAATGAATCATAATAAAACAATTAGTATAATAATCATTGCTCACTTGTGAATATGTTGATTTTCTTTCATATACATTTCTCGTCGATTTAATCCACTCACATTTTTGTAATTACTATTTCATAGAAAATTTATAAATTCTTAATTAAATATTTAAAAACGAGTAATTTGAATAATAAAATAATTTGAAATAAAAAAAGTAGATATACGTACTCGATTTCTTTACGAACACTTCCTAATAAATCTTCTCTATCTCTTCTTGCAGCAAAATTATTTCTAATTTTATTGAATTCTAATTTATAATCTTTTAATATGTCTTTATGACGTTGCATTGTATGTAACATTGCAGCACCATTTGGTTGCAATTTACTCATTTTTTCATTTATAGAAAATAACTGTAACAAATATATAATTTAAATCATTGCAATATTTAACATTAGAATTTAAACTTACTTTAGCAAGTAATGTTTCTATTTCAGAAGCCATATTTTCAAAGACATGTTCTTCATCTAAAAGAGGTACTTCATCACTATTAACAAGTTTAGCTCCAGTATTAACACCAAGTTTACTGAATGCTACCAATTTAGCATCAATTTCATTTTCCAAATGTCTTGCTTGCCTTCTAAGATCTAAAATTAAATATGAAATTAATAATATCAAAAAGTACAAGCAATAATAAAAATAAATTATATTTTTTCTACTTGTTAGAAAAAGATAAATTTCTCAATGAGGTTAGGGATATTAATAATAAGATTTATATGAGATTATTTATTATTTTAATTATTATGAGATTTTAATTATTATGAAGTAATTTTAGATTTATAAAAATCTAAGTGCAAAATCAATTTTCAAATTATAATTACATATATTAATAATATAATTATTTAAATTATATTTTTTACATTCTAGTTTTACATTTTAATATAATGAAAATAAAATATTTTTAATATAACATTTATATAAAAAAAAATATTTTATTTTTATTAAATTTTGACAAAAATTTATAAAATAATAACGTATTTTTTGTTATATGTAATAAAGAAAAGTAAATTAATAGTAGAATGACATATGTCAAAACAAGCCATTATATTACTTGTTGCAAGATCTTTTAGCATTTAATATCAAAATTTTAATTTTAAATAAAAAATAAAGAACGAAAGTGATATTTATATTGGAGGAAATCTACCTTCCCAATCGACAGCATCTAATGCGTTAGCCATTTGTTGTTCGTAAAGCACGAACGCGATAGTTCCTTTTCTATGATATGTAGATAGATATATACGACATAAGTAACATAGCTTAACGGAACAGATGATAGACGTAGTAGTTTCCTAACAATATACCTAACCAACATATACATAGACTTACAGATAGAAGACAAAAAATGGCGAAAGAACTTAAACAAGGATCATTCCCATGAAACGATCACGAAAAATTTTGTATTATCTTATCATTATATAAATAAAAAAGAAAAAGAAAACAGAAAAGTACATTTTAAAATGATTTAAATCCTTTAGAAATAAAAATATTATTTAAATTAAATTAAATATATGTATTTAATTGTCTTTATTTTCATTATTATTTTAATAACATTTATTAAATATATATATATATATGAAAAATAAAATATTTTATACAATTATCAAAATATTAAATAAAAATAAATAAAAATAAAAATAATCAATAAAAATAGATAATACAAAATACATAAATCTTAATATATTTGAAATAAATTATACAATTAATATTTTTATTAAAATTATTTATTGATACAATATCATTTTGTATTAACTCTATACTCATGCAAGTACAGTTAGATTGAAGAGTACTTACTATATAGTAAGTAAACCGGTTTTCAGTGGGATCTCGATAGTTACAAAGCTACTACCTATGCCATGTTATCCTGATATTATTGTCTAGGAGCAAGAGCTAGGAGTGAGATAAATATAATTCAAAAATCTTGGATACTATTCAATTTGACTTCAATTCCTGAATAAATAATAATCTATTACAAAAATCTATATAGTAAAAAACTTATATGCAAATTATATCTACATAAATAAGAGAAAATAAAATGAAACTTTAATAAAAGAGAAAAAAAATTGAATTTATTTTAATTTATTATGATTGGATTAATTTATTTTAATTTATTATGAATGTTTCAAATAATTTTAAATATTAAGATAATAAATGAACAAAATCTGTTTTACCGTGTTCACGGGATAAGTAGGTCAGTTCTTATTCTCGCCATTTGCCGTTCGGCGGTGCTCGTGTCCTCAAGATATAATTTTAATTCATTCATAAGAACCATCGCAGCATGAAAAGGATTAACATCTTCTTCAATAATCATATCCGAAAAATGATCTTTTAAAAATCGTAATATTATATTCATTTGATGGTTAGATCTATAAATATGTATAAATTTCGAAATTATAATAAAAACTTTGTATTCAAATCGTATTTTAATAAAAATTGAAATTTAATTATAATAAATATTGTTTTTACCTTGAAGAAATTCTTAATTTTTCTTCTCCTTCGATAATAGGTAGTATCTCGATCAAACAATGCATTAGGCAACTAGTCGTTTGTACGATATAAATGTTTTCGAAAATTGCTTCGAAAGATTTTTCTTTCAAGAATGTCAAAAACTCTTTCTCTTTTTTAGGTATTTTTTTGATTTGTACATCAATAATTTTCTCTACTGATGTACTTCTTAAAGCTAAAATCATAGGCAAAATATCTTTCGTTTCTACTTGAAAAGCATAGTTCCTTTCGGTTAAAAATTTAATTTGGTAATTGTTATCAATAGTATCCTCAATCGTAAGACGAATAACAGGTATTGGAATTTGATATTCATTTTCTTCGATTTTGTATGAGATTGTACCATATACATCACAGAAAGGATTTTTATCAAATTTTGGTACATTGAGAACAACGGTAGCCATAACATAACTATTCGGTTGAATTTTATCAATTCGATATGAAAATATTTCATTAACTAGCTTCCAAAACATCGATATGCCATAAAGTTCATCATTATCCTTAAGAGATACATAAATTTGAGGATTACTTAACGTTCTGAAATAAAGTTAAAAACTTTATATTATTTATAAATATATAAATATATTTTTTTATGGATAAAATTGTTAATAATGTTTTATCAATATTTATTAAGAATTAAGAAAATGAATTAAAAATAATTAATATGAAATTCAATTGATGTAATATTATTCTGAAAATATTTATTATTTTTTAATTTATAATTTTAGAATTTTATTCTCATTCTATAATATTAATTCTATAATATTAGTATATGAAATAATGTATAATGTTTCATATTTCAAAAGAATTTTTGTGATATGTCAATCGATTTAAATATAAAGATTAGAAGTATACTTATTATTCAAGTTACTTATTATTCAATATTTAACAATAAAAATCATATTCAAAGGAGCATAAATAATTAAAGGGAGTCTGTATAATTGTATAGAATAAGATGATTTCAGTGTTGCGTTTGCGCAGATATCATCCAGGCAAATCGACCCGCGAAAACATTAACCAATCAGCATCTACGAACGAATTGGTTAGTAGCAGACGACGCACGCATGGAAGCATACGAAACAGTGTGTACCTCTTTTCAGTAATCTGCAGGATGCCGCCGTGATCGTGTGGTGTCTATAGTTTTCATTCAATAAATCAGTTGTGTCACGTGTTTCGCGAGTTCATAATTCGAAGAATATATTAATATAATCGTGTTTCGATTCACAGTATATTTTGTTTTCGTTTATACAAGATTTGATCAAATCAAAGAGAACCATTAATTTTGCAGAGAATGCAATAGATGCATCGTTAAATCCTGATATAAGGGCATATATGTCCACGCCAAGTACGTATCAAAACAAATAAACATGAAAACATAGCAAAATGAACCAGGAAATGTAATCATTATATGATATTAATTAAGTAGAAAGAGATTTTCTCTGACCTATTTGATATAGGAAACATATGCATTGATTATATTATTGCAATGTTGAAAAAAAGTTGAAATCTTTTTATTCTATTGATAATACCTGATTATATATATATTTGTTTATATACATATATAGACAAAAATTGATAAATTCTTATTATTTCTTTTTTTTAAATGTTATTTATTAAATATCTAAATTTAACGAATTTAAAATATTTAATGATTTATTTATAAAATACTTATTATTTAATGATTGATTGGTATAATATTATGTTATATTATTAGCATAATTAAAAAAAAACAAAATTAAATTTACGAAAAAAAAATTATCCATGTGCGCGCATATTTTTCGTGTTTCTATGCAAACTTTTCAATAAAACGTCCATCGATTCTTAAATCTAATGTTCTACTTTATAAATATTGCACGTATTATTTTGCAATGGCCTTGAAACTTCGCTGAATAAGCAAACATATATATTTTTATAAGACAATTTATTTCATTATTTTCTTTTTAATAATATTATATAGAAAAAAATCAATTTAATAATAATTGATATTAATATTAATATAAATATTAATCGATATTAGTGTAATCGATATAAAATATTCTATTGAATAGTTGAATAGTAGAAAATGTATTAGATAGAATTATTTATTATATTTATTGTTATATTATATTATTATTTATTACATTATTATATATTTAAGTTCATTTGAATTATACCAAAAAATCCTTTATATATATGATATGTAAAAATATTATGAGGATTTTATTTATATATTATAAAGCATTATTGTGAAATTAAAATGTATAAATTGATGGTATATATGTAAATTTTAGTTATTATTTTATATATGGATAGAATTATGTTATTTATTTTTTTATTCTTATAAAATTTTATAATTTTATTTCATTTTAAGTTTTTCAACAAATACGCATCCTTAAGAAAGAGACACGTGATTGCTGATGACTAATCATGTATATTTTATTTCAATATACGACATATTATTATTTTGAGTTTTTTAAATTTATTCCAATTATCTTTTTTTTATAAAAAATTATAAAAAATGTAAAAAATAATTTTCTAAAAAAAATTACGTATAATTTATATTTCTAATGAATAAATTAATTCAAATTTTGAAAAATGAAGTATAGAAAAATAGAACCAGTTTTATTATTTTATATTTATATTTAAATTTATATTAGCAGATTTAATTTCTTTAAGATTTATTCATTAATTTAATTAGAATAATTTAAATAAAATAAAAAATATATATTTATATTATTATTATTATATGAATTTTTTTTTAACAAAAAATTATAAATTGAACAGAAAATCGATAATTATTCAAATCGATTATTCGATATTATATTCAGATTAATAACATTTTTTTTAAATTATAAATATCACTTGAATTATATTTGACACCAAAAAAATTAATTTTTCGTATAATAAAGAATTTCTAATTTTTATTTTAAATTTTCGAAAATTAAAAATGATCAAAAAAATATATATGTATCAATAAAAATATAATTTTTTTATTTAATTTTAATATTTATTTCTTTTTAATACATATAAATTTAATGCAATATAGTATAAATATGTTTATATATAGAATATACAGAACAAAAAAAGTTATATTATTAAAGTGAAATTTTATAATTAAAATTTTAATGAAATATTTTAATTTTGTCAGAAAATATTAAATTTTCTTAAAAATTATGTGGTATTATATGAGAGTTAAATGTACAAACATTTAATTTTTTTTATTGATTAATAATAAATATGTTTGATTCGATTAATCAATGAAATATAGGAATCGATTCACCTGTTTCAGTTCGATATGAATATAGAAAAAAAATCATACATAGGGAGAAGATGACATTACGACGATATGTGTTCGCGGCAATTAGGCGAACACTGCTGGCTGCTGGTATCTTGACTTTGTTGATGTTACTTCTATCTAGCCAAGATGCCGACAACAATGTGCACCAAGGACTTTTGTTGGAGGTGAGTGATGATTTCTTATATATTTTTTATAAAAAAATTTTTCACACACGTTTAGGATTCAGACTAACAAAAAAGGCAGATCAGTTTTGAAAGAACAAATATTGTAAAAAAGCTACGAAACAATCGTTCTTATTATAAAAAATTATGTTTTTGTTCAAAATAATGAAAAATTATGTTCATTTTTCTTTTAAAAAAAATATTTTTTTATTTTTATAAAAAATAACATTTAATGTTAGAAAAAGATGATTTTACTTAATTAGATTTATATCACAGTATAAAATATATATATTTCATTATCTAATGAATATTTTTTTTTATTTTATATATTTTTTATATAAAAATTTATAAATTTTAAATCATTAACTTCACTTTATACTTTTATCAATAATCAAATGTTAATAGTTTTTTATCTGTCTTATTTTTTTTCTATTTTCAGTCGAACATCAAGAAATAAAAGTATGATTGTTATATTATTAGTTCATCATAACAAATAAATAAAAGATAAATAATAAAGAATTAAGAAATTAAATAAATAAGAAAATAAATATAATTTCATCTGTTATTTATTATTTAATATTAATATTATTTAATAAATTTCTATTCGATATTGCTGTCGTAATTAATACTTATATTCTTTGAACAATGCTTTACATATAATCTATTTAATGTACTATGAGTGATTATGCAAAAAATGATTTACTATATACCTTATATTCCATTATATTTTTTTCAATTTTATTGATATATGTTTTTTAGTTTATTTTTTCAAAACAAATGAATTCTAATAAAATAAGTGTATTTAGATAACTTTTTTATGCATGCTACGAGGATGATTTTTACTTATATATTTATTACTTCATATGATGGGAAAGAAAGATTAACGTTTCATTTTCTTATGAAATCATAATATTTTTTACTCTATTAATTTAAAAAAATATATCATGAAATTATTTCTTTCTGATTTTTTTTTTTTTTAATATATGAGAAAAATTATTTTCTCATATAATATTATATCGTTCTGTATAATTTATTCTTGAAGAATGATTAACTTTTTGCAATACCGTATCAATCTAAGATTGTTTGAAAAAAAAAAGTTTCTTCTCTTTTTTACCCTTTCGATAGAGTGGTTAGATCGAAACAGTTCTCAGTCTTACGTAAAGCAACGTAGATTGGCAGATTTCCAGGCGCAATGCGGCACACAAATGTAGCTACCTACAATTGTACGATACTACCCCTTTAAGCATGCAAAGAATGGTTAAAGTTACCCCTCAATCTCGACAATTACTCTACCAATATAAATCGATTTCTTGCCGATACGGACGATTGCAGTTTTATTTGATATTTTTTTAATGGTTCTATCAGGTAGATAGAAAATAGAAATCGATAGTTTCCTGATCATCAAATTTTGATTTTTTTTTTTAATAAAATTTTAATAATTTCCATATTATTCCTTGCTACAATTATTGTATAATAAATATATATTGTACAATATATATATATATATATGTATAATATATTTAACTTTTTTTGTATAATAAATATTTAACTTTCGAACAGCCGATTTTTCCAATTGTTAAATAATTTTATTTTCAAATAATCTATTTTTAGCACATATTACTTTTCTTAATTATCTTAATATGAACATATAATTTTAATTTTAAAAACAAGAACTATTTTTGAAATATAGATTATAAATAATCTGTAGTTTGATAGTATTGCTATTATTAGTATTATCTGAGGGTTATATCAATTAAAATTTAATTCAATCAAATTCTACTCAATTTGTAATAATTTCGTTTATTTTCATTTTAATTTTCTTTAAAATTATAATTATATATTTTAATTGGAAATTAAATTTAACAATTTTTACTAAACTATATACATAATACTTGATTTTGGGAAGAACTTTGTTTTTTTGATTTATTTAATTTTAATAAAATATTTTTTATAATTTGAATTGTGTAGAGCATAAATAATTTTAGAATTCAGATAATTTAACTGAATTTTAACCAATAAATTCTTATTATTTTATTATTTTTTTATAATGGATTTTTATTTCTCTTATCTACTTCTTTTATTAGCGTTTTGCAAAAGTTTCTAATATATTATTGTGTTTTTATCATTTTTGCGTTTAAAAGAAGAGAGTTATACTAAGAGCTTCGAGAAATCATCTTCGTGATTCTGCACGGTGTGGTCTCAATTCTCGGTATCGGTTTTAATTTTGAATTCCTATCCCGTGCGACCATCGTTGCGTGGTTTATTCTCACAGACGGTTTCAAATGTAATATTCATTTTAACTCTATTTATTTATTTCTTAGAATATTGAATTTAAATGAAAATTTTTGTAATTATATTAAATATTTGCTATAATTCATATGGAGATTGAACATTGAAAAAAAGATAGAATATAATAAACAATTTTTATATGAAATATTTTACATAATAATAGAAATAACCGAATATCTGATTTTGATTTAATCAAAGCTTAATATACAATTTTAATTTATAATTTAAAACTTAAAAATTAATTACAATTGCTATAGATAAATCGCTATAAAATATAATAAACAATGATAACAAAATGAATCAGGATTTTAAAAAAAGAAAGATACATGGATATCTTTACATGATTTCCTAAGTCACGTGACATTACAAAGGGTTAAATCTATCTCTCCAAACAAGCTTCGAATAGTATCTAAAAAAATTCCACGACTTCCTGTTTAACATACGATAACAGAAGCAAACATCGTTTTCAACTTTAGAAAAGAAGCAGTATATTATTGTGTTCACATAAAACGTAGTTTTAATTCTTAATCAAAGTATTTTTGATTGATTTTACGTGTTAAACTACAACACATAGATCGCATAACGATTTACATAAAATTATATTCGTTAGTGAGAAAGCGTAATACGCAAAGGAAGTTATACAACTAGATACAGCAAAGAGCCACAGAAGTATCTTCTTACGTAATGTGTATACAGATGATGGTCCACTAGAACCGGTCTATAATACTTTCCGTGTTTGACCGATGATATACAAGAAAAATATATTAGCTGAAAATAGATGATCCATAAGCAAATTGCAAAAGATTTCATTTTTCATTTTTATTTTTTTCAAAGTCCAACATGTTGTAAATTATATAATAATATTTCTTGTATTTCTTCTATAATAGAATTTATATTTCTTGAAATCTTGTGAAGGTCTTATAAATTTTTGTAATGAAACTTACACGTCATTTTCATTTTTTTTATTTAAATATAAAGGTTTTGTGTTTTTAATTTTTTAATAATTTCATTTATTATTTATTTCTTGTTACATTTATCCTTTATACCTGAAAATTTAATATTTTCTTTTTATTTTGTTTTTTGATTATAAAGAATTTTTTTAAAAAAATTTATCTAATTTTAAATATATATATTAAATTTTAATTAATTAAATAAACTAACATTTTTTTCTAATTAAAAGGAACCAATTTAGGAATTTTTTTCTTTTTGTTATATATATATTTATATATCTTTATATTCTTAGAATTATAAATATATATTAGAAATATATATTGTATGTTTCATATCGAAAATTAATACCATTAATTTCTTTTTAAAGGAAAAGTTAGATGTTCACTGTGAGATACTTATGAACTAGCAAGCGTGTTGCAATCGCTCTTAATGTCATTGAGAGTAATCATTCTCCTTGCAGAGTCCCTCGTTACGACAAGTGCACCAAGCTAAATAAGCATCATTTCAAATAATTTATTATGAAATTCATATCAAAGAAACAAAAAATTATTTTATATTAATCACTAAATTATTTTGAACATAGAAACCATTATTAAATTATTATTATATTTGATCTATAATATTTTCTAATAAAATTTATTTTTAAATAATAATGATTTTCATAATTCAGAAAATTTTAAACAAAATTTTAAAATCTTTATTTTAATAAAATTATTTTTTCGCTTTTTATAATTTGAACTAATATAATTTTTCGTTTTAAGGTATGAATCATTTCATGAACAAGAATCAAATGATAACAACGGATAGATAACTAGAAGCACATCGATTCGTCGTGATTGGAAAAATTATCGACATAGAATGAAACAAAGTTGAAATACGAATCGTCAAGAATGACGCTCTGGAATGTATATAGATTGTTGGATAATTATAGGTTAGATAAATGAGTAATTTATTCGATATTAAAATCGATTATGATTCATATTATTTATAATTTGAAATTTTTTTTTATTTTACAAAAAAACTTCTATTTTTATTATAAATTTTTGTAGTTGCATAAAGTTATATCAAAATAAAATATTTAAAGTTTTTAAATTAAAATAAAATTAAAATAAGACTAATTTTATTTTTAAGGAAATTAATTGAATTACTTGTAAATTATATTACAATAATATTATATAACTTTTATGAAGTATTTTATATAGTTACTTAAATTAAAAGTAAATATTTAATCTTTGAATTTTTTTAAAAATTAATCAAGCTCTACTCTTAATTATGCACTATTAATTGCTGGCAAATCGCTGACGACCTAAAATCGATTAAACTTGGCGTTCAAGCTTATCGACTCGAAAACTCGAAAGTAGGAACTCTCGAACAAAATGTATGTCGAAGAAAAGATTATTTACAAAATATCGATTAAATCGATTCAACAAGCTTAAGCTATAGCATCGAAACTCATTATTATTATTATATGTAATTATTATTAAATTATATATAATGTTTCATATTAAAAATGCATGCTGGAACATTGCTATCTGCGATGTAAACAAATGCATTTGAATTAATACAATTAGTCGCAATGATCAGCAAATCGTTTGTATATTCGTAATCACCAAAGATTCACTAGTTTCCGCAATAAAATATATATATTATATATATATATATAAATTCGTATATTTCCATAAATTCAGTAATATGATCTGATTGTCAGTGATTAGTTAACAGTACATAAAAAGATTTATATTCAAATCTATTAATTATTTTTTTATACTTTCTTACAAAGTTGTCATTTTTTTCTATAGCTCCATCTATACTCATATTATCTAATCTTCAATTGAACTTTCTCAAATCTGTTTTATCGATGTTTTAATTATCAAACTATGTACTTGATTTTTCTATATTTTTGAAATTGCATTATCTATGAAAATACATAAGAGCATGGATAGATGCAAAATTGAGGTGTAGTGCAGCATGCGCTGCACCACTCGTGTGGCCCATATTCACCGTGTCGACGGCGTCGGCGTCGGAATAGCTATTCGGCTTCCAGTCCGAAATCAATAAACGGAAGACAGTATTTCTATATTCGGTGTTTCCGCCTAGTCACGATCATTGCGTTCTACTCTCGACCATTAGAAATTTGTCTTTTTGTTGATAACATTATCGTTTGTTTAAAGAGAAAAAAAATTTTTTATTAAGATAGCACAATTGAATTGAGAGAAAGAATGTTAGAAAAATAGAATGTTCGAAAATCTATCTTAAAATTTTCAAATATATTGAAAAAGTTTTATTTTAATTTTTTTATAATTAAAATTGTTCTTAGTTAAAGATAAAATAATTGAGTTAAATAATAATTTATAAGTTATTTAATTTTATGTATTCTTATTTGATTTTTAATAAATTTAAAATATTTTTTATAAATTCAATCATTTCTCTAATATTAAAGTGATAGAATTAATATTAAAATATATCTAGAATTTTTAATGAAAATTTAATATTCAAATATATCTAATCATTTTGTTCTATACAATTGTGTATAGAATGTATAAATAGATAAAAGATAAAAGATAGATCTAATTCTAAGTATTCATTGATATTTGTAAAATTGAAAAATCAATATAAATAAAAAGAAATATACAACATAAATATAATATAATATAATATAATTTCAATTTGATTCAATTTTTCAATATTCTTCAACATTTATCAACAATCTAAAAAATTATATAATCAAATGATCAATTAAGTAGTTTACGTAATTCTCAATCTAAGTGTTTATTTCTTAGTTTTAACTCATAAGTATTCTATAAGCAATGATGTAAGAGTTTTTAAGGTTTCTGAAACATTTTCACGGATTTTAAGAAATCTTACAATTAAATGATCTATAAATTCTCTTTTTTTTTCATATCTTTTTATATCATCTTTTTAATTTAAAACTGATTATCATTTAAAATTGAAATTCTTTCTTAAATGAAGAAAAATTGTTTTTTATTATAATTTATTTTTATTTATTCCTTGATGTTTCAAAACTCATATTGGATTTAGTTTAAATTGTAAAAAAATCGATTATATAATGATGAATTTCAATGTCTTGAGATTAAATATAATTACCAGTAATAATAATATGTATGAATCATGAAATATTACTGGTGTATAATTATTAAAAAAACTAGAAAAAATTTAAAAATTTCAATTTTTAAATTTATTTTATTTTAAAAAAATCTTTAAATGCATATTAATAATTATACAATATATTATAAATTATTAATCTAAAATTATGTAATAATTTCAACATTATCATATATATATATCATATATATATATATCAAAAAGTTTTTTATTAACATTTCAAAATTTTGATCGAATTTTTATTTAATGTATATAATCTTTAAACCTATAAAAATTTTTAGAATGTAGACAATTATGCTTAGAATCTGTTCTGATTGTTCGATTATAATGTGCCAAGTAGGCGTACAACGCGTAATCATACCGAATAAGCAGCGGCGAGTGTTCTGATTAATTGCAGAAATTAGGAAATTGGATTAACCTTGCATGCAGATAGATGGTTGGCACACATAGCGCATGCACGTTAGTTAAAAGAAAACAGGCGGCAAGCTTTGAATTTTAAAACGACTTAAAAAATTCTAAAATTGACTTAAAGTTTAATTGTTCTGTTCGAATTGTTCTATTATAATTTATATCAATCAAATAATCAGTTTTACGATCTATTTATTAATTACTTATATTTTTTATACTTATATTGTATTATTCGCTTCATTATTTAATTATTTTATTTTATGTAAATTTAGATTAAACGTAGGATGTTAATGTTCGAAATTTAAAAATCATTATAAAAATATGAAAAAAAAAATAGAAATTTATTTTTTTTTAATTATTTAAATTCTTTAAAATATTTTTTTGTTAAGATATATTACTTATTTAAAAAAATATTTTTAAATAACACATATTTTCAATAAATTTGAATGTATTAATTTACAACAAAGAATATAAAATATAGATTTTAAATGAAAAAAAATAATTATTTATTTTATAGAAAAAGATTGAATGAAAACCGGTTTTTTAATTTCTTCTCACAAACAGTCTTAATATTTCATGCATTCAATTTTAATGATTACATAATGTCTTATGTGACATGATTTTATATATAAATAAGTTATATATTTCATTTGAAATAAACAAGGTAATGCATTTATCTATTTTCTTCTAATGTTATTGCAGTTATTTGTGCATAAAATATGAAAAATGATATTGATTGATTTTTTGTTTAAATGGATTAAATGACGATAATTATATCGATAAATTAAATATCGATTATTCTTTCCCGACTATTGTTGCTACTATTTAAAGTTCCACAATTTGCAATGAATTGTATTCACGAAGACATTTAATTTCAATTTTATAATATATATTCAATTTTGTGATATAATTCAAATTATTCTTATGAATTTCAAAACTCTAATAATATTAGAACAAATTAAATATACTTGTGCATTTAATGCAAAACAGTTTAAATCATGAATATTAAAATAAATATTAAAATATTTAAATTCTTTTTTCTTCTCCAAAATATCTAAATATTTGAATTTTTTTTGAATACTATATTTTTCAAGAATTATAATTTTTCCAAATATCTGAATTATAATTTTTTCAAATATTTTTAGTTTTAGTAGAATTTTTCGAATAAATTTTGAATTTTAGATTTTCATAATAGATATCTAAATTTTTCAGGTTTTCAATAATTTTAAATACATGAATATTGTTGTTTTGTAATTCAATATTGCTTTTTTGAAATAATTGCAGTAATGAGTTTAAAAATTTAATTTATTCACTAGAAATAAAAATGATATAATGTAATTCTTTTATCATGTTTAATGAAATATAAGAATATATATGTAACTTCATGTAATAATCCGAATTAGAAATATAATTTTGGAGTATTTGAAGTATTATATAAAATTATAATATAATATGAATATTAATGAGAAATCCTCAATAGGAGGATTCAAATCTGACACCAGAGGAAAAGTTGATGGAAGAAGCAGCAATCGCTGAAACTGAAAAACGATTGTATGAAAGAAGGAAATTTTTGGCAGATAAGTGCGCTAAAGAAGGTTTAGATCGAGCTGGAAATGATTCTCTTCATAGACCTAATGCTTGGGAATTTCTTGTAAATAGAGAATACCATTTAATATGGTGTAATGTTTTCAAAGCAGCCTCTACCTCTTGGATGTATAATTTTAATCTACTTGCGGGGTAAAAAATATATATTATATTAAAATATTCTTTATACGAATTGCTCATCAAATTAACAATTAATTAACAATTAATCTATAAATTTTATTAAATTTTATTAAATTTTTTAGATATAGTCCGCAATTCTTAAAGGCCTCAAAAGCAGTACCTGTTTCTTTAGCAAGACAGAAATATCCCAGATATACAGCAGATGAGTTAAACAAGTTCCTAAACGATAGCATCAGTTTTTTGATAGTAAGGCACCCGTTTGAGAGATTACTCAGTGCCTACAGAGATAAATTGGAGCACAGCTTGCCACACACATTTCATAGTAATCTTGGAGCTCATATTGTTTGGAACTATAGATCTAGGGTAAGAATTTATTATCATTAAATTTGATTACTTTAAGTTCAATTTAATTTTAATGTTCTGTTAATTTAACAGATTTTTTTATGATTTTTTTATTTTTAAATAAAAATTTGCATAGGATCCAAAGACAAATGGACGACATGGTCCAAGATATCCACTTTTTGAAGAATTTGTACAATGGTTATTATGTCAATGGAAAGCTGGAAATGAACTTGATATGCATTGGACTCCAGTTGTGATTTTTTGCACACCATGTCAAGTGCGATTTGATGTGATTGCTAAATTTGAAACGCTCCACGTAAGTATTTTTTGAAGAATTTTAAATAAATCGATACAATTGATCCATCTTATATTTTGAAAAGAATGTCGATTTTTAAAGGAAGATCAAGATTATCTCATAAAACAAGCCCATGTAGGGCATATCATTAAGCCAGAATGGAAAAATCCTACAAGAGGAGTTCAAACGAAGGATGTAATAAAAAATTATTTCGCTCAATTGTCAAAATCTCAAATTAAAGATCTTTATGAGATGTTTAGGTAATATGTCTTCAAAAATTTTGTATATAATATTTTTATATATAATGCTTTTAATACTTATAGTACTTTATAATAGTTATTATTATTATTATTATTATTATTATTATTATTATTAAAGTACGTATAATATTTTTTTATTATTCTTATTTTATTTCAGATATGATTTTGTGCTTTTTGGATATTCTCCCGATGAATATATAGCACTTGGAAGAGATGAAAACACGGTATTAATCTGTAAAAATTAATGATAGTATTTTATAGACAAATAACAAACTCATCAGCGTTTGAATTGTTTTTCTTTCTATTTTATCTCTTTTAAATCATATAAAGCGATATCAAAATGATATCAATTACAACGAATATATTTGATAGAATATTTCACGAATTAAGATGAAAAATAGAAACATACCAAAATTGTTCGAATAAACAATAATCATGCAAAACACTGCTACATTTAAATTTTTAATAAATAAAGTGTTACGATATATTAAATTGTTAAAGCCTAAAACGATTAAGCATTTGTAAATTGTTATAAATCAATGTAAAAATGATTTTAAATGTTTCGTATCTATAAAAATATTCAATTGCTTAAACATTATACATAACAATGAATTTTTTAGTACATAAATGTTTATGATTAAGAGCAATGCTTACTGTTAATTTTTTGTGCTTAAACATCGAATAGTTTAATACTTCGAAATAGAGTACTTTTCACTAGAGTACTTTTCTAAATAGAATATATAAAAATAATTTTCAAAGAATATAATGTAACATATATGTAAAGAAAATTTTTATTCCAAATTATTTCAATTTAATGAAAAAAAAAATTTAATCAACTATTTTATATTTGCGTATTTTAAAAAATATATGTTTTCTTTAATTTTATATATGTAAATAAATATACATACATATATGTGTAAACATTAAATATGTATACACATATATTAATGAACGTTGTTAAAATGGTTATTATTATCATTGTACCAATGATAATAGTATTCTCACAAGATGTAATAAATAATTAATAATAATTAAGACTTACAACTTCCAAATGCAAATATTTAAAGATTTATGAGTTTAAAATTTTTTACTATTTATTTTAAAACAGATTTTTGTGTTAAATAGAGTTATATCTTTATGATGAAACAGCTTTTATATAAAGATTTAATAATTGTTTTAAATATTATATAGTACTTATATTTAATATGAAAATCAAATTATTAAAATATTTTTTGTTAATAAAATCAAATTGTTTGTAAAATTAAAAAATAACAAAAATGTTATAATAAATTAATTCCTTATAATTTTAAATTATAAATACAACATGACAATAATTATATATTAATATAAAAAAAAAAAAAGAAAAAAGAAAAATTATTATATATAAAATTAATCTTATTTGAATAAAATTATAAATTAATTATAATTTAATTTAATTAGTTAAGAATATAAAATAATAATAATATATAAGAAATATTTAATTTGTTGTCTAAAATAAAATAGAATATAAATAATTTTTGATAATAAAACATTTATCAATGTGTTTACTTGTAAGACATTATTTTTGTTACTTTTTTTACTTATAATTTTTTAAAACAATAAGTTATTAATATTTATTGTAAAAATTTCTTATGAATATCTATCATTAACGTATTTCTTAGAAATCAAAACTTGTTTCTATATTTTATCCATAATTATCAATAATGTACTTACTTTTCTGAATTGTTCATTAGTTCTATTCCAATAACCCATTTGTCAGAAAAAATATATTTCCAATTGCTTTTTATTACCATATATTCACAGGAATCAGATTTATGTTTTATCTTCTTTATCACTGGTTGACCATCTATGGTGTACAACTACAAATTATATATATAAAATTTATGGATAAAATTTAATATATTTTAAAATTGATGAAAATTTGTATTAATATTATAAATATATATCATATTTTTTTTTACATAATTTCCTATTATATTAAAATATAAAATTTATGATTAATTTTAATATAAACTATTTTTTTAAGTTATGTATATAATATATATAATTAATATATAATTGATATAATTGAAAATAAAAATAATAGTAATATTTCGAAAAAAAGATATTTTTCCGAATTTTTCAAAAAAATTTATTTTTTTTCAAATAAATAATATATAAATAATAAACTCACATCACTATCACAATCCAATGTTATATTTTTTCCATATAACGCTTGATTATATAAAGATTCTAAAGCATGTTTTGTCATATCTTGAATTTCTTTAATGTCATTTTTTGTTTTCTGGATTCGAGTTTGCACATCCGACAATTGTTTCATTAAATGCTCTTCTACAGGATTGCATTTTGAAGTTGATATTGGTAACTCATCATCGCTGAGTGCAAACATATCTTCGTCCATTGAATCCATTTATATTTTTGAAAATAGACACAATATTCAATGAATACTTAATTTAATAATTAATATTACAAAAACATATAATATAAAATTTTTCTACGTCCATAGCAATTTGCATGATTCATCATGTGATAAATTAATTTTAAGTGTCATTTTCATCAATACAATCAATACAAAATTTAAATATATAAAATATCGAATTAAATAATGTTTAAAAAAAGAAAAAATTCAAGAAATGTCAATAATTTTCCAGATTTAATTTAAATATATGATATAAATTGGATAATATTTAAATTATAATAAATTATAATAAATAAATTATAATATGATTATATATAATATGATAATTCATAAATTAATAATTTATAATATATTTAATATATAATAATATGATTAATATACATATTTAATATATATATATATATAATAATATATATATATAATAGAAATCTATAAATCAAATTATAATTTTTTCTTTAATACCCAAATTTAATACCAACTATTAATAATATTTTAATCATTTAATCCCTATATTAAATGAATGTTATGAAATGATGTGAAATTAATTATATTTAATTTTTAAATTTCACATTTTGAAATATCATGATGCATTAAGTACTAAATTTATTTTATATTCATGTATTCTTTTATATTCTTTATTTTATATTCTGATTTAATTTGAGATTGCAATACAAAAGAAATAAAATCATAAAATAGAACAGACTTCATATTTTAGGGAACTTTGTATCCCATAGTTTTAAATCAAATTTTCAATCAAAAAAATTAGAAACTTATTTTCTATTAAAACATATATATTTAACCTAATTAGTTAATAAAATTATTAAAAAACAAAATTAAAAGTATCTTTTTTGTTATATTTTCGTACATACGTACTTAATATACACACCATACCACACGCACACACACACACATATATATATGGTAATCAGGGCACAAACTACATACAAGAATAGATTAACTATGCAATGTATTTTTATGATTCAAATTGTTAGACTTTAGAATCTCATTTTCGTGTCATTTTATCGTTATCAATCTAAAATCTGATTGCAGATTTCTGATATTTATTCTGGCAAAAATTATAAATAATATAAACAATTAAATAGATATCATAAAAATTTATTTCTCGAAATTCTTAAAAAAATTTTGCATATTATCTTTTGTTCGATTATATAATTTCTTAATACTAAGTTAATTTGAAAAAAATTTAATTGTACATCATATTTGATTATATTCTTCTGATACAAAATCGAAAATATGATAGATTTTTAGTGTGCTAAAAGATTAAAATTTATTAGAATAGGATAGAGACAAAATTAATGCTATTTGTTGAATATTTTAAAATTTTTCTTAAAAAATGTTTTTGATTTTTCAAAAGATAATCCTAATTCTTCTAATTTTCAATTCTTATTTTACTTTATTTTGAAAAGATATTGCTAGTACTCAAAAGATGGCATTAGCAATTAATTCTTATTTTATTTCGGTTTTCACAGCATTTACTATCTTTTATCTATATGTATATATTTCGTCTAGAAGTAAAAAATATAAAAAACTAAAAGCATAATACTTTTTATGTAAAATTACTATTTATATTTTTAATTTTTATAAAAATAAGTATATTTTAATATAAAATTCTATACTTCGTTTATATTTATAAAATATATTTATTTAGAAATCTTAATTTTTAAATTATTTATAATATCATATTGAAATTTAGTTTTAATTCTAACACTAGTAACGTCATAATCTTATTCTAAGTCGAATCGATAAGTTGAGTATGATATTAAAATAATAAAACCTTTGAAGCATTCTGATCCTAAAATATGAAACGAGAAAATATAGTTGATTTTACGTCTATTCTATATCTCGTTTGTGCCAAATATAAGATTATTTAGTTATTAAATATCAATTGATTGATAACACATATTTACGAGATTTAAAATTCAAATAAGTCAATTATTTTATTCATAAATATGTAAATATTTCTATATCAAGACTATAATTGAAAAGAGAAAGTGCAAAAATATTAAGACTATAAAATGCCACTTCCAGCTGCATTAGCTGCACGACTTGCTAAAAGAGGTCTCATTTCTGGATCAGAAAAACATGGTATAATCTTATTTGTATAAAATAAATAACAATTTTGTTTCCTTTTTATTTCTTTATAAATAAATTAATTAAACAATTGTGAAGTAAATAAAAATTTTATATCATAAAATATTTTTAGAATCTGCAAAAAAAGAATCAAGGAAAAAGATACATGAAGAAGTAATAGCTGAAGATTATGATAGCACAAAAGATGATATTAATCAAATTGATATATCACAAAAATTTATGGTAAATATTTTGAAAAAAATTTATTATTTATTGCATAGTGATAAATAATATTGTAATTATCTTTAATATATTGTTATAATGTAATTTAATAATAATTTTTAAATTTAACTTCTAAATAATTACATTTAAATAAATTTCTAATTTTAGGGATATAGTGGTTGTCCAAATAAATATAATATTTATCATGAATGTACAAAAAAATGTAAAGAATTATGGGGTCTTGGACATGTACAACCTTCTGATAAATATTTAAAGAAACAAATAAAATTAATACAAAGATATCCTTTACCAGAAACATGGAAAGCTGTTTATGATCCTGGATCGTTAGTATTAGTTTTTTTTTAAATATTTATATTTAATATGCATTTAATATTTAATTTATCAATAGGGGTCAACACTATTATTGGGATTGGTCATCTGATTTGGTATCTTGGCTACCACCAAGTCATCCAAAATGTCAAATATCTCAACCAGCTTCTCAATTAAGGGAAGAATTACATCTCAAAGCAGCAGATCAAGATGATAATATATCAAGTGATGACAGTGGTAGTGAACAAGAACCAATGGAAGTTAGTAATAACTTTTCAAAATTTAATATCATTAATATATTTTAATTATTATTATAAATAATTATTTAATTTTTTTAGGTGGATGAATTAGATATGAAAAAGGATAAGAAACCAGAAAATAGATCAAGACATAAATCAGCAGATATTAAAAGAAATCAAAGGTTAGAAAGATCTGAGAGTAAAGAAAAAAAAGACAGGACTTTGGATCCTATGGATCCAGCATCATATAGTGATATTCCTCGGTAATATTTTTTAATAATTTAATAATATAATATATTTAATAATATATTTAAATATAAAATATCAAATTTAAAATTTTCTTTTTTTATAGAGGAAAATGGTCTGATGGTTTAGCAAGACACAATGAAGCTAAAACAGGAGCAGATACAACTGCTTCAGGACCACTTTATCAAATGAGACCATATCCTAGTCCAGGTGCAGTTCTTCGATCAAATAGAGCTAATAAAACAGAATCAGAATCATCTAATAAACCTAAAGTATCGTGTCCTGAAAAACCAGAATAAATTTTTTGTTTTTATATTTTCACTGTATTATACTTATTGTGAACATTTATTGTAAATATAGCATAATAAATAAAAAATTCATGGAAAATTTTATTATTTTTAAAAAACAAAACTAGAATTTTTTTCATTTTCTAATTCCATTTGTAATAAATTTATTTTTTATTAAAAATTATAATTTGAAAATTACTTAAAATTATAATTACTTAAAAATATCTAAAAAATTTTATATTTTATATAAATGTATTTAATTTTAATTGATTGATTTACATTGATTAATTGATTAAATTAATATATATTATCTATATTTTTTATAATATATTTATATATATGAATTATTAATTGTATAATTTAAAATTTATTAAAACTTATTATAACATAAATATATAACTATAATTATATATTTAAAATTTATTTATAATTTATATATATATCTATTTCTTTAATAGAAATAACGTTAATAATCTTGAGGTCATTTTAATTAAAATCATATTCTATTGATGAATAATAGCCTATAATTAAAAACATAAGAATATTACATCATATTAAATGTTAAAATGATTGCAATAAATAAAATTGGATGATTCATTACAATTAATTCTTGTTAGATATGCAAATTTTTGAATTTTGCAGTTGATACTACTGCTGATATTTTCGAGTCTATGTTAAAGTTAACCTTGTTCTTGGCCTACTTTGTCAGTAATGATGCAGGGGAGCAAGCTCGATATTTCCAAGGGATGATACGCGAATAATGGAACAAATTTTCTGTATAAGACATTTTATTATTTTCACATATTTTCTTTAGAATTTTATTAACATTTTATCACATTTTAAAACGTAAATTTAATTAATAAAACGTCCGATAATGTAAAAAAGATGCAAACTATTTATAAATACTGAACAGTTAATTTGGGTGACATAAAAAATACGCATATGAAACACAAAAAGTGTTGCAAAATAATTACAAATGCATGTGAATTATAATTTTCTTGCATTTATAATATTTTATACACAATGAATTCAATTACTTGAAAATTTTCATTCGCATACTTTTAAGGTATGTATAAATTAATGTTTGTGTTATATTGTGTTAAAATAAATTGTGTTATATTTAACATTAAATATTTTTAATATTTTCTATGTATTTATTAATAATTGCATTATTTTTTATTAAAATAAAAGTTACATTCATTCATCAAAAAATTTAATTCAACGATTATATCCAGGTTAACTTATTTAGAAACACATGACAGATCACGAGTTTTCCCGCCGATTTTAAATTGTTACGTTTATAATTATTTATTCGATTATAACTTAAGTTTTAATTTTTTCTATTGAAATTTTTATTTGAAATTTGATTTTTAATAAATATTATTTTAATTAAATACCTTATCTCTGTATGAAACAATAAAAACGTAATATTGTATAAAGAATTAAAATCGATTTAATAATATTTATAATAAATCTATATCATTAAATTTATGATAAATAGAATATTACAATAATATTACAATAATATCAATATTTTTATTATAGATTTATATTTAAATAATTCTATGATTTTTTTCAGATAAATCTTATTTATCTATATCAGTTAAATATTTATGAATAGTTATCACAATCTCTATTTTTGAATTGCAATATTAATTATTTTATTAAACTCAAACACACATAGTTCATGCAGTTCTATGTAGATATGATAGATAAAACCAAAAGTTGTCGAATGGTGAGTATAATATATTATAATATATTATAACATTATATTAAAATTCATTTCACTCTATCATGATTATTCCTTCTTCTTTATAAATGATATTATTTTAGTTTTTTACCTAAAATATAATTTCAAACAGCATACTTATTGCCTTTTCTCTGATCTTAAATTGTTTAATAATATCAATTTTTTATTTATAGAATTATTTTTATATAATTTGTCAAATAAATAAATTAAGTTGCATTACAAAATTGTTTATATTAATAAGCTTTACATAAAAATATACATTTCAAGTGAGAATATTTAAATTTTCTTTTTCTTATCTATATCAGTTATCTTATCTTTATTGCATGTATATCTTGTCAGTTTCTTTAAATATAACATCTTTTATTAACTATTAACTATTCAATATTCTAGAAATTAAATTTTTTTTATTATGTAATTATATATTAATATATATAATGTTCTTGTGATTTATCATTATAATTATAATTATAATTAATAATTAATTAATTTATAATATAATCTAATTTATTATAAACATATAATTTAAATTATGTAATTTTTTTATATGTATTTTATATAATTTATATATATATATATATAAATGAATTTTTTTGTTTTATATTTTACTATTATATACTATTGTTATATTTTTACCATTTTATTTTAATTTTTTAAATTATTGTATAAAAAATTAAAATTTTAAATGTAAGAATATAAATATATAATAGATATTATCTTATTCCATTATTAATTTTTTTGATTTGTATTTTCTGTTTGATATTATCTATCTATTAGTTCTGTTTGATATTATCTTTTTAGTTAGTATATTGGTTAATGTTAAGGTGAATGCATGTATATATCAAGATGGCAATTGGAAGTATTATTTGTGGAGCCAGTACTCCTAAAATGAAGAGAAAAAAGGCAAAGGTATATCATGATTTATTTTCTTTATTTTTTTTCTTTCATTTAATATAAAATTTTTTATTCAATCCTTTAACACATTATCAATTATATTTTAATCAAACATTACATTTTTATAACATTATATTGATACTATAAAATATTTTTTAAATATATATATATAATATGTATTATTTCATAATTGAAAATAAATCATTTAAATACGTTATAGGCAACTGAACGCAGTTGGATAGAGGCAACTTTTCAAAAAAGAGAATGTTCAAAATTTATTCCAAGTGCAGATGATGAACACAAGTATGTAATATTCATGATTTTTTTATTTTTTAAATATTTTAATAAAATAAATTTATATCTTATATTTACATTTATTATAATAATAAATTATAATATTATAATGTCAAATATATGCTAAAACATTATATTGATTTAAATTATTATAGATTATAATTTTTTTATAAATTTTAAATTTATTATTTTTATAAAGTAGTTTGAATAAATTATTTTTTAATGTATATCATTTTTGATATTTATATATATATGATCATTACATATTTTTATGTATTTATTTATTCTTTTGTTAAATGTAATTGTTATACATTGATGTACGAAGAGTTTGAAATAATTTCAGATTTTGATTTTTTAAATTTCTCTAATAATCTGATGAAAAAATTTAAAGTTTAAAAAAAAAATTAATTAGTAGTTTTTTTGTAATTACAATAATATAAATTTCGAAAATCTTTTTTTCGAAATAAAAAATCAAAATCATTTTGAAGTTTTTAAACAATATTACAATAATATTAATTTTAATTTTACAGAATTTTATACAATAAAATTTAATAATTTATAATATGATTTTAAAATAATTTTAAATTAAAAAATTTAGATTGATTTCAGAAAATATTAATTTTTAAAATTTAATTTTTTAACATTAAATTAGTTATTTAATTTATAATTTCGAAATAATAACAATTATATATATATATAAAAGATTAAATATAAACAATAAATTTTTATTATTATTATAAATTTATTATAAATTGAATACTTTAGTTGAAAACATTTTCTTATCAGATTTGCAAAATGATATAAAATATATATATATATTTTTTAAAACTATATATATATTTTTTTAAACCAATAATATTTTTGCAGAGGCAATATGAGCAGAATAATTATAATAATGATGATGATCTTTGAATTATAATTTTAATTTATACTTTAAAAATTCTATTTTTTAATTTCTATTTTTAAATATACTTTTCTTTTTTCTTTTCTCTTTTACATATAATGTTTATAATTAAGTTATTTTAGATAATTATTATTGAAGATATTTGAATTCATTTCAAAATTTTTCCAAGTCATTACTAACATAATTCTTTATGTTCATTTTCTTTTCATTTACTTTTCTTTCTTTCATTCCATTTATAGGTTTATGCAAGTAAAAGGAGATAAGAATGCTGAATATGATGTGATTACCACTTCCAGGTGAGAGTTCATTGTGGGTTTTGTTGTGATTGGGAATCTTGCATTCTTTTATAAAAAGAAAAGGAATATAGATTTATTAAAAATATTTAATATTGCTTCTGCAAATATATATTTTTAAATTAAATATATTTCTGTTTTAAAAAAAAAATAATTTATATATTTCTTTTTTATAATATCAAGTATTTATAATACAATTATTATTAATACTGATACATTACATGCATTCTATATAGTTTTCATCAATAATGGTTTGTACCAGAAGGAGCTATTATATTTTAAGATTTTATAATGTATATTATAAAATTTACAGTAAAATTGCATTATATATTTATTGAATTGCTTTTTTTTAATTCATTGATAAAATTTTATTTATTAATTTATTTTATTTATTGCTTTTTATAAAACTTTTTTTTCTTTTAAATTCATATTCATATTCAACATTCAATTAAATAATTAAGTAATATTTATAGAATTATTATAATAATATTATATTTTATAATATTTTATTTATTTTATAATTTTATTATATTTAGATAATTATTTTATCAAACTTATTAAAAAATAATATTAATAAAAATTATTGTATATAAAATATTTGAATTTTTATTTCTGCAGTATAATTAGCATATAATTAGACTATATATTGAATTGATATATGTTGTAATGAAAAAAGTGATTAGGTGCAATAGAGTAAATAAAATAAAATTATTATAAAATAAAAATATTCTATATTTTATTTTATATATTCCGAAAAAATTTTTCATTTGTTTTAATCTTTGAAATTTATTTATATTTAAATGCATTTAATCTTTTTATTATTTAAATACATTTAATTTCTTTATTCTTTATTTTAGTAAAGATATCAATAAATAATTATTAACATTATAGATGTTGTTGTGGATATTCTTATACTCATCACTGCAGAGCTGGTATAGATGTTCAAAGTTACACTCTTAGCAATACCAAAGAAAAAGATCGGGAACAATGGTCTCCCGCTAAAAATACGCGTCCATTTCCTACAGATGCATATGGTACCATTGAGTTTCAAGGTGGACCTCATCCAACTAAAGCTCAAGTAATTAAAAAAAATATATATATATATATATTTTGAAGCAACATATTAAATTTTTTTGTATTAATATTTCGTTTTTAGTATGTGAGACTTGCTTATGATACAAGACCGGAACCAATAGTACATTTATTGTGTCGAGAATGGAATTTGGGATTACCTAAACTACTCATAACTGTACATGGTGGTCGTTCTAATTTCGAACTGCAGCCTACTTTGAAAAAAGTTTTGCGAAAAGGTTTATTAAAAGCTGCAAAGACAACTGGAGCATGGATATTTACAGGTGGAACCAATACAGGTAGATTAAAACAAATATTTAATTAGATTATTCTTTGTATCATTTAAATTTTATTATTAATATATTATTAATAATTATATCATAATAATATTTAGGTGTAACCAGACAAGTTGGAGATGCTCTGTTATTAGAAAGATCTCAAAGACAAGGTCGGGTTGTAAGCATCGGCATAGCTCCATGGGGAATTTTAGACAAAAGTCACGAACTTGTAGGCCGTGGAGGCGAAGTACCTTATGATTGCCTTTCATCTCCATGGTAAAAGAATTTTAATAGTTAATATATAATTTCATATAAATATTTACATTGATATTTAATGTAACTATACAGGTCTAAATATGCAGTTTTAAACAACCGCCATGCATATTTTTTGTTAGTCGATAACGGTACCGGTGGTCGATATGGTGCAGAAATTGTGTTACGTAGAAGATTAGAAAAATATATTTCAAATTTAAAATTACAACCATGTAAATATCTATTATATGTATATATATATTTATATATATAAATATTCTTTAATAAATTTCGTTTATAATTTCGTTAATAATTTTTTTATATATACTGATAAATTTTTCATTATAGATACACATAGCAGTATTCCTGTTGTGGCATTAGTCATTGAAGGAGGTACAAATACAATTCGATCGGTTTTAGAATATGTCACAGACGTTCCACCTGTTCCTGTAGTAGTCTGTGATGGTTCAGGTCGCGCAGCTGATCTTATTGCTTTTATGCATAAGTAATAATATGGTCAACTTTTTTATATATATTTTTATGTATCATATTTTGTCAATAAATAATGATAAAAAAAAATTTAGATACGCATCTGAAGGAGATGGAGAAAACGGGGATATTGAGGGACCATTAGAAAGTATGAGAGAACATCTTTTAGATACAATAAAACGCACTTTCAAAGTATCTGCCGAACAAGCATCACAATTGTACTCTGAATTACTGCAATGTACGCGTAAGAAACACTTGGTAAGTTTTTATTAATTACTTTATGTAAAAACAATAGATAAATTATAATTTATAAATTATATTTATAAAATATAATTAAATTATAATTATATACAAATAATAAAATCAAATTTTTATAGATAACAGTATTTAGAATAAGTCAAGAGCGACCACAAGAACTCGATCAAACGATTTTGACAGCTTTATTTAAGTCTAAACAATTATCTCCAGCTGAACAACTATCGTTATCTTTAATTTGGAATAGAGTAGATATAGCACGTTGTGAAATATTTGTGTACGGGCAAAATTGGCCAGCAGGTGCTTTAGAGCAGGCAATGATGCAAGCTCTGCAACATGATCGCATTGATTTTGTGAAACTTCTTTTAGAAAATGGAGTCTCTATGCGCAAATTTTTATCTATACCTCGGCTCGAAGAATTATATAATACCGTAAATTCTTTATTTTTTTATTCTTATATTTATTATATTTAATATTTATTTTATTTATTGTATTTATTATATTGATAATTTAGAAAGAAGGTCCATCAAATACATTGGGTTACATTCTTCGCGATGTTCGACCAAATATTCCACGAGGTTATATGTATACTTTGCATGATATCGGTCTTGTAATAAATAAATTAATGGGCGGAGCGTATCGATCTCAATACACACGCAGAAGATTCCGTATGATCTATACCAAAGTAATGAAAAGATCTGGAGCACATCCTCAACATTTACATCGAAATAGTTGTGTATTGGGTAACACTACTCGTTACTATTCAGGATCTGGTAGCAAACAAGATAGTTTAACGATGAGTTTGCTTGCTGAAACTTTGCCGGCTAATAGAGACACACCGCTTTTTGATTATCCATTCAATGAATTGCTTATATGGGCTGTATTAACAAAACGTCAGCAAATGGCTCTCTTAATGTGGCAACATGGAGAAGAAGCTTTAGCAAAAGCATTAGTTGCCCTTAAATTGTATAAAGCCATGGCACATGAGGCTGCTGAGGATGATCTTGAAACAGAAGTTTATGATGAATTACGAAGTTATGGAAAAGAATTTGAAAATATTGGTACTAATATTTGTGGTAAAATATTTATATTTTTTTATTATTATTTTTTTATAAAATAATCTTTTTATAGCTCTGGAATTATTAGATTTTTGTTATCGTCAGGATGACGATCAAACGAAACAACTATTAACATCTGAACTCCAAAATTGGTCTGGTCAAACGTGTCTTTCATTGGCAGTCACGGCCAATCATCGACCTTTATTAGCACATCCTTGTAGTCAAATCATTTTAGCTGATTTGTGGATGGGTGGTCTTCGTACGAGAAAAAATACAAATTTAAAAGTAAATAATTTAGATAATTTATTTTACAAAACATATACTATATTATATTTGATAATATTGTTTTAATTTGTTATTAGGTCGTACTTGGACTGATTTGTCCATTTTATATAATATGTTTGGAATTTAAAAGTCGCGAGGAATTGCAATTGATGCCTCAAACTCAAGAAGAACATTTAATCGCTCTTGAAGATGAGAAAGAAGATAGTGATTCCGAACATGGTATACCAACAGGTCCAGATGTCGAGGTAATAAATTATTTTTTTTACAATATTGTGATAAAAATATATTAAATAATTACATAATAAAGATTATTGCAACTTTAATAAAAAATTTTAATGTTAATTGATTTTTATGTTTAAAATATGAATCTAATTTATGAGTAAAAAAATTATTATAAAAATTCAGAACATAATATTAATTAGTAGTATAGTAGTATAGTATATACTTATCATTGCATTTATAAAAGTTCATCATTACACATTTCATGCTGCAATTATTATTTCTGAACATAGTGGCAATCACTGCTTTATTATTTTGAATAACTTTGTCGAATTTCGTCCATTCACAATATAATTTGAACGAAATTTTCATCATTTGTAAATAATAAATTTTCACGTGAATAAATGCAATAAAAAATTATCGCTTTTGAATATTTATTTAAACTATAGTGTGTTTTTGAAATAATTTTCAGTAACACAACTGATATATATGGTTGCTGGTTTTGAACAGTTATTTAAATAATTATTTGGAAACGTATACACATGTAGATTCTATCTATAGAATATTAAAAAAAATTTTTATAAATTTTTTTTATATTTATATGTGTATTACATTTATTTAAATATTTTATACAAAGTATAAAATATTATGAATAGATTATAATTATATTTAAAGTGTACATTTTATAATTTTCAATTTTATTTGTAGCAATATAATAAATATTCTGTATAATTTCATTTTGTTTATTATTAAAATGTATATTTAAGTATATTGTCTGAAAAGATATTGATGTTTAGTAATTTACTAATATTATATGATATAGTGTATCGATCGTTAATTAGAGGTATTGAAATATTTTTGTAATTCATAGACTATGTGGGTATGCGTATGAATTGTTTTTAGAAACGTCAGCGCAGGAGCCTGAGCGTACGCAACAAATCCAGCAGCCAACAAGGCGCTAAGGTATAACTATAATGACCTGAAATGCAATGATTCTATGATCAATAAGTTCACACTTTCTGGTGCACTTTTCAACTATCTTTCTTATGTTATTAGTTATCATCAAGGAAAACTTCTATTTATTCAGTATCGGAATCCGTACCGGTGAGGATGATAACTAATGTTTCTATTGTAAAACAAATCGTGTTGTATTGTTATAAATATTTAACAAAAAAGTATTGTACATTGTGATATTAGATAAAAAAAAATACCGCTAAAATATCGGTATAATTTCTATAAAACAAATATGAATAATACGAGTTAATTAATGTATTTTTATATATGTATATAAGCTTTATATTTTTTAAACCTGATATCATACCGATGTTTTTCATTTAGCGGTTAAAAAGTCTCTAACCATTGTCAGTCGTATGTTTTTGATAATTTATTCTTAATAATTTGTTGTTGTTGAAATACAATTTAGTATTCAAAACATTATGTTCAGGAAATTATTTTTAATTGAAACATAAAGAAAAGAAATATTGATGTAACTATATTTTAAATTTTCACTTTTCCTGCATTACATTACTTAATTGCACTAATCATTTATGCTTATAGCCATAATTTTTAATATTATCTGCACTTGTTATTTGTTATTTATTTTTATTCTTATCTGATTCTTATAGTACTGTAGTAATTGATTATATTTATTTTATTAAAATATACTTACATCTATTTTTTTTATCTTTTTTTAATTTATTAAATATTTTTAGTTATTTATTGCTGATGTGGAATTTTTTGCACTAAAACTAAACACAATTTGCACATACCTCAAGTAATACTCCCTTTTAAAAAATATATTACAAGTTCATCATATTTGTACATTTCATTCATAATTCTACATAATCATGTAGTACACTATGATACATACATAATAAGAAATAATTATATTTTTATAAAAATTAATTTTTAATATATGTATGTATCTATTCCTATAATCTATTCCTATTTCCATAATATTTTAGAATGTTATAAAGGATTTAGTATTTGCTTCTTATATGCTATTTACCATTCTATCCAAATAATTTCTTTATTTTGTTAGCAACATCCGTACTGTAAATGGTTTTTGAGAATGATTAAGAATTAGTAAAGATGAACATTGATATATGTCTCATTATATTCAAAAAATTCCTATCTGTGTGTTAATGTCCTGTATGATTTATTATAACATGTGCATATATATTCTGAAATTCTAATTTTTTCATATAGGCTTTAATTAGCAACGAACATACTACAACTATTGTGAAGGAAACAATTGTACAAGAAAATGGTAAAGTACTAACAGATAATGATGATGGAATTCATCGTGCATATGGTATTCATTCTGATTACTATGATATCAAGAATAGCAGGCCATTAAGATTGAGGAAAAAATTGTACGAATTTTATACAGCTCCAATTACAAAATTTTGGGCGAATGCTGTAAGTTTTATACATATATAAATAAATAAATTAAAAACTTAAAAATTATTACTACATATTTAATTTTATTTTTTATTTTATAGATAGCATATATGATATTTCTAGTTCTCTTTTCATACTCTATTCTTATACACATGGATGATCATCCATCATTAGCAGAAATTTATGCAATTGCATATATTTGCACATTAGGATGTGAAAAAGTACGCGAAATCGCAACATCTGAGCCAGCTACTCTTTCGCATAAATTTAGTGTATGGGCGTGGAACATGTGGAATCCCTGTGATGCAGCTGCTATTATATTTTTTCAAATTGGTCTGGCTTTGCGCTTAAGACATTCTACTCTTGATGTCGGTCGTGTTATTTATTGTGTCGACTGTATTTATTGGTATTTACGAATATTAAACATCCTTGGTGTAAATAAATATTTTGGTATGTTATTATACAAATTATATAAAAAATAGGCATACAAGTATATACAATATAATAAATAAATTTTATATTTAATATTTAGGTCCTTTAGTTACAATGATGGGAAAAATGGTAAAAAATATGACATATTTTGTGGTGCTTTTAATAGTAGTATTATTGAGTTTTGGAGTTACTAGACAGGCAATTTTGAATCCTAATGCTGAACCCAAATTTAGAATTATTCGTGATGTATGTATTCTCTACAAATATTATATATTTATACATTATATATATTATATTTTTATTATTATATATTCTATTCTTTTTTATTTTTTATATAAGATTTTTTTTATTCTTTTATTCTACAGATATTTATGGAACCATATTTTATGTTATATGGAGAAGTATATGCAGACAATATAGATCCTGATTGCGGAGACGAGCCAGGAATGATTCCATGCTTACCAGGCCGCTGGATTACACCAGCTGTAATGTCTATTTATCTTTTAATTGCAAATATATTATTGATAAATCTTTTGATTGCGGTATTCAATAATATTTTCAATGAGGTAAACGCGGTGGCGCACCAAGTTTGGATGTTCCAGCGTTTTACTGTTGTTATGGAATATGAACAAAAACCAGTTTTGCCTCCTCCACTCATTGTAGTTTGTCACATATATCTGGTGGTGAAATATTTGCTGCGATATATAACACAAGGAAAAGCAAGCAGTGGTGAAACATATGACAATGGATTGAAGTTATTCTTAGAAGCAGATGATATGGAACGCCTCTATGATTTTGAGGAAGATTGTGTTGAAGGATATTTTCGTGAGCAAGAATTGAAACTGCAGATGTCTACGGAAGAACGTGTTAAAATTACTACAGAAAGAGTAGAGAATATGCATTCAAAGATCGAAGATATTGACAAGAAAGAAAATACTCAAAATGCTTCACTTCAGGTAATTATTTATTGTATTATTAATAAATTTATTTTACTATAATATTTTATTAAAAAATTTTATAAAATTTTATATATTATTATAGGCAGTAGAATTTCGTATCCGCAAATTAGAAGAATTAAATGAACAGACTTTAGCACACCTAGGAGTTATCCACCGATTCATGGCTACTCATATGCCCAATATAGAGAGTTTATCAAATTTTGATATAGAAAGTCGTCAGCGTAGAGTATCAGAACGCTCAGAAGTTCTCTCAGAAACAGATTCTCATACACAACTACCGACTATCACGGCTAAACGCAAAAGATTAGTTCGATCAATGACTGATGCTACATTTCTCAATTTAGGCTCATCATTAGATGATGATATAATGAAACATTCAGAAACTATTATGTCTCGTGAAAACTTGAGTAGAAATGAATCTTCTATAAGTGGAGATGGACATATTATTCAAGATGATATAAAAACAACTACAAGCCAGGAAACTGAATTCAGCAAAATTGATGGTGAAAGAGAAACTATAAAAAAAGATTCACAATCGGATAGTAGAGAGACAAGCAGAGAACCAAGTGAAGAGCCAAGTAGTAAAGAACCAAGCACGGATCCAAGTAGACAAACAAGTAGAGAATTGAGTAGAGAAACAAGTAAAGATGCTACAAGTAAAGAACCGAGCAGAGAAGCCAGCAGTGAAGCACCAGCTTCAGAACCTATTAGACAAGATTCTATTGAACGACCTATCAGACAAAACAGTAGAACGCGTTCAGAATCAGATGACATAATGATATTACCTTCTAGTATATCAAGAGGTGTGACCTGGGCGGAACCGCGTGTTGCAGTGATTCCATCAGTGTCTTCAACAAATACGCAAAGATCTATTCTACTTGCTATGCGTGCTGAATATACAAGTATAACGGATGAGTTGGAAAGTTATTGTGGTCTTTTAAGTCCACCTCGAACACCGCCAATTTCTCCACCACCTTCAAGGGTTAGAAACTTGTCCGAAATGTCAAATCCTGAAATGGCTTGGCAAATTGAGAATGAACATTTACGTGATGCTGAGGAATGCGATTATCAACAAATGGAAGATCTGATACAGAGAAGATATATTGCAGATGATGAACCTTTGCATGTTTCGGATGAAGCTAGCGGTAGTTCATTCTTCATATCGAATGAATATAGACATCAACTTCGAAGAATTTCTGCCATCGATGAAGAGTCACGAAGACCTCCGCCTACTATTAGTGTGACCAGGGAAATTGAACAAACGCTTTCAAGGCCACCAATCCGAGATTCAGAAAATTCAGATCCAAATGACAAGAATTTGAGTACGGTACCTGCTCCAGCATCAGAAACTATGTGTTAAATAGTACAATTTTCTGCAGGTAATCTTATCTTAATATATCTTATGAATTGATTTGATTCAATGAGATTGTACAAGTTGAAGCTACAATGAAATATATTTTCAGTTATATTTTCTTTATTCATTTTAATGCTGAAATGTAAGAAAATAAATAATACAATATTTTAAATGAAGAATGTTTTAAAATTAAAATATATTTTTATATTTTTAATAAAATTTTTATTTCATTGTAGCATAAATGCATGCAATTTAAGTAAAATACATTTTTCTAATTACATACTTGAAAAATTATATTCGAAATTTATAAATCTTTTCTTATGATATTTTAATTGTAATTTTTAATACAATTTTTAGATATTTTTATTGCGTTTGTATGAATAGTTTGATTATTTTTATCCATAAAGTACTTAAATGCACATGAATTTGTACATATAAATATTAAAACTTGTTCATATCTCAATCAATTCGAATACTTAAATGTTTACATTAGAATTAGTAATTTTTAATCGATTTTAATTCATCATATACAATTTTTAAATAATTTATTGCTATAGTATAAGATTATAAAAATATTTGATTTTTATCATTCATATTTGTATATTAGAAAAAATTTATATAATAATATTTAATATACGTGTATTACAATTTATTTAAAAATAAGTCTTGTAAAGCATTCAATTATTTCTTCATAAAAAATAATAATTACAAATTTTATGTATATACATATATATAACTTAATTATTAATATTTTATTGCAAACATATAATTAGCAGAATTTAATCAATTATAATTAATTTATTTAACTAAATAATTAATGCTAGATTAAATTATTTTATATTTTTTAAAAATAATTTTTTTTAAATCTTTTTTTAAAAATAATTAAAAGGATTTTATATATATTATCGTATCGTATATGCAGTTAATATTAATAATATTAATTATAGTGTTTATATGCATAATAATTTATCTTAATGTTACAATATTCAATAATTGGATCAATTAAGTTATCATAACACATGTGGCAATTATTTCAAATATTTGAAAATTATTATTTCTTTAAATAATTAATATATTTTAATAAAAACTTTCTAATATGATTTTTGATATATAAATATTTTAATTATTATTTATATTATAAATGATTTCAAAGGTAAATGATTATGAAGTTTAAACATTTAGAAGTTTAAACAATTTTTAATTATCAATCATTTTTGAATTTTTGAATTTATGTTTGTAATTATACCATTAATTAAATATGATTTCTTTGGCTGTTCAAATATTGGAATTATTATTCATTTTTAAAATTCGTTAATTAAATTTTTATGATATATGCGGTTAAACATATAATTACTCACAAAATTGAGCGTCATTTATAATAATTACAAAAATTAGAATATAAATATAATCAATAGAAATATAAATAATACAGACATGTTCAAAAATAATATTTTATTTATATATATGAATAAATAATATATAACAAAATTTTTAAATAACATATATTTATTTTATAAGCAATTTCGATTTAAATTTATTTTTTTATTATGTAAAGAAACTTCCAAAAATTAAATTTATTCTTGAATTTATCTTAATTTATTGGCAATCTTAATTTATTGATAATCTTTATGATTCATTCATCACAGTTCAATAATAATTTTTTTAATTAGATATATTTTGAACTACTTCCTATTGAAATTTATATATAATTTTTTTAATAGTAAAATTTATTCTACTACCACATATTTTATCTTTATTTTACTTATCTTATTTTATATAAAGATTTAATTTTTAAATATAATTTTGCATTGCAATATTAATTTTTTGTTTCTTATTAGCCATTTTACATTGGATTGTCAATTTATGCAACAATTGATTTTTTAAATTGTTTACAATAATAGTTTAAAAAATATACGCTCAATTTTTTGAGGAAAAACTGTACATATGTATTTATTTTAATGAAACTTCTAACAAAAAATCTTTCTAAAAAAAATTATGTTCCGAAAAAATTTATATTGCGACTTATCTAAATCAAGTACAATATTATACGAATGTTATTCAAGTTCCTTCCATTTTCTAAATTATATATTTTTCAATTTTTTTATGCGCACATACATACAATTTATTTGTTATTATATATTATAACAACGTGAAAATTCGTTGTTTTTCCCGTCCTTTATTCTATTCGATGGAATTAATCATAATTTTTTAATTTTTTCGTTTATTCGAAAAAATACTTTATAAAATTATAAGAAAACTATATATGGAGTGTAATTATAAAAAAAGTGCCGGATGAAATAATTATAAATAAACAAAAAAAAACTTGAAAAATATAATAAAATTAAAAATAAAATTATATATCATTGAAAATATATGAAAATATATTAATTTTTAAATAATTTAAATTTTAATTATGATATAATATATTTAAATTATGCAAATATTGAAAATCAAAATGATTATAATTAATATTTTTTTTATAAAGTATTTAATTTATATATTCAATCAATTCATTCCATTAATAATTATATTGCAAAAAAAATCTAAAATATTTTTGAAAACAGTTTTTTTTTATATTTTCATAGTATTAATATAAAATTACATAATTCTATTTGAAAAATACAATATGTTTTTAGAAAAAATAATGCGATAAAAATAATAAAAAGTTTAGTTATATTTTTTTTTAGCAGAATAATTATTTTAAACGACACTTATTTTGATATACTCTATATATATATATATATATATACATGAATATATATGACTATATAATGAAATCAAATATTATTTTAACAACGATAAAAATCAATAATGCAGTTTCACCTAGTTTTGTTAATCAAGAATTTTTTTTCTTTTTTTTTTTTTGAGAAATATAAAAAAAAGTACGTTTTATATTTTTTATTAATATTACTTTAGAATATTAATAATGTCTTTAGCATTAAAAAAAATTATATACTTTAAACATATTCAAAAAAAAAATAATAATAAGAGAACAAAATTCAATACCAATTGTGTTCAAAGATTTAATCGAAAAATTAGGTGAAACTTGGTTATTGAAATTCTCAATGTATACATATACACACATATACATATTGATACTGATGCAATGTTTTTTAAAGAATAAGAAATAACATTTTTCAGTCATGTATATGTAATACCAGAGCGAATGATTAAAAAATACACCGAAGGGAATTAAAGCGGCGTATGCTTAATCAAATATTAAGTACTTAGCATAAAAATAAATCACATAATTATAAATTTATGAAAAATATTATATTGGCTTTAAGTACGATTTCGTTTCGGTAAATTGAAGCCAAAAGATCTTTTCAGATCCGAAAACGAGATCGATTTTTAATGTAAATAGTTCCCTAATATTTACATATAAATGTGACGTAATATGCAGCTTTATTATCTTTCAGGCACGTGCGAATAGTTTCGATTGAAAATAAAAGAAATCAAATCATTGTTAAACTTTTATGTTTAACAAAGATTTAAATGCTAACATTATTAATACATTATGTTATTATTATATAAAAAATGATTGATTTTGATGGTATATATGAAAAAAACCGTCCTCGAACATATTATCATTCCAATATATAGACGCAATTGCATACATGAAAATGAACATTAAAATAATTTAAATATGAATTAATATCACGCTATATTAAATTCTTGCTTTTTAAGATATATAATCTGTTTAGAAATATACCGAAATCGTAAATCAATATTTAATAAACAATATATAACAAAATAATATATTTGAATACTATTACAAATTTGTATTGTAAATTGCCAAAATAATTGTTGGTTACATTCTTTGTAAGAACTATATGTACTTATGTTTTTTTATGTCAGTATTTTATTTATCGAATAGAACTGTTCATATCAAATAGTTCATAAAATTTCTTTGCACAATTTTATTTCCATTTTCGTACATACTATTGCTAAGAAACAGAAAATCGACAAATTTTGACGAGAAATCGTATTTTAATATTTTCTAATCCTATTTACCACTAATATTGACACAATAATATTAAACAAAAAGCAAATCATTATAAATTACCATAATCATTAAAAAAATTACTATTAGTATTTTTTCATTGCAATAATGAGGACAAAGTACAATAAATTCTGGAATTTATTATAGTACTGATTTTAGACATATTTGCGATTTTCTCATAATTGTATATCGATATAAACGCAAAGTATCATTGAGCGATTCGCACGCGTCTATCGTCATTACTGCCGAAACATTTTTATGAATTTTTTGAATGTATATTTAGGGCCTTATCACGCACTACCTATTGCGTCAAACACAAAATATACGGACCACTTAAAACCAAAATAGAAAGAATAAAAAAACAAAAACCATAATAAATGAACCATATCACGCGGATAATTAAGTTCTTAGAAACGAAAGTCAATCCGTGTTAATATATGTATATCTATCTGATATGCAACTAATAAGCAAAACACAATATTTATCGTCTAACATAAAAGTAACAAAAATGTAAACGATAAACAAATGAATATGCCTAATTATATGTATAAAAATTGTGTATATTTAGTAAATATGAATGTTCGTTTTAAGATGCGGACAAAACGAGGCAAATTTAAGACTGTATCACAAGAAAATAAACGCTTGTTTACTTATTTTATTCTAGAATCGGTAAATATAAACGAGCGTAATGAATTGTTAATATAAAATCCAATATAAATAGTGATGCAATGTCTATTTAAAAATATTAAATTTATTATTGAATTTAAGAAAGAAATAATTGATTCTTTCTAAAGGAATTGAATTTTTAATTTTTAAATCGAATTTGGTAATAACAGTAATATTAATTAATTTTATTTAAAAATAATAAATTTATTATTCATTTATATAGAATTTGTTATTAAATATTATTGTTATTTAATATTAAATATTTTAGTAATATTTAAACTTTAGAAAAGTTTAATCTCTGTGAAAACTATCTGTATGATGGTAACACTGTCATAATTGGTAATATTGATTGCTAGTATTAGATTATCGATTCATTTAGACAAGAATTAATAAATTGAATTTTTCAACATTGCCCAACGAATTAAAATGATATTCGTGAAAAAAAGTGAATTAAAACGAAAAGGTGCTATTGTGTAAATTAAGCCTTATATAAATAATCGATAATTGGAACGATCAAGCATCGAACACGTTTGCGATTTATCGATAATGATATTGTACATATATTTCCATAAAATACTTGGTTATAAATTTAATTCGATAAATATCAAATTGTTTGAAAAATTTTCAAAAACAATTTTTCTTTCTCATTTTTTTCTCATAGCAAATTACATATATTCTACAACGTTAATGTTTGCTATCAAATATTTTCAACAGTTTTTAAGATTTTAACAATAAGATATCAATACAAGCGATGAATCGAATGATAGAAGAAATACAACGAGGTTACAATCATAATAACATATTTTAATGAAAATTTAAATTGTGTAATCTTGAATAGTACAAAATTAACGAAAGTAAAATGTAAGTAAAAAAATTAAAAAAATATGTTAAATAATTTTTTTTTATGTATTAATCGCTAACATTCGTTTTTCAATATCTCGCTGTATTTCTTTTACGAAAAATATATCTTAAATAAACGATTATGTATCCAATATTAAAATCGCCATGGTTTACTATAACAATTGTCACCTATGTGCGATATAAAATCAAATTTGCTCAATGTATTTTGTGCATCATTCTTAAGCATATATAAGCTTATTTGAGTACAATTTTTTTTTTTACTTAAATTAAAAAAAGAAAGATACGGAAGTATTGAAAACATTTTAAAATGATCTATTTATTATTTTTTTCTTTTTAATAAACAGATTCTGTAGTTTTAAAGAAGTTATAATGGATTTATAGATAATCATTTTTTAAGGTACCAAAGGTTTTTTTTTCTTATGCTTATTTCTCATTATGGAAACACAAATTGCTTATATATGTCCGTCAAAATCATATAAATGATTGAGCCTGAATATATGTTATATTATATTTATAAACAAATGCATAATACTTTGTTGATGACAATGTTTCATTATATATCATTCAAAACAATTACAAATGATTCATAAAACATCAATCATTTTTCATTGTCATGCATTTAATCGCAAGCTCAAAACTTTTTTAAAATATTGACTTATATAAGCAATAAAATTACAAATTTACTCAAAATATTTCACGAGAAGAAATAATAAATAAATATTTTCTTATATTTGTTATATTTAAGTTTATAAAGCTCAAACAACTATTTTTCAGAGTTTAATTCATTCTTTATTTAAAAACATATTTATTTAATTATTGTTTTAAACAATATATTAAATATATTTATTTTATGAGACGTAATATTAATAATTCGTAACTATTGTGATAAATTTTGCACCTCTTTTTGATCGATATTTATGTAGCCATATAATTATTATTAATCATATAATTAAATATAATGAGGTTCGAATGAATTTTATGTTTAAAAACAATCAGAAAAATTTTACATTTAAAAAAAATCGGAAAATTACATGAATATATAACATATGATGAACGAGATTCATAATGAAAAAATATTTGATGTAAAGAATATATATATTTTTAAGATAACTGAAATAATATTGTTAAACAATGTTCCTTCACTTCGTTACCTTTATATATTATTAATAATAACAATTTCCTATAAACATATATAATGTATAAATAAAATGGGGAAAAAATAACAAAGACGAAAAATTAAAAATTGCAATATAATGGATTATAGTTTTTCAAAAATGTCCAGTTTTACATTATATCTGATACTGATTGTCTTTTTATGTTTTTAATCCTTGAAAAAAAATAAAAGAATTAATTATTGGAACATAGTGCGAAACGAAACAATAATTAGACAATAAAGAACAGTTCTAAAAAGCAATCATGCAAAGGAAAACGTTGCGTCTCAAATTTAAAGAACTTTCACTTCTGACTGAAAATATATAAAAAAAAAAATCTTTGAATTTCATATTTTTTTGTAGTACTTTATTCTTTTGAGGTTATATTGTTTACAGAAATTCGAGTCACGTGAACGTTTTCTTATAATGCTATATTACAATCATTAATCGTAAAAGATAATCATAATCAACAAGGATTAAAATCATGAAAAACTGTTTGTTAAACTTTTTGACATGTAAATATCTCGAATATTATAAATATATTCATGTTTTCATCCACCCATTAATCAATTGTATATTATACAATATAATTGTATAACACGATATAATTGATAGAAAAAAATCTTGAATTATTTGTTGTTTCTCAATAAAATTGAATATATGTAAATTTTTATTCTTTTGAGCTCAAATCTTTTGAATATGATTTAAAAAAAATGTTAAATGTTTACCATATCATAAAATAATGATTTTTAACTAATAATAATAATAATGAATAATAATTTTTAAATATTGTTAAAAACAGAAGTTTTGTCGAATGTTTTTAATTGATTTCATGAAAATACTTTCGAAACATTTTTAATTTTTATTAAAGTTAAAGTTACAAGCCAATTGATTTTTGGGAATTATTATTTTTTATTTTCTCAAATAGAAAATATGAATCTATAATCGTCCAACATTGTTATAACATTTGCTTAAGAAAAAATATGATTGACTATATATCGCTGTATCGTCAATTAAATTTTATAAGATACTTTGTAGTAATTTCTATCTTCTAAATGGAATTAATCTATTCCGTCTTCTTACACATTCAGCATGCTTATTATTCTACACATATATTATAACGATTTACGAATCTGATTAATTTAAAACACACGCTATATTAATTAGGCTAATTTGCTTACGCGATATATTGTAAATTCGAATCTTATATTAATCTATATTGACTGGAATGATTAAGAAAAAACAATCGATTGTAATAAAGAAAAAAATAATAAATAAATAAATATATGTATTATATATATAATCTATGAGAGAATTTCAAATTGATATATACATATATATATATATATGTATATATTGTAATTCAATATTAAAATCAATTAAAATATATATCTAATATCAAAGTATTCTCTTGCTTTATTACATATATCCCTTTTCTAATTACATTGTATTTTTAAATGTATACAAATGTAGATTCACTCATAACTTTTTAAATTTAACTATATTATAAAAAGGAAATTATATTAATAAATTTTTTAATTAAAAAATTTTATAATGATTAAATTATATGATAAATAATTGATAATAAAAATTGAAAAGTATATAATATAGTATGCAAATGTAGTAAATGGTGCATAAATTATGTTCTTTAATAATATCAGAAAACAATTTTTAGAACTTTCTCCATTGTAATTAATGAGTGAAAATAGATATCAGTCTTTTATAAATATTATATTGGAAATATATATTGGAAACAAAAACGGAAGAAAATATATTTCTTTATTCATTGATATTCATTCTGAAAAAAATATATTGAAAAATGAAAACAGTTCATTTCAATGATCTACACGAGAGAATTTCAAATTGAATGTGAAACATATAAATTAGGGTCATGTTTAAATTGCTTTGAAAAAACAAAAGAATCGCTTTCATCGATTTTACTATCTTCACTTTCACAATTTACAATCTATAAAAGTATTACTTCTGGACGCATTACAAATAATGCAAAATTCCATGATATTAATATGAAAGAATTAATTGAGCCATAGAAAATTTGAGTGACAGCAGAAAATTTATGAGAAATGACTTTGCTCTTTCTTTTGAATTCCAAAGAAAGTAAAAGGAAATGTTTACATTCTTCTTGTTTTGTTCCAACTATGATTTATATTATAATATTTTTTAAAACTTTATTCTAATCTTGTAATTTATAATATTAAAAACTTGTTTTTAAATGAATTATTAGTAATTAAAAAAAATTTTCTCATGAAAAAAAGACTAATAAATGCATTCAAGTTGAAAATAGTTATCTCAGCATCACTCTGCATTCCTCCTCACTTTCCTTGCACCATGGAAATGGCCTCGATAAGAGTAACCCTACAGCTTGTTTCAAAAAGAATGCAATTTCATTATTTTAAATCTTAATTTTCTCAATTTATAATTAAGACAAAATTCAAAGCTTATTCGCACGATCAGAAAAATTACGTCGTTTAGAAAAAAAAGAAAAACGATAACTTCTCATATTCAAATCATTTTCAATAAATATTTGAAAAATCATTAAAATTTATATTAATCTAAGAAAACTATTTTAAAAATATCTAAATTTTAATTTTATAAATCTGTAATTCTATTAATTTTATGTCTAAATTTTAAGAAAGAAAAATTAATCTTAAGATTAATTTAAAAAATTAATCTAAAATCGTAAAATTGCTTTTAAATTAATTAATAATTAAATTAATATAATTTTTGAAAATGGATAAAAATTTTGAAACGTCTTCTAGTTTACAACTTAACATCACTAACATTCTCATTATAGTAGTGAAATTGACAACCTGTATATGCATTTATGTTTCTCAACAAGAATCCGTTTCTCGAAAGAATGATTAATAGGTCTACTAATAATTAGATTGCTGTATCAAATAATTCAACAATTGGACTAAACAAAATATTCATTCCTCTAATTTTATGATGATGCATAATTATGAGAAACTACGACTAAATGATTAATAACGGATTATATATTGCGAACTGTAAGAAAAATCTGTTGAATATTTTAGGAATGTGAAATGAATTTCTAAATCTATAATTTGTTATGAAAATGTCTTAGTTTGAAACTTAAAAAAAAAAATTAGATATATTTTTAAAATATTGAAATCCCAAATAAATCTAAAAATTCTTAATTTTTTTAAATTCTAGATACATTTAAGTAAAGATAAAATTTCTTAATTAAGTATTAAATTAATTAAAATTTGAATAATTAAATCTAAACCAACTTCATATAATTTAATTTGGAATATGTTTACTCGTTAATACAAAATATATAAAAGTAGAGTTAATTCTCATTAATTTCAAATGATAAATCAGTTTTTATATCTATATAATCGTAAATCTGTATAATCTTTAAATAAATTTTTTAAAGTCTTTTAAAAAAAATCAAAATTCTTGTCTAAAATTTTTGTACATTTTTTTTATGAAATCAGTTAACGAAAAGTAAAATCGTAAATAAAATATAAAAATATAAAAAAGGAAATCAATGTCTTATTAGATCGAAAGATCATTTTAATTGGATTTATAAAACATTACAAAGATACACGGATTCATAATCGCATCCGAGCGAGACGAATGTTTCTAATTGGTATGAAAAGAGCGAGGAAGAGGCACAGTGATACCAGAGAGGTAACTTTCGTTAGTGAGAGCGATATTCGTCTGTTTAAGAGCTGCCAGTTTCCACTCGTTCGTCGTGATCGCAAATATATTCCCCTTCTTCGATGGCAATCGTTAACGATCACTTTCTTCTAAGTAAGTTCCTTCGAAGGATTTACTCGTTCCAGTGATCGATCCACCGCAAGGATTACTCGTGCTCTTGCTACTTCTCTTACATCTTCGTTAAATATAGTATGAAACATTTTCTTCACTTATTTACTCTCACTGTGTGTGTGTCTATTTAATACAGATATGATGTCATCTGAAAATTGAATCGATCAATTAAATAATATAAAAGTTGAATTATATATTGTGGCAATTAAATCGAAGAATATGAAAAGCATGAAATAATAAAGTATACGGGGGGTCGAAGAAGACAGTTGGTGCACTTTCCTTGTTGGAAATGAATTTTCGCGGTGGACTGGCGATACTTTTATTCATTCTTGTGGAGATTAATTGCGCGATTTTGAGAATCGTACAGGAAAATCACTTCTGTAAGTGCATCATTTAAATATTTTTGCCATAATAATATATAATCACGTATATAATATAATATGTATATAATATATTTACACATCTCTGAATTACATAAATTTTTTATTTTCCTTCTTTTTGTGCTAAGATCTTTTACGAATATTGATATTATCGTTGATATCATAAAAGATATCTGTTTTTTTTTCATAAATAAAAGATTATTTTAAATAATAACTTCTTTCAATTCTGAAACAGAAGATTATCTTTTTTATTTCTCAAGTTATACTTATTTATATCAATTCAATACCATTTCTAATTCTTTTTAATCTTAATTATTTTTCTTAATTTCTTTGATCTCTTGTATAAATCACAAAATCACTCAATTTATACGCATTTGATCCATGTATCAGTTGGCTATGCACAAAAGTCAACTAGGTGGAAAACATGAGTTTTTCAATAACAGCTTGCGGATGTCCAGCAGCGTCGCATAGAGAGCCACGTGCGATTCTGTCAGCGAAGAACGTCAATTCCTCTTCACTGGGCGAGGAGGAGAACGTGAGGACAACAACAGGTCGAATATTCAACGGGAAGCCGAGCAAACGAGGCTCTTGGCCTTGGCAGGTGTCTCTCCAACTCCTTCATCCAAAGTTAGGATTTATCGGTCATTGGTGCGGTGGTGTTCTCATCGAGCCCACTTGGGTCGTCACAGCTGCTCATTGTATTCATAAGTGGGTTTCATTAGATTTCTACGAATTTAGTAATGAGAGATTATCAATATATAGAGTGACTTGGAAAATTTGAAACGAATAAGAATTAATAAACATTGGAAAATTTCAATAAAATTATAAAGAAAATAATAATTGAAAAAAATTTTTTAACAATGATACTTCTTATTTATTTTATTAAATTAATTAATCTTATTGCAAATAATCTGTTAGAATTTTTGTCTTATCAATTTTTTAATCTTTAAAACACAATGCATAAATTTTAATAAACATTAATATATATTTTAAGATGCAAAATAATGGATAGTTTTATTTTTTTTTTCTCTCTTGAAATACAGAAAAACTTGGAAGAAAAGAGTTAAAATTAAAATGAAATATCGTGTAAGCAAAAATGAAAACAATAAAATCTCGTTGCTAAACTAAAATATATATATATCTTCGAATCGCCTATAAACTCCAATATTTACTTACAGTGAGCTTTTCAATTTACCAATTGGTGCACTATGGACGGCAGTCGTCGGGGAATGGGAATTAAACTCCGGTGGACGTGGCTCGGCAAGGCTACCTGTTGAACGGGTGATCCTCCATGAGAGATTTAACAATTATTTACACGATATCGGTATATATAAATCATTTTAACATATATATGAGAAAAATTTGAAATATTCGAAGTATAAAACGAAGTAAAAATTTTTTCAAGTATTATAATTTTATTTTTCTATAAATAGATTAAAAAATAGGAGAAAAGATAAATTAATAAAGAAATATTGTTTCTAGCATTGATGAAGTTAGCTAGACCAGCTCCTTTATCTAAAGTAGTACGAACAATATGTTTACCGGAACCGGAAGAGAAGCTTGCAAACAGATATTGCGTCGCTTCTGGCTGGGGTCAATATGGTTCCTCTCAGTCACTTTCCACTGCACTTTTAGAAGCCTCAGTGCCATTACTAGATCTTGAAAAATGCACGAAAGCTTATGGAAAATCGGTATCGCTTCGGAATGGCCATCTTTGTGCTGGTCATATCGATGGCTCGACCGGAAGTTGTGTGGTAAACAATATATTTTTATTTTAAATTAATTGAATCTAAGTTATAATTGAAACTTAAAATCTTTTCAAAAGAATGCAAATTTGTGTTTCTTTTTATTTCTATTCATTCAAATTCAAAAATGTCTCGATCGTTTAAATTTATAACACGTTTTTATGTTGCATCATTGTATCATTAAAATCTACTCAACTAGATTGAAATTTTTACATTTTCCCAATAATCACACACAATTTGATCCTCATGCTCGAAATGAAATGATGGATTATTCATTTCAATTTGATTGATATTTATATTTATTAACAAATTTCTCCAAATTTAAATTAATCCTTCTCTTATTAAATTTTAATTTCAATAATATTTCACGAAGTATATTATATTATAAATATTTTTATAATTGAATGTTATTAAAATTATATATTCGTGATAATGTAATAAATATATTTTAAATATTTTATAAGTCTTATTTTAGTCTTTTAGTAATATTGTTATCGATATTTTTCTAAATTTATTAAGCGTTTAAAGTAATATATCAAATTTCAAAGAGAAAATATTGTTCAGGGTGATTCTGGAGGACCATTACAATGCCGTCGCGCAGACGGTGTATGGCAACTGGCAGGCGTCACTTCTTTTGGATCAGGATGTGCCAGGCCAGGATATCCTGACGTCTATACTAAGATTCAGTATTACGTTAAATGGATAAGAAATACTATGAGCAATGACGACGATACGCAACTTTTTTAATTTTAATCAACATGTTATAACTCACGTGTACCTTGAAATGTAGATAATATTTATGTAAATATTAATGTGAAGTAGAATCATTGTATATATTGATATAAATATACACAATTTTTGTATGTTTCAATATATAATTAATTTTAGAACAAAAGTTTGCTTTAATCTTCGAAATATATTTTAAACGAATCTGATATTAATTTTAACGTTCCATAATTAATTCTAAATTTTCACCAACCTAAATTTCTCGTTATATATCCCACTTTCCTTTCATTCTAAATATTCTACGCATTAACATAATTTTCTTATCGATTCAAGTTTCTTTCCAATTTCGAAACAATTTCAAAAAAGATATTTGTACAATTGAAAACCATAAAACCTCGATATTCCAATAAGAAATAGAGTAAATACATACACGTGTGTAACTATATACGTGTGCACGTATAGAATGAAAGCGTAGCCAGTAGCAAGTTCTAAAGAAAAACCATTTGCCAGGGGCTAAGATATCCATCTATGCACACCATGTGTACATGCATCGAAACGATACCGATGTCTCATGTTGGGAATACCAACATCTGCATTTATATGACTCTCGTGCAGGAGAAGGTAATCTGAAGTTGTTTCACTCTTTCTGAACGTCGTGGATTCAACGTTACGCAACCTCGTGATTGTGCGTATGACATGGGGAGGCGATTGCATTTCCTCTTTCTATCTCATCCACCTTTGTCCCTCTTCAGTCGATGAAATTAGAAGTATCGATCTATAGGGAATGCGTACATTGTGGTAACTAAGAGAAGCAGAGAGTACACAAATTACGCTGAGGTGCATCCATTAATTAGCTTAATACGACCCACTTAACATACGAAAGGATCCTCTGATCAAGTTTCGTTTGCAGAGCTGCTTATTCACTGTGTTTCTGTTATGCAAAATTCCATATATCATGTTCAAGTGTCATGGGTTCATCAATTTATTTGTATTCTTACATGTTTGTAAATTAAAATTAATTAGCGATTACTTTTTTAATTACTTTTATTTCTTTTCTCGTTTGAAAATTGAAAACAAATTTAAAAGTTTTTAAAAATATATATATTGGTTGGTTTTATGAATAATGGAAATTAAATCAATTTATAAAGATTCTGATATTCTTATTCTTGAATATCATGTGAGAATATTGCATTAGATTTATGATGAATAAAATATGTGTTTTAAAACATGTAATAATAAATTATACATATTAAAGTAAAGTTAAAGGATATGTAAGAATCTGTAAAAACGTGAATTACAAAATTATTAAGGAAATTAAATTTTAAATATAAAAGCTGTACTATCATACATCAAGTTCAAGCAAGCTAGCAGGAACAAACTTCTCCATCTAGAACAATAAATAAACTTCAACAAGTTTCATAAATATTGTTATTTTATGCATTTATGACTAATTACAAGATATAGTTATATACTATTTCCATAAATTTTAAAAAATAAGAAAAAGAATTATAAAAATTAAAAGAATATAATAATCATTGACCATGAATAAAATTTAATTATCTAATCGATTAGATCTTATATATCCATTTGCATTAATTAGTAACTATTAATTACATTAGAAGTCTGACATAATGCAATAACACAGCTACTGTTGTCAGTTTGCGTGTTTTGTATTATTTTGTTTAACAAAAGTCTAATTAAATCATACATTACATTTCATTTAAAATTATTTTATTAATTTCTACTTTTGTAAATATATTTTATTTGTAAATATAATAAAATTGACATTTTTCTTAATATCATTATTTCTGGAAATAATAAAAATCATGAGTTGCTTTACATAATGTAATGTCATTTTTCTTCTGAATTGCTTTTTTAAGGATAATTACTTTCACCTACGCTATTAGCTGATTAAACTTGGCGTAATCTCAGGGGAAGTTGAAAAGGTGTGTCATTTAACATGAAATTCCTTAATAATATTTCCATCCTATCATTTGATTCGATATTATTGACTGTTATTTATAATTATCTATAATATAACGGGGGAAAATAAGAATAATAAACATATTAATAAATTTGTTAAATTTCTTTAAGCTTTTATATTGTATAATAAATAATATAATATATAACAATTAAAGATATTATATCGTGATTATTTAGTTATTATCGACAAAATATGTTTATAGAAATTTTTTTGCAAAAATGATTATATTAGTTCAACCCTTACTCTGTTTCTAAATATAGTATATGCTTATACAGAATATATGCACGCATCTCTACGCGTATAATGAAGAATGATTCAATCTAGAAGGAAAAAGAGGCTTACACATTTGTTTTCATCGTAATTAATAATATGACTATATTCATATTTTTTCCCTTTTTTAGTACAATAAATTTTTGTAACAATTTTTTAATCCTTTTATGTTTTATTTTCCAATAAACTTTATTTTTATTTAAATTACACTCTATAAAAGAAAATTAATAGAAACTAAATGTTAACGCATATAAAGATTACAATTCTATTCATACACAATGTGATATCTTACCAATTCATTATTTTTATTTTATAATATGAAATTCTTTTTAATAAAATCTATAAAATTTATAAAAATTAAATCCATATTTTCTAAACTTAAATGTAATCTATATACGTCTGATGCTTAACTCAGATTTAAGTTAAATCTAATTTTTATTTAACTTAAACCAATTCAAATTTTAATCTCTTAATAGTTATCTTAGATTTAATTTAAATCCAATTCGAATCCTCGACTTTTTTTAAATTATTCCAAATACAATAATTAATTAAGAAATAATAAAAAATCTATTAGAAGTATATGCAACATTATGATGATATCCTCATTCAACAATGCTTAACAGCTAGGCAGAGTTGACATGCGCGTGGAATCGCGTCCGTGAAACGAACAGGGAGAGTGCGCGTTCCTGATCAGTAGTAGCACACTTTCATCGTAGCGAGGAAAGTGAGTAAGTCGAGTGATTCGTTTCGTCCACGTCTGAGGAATCATCCACGCTATACACACGGTATACACGAGCGCGCGCTCTGCCCACGAAAATCATTTGCACGAGTGAGAGAGCTCGTAGCAAAAAAGAGAAAGAAAGAAAGAGAGGAGTAAGCATTAAGAGAAAGGAAGAAACATCTCGGCGAATTCTATTCGATCCAGGAAAAATTATCGTTTTTTACCCGTGTAATCGGGTGGGGTGCTTGTTAAGAGAACGAATTGTTCAAGAAAGTCGAAATAACAAGGAATTAATAATTGTGCAGCGTATAGAATTCTATTCGTATAGAAAAATACGAATAGAAAAATACGGTATAGAACAATATTTAATATCAAATATGTTTAAATATAATATATATATATATGTATGTATGTATGTATGTATGTATGTATAAAAATAGGAAAATTATATAATAATGATTAATATCGAATAATATTCTCGATAGGATGTGAATAAAGAAAGAAAGTAAAAAATGATTCATGAAGTCGCGTGTCCATTCGGTTTCGCCCTTTCCAAGGGGAGAATAGAGGAGGCGTGAGGTAGATGAATCATTGAGTCGGCCTCTGACGTGTCGAATAAAAGAGGGAGGCGATCGAAGAATCAAAGCGGGGCAAGGTTGCAAACCAAGTAAGAACTTATTTCCATGTCTACGATTGGTTCATGTTCATACGAAACGTGAACGAAAGTAATATGATTAATAGCAGAGAATTTGTTTCATTTAAATGACAGGGTGAATTTGTTCGATTCAAAATGGCTACCGATTTTATTATATATACACTACTTTTATTTGATATTATTGGAGAAAAAATTCGTTTAAAAAAATTGATTTTTTTTCTGTCGAGTATTAGATGTGTATACTAATTTAATGATTGTTAGAATGATAATTTTTATGTATTCTTAGATTTTTAGAAATCTAAAAAAATAATTTTTCATTTAAGAAAATGTATATATTTAAGATAATATTTAGTTTTATTTTCAAAATTTTCTTTATTAATTAATATATTATAGAATATATTATAGAATAATTTTATACGAATTTTTCTTTTTCTTTTTTTATTTCTTTAGTTTCCAACAAGTAAATAATTATACTGAAAGATGAGTAAAAATAACGAGAATGGAATATCTCTGGCAACACCTCCAGCTATTCACGTTGGTCCCATAGTGAATCCAGGTACTAATGAAACCATTTCTATCGTAATACCATTAGCAACTGTTACCAGTCAAAAAATTGAAAATTCATGCAAAGATTGCAATAAAGATGCCAAACATTCCTCTAACAATGTCAATTCTCGACCAAAAAATGATAAAACCAAGGGATGTCCTTATCCTGGTTGCACCAGATATGGTAGAGCTTTCTCTAGAGCACACGATCTGAAACGCCACATTGCTCGTCATGAAATGAGAAAAGAAAAACTATGTGATTATGAAAATTATAAACAACGGCAGAATGATAAAGAAAGTATTGAGAGTATAACAAATGGAATAATCAATAGGCAACATATTGTTTGGAATAACGAATCACACGAAAAATCTTATTCCTGTTTACACTGCAAGAGGAAGTACACTAGCGAGATTAAACTTAAGGCTCATATGAGTTCTCATGAAAAGGTATGTGAAAGTTATGTATATTTTTAAAATCAATAGAAGAAGTTGGAATCAATATAAGAAAATATTGCATTTTCAATTATCCATATTAAATGGATATCTTGTTCAGATAATCAATAATTTTGTTTTAATATAAAATATCAAGTGTATAATAGCATTCATTATTCAATGCAATCAAAAAGTTTCTCAGAATTCAGAATAGATCTAGATTAAATTATCTTTCTATTTTCGTAATCATTTTTTTATCAATAAACATAAAATAATCTGTTAGTCTGACAACTTTATTTATTAATCATGCAATTTCAATATTAGATCTATCCATATTTATATTATCAATATTTAACAGATTCCAGGCAAGAATATGTGTGCTCTATGTGGAACATGTTCCCGAAACGAAGAAGAATTACAAGAGCACATGAAACAGCATACAGCAAACATATTAGAATCTCAAGCAGCATTAGAGAATGGTGAAAAGGAACAACCAGACAAAGAAGATGACTTCCTGCTCGAGGAAATGTTACTTCTCAATAAAAATCCACGAAGAACTATGCAACAAGAAAAAAATAATTCAAATACAGTATCTAAGATAAGATGTGACTACTGTTCCAAAACTTTCAAAACCAAATGGACATTGAGCTCCCACGTAGCGGCTCATGAAGGCCGTTTTCAATTTGATTGCGGTCAATGTGGTAAAAAATTCGTCAGAAAAAGCCATTACGAAGGTCACATGAGATCCCACGAGGCTGCAAGACCTTATGTTTGCGAACAATGTGGAAAAACATTTAAAGAATTGAAACACAGAAGAGAACACACTAAAAGGAAACATCCTACCAATCAAAACGCAATCCAAACACTTCTGGATAGCATTAGCCCTTGTGGATCTGAGGAAGTACCCGTGGATCAAACGAAGTTCACGCTTTTGATGCCTGTTAATTTTTCCGTGTAGTCTTGAACATGATTTATCCTAAAATAGTTAAAGATGATTAGATAAATGCATAATCTTGTTAAGTATGGAAAACGATAAAAATTTTGTTTTAATATGATACAAGAATTTTGACATTAATTTTGATTTTAAATTTAGAAGATGTTAATTCCTTTTTTAATGAGGATTAACGATAAAACAGGGTTTGAAGAACTAAAGTAAGATTTAAAATGAAAGTTTTTAGAAAACAGTTTCTGAAGGATTGCCCTTTTATAATTGTATATTGTGGAATGATATATATTGTGAAATGAAATTTTATGAGAAATTATTTTTATGAAATTTTTATTATTTTAGACTTTACTAATTTTCAATGAATTATTTATTTCACAATATATAGAAAATTGATGATATATAGTCATTATAACAATTGTAATTATTCTTGTACATTCAAAATTGCGATTATATATAATTTAAATAATTTTAAGATTCTATTTTTTTGTGTCAATAATTAAACAAACTGTATATTATTTCTTGAAATATACAGATTAGATAAACCAAAGACAATCTCAACATAAAAATGACATACAAGCTGTACATATATGACTCTAATAAATCAATAAATCAAAAAAAATAAATCATTATAAAAAATAAATATTTATTATTTTCGATAATGATTATCATTACTTTTCATTAATATGAAAATTTTACTAATTTGAAAATTTAATTGATGTGAAAAAAAAATATGAAAAAATGTAATACAAAAATTGTAAAATAAGAATCGAAGTAAGAACTCGATTAAAACGATAACAGCATATCGCTTTTGTTTTGCCTTGTCTGACATTTTTAATTTTATTAAATTTTTATCCAAAGGCAACGTTTTAATTAGATCAAAGTGTAATGTAATAACGAGGAAAACTCAATTAGTTATTCAACATCATAACGACGAAAAGAAAGAAGAGAAAAACAAAAAATACGCAAAGTAGCATCGACTGCCAAACATCAAAGGATATCATCAATTTATATCCTCCATTTCTTTTCCTATTTTTAATGTTCCTCCATTTTAAATGAATGTGAATAAACGAGCAAAAATACCTATTATAAAATGCGATCAATACCAAGAATCGCAAATAGATCAAGAAAAATTCCAGAAAGAAGAGAATTATTATGGCTATGCGTTGGACACGCTTCCGCCGGAAGTTTTGGAAATGATTCTTCGATTACTTCCTCTTCATGATGTAGCCACTACCGTGCGTTTGGTTTCTAGGTGATTTTTTAAATGTTATTATTTATTTCGGTGTTCTTCATTAATTTATCACTACGTAAAAAATTTTTTTTTATAAAATATGATATTTTACTTTATTGTGTACCATTATATTTTTAATTTTAAAAAAAAATTAAAAAAGAAATTAATTTAAGATTTCATATATTTTTTCTCTGTATTTACCTACAAAGTTTAATCATAATTGCCATTTTAATTTTGAGATTATTTAATAAATTTTATCCTATATATATTATATTTTAAAAAATCATTATTTTTATGCTTTTTAGACATTGTTCAACGGTAGCGGCTGCAGTTTTAAATGGAGCTTTTCTCACTGCTTGCACAAAAGTAGAAGGATTGATAAGACGTAACGAAGAACTAATGAAAAATGCAAAAACAGATACCGAATTATTGGCTTATAGCAAAGCTCTGAATGCTCTGGAATTGATCAAAGCGCAATATAAAATGTTACGAGCCGTGACGTGGAGATATACACATCCACCATCGAAGCAACAAAAATTTTCGCGACTTTGTTTCTACGCGGGCAGTTTACTTGACAACCTGAACGAACTTCTTAACCGAATTGCAAACTATCACCCATCTATTATCGGTCCTCGTACCTCGGAATCGAGTGTCACTTCTTTTATAGCCATCTGTAAACGATTTATGAATTTTTTCGAAAAAGTCTCTGAGCGCAGAGTAAACAGGTGAATTATTTTATAAAAGGATACTAGCCTTGGTATTACGATTCAAATTTTTAATTTTTTTTTTCCCTTTGGACATATGATAAAAAATATTGAATAATTTCAAACGAATCTTAATGTTTCAACTAATCCATAAAAATTTAATTTTTTCCAATTATTTTTAGTATACAGAAAATAATTTCTAAATTTTGCTTACATTTATGGATTAAAATGTTACGCGACGAAATAATATTAGTAGATCGGCCCTAATCTCCGGATGCAAGGTCGTAGATGTTTTGGATTGTCTCGTAGAAGGTCGACAAGTACTATTTTTCAAAGTATCGTCTAACAGAAGAGGTCTCGGTGGAGCTGTAAGCATGAAACTGAAATACACAATGAAACGTGCTTGGTTTACCTGTTTAGAAGTTACAAAAAATACCGAAGAAAACTCTTGGAGGGACGAACAACGTTTTATGTATCTTCGATTACGACGTCTAGTGGGTAGTGTGAACGAGCATCTCTTCGAGAATTTACATTACGAACACGAACTACTCTTACAGGTTACATTTGCAAAGGCGAGAGAAACAAAACACGAAACGAAATATTATCATCAATAAATAGTTCTATCGATATTCTTTCCTTCCTAGATTCCTTTGACACTTCCATTAAGACCTCCACCAGCTTCCACTTACTCGGGATATGGAGAGTACGGTGGACGTTTCTTTTACTATGGAAATATGAATAAATATGCATATGAAAGTAAATTCATGCATACAGTGAGCACGGCAAATCTAACAGTCGAAACTGAACAACAGGTCCAGAGACCACCGTCATTTGATCTAGTGATTGAAGTTGATTTAAAGTGCACACCAGAATTAGCGCCACTTGCTGTCAGATCGATTTTAAAATCTGATGAATTTGAAACCAATGAGTCGAAAACACACAAGAATCAGCAGCTCTATTTACGAATGAATGTCATATGCTCAGCGTCGATAGCTAATAGATTACCTGGTAATTTTGTGTGGGAATTGCGTAGCCCACGACATGTATGTCAAAATTTGTGAATTACCTCGGTTTTTACATTAAAATATTACACTATAAAATATTGTAAGCACATACATTCGTAATCATATACACGTATACATATATACACATACATACGCGTGTATATATATGTATATATATTGAAATTATACAATTATATATCTTATATTAATTTTTATTGTATTAGCTATATGTGTGTGTATATATGTGTATATATATATATATATATATATGTGTATATATATATATATATATATATATACACAAGTAAAATATTTAATAATAGATATTGGTAAAAGAATAATAAAATACTTTATGTATATGAATGACAAAAATTAATATATATATACAAACATTATTTTATTATAACATATTATACATATAATAAGGAATTACGAAGATGAATACCAAAAGTATACACTTTTATTTAAAATAAGTATATATTTTATATAAAAATTAATTTCTACTATACATTTCGGTAAAACTTTCGGGTAAACTTTCTTCCTCGTAATTTGTTTCCGATAAAATTGACCATGTTGTAGTATTCAATTTCTTAGCGCGATTTTCCAACAAACCATAAGCAAATTGATTCAAAAGAATTCCTTTAGGTAATGCTATACCTTGAAATCTATATAGTTTTTCTTTATCCGGAACTTCATGAACAGCGGTAATCGTACAGCGTCCTACTAATGAAGTATTTCCTATCATAGGTCCCTTACTAATATCTATATGATTTCCAATTCTATACAAAGTAATTTTATTGTTGTTAGATTTTACAATTTCTGGTATTTGCGTTAATTTTATAGGATTATTTTGGAATATATCAAGTGCTATGCTTTCTGTAGTATCTATCCTCTCTATAGGTAATTCCTGATTTACTAGTTTTATAAACTGAGCAGATAATGCACGCATTTCTTGATCTGTAGGTTTCCAATTAATTAAATCAAGATATACATCATATATGAAACTGCCTGATTTTATGATTGGTATTGGGAAACTATGTAAATGAATTTTTATATCTGGTTTAAATGCCATATCTATAACAGCACCCAAAATAAAGGAACAAGTTCGCCAAAATGCTGCATTCACTACTTTGTTTTCTGGACTAAGCAAATTTAATAATTTTAATTTACAGTCTGATGTTAAAGGTTTGTTCATATCCCATGGTGATCCATCGACTAAAGCAAGAGCAGATACTTTAGATAAACCTTCAGAGATATGTCTTGCACAATCTGTAGGAGTTGATATACATTTATTCATTATAAGAGTTATTTCTTCTACAGGAGATTGATATTTGACTTCTATCTTTTCAATCCTCCCTATTGTCATCCTTTGTTGTTTCTTCTCTTTTTCAAATAACAAATTTTGTTTTTCCTTCATTTCAATTTTTGATAATAAGCTTTTATATCTTGATTGTATATTTGATGCTAAACATAAATTTTTATAACTGAAATATATATAAAATTTATAAATTATATATAAAAAATTTAAATTATTAATCTTAAAATCTGATAATTCTTAATAATTATACCAGTTAAAATAGGTTATGGACATACCGTTGAAACATGTTGAAATATACAATAAGAATTTCTTATATCTAATTTATGTTTTGTATTTTTATGTATTTTTAATAATTTAATTTTATTTTGTTTCTTTCATTCAATGAAATAAAATTCATTTAAAAACTCGACTCAATCATTCATGACTGAAAACCTAGAAATAATAAATCATATATTACAATTTAAACATTCTATGAATTTATTTGTCAAAACAATTTTATTATTAAATTTTCGCACATAAAAAATTATTAATATATTATAATTGAAATTTCATAATTTTCAGCATAAATTATCTAAACATAATATGTTAATATAATATAATACATGATTTTCTATAATATTTTTATGAATTATTTTTATATTTAAAAAAAATTAATAATAATTAAATTTCAATAATTGTTTATAAAATAAAATATAAAATAATTTAAAATCTATAATAAGTACTTTAAATTAATAATAATCAAATTTTCTTATAAATTTATAAAAATCTTGACAACAGAAAAGGCGGATATACATGTGAATAATATTTAATTTTTATGTATATAATTTGTATGAAAGAGATTTTACTTTATTCGATCAAACTATCTTTTCTATTCTGTATTTCTATTATTTAAAAATTATAGTAATCAAAATAAAGAACAATAATCTTTATATAACAATTAAACAATTGATTGTTTATTATTATTTATTCTATATACAGAATTAGGTGTACTTGCACGATGTTGATGTTTTGTCCAACATGTGGTAATGTGCTTCGAGTGGAAGAAGCTTTGGCAGGATTACGTTTTGCGTGTAGCACATGTCCTTACGTATTTAATATTGAAAGAAAATTAAGCAGTCGTACATATCCAAAATTAAAAGAAGTTGATGATGTACTAGGTGGAAGCGAAGCTTGGGACAACGTTGATTCTACAGACGAACGATGTCCAAAATGTTCTCATCCACGAGCATATTTCATGCAGATTCAAACAAGATCCGCTGATGAGCCTATGACAACGTTCTACAGATGTTGCAATCCTCAATGTGCTCACAATTGGCGCGATTAAAGGTAATTTAATAATATTAATAATATATAATATATAATTTAATAAATATATAAACAATAACTTTATTAATCATTTAAAATTTTAATTTTTATATTTGCTAATAATTATTTGTATATCATTATATATTATACATTTGAATAAATTATTTTAATGAATTGCATCATAATGTAATTTATTATTATTACTAATAATTGTTACTAATAAAGTAAATTTCTTTTATCTTTTATGATTTTCAATAATATATTTTTTTGGAAAGATTTTGAATTATTTATTGCAAATATAATAATTATTTTTTCATTATTTAAAATTAATAAATTTTGTATTTTGGAAATATAGTTTTATTTCTTGCTTGGTGGAAAGAGAACAATTATGAGTATATGTAAATTGGGTCCAATGACTAGTTTCTTGAATGCAGCTGCAAATGAAATAGAAGTGTCAAAAAATTTTAATAATCATCACTGGATATGTAAAGGAAAACGAAGTTTAGCAATAGCTGTAACATTGCTGCAACAAAATGAAATTATAGCAATCCCAACAGATACAATATATGGTCTTGCTGGTATTGTATCAAGTACTAGCTCTATTGAAAAACTCTATGAAATTAAAAACCGTGATAAAGATAAACCATTATCTATTTCTATTAGCAATGTAAATGATATAAAAAAATGGGGTGTTGTTGATCATTTACCACAAGATTTGTTACCATTAATATTACCTGGCCCAATTACAATTATTCTAAAACGAACACCAGCTTTAAATCCTGCTTTAAACCCTAATCATGATACAGTAGGCATTCGGATTCCTTATTTCAAATTTATAAATTGTATTTCTGCAATAGTGGGACCTTTAGCTTTAACAAGTGCTAATTTAAGCAATGAAGCAAGTTGCTTATATGCTTCAGAATTTGAAAATTTGTGGCCCATGTTAGGTGGAATATTTTATGATTCCACAAAATTTGGTAAATCACATTCAAAATTAAGAAAAGGATCAACAATTGTTGATTTAAGCAAACCAGGATATTATAAAATTGTTCGTGCTGGAGTTCGTGTAAATGGTATTTGTTCAATATTAACAAAATTTGGATTACAAAAATGTTTCAATTAAATGCATCATTATGATCTTAATGTATTTCCATATTTTTAACATTTATAAACAATGTAATAGAAATAAATGTAAATAAAATTAAGTAATTCATAATATAATTTATAATTTATTCATTTTTGTAAATTTTAATTATATGTGATGTTATGAATATTATATTATGTATTATTAAAAATAACAATATATAATATAATATATAATATAATATATATATTATATAATATATTTTATTATATATATTATATATTATATATATTATATTATTATAATATATATATATATATATATATATATATATATATATATATATAATATATAATATATTAAAATAAAACTTTAAATTTTATTTTTTTGTTGTTTAAAAGTAAAAGTAATAGTAAATATTTTTTTACATCTGTATGTTGTAAAATTATTATTTTTTATTTACGAATCTACTTATGCGTACAAAGAATTCCCAATAGAGAATTCAAATCTTATAAACAAATCCACACATATGTGGAAATATACATATGTTAACAAGTATTAAACAATATTTTATATCCTGAGATACTATTCTGATTAAATATGTTAATAATTAGTTAATGAGTATATTTTTACTGTTTTCTTTTTCTTAACATCATATTGTCTCTTTGACAAGATACATATCACATAGTATATTTGGGTAAGATATTATTTCATTGCTTATCAAATATTAAACGCAATTAAGAAACAAAAAGAATTTTTTAAGCTAAATAAATAATTTTAAAGCACTAGATTTCAGTAATGAATTAACAAAATAAGTCAGTCAAAATGATAACATTTTAAAATTTAAATGTTATCATAGATGCAGTCTGTGTGCATTTTAAAATGCATATTATGTTTGTTATAAGTGTATTTACATTTAAAAAACTTTTAACAAACTTATGATTTTTCATAAAAATTACTTGATCGATAAAATGCATTCAAACGCAATTATTAAATTAAAACTATTATACAATACAGTACAATATAATTTTTTACATTTTTTTTTTATATTATTTGATTGAAGAATTAAATTAGGCATATTTGAGGGCCTATACATCCTTTTCTAAAGAATGAAAATTCATCATTGAAATTTCTAAAAATGTAATCTAAACATTAATTTATACTTAATTAATGTATTTAATATTTATATTTAAACAACAATCACTATTTAAAAAAAGAAATTTTAACATTTGTTTTTCATTTCTAATAATAATAGAGTAAAAAATTCTATATTGAGAATTCTTTTATTTCGTAGACACTTCTACATATGTGTCTTTATCACAATATTGCGTTGTCTTTATTTTGAGTTCATATACTAAGTAAAGTTTCTTATACAAGATTGGTATGTATATTTTGAGTAAATAATTATTAAAATAGTGATTGTATAATAAATAATTAATTGTGATTAAATGATTGTACACATACACACATATACATATACGCACAATATACACGCACAAAATGTTATGTATGGTCTGTTCAGAGAATGTGTTTATAAAATCAGTAAAAACATTCATAAATGAAAAAAACTATAAATATTCTGAAAACTGGAACAAGCAAGTTAAGATATATGCAAGAAAATGCATATTACTATAAGATTTTAAATAGTTGACAATAATTTTTATCTAAAATGTTAAAGTTTATTCAAATTAATCAATAATTTCGTAATAATAAATTAGAAAGCAAATATATTCTAAATTATAAATTATTAAATTATAATATACATTTATAAAAGCTAATCAATAATTTTTATTGCTTATAATTTAAAATTTTATTGCCTATAATTGAAAATTATATATCGAATTTAAAAATCATAGGCATTGACATAGGAATAGGCATAATATCTACAATCGTAATAGACAAAAACAAACAATTAAATAGTATTCTTATAGATGGTTATACTGCAAGCGAATAAGCGAATTGTTTATTAATTTATAAAAAATTCGCATCTAGTGTAACCACAGTTTTAATTGGTATTGCCGATTGACACAATAATTTATAATTATTCATCTCTGGACGGACTATACATATGATAACATATTTAACATATATAATTGAATTTTGCTTAAATAAATTTGAATACATTTTATGAATATCAAGTGCTATCAAAATTAAAATATTTTACAAATGCGGAATTCCAAACAGTTTTAGATATATTTTCTCTCTCGCACACACATATTGTTGTACACATCTATATTATTAACATTATGCGAATACAAAAATTCACATTTTTAAGTTCCATTTTTTTATTTAACGTAGAATATTAATTTTTATTCTCTCTTTACAACGGAAGTCAGTCTAATCTTCTTTCGTAGGACATATTCCTATACAATTTTTCTTACCGTCATTCTTAAAAATTCCTATTAAACTACTCCTTAATCTGGCATAAATTTCTTTGCGAACAGTCGCCATAAATTTATAATAATAGTAAATTTCCTTACTAGACAACTAATCGCTGCCGTAGCAAAAATTAAATTATAAAATAGTACTAATTTGAAATTACCAAGCCATTCAATACGACCAAAATCGCCGAGCAAATCAAAGTTCGTCATACCTGAAATAAATAACCCAAAAATGCATTATTTATAAAATTATTATAAAATTAATGATAAATTTATTTATTTGAATTCATTTCAAATTATTAAAAAATAGAATTACCTAATATTCTAGACAACAATGGTAACGCTGAACTCAATACAAGAAGAAGAGCACAATTTGCAATAAGGTGAATAAGAGGTGTGGAATGAAGTCGAGGTCGAACGCGTTTAACACCAGGAAGTGTGTACAAACCTATTGCGCTCGTAGCAGCTAGATACAAAATTACTGCCACTTCAATTGCGGCTCCAATAGGACCTAATTTCGATAATGAGCTGATACCTAGAGTGAATTGCTAAGAATTCATTAAACATATTATTGTTTGATTATGCAATTCAAAATAAAAATTTCATTCCTTTCTTATTTAATATGTAGTAATTAATATGTAATAATTTGTATACTAACCCTTGTACTCAAAGGTAATGCTTTAATACCAATCAGCAATTCTAATGTGTTTTGAACTGCTAACAAAGCTGTGGCAGTGGAAAGCATAAATAATACTAACATGGCCAAAGGATATAGCAAAGTTCGTCGAACCCACCACGTTCGCCTTTGCTGATCCAAAATATTCCTTCGTTTCTGAATATTTTTCAAATATTGAGTTAATCCATTCTGGAGAGCACCATTTCTTAAGCACATTAAGTTTGGATTTGCTTTAAGAAATTCATCATCTTCGAATATTAAACCACAAGTTAATATCGACATAGGCACTGGCGAAACATATGATTTCCCCGTCGCTTTCGCATGTTGTAATCTGTACATGCAATAATTTTTATAAAATAATGAATTTAAAATTTAAAGATTACGAAAATAATAATAAATAGTTGACCTTCTACGAATACAATCTTCCTCTAATCTATATGCAGAGAATTCTTCATCTAAATTTTTTAGGAACTGTGGTTTTACGAGAAATGAGCCAACTACTCCGAATAATTGTACAAATCCCATTGGTGTACATACTGCAAGAATAAATTATGATTTTATTATTATTTTAACGAAATATGGATGTTTTTTTATATTTTTAATAAATTTATATTATAATAATTTTTTACGATTTAATTATTAAACTTACGCAATAACATAACAACTCCAACAAAAGAAACGCAAGAGTAAAGAAAAGGCAAATAGTAACTCCATAAATCTAGAAAATATTATATTATAATTTTATTATAATTATAATTTTTACACATTTATTTTTAAAAAATTATATATTCTTTATATATCATACTGAGCAATGTGTGTAGGCTAGATTTCTGATAATCTATTAGTGCTGATAAAACATATGTCATTCCTAATACAAGTGTTCCCAATAAACAAAGAACTGTCACAGTTTCATAAACTCTAGCCATTAAACCCTGCAATTAAGAATTAATTTTTTCTGAAAAACTTAATCTATAAATTTATCAATTTTATTAGTTTTTTATCACTTTATTGATTTTACCTTTCTATATCCAATAAATCCTTCTGATTCAGTGAATAAATATGCAAACGGTAAAAATACGAAGAGAGATAAATTTGAAAAGAGGAATACATGATTCCATAGACCTAATTGTTAAAAAGTTATAATTATATTTTTATATATTTTTAAATGATTTCTATTATAATATTTAAAAAAAAATTAAAGATTTCTTATTATCTCTTTTCAAAAATTATAATACAATAATAGATAAATTTTTTTATAAATGACTCATGCATTTATACCTTGTATAAGTGAGCTATTGAGCCACTTAACATAATAACTGTTCGGATATAATATCAACACTTCGTTGCTTGCAATCGAAACCGGAAGCAGCAAGGTTGCTCCAACAGAAACCGCCAGAGCAACGGTACATAACCAAAGACTGATTCTGTAAACCGTTGCTTCATCTTCATCCACGGAAAAATAATCTTCACGGTCTCTTCGTCGAAACTTCGCAATTAAGGCGTAGCTTGAAACATAGAGAATCAGGAACAGAAGGAGGAATATCTGTAATGATATAAAATATATTTCTTTATATTTTTATGCTTTCATAATTATGATAATTCTTCAATTTAATTACTTTTCCCGATATTTTTTTAATTTTATTTAATCATTAAAAAACAAAATAAATATTGTTAACTTTGATGCATATTTTGATTAAATATTGCGTTTAAGCGCAACTCATGTGGAATAACAACATAAATCAATTTTCTAGTACCGAATCACTTTGGTAACGACCATAGAAACGTGCGATACGTTTTATTTAAGAACTACAATCGATTGCATTATGATTTGATTCGTGTAATAGAAATGTTTGTGAAAAAATTAGTAATGTTATTCACATTGAATAAATATTTCTGAATTATTTTTGAATTTTATAACATTATAATCTTTCCATTCAACTATTTCATTATTATCATGTACATTTATATTTTTTTTTCTTTATTTTCTATATTTAAAAACAAACGAGAAAAAAATAAATGAAAAAATGGAAAAAATAAGATTACAATAAAATTTTAAATTATATTTCAATTATTTAAAATTAATTTTTCTGCAATAGATTGCAAAATCATTATAATATTTAGGATGATAGAAAATATTATATATTTCATTTTAAGTCTATAAAAGTCTATTTTACAATAGCAATCACTATGATGCACATTATAAATGCATATGTGCTAAAGAAAAAAAGAGAAAAAAAAAAAAAGAAAAAAAAATGAAAACAAATTGATATATAACTGCAAGTGCGTAAATAATATGAAAATGAATGACCTTCAACATTATAAAATTACATTTGCGATATTACTTTGGATATTGCATCCATTTACAGTTGTATATTGAGACAGTATACTATTATTAATAAATTTATTTTTATTAAAAGCAATACTTATTAAATAAAATTATACTAATAGTATAATATACAATAGTACAATGTAATACTCAATGCAAAATTTGATAAAATATTTTAAATATTTTAAATGCGTATGGAAAAGAAAGCCATCAAAATCACTCGTAAAAATTGTGAAGTTAAAAATAAATATCGGGAATCGAAGATTAGTTGCAGCTTTACAAGTGTAACGAAATAATGTATATAATACGTTAAATAAGTTTAATGACGTCAATATTAGGTTAAATTTTACTATTTTATACTACTTATTACTTATATTTATTAAAGAAAAAGATTCTTTAGTCTTTATAATTACGTAAGACATATATAAATCAAATATTTGTAAATTATAATTAGAATTTTGAAAGAAAAATCTATGGATCAATAAAACTAGGAATTCAATTCGGAATTGAATTTGACATTTTTTGTTAAACTATTTTATATTTAAATATTCTTCTAAATTAAAATATAACTATAAATAATTATAAATAAATAACTTATATAAATATAAATATAAGAATTATCAGTTCTTATTCTAAATTTAAATATTTAACAAAACTATATTTGTAATAATTTTATTGCAAATATATTTTAAAATAGAAATTAATTATTTCAAAAATTATGAACAGTTATTAACTTAAAAAATATATAGCTACAATTACTCTTTCATATGTCTTGATTATTGAGTACATAAGCATCAAATTTCCATTCGTTTCTTTTTTCCTGACATGTCACATAATAAGTGGATAGTATTTCCTTTTAAATGATATCAAAACATTATAGAAATATATCAGGCTATTGTAGAAGTGATATCGAATCAATAAAGTTCTTACTTATTAACATCAATTCAATATCAATATCTTATCAGTTATTGATTTCACTAAAAATACTGAAATTAAATCCTATTCTATAAAATTTAATGCTATTCTAATAATAATAATACAAATATTATTAATATTTATTAATAATAATATATATTATTAATAATAATTATAACAAATAATATATTATATACTTATATACTTGTAATAAATATATACTTATTATATGAACATATAATAAATCAGTTTATTATTGACCCGAATTTATTTATTAATTAACATTATAATTATATTAATAAATATTATTGACAATATCATTTCAATAAAAAAACTTATTTTTAAAAACAAATTGCAATAAATTCTAATTTTGTATTTTTTTCGAAATTTTCAATTAATAAAAATATAATTAGAAGTTTGTGTCTTTTATAGTAACTATTTTATATTATATTTCGCTAAAATTATTGATTAAAATTATTATTCATTTAATTATTGTATATATATAATATTTATATAATAATTTAATACATATTTTAATAATCATATATTAAAATAATTATAATCATCATTATGTTCATTTAAAAGAAAGTAAGAAAAAAGAATAACTAATATCTCAGATTATATATTAATTCTTTCTAAAAATAAACATTTTTTTATATGCTTTTATATCAAAATTTATTTTAATCTTTTCTGTTTTCACACGCGCGCGCGCACACACACACGCACACACATACACACATGTACATCATATGTACACACATTTGCTACATGTCTAATGATAAATAAGATTAAAGAAAGTTATTTTAAAATCACTTATTTATCCGAAATTAAATATAATTTTATATTTTTAAATATAGTTTATTTACTATATAAAAAATAAAAAATTGACAACCACAAACAACTTAAAATATTTAATGTTTCACTAATAAATGTATTAAAAAATGAAACAAAAAAGAAAAAAAAATAATAATATTTAATATAAGTAAAAAATATGCTAGTACAATCATCTTACAACATTAATTTTGATTAACATATATTTAATGATTCTTTAGTTGGCAGAGTTTATTTGAATGCTGAGAATAGTAATAGTTCAGATATATAATTTTATTTGCGTGCTTGATAACCGTAATTTTGCTTTATATTATTTAATAATAATCATAATCTTTTAAGTAAAAAATTTTATAATATAATATTAATAATAAAGAGTAATAAAGAATTATAGAATTAATACATAATATAATTTTTAATGTTGTGAAATATGCCGCTAGATATAATTTTTAATGAAATTAAAACATAGTTACATTAAATAAATAGAATAATATAATTAAACGAATGAAAAATATAAAATTATAGCGTTTTAAAATGGCAACACACGTGTCTTTGACCGAACATATTTTTAGCTTTTCTACACAGAGAACTTTGTCACTAGCTCTTTAATCTATAAGAATTCTATAGAATTCTATAGAATTTGAAATTGGTATTAAAATGAATCTCTTTGTTAATATTTGCCAATCAAAAAGAAAAAAAATAGCATTCGATTATAATAATAATTTCTTTAAAAAATATTTCGAATATACATATAGACTGTTCATAATGATAATACAACAAATAGAAAGTATCGATTATTTCATAAGAAAATGTAATTTTATTCAAAAAAGTAAATATGATTGTTGTGTGTGAAGAAATAATTGAAGAAGCTGCACAATTGATCAGAAACCGCTTTTTATAACCAGTCAAGGTAGAAGGAAAAACCGGTCAGAGTAAAAAATAATATGTGGTCAACGACTTTGGAAAGTGTTGAGAAAATATATTGCAAAAACTATTTCTAACAATATTCTTTTGAATTTCGAATGATAATTATTCTGTTAATTATTCAATTAAATATGTTAAACAAAGATTAAATTAAGAATTATTATATATACTATTATAACACAATATTTAAAAGATGATAAAATCTTTTATAAATATATTTATAATTTTTTAATTTTTTAATGATATTAATTAATTTTACTAATTAAGTAATTAAAATAATTTACATATTTATTTCATTAATAAATTTACGTAAATATATTCTTCATTATATTCATATATTATATTTATTATTCATAATAATTCTGTTTGCCAATATAAAATTGGCAATAATATATGTAAATAATTAATGTTATTTTCGTTTTTACAAACTTAATAAAAAATTAATTTCATAAAATATAAATATAAAATTATAAATAAAATATGAAATATAATATGAATATATAAATATGAAATTATATTTTACATTATAATATTAATTATGTTTTATTTATTAATTTTTTATATTATTAAAATATATGCTAATATTAAAAATGAAATTTTATTTAGTTGAATAGATAAAAGGTTAGGTGCTAGAATTACATTATTTCTAACTTTCAATGTCAAGAACATGTTCGTGATTTAAAAGATTGATCGTAAAAATATTGAATTTAATTGCGAGAAAATGTAAGGAAAACGTGGCGATTGCTTATTGCAGGAACGTCGCAAGAAATTTCAAGAACCCTCAATATAAACTAATAAATAATAAAAAAAGTTTACTATGATTAAAAATATTTTATTTTTTACTCACAATATTCTCCCGTACTGTGTTGTGAAATAATTGCTCTCTAAGATCAGCTTCATCTTCCATCTTCACCTATTTGTCAATAAATTTCTTTGGATTGAACGTATTGTTGACGACATCAGTGACATTTTTTTATATCAATAATCTTTTCACACAACATGCCCAGATTTTCACGACTGACATCCGATGTCTCACTTTGAGACAAAAACTTCTGCTTTTCGTAACTAAGAACAAGAAGCTATTGTTGCCATTACTCTATAAAATGGATCACATTTCCCCTCTTATTAGTTTTTATATTCATATAAAACTAAAAGATACAATCAACAATTTTTCACTATGGCTAGTAGGCTACTAAATATGGTGCATCGTTTCTGTTTTAATGACAACCCGCCATCTATATATGTTCGGGTCACTTACGCGCTCTGTGAGATGAAAATGAAACTTACACGATTTAATATTTCCCTCCACTTTTCATTCGTTAAGATTCAAATTTAACACGATGTGGATCTTCGTTTTTTTTATTCAGTTTATTTCAAAAGTAATTTATTTATAATCTTTTTAATTCATGAAATTTTACATTTGTTCATTTTTAGATTATGAAATTAGGTAATTTATTTCGAATTATTTTTAATTTGAAGAAATTTCTTCAAATAATTTTTTAGAAATAATTTTAAGAGGTGATTATTTTAAATATCTATAATTTTTTAATATTTGAAGATGAAAAAATTTCATCAAAATTTCGTAAAAAAATTAGTAATTATTAGCGAAATGTAAATAGCTGATTTATTTGATTTTTCAAAACGATATGACTTATAAAATATGTGCTGTATAAATATAAACTTGCAAGTTTATTATGAATTTTCCTGAATGATAAATAGTTGCAAACTTGAATCTAATCGATTCATAGTAGATTATATTTAATAATATAATATGGTGATATAGTAAACTATATTATTTATATAAAAATCAAAGTTGTGCTGGAATTATCTAAAAAATATCGTATATAAATATTACAAAAATTAAATTTCATTTTTTCTCTTTATCGAAATTCTTATATTTTTACAATGCACGTAAAAATCGTAATAACAAAATAATTATAATATCCTAATATTATGTGTATATATATATATATATATATATATATACATATATAAGTTTAATAGTTGTTATAAGTATACATTTTTATTTTTTGTATTACATGCATATTTAAATTATAAATTAACTATTGCAATAGAGATCAAATTTTTTGAAATGGCATTTTGTAGTTTTTCAATCAGTAATATCTTTATTAATAAAAATGTAATATTATTCAGTATTAACAGTGATTCATTTTTTTCTCCTGAGAGCAGTAATTTAAATTATATCAAATATATCATATAAAATTCACTATTAACAGTACTAAAGTGATTTGCCATTGAAAACAAAACTAATTGAAACTTTATTTCGCTTTATAATTAACTTTATGATTTATTTATTATTTTTAATATATATATATATATATATATATATATATATATATATATATATACATATTATATATATATATATTATATATATATTATATATTATATATATATATATATGTTTATGATATGGAACACATTTACTGCCAATAAGGCAATGAATTCCGTTTAGGCAAATTTAATCAAGTATCACAGACTCTTAATTTTACCAAAAATATATTTAACATATTGTTTTTATTAATAAATTTCCGAAAATATTCTATTTTTTCATATAAAAATTAATATTGTTCATGTAAAAATAAATAATTTTTTTAATGTTAAAACACATAATTCAATTTGCTCAAATTAAAATAAAATATGTAGAATTTCATTTTAATTTAAAATTCAAATAAATCTTCCAATAAAATAAACATAAAAATATACTTATTGGGGATAAAATGTGTTTGGGTATAATAAGTTACAACTGTTTATATTGTGATAAAGGTTATTATATAAATTTTGATGTTTAGAAATATCAATCTTTAGACAAAATTAAAAATCTGTGTAAATTACATATCTAAACAATCCTCATAGTGCACTGCATACATCTTATATTAATAACAAAGTATCAATATTAAATAGCTGATCTGCTTACAAGCCTCGTTTAGGTAGAAAATTCTGCTTGAGACTTGAATTTAGTAGGATTCTCAATAGCAGTCCACTCAAAAATGATTGATTATTATTGAAGAATTAATTTAGTTATTACACAGCTACTTCTCCAAAATTCATATGACCTGTTTCCTTGGCATGTTGCCGAGCCTCCATATGACCATTTAATCTGATTTTACAATCATTGCATATTAACATAAACTTTTGAATGTCTGTGAATTGACGACTAGATTTTACTTCTTTTGCAAGTTCAGCTGCTTCAAATAATATTTTCTCATCTTCAGTAGGAAAAATTGTTTGAATGCTGCTACCCTATGAGTAGAAAAAATGTAATAAAAGAAAAAAATTATATTACATTTTATATCATATTGTAAGAATATATAAAAAATTTTACTCACATCAAGTGGTTCTAAATATAAAGGATCATAATGAATTCCATCAAATATTAGAAAAACTCTTTGAGGATAATGTTGATCTTCTCCAAATCTATTAATTATAGCATTGATACTATCAATTACTGCTATCTCTAATCCATAAAATTTAGATAATATTGACAATTCTATAGCTCCACCCCATGATTCTGGTTTTAAAATCCATTTACAATATTCAGGATTTGGTTGGCCCAAAAAAGCTTCTGAATACTCTTCAGGATCAGATGCTACTGCATTTGCTATAATCTCTCTCATAAAATTTGAACAGCTAGGATCCACTTTACCTGAAAATATACTTATAAATATATTGCAATTTCTGATATGAATATATTTATACAATTTATATTATATACCATTGAGTACATAGCCAACGCTGGTAAACAAGCAAGAATTATCTGCAGGTACGACCTTCTTCATTAATACACCAGGTGTATTCGTGAAATTTTTCTCGTCAATGATATGTGTTCGTCCGATTTCTTCTGATTTCTGTTTCCCATTATAAAGTGGCGATTTTTCTTCAACAATCAAGGTATCTCCTGAAATGATGCCGGACACTTCAAGCGAATTCGTTTCGTCATTCAGATTAATTGGCCTCGGTGGAAAACCACCAAGAACATGAAGTGCTTCTGCTGGTATTCCTGTTATTTCAACAAGTTTTGATCGTAATTTGCCAAGTTTATCCTGCGGAAGCAACCCATTCACGACTTTTTGACCTGATTTCGTTTTAACTCTCAATACATATTCAGCCATCGTTTATCGCGAATCACCTAGCTAACTGGAAACAAGAATTTTGCTTGGAGATTGTGCCAGTTGATCAGCTGTTGAAACAGCGCCACAAGATTTTCCTTGACTTCAAGGAAGATTATATCATTGGACGGAACACGGTGTCGATCATTTGCAATATACATATATGTCTTTTTTTCATCAATATCGACTATCTTTTGCGATTCATCGTTGCACTTAACACAACCAAATGTCGTAATTTTCACTACCGAACGTTTTCGCTTGTTGGTTATAATGAGTGCTTTTAGATATTTTCTTGCCGTTACGTTGCCATGTTTCATCTTTCTTTAACTTATAATCTAGATATTCAGCAATACAGGATAGGTTATGTTATCAATGTGAACATTCATTTCTAGTTTTATGATTAAAATTACTATATTACTATATTAATTAATTAAATAATACAATTTAATAAATGTCCACAAAATATAGTATTAAATATATTATTTTAGTTTGGATTTAAAATTCAATTTTAAAATTTTTTTCTTTTTTATGGTCTTTTTTTTAAAAAATTTTTTACATTATTATACTACATGATAAATTTCATATTAAATTTGTAGGAAAAAATTTATTAATAGCATTTTTCGTATAATGTTGCGATTAATAACTTTAACTTCGAAATTAATAACTTTAACCTCAAAATTATATATGTTTTAAAATCATGTTAATAGGTTTAAGTTTAGGAATGTAGGTATTTTTAAATAAATATATAAGGATTACAAAGATTAAATAGTGTTTTTTGACATATATTTATAAATAAAGTATTTTATCAAATACTTATGGCGCGCAATTTAAAATTTAGTCGCGTCTATATATTATCTTATTTATTTTATGATCATATTATTTAATCTTCTTTAAAATGGTATGTAAAACATTCATAAAATAAATATTACATATTTACATGAATCTACATGCTGTTAAAATAAAAATATACTTTTTTTGTTGAATATCTTTCATAATCTTATAAGAATTGAAACATCCGTAGAAATCGAAATATTTCCTTCGATCATTATTATCGTAATAAATACATTGTTAGTTTTTGTAAAAATGTAATTCAAACGCTAAGACAATTTTTGTCAATGCGTATGATTGTTCTTCCACTTCTGGAAATATTTTTATCACTCAATTTTCCTCAGGAGATGAGTTGTACTTCAATTACTCGAGAGTTTCTTTTCCTGTTTTCGGCAACAAGAAAGACATAAATCCACATACTGAAAAAAGAAATATTAACAAATCAATTGATATGTTTAATATTGATATAAAAAATATTTTAAAATAATAATTCTTTTTTTCATTAAAAATTTACTAATCCATAACATTAATGATATTCATTTATAATGTATATATATATATAATGTATATAATGTATATATATTAAAAGAAAACTATTAATGTGATTTACCAACTATTGTATCGATTACTAATAGTTTTTTCTATTTGCAATCAGATCTTATTATAAATCATATAATCTTATTTAAATTAATAAAAATTGATGACTGGCTATTTGCAAATTTTCGATATCTAAATTTTGGATATTAACATATATTATATAATGTATATAATATATATATATTATGCTATAGTACATATATATTATACATATATATTTATAATATATTTATAATATATATGTTATAATATACAGTACTATATTTAATATATGTGTATGTGTGTGTGTGTGTGTATAAAATATATGCAATTTAATATTTAGCACAAATAATTTAATAATTATTTAATAATAAATATATTAATATTTTAATATTTTTTTTTTTTTTAATAAGAATTCTTAATATTTAAATAACTTACCGAATAAAAATGCTGCGAATAAAACTATAGGAATCACACAGGCTAAGTCAATTAAGTAGCCGAACACTAAATTACCGACTAGTGCGCCTAATCGACCCATGGTGAGAGATAAAGCCGCAGCCATTACTCTAAAAATTAAATAATTTATTTTCTGAAAGAAACATTGATGAAATAAAAATAAACTACTTCTTCAAATATAAATATACGTATATGATCTGTATGTATACATACATGTATTATCGAAGAGGTTATGATTTTTTATAAAGAAATAATTTTAATATAAAGAATAAAATTTGTTTAAATAAAATTTCGTTATTTTATCATAATGCAATAAATATTTTAATTTTTTGAATTTTTTAAAAATTAAAATTTATTTAAAATTTTTATAAAATAAAATTTAAATGGAAGAAAAAATAATCGAAAAAATGTCAAACAAAAATCTATAATGTTAAAAATTATATATGAAAATGTAAATTGATTGAGAAAAAATTGTAAATGAAATATAGTATACTTGATATATTTTTAAAATTTTATTCTTCATTTTCGATTTGTCTTTTTTATGAAGAATTTCAGTAGTATATGAAACTACGCATGTATGTATACAATTTTCTTATGTAAACGTACGATCGATATTAATTTCAATCTGCGATATTATCAAATATAGAAATAATTTTTTCTCATTTTTTTTAAATTATTGATTATATCCATCTTATCATAACAGACGCAATTTTTTATGAAATAAATTTTTTCCATTTTACAATCTATTCGATGGTATAATAATATTAATTATTGGTATCTTATTTTATGCATCGTAACAAACTGACGTAACGATGCAATTAGATAAACTATGAAATTATAAGATTAAAATTCGTACAAATACGTCGTTTACTGTTATACCATTGTTTTGTCCTCGGTTGTCATCAAATAATTAGTTACAGAAATGGTTGTAAATCTTTTTGACGGTGGTATTTGCTTGTTTCCCTAATAAATAAATCAGACGATATTCTGAGTGATTTGCTTACCTGAGATTCGTCGGGAACATGTCGACGATTACGCAATAAACCAGTGAGATACCGAGAGATGTCAGAGCTTCGAATACGCAGGATAATATCAAATTTTGTGTCGAATTAACGACATAATAGAAGGCAATCGTTACTGCTCCGGAAACTAAGAGTGACATAACTGAAATTTACATATACAGTTAATTTATATAAATTAAAATATTAGTATAACATTAATTTTGCAATGATTCTCTTTTTTATTCTTAATTTTTATTTATTTTTTTTGTCTATCAAATAACACATTAGAATTTTTCATGTTTTCACATTTGATGTATCTTTTTATTTACATTTTGATAAAAGTTCTGAAAAAATTCATTGATTTTCAAATATTTACTTTTAGGTTATGTAATGTATTGTTCGAAAAAAAGTCATTTTAAAATTGTACTCGATCATAAAAAGTTTAGAAAAAAATGATTTATTATAATAATATTCATCGAATGTGCATGTATATAATTTAAAGAATTGTATATTATGTTTATATATATTATGATATACATACTCAAAAAGAATTTGGCGCCAAGTTTGTGCACAAAAATCGGTAAAATAATGGAACCAGGAATACAGGCAAGTCCTATGTAAACGGTATGAAGATAAACGGAAGGCGCTATTATGGTATCACATCCATAAGCGTCGATTTGAGTTCCATTATTGGATAAAGCAGATACTATACAGACCGATGTGGTTTTATTTGGATTTTCGTGTTCAAATTGTTCAAATCTATAATTATCAAACAAAATTATTAATTATTTTTAATAATTTTTTCTTATTCAAAGAAAAATTAATATTTAAATTGATATTAAATAAATTTTATTTTCAAGAGAAAATTCAATTTTCTCTTATCAAAATACAATGTATTTTTTTTAATGTATACTTTTTTTAAGTAATAATTGTGAAATATCTTAAGAAATATTTATAGTACTTTTTATTTTCAATTTTCTTTTTTTTTGTTTTTTTTCTTTTGAGAAAGATATTACATATAAACATGATGTACCTAGTGAATAATTCTGGGAACCAAACCATGAGGGTATAATAACTACTGGTGAGGCCAAACTGAATGCCACAAGCGAGTAGTGTATTTTTAAGATACGGTTTCTTGCAGAGAGCAGTTGTTAGATCTTTTACTTCTTTCAAAAGAACTTTTAAATCCTTTCTTTTGTGTAGTTTCAACGATCTCATGTTTTTGTCTTTGTTTTTCTCTTGCAACGATTTTACCTGAAGAAAAAAATAAAAAATAAAAACGTATGATCGAGATATATGATTATTTTTTAAATTATACAATACAGGATGTTAATATATGTATTAAAAATAGTAGTGTATCTCTAATGATATTTATTAACATATACTTTTACTACTTTTCATTACTAAAATTTATCAATAATAAGATTATATTTTTATAAAATAATAATAAATTATTTTTATATAAATTACTATAATAAATAATTATATTAATCACGATTTTTAAAAAATTAATAATAAGAAATTACATGATTATTATTCTGAATCATTCATATTCATTCTTATAGAATATTTTTGAAAAGTTGATTCTAAAGATTGAAACAAATACAAAAATGTGCAAAAATATCGATTAAGACTTATTTATTAAATTATTTATAACTAATTGAATTTTATGTTAGACGAAATAAAAAAGACAGTGATTCTTGCACTTTATTTCTATCTCTCTTCATCTAATATAAATTACTTTAATAAATCTTACAACCAACATTTTTATATACCAATTTTTGTTATAAATCTCTAAACTTGACTCTTCAAACCTATTCCATGAATGTATTAATACCCTGAATATATATATATATGGAATATGAATTTTAAATTACCGGATAAGAGTCAGGATCCTCCCCAGTGTTCTGCGAATAGATCCATTTAAATACTTCGAGTGCTGCGTCAGTTTCACCGCATTCGAGAAGAAATTTCGGACTCTCCGGGAATGCGAACAGCCACAGGCCTAACATCAACGAGGGTAGAGCGCACAGCGCTACGAAGAGATTCCATGACTTAAAGTAAAACGTATCCGTAAGGTACATGAAGTTCATCGGTATAATCAGCCATGCGATCACTGGATAGACGAAAATAAATAAATAAATTAATTAATTGAATTGAATATGAGAAAGCGTACGACGTTTTAATCATGTCTTATAATTGTATCTTATAATAAAATATTAAATCTTTAATATTTTTTTATAATTTACTATAATTTGAATATTGTTACTAATGCAAAAAATTAATTTCATTTTATTTCGATATTATATTATGATTATTTTATTGAATATATATTTTTTTAATATATGTTATTATTATTATTTTAATATCGCAAGAAAGTAGCATTCTGATAATTTCAATATCACATCTTGACAAATATCAAAGTATCAATCGAGAATTTAAAATTTTTCTTTTATAATTTTATCATAAATATGAAAATGTAAATTCATTAAGTAAATATTTTATATTAAATCGTAAAATAATAAAACTTACATGGTAATAGTATGACACCTACTGTCCAGAACATTTCCATCCAACAAAGACATTTTTCGCGATACTTTGTCGGCTGAAACTCCCCTAAATACGGAAAACAAATTCCCATAGCTCCCGTAACGCTGTATGTATAAAATAAAAATAGAAATAAAACGAAAAGAAAAATAAAAAAGATCTGAAGTAAAATAAAAAATAAAGATAATATATTATACATTATATGATATATATGATATTATATAATCAATGGCAAGTTTTCTATCTTACAAGAAAATTTTTAATGATCCCTAATAATAATCCGAAAACTCTAGTCTTTGAAATTGATGAAAATTTATATTTATATATAACATAATAAATTATATATAAAATAATTTTTTTCTTTAAAGTTTTAATATTAATAAAAGTTTTAAAGTTTTAATATTTTTTCATATTTCGAATAAAATTTACTGGAGAATACTTTTTTTAATAGAGTAATAAAACATTAAAAATCTGAATCTTTTATATATATAATCATCTAATCAAAAAAAGCAAAAAACTTTAAATTAAATTTATTTGATTTTCATTTAATTATCCTTTAAACTGACAAAAAAAGAAATTGTTTCATATATATAATTCATTATTGCTCTACATATTTAGAAAAGTTTTATTAAAAAATTTTTGATAATTGTTGATAATAATACATAATTTATAATTTTTGTGAAAAGTTTTTATCACTAAGTATATGAATGTAAAAAATAATAAAGAGAAAATAAAAGAATACAGAGGAAAATATTTAATCATAATACTTACGCAAACCCGTTAAAGAAACGGAACACTAGGAAAATCCAAAAATATTGGACAAAAGAGGAAACGACACCTACAATGCCGTCCATTAATAAAGTGGCGATTAATACGACTTTTCTTCCTTTGATATCAGCCAGGCATCCCCATATATAAGAACCAACTACCATCCCTGTAAACAAATAAATAATGAAATAAATAACAATAATAATGAAAAAATATAAATTTTCAAACTTTCAGAAATTTTTAATGCGTTTAAAAGTATTAGTTTTTCAAAATTGTATTGCTATTTTCACTCTTTTAAGTATTCAGTTTTTTTAAAAAATCCAATGATTTATTAATAAAAGTTTCATATTTGTATTTCTTCATTAAACAATATGTTTTCGACATGCGAAACATCAGCGATAAAGATTCAAGTAGAAAAATGTAACATGAGTCAGACACTTTTATTCACGAAGAGACCTTTCCTTTTAATGACTCATTATTGTCACATTAGATCTAATCAACGATTTGAATATTTTATTTTAAATAATAAAACATCTTTTTTAAAAAAAAATATATATAGAAAAAAATTAAAAAACTATCTATGTTAAAAGATTTTTTTTTAATTATTTAATTTTAAATTAATCATTATATTTAAATTTCTAATTCTCTTGACAAAATCGATTAAAAGATCTTTAAAATCGAAATTGGACATTTGAATTTTTCAGAAAAGTTAAAAAATTATTCTAAATATAAAGTAAAATTTTTAGAAAATTTTATTTTCTTTTCAAATCTGATTATTTTAATTTTTTATAAATATATTTAATATCTACGAGTCAAATATCAAAAGTGAGCTGAATTGGCTGAAATTCGATAATTAAGTGAAATAAGAAATAACATTAAATCAAGAGGAAAAAAACAAAGTTCTAATATATGTGAAAATTGATCCTATAAATTTTCAACTTTATTTAATGAAGATTATTATCAACAAAACATTTCACCAAATCTAAAATTTATAGCACTATTGAATCTTAGAAAGTGATTCATGACTCTGAAATTATAATTACCGTTAATTAATTGGTCATTCGGGATTCAGGTAGGTAAAAATTCCGAAAAATAGATTATCTCTAAAATAACAATATCATGATCGATCTTGTCATAAATCTGACCTGGCGTTACTCGATGATACATCATGATTTGTTTGTTTAAGTTCGGTCGGCGGCACATACCCATCACTACTGTTATGGCGCCACTAATCTACGCACTTCGTGATTGATATTTTTTATTAATAACTCGTTAACAAAGCCGTGCCGAGAGTTTTTACAAAAGAAAATATTGTTTGAAATTAGCTCAAAAAAATCGATCCAGTAAATCGATGTTCCCATTTCAAACATCTTATATAAACATCTTTCAACCAAGAAATGAACAAAATTTTAATAGTTAAAATTTAGAATAAAATTTCTTCAATAAATTATTTCAATAATTTATTATTCAAAGCATTTGAATAACTGCAAATAACTGACAAATATTTTTCTAAGATTATAGAATATAGTAGATTAGTAGAATATAGCAATTAATTAATACAAATACAATTTTTTATTCAAGCATTTTAAATAAAGTCATTTAAGTAACTTTTATTTTATTCTAAAAATTATTCTAAAATTTTTAACTAGTTACTTTTTCCACAAGTTAGTGCCTCCAATTCAACAATGAATACTCACCTAACATTGGCGATGCCGTTAACCACCCTTTCGCGGTGGAATCCATTTCCAAGTCGCATTGCGCTGCCGGTAACACGAAGGAGAGTATCGTGACTCCGATGGCGGTGTCCATGTAAATTAATCCGCAGATTGTCAACAGCATATAATGAAATTTGCCGAATCCTTGACGTGAGAAAAATACGATTCGTTAAATATTTAACTCGATCTTCTCAAGAATCATTTCGAAGTAAATAAGAGAGAAAAGATTTATAAGTACTAGTAATTAAGAAATTATTTGATGTTTGATTCACGTTGTAAGCCTTTGTCAAATCTTTTTCGAGAGTCAACAATTATTCGCTGCAAATTTTTTTTTTTTTATTCCATCACAAACGAATTGCATTCATCGCGTAGAAAAGATAAAATCGTGTTGTTTGCTCCCCCTGTCTCGACAAATTTACAATTTTTTTCCTCGAATAATTTTAAAATTATGTTTATATATTTGTCTGGATTGAAATAGTTGGCAGACTTTCTAAATTTAGATGGAGATTAGATTTTTTTGGCATCAGGTTCAGTGATAAAGCTTTTTAAAAGATTCCTATCCAATTTGATCAATATATGATAATTTTGAATTCGATAATTTTAATCGATTAAAGTATTTATTTTTCTAAGATCATTATAGAATTTTATAAATTTTTCCATTTATTTCCAATCGATTTAATCGAAGTATATTTTTTTTTAAATGTACAAATGTAATTTTTGATTAATTCAAAATTTTGAACCTTTGAAATTTTCTTTCATGACTTTCAAATTAGATATTATTGACATTAAATGCATTAATTTCCAATTTTTTTAATTGACAGAAATATTTTCCTTCCTGTTCTAATTAAAAATTAATAAAATTAATAATTTAAATAATTAAAAATTTATTAATAAATTAATAAAAATAATTAATATTGATCGTAGTTATGGTAAGATAGTTAAATCAAAATTAAATACGTAATCGTGGAGTGAGTCAGCGATATCCGAATAAAATATGCGAATTTTGTACTCGATAAGAAAGCATTGTAAATAAAACACTGTTCTTGATCTTCAGTGTTCTATATCTATGATTCGTGTTTTATGATCTTATTATTCAAATATTCGTACAATTTCATACGAATTGTTATCATGACTAAACTAATTTTAAAGGAGAAAAACTTTGAACTTGATTGAAATCAGTGTGCCCAGTAAAATTCCATTTGTCTGAACTTTTATTGGATTAAAAAAATAGTTCGAATCTTTCCTTTAATATTCTAGATGATTATAATTGAAGTATAATCAAAATACGATAAAAATAAAAAGATTGAATAAATATAAAATATCAATATAGCGCTAATCATATTTCTAATGATGATTATTTTAACGAGGAATAACAATGTTAATTTTGTCGAGAATATTTAAATTTTTTAAATCAATTATAAAAGAAAGAAAAAAATATTTGAAAATATAACGAAGTAATGTAAGAATTTAATATAAAACTTTGAAACATATAAAAAAATAATAAAAAATTTTCAGGTATTAAATTAAAAAATAAAATTAATTTAATTAATTTAATATAATAAAATATATTGAATTGAAATAAAAAATTGAATAAAAATATAGAAATAAATGTAATACATTCTTAATTAATTTACATTGAATTAAATTCGAAATCAAGATAAAAATCTCTTCTCACAAATCATACGATACGACGATGATCAATCGGTATTCCAAAATAGAAAAATTGTCGAAGAAATCATGTAAACAGAATTATTTTTGTAAACGTGATCGATCAACGATATTTCAATCAATTTTCTTTTCTTTTCTTTTTTTTTATCCCGATAAAATTTCCGACAACTTCCTGGATAAATCGAATATCTCGTATCTTCTATTTAATCAGTTAAAAAAATTATAAATTTACCTGTTACGGTGATTGCATGCTCGAAATCGGCACCTCCGTCTGCCAAGAAGTCGAGCCCTGTTGAAGAGAATAAGATTTATTAGCATCATTGAAATATCGATCTTCCTCTTTTCTTTTTTTTTTCCTATTTTTAAAAAGAGAGATGATATATTAATGTATCAGTTTTATTATTATCGATGAATAAATAGAATTTTTGGCGTTAAACGATTAATTGAATAATCGATATCGTGCGATATTTTTGTTATTAATAATATTATTAAATTTGGTAGATGATGTAAATTATTAGTGTACGATGATACGATAATTATGAATTATTTTGTAATGTGATTATTTGTTCATGGAATTTTTCGATTGAAAAGATCATAGAGATAAATTGTGGAGAATTATTATTTTTTGATGATGATGAATTATTAATGATTCCGATAGATGAAATAATAAGATATGTCAATATTAAAATTGTCATAATATTAAAATTACGATAATATAATATACTTGTCTACCATCTATTAATTTGTTGAAAAATTGAAAAATTGTTTCAATGATTCTATGTGTTATTAATATATTTATACAAATTATAATTGTTATTATTGCACATTGAATTAAAATTTTTTATTATTATATCGCAATGATATTTCAATAGGATAAAAAGAAATGCTTGAAAAATTTAAATTTAAAAAATTACTTTATACTGAATAAAACTAGAAAAATGATATTTTCTGCCAACGTTAATATTCATTTACTTAATCATTTGTATAACTTTTATTTATTGTTGGTATCTATTTGTGTAATGTTATTTATATTATTTGTAAGAAAGAAAAATTGTATGCATACACATGGAGATTTAACCTAATTTAACCTAATTCGAAATTGTTAAATAAAAAAAACAAATACCTTTTGTTGTTTTATAAATCTGACTATTTTAAATGTTCTTATCATAAAAATATCATAATTTTAAACCTACATAAAGTTCAAAAACAATTCATCTTTTGGTATCGTATGCATATATGTATATGCAAAGGAATGAATAATTTTATATTAATAATATAATCAAGATATTCATCAATAATGATGATATCAGTAACAAAACAGTGATAATGACACTACCAATAATAAGAAAATAGCATATTGTGAATATATATTAATCAATTAAAAAATAATATAAATTATTACGTTAATATTACTAATTAACATAATAGAATTTCTAAAAATATTGTATAAATAATTAACAATAATTATTAAAAAGATTTTATTAAAAAATTTTTTAAGAAATCAATGGACATATCGTTGCAACTAGAAAAATGTCAAGAAATTTCAAAAATAATAAATAAATTGAATCGATACGAATCCAAAACTCTGTACGAAAATATCATTCAAATCTTATTTATCAACTTAGAAACGATCCAAGTTCTCACTGGATGAAGCAAAGAATCTATTCTAGCTGCATCTCGTTTAAATAACTTAACAAACAAGCCTCAACCAATTTATTTTTCTATACTTCGCATTTCTCCACAATCGATTCCTCCAACTAAACGTCATTAACGATCATTAACATGTATCGTCATCATCATATCCAAGTCCTATAATGAACACGACCTCGAAACCTACCCATGATTAACGATTACGTTGTGAAGATCTACGTCGGTCTCTCGAGAGGTGATGAAATCAGGTAGTATCGGTGGTGAGGATCCGGGAATCTGGAGGACCCCGGTCGCCAAAACGCAGCACTGTCTGTTCCTCGTGCGTGTTCCACGGTTTTGTCCTCGTCTGCAACCACCGTACGCTACGTTCATTGGTGAACACTCGGTGGTATTCGATCGCCGTCTTTATCGCCCGAGCGAATATCGACGATGATTTTCCACCGAGGGATCCTTGTTCCTTTCTTCTTCTTCTTCTTCTTCACCCTCTTCTTCGCTCGATTACGAGACGATATCTCGTTCGATTACGTCGAGCTTAATCGAATTAGATTCCTTGAATTTTAGCTGGTAAGATTTTTTCTTTCTTTCTTTCTTTTTTTTTTTTTTTGAGATTCTCTTCCTTTCAAAGTTAATTTCTTCCTCGACGACAATTCTATTATTCCGGTCGGTGAATCGTATCTGGAATAATAATAATAATGATAATAATAATAATAATAACGTTCGATGTCACTTTTTTTTCTTTCTAAAAGAATTGGTCAAGTGAAACACGATGCTCCTAAGAGAAGAGAGCGACTGATTAAAAAATTGATCGTCGCCTCGACATATATCTCCTCTCTTTTCGGTGGTTGGTTGTTCTCCTAGCTGTAGATAAGATATGTCTCCCTCTTTCTTTCTTACCTGCCTGATTATAGCGGACAATCAGATCAGATATTATTATTCATTGTTTTGTGCGATGTGTTGTATTTTTGTGCATTTACGAGAGATTCAAAAAGGATGTAGATGTGCGTAGATAAAATTGAGGATGAGACACGATTAAAATTTTGCTTAGAAGTAATAAGCGGAAATTTGTTGATCTTGCATAGAATTCTTTTTTGTATATTGTTATTTATAAGAGTATCGATCGTATTTATCTTCTCCTTGCCAAATCTTTTTTTTTAATGCACAAAATATCGAATGGCCTGGAAACGAGCAAAACTGAAGAAAAACTAGTCCATGTTATTATTGTTATCTTTATTATTACGTGTTAATATTTAAATTTTCCTCAATGCCTCTTAATTATTTTACACGTTTGATGATAAATACATTTTGATTCGAAAATAAAATTTTAAACAATTATGATGGGTGTTTTAAAAAATTACAAAAAAAAAGAAAAAAATTACTTTTTAAAACGAGGATCATTTTAAATTTATTCTTATCCAAATTTCTAACGAATAATTGAATTTTTCGTTTCTTTCTCCATAGTTGGTTTTAAAATAAACACTTTGGATATTAAAAAAGAAAAAAGAAAAGAGGAAAGACATTATTACAAATTCCTGTCCTGTAGATAGAGGCTTTATGCAGGTATGGTACAAGTGTGAGTAAATCGTACGTGTTAAGATGTGTTTTGCAATTGGCCCTGTCACGATACGATCTAAACTCGATAACGCAGTTAAAACAGCAGGTATCACGGGATTTCTAATTGCTTTAGATTACTTTGATTAAAATACGCTGGTTTACCGATGCTTATTTCATTATGCACCGATATCAACGACACATTTATCCGAAACTGAAAACAGTTTCTCCGTTATATCAACTTGCTATATATAATATTTCTCAAGAATTTTCTCAAATTTCACAAAACTATCGTTTTGTTTTTTTTTTTTCTTTTAGTTGGAATTAATTTTTTTATACGAAACATTATCGTGACTCATTTTGATGACAAAGATATTACTAGAATTGTTTGTTCTCGTGAAACATTGTACAATTTTAAAATTTTATCCAATTTATTGAAACAATGTTGATTGAATTAATTTTTGTAATGATTTTTATTATCGAAGAATTTATTCATTCATTCATATATAGAAAATGAAAGGATTTTTATCGATAATAAATTCATTTATCTATACATTTAATATTTAGGAAATATCTTCCAAATTGGAGATATTAAGATGATCATTTAAAATGCTCATTAAAATCCTTGTGTAATTACTGTAAGAATACATTTGTATTTTATAATCATATGAGCTTCCAATAGACGCGTAACTAAATTTTACAATTTCAAGAGTTTTAAGAAAATGCGATTTAAATGTGTGTTTTAGAGTTATCTACAAAGTTTACTCGAAATTCAGATCACACGATGTCAAATGCACTTTATGCAATCTACCTTACAAATAACTTTTGAAGGCCAAGATCTAAACTGCTTCTATAATGTTCTCTTTAATGATTTAACATTTCAATTATAATCTAATTGCTTCCATCTCTTTGTATCTCGATTCCTCTTGTGATATATGTTGTAATAATTGTAATTTATGCGTCTCATTTTGGACAACCAGGATTGCAAATCTTAAAGATGACTTGCTGATGAAGACAACAAGAGTAACACGTTTATTAATCGTATCATTAATCATATCAAATTGTTTGAGAAATTCTCGTGTCAACATAAAATATTCACAAATTTTTATAATAATTAAGAATATCTTTTGCTAATCTGAAAACTCTTTTCGATTTTTCTTACTTAATTTCTAATTAATCTATTCCAGGTATATGTAAATTGAAACTTTTACTTACTTTTTTCCCCATAATTATTATTATTGAATCATAAAAATGAGATTTTTCTTTTAAAATTGTCTTGATTTCTTGATATCACTTTGATTATCCATTGTGTAACTTCTAGAGATTTCGACACGTGAAACGAAGCTGACAATGCTCTTCAACCGTATTTACGATAGCAAAGAGCTAAGCAACATTTTCAGAACTGTATGCACCGTGTCCAAACAATGAGTATCGCAATAGCTAAACAGAATATTTACATGAGATTCCGTTAAGTAAGGTAACATGTTTGTCGCGTAATACATTGTATATATATCATACTTGGAAACTCTATCTGCAATTTATTCTGTAATGTTACAATTTAATCTTCCAGAAATGAATAACTCTTTTATCGCGATTGCTTACTTGATATTTACAATATTTGATACATTGTTTCAAAAGAAAATTTTGATCATTCATATTAATTTTTCACAATATGTCTTTCGAACAAGATTCCTCGATATCTTCTATTTAAATTAAAAGGATTATTCTGCTTTTCCAATATTTTTTCAATTATATTTCAATTTTTTCAATTTTTTCCTTTCTTAATCTTATGATCCTTCATTTCTTTGTACAAAAGAAAAATTATAAAATTAGCAAGGAACATATTTTCAAAATATTTAATTGTCAATAACTTTTTAATGATTAAAATTTTCTGAAGGTCAGAAAAGTGATCTTGACAATCTAACTTTTGATCCACACTTAATCTAACCTATTCAATGCCAATAAGCAACGATTATATCCTTCAGAAGATTATTCAAGAAGGTGACATTGAAAATGTACGTAGAGATCAAGGCTATTTGAAGTTTTTTTAACATAATATTTATTTTAGTACAAATTTATCACTACGAAATGATTAATAATATTATCTTTGAATTGATTAAGAGGGAGAAAAAATCATTAAAATATTCTTCTAATATGTTAATGGAACAAAATAAATTTAAATTAAACTAAAATCATTATATCGTAACATAATAATCATTAACCCATGTAAATAAATATATATAAATAAATATAATAATATTTTAGATAAAATTAAATATTTAAATATTATTCCATAAAATATTGATTTTGCAAATCTCTTGTCTTTTTTCAATTTTGTTACAAATTTTTCGAAAAACTTGATATGATAAAATTTATCCGTTAATTTTTATAGATTAAATTAATGAGCATGAAATAACATGTTGCAAAAAAGCTGGATGGAATTTTAATTTAATCGTAGTATAAATAAAAGAAACACAAAAGGAAATTATAAGTTTCTTACATAACATATTTTCAGATATAACGGAAAAAATTTTTCGTTAATAAAATCCACAAATAATTACTAAAAAAGATAATGGGTAATAAGGATCAAATTCGCATTTAGGTAAAAATATCTATTCGAGTATAATAATGGTTAATCGTAATTTTGGCGCGAAAACACGACCAGAAGTGGAGAGAGAATCCATATTGATTGCACGTAATAAATCGATAAGAATACAGATATACATATTACCGATATACATATAAATTATTTTTACTTTTTTAAATGGTATAAATCCTTCTTTTATTGTCTTGAAAGTATCTTCTTAAGAGTTATTAAGTAATTTTTAATGTAAATATCGCAAGTTAAATGTAATTATCGTAATTAAGATAATTATATTATATGATAAAACTGTCTGTTAATAATGTATTATATTATCCACTCTTTGTCAACATATCTTTTTATATTCTTTGGGCAAATTGGATTTTTTATATTCAACTCTAATTTATATCGTCTGAAAAAAATTTTCGATATTCATCAATGTGAATTTACAATGTTATAAGTATTTACTTATAATTTTATTAAAATATTTATTTCGATAAAAATTGAAAAGAAAATTGAAAATTGAATTTTATAAACGGTACATATCGTAATACGAACATATAAAATATTTCTTTCTTTCTATATTATAATTTAGAAAAAATTTTAATATAAATTTATTAAATTAAATCAATAACAATGATAAACATGTACTTATCACTTATTCTCATTTCGAGGCATTTATAGCTTTAGAAATAAAATGTTTTGTTAAATTTTGAGAATCAATTTATAATATTAGTAGTATTGAAGAAAATATTCCATTTCCCAATAATTTTGAACATTTATAATTTCGTCGAAAAAAAATGATTATAACATCGAACAATATTGCCCATTTTCAATTTTGTATCGTGTATATCATTTGTTATTCTATTATAATATATAATATGAATTTTATCCTCCAATAATTAAAAATGTTCAAAAAGAAAATTTAATAAAACACAAGTGAAATTGTTGTTTTTTGATTTCAAGAAAAAGAGAAACAATGAATAAAGTTAAACATGCAACATCATTGGCAAAGAGAAGAAAAATATTTAGTCGTATATCGTATTAAGTCCAAAGTCATTTTAAGTCCAATTGACCTGGACGCGATAACTATTTGATGTGAAAGATAAAATCAGCCGAGGCACAAACCCGTGTCATCAAATTAATTAGACGTAAACACGCTTATCAAATGAATAGATCGAATAACAACGAAAACTTTCGTGATCTAACTCTGAATGAACGATCTAGAAAGTTTTATCAAATGTGTCTATAAACGAGTTATCTGTAAAATAATATAGATTAGGTATGGAGATTGACGCGTGAGCAAATTGAATTAGAATGGAATTACAAATAGAGTCAGTGTTGATGAAGCTCGAGATTAAGCTAATTAAGAAATAATCCTGGATTTTTACCTGGGATTTAAGACGGAGAAACTTTGATTAAAAGATTAAGTGATGGTGTGTCTAAATATATTGAAAAATTTATTCCCAAATACAATTTAAATCAATCTGATCCTGATTAATTTGATCCAACAGCTCATAATTTAATTTGATTACCTTATTTCAAATTTATTAAATTTAATTTCGATAACTCAGCATAACAACTTTAATCGAATCGATTTAATTTAACGATGCGACTTAGATCAACTCAATCAGATTCAATTTCTAACTTAATTTGGATCAACACAATTTAATTTGAACTTAGCTTGAATCACTTCTCAAGATAAATTCTATTTTATACAATATAATACAACTTAACTCGATCAAATGATTTTTAATTCATTTAAACGAGCAATCTTAATTTGATCAATTTTAAATTTATATGCACTTCAACTTAATCTAACCTAATTTAACCTAACCTGACCTGAACTATTTTCTACTTAATTTATTTTAGACTTATTTCAGAAATTACCGCTCGAAACTGATTCGAATGCAGATCGTATACGTTCCAAGAATTCGAATTAACTCGAATTATTTTCCGTCAATTATTTAAATAACCTTCGAAAAAGTTAATCAAGACACAGAAGTTAATCAAGCCTCGATATTGTATGCATTTCCCAGAAATACATAAGAAAATTAATTCAGTTTAACTAGCGTGCAAACAAAACAATATTACTAGACTTATCACTAATCACCGTCAATATGTTATAAAAAATCGTGAAAAAAATAGTAGCTTGCGCGATTCAGTAAGGATTATAAACCATAAATAAATTAAAGAAGTAATGTTATCGTTTTACGTACAATATCATCAATTTTAATAAAATGTATGTCAATTTTTTTTTTGGAAAATATTCTACTTTTTCTTTTTCAGTAAGATTCGTTACGCTCTGACAAATTTGAGGGATTAATTTTATATTTTAGATAGAGATTATTATTATTATTGTTATTGTGACAGAAAGAATTATATCGATAAAATCCTCATATTTAGAGTGATTTATCTTGGTTTTGTTATCCAAGCCGAATATCTCTAATGAGTAAATCGAAACGTATGTTTCAGAAGGTCGTTAGCTCAGGAATGAATTTGTCAAGTTTGTTGCTATTTTTATGAAATTCTCAATTCGTAGAAATGGAATAATCGAAGCAATCAAGATATTAGTTGAGCGAACAATGAACGAATAATTACTTGTTATTTTTTTTATATCTTGCTTCGACGATATTGGAATCATTGATTGATGATTACGAATTATTTTCTAATTTTTTATTTCTCTCCTCCAAATAATTACTTCATATTATACGTAAAAAAAAAAAAAAACAAAACAATACAAAAAGAAGAAAAAAATATATCGATCAAAATTCTATTTATTTCAAATAATGAAAATCTAATCAAACGATTCGAGTTTCAAAATGTTTTTCTACATATTAGAAAAGAATAAAAGAACAAAAATTAAATTTGCAATGTAATAAAATTTTTACAAATTTTTACACATTATTATTTTTTTACAATTCTAGAAGAAAAGAATGATATAAAAATATTAATGAACAACAAATTTTTTTATATTATAAAAAAAGAGGAGAAAAAATACTAAAAAATAAAGTTCTAGTAAAAATATTAATTATTGATTAATAATTAATTTTTTTATTAAATAAAAATATTTAAAATATTTAAAAATCACAAAAGAAAAAGTATTAAAATGAAAGATTGATACATTGATACAACAAAGTTAATAGAATCTTCTTTGATTTGTTGTTATTATTCATGACTTCTTATCCTAAAATAATAATTCTTTTTAATAATCCGACAATATTCGATATTTAATCCAAATTAGGATTAAACGTCAGATTTAATCCCGATCATCGTTACCAATGAACAAATGAATGAAAATTGTGACTATTTTACTCGGATTTACTGGCCAAGAATTAAATGTTATATAATCAGAATGGAGTTTTCGATGACTGTTTTATGAGACACGTGCACAATGTTGTTGTCATGTTATTAAAATTAATTCAAACATTAAATCACAAAGTTATTATCATTTTTGTGATACGAAATATATAAAAATAAAGAAAATTTATAAAATATAATTGAATTGGTATTATTAACATTTTTTTCATAAATATTTCCATTCATAAAAATGTTTTTATCAAATTATTATTATCGTAGAAAATATCTTTTAAATCAAGAATCTAACTTCGTTTTATAGAGATAAAATAATTCATCCATATAATCCATTATTTAATTTTCTAAGTTACTTTATAAATTATTTTATTATTAATAAATCAAATTAATAGTTAAATCATATATATAAAATTCTTGTTAAAATTATTAAGAATATTTAAAAATAATACAAAATGTCAAAATCTTTGTTCATACCAAAAATATATACAAAACTTTAATTTATATAGAATATTTAAATATCTAAATAATTTAAATTTTAACAAATTTAAAATCTGTGTATATAACATAATAAAATATATAAACGTATATTTACTACTACTTTCTCATCGAATTTCAAACAAACTTATTTAAAACAAAACATAAGCCAAATAAAATCAACTACCAACAATGATCAAAAACAAATTGAAAAATTTACAAATTCACGATAAATTTCATCGATCAAATTTTCAATATAAATACATATTTTATATAGTTTTTATCATTTTAACAAAAACCTCAGAAAAACATTCATTTACACCACTTAAACTTTCAATCAATCAAAAATAAAATTCTTCCAATATATTGAAACACATATTAAATCAAACTCACACGAATTCAAATGAAATTAATTTACCGATATGATCGACCAATCACTTTTCTCCTTTCGTAAGAAAAAAAAGGAAGATTTTTTTAATATATTCGAACGAAAGTAATAAAAAGAAAGAACGAGGCGTACAGTAGAAGTCTGTGTCGGGCATAAAGCAAAACTAAAGCGTGTAAATCGCGGATCGACAAGGCACAGCCTGTAATTTTCCTTAAGTTCGCATATCATGCACACGCGCGCGCGTGTTATGTTGGCACGCGATCGGTGGATTCGCGCCAAATATTCGATCGCCGTCTCAATATTTCCGCCATCGATGCGTCGTGGTAATAATTGTCAATTGCTATCGTCAAATTCTGTCATTTTCACGAGAATTTAATCATTGAAAAAGTATGAAAAAAAGAAAAAAGAGAAAAAGAGAGAAAAAAAAGATCGATATATTGCAATGTAGAGATATAAGATAAATCGAGACGAAAGAATCGTTTCCGTTAAAATGGCCGCAGTCCAACTGTTTCAATTCGCTGCTTATACTTCGTTTCAATGTCAACAATGTTGAGTAGGCTTACACGTAGCCGTAAAATATAAGCCACGAAAATAGAGCAAATTTTTAGTGAAGTTGTTTTTTGAGGTTAGGAGAACCGCGCAAAATTTTCACTGATTGAAAACGAGGATTGAAGAAGTGTTTCATAATGAAAGGAAATTGCAATTGTGAAATTTTATTATATGTGAAAAGTCTTTTTATAGTGTAAGATTTGTTGATAATATTTATATTATAGATTTTTTAAGCATTTAACGTAGGTAATTGTAAATTTCGAATGACAAGAAGAAAGGAAAAGTTATTTTTTTAATAATTTTTGTAATAATCAATTTTTGTAATAATTGATTGAAATGTTTATAAATGTTTTATAAAATGTTTTATATTATGTATTTCGAAATTTCGTATAAAATTTCTGATGTTCGTGTCATATTTGGTTAAAACAATAAGTATCAATTAAAATATCGATTGTTGTTTTTCATAATCATTCATTTAAGAAGAAAGAGTCATAAAAATCATTTTTCATAAAAATTTCTAATCTCTTTATTATCCAGATCTATAATTCAAAGAAATCCAAATATTCAAAAAAACAAATAAATTTTTATAAATATATGAAGCCTTCTTTTCGAAGTAGAATAACCTTAAATTGTATAGATATTAGAAATATTGTATGTATATTGGAAAATAACATTTGTATTAATCATCACTTTTCTATATTACACAATTTATGTATAGAAACAATAATTTTATATTTATCTACTTCAACGATTTTGGCAATGAACTATATAAATGCATATATGTATATAAATACATATATATGCGAAATTTTTAATTCAAATATGCTGAAATTTCAAATTAGAAAAAATATTTTTGTCTTTAATCAAATTATTCAAATTAACTATTTAATATGTAAATAAAATAACGTAATTAAAAGTATTATTCAAATACTGACCTACAATATTCCCATTGAATTATGTCACGAATAAAGAAATTTGAATAAGGATAGTAACTAGATTTTGATTGATATTATGATTCTACCATATCTATTTATGATTTTACCATATCCATTAAATCATAATAAATACATAATTTTAAGCAGATAAATCAGTACATAACATTTTTGTTAAAAAAGAAAAAATTTAAAATAAATCATATGTTTTTCGTCGATTATAAATAAATCTGATCATAAAGCTTTGATCTTAATTGATCTAAATTTGTTTTAAATTATATAGATTATTTTTGAATTGTGATTTTTATTTTTTTTTTAAATCAAATAATTTACATTTTCTCATAAGATAAAAAATATTTAAACTATTAATATTGGCACGAAATAAATAGCAATTTTATTTTAAATTTTTGAATTAATGAATAATAGAATCATAATAATAATCTCTTAGAATATGGTAATATAATTAGATATATTATAGAATAAAAATCGTTAATCAAAAATCAATTAAGACTAACAGCTTTTATAAAACAAATTGTGACAGATTAAGAATTATTGACCTAAATAAATTTTATTGTCAGTATTGTTTAGTTATTATAAATTAATAGATATATTCTTAAGTTATTCTATTAAAAATTGACACGAGGGATATAATAAAAAAAAAAATTATTCAGAATGGCTCATAGTTTTTTTCCTCGAAATGTCATCGCGACGCCTTAATTAGAATGTAAGCCACGGCGAAGGACTATTTAATTCACTAGCCAAATTTCTTGAATACGCGCGAATATGTATGTATATGTGTGCATATAGTAATAGTACTTAAATTTTGTTAAATTATCACTAAAATGTGAATATTTATATTATATTTATAAGAAATATTATAATTCTCAATTGATATTGCCGAATTACAAATAATATTAACTATTTAATTTTATGAGATATTTATTTTATTATATTTACTAATCAACTATTAATGATCATTACTGATACTAATGTAAAATATAGAACAAATTGAATGAAATTATTTTAAATTATGCAAAAATGATTTATCAAAATTTCTTATGTCTTTCTTCTTGAAAGCTTCTTGATAGTGGGATATTTAAAAAATTTTTACAAATATTTTTTCAACCTATATACATACCAAGAAAACTGCATTATTTAGCGATGATCTAACAATATGTATAATGCGATAATTTATCAAGAAGATTAAACTTTTAAAATTTCTAAACTTTCGTTTCAATATTATATATGCGTATATGTGTATGTATATTTTATGTATATTTTGTATAGCAAAAGATAAAGAGAGAACTGATTCTTCGATTGATCTAGGAGTCAATTTAGAATTTCTGTGTTAATATATTCATGAAACATCAGGATCAATTCTATAGCTAAAACTAACATAAAAGTTGATTATTATACAAAAATATCGATTGAAGCTTATTTATTAAGTTATAAGCAATTTAAGTTAAGCATTACATGAAGCAAGATGAGAATAGATTGTAATAATGGTGTAACAAAGACAGAAGTTTCGCTCTACTTTCATTTTACTTCATCATTCAATACAAACTTCAATTGTTTGTAACTTAATAAATAAATCTTAATCGATATTTTTGTATACTAACTTTTGCATTTATTTTAATTTTTGGAATCTATCCTCTAAAAATATCTCACGAATATATTAACATTCTGTAGATTAAGCTAAATCGAGAGCACGACAATATTGTCGCTTACACAGAACACTTGCACACCGTCTCGATCTATGTTTCTACTTGTCACCTAGATCGACTTGCCATCTAATTATGTTATAATACGTTTTTGAACCGAGTTAATTTAGATTCAGGTGTTGGATCTAATAAGATGGAGTGTGTTGTGGGTCAGTAGACATGATTTCAACACGTGTTGCTTGTTAACCTCTCAACAAGCTTGTCTGTCTCTAATCTGTTCATCATTCAATTGTTTATCTTTGTGATTGATCTCTCAAAAAAATTATATCTTATATAAACATATGTAATATAATGTATTAAATATATATTATATCAATTTTTATTGTTATTATTGTAGTTTATTATAAAAAAATTAAATCTTAATTTAATTTAAATAATAAAAAAATTTGATAGAATAAAATTACATGTTATATGAAAAGTTAAAGAATTTATTGTTATTAAAATAAAATGATATAATATATTGAAATATTTAAAAGGAATTATATTGGAATTTTTATAGAAGTTATTTTAAGTTTTTATAATTGTAAGAATCAATATAATTAGTTTTGTTTTTTTACTTAAATATTTTTTTGTATTTATGATATAGTATTCATTTTTTGTATAATGCAATATATTCATTGTGAAGAATATGAATGTAATGAAAATTAATAATGTTATATGAATATTAATAATGTTATATTGTTAAGTTCATAGAAATTATTTAAATGAGTTATATATTTAAAATAATTGAAAAATACTGATTTTTTTATTTTTTTTTTTAATAATATAATTTTTCCAAAATTGATAGATATAAAATATTTTAAAGAAAATTAAAGATAGTTTTTTAATAGGTTCAATAAAAATATTATTTTCTATTGTAATTTCTTTAGTTGGTATATATATATATATATATATATATATATATATATATATATATATATAAAGTTATATTATATAGAAAAATAAAAGAATATAATGCGTCGGAAATACAATCGTCTTGTTATTAATATTACTTTCTATCGATTGAATCAACCATTCATATTATTATACAGTTGCAATGTTAAAACAATATAATCATAGCACTGCGTAATAATATGCGGAGATCGTTGCAATAATTATTTAAATTGAGCATTCTTTCTTTGTAGCATCTTTTTAACTACATTAAGTACTAAATACATTAATTCAATCTATATATTCGAAGCTTTTTTCGTTGTATACATATATCATATAAACTTCTAGAGCAGATATAAAAATTTTTCTAATAGATCGTTTAAGATAATCATTTAAAAAAATTTTTAAATTTAATACATAATAACAGAGATTAAAATTAATTAAGAGATTAAAATAAGATGAAAGATGTAATTTAAAGGTTTTTTAAAAATTATTCAATTTAAATATGATAGCAACAAAAGTTTGAGTATATTATAAAATATATCAGTACTTTAAATACTGAAAATAAGATCCATTTTACTTAAAATACTTATTGATAGAATTTTTTAAAATTTATTAAATATTTCAAAATTTTTGAATATTTATAAAATAAATCTTCAAATTTTTTTAAAGAAGAATCTAATATTAATTTTATTTAAAACAATAAAAATTTAAAATATATATAAATTCTGAGAATAAAATATATATCCAAATGATATATTTGTCACAGAATATTTCTCCAAACAATCTTTCAAATTATTTTACATTCTATGTGTTTTCTAAATTCTAATTTAAAAGAAAGAAATAATCGCTATTATTCTTTTCCTATAAATTAGAATAGTAAAAGATAATTATATCGGAAAAATATTAAAGAAATGAAAGACTTGAGATTAAAAATGATTTCTGTTACTACTTAAGTTAGAACATCTTATACGTATTCGTGTATATATATATATAACATTCGACGAAAATTCTTATTCAATATATTCCAGAAACGTAAAAAAATACGTTTGTACATGTATACTTTCATCATCGTTAATCTCTTAAGCTCACTAAATGTTCATAAAATATTCATAATTTTCTGTGCATCACATAAACTAACCACATACACTTGACTATAAACTATATAGAGTGTTTTAGAAATTATAAATCTATTATTGTAATTATCATTTTCATTACAAACATTTTCATTACTAAACTTTTAGAAAAAGATCAATAAATTTTATTAATCTAATTGCCAATTTTATCAATTTTAATATTAAAATTAAGTATTTTAAATTACTAAATTTTCAAGAAAAAAAATTTGATTAGAATAGAATAAAATTATTAATTTCAATTTTCAAATATATTCAGACAAAAATTGAAAAATTTTTCCAATATGATTGTTTTTAAAATACCTATGTAAAAGAACTTTGCACTTGCAAAATACACTCGATCAAATACATTCATAAAATAATAAACATTTATCCAGTATATATTAAGAAAATTTACATAACACTGACACCGGTTATGATTAAATAGATATTTCTGTTACAGAAAGTACACAAACATCATACATTATTTATATATAAATTCGTTGTGAAGAATTAATTTTCTAAAAATAACGAAAAAGAAATACTGTAAATTTAACGCTAATATTTTTCTTCTAAATTTAATTGCAATATTAAATGTATATTTAGGAATAATATTTTTTGTAATTACGAGATGAGAAAAAATTAAGACCATCTAAACTATCCTATTTCTTAATAATAGTTATTTTTTTGAAAAATGTTTCTCATTTCGAATTAAAATTAATTTTTTTCTTCTCGTAAAACATATTAAAAATATTTATGTCATTATATCATAAAATAATATGTTCCATACAATAAACCTGAAGACAAATAAAATATAAAATTTAGTTAACATAGAATTATAAAGGAATTAGATATGGATAATATAAAAATAAAATAAAAATAAAAATAAAGAAAAATTTGTGAATTCAACTTCTTCCTGTTTAGAGTTTACATTTTTTCTCATCTCTTATACCTATATAATAGTCGATGAACTTAATAATGGATATAAAATTTACCACTAGAGCACCACAGATTGATTTTCTTAAGTAAATATGTATGTTTCTTTATATCTTGTGACTCAAACTATAAATATTAATTTAAAAGATTAATTATAATCAATCATTTTTAAAAATCAAATGATTGCAAATATTTAATTTTGTTCCAAGTGGTTTTTCTATTGTTGAAAGATTACCTCAAATATAATAAATTTTTTTATCGATACATTTATCTATATGCTTCCAAACGAAATGCATCAACATGTTAAAAAAGGCAATTTCTTTTTATACAAAACTTGATTTTTTCGTTTTTCGTCTTATTTTTTTCTTATTATTTTAATTTATACTTTCGTTAAGAATCCTCGATATCCGCTTTCGATTTTTTTCTTCCTCCTGGTGTGAACAATGCCAATAAACCACTCACTGAAATATAAAAAGTAAATTTCATTTATAAATATTCTATATTCATAATTATTAAATTATAATGAATTTCTAAAAGCTTAAAATAAATAGTAACTATTAATATTTCTTAAAATTAATAATTTTATATTATTCTATTATATTATAAGTTACTGTTAGTATTAATATTAATATTAATTAAATATATCAATATTTTATAACATTAAAAGTGGCAAAAATAAATAAAAAAAATTTCACGAAGATTATTTAATAAGTACATATAAAAATATCAATATTTATGAAATACAAAATCGTAGAAAATAAAGTGAATTTTAATAGTCTACTAATAAGAGGTCTAACAAACATTATCGCGATACTATCGCTATTTCAATATGATAAATCAAATTGTTTAGTACGATACATCGAGATAAGCCTGAAGCTAATTAAAAATATAGAATGTTGGAAATTAAAGTACTTACGGAATAATTGAGCAGCCACAATGACGATCACTAATATACAATAATCATCGATTAAATATCCAATCATTAAAGTACCACTAATGGCGCCTATTCGACTGATAAAAGCAGATAAACCAGACGCCATTGCTCTGAAACAGAATTACATTCGAAAATTAAAGAAATTTATCGATTTTTCATTTAATTTTATGGGTTCTATATTGGAATTAATTTTTTAATGAACTATCATTATGATATAAAAAATTTGAAATAATTTAATTATATAAAATTTTATGAAATTAAAGTTTATTAATATTTTATTTAATAATATTACAAGTAAAGAAAGAAATTTCTTTTTAAAAACGCAATTTTTGTTTTGTAAATTTTTTTTGATAAGATTCTAACGATAAGATTCTTCTGTTACTAATAATAATCTAATTAACTATAAGTTAAATAATAATTCCTAGTTATAAAATAACTAAATTCTATTAAAAAAATAATAATAGCAAGTTCTAAAAATTCCATTGACAATTTCTATTTCGATTCATTGACTCTATTTCATAATAGGAACAATAAATAATGCAATTCTCTTTTTACATAATTAATTTTAATCCAATTGAATTTACTTTAGTCTAACTGTTCGAATTTAATTTTTTGAAAAATATTTAAGAAAAATATACGTAGATAATAAAATTACATAGAATTATCTACTAAAGTCTTTGTACATCATATAAAAATGTCACCTGTTTCAATTATCATAATTCTGTATAACTCCATTGCAAACGTTTTATATTGAGAAGACTATGAATTGATTTATTACTACTTTATATTTAAAAAAATAATTATCATTGTTATTGCACAATCTGATATATTTTTTACTTTTAAATAACAATGACATTCTGATGTACAAAGATTTTTATGAGTGATACGTAAATATAACTACATTTCTAAAATAAAAAATATATCAATAAATGATTAAATAATTAAATAAATTAAAATAGCTGATTATTTATACCCGGATATTTTGAAATCAATTGAAAAATTGGATTAATTCTATTGTAATAACGATAATGATCAAAATATAAAAAGATAAATATTTTATCATTAAGTATTGAAAATAAGAACACTCGAAAGAATATCGAGATCGAGAGATCCTTCATTCGTTGTAAAAGATCATGGATTATAAATAAACTTGTTAATAGAGGAAAAAATAAGTTATATTGTGCGGGGATATTTATAACGATCGATAAAAAGACGATAAGCTTTTATTCTGATATCTGTAGAAGAGGAAAAACAAGAATGTTATGATATTCTTTTAGGAAAGAGATGCGCAGAAGAAAAAATTCAACAAATTTAATTTCATTTCGCGTTGCGTTTTAAATCGAAAAAAAACACGCGTAGAATAAGAAAGCATCGTTCGAAATAAATTTTGTAAATCATATATTTGAGCGATTTTTATCACAGTATTTTAATTATTGAAGAGATACTACTTTTATAAATTATATTAGCATATTATTTAATTAAATATATTGTTTATTTATCTGAGTTTATATTTACGATTACGATAATATATGATTTTAAAAATTAATTAGAAAATTTACATTTGATTTCTAAATATTTAATTTAAAATTAAATTTTAAGTTGTTGAGATATTAATGGAACTTTTTGGGAATTCTCCTTGATTATAATTTTAATTTCTTAATAAAAATTTCTTAGATAATAAAGAAATTCTTTTTCATGTACATAATTAAGAATTATATTTAAATATTACATTACCTCAAATGAGTTGGATAAAGATCAACCAAAAGGCAATACACCACGCTGATGCAAACCGATGTGACAGACTCAAAAACACACGAGAGTATTAAGTTTTGAGTAGATGTCTCTACTAAAAAGAGACAAGCCGTAACAACAGCAGGAATAAAGGCTGTTATCACTGAAATATTAGACAAAAATGTTTCTTCATTTGATTAATCTATTAATTTCTTAAAAATTACAATTATTAATTTTTCATAATATTTATTGATAATGAAAAAGTGGATTATAAAAAAAAATATATATTTTACTCACCAAGAAAAATTTTATATCCTACATAATTAATTAGTAATGGCAATATTAGAGCTGTTGGAATACACGAGGCACCCAAAATAAATGTATGGACGAACACACTAGTTTGTACTTTAGAATTGCATCCAAACGACGTATCCTGCGAAAATTATTTCTTTTATGAAAATAATAATTTATTAAATTTACTTTATTTATTTTTTTCTTTATCATTTATTTTAATCTAATTTTATCTAATTTCTATTATCTAATTTCAGAATGTTAATATATTTTTTAGATATCTTTATTTAAATAATTAAAATTTATGTTAGATGAAGCGAAATGGAAACAGAGTGAGACTATCTCTATTACACTCTATTCTCGCCTCGTCTTATCTAATGCAAACTTAAATTGTTTATAATTTAATAATCAAGTCTCAATGGATTTTTATATGCTAATTTTTCTTTATTTTGATCTCTGGAATCTAAAAATTCTTCAAAGTTTTCTCATAAATATATTAACATTCTACACAAAATCAAATTTTTATTAAAAAAAAAAACTTTTTATTTAAAGATTATACTTGCATTCAACTCACTATTGTCGTAACATTTTTTTCGATCTTCAAAGTGCAAACACTGGCCGTCTGATTGGGATACGCCTCCTGGAAGTCCGCGTATCTATGAAAAAGTTCTGGCAGCCACAAAGTCAATGTGTAATAAGAGGACGTGACGAAACAAGCAATTAAACACAACACGATCGTTCTGCAAAGGAACGGTGGTTTCAATATCATCATGGTCTTCGAATATATCTCTTTTATCATTAATCGAAATGATTTCTCGGTCACTTCCTCTTTCTCTTCTGTATGCATTATACGATGCACCAGATCGGTTAAGTTATTATTTTCAGAATTTCGAAGTTTCGTCTGAAAACAAATCCGAAATTTTATTTTGTTTGAAATTATGATGGAAATTTGTATGTTTCTAGCCAGAAACATTTTTTGTGGAAAATATCTAGTCTTTTTTTAGATACGTATGAAAAAATATTGTTTGATTTTTTTTTATTTTTAAAAATCAAATTAATTTTTTTTTAATTAGTAAATAATTTCTATTATTAAAAAATTATTCTTTTTGACAATTTTCAATAAAAAAAAAGGGATTTAATTTATATAAAATTCTAAGTTTAAAAGAAATTTTTTCTAAAATAGAATTTTCTTATTTTCGTATTTAAACTTTTTAGAATTCTAATGTTTTTTATTAATTTATTAAATAATAGTTATAAAAATATTACTCACTATATATTCTTTTGGAGGTTTTCCAGTATTTTCTGAATACATTCTCATTAAAACGTCCAACATCTGAACGTTGTATCCAGTTTCTGCGAGGTATTTGGGTGTTTCAGGGAAAAATAACAGCCAAATTCCAGTCGACAAAGCTGGAAGAGAGCATATGAAAACAAAAAAATTCCATGAATGAAAAGAGAAACCAGCTGTCACCATGTTCACATTCAATGGAATAATAATCCATCCGACACCTGAAATTTTGAATTCATAAATAATTTTTGGACTTCATTGAAAAAATAAAAATAAATAAAAAAAAATATAAAAAGAAATAAAAAAAATATATCTATTTGACAAAATATTTTATTTTTAAAAATATTATAAATATAAATATTTAAAAATTGTGCTTGTTTACTATTTTATTAACATTGTGAAATAAAAATTTTACTTGAAAAATTAATATTTACCTGCTAAGATTATCATTCCTAGCACCCAAGCCATTTCCATCCATGAGAGCATTCTACTTCGATGTTTGGTTGGTTGGAATTCACTCAGATAAAGAAACACAACGGCTGATTGCCCATTCATACTTGAAACATAATTAAACATTAAAGATGTAAAAATAATAATATTTAATCCTTGATTGATTTCTTCTTCATCTAAAAAAAGAAAAACTATAAATGAGTATAAATAATATAAATAATAATATAATTTTTATTTATATGACGTAATGAGAATTGATATTTGTTAAATCTATATAAAACATGAATTAAATTAATTTTAAAAAAATAAAATATTTAAATATATATTTATATAAATTTATATATTGATTAAATTTAAGAAATTGATACTAACGCTGCACCGCTGAGAAATTTCAAAAATAAGAAGACCCAATACAATGGCACTACCGATGCCAATAATTCGGAAATACCATGTAGAAATAGTGCGACCAATAGAGATAATCTTCGCCCTTTGATAGCCGCGTAGCAACCCCATATATACGAACCAGCTAACATACCTACAAATTATAAAAATTTTAAAAAATAAGATTGCAAATATAAAATTATTAAAAATTATTCTCGAGAATTTCTTAATAGATATTGCATTGAAAATAAACTATTAGATATTAATTGCGATTCAATCTAGAATAATATCCATTAACAAGAAATAATTTTCGAAAGCAATTCTTAAGAGTTTAATTCTTAAATGTATTTTAATGTAAAAATAAGTTGTAATAATGTTAATATATATAATTAATATTATATAATTCTTATTCCTATATATAATTTAATTTTATTGTGTTAATGTTATTACATAAATAAAATTTTATCAAATATAATGATATTTGTGTTTGGATAAAAAAATTCGTAAAAAAATATTTAGTATTTATCATGCAATCGTTCTTTAATTATTTGTATTTGACAAGTGTTATTTAGTGTTCGATTGCAGCAATTCGTTGATACTACTCTTTGTTACAACTTTCATGAATACAGTTAGTTTTATATACTTGTCAGAGACATGTTTAGTTATCTTAATCAACTTCCTTCTTTCGATTCTTTGTTACTTTGATAACAAATAAATAGATTTATACATTGCACAATATATTACAAATCCATTAATTTGTTCGTTTGATATATGTATTTTAGTGAAAAATAAAAAAAATAATAAGAAACAAAAAATAGAAAAAATAAAAAAAATAAATTTTGATTTTGAAATTAATATTCTAAAAAATCATAAAATATAGTCATTTTAATGATACGTCCCTGCTTTTAGGTGCATTAAGATTCATTTAATTTATATCGCATTCTATTTACAATAGAATATCGTTGTCTTAATGCTTTTGCACAAGAATTTTTCTCTTGGACAACTACTGTGATGAATCAACTTCATTTTTATCTTATTCCACAATCTTTTTTCTTTGTGCAAATTTGCAAGCAAATTAATACTACTATCAAGTAGCATCAACTTTGTTTAAGCAAAAAGAATTGTTTAAGAAAAAAATTTGCTTAAGCAAATATAGAACATTAGAAACAAATAGATAGATTTGTTAGAAACATGAAAAATACTATTTTAACAATTTAAATTATTAAATAATGTCTGTTAATTAAAAAATAGAACAAACAATAAAAAACATGAATAAAAAAAATGTAAATTTTTTAAATATCATTAAATATCATTGTCAGTATTAATATTCATGTTATGACTTAGTAACTAAAAGATTAAAATATTATTTTATTTTAAAAAATAACTACGTAAAAAAATAAATTACGATAAAGATGAATGGATTAAAAAAATGTCAACTCGATAAAAGTTGAAAAAAAACGATGATATTTAAAATTATATCTTAAATTTAAAATTTTTTTTCGTATATTCACCAATATTTTCTTTATATTTTATAATGAAGATTTGCGAATTGATTTCGTATTTACGAAAATGATATCAAAAAGTGAACTAAAACAGAAAATGTTTGTGCGGGTAGAAAATAACTTGCAATTTTACGAGGGTCTTTATATTAAGTTGAAAGGAATGTGACTTGATATCCTGGCCAAGCAACGTGTTGACGAAATACCATAAAGTTAGCATAATGATACGCAGAAGTTAGATCGATCCGAGGGCGTGTACGAGAATTGTAGAAAGGCACGTGAAAAATTATAATTTTAAAATGATGAAACGAACGCAATATACACAAATTTTCTATATATTTAATAGAAAAATTAAATAAATATTTAAAAAATATTATATGAAGCGAAAATATTGTAGCTTGAAATTTATTTTTAAAAATGGTACTTCAAAAATTTTTTTTTTTAAACAACGGAAAAAGAAAATATCAAAAAATTATGATTTTAAAATAAATATAAAATGACAATTAAAAAAAATTTCAAAAGATATTTTCTCAAATAAGAAAAAGTATCAATAATGATCGAAAATAATTATTTTTTGATGAAAATGAAACCAGTTAATGAGTTCATATGCCGGAAGAAATATTGATTACAGTGTTGATTATTCGAGTGTTACCTAACATGGGGGCGGCACTCAGACGTCCCTTGTCCATTGTGGTCATTCTGAAGTCGCATGCCGCTGATGGTAATATGAAACCGATGCTTGTTATACTGAAAGCCACGTTCATAAAGATCATACTGCAGACGGCCATAACCTTAAGGTTAAACTTGCCAAATCCTGTGGATAGATGCCAAGAATTGATGGAGATACTCTTTTATATAAATGATTTTTTGTGCAAATAAAAAATGAAAAAATTAAATTGAAGAAAATGAAATTAATAAATATTTTTATTAATAAATTAACAAAAAGTATTTGTTCAATTTATGTGCTATTTCTCTTTAATTTAAATCAGATTTCTCATTTTTCAAGATTTCATTTGAAAAATTAAAGTAGCTTTTCAAAATAATTCAAAACAACAATTTAATTAGATAAAAATGCATATTAATTATCCAATATATTTTAATACACATCTTATTTTTTATTTCTCAAAATTGAAAATCTATTTTTACGAAAACTAAGAAATTATATTGAAAAGAAAAATAAAATCGTACTATCTCAATATTTTGCAAATATCAATATTGAAAATATAATGTTAAAAAGTAATATATTTCAATATGAAGTTAATAGAAACATTTTTAATTAATTTCTTTTCGCTAATTTCTCTCCTTCAACATCACAAAAGAAAAAACTACCTGTTTGGTCAACGGCATCTTGAACCACGTTTTCCGCCGTTTGCTTGGTGCCTGCAAATACAAAAAAATAACATGATTACTCATAAAAAGAGAAACAGAGAGAAGCAGAAAGAAAAAAGAAAGAGGCAAAGAGAAACGGTACAGGCTGATGTGAAAGTTAGATTCCACTACAGTGCTCATCAAGTCCAAGAATAAAAATATTCTTCGAATAAGAAGCAACGTCCCGACCAATCTGTCAAAAACAAAAGCAAATGAACCTTATATCTCTCTGAAGGCTCTTCTCCTTTCTACAAATCGTTCAACTCACGTCAGTGTGCAATACTTTAACTTGTTATTTACATCAGTTGTACCGATTCGAAGCATTTCTTTGTCTTGAATACATATATCTTCTTTATTACTTTTGAATCATCATCTGACTTTTATTCGAATTTAAATTTGATTTAATTTAAATTAAATAGATACAATTAAAATTAAATTAGAATTTAATTTACAATTATTGGATTGAATTTAACTATTAGATTATTTTCTTTTTGTTCTTATGATATTAAATTTTAAATAAAGCTTTTAAAAGTTTAATTTTATGATATATTAAGATGTTTTTAAATTTAATTGTATGATAATTATTTAAATATGACGTAAGGAGTGCTTTTGAAATAAATTTAAACGAGATAACTGATATCACAAGGTATTATTTGTTTTGATTTTACATATAATTTTGGATTAAATGTAATTGGATTAAAATTAAGCTTGAATTAAATTCGAATTGTTCACTATTTTATGATTTCTGAGATTAATTCAATTTTGAATTATATTTAGATTAAATTTAAATCAAATTTGAGCTAACAAGTTTCAATAATTATCAAATATTTTATTTATTTTATTTATTTAATTTCGACATATTAACAACATGTGATCTGCACGAATGATCAAATTTCTATTTTTTAAGAATTACAATCGTAAATAATATTCATTTATAATATTATTTAATTAAAATATTAATGAATATTTTAGAATGTATTATAGATGTTTTGGTTTTTTAATAGAATTAATCATTTAAAAAATAAGAGATAAGAAAAAAAATAATTCTCTAAAAATAAATAAAAGTTGAAAAATATTTTATTGACTCACCTTTTTGAAAAGTTTATATCAAATATTTATATCACATTCAATGAAAAAAATATTCTTAGAAATATATTTTTGAATTAAATACAATTTTATCTGTAATTAATGATTATATATATTATTATTTTTAAATTAACAAGCCAATCGTAATATGACATTTTTCACAATCTCTTAAGATTTAATGAAGGCAAAGAAAAATAAAGAAAAGTCTATTAGCAAAATAATATTATTAAATCAAGAACTCACAACAGAATTAATTGCTGCTTAACTTTTTTTTTTTGAACATATGTGCCAGAACATACTCTTTTGTTCATAAAAGTTATATACATCTTTCATTTTTGATTTTTATTTTTCGTTTAAATTTCGAAATGCGTAGACATCATTTCAAGATATGATATTATGCAAAATCCACGATGAAAACGTAAACAATCCATCTAGCCTATCTTTATTTCATTTATAAAAAATATAAAAATTTAGATATCATCTATTTTTCACCACTTACGAGCAAAACGCTAATAATTTATAATTTGAATATACACTTTTTGTATACACGCGAACATAGCTAAATATCAGTTTATCATAAATTTCATACGTGCAATTAATAATAATAAGGAAAAAAGGAGATAAAAAGAAAAACAAATTAAATATAAATTATTGACATATAAAATAGAAGGGTTACCTTGTAACGTAGAGACAACATGCGAGACTAGCGGCTTCGAAGCAGCCGGATCGCTCTCGAATCGAGCGATATCACCCGACATTGTAGGCGCGCGCAACTAAAGCATCGCAGTGCCGTCTGATCTTGTTGGTGTATAATAGAGCGGTTTTGCTTTACTGAACAACTGCTAGTCGCGTTGAGTCTCATTCGCTACGAGATCGGCCGAATGACTGCGACCGACTGAGTCCGACTGTGACCGACTGCGACCGATCACAGTTGCCCCCCTAAACCTCTACCAACAATATTCCCCCTGACTTTATAGGCTTAAGGTATAGGCATAGATTCTTGGTTATCTGTGGTTTTAAGCTTCGCGTGCTTCTTATCTATTGTTAGCAAATATAATAGATGAAACATATTTTTTTTATACTTGAACTTTTTTAATGGAATGAAATTTTATTTCGAGAACCCTATATGTAACATTTTATTAATTCTAAGATAACGATATCGATTTAAGATAAGATAAATTGATCATATATTTCGATTTTTTCTATCAACGGAATATAAATATTAATTTATTAAATTATACAGGAAACTTTATCATTTGGGAAATAATTACATTATGTAGAAAAAAATTATTTTAGTAAAGAATAAAATAGATTATCTATTTATACAGAAAAAAAATCTTTAATATAATATAATGAATAAAATAATATATTTATTTAATTTTATTAATTTTATTAATTGATTTCTTTCAGAAAAATAAGATTTGAATATTATAATCCTATATTTAAATTTGAACAAAATTCTTTGAGATTTGAAAAAATCTTAAAATTTGAATTTGTAATATAGATTGTGATTTTATATTGAATTATATTGTCTCTCGAACATCAATCTTCTTCAATCAATAATGATATTATTTGCACTTCTCTTTCATTCATTTCATCATATATATACATATATATATAGTCACAAAAATTTCACTATACTTTATATAAACAATATTTATACATCCAAATATTCCGTAAAACGTTTTTTTTATTTGCAAATTTTCAAATCTTAATAAGTATTTATATTTTAATATTAACTTTTCATTATTATATTTTAATATTAACTAAACATTAATAAATAGTTCTTTTAATAAATAGAATAAAATTTAATAAAATAAAAATAAAATAAATAATATAAATAAAGTAATTAAATAAGATTTAATTCTTTTAATTATTCTTGATATTATATATTGATATTATATATATTGATTCATTTTTCAAATTTTCACTTAATAATTTAAATGTAAAAATTTATTTTTAGAATAATTAATAAGAAGAAAATAACAAATTAAAAATAATATATTAATTCTTATTATTTCCCAATTTAAAATCATTAAAAAAATTTATAACGAATTATAATGAATTAAAACAATTTTTTTTTCTTTTCCAAAAAAATTAATCAAAGTTTACAGTTTTTTATTCATTTGGAAAATGGATATTGATCAATTAAGGATTATGAGAAAAATTTTATAATGTCGATTGAATAAAATTGATTAAAAGATGAAATCTCTTTTTAAATATGAAGAATTTTCATTATCAATCAAAAAATGATATAGATAAATATTTATTGTCTTTTAATTAAATATCTTAAAAATAGTTATCATAATTTTTGAAACAAATTTTAAATAATGAAACAAAATAAATATTTCGCTATATTTTAATATTACATAATTAATGAATAAAAATATTAATTTTAATATTCGATTTAAACCTTTAATATCCAATAAACATTCCAAGATATTTATTAGACACAACATATAATACAACAAGATATTTAAAATGTTTAAAATGTAAAAATAACTTTTAAAATAAAAAAAAATAACACTTTTTTATTTTTTTAATTTTGTAAATTTTATAAACCTGAAAAAAATTTTGTTTTTTTTTATTATATTATAATTATATATATTATATATTAAAATTATATTATAATTTATTTAAAATTGGATAAGCTATTTATAATTAATTGCATAGATAATGGAAATTTAGTTTAAGCGCATTGGACATAATAATTAAGATAAACTAATCTGGTTGATTGAAGATTGGAAAAATTGTTGAAAATAATAATGGAATACGCTAACTTTTTTTAAATCTTTTTTTTTGTTTTTCAATTCTTTAATTGAAAAATTTTTTTTATTAACAAAGAAAAAAAATAATGACTTCAAATTAAAAAATTGAAATAAATTTTTGTTAGAATATTAATATTAAAATATAAATTATTATACAATCGATTTGTTTGAAATAAAAAACAATAGAATGTTGAATATTCTAATTTTAATTATTTTGATTATTTGATTCAAATTATCTGCTTCAAATTAACATATTTGTATTTTAAGTAGTATCTAAAAACAATTAATTGTTTTTATAAAATAATTTCTTTTATAAAGTAAATATTTTTTTAATAAATATTTATATTTAAAAATTGTTTAATTTCAAATCATTTCTCGTGATATATTCACAAATTTAGTTTTAGTTGTAAAGAAAATGTATTCAACACGTTCTTATAATGTGTTATTGATATCCGTTTATAACTATCGAACAAAAAAAAAGAATAAGGGATAGAAAACCTGTTCGATGCCAGTTCATTCGTAAAAAAAAAAATAGTATAACGGAATGCATAATGAAACTCTGTATATGCATTAGATTGTAAATTTTTCTATTTTATGACATTGAGAAATTCTAAGATAGAATCATTTCTTTGTCTTTTATTTCTTCTATATCAATTAACTTTGTATCTTTCTTCAATCAAAAATATTATAAATATACAAAAAGATACATATTTCAACATAGCTTTTTTTAAAAAAAATATCATTCTACTACATCATTTTGATTTAAAAGAATTACATTTTACATAATTACATAATCCAATAAAGTGATAATTTTTCAAAAATTATTTAAAAAAATTGTCTATTAGAATATATAATATAATATAAGAGAAAAAATTTATATGTAAAATATTTAATTATTATATGTAAAAAAAAATTCAAAGTTTATCGAATCTAACAATTTTTGAACATAACCAATTTATCTAACCTAAAATAAAATAAAAATTATCTTTTACTGAAGTGTTTTTAAAGAGAAGAAAAAACTACTTGTAATCGCAAATAATAAATCATACTTATCGCAATTAATCATCGATGGAATAACAAATGAGAGAAGAAATAAAACAATAATTATGTTTATTAACTAATAAACGAATAACTTTACCTGTTTTAAAAATTTTATTTTAAATGCGTTACAAAAGACATTCATTTAATATAATATAAATTACACTAATTAAAAGAAGTCCACTTCAAATTTGTTACTATAATTTTATCGATTTTGATAATGATAATTAGACTGATAAATACTGAAATACAGATATATATTGATTTCAAATTTGAGTTTTTTATAAATCATAATTTACTAAGTGATAATTCAATTGTACATTATAATCATATATTTCTTAATTATTTTTTGACGATTCAGAACTTTTCTGATTTATTTTGTAATAATAGCTTTTTTAATATAAGGATTTTGTAGAATATAATTTTTATAATTGTATAATTAACGTAATATAAATATTTCTCAATAACTAGGGACATTTTATTAGGTACATTTTAGACTTTCTTATACAACTTACACACTTGAATACTGTAGCTTGTGTGAAGTTGAATGTAAATCTTTTTAGTGGTCAAGTATTCAAATGCAAATATATTTAAATATAAAACATTTCAAGATATTTATATTAAAATATTTGAATAGATACATAGCATTTCGGATACAAAGCATTTAAGTTTCAAAGTATTTGAGTGTAAAATAATTTGATATTAAGTGATAATAAGTATTTAAATAGGTTATGTTTGAAATATTTTCGAAATAAAAATATTGATATATTAAGGAAATAAATGTTGAAATATTTGAATGTTAAAGTACTCGAATTTTTATGCTTTTAAATGTTAAAATATATGTATTCGATAATATATAATAATAAGTATTCGAATATTTAATTTGTGAAGATTTATGAAATATAAAATATTTAAATATCGAAATATTCGAATATCATTATATTCAAATTTTGAAAATATTAAAATAATCAAAATTAAGACAAAATTTTTCATCAATACTCAAGAAATGTATTTTATTTAAATTAATAAGATATTATATAATCAAAATAATTTTATACGGATTTTTATCGTTATAATTTTTTTTATACTATTTTCTGATAAAAGACTTATTAAAACATATTTTATTACAATTGAAATTATCCATTTTATTTTATTTTGAAAATTAAAAAATTTAATTTATTTTTAATCAATTAATTATATTTTATATTATCGTAATATCATCTTCATTGATCACAAAAGAAAAATTCATCTCAAAAAGATTAAAATGTTTATAAAATAAACACAATCTGTTAAACATAATCTAAAACATCTAAAAATTCGACATATGACGTCCACAATTTTTATCAAACAACCAAAACAAAGTAGTGACGATGTTTATGTCGTGACTGACTATTTTAGCACGTGTGTCAGCATGTTAAATCGAAACGGTGTCAAGAACACGATACCACATCTTCAATGAATATTTTCTTGTATACTTATATTAAGCAACAAAGAAATTAATTGAATTATTTGAAATTTAATATTTCAATATTTTCAATATTTTATATATCTTATTCTTTTTATCGTTTGGTTATCTAATATTTGTTTTCAAATTATTTAAATTTTTTAATCTTTTCTTGGAAATTTTTTAAATTGATATAAAAATTTTAATTCATGGCAATTTATCCTGAGGTTATCAGAAATTGATCATTATCTTTTTTTTTCTTTTTTTGATTTATAATCTCTGGATTAGTTTGGAATTAATTCAGAAATAATGATAAGTTTGATATTTCTAAAATAAATAAGAAATAGAATCAATTTTATAATTTGATGATATGAAAATGGAATAAATGAAAAATTGTAGATATAGTATAATATATTTCATATATTTTCAATTAATATTTTTGTGTCATAAATGATAATTTCATTTAAATTGAAAATGATTCTTCGTCGTATTCTATATCTTCCTATATCTTTCTATATATGATATAAAAATAATATATTATCGTCTTTATTATATAAAATATAGAATATAGAAATATAGAACAAGTTGAAACTAAATATTACAAAATTACATAATGCGATATAAGTTCTTATAGTGATTCATGAACCAATGGCAATAGTTAAAAATTGATAAACAAAATGTTTGAAAAATCAAAAGCGACTATAATTTATGTTTTGAACTAATTTATGTTTTTAACAACTTTTACTATCCTACATCATATTATATCTTGCCTATGGCAATATTTCATCTTTTATAGTTATCGACAGGTATTTTTTGTTTCTATACTAAATTCATATCTGTAACTTATATTTTTCTTTTTTTAACGAATATAAGAAAAAATAAAATTCAAATTTTTTTCCTTTTTTTCTTGATTTAATGTTAGATGAAGAATATCATTTAGTGCAACGTAGAAACGGAAAATGGTAAACGGAATTGATAAATCATATCGGTTTGAGTCTGTTAATTCTAGTTTATTTGCGAATTGTTATTGGCGTGCTGCATTATTATATCACTTGATAACGCATTTATTTGACGATAAAAATGCTGCTTGCTAATAATTCATGCATGTAGCGCTATTAGGTAGTATAGCCTCTGATTAGGCTGATTCATTTATAGCATAATTGTCATTGTAGAATGAAATTTTTATTAAATAAATTTTCAAAATTTTAAAAAAACTTTATATTTGTAGAAATGCGTTTATGAGATATAAATTTTTATTTATAATTTTAAATGCTATTTAATTTTTATTTTAATTTTTAACTAGTAATAACAAATAATTTTTTTCATAAAATTGACTTTTTCTCAAAAATTAAAATAAATTATAATTATCTATATATTTATAAATAAGATATTTAATTTTGTTTAATAAAAAAAAAATATTTTTTTTAATAAATTAAAAATATATATTTTATGTAATTATATATTTATATTGTTTTTATTTAACTCACATTGTTGTTAAATTGTTAATAAATAAAATTCAATTTTTATAGAGAATTGGTTTTTATTTTTTCTTTTATAATATTTAATGTTTTTAATGAATTGGAATGGAATTCTCCAATAGAGATTTATTACATTTAAAGCAAATGTTTATATCAATGTTATTTGAATTCAATTTAATGATAGATAATTTTTTTTATTTAAATTTTTTCTCCTTTGACATATTTATATATTATTAATTTATCATTATCTTATTTATTTCTTTTACTTCAGTCACATATACGTATAAACAACATATTATCATTGTTATTTGCATTTAGTACATCTTTCTGTATATGATACATATTTTATTTATTAAAATATATAAATATGTTTCTGCAAGATTTTCAATATTCAGTTATTATTTTTTTATTATATTTTTTAAGTTTTTGATTTTTTAAATCTTTTTATATTATTATTATTAGATTATAACTTTTTTATTTTTACTTGTATTCATACACGTGCCTATTTTAATATATTCTTCAAGAAAAAAAATGATGAACATTTGAAATAACTTATTACAAAGATAAATTAACAACAATAATGAATAGTAAAAGACAATTTAGATAATTTTAGTTCAGCGTTTTTGAATTTGTATTTTATAAGATCAAAATAAAAAATTCTTGTTTTGTTATTAATAGATAACTATTTTTTTATTTTCTGTTTAATTTATAATAATATTTATTAGTAAAAAATAAAAATATTTTTTTATTTTTATCTATTATCTTAATTCTTTTTGTTTTTTTTAAATATATCATAACATAAAAAGTAATAATTTTTTTTGAATTAAAAATTATAGAATACGACAAATGATATAATAATCTAAAATATTTAAATATTTATCTTACAATATTTAATTTATAGCAATTTAATAATAATATTAAATTCATCAATTTAATATCAAATATTGATTTTTAAATAAGAAGTCTGAAAATTAAAAGATTGCATGAAGTGAACTCTTTTATAATTTATATATAATTATATAACATATACATAATTTATATATAATTTATACTATGTTTATATATTTTTAATTACTATATTTTTTCATAATATATGATCATAATCATTTTTTTAAGGAAATAAATTAATCATCAAATTTAAAGAAGATATATATTATAAAATTTGAATAAAAAATTTGATTATCTTTTTAATTAATATAATCAGAAAATCATTTAAATTTTTTATATTAGAAAAAAATCTATATTAATTTCTTTTTTTATATTTATTGAAGACAAAAAATTTCAATTATAATCTAAAAAATTTTTGCAAAATAATATACCAATCATTAATTTTCTTAATATCACAAAAAACAAGAAAAAATCTTCAAAAAAACAAAATTAATAATTCAATAATTAAAATAAAAATTTACAATTTTATTTATTATTGTTATTAATCATCATCATCAATAATAATAATAATAATAATAATAATAATAATAATAATTCACTTACTTGATTTAATTTCATCCTCTATACCAACCATAATAAAGTTTTTCAAATATCTTCAAATATTCTTACAGCAAAATTAAAATTCAAAATAAAAATATCTTCTTTTTTTTCTTCCTCTTCCTTAACCCTCCATGAACTATGCGAAGTTAGATCAACACCGGCGGTTTTAAAACTATTATATTTCTTCAACACAAATCGTCTAGTTTTTTGAATAAGTTCGGCTCTTCACCGATGATTAATGATTTTTTTGTTTCCTTTACCGACTTTACAAAGGACTTTTACTATTACATCGAATATTTAATCTACGTACGACATCAACTTGCAATTATTCCACTTATCGGTTGTTTATACATATAACGGGTGAATTAGTAGCACTTGTTTAAGATTTATTTAAGATTCAGATATTTTAAAGGATTCAAAGGAAAATATATGCTTTGAAAATCATATTTAAAATTATGATAATCAATATTACAATGGCAGTAGTATCATTCTATTCGAATTTACAAAATGTAAATTTTTCATAAGTTCACCCGTTATATTGTTTGCCCACTACCATGATAAATGGTATATCGCCATTTTACAAATGTTAATTCTATAGTATCAAAAATTTTTTGAAAATAACTCAAAAACTAAAGTCGATTGTCAATTATATGTAAAGGAAAAAGTTGCTCAAAATAATGTTTTTTGCAACATATTTCAAAATTAAATAAAGTTGTTGGGATCGGTAATTGTCAATCGGTAAGTTAATCAATATTACATTATTGCAAATGAAATTAAAAATAATATTAATCAAAATTTGATTTAATTAATTCAATTACATCTACAAGGAAAAGCAAGATTAAAATTACAATGATTAATTTATTTGATTGATTTAATTTCATAAATTGATTATTAATTATAATTCTTTCTTTTATTCTTTATGATTACATTTATCAATTTATTAAATAAAGATTGTTCCTTCCTCTAATGTAATCCTTCTCGAAAATTCTATTAATATTAACAGCTTCTTTATAATTTTTTATATTGAATTTTAAATTTTGAATTTAATGTTGTAATTCATGGCAATACACAATTCATTTATAATAAAATAATTTTATATAACATTTAAATTGTATTCACCCAGCATCAAGTTTTAAATTGACATATAATAAATATTGCATTTAATCACTTATCTTCAAATGATTTTCAAGATTTATAAATTCATATGCAACAATCTCAATAAATAAGAGTCGAAAGTCAAATGTAAACGCGTGTTTAAAATGTGGCGTTTTTTTATCCCACGTGGTTGCAAAAACAAAGTGGTATATCATCTCTCCGCCATATTTTTTTATCGAAAGGGAAACACGAAGAAAAATAGATTAGAACACACGATGAATCAATCTTGGAATCACAACGTAGACTGAGCTTCGGAAGAAACATCGAGAGAGAGAAACACTCGATTGGCAGTGGCCACGTGTGCCATAAATACAATTGTGAAAATGCTCGTTATGAAACTTTTCGCATATACTAGTGACGTCGAGAAGAATATTGTTCCACCTTCCTTCCTTCCTTCCTTCCTTTTTTCCATAAATCGATCGTTTTTCTTGCAATCGTGTTTATCTACGAAACTGATCTGTTGTAGTGGAAATTGAAGCTAATCTAAATAATAAAATCGAAATAGAAGTTCCAAGAAATAAAACTCTCATTTTAAGAATCTTTATATCCAGTTTAGTCCGTTAGTTAGTAACTAATTAATAACTCTTCCCGTTCGTGTCTCCTTTTTCAAACGTTTGTTACGCGATATAATTCCGGCAATTGTGTCAATTATCACAGGGTTAAATGGACAAACGAGTGTGTTGAAAACGAAGAAGGGAACACCGGTAACTATTATCTCTGACAACAGTTTAATTTTTCTTCTTGAGGAGATCATCCTATGTTTCTAATTAATCTAATTAATCATGAGAGTTAGTGAAGAATATTAAGCACATCGTTCCACATCACTTGCTTCCATCACGATAAATAAAAACAATTTTTATCTCGTTACGTTATTTCAAAATATAAAATTCGAAAGTTTGAAGATTCAAATGATTGAAATCTTTGAAGAAAATTGAATCTAAAAAATTTGAATTATTGTGAATTTTTTTTTGTAAATTAAAAAAGTAAACTTTTAAAAGTTTGAGAATTTAGGAAAAGAGTTTATAAATTTAGAATCTTAAAAATTTTTTTTAAAATAATTTACGACAAAAGATTGATAAACGATTAAATTATTTTTTACTATCCATTTTTTCTAAACAAATTTAATAGATTTAAACAAAATCCATCAATACTTTTTCAATCTTGGTTGAAATCGAACGATCTTCTTCAATTTCAATCCTTTTTCTCGAAATTTCCTGTTAATCTTGTCCCATCCTCTTCATCAACTCTTGGTACAATTCTCATCGAATCTTTGTTTCTGCACCGATCGCCTCAACGATTGTCTACTAAAACGGTGTACACGATTAATCGATTTTAATTCGACATATTTTTAGATCAAATGACATCATGTTCGATATTAGAATCATAAACGAATATTATTGAATTCGTTATACCAATAAATTGTGTAAATAAAAGACGTTATTGGAAAATGATTATTGAGAATATTTTTCTTCTAAGAATCAATCTCGCACAACAAACTTAATATATATTTTATATCTTTCAAATCAATTGAATGACATATTATTGCAAATTTTATAAATTTTAATAATTTTAGAATTAGAGAGAAATTCTGAATTATCCTAGAAAGGAAGATATTCGAAGATATGTTTTATCAAAACTTTGCTTCTTAGAAAGATATATTTATTTGTTATATTTATTTTAAAAGAATTTTAATCAATAAAGTCATTAAAAAGAAAAATAAGAGAAGAGATTTAAAATTATTGGGAAATAAATAGAAAATGAATAATTTTTAATTTGAAAAAATTAAAGAATACAAAAATTAGTAGTTATTTATTAATAAAATTTGATTTTAAAAATTTAAGTGAATGCTCAAAACATGATAAAAACTTTAAATTCGAAAACAACGTCGTAAATCGAATCCTTAATGTTACGAAACAATCATCCCTTGATCCTACGATAAAAAATCTCGTAAATTTGTCAATAATGTTTTTATTATAGAATAAATTGAAACGTTGAACGTATATTAGACAGATAGTAAGATAAATAGCCAGAATAAGTGTTGGAGAAAGTATACGTAGAATCCAATAAGAATCAACGACGAACTATCACCATGAAATTGATGGATGTTTTGTAAAAACGTAAAACGTTTTGTAAAAACAATTTACGAAAAAGTTTTTTTTCTAGAAAATTTTAATTTTGGAAGATTATAGTTTCTTTCTTTTTTTTTTAATATTTTATTTAATATTTTATGAACACAAAAATATAAAGACATCCTGTTTTTCATCGTTATTATGGACTTGCATGAAGAAGCTGGAAGTTTGATAAGATTCAATAAAGTAATCGGATTGGAAATAATGCTTTGCCTTTATTAAATGTTCTATTGGAAGATTTTTTTTTTTAAATTAATAAAAATAGATACATAAAAAAGTAATTAAACTATAAAAAATATAATTAATAATAAACAAACAATAAACATGATTGAAAAAAGAAAAACAAAAAATTAATAGAAATATAGAAATCTATAAGTAGATTTCTATATCAATTATTTTGGAAATTTTTTATATTAAATTTTTTATAATCAGAAATTTAATCATTTCTTTTAATCAATTTATATTTATATAATATCGTGAATGTTTTGATGATATGAAAAAAATTTATTCTATCACGATGAAATAATCTAATTTTTAAAAAATGTTAATTTTGCGTTGTTCAATTGCAGAACTTAAAGTCTGATTACACAACGCAGATTGCTTCTTGCGATCGACGCACGTCGATAAGAATTAAGACGACATTTGCGTGTGCCTTCAATAGGATAGAACGTTGAATCATTAACAAATCAAATAGTCAAATTGACTATTCCTGATTGTGCAAGACTGATAACAATGAGATCATATTAAAACATTAGAAACAAAATGAAAGAACATTTGAATAGTATTTTAATTTAATACATATTTTAATAATTAAACAATTGATTCAAATTATACAATTCTTAAAAAAGAAATACATTTTATATATTTATTGTTTGAAAAAAATTTGTTAATTATGCGATATTAAATTATAATGAAATGTTTGTTTATCTATAAGAACAAATATATAATCAATTTGTCCTTATTATTATAGTAAGAGTTCATATAATCCATCACTAATGATTTTTCATTTAGTTAATGAAATTTACGTTCATATAGGAAAATTTTTATAAAATTATTTTTCTAAAATGTATAATATAAATTTAAAAATAATTAACAAATACAATAAATTTAGTTTGTATTAAAAATACAAAATATATATTCAATTATATTATAAAAATTTTCATATAAGTGAAATAATGTTCAGGTAATATATAATTCAGTTAGATAAAATTATATTTGCAAAAATAAGAACTCTCTATTTTTATTTTCAAGAGTTCAATTTGTAAATAAAAATGCATTATTTTGATATTACCTTTATATTATTTTTCAATTTTCAAGATCAATCAAAATTTTATTGTTATTTTTATTATATATCTACGAATAATATTCAAAATGAATTTCAATTTAAATTAATATTATCTTAATTTATTAATATATAAAAAAATATTGTAATGATGAACTAGATTTTATATATTATCTTCTAGATAGGTCTAATATACTATCTCTTTAATAAATATATTAATTTTATAAATATATTTCTTTAATAAAATTAACAAATAATAATAATTCTTTAAATAGACTTAAATAGACTTAAAAATAAAAAATTAAAAATAATAATATTCTTTTATTTAATAATTTAATAAATTTTTTTTTATTTATACTCCTCTTTTTATAAGGTGATTATAAAATATTTAAAAAAAAATCTATTTTTAAGGATTAAACTAAATATTTATATTGTTTTCTAACCTCTAAAATGCCCGGTACTCTCTTCATGATTGAATAATTTTCTTACAAATGGAGACATTAGAAATGAAGGCTTGAAATTAATTACCAATACACTAGAATACAATGTCTTCTTAATCAAAAGTCCATCAAGGGGAAAGAGTGAAACGACGAACGAATTATCGATGCGTATTGCTATCGTAAGCTCTGACAAAAGCGAAGCTCGAACGAAGGCCATATACGCAACAAGACCTATTTTATACGACTTCCTTGTCGACTAATACGGCTCGATATAGCCGCCAATATTTCCTGAAAAAGAAGAGATGAAAAAATCACGTTATTTCTGGTCTTGCACAATGATGAAAAGAAAAAAAAAATAAAATTGAGAAAATGTTACGCAATATGCATATTTGAAAGATAAATATGGATATGATTGTAGCTTGATTGTGAAAATAATTATGAAACATTTTTATTTGTTTTTTTTGAAAAATTGAATAAATAATAATTTTTGTAGAATTCAATAGCTTTGTTTATAATTGCAAACTTTTTGAAATAAAAATAAAAAATATATATATGTGTAAAAAAATTTTAATAAATTATTATTTTTTATTTTGGAACATAAAAATAATAAAAGTATTTCTTCTTGAAATTAAAATATCAAAAGAAAATATAAAATATTATAAAATATTATATATTATAAAATTATATAATAATTATAAAAATATAAAATATTATAAAATATTATATTTTCTAATTATTTTCTTGTTTATCGTTGAAATACAGAAATAAAATAGAACAAAACGCAAAATATAGTATATTAAAAAAATTTTATAAATTTTCGCAAATTTTTGTAAATTTCGTGTTAAAATCTAAAAAAAAATTTCTTTTAAAAAATAAATAAAATATTCTAAGAACGATTGAAGAATTAAAAAAAAAATTTTTTTAAATATTTTAAAAAGAAGGCAAGTATATTGATGCGTATAAAACAAAAAAAAAATGATAGAAAATCTAAGGATATAATAAAATAGACTATTGACTGTGAGGCTATAGAATATAGAACATCTTTTAGTAGTAAATCGAATCGAAAATCCTTGTGGAAAAGAGAGAATCGACAAAGTGCAATTTCCGCGGCGGAAATTACATCTACGATGAACATTGAAAAGCTTTGTTGAAAACCTTTCCATGTACTTACACGCGTAAACATTGTATGCTTACTTACGTGTCAAGAATAAAAGTAACTGTTCAGAAGAGAAAAGACAACTGATTTGATATACAAATGATTATTCATATCAAAAATGTCTGCATATGACATTTTATTTCAATCTTTTTCTATGAAATTATTTATACTTTACTTCGACGATATAATAATATTCTCCCTTGGAATTGATACAAATTTAATAATAGATCATTTCTAGTATTCAATTTAAAATTATTTCAAGAGTGACGAAATATGACTTTAAAATATCTTTTACTTAATCGTTACGACATATTTATATACGTGAAAAATAAATGAAATTTTAAATATTTTAATATTGAATTTTTATGTAAAACTTAATTAAAACTTTAAAACTTTATTCATTTTAATAAGTTTTTCATTCTAATATTATAATAAGTTTTTCATTTTTAAGAAAAATATTTCTATTATTTATTTTCAGTTTTAGAAGACATTTCCACGTCTTCTAAAACTTCCAATATCTTTATCAAAAATTATTGTTCATTCATCTGGAATGAAATCCAACGTTTCTAATACTTTTGTTCAAAATCAGAATTGCCAACGAAAATCAACCAAACCAACAACAAAACTGGCCTTAATCAACACTAACGAGTAATCACCCAATAAATAGGTTTCCCTTGGTACACGGGAAGCTCATTTTACATCCGGAACTTGGATGGAGGAACTAGGTAAGTAAGTAGGTATACACTCGGAGAAAGGTGTAGGTCGAGCTTTCGTCTTGGTCGCGAGCTTGCAGAATCGTCAGTCGTTTCTCGCATCTCGTCGATGAAGCATACCCCCAACCCTGTATAACAAACATTCGCGATAAATCGGAAAAATTTAATCGTAATCTCCACACTTTCGTTTCATTAATCTTTCTCCATCGTTTTCTATCTCCTTCTTTTCGAGAAGAAAAAAAAATCATCATTTCGTGTATCTTATTCCAAAAAGAACGACTTTGATCATTGACAAGAAAGAAGAGGGGTAATAACAATACGTGACAGAAGTGATTGAAAAAATAAGAATTTTTTTATCTTATGATTTTAAGATTTCTTCGCAAGAATTAATTAGTGTATTTTGATTGACGTGATCGATCGATTTTTCGATGGACTTTTCATGCGAGGAATTCTTTGTGCGATATGATGAGAGACAGAACTTTTAGAGGTGAGGAAGAGCTTTGAAGATCCGTGAATTATGGTGGATAAATTGCACGAGTACGAGGGTTTCGCTGGGAGGGTGCACGATGTTCGAGATAAGTTTAAAGAGAAATGGGAGACGTGGAAGGAGTGGAAGAATGGGATACCGATGGACCAGGGGATCGAGGGGATCTTGAATCATATACGAGGACCGCCAAAGTTGGAGAGAACTTTGGACGATTATGCGCATATTTACAGGTATATGCATTTATGGAAAATATCAAAGTGCAAAAGTATGGAAAAATATATAAAATTCGAAATAAACTAATTAAAAAACAAATTATTATTTAGAATACTATTTTTTTTTTAATTGTATTTATAAAACTATTTTTACTTTGATTTATTATGAATAAAGTTGTTTGCAATTTGATATTGATGTAATAGTGCTATATAAAACATAACAGTATAGTGATAAATAAATAAAATAAAAGATTAAAAAAATTTTGAAATTTTCTTTATATTATAAATAATATTCTGTGAAATATTTTTGTTTAAAATAGGACGAGAAATATCATCATACATCATCAAAAATTTATCGAAAAATAAAAAAGAAATTTTTTATTTGAATATTATTTTATTTGAATAGTTTAAAAGTGAATTTATAATAAAAATAACAATTAATTTTTCTATTTTATTTTGAAAGTAAAAGTGAATTTGTTAAATTTGTATTCATGTTATATTCAATGGATTATTTAATTTAATAGAGAAAAACAAATAAAGAAAAGAATCAAGTATAAAAGTTGAAATATTTTCTAGAAAAAAGACACGAGGAGAGTTAGTACGTGTATCCGCGGCTGTAATGGGAATCGAATTTTCATACGCCGCGGAAACAGCGTTTGTTTCACCAACTTTATTGAAAATCGGCGTCGATCATCAGCATATGACCCTTGTCTGGGCACTCAGCCCTCTTATTGGCTTTTTCGTGACGCCGATTTTAGGAAGCTTGAGCGACAGATGCAGATTGAAATATGGAAGAAGAAGACCCTTCATCCTATTATTGGCTTTAGGAGTTTTAATAGGTAAAATTATATATGTAAAAAAAAAAAAATATTATACACATTTAGATATATTTCAAATATGTTTTTTTTTGTCATGTAATTTTCTTTTAGAAAATTTGAAAATAAAAACAAAACAAACAAAAAAAAATGAAAACAATAACGTTGTTCAAGATTCTATTCTTACCAGTAAATATAGTGAAATATTCTTACCAGTGAAATATTTTTTTTAAATTTCAAAATCATAAAATAAATTAAATGAAGAAATAATGATAATATAGAATTAATTCTTTCAAGATTAATAATTCCTTTATAGATTGAATTATTTTTTTATTGACTATATGAAACTAATTAAAATTCTATTATAAATGTGATTATGTACTTATCTTAACTTATTTTTTTTCTATTATAATTCATATTATTTCAATATTACGTTCATTGTTAAAAGATAAAATTCGAAAACATTTAAAAAAACATATAAATCCAACAAACAATTAACAATTTCATACTTTCCTTTATGTTAATAAAAAATGAATTTATATTCTCCACTCGTGATGCTTGAAAATAGAATATTAATTATTAAAACTTTTCATAATCTCATATCATTAACTATGATTGAATTGAACAAATAAATCATGAAAATAATTTATATAATTTATAAAAGGAATAAGAAGTATAATTAAATTAGTCGATCGATACTTTGCGTCGAATAAGAAAAAAAAAACAATTTTTCCAATTTAAAAAAGAAAATCTAAAATTACATTCTTTTTCCATTTTTTACTCACTTATTAAGGATTAATATTAGTACCGAACGGTGAGGACATGGGATACGCGTTTGGAGACATTCCATCTACATCGACTAATTATACAGTTCCCGTGGGACATCGAACCACGGCGAAACATGCGAAAGAGGAGTTAGCGAAACCTCCCTCTCACTCTTGGGGAATTTTCTTCACGATTCTGGGAACGGTTTTGCTCGATTTCGATGCAGATGCTTGTCAAAGTCCAGCCAGAGCTTATTTACTCGACGTCACTGTACCTGGCAAGTAAATGCAATTTGTTAATTATTTCTTTTGAATGAAATAAAGTGAATATAATAGAGAAAATAAAATAATATCAAAAATTTAATATAAATTTATAATTTTTGCTATGATATATCATTATTTATTGTTATATTTTTATTATTAATTGTTATATTTTTATAGATGACCATGCTAAAGGTTTAAGTACATTTACTATAATGGCGGGTTTAGGAGGTTTCATGGGATATGGATTAGGTGGCATTAATTGGGACGCTACAGCAATAGGAGTTATGTTAGGTGGACATCTTCACGCTACTTTTACCTTGATAACGATTATTTTCCTTATTTGTGTTTCTTGTACTATTACCAGTTTCAAAGAAATCCCATTAGAATTGTTGGAAAAGGATCAGGAGTATCAATATTTACAGGAACAAAAGGTTTGCATAATATTAATTAATTATCAATATTAATAGTAATAATATTGATTTAATTGAATTCAAATTCATTTAATTATTAATATTAATTATTATTACATTGTACTATTAAAATACACTAAAAGCAAAAAATTTGAAATTATCAATAGAAAATTTTTGTTTTTATATATCTTTTTTTCTTTTCTCAATATTTTTAAAAGTATTTTATTATTCCTGAATTTCATTTAGACATCTGGTGAAGAAAAAGAGGACGAGCAAAAGGAACATGAAAAAATTACTACGGACGAATGTGTTTCTTATGGCACCCTAGACAATGACCAAGAAATTGCTACTAAAAAGGATGTAAGTCGGTTTATTATTCATTAAAATCAATTTTTTTAAAATTATTAATTATAATTAAATAAAAAATAAAATTATAATTAAATCAAAATTATAATTAACGTAAAGATTATTTATCCTAGTATTCTTTTTTTTTTAAAATAGAAATAAAATGGTAACATGATAAATGAAATAATCATGTTTTTTTGGAATTTGGGGGAAACAGGAATTTGTTCTTAAACCCCTTCCAATTCAAGAACCGGAGAAAAGAGCTGGTCAAGTACCAATGATACCAGATGTAACCACTCAAAATATTGATTACATGAAACATGGTTTCAACGAAGATATAGGAGAAAATCCAAAAGCCACATTAATGGAATATCTTCTTTCAATCGTGTATATGCCGCATAGTCTTCGTATGGTGTGCTTAACTAATTTATTCTGTTGGATGGCACACGTATGTTATTCCTTATATTTCACAGATTTCGTTGGAGAAGCTGTTTATGGTGGAAATCCACAGGTATCTAAAATATTAATTAATATTAATATTAATATCTCTTTGATGCTTTGTCGTTTATAATTATTTCTTCTATCTACTAATAAATTTATTACTATAATTTTTTACTTTTAAGTTTTTATTTGTAAATTACAGGCTCCAGAAGGTACCAAAGAAAGAGAATTATATGAAAGCGGAGTTCGTTTTGGATGCTGGGGAATGTCTATGTATTCGTTATCTTGTTCTTGTTATTCATTGGTCATCGAGAAACTCATAGAACGCTACAAGTATTTAAATTAACATTTTTTTTTCTTTTTTCTTTTATAAAATTCTTTATAAGAAAATAATTAGTTATTTGTTAAAATATAATCATAATGCTAAAAATAATCTTTATTTTATCTTTTATTTAGCTTCTTTACAATTTTTATAATTATATATATTTTGATAAAAAAGAAAATAATTTTCTAAATAAAAAATATATAAGCGTTATTTATTTTAACAGAGCTCAGAGAGTTTACATTTGCGGCTTACTATTCTATAGCACTGGAATGATGATGATGGCATTAACGAAACATCCCGCAGGAGTGATTATATTCTCATGGACCGCAGGTGTTATGTACTCCACGTTATTCACTATGCCGTATCTACTAGTTGCACATTATCATGCTTCATCCACTGTAAGTAATCTTGAGAATATATCTCAAAATGAATCAATCAAAAAATTTAAATAATTCACAATTCCATTTAAAATTAAAAAAAAATCTAAATAGAATTGTTTGTATAAAAAATATTATTAGAATAAAAATATAAAAATATAACTTAGAATTTAAATTTTTATTATAGAAATGTAATTGTGATTTGAAAAGAAATAAAAAAAAAAAATAATTTAAAAAAAAAAGCAAAATTGAAACTTAAATTTTAATTATATTTAGTAAAAAATCATTATTAAAGAAAAAGATGAAAAAATAATTTAAAAACATAAAAAATATACATATTTTCATAAAAATTAATAATATCATAAATATACATTAAATTTTATTATCATCTATTTTTTTATAAATGTTTTATGAATCAATGAGAATAATTTAATAAAATAGTAATATTATTAAATGCCATAACAAAAAATGTAAAAAACATGTATATGCATATCGGACATAAATTAAATTAATTGGCTTTGTCTACAGTTCGAAGTGACAACCGAGGGTGAAGCCATTCAAAGCGGAAGAGTACGTGGACTTGGCACAGATGTTGCAATCGTTTCTTCCATGGTGTTTTTAGCCCAGTTCCTACTCTCCTGCTGTCTCGGGACAATTGTTAGTAAATCTGGAACTACTACGGCGGTCGTATACGTAGCTAGTACTCTCGCTGCTTGCGGAGCCATTTCTGCAACGCAGATCATGTATCTGGATCTTTAAGCTTACTACTATTTCTTTCAATGAGATTAAATTAATTTTATTTGTTAATTGTTAATTTTATATTTATTCTTAAAAATAATAAAAATCTTTATTATTTTTAAATATTTTTTAAATAGACTTTAATATTCTTAAAATGAAATGTTATTTACGAATTTCTTTTTATAAAAATTGACATATTCATCATTTTCGATTTATTTCAATTGATTATATATATATATATGAAAAGAATTTCAAATAAACATAAAAAATCCGTAGAAACTTTAATGAAAAAGTTGTGTGTAAAAATATAATAACGGTAACGATGCACAAATAATGGCTTCGTAATCTACGATACATTCATATAGATACAATTCTGTATAATTCAAGGATATTTGTAAATAAATGTAACTTACAAGAACATAATAAAATAATACAATCCATATCTAGATAAAAAATATACCTTATACTAATAAATCATTAGTTAATCATCATGTGATATCAAGCCACAAATTTCAAGAGCAATTTGGATTTCTCTAAAAATCAATCTACTTAAATCCACAATGTATTTTTTAGCATATTCATCTAATTCAAAATCCTATAAAAACGAAACAAGAAATATTTATTTGCTTAATTACTATATTTTTTTTATACTTTTATCTTTTATGCATTTTTTATTAAAATTAAAAGACAAAAGAAAATAAATTTAAAATTATTAAAATAATGAAATTTTCCATAAATTAATTGATGAAGAAAAATTATTTTTTTATAATTTTATATTTTTTTTAAAATATTTTTTTATAATTTAAATAATAAAATATTTTTAATTAATTACTATTAATAATAAATTAATTAATTAATTAATAATAAATTTCTTCTAACACGTATATTTAAATGAGTAAAATCCCCATACCCTTATAATTTCACATTGTTTATCCTTACAAATTACAGGAAAAGAAAAAAATATTCCAGATTGAATCGAATAAGAAAGATCGGACAGTACACCCATACTGGTCCATTCATTTTCTGGAGTACCATTCCATAAAATTTTACAATGCTCTGCTAATGCATAAGCTATAGAATTAATTAAGCATGATCTATTGTTGGTACTTTGAATAATCTAGGAAAAGAAACGTAACTATTTAATTAACGAATATTAAATTTCATTTTATTCACAATAATAATAAAACAATATATTATCTTATGATAATTTAAAGCAATTATTGCAATTTAAGATCCATCCTTAAAAAATTTGCAAAAATTTTAACAAAAATTCAAATAAAACATAAAATAGATGTATACAATGAAGAAAATGAATTTTTCTATTAAATCATCATATTTTTCTATTAAATATAATATTAATAAGATCTTTTTTTAATTAAAATTTTTGATATTAATATTGATATTATATTTTAATACCAATAATATTAATAATTTAATAATAATATAATATTTTATGATAAAATTTTTTAAATTGTTAAAAGAAAAATATTAACATTAATGAAAATAATAAATATAGTAAAAATTAATCACATATAAGAAATCTAATATAACTGGTATATGTCATTAATGGTATATTGTTATGATAAATCAAGAAATTAAATAAAAGTTAAGAAAAAATGAAAATAAAAATCTTACACGTGGAAGATCATTATATATCCAGATTTTTAAAGAATCTTTCAAGGGTTTTCCATTAGTTAAATATAAATACCTACAATCTGGAAAACAATATGTTCCATTCGAACCCCAAATTATTATATTTTTCACTTCCGTTGGAAGACAATTTGCTCGTGCGGCAATCTAAAAATTTATCAATATTATATTATTTAAAATAATTGAAATTAATTTTAAATAATTTATAATCGTAACTTAATATTAATAATATTTAAATATATCTGCATAATAAATTAAAGAAAAGCAATAATAAATTTAGAAAAAACATTTACATAAATAATACAATCTATATACCTGAGTTTTAACAATATTTAAATTAAGCATAGACAAAGTAGTTATATTTTTAATAGGGATAGATTTCGCATATTTGGATATAATCATAGCAGCAGTATTTCCTAGTACAATAATTCTTGCATCCTTTTTTACATATTTATTTATAATTTGACCCTATGGTACAATTATATAAAAAGATTTATAAATCTCAAAAATTTCGATATATTGAATTTAATGAAATGATACTATAATATATAATAATTAATACATAAAATTTGGAAATAAGAACATAATCCTTAAAAAAGGATTCTGTGTATTCGGGTTCTTTGAAATTATATTCCCTCGAATGACCAATGCAAATTACAACATCTGCATCCTTGAATTCAAAAGCATTATTGCTGTAACTGATACCTATAAATATATATAATTTTATATATATATATATATATATTCGTGAAATATCTTTGAGAGATGACATGAAATATCTTTCGTGAAAATCGATTCTAGAGAACAAACACGAAGTTTAATATATGTACAAAAATATTAATATTAAGGTTTATTTATTAAATAATTTAACTTAGATGAAAAAAGATAAAAATATGAAAAGCTGATGTTATACCGGAAAGCTACTTCAATCTTTTTTCATCTAAAGCAAATTTTAATTGCTTATAATTCAATAAATAAGTCTTAATCAATATTTTTGTGAACCAATTTTTTTTGTATCTTAATTTTTAGAATAAATTTTTCAAAATTGTTTTATTACATCATTATATTATATTATTAAAAATATTTCGTTAATATTTATATTTTGTATTCTTTAACAAATAATCTAATTATTTTAGTATTAGATTATTTTTTTTCGATTATTTTTTCGATTAATCTATATTCAAACATTTAATATTTGAATAATTTAGCATTCAAATATGTGATTAATACTCGAATATATTATTATTCAAATATTTTGTCAACAATTAAATAGATCTCTTTAGAGTATTTATATCATATTTATTATTTAAAAATAAAAAAATGCACATGCATTTACCACTTAGAAGTTTAGGACTAAAGGAATTTAATTCAATTGCAAGGCTTTCCAAAAACATCGTCTTGGTTGATAACTCGTAAAGACTGACAAAAATACATTGATTTTTTCCAAACACATCATCAGTGAGTATTCTGTATAGAAACGATCGAGCAATTTCCGTTGTACCATCTGTAACTACTATTTTCAAAACATTATTTTTAAATAATTGATGTAAATAATTATTAACCATATATTTATTCTTTTCTAAATTCATGTTGTTTTTTGTATCGTTTAATGAATATCGATATTAATCACAGCATTATATTGTTTTAACTCAAAAAAAAAAAAAAAAAAAAGAAAATTTTTTAAACAGAATTATAGTGAAAATATAATTATTTATTAGGTGCGCAAATTATTTATACATTTTTCTAAAATCTCTTTTTTAATACGGGGATAATCTGGATTTTGTTTCAAAACGTCGTTACAAGCTTCTATCCCATCTGCATAAGCTTTAGCTTTCATCGAACAATAAGCTAATTTGTAGGCGACGGATAATTTTAATTTTCCGCCATATTTCCATGCTTGATTGTATTGCGACGCAGCTTCACGATAATTTTGCTCCTTTTCTGCAATGTATCCAGATAGTTCATGAGCTCTTACACAAGTGGCATTATGTTGTAGAACACGTTTTAAAAGATCATTCGCTAAATCATATTTGTTAGATTGTACATAAATATCCGCTAAAAGTAACCAACAACGTTCTAAATATTCAGCATCTTCAAAAGTCCATGTATTTTTGCTGACACGTTTCAAATGATTTCGAGCTCTAGGAGTTTGTTTCAAAAGAATATGAGCCATTGCCATGCCTAAAGCTGGTCCAACATGATCTCGTAATGCTTCTTGACTAGCTAATGTTGTACAATCTTGTAATGCTTTTTCAACATTAGATTTTTGTTTTGTTGCAAGTAGGAAAAAATTACTTAACAATCTATGTGTTAGCATTTCGTGTGGACTGCCTTTAGGATTCAAATCCTAAATAGAAATAATTGTTTCATCAATATTTCATTTAAAATTTAAATTAAATATGTAATTCTAAAATTATAAATTTATTGTTTTTTTTTTTGCTTTTTTTTAAATACCTGTAGCAAACGATAAGCTGTTTTCAAAGCCATCGTTCTAGAATCCTGATATTCAACATCATCGTCATTAAAGACTTCATTTGAAAGAGAAGAATCATCATCCGGGTCTAAACAAATTTCGATCATATTATATATTGCTTGTTGACCCCATTCAGGATCACGTCTTGCAAAATTAAATTGACGAAGTGCGGAATTTAATCGTCCCATGCGCCAATCTAACAAACCGGCACAATAATAATAACCGGCTGTTAAATTTGCATTGCTCATTTCTTGTTCTGCTCGATGAAGCCATTCTTCAAGATTGTCCATATCTCCTAATAAATTTATGTAAATAAGTTAGACATCAGAAATTAGATAAAAAAATTTTTAATTTTTAAATAATTCACCTATTCTACGAGAAACTTCTATTAACCTCGCTAATGCGATCCAATAAGTTGGTTGTTTTAATAATAGTTGTCGAAAATGAAACGCTGCCGTGTCAAAATCAACTTTTCTGAATGCAAGATCTGCCATCATTATCGAAGCAGCTTCATTATTAGGATCAGTATTCAAGAGAACTGTGCAACTTTGAGCACATCGATCCAAATTATTAGTCTGCCAATTCAAAATATTAATAAATTATTCAATGATTACCATTTATATATAATTATATATTTTAATTACCTGCATGTAAAGCTTTGCTAAAGATAACAAGGCGTTTATATTTACAGGTTTATGATTTAATGCTTCTTTATAGTATGTAATAGCTTGATCATAATCTCTTAAAGAAGAAGAATGATCAGCCATTGTTAAACAAATATTAGTCAGAAGCTGTTTCTCATCTTCCAAATTAAAACTTGTTCCCATTCGTTGCATATATCTGTGCTGATTTTCTTTAGCCTCTTTCAATGCTGATAAAGCGCCTTGTACATTATCTGCTTTTTCTCGAGTTTTAGCGAGCAAAAGTAGAAGTTGAGTTCGTACTTGTAAACTCTTTAAATCTGAATCTCGACGATCTTCTAAAATATGAATAAAAAATTATTAAAATAATTAAAAATATATATTACCTAATAAAAATAATTTTGTACCTTGCAATTCTTGAACCAATGTAGTTTCCGCTTTATCGTATTGTTTCATCTTTATGAATAATTTTGCAAGATCTAATTTTAAGCTTTTAAAGTTTTCTTGTTTCATCACATCTCTGTAATAATTGATGGCTTTTGTGTACTGATGCGTTTTTACAAGTGCCTTTCCTAGCTTACTTGCAATATCTATTTTATTTCTAGGATTCTGTTTTAAAGCTTGTTCATATGCTTCTACTGCTCTTTCTGGTTCTTGAATAGAAATATATGCATCACCAAGCATACTATATGTCTTAGGACCAGGACAATGTTCAACCAATTCTCTATAAAATAAAATATTCAAACAGAATGAAAAAAATACAATATGTAAACTTATGAAAAACAAACCTGAAACACATAGCAAAGGCAGGACGATCTTTTTTATATTTCAAATTTATTTCAGCTAAACGTACATGTGCTTGCAAATAATAAGGTTGATCTGGAGTTATTTTAGATAAGCAATCAATAGCATTATCTAACTCTCCCATTTCTAAAAGTAATTCAGCATTTCCTATTAATATTTTACCTTCTTCTGAGGTGTTTCCTAAGTTTACTTTTGCATCTTGTATTATAACAATTGCATCATTAAATCGTTTCATTTTTCCATAAGCGGAAATCAACTCAAGGTACAATGTTGCCATATCTGATGTTGAAATATCTGAGATTTCTAAATTACTCTTGTATGATTGCATTCCTGCATATGACATAGCTGTCTGAAAGCTTTTTATTGCACTTTCCATATCATCTGCCTGTTTTTGAACTATGCCAGTAATTAAATGATAAATTGGATTATCTCTGATTTTAAAATTATAACTTAAACCAACTTCAAGACTTTGTGAAGCCAATTGATAATTCCCTTGATATGCTTGAATTTGAGCCATTAATAAATGAGCTTTTGCATTAGATGAGTCAACATTGTCTAAAAAATTCTTTAATATATATGAAGCTTCTTCTAAATTTCCACTTTGCATTTTAGCTTTACTAATTAATAATTGTGCCATACTTAAACCAGGATATGCTTCTGATAATTCTTCTAACAAATATAAACTTGCTTCTTTGTAATTAAATACATTTTCCTCAAAATTTGTTACATTATTTGTTATAGAATAAATTAAACGTTGTTTGGAAATTTCTAAACATAAATCAGGATTTAATTTTTTTATATAATCATAACCATATGGTACATATTTACAATTGTCCAGTATAATTGTAGCTGCATTGTTTAAATAATTCAGAGCTTTAATGGAATCATTGGAATTTAATTTGGCAGATATAAAAAATAATTCTGCATCTACTGAATTAGATTGTATTTCCATCAAAAAATCTATTTGCTGTTGTGCCAAATCCGAAGCGTCAATCGAAGTGTCTAAAAATTGACAATGAGCTAATCCCATTAAAGCAGCAAATGAAGATTCATTTATTCGAATAGCATTTCTATACCAGTATTCTGCATCTTTTATTTTATCCAATGAAATATACAAATTTCCTAATTCCACCATTAGATCTGCATTTTTCAAATGCTGTTGTAACATTTTTTCAACGATCTTAGAAAGTTCTGTTAAAATTCCTTGATTCTTACAAGCTATTCGTGAAAATAATTGAATATTATTTATTAAAATTGTAATATTCTTTGTTTCTATAACTATCATATTTCTAAAAAAAGACTGTAAATGTTTTAATCCTTCGTTGAAATTTCCATCTCTGCAAATATTTACAAATGCATGTGCTTTTATTGCATCCAAATTATTTGAGTCAATTGATAATATTCTGTTAGCAGTTTCTAGAACTTGATCCCAATCCTTCATTCCAAGTTGATTATACAATTTTTCAACTAAGGGTAAACATAATTTAGGATAACGCACAATTAATGAATTTAATGTTAATATTGCTCCTGCATAATCTCCATGTTGTTGTTTATACTTTGCAAATCCAAGTAAAGCATTCACATTTTTTGGATCTTGTTCTAGAACAATTTCGAATAAACTTAGTTCGCTCGAGTTATTTTCGCTTATGATAAATAAATCTACCCAACCTTTCGTTAATAGAACATTTTTATTAGATGAATCGAGCTTATAAGCTCTTTCTATGTATTCTTTAGCTTTATCAAGCTTCTGAGATAAAAGCAATACTAAAGCTGCTAATAACAGGGCTTTTAAAGATGATTTTCGTTTCTCATCCCTAATTCTTGTTTCAATCTGTATTATAGTAGTTTTTTCAACATTTTCATTTTTCATATAAGCAATACTCTGAAGAAGCAATGCTGCCAATGTATTATCTGCATCATTCATTAAATTCGAACTTTCTTTAATTGCTTCTTGAATCTTCCCAGTTAACATATATGCAAGACTTAGAAAAATTCTTAAATATTCATTTGTTGGATATATTTCGCATGCTTCTTTGCAATAAAGTAACATGCCATTGTAATAAAATTGATAACAGAACCATTCAATTATAGTAATATATTCTATCTCCTCCATTTTATTAACAATATGAAGCAGTAATAAATTTTAAATCATAAATAATTTAACTCAATAATTACTCAGATTTCAATAACTAATAATATAAAAATTATTTATTAAGAAGAATATATCAAAAAATCTTCTGGATCAGGTAGTTCATATATAATATTAGGATCTAAGGATTTTGAATCAGGTCCTTCTAAAATATGTGGTGGTCCAACAACATATTCTTCAAGATCTGGATTTTTAATTGCAAGATAATACTTCTGCATGTATTCACATGTCAAGTACATATAGTAATTATTCAGAATAACATATGTAAATGCTGTCTAAAAAGATTATATATTGTTATTATATACATATACTTTTATTATATATTACAATGAAGAATATAATAAAAATATAATTCAATAATATCATTTATGGTTTTATTCATAATAATATTTAAAAGTACAAAATATTAAAAATAAATTTTACCTCTGTAAGCAATCGTGCTAAACCTCTTCCTGTATATCTATGAGGTACATTAATCATTTGCATATCTAAGACTTTTCCTTCAGATACGTAGTGCAATACTGCTCTTGCTAATCAAAAATAAAAGAAACAAATATATAAATATATTTTAAAATATTATTTATATTTACAATAAAAATCGAGCTTCTTTCATTTTTTCTTTTTTTAAGTATAGAAGTATAGAATAATAATTAGAAACATATGTATTATAATAATAATTTCTCGAATAATATATCTTACAATCATTATCCAATTTTACGTAGAAAAGTCCTCGTTTCTCACTATGATGTACTGTATAAAATAGCCTTGTAAATCTGTTTCGTTTTATTTTCGATGATATTAATGACGATAATTTAATCGTATAACTCATACCATTTGTTACATATAAAATACTGATAATAAAACGTTTTTTGATAATCCTAATTAATTATATACTTACACATTCATTTAATTTACAAAATATATATCTTTTTCATAAAAACTTTGAATATATAATAGGTTAGACTTTTGTTGATGAAGTATTGCTTAGCAACAAAATTGATTTTAAGTGATGTTTTTTTACAAGAAAATATTCATTTATAAAATATAAATATGATATATGATAATAAAATATGATATAAAAATATTTATTTGTAAAAGATTATTATTACTATATATAAGTTAATGATTTTAATAATAACAAAACACATATATAAAGATCAAATATTAAAATATTTTTTATGTTCAATTTTAAATAATTCATATAATTTATTTATTGATATTCAAGTTTTTTTAAAAAAATATATTGCTATAATAAAGATAAATTATAATGAAATGTGATATAAATCTATCCTTAATATTCAATGATGATGCATCAAACCCATAAACATTAAGATATATTGATATAACAATACAATGTCAACATAAATTTGTGCTGTTGCAAATATAACTTCATCTGGATTTAATTCTATTCTTCTTCCACCCATAATTGTTTGTATATCAAAGAACAAGTACTAAAAAATGAATATTTTTTCATTTCTAAAATATATCATGTAAAACAAAATATATTATACTTGAATTAAATAATTCTTTCAAAATATATATTAACTGTTGATAATAAGGCCATTCCTATAATTGAAATCAGGATATGTAATAATCTAATGTATGTAAACATCAAGGTTATTATCAACACAAAAATTGATACAATAGCAGCCAATCCAATAATGAACAATATTCCTGTTCTCATGGTTAAATCAAACTGTAAGATTATTTATGTTATTTTTATTTCTTTATTATTTCATATGTAAAATTTTGAAGTTGAAAGTACCTTAGTAAATGTTGCAATGAGACTTATTCCTAATGTAATTAATGTTGTCATACCTAATGCCATCAAAATTATTTCAATTTCATAAAAGGCAGATACAAAAGCAGCTAGATATGACATAGCAATTGTCTGGAAATAGTATTTTTTTTTTAGTATTGAATGTTAATAATAAAAACATTCAATCAATAAGGTTTTAATACAATTAAAAACCTTACCAATACACATAGCCACAAATAATTGAAAGGTGGAGATCGCCTAGCTCCCTCAAAAAACGATATGGCACAAAAAGAAATAGCGAAGCATATCCTAATAAAATACTGCATTATGCACTAAATAATATATCTAAGTAGTTGCAAAATTTACGTACATAGCTACAATCCACAAATACCAATGAATTATCATAAATTTTCTTGCAGAGTCCCTGCAATACAGTTATTAAAATAACATAATTCATTACATCAATTTATTAAAGTGATATTACGAGAACATTATTAAATTATAATGCTTACACGAATAGAAAAATTGCTATGACACCAGATGTAAATAACAATTGAAGTGTTAATATACAGAAAACTTTTCTAATAAAAGTTCTTCTCACTGTGTCTTCTTTAAAATCGCCCATATACTCATCATCTTCTATGTCTCTTCTTCGTTGTTGCTCGCGCCAAGCTCTATATAATTGTTCATTTTCTCTTTCTCTTTGCGCAACCATTTCATCAGTGACTGTAATAATATATGGACCCTAAACATGTTATCAATAAATTAATTACAATATATTAATTTACTATATAATATATAATAAATATATTATTATTATAATTAATAAATAAACATGTAAATGTAAGTTATAATTTAGTACTCACCGTTTTTATTTTCTGTCCTTTATATAAAGGAGGCAATTGTGGAGGACCTGGTATAAATCTTTGATTTTCTGCCATTAGATAATTGACAATGAAATTATTTTGACTAAAAAATATTTAAATCAATAGTTGTATACTGTCTATCACACCAGAAATAATATATCTATTAAAAGTATAATATAATCAATTTATAATAAAAAAGTACAATAAATTATTTTCTAATTAATTAAAATTTTTTATTTAAATTTAAAAAATATCAAAACATGTAACTTTTCTTTCTATTTTTTATAAATATATATTCAAAGATGTTTATTTCTTAATTTTATTTAAATGCAAAATTTTAAAATACTGATATAGATTCATAATATGAACATACAAAATGTCAAACTAAATTCATATATAAACAAATGAATGTACTTATATATAATGTATGATAGAAACAAAATTCATTTTTGAAGTATAATACATAAATATATATACAAAATTTAAATATTAGTATCATTGAATAAGATAAAAGAAATAGAAAGCAAGAGTTACTTTAATTTTTTGTTATTGTAATTTGTTTATACAAGTGATATATTTATAAAATAGTAACAATATACGTATATCTTTTTTTAACAATAATGTAATTTAATTAGACAATTCATTTTAAATTATATTATAATTTAAAATGATGAACTACATATAATTATAATTATACAATAATAAATTTCTTATAAGCTCTAAAAAACAGTGTATTATCTTTGGACTATTTTGCTTTTTTTTTCTTCTTTATTAAACAATATATTATTTAGCAGAACAATTTTAATAAAAATTATGTACTATTTATGAACATACAGAGTGTTTCTAAAAATATATAACAATCCAGATTAATTATCATAATTGATCAAATGGTATAATATGTATAATATGTATAATTGAAATAAAAAATTATGTAAATATTATCAATATATTGAAAATATTAACAATATGAAAAGTATTTTACATGCATATAAAATTTTAAGAATATATATTTAAAAAAAAATATATTTCTATATAATTTTTATATAATTAAAAAATTATGCGTTATTAGAAACATTCTGCACAAATAATAACATAGTTACAGGTACATAGAAATTCTTTGAACATACAATGTGCGCTTAAATTTCTGTTTATATATGTATACATATATAATTAATTTTTAACTTAATATTAAAGAATACAAAAACATGATATTGTCTTATAATGGCAATCTGTTTTTAGAATTTTTACTAATATTTTTACTAATATTAAACAAGAAAGAATTTTACAAGACATGAAATTAAAATATTTTAATCGTGAAATAAATTTGCATATATTTTTACACAAAATATAACATGACATTTAAATATCAGCTTAAATCTTATATTTATATATATTTATATAAATAAGTTTCAAATTAATAAGATAGAAAGATTTTGTTTTGATTTTCAAATATTTTTACATGTATTTTGTTTACTTTAGATATATTTTAAATATTATTTTAAAATAAATTATACTATTTGATGTAATGTGTTTAAGAACAATGATAAATACTATATTATTTTGTACAATATTAAATATGTCAATTGTAATCATTAATTAAAAGCATTAGAAGTCTTTTTAATGTTATAATAACATATAGAATTATAAAATGAAATATTTTACTGAAAATAACGATAATCATATAAAATAATAAAATTAAACTGAAAATTAGATTGTAATAAATATAAAACAATATATTGATTTGTTTGCTGTTGGCTGATTCTGATTAAATATCAGTCTTGTAAATAGCATTTGTAAAAATCTTTTTTATAATATATACGAATATATAGAATTTATGAAATTCAGTTTGCAAAGCTAATCAAAATTTATGAAGCCTAGGCACTATCAGTTTAATTAATTAATTATATTAAGTATTAATATATAGTTTCTGACATTATAATCCGCATTGATTAATTTGCTGTTGTATTTTGTTACATAGAAGCTGAAAAATTTATAAAAAAAATATTACTTATTTTTTTAAATAATTAAAAGATTATATTTTTTAAATATAAAAATATATATTAATATATATAATATATAAAATATATATAATATATATATTATTTTTCAATTATATAACTTACTTGTCTTATATTATAATCAGATATTAAAATTATTTTTGATTGATCTGCATTACCAAATAAGCCTAATTTTTTTTTTTTACTAGTATCTTTAATAAATATCTGTACACCTTTATCCACTAATTTCGGTAGTTCGCTTATTTCTTGCCATGTGTGAGTCCAATGTACCTGTATAAAAAACAATAAAATATTTACTTTTTTTTAAAAATATTTTATATTTAATTTACAAAAATATAATATTTAAAAAAAATACTGACCCGCCATCCACCGAATAAGTCACTATGCTCTAAATATGCTATTCTCTTATCAGTAAGCAATAATACATCTTTATTAATGTATAAGTGATAAAAATAAATATCAGTATTTGAATATTTTCCTTTTTCCAATTCCTATTAAGAAACATTTTCATATTACAACATTTAAATATTAAGAAATATTAGATAAGAAAAAAATATTAAATACTTACATTTAAAATTTTATGTCCTTCAGCATGCTCTCTAACATATGGTCTAACTAAATTATCAGGTTGTAAAAATCTACATGGCCTTACTTTTTTTACTTCTTCATTCAATTCAGTTGCACTGAAAAAAAATTAATATGAATAATTTAAATTATTTTTATACTTGAAATAAAAATTGTAATTTATATAATTTCATAAATATTATTTTTTATACCGTTTCACTGCATCAAATGAACCACTAGCAAAATCTATAACTCCAGCAGTTGGTCTAGTAACAAGGCCAACCATTCCTTTTCCAAATCCTTTAAAGAATCCTTCCACACCTTCTTCTTTGGCACCTGATATAGGTTTCATTACAACACCAGTTACACCATCAAAAACACCCTAAAAACCATAAATTCATTTTTGATCACACTAATTTCTTCCCAATTATATTAATTTCTATTTCTGATTTTCACTTACCATTACTAAACCTTTGCCACTACGAGCAAGACCTTCTTGTAAAGTAGCTGGTTGTATGTTAAGCTGTTCTTGTCGTTTTCTTTGATAATCTTTATCAAATGTTAAAGCAGCTATACCTTTGCCTAAATAATGTAATGTTTAAAAAAATATAATAATATTTAGAATAAAATAAGAATTCAAATTGTAAACATACTAAAAGTTTTTAATTTATGTGTATTTAAATATATGTATAATAAATAAAACCGTATATATATATATATATATATATAGTATAGTACATAATATATATGCATATATTTATAATCATATATTTCTATTATATATGTATAGCATATATATGTACATATATGTATATAGTTAATATAAAAAAATAATATATATAATTAATACATATAGTTAATAAAAATATATGAGATATTATAAATTATTGTACATATATACATATTTTTATATCTTAATATTTTTTATTTTATAATTCATATTAAGAAATTAAAGCTTCGACTTTTTAATAAAAATATAGAACTTGCGAAGAGATAATCATAATATTATAGGCAAGCAAAGTAACATATAAAGAAAAGAAAAAAGAAACATGCTATTAAGTTTGATTATGCGATTGATTAATACGTTTCGTATTCACATATATTTTAATACACTTTCAAAACTACAATTTCTAAAACATACCCATAGCTCCAGTTATTTTAGAAACAGCTCCTGCCATTCCTCCAACAGTATGACCTACCATGCTTCTCACACCAAGAATCAAACCTTCTGCGAATTCTCCAGGTCCTTGAATGGCACCATGGAAAGGTTCATAGAATAAATCTTCAATGCCTTTCATGGTACCCACCACAAGGCCATATGGATTTCCTATTACATCGAGTCCCAAAACAAGAACATAAGCTTGCTTAATTGCTTGTCCTACATAATGTAATGTTGCTTCATGAATGAGTTGTTTATGAGTCATAAAAATATATTCTCTTTCAAAATATGCTAATCTGTAAAAATAAAAAATATTTATATATATATATATATAGTTTATACTAATACAGAATTAAAATTTTATTAATACAAATTTAATTTTATTAATATAAATTAAAATTTAATTTTGAATACTTGAAGACAATATCGTGAATATCTGTTAATGTAACTCCTATTCCTTGTAGTAATACGTTTAATACATGAGGCATTGCAGAAGGCCCGCTATTACCACCAGTCATTGAAAAACTTATATGAATCTGAAAAAATTATAATAATTATAAAAATATAACATCAATAAAATACAATTATGATTAATTTAAATTACAAAAAAAACCTTTAATGGAGAAAAATGAAGAAGATCGAAGAAATTTTTCTGTTCGGCCGTAGTAATTAATCTGACATGATACATTAAAGGTTCATCAACAAGTTTTACATCTAATTTGAATAGCTTGTTCTAAATTATAAAAAAACAATTATTATAATATTTTAAAATTTTATATATTATATATATTATTTATTAATAAAACTTACTTCTTCTACATCATTCATTTCATTTGTTTCAAGTAATCCCATAATCGCATTAATAAATACAATATCTACTTTCACATGAAATTCTTGTATAAGAACTTTAAAATACCGGAATTGCTGTACATTACTGTGTACAAGTAATCGTTTAATCATACTAAGTTCAGCAAATGGTTTCATTTCAACTGTTAAAAAATAATTTAATATGTATTTATACATATATATATATTTATATCTTATATATTCATTTACACTTTTAAAAAGATTAAATTCTAAATTAAAATAAACATAAAAGTGATATATAAAAATATTAATTAATTTTTATGATTATAAAGAATTTAAATTCATATTGAATTCACAAATAAAACGAAGTATCAATATGATGGAAATTGATCGAAAATTGTCTTAATTTATCTGCATCTTGCTTTACTAATGCAAATTTGAATTGCTTATAATTTAAAAAATAAATTTTAATCAACAACTTTTGTATTTGTTTTAATCTTTAGAATCATATAAAATATATTTTATCATGAATATTAATATTAATATCCTTTTATATATGTATATATAATCATACATATTATATAATATATATAATTTATATAATATTTTCATTTTTTATGAATGATTGAATATAAAAATTTACCAGCATTTGTAACACTCTTTGGAGGTGGAACTGGAGCCAATATAACTGGGAAAATACAATCTGCAAGTTGATTATCAATTTGCAATCTATTAATTTTTGCATGTAACTGCACTTGATGTACTGAAGTACGGTATTGCAACCATAAACCAGTTTGGAAAGTTCTTCGTAGATAACGGCGATTTGGTTTCAACATTTCCATATTTAAATAATCAACCTAAAATTGAAATTAATTTGAGAATAGAAGATAATATATAAAAATATAATATAAAAATATATGTATTAATATAAAATAATATAAAAAATATACGTATTATAAAATTGAAAATGAAATTATTTTTATTACTTCTAATTTTGGTTCAAGTATCACTTTTTGCATCGGATCTTTTCCTACTTGTAATTCGCGCATATATTTCTGATAGCCTTCTTCTATAAGATTTACTTCTCTTGTGGTAAGACTACGCCATCGATGATTACTAGATTTACGGATTTCCCATATAATTCCAGAACTAAAAAATAATAATAATAAAAAGCATGACAATAAATTGTTATAAAAATATAAATTATATATAAAATATGAATCACAAATATTAATAATATACCTGGCAATACACATATATAACAATTCAGATCTTGTGATATTATTAACAAGTGAAAGACCAACTCCGTGAATATTTATTAACACTTCCTGTTCTATAACTTCAAAATCATCAGATAGTTGACAATCTTCCGCAATTTTCATATTTGATGTAAATAATAATACTCGTTGTGTACCATCTAAAAATGATACATAAAATACTTGTTCTTCCAAATCTGGCAAATGAAAAATTCCTAATGTATCCTAAGAAATAGATTTTTAACATTATTAAATTAGAAAAAAATTAATAAATTTAATTAAATAATTATTAATTAATAATAATAATTATCTAATAAAATATTAAATATTTACTTTTCGAAGAGTTTCTTCAATTTCTTTTTTACTGCTATCTTCCCAAATCAATTTTCGCGGTCCTGCAGGATTTTCCCAAGTATAAAACATTTTATTATATGTTTGTATAGATCTGTGAAATAATTTATATTATAAAATTAATAACAATAATTTTTTTAAATAATTGATTGAATAATACCTGATATTTAGTGAACCCTTTTCCCAAAAATTGATAGTGTGTGGAGTATGATTAATAATTAATGCTGGAGCATTTCCATGATTATAAACAGATAAGGAAATGTAAATTCCGCCTTCGCTTATTTGTATATCTACGTTGATTCCTCCATACTATTAAACAATAAAAATTATAAAAATATATAAATTATTTATTAAAAAAAAAAGTAAAATTATCAAACCTTATTATTTAATTTCAATAAAGTTGTATGACTTTCTGTATAAATAAATGATACAGTTTTTTCGAGATCACCTGCAATTCTAGCTTTTAAAAGTTTTTGCTCATGATCAGAGCGAGGCCAAAAAGCTGTACATTCTCTAGGAGGAACCTATAAATAATAAAAAATTATATTTAAGTGAAATATATCATATAAAATATAATTAACAATTGTTAAATAACTATTTAATATAATTAAAAAAACTTATAATTACCTTAATCATAGGATCAGCTGGTCTATTACCCTCTTGACATTCAATAAGGTAATCAGAATTATTTATCAACACATAATATGGAGTAAATGTAATCTGTTTTGTTAAAGAATTATAAGTTAACTGATTATGAACTCCAATCTGTAATTTATAAAAAAACATTAATATAAAATGAGTAAATAATGAAATTATAAGAAAAATAGAAAATAATACTGACTTGGTATGTTAGACCATTATATTTACAAGTAACTACTCCATCACTTCCTGCAACATCTATAGGAAATTTATCAGACCATTCACCATCTTCCACTCTAATCATTGCCTTTTTTTTACCAAAGAATACTTTAGAGCGAAATGAGAATAATATTGGTCCCTTAAAATTCTCTGGATGATATAATACATTTAGATAATCTTCTCCACTCTGAAAATATGTATATGATTAAATTTTTATGTCAACATTAATATTATATTTCAATAATCTAAATATATTGTGCACAAAAAATGCAATTGCATTTTTCAATATATTTATGTTATTATGTCAGATTATATCATTATGTGAGAAATTACAATAAACTACTTTAACTACAACAAGTAATTTTATTTTATAATTTTGCTTATTTATTGTAATAAACAAAATCTAAATTTTTGCATTTTCTCTTCATATTATATATTTATTTCTTTTAATGAATTTATAAAAATTCATTGAATTAATATACAAATAATTAATTTTCTATGATATCAAATTGTTATGTTATTTCTACAAATATTATTTAGTTTTATAGCAATCACTACTTTGTACACATTTAGTAACAAATATACATATATATATGTATAAGCAATAATATCTTATTTATAGCATGAAAAAGTATGCGTAATGTTGCAAAATTATAATAATGCCACAAAAAGCCAACTAATAAAAAGAATTAAACATGAATGGAGCTGAAAATATTTCTTGGTTAATTTTTTGAAGTGTATGCTATTCATTATTAATAAATAATTATATTTTTTAATAGAAAAACAAAAATTAGCAATATGCTGTTAATAAAGCATTGATAATAATATGTAGAAAAATGTAAAAGATTTAATATATAAACACAGATATAGTTAGTTGAATAAAATAATACATATTTTTTTTATAATTCTTTCACAATTTGCAAAATTAAATCATTATCAATATAAAATAAAATCAATATATCACCGAACGTGTTTTCTTCATCCTGTATTCTACACGTGGTTGATGAGATTTCACACAAACCAAATTCTGAAAGATATCTTTTTATATATTTTCATTTTGTTAACAAAGAAATTAGCTTTTTTTTTTAAATTATGTATGAAATAATCTTTTAATATTTATATTCATAAGAGTTATCTATATAAATAAAAGTTTAAATTGAAAAGCTATTTTTAAATTTTTGTCCATGCTAATATTTCATTATATTAAATAAATATGATAAATAAAACAAATAAATTAAAAAATTCCAATTTTTGAATTGAATTTAAGAATATTCTTGTTAACATAACTCTGAAATTATGAAATAAATTTTATACATTGAGAAATACAGCCACCATTACATGATAAAAATTATATAATTAATATTATGTCCAAAGCATGAAAAATACTGTAACATGAAATCACTACCTTGATTGGACTTGAGTGTTCTTTGCCACCCTTACTTGATTTCTGTAAAATAATGTATTGAATAAGATATGATCACAGAAGATTAAAAATTTGCAACATTATACTACTTCCAGCATGTGTAATCTAACATAGCAATTATATATGGCATAAAATATAAATCAAGCATTGTATAAAAATTAGTTACATGCTTAATACAACTAAAAATCATTTATATATTGTAATATATTATAGTATATTAAAATGTTATAATACTACATAGTTAACAGTTTTATTTAATGAAGATTTTATTTCAGATAAAAAATTTTTAAAATAAAAAATATATTATAAATTCATAATTAATCAAATTAATTATGATTATAATTAATCTATTCTCTAAATAAAAATATAAGTAATAATATAATTTAATAAAAAATTTATTTTCATCAAAAAAATAAAAATACTAAAATATTTATAAATATAAATTTAGATACAATATTTATAAATATAAATAAATAAATAAATAAAATTATAATTAAATAATTTTTAAAAATGAAATGATGTTGATGAAACTTACACGATAAGATAACATTAAGCCTGTTTTATTCAACATCCAAAATGGACAATATAATGCCATAATAATAGAACCATGATCATACGATGTATGCATTCCTAAATCCATTATAACTTTTTGTGCACTGTCGAAAGATTCAAAAGACCAAACAGAAAATTCTGGTGGATTCGCTAATATTTCGCCTTTACATGACCAATCTTTTTCTAAATAATTCGGTAGCTGTAATTATATAATTATAATTAAATAATTATTAAAATGTAAGTACGAAAATCATTATGAAATTTACTTACTTTTATGATTATACAAGATTTCCCAGGATCAATTGTAGGAATTTGATAAGATGTACCAGCTTCTAAAAGTTTCTCTTGTACAGATCCAGGTAAATTTATAATAATATTGATAGGTAGAAAATTCTTCAAATATATAGATGGATATAAATGAACATTATAAATGGTACTTGCCATAGTATATCGAGAAGTATTTTCAAAGTAAACCTGTTCTATTTCACCAACAACCTATAAATATTATAATGTATTATTAAAATATATAAATATATAAATTTACATGTAGAAATTATTTTTCTACTCTTTCATTCTATCATTTTTTATACTATTATCTAAATAATAAATACTTTTAATATTTAAGCATAACAATACGTTCTATAACATAAATAAAACATAAAAAAACGTGCAATGAACATATTGTATCAAATGCTAATATAAATTTTTACTATTTAAACTATTGAACATATAACTATTTGATCATTTTATGCAGAATACAAAAATTTTATTATTGAAATAAATAAAATAATAAATGCTAAAATAAAATAAAATACTATAAATAAATAAAAGACACTTCTATAAAATAAATCAATTACTTTCTTTTCTAATTTAAAAAATGAAAATTGTCAAGTTTATTAAAAAGAATTCAACTTAATATAAAAATTGTTTGCTTTCCTTTTTATATTGTATTTTATATTGTAATTATATTAATATAACACAATTAACAATTGTAACTAAAACCATGCCAATAATCATTTTCAGTCAAACATATAGAGGATCTGTATCATAATAACTAACTCATCCTACTGTATTACAATACATTCACATAAAATTATTAACTATCTAATATCGATTGTACAAATACTTATTTAGTTGATATTCAATGTATATTAAATAATAACTGGTTCTCAAACTAATTTAGAAGAAAACGATAATACCTGAATAGGTGTTTCCAGATATTTTTTGTGCTCTGAGGATAAATTTTTCAAGCAAAGATGCTTGATACAATCAATGAAACGAGAGAATACGGATCGCCAGTTAATAGCATTCAATAATAAGCCAATAGTGTTGTTATTATATAAAATACTACCAACCACAATCATCACGAAAAACATCTAAAAGTAAAAACTGCTGCTTATAAAAGCATGTATATAATATAATTTTTAACGAAACTTTGTTTGATTACAGCACAAGAAAAAAAGAAGATAATTAAATATACTGTTTCATTGTATCTCTATTAAACATAATCGAAAACATCGTGAATAATAATTACACGTACTACATAGTGTAAAATCTCGAAAAATAAAAATAAAATATAAAAATTTTCTAAGTGTATACAAATAAATGAATATATTTAATTTTGTTACCTTTATATAAAATGGTTCTACAATTTCTTGTCTTATTCTAGCTTCGCATTTCAAGAGTTTTGTCATACTAATTGTTTTTTGTAGATCTTTCCAAATAAATTGTTCTGAAACCATGTATCTAGAAAAAAAGATTAAATTTATAAAAAAAATAGAAAAAATATAAAAATTTATATAAAAATATATTATACCCTTCAATACTAAAAAATAATCCGTGAACATTTGTTGGAGTATATACAGCATCTAGTGGAAGATTCAATTTACTATCTGGAGCAACTGTTCCTACACATTCAACTTCATTTCCACGTTTAGTCATATAATATACAGATATTGGTTGATTAAAATGATTGTGCACCTAAAAAATATATATTTATAAAACATTTATTTATAAAACAATTATTAAAACTAAAAAAAGAGACATATAGATTACTTGTAAAATACTTCGAAGAGTAACAATAGTACTTCCTTCATCAACTACAACGTCGGAAACAATACCCCATTCTTCAGAACTATCCTTTCGATATTTTAATGAAAAGAATCTTTTGTCAGCTCTTAAAACGGGTATTACTAAGATTCCATGAATTTCTTTAAACTTCAAGAAATATTAATAGCTCAATATTATTTTAATTATATGAAAAATAAAAATTCACAAATTTATACTTTAAATATATTACCGAAATAATAAATTTATCATCATTTCTTTCTTGAATTGTTTCACTTTTCAATTGTTCAAGCAATGGTATTACAGTTTTCATATTTCTTGGAACTAATTCTACTGATGCACCAGATTCAAGAATTACTTCCGTATATGAATCAGTATTATTACTTGTAAATTTTAATCCATCTTTGAAAACCTGAAATAATATATTTATAAATATCTTTTATTCTATAATATTATTTCTAAAATTAAGAACATAAAAAGTTTAATAATAATAAACCTTAAAATGACTATGCTCTAAATCTAAAATCATTGCTAAACCAGTTTCATTCTTTAGTACATATGGCGCCACGCTTTTTGTCATTACTTTTCCAGTAATTTCCATGGCAGATGAAAATGCATTACCGAGTTGTTTTAGTACATCGAGACACGTTTTCGTTAAAGTTATTTCCAAATTTTCCTATTATAAAATATTATAAGATTTTATGTAAAATACATAATTAAAAAATAAAAAATATTAATATTTTATTAACTTACAGTTGATAAAATATCAATAGATATTTTAGGAGTTTGATGAAATTCTTCTGTTTCACTGTCTGATGTAGGGCTGATCGCATTTATACTTCTAGAATTTGCTGATATATCATTAAATTGAATCTAAGATATAAAGTGAAAATAAATAAAATATAAATAAGAACAATAAAAATATTTAAAAAAATATAATAATATTTTAATCATCAAAAATTGAAATATATTACTTTAACTTTTAGTTCCCATGGTGTTGAAACTCGCTTTTCATTTTTGATTCTCTCTATTGGTTCAATTAATGGTTCCCATAATGCTAACTGATTATTATAATATGCCATAATTACCGACATTGTATATTCTACACTCATCTAAAAGTAAGCAATTTTTTAATGAATAGTAAAAGAAAAATCATTTTTAAAATCAATATATCTTACAGTTTTTGTACTCCAATCATAAATATTACTTTGGAAACCAATATGAAGTAAAAGCATTGGTAATGTTTTATTCCCAACACCTGCTTCTAATGTGAATAGAATTGTCGGTGCAGAGATTATTGCTAATTGTGGTTTATAAATAATATCTTCATCATCAGAATATGTAAAATCTTCTATAGCTTCTATTCCTACTTCTAAAAAATAAAAAATATTATATTAAATAAATAAGATTTATAATAAATAATTATTCAATATGTACATTTTATAATAGTTAATATTATAATATTAAATATAAATTTTACCTGTTTTTAAAAACCAAAAATCATTCTCTTCAAATGGTGTTATAATCCATAATCCTTCATAATTCTGTTCAGTGACAACAATTTCCTGATCTTTTATTTCCGTTTTTGTAACAGTATGAATTACTTTATTCAATATTTCTATAACACCTATAAATGACGAATTTAATTAATAATTTTATTAAACATTGTATATTAATATTTTATCGAATTACCTGGCGAAACTGATAAATGAATATCTGTACAACAAATATCAACATGAAGTCCTTTTCCATCTGGTGTAGAACCTGCTACACTTATACTACATGGTCTTAAGACCTTTATAATTAAGATAGTTTTTTTTTATAATTTTTAATTTTTTTTTATAATTATAAATTAATACTATATATAAATAGTAGAATATAAAATATATAATTTTTACCTGATATATCCAATCACTTCTTCTTACAGGATTATATATACCAGCTAAAATTGACAAATCTTTTATGGTGCCTGTTATTACTTGATGTTCATCCATCAAACGTACTTTTAACAATAATTCAGTCTATATAAAATAAAATATTTAGATAAAAAAAAATATATAATATATATTATATTATAATAAAAAAAAGAAAAAATAGAGAATAAATATTACATTTAGTATTATACAATTAGAATTTATATCATCCATATCTTCCAATAGTATAATATCAGGCTTTTCAATATGTATATTAATTGTAAACATTCTTTTAGTTGGTGATACAATTTGTTTTTTTTTAACTATTGGTTCACTATAGCTTTTTACATGTTGAGTTACTGGTTTATTTGATGAATTATCAATCGCGAAAAAATCTTTTATTTTCATTAGATAATCAAGTGATACGATTATACTAAATGAAAATACTCGAATATCAACTGAAAACAAAATTTAATAAAAATAAAGTTTAATGAACGAAATAATTTATATATAAAAATATTTAATAAAGATATATTAAATAAAAAATAAAGATATATTTTTTATCAATCAAGAAATATATATTTTTAACTTACCAAATGTATCATTTGAACTTTGTCTAATAGTCATATCTAACATACTACGAACAGGTTTTGATTCTTCTTCTACATTATTCATGGAAGATACCGTTGTTATTCGTTCCATAATTCTAATAAATGAACCTTGTCTACTTTGACGAATGTCATCTAAAGTACAATTCATAAGAAGAATCGAAGTTGCCATTAATCCATCGGCAAATATTCGACCTTTCAATGCAAAATGCGTTAAACAAAATTTAGCTAAGCCATTTTCTGGCAAATGAAGTAGAGAATTTTGTGATTGCAACTACAATTTAATTAGATAATTTATAATATATATATATATATATATATGCAATAGTATCAAAAAATTGTTTCGAAATAATTATTGAAATTACCGTTTTTGAACCTCCCGTAAATAAAGTAATTACAAGACTATCCATAACAAATTCAAATTTAATGGATGTGTGTATATGTACTTGTTCTTGTAAATCTGAATCTTCTGAATCTTCTGCAATAGTTACAAACTTATCTGTTCAAAAAACACAATTACTTTATAATTATTTTGTTCATTAATTAATTATAAACAAAATAAATTATTCATATCTACCAGGTCGATGATGTAAAACTTCTATTTCAACTTTTTTTTTATTAACACTTGCTGTAAATTTTTTATCTTCAACAGTTTCGCCCAAATTTTTTTCTAACACTTTCATTGCTGTTACGTAATCTTCTTTACTTATCAATATATTAATTTTATTTAATCTACCAGACATATCAATGTCTGGTATAGAGGTAAACCAAGCACTGGATAAATTACGTTTAATGAGTAATGTAAAACTAACTGGTTCTAATAGCAATATTTCATTTTGAACTACAAATTTTTCTATATTCAATCTCACCCTATTATAAAAATAATATACTAAATATTTGCGATTATCAAAATTAATAATTGTTGTTATATTCTGTAAATAATTAATCTTACCGAGATAACTTAAAATTTTGTAATTCGATTCTCATTTCATCAACAATAGGAAAATCTCCAACTTCATTTGTAATTTCTAATTTCTTAAAAATATTACATATAGTAAGATTACCCATATCTAATGTTAAACAATGGTCACTTGTTGAATGCATTGGTACATATATAACTGGAGCCTATTATACAATTTAAAAAATTTAATATTTAATTATAATATTTCAAATTTTTATACTTTATATTTTATACCTTAATTTTTATTGCAAGTCCAATACGTGTTGCACTTTTTCTAGCATCTTTAATATTTATCTTCGCGGCTTCTGCGGCTGCTGCTGATGCTTCTTTTATAGCTTGTTGAGCTGCTTGAAAATTATTTAAAAAGCTCTAAAAGATCAAGTATACTTTAATTATTTAAATATTTATTAACTATTTATTATTAAGATATTATATATAAAGATTTTGTTTACCATTATACTGGTAACAAACATATTCAAGAAAACAATACGATAACAACCCATAACAACCGTAATGGACATATTATTTTTATCAATTTCTGATGGTTCAACATTGTAAATTATAGCTTGAATTTGTAAAGATTCGGTATTTTCTGTTACAGATACAATCTATATAATTAGTTATATTAATTAATATTATAATAAATTAATTATATTAATTTCATACCAAGTATATATAAAAATTGACTTACATTTCTATAAGCTGATGCTACATTAAGATCTTTAATATTAATAGAAGATAAATTTACATTTGCTTGCGAATGTGAAGATTTCATTATATATCCGGCGCTGATACCATCGATATAAAATGCAGTAATTTCTCTACAATCGCTAGTTATCTTCATACAGATAGTTCCAACTTTTGCTTGTATCTTTAAATCTATATGTTCAATGACTGTTTTTCTACGACCTAAATTCGTATATAATTATAAATTATAATTCAAATTTTAAAAATAGAGAAATATAATAGAAATATACTTACGCATCATTGATTTAAGTCTTTGTTTGTGAATTTGTTCTTTCAAAAATGTAGTAGTTTCTTCTTGAATGGAAACCAAATGAGTAAGTCGTGGACGCATATAAGGTTCTTTTTCAAGTTTACTATTTGCTATAGCATTCATTTGATCCTATAATTTAAATGCAAAAGAATAAAATTTAAATTTCTCTATATACTGAATTTAAATCACCTGAATATATGATATAAATTGAAGAAGATTTATTAAAGCTTCTTGATGCAGCCAAATGTCTAATGTTGTAAATTCTAATTTTAATAGTTGAAGAACAGATCCATGTTTTGTTTTAAATTCTGGAGATCGCTTATTTACCTTAAAAATGAATATGTTAATTTATATTTTACGAATAATTTATTTTTTGATAAATTAAAAAAATTATTTACTTACATTTATATATTGCACTGTTATCAAATATTCATCTCTACCAGAAAGCATAGGAGTGTTTACCATAAATATTTCTCTTTGATTGTAGTGTTGTTTTATTTGAATTCCGCCTAATCTTAATAATATTTCCTTATCATAAGTTCGTTGTAACATTTCAGCTTCTAATTGTAATATTTCGAATTTCATAAACGGTATTATTTCATTGTCTTTTTGAGATGAAATTTGTATTGCAAATTCTATAATAAATAATGCAATTATTAATTAAGTACTTCATTATTTATAAAACATTATGTTACCTTTCATTTCAAATCTCATTTCCATATCAGTTGTTTGTTTAATTGGAGTCACAATAGAATCTTCTATTTTTTTTTTTTCAGCAATAGTAGTAGTTAAATCTTTCAGCAAAGATAATTGTGAAACAGATTTACTCTAAACAAATATTTTATAATTAAAATATAATATTTAATAAAATAATATTTAATAAATATAGAAAAATTATATTTATAATATACCAAAGATAATTTGTAAAGTTCCATTGGTTCTTCTTCTTTTGGAAATGGTATGCTCTGAGCAATAGAAAGAGCTTGTAATAAACGAATATCTAAAAAAAAATTTAAAAAAAAGATTATATTTATATTATTATTAAGATGCTAATAATTCAAAAATATTTTATTCTGAAAGATACCTGTTATATTAATAACAACAGATGGTAATTGTCCTATCAGCCTAAATTTTGGAAGTAAAGGATCATCCGTTACTAAACATTTGTGAAATTGAATTTCAAGTGTTGTTGGATGTAATAATGTCATAGAATCATCTATATTTGATAAAACTGTGCGCCACTCTTCACCCGGTAATGAAACTAATACCTATATAATATTATATAATTTTTATACCAATACTTATACATTTTATATTTAAAATATTAAAAGTACATACTTGAAAATCAACTATCTTTAAAACAAATTTGTCATAACTATGTTCTCTAAGATGCAATAACACATCTTCTTCAGTTTTACCCATGCTAATTAATTGTTTAACAGTTACATGTGTCTTAACGTCTTTTGGTTTTTCAAGAGAATGTATTTGTAAACTACCAAGATCAATAATTAACAATGATTTTGTGCTATTATATCTTCCATCATGTGGTATGATTAATTGAGAAGCTTGCATATTAACCTATTAAATATTAATATATATTAAATTCTATCTTTATAATGAATATACAATTATATTATAAAATTAATTTTTACCTGTATATCTAATACCGAATGTTTTTGAATAGCATGTTCTAAACCTAAAGCCGACATTTCTTTTAAACCTTCTAATTGTTCTGCAGCAGCTGCTTGAAGGCTAAATGTAGAAAAATTAATTATTGAAGTATTTTATAAGTAATTGATAAAAATAATACAAAATATAATATTCTTACTTGTACAAAGTTGATGAATTTTGTACTTTAAATAAGTTAATTAATTCTATTACAGTTTGTGCATCATAAATAATATCTACAGATTTCGATTTTACTATGATACGATCACCACATAATTTATCAAGAGGATTCTTTTCATACGATACAGAAATTAAAACATTATTTGTGCCATGCTGATGCGAATTGAAAAGTGAAGGAATATAATCATCTTGTTTTGTTCCTAATAATTTCATCTCATTAATTGATGCTGTGACTCTATAAAAAATTAAATATTACAATGTTAAAATTTTAAAATTAAAATTTTTATAATAAAAATAAAACATATATACAAAATGGCATTAGCAGATGGTCTTGATTTGAAGCAAGCTTCAACACTATGTAATTGAAGATCTATAATACAAGGATATTCTTTATCTGTATCTAAAATTATAATTTGTAACTCGTATAAAAGAAATCGCGTATTTATCATTTCATATGTTTCGGGATAATGAACTGGTACACCATTTTCTTGATAATCAATTGCTCTATACAATTTTTCTTTCTCTTGTGGTGTCATTGCTTCTTCAAATTTTCGCACTAAAATAAATACATTTATAAAAATAAAAAAATTAATTACATTATATAATATTTTAAAATAATATACAAGAATTTAAAATTATTACTTATAGCAGCTGCAGAATTTAACTCTTCTGTTTCCTCTATCTGTGTATTGGACCACAAAAAACCAAACCAACCACGTTTTGCTTTTAAAGTTTTTTCTTTTTCCACTAATTTTTCTACCTATAGAGTACAAATTAAAAAGTAATTTATTAATTAATATTAAAATATAGAATATATATTTTTATCAATTAAAAATTTTCATTAACTAACTTCCATTTCAATTTTTTGTCTAATAATGACTAAATTAAAAATATCTAATTTCTTTTCACATTCAGTAAGAAGTTCTTCTATTTCCTGTGGAATTTTCTTAGTTGTCAATTTCATTTTATATGCTTCAGCATAAGAGCGACACATATCACGATGTTTTTTCATATGATTCCAATCCCAATTTCTACGTTTTCTACGTACTGTTTCTTCTAAGACACAAATATATGCAAATTTCCACCTAAAAATAATAACTTATTATATAAGTTATAATATAAGTTATTATAAAATATATACTTATTATACAATTTATTATATAAAGTTATTTTTCAAAAAAATTAATAATTTATTATAATTTATTACCATTGTTTATAATATCCTCTATATGATGTTAAATTTGGTCTATACTTTCTATATGGTGCAGCTTTTTGAGCTTGATCTAAACCTTCTCCTAATTGAACAAGAGTATGATATTGTTTTTTTGCTAATCCTACTCTCAATTTTTGCATTTCCATGTCTAACCATACTTTAGGAATTTTATAATTACTTCCATCTGTTTCTGGCTTTGGATTTAATTTTAATTTTGCATTGACATTTATTGGACCCAATACTAAATAATTATAAAAAATGTTTAATTATAAAATTTAAATGAAGGAATTAATAAATCTAATAATACTAGTATCTATTTTTATATTGTTTCAAATTATATTTTCTTACAGTATTGATAACCAGGTGGATTATAATCTATAGTTGCAATTCCACTATAAAATAGGTCTGAATATTTTGATTGTATATGACTAAATTGTTCTATAGTTGTATTAAGATATACTGCTAAACCATCTAATGTGCATAACTAAAAGAAAAATATTTTTTATTTTAAAAAATATTTCCTTTACTATATTTCTTATATTTTTTATAAGTTTTATTATTAACTTACCTTATAAATTTGTGGAATAGCATACATATCTTTTAAATTATTTATTTCCCAAGTATCAGTACAACTTTCTAAGGTAAATATATTCAATGTAAAACCAACAGAAAAAGGATGATCTTTAAATGAAGTATGATCTTCATATCTCACATGTATCTTTTTAATTTCAATATGAATATTCTTAATCATTCGAGCAATGAGTTTTTCAACCATTGAATCATCTAGTTTCTCTTGTGCTAAAAATTTATTTAAAAATATAATTAAAGTAAAATAATTGTAACTATTATTTAAAAGAAAAATAGAAAATCATAAATGTTAAATTATCAAGTAAAAAATGTTATTACATTTAATATCTGCTAATTGTTTTTTTTTCTCAATTCTTGCAAGTGCTGCATGCTTTGCTTCGAGCTGTATTTTTTCTTCCTTTTCTGCATCATATGCAATTTGACTTGAAGGTACTATAAGTAAATATAATTCTTCAACTATAGCATCAATCTGTCCATTCCACATATCTTTAAATGGTATCTTTAATATAAGTTTCCCTGAAGAAAGGTAAAAATACAGACTATATTAATTCTGTATTATTAAAGAAATATGCATATTTGATTTACAAACCTAATCTTCCATATTCCAATCTAATAGGTAAATTCAATACATCTAATGCAGTTTCTTTTATTAATAAGTCTGTTAATACTACATCTCCTAAAAAGAAAAATATAATAGATTGTCTTTATTGCTTTCACAAAAATAAAGAATATATTTTTATTTAAAAATATATATATATATAAAATATAAATAGATAATAAAAATAAAAGTTTTGTTTCTTATTTATTACTAAATAATAATAATTAATAATTTTTGACTATAAATTTCTACTAACAATATGAATTATAACATGTATAAAAATAAATTGCAAAATTTGATTTAGTAAGATTTATAAAAAAAAAATATAATATTATAACTGTATAAATATTATATTTTAAATATTATAAATATATTTTTATTATATTAATAATATTTATATTTATATATGATATAAAAAAATAAAATTTTATATACATAATATGTGTATATTTGAAATCCTAAAAAATAATTAATATCCAACAAAAAGTTTTTTTTCAATAAAATAGCACCAAAGATGATATAAATTTGTTTTAATTTTATTAAAATAAGTTTTATTATATTACAGAATACATTTTGATATATGTATATTTTATTCATAATTGTATTATATATATGTTTCATAAGCGATAAAGAATTCCTTAAAAAAATAGTAATATAAATAGATATGATATCATATTGATTTACTAATAATATATATGTGTGTATGTGTGTGTGTATTTATAAAATATATTATACTATATATTATATATTATCAAGTATAAATTATTATGTTTATTTTTTTTAATTTTCTTGAACATCAATTGTGATTCAATTAGAAGTTGTGTTCTTTGTAATTGAAATATATCATACATAAAATACATAGTATTTTCAGAACAATTTGTAAATGCTTACCTCCCCATAAACTCAATTTTAATTGCGTATGATCCAAATTTTGAATATACTCCCCTAATATTTTATTTAAAAGTTCAGCAACGATCGATTCAAAGACCATTTTCAATTTTTATTTTCAGAAAATAAAAGGTTTAAAAATATACGAAAAATGAATGACAATGTGAATTTAAGGTAAATTTTCGTGCATTACATCAACATCAAATAATGAGTGATTGACGCATAAAAGTAAAATCGATCGATAAAAAAAATACCGCATAACCTTTAGCAATTAATCTCTAAGTAATTCGTATATGCCGCGCAGAAATGGATTTGAATAGCATACAAATAAAAAAAAAATAATCCGTAGTCTCAATTGCTATAATTATCACTGCAAAACTTATTTATTACTATTTGTTATATTGTCAGACAATTCGAATTTCTGTTAAAATAATACACTGTCACGCACTGAATCTAATTTTTTAAAATTGAAATCTGGTTTATATCGAATTACCAACTAATTTTAAGTTTTTTGTAATTCAGAAGACAACATTGTGTAGAAATGTGACATTATCAATGCCATCTGCAATGTATTTGATTTCACCAACTCTATCTTCATATTCTAGTTATTTGTACTAATAATTAATATTCTATATCTTTATGTCTAGTTAAAAATCTTTATTAACTAAATTCTAGTTTTAAACATTATGCTATATTTCACTTTATTTTAAATGATGATTAATCATTAATAACATGACAAAAACATCGCAAAAATGTTCGCTCGTTTAATTTGAAATTGGAAAGAATAAAATTTATAAAACTTACATTTCATCATATAATAAAGAAACATTATTTCTTGTTTAGTCATTTTATTTTATACAATATAATACATAATAATACATATTATTTTTTTATTCGAATATTTAATTCTTAAAATTGAATAAATTTAAAATTTTAATTTAATTTTTTAAATATAAATATTTTATTTTTGTTTATAATAATTATTTAATAATAATTCTATAGTATTATTGTTATAATATCATTTCTATAATAGTAATATATTTTATTTCTTATAGTGTAAAATTATATTTAATGCCAAAACCATTCCAAATTCATAACATTAAAAATCGTTTTATTATATTTTTCAATTAAAGATGGATTTAAGTTTCTAACATATACTTTTCTAAGTCCTATTTGTTGCAATTTTCTGTAATTATTAGCTAATGTACCTTCTCCATTACAAAGTAATCTAAATTTATTTAGCTGCAAACAGATTTTTAATCAAAAAAATAAATTAATAATAAAATATCAATAAATATTAATTGCAATATATTAAAATACCTGTGTGAAAGATATTGGTACTGGCTTTGGAAAAATTATCCATGTTACTACTTCATTACATGGAGGTGTAGTTAATGAGCCCTTATAAGTATAAAATATATCTATATTTTTAGGTAATAATGAAGCCAAGGTTATAGACATATTTAATTTTACTTCTTTATTTAATTGTTGCACACTGAATAAATGATTTACAATGGAATATAACTTTTTGTTGTCTTTTTCCTGTAACTAAATGTAATCTTTAAATAAAATAATTTAATACTCAAAAAAAGAATTTTTTTTTAAAAACTTACTTGAAAAAAAATCCCTAAAACTACAAGACTATCTTTATAATTTAATGCATTAGATAAATTTGAATAAATTTTATTTTTATGAACTATATGCATTTCCATAGGATATCTAAAAGAGAAAAATAAAAAAATTAAATAAATAATGATCAAACTCGTATTTTTTTTCATATTTTACCTAACACCATTTAAAATATGCTCAGATCCTTTGTTATTTTTTGCACCCCAATGAAAATGTAAATGATCTATTTCATATTCTTGATTCACATTAAGTGAACCCCCAAATATATAAGGTAATCTTTTTTCAAAATGATTATTTATATTTATTACAACTAAAAAAAAATTTATTACAATTAAATATAATCTATTGTCATTTATTATTTTATATAAAATCATAATACCTGAATGGCCATTGTTTTTTAAATATAATGGATTCGGGAGAAAATCATGATAACCAATTGTTTCAAGTGCTGGCAAAGGAAGAGGTATTGATTTGAATGATGATATATGTATTGGAGATTGTAATTTTCCGCCACATAATTTAAAATTTTGAATCCATGTGTTTTGATCTGAAATATTATATTTATGTAAAATGAAAATATTATAAAAAATATTAGAAATTATTACATACCACATTTATTGTATCCAAAATGTCCAGCAATAATTGGTACTAAAAATATATTCTATTTTTAGCTATAAATAATATAATAAAATAGTATGAACATAATTGAACTTACTAGCTATTATTAATATTATAAATTTTATAGAACAGTACATTTTAATTGAATTTTAATCTATTCTATTTTACAATTTACTATTTTATATTGTCACGACTTAAATGATATTTAATAATGCTATTAACCATTAAAAAGTAATATAATAGGCACATACTTGAGACATTTTATGTATGCAACAAACGTACTAAGTTATTTCCAGTCATTTCCAACTGTTTCATTTACATATTACATGTTCTATTATCATCATCAATACAGAATATCTTGAATATACAAATTTCCACATATTTATTGTCTTAATTATAGCTATAGTCCTACAACACTAAATTTAAGTACATATTTGCTTTGCATATAGCATTCATTTTTAAATATATACTACTACTTTTTTTATATAATTTTTAGGACATAACATAACTTGGATAATGGATATCATAAGAATTTATTTACATATGTATACAAATAATCTTTGATCTTCATAATACAATAAGTTATCAATTATTTAATGTTAATTAATACAATATATAAATTAAAATTAATTTTAGTATTTAAACTAAGTATTAATGTCTTTGATCAATCTAATATAAAATTGTTCCTTATATTTCTCTCCTATAAATCATAATATAATATAGTTTTATGAATATACGTGCATATTAAATACTTCCATACATAAATGATAAAAATTAATATATCACAGATTAATATTTAATTATTGTTCATTATTATAACATTTATAACATTTATTTTTATTATAATATAAAGAAAATATATTTTTTGAATATTTTTGACGTTTTAATAATTTTAATATTTATGAAAAAAAATTTGTTTAATTTTCTTTACAATATAAAAACCATATAATTATAAAAATTTTCATTTTATTAAAAGCTATTTCAAATTGAATATCAATGAATATTATAAAGACGAATTTTTTAATTGTAAATAAAATACGAATATTAGCTTCAACAATCTAAAAACAAATAAATCATAGTTATATTATCAAGCGTTAATTATTTAAGATATATATTAAATTATTAATATAAAAATTTATTTGTATTAACAATCATTTTAAGATATAATATTTTAATATTAATAGCACCATTTGAAATTTTTTTGAATGTTTCAATAAAATAAATATTCTAAAATATTATTAGAAAGAATTTAAGATACTATTAAATATAAATATTTCAAATATCTATCAGAATTATCACAAATATAAGATAAATAAGATAGTTAATTTTTTAAATATTAAAAAGATTATTCACAATATTTTTTATACTTTTAAATATTTTTATATTACATTTCTCAATTTTATTGCATAAATATAATATTGTTTTATAAGTTGTAGAACAATATAAAATATAAATTATGAAATTGCACAAAATAATTGTTATTTATGACATATTTTTGTTATATTGTATGATTATATAATTATATAATATATTTTTGTTGGTCAAATATACTTTTTTTTTATCTAATAAATTACAAATCTTATATAAAAAAAAACTATAAGTCACTAATTTGTGCAAAATTGCATTAACTATCAATTTGATTCAATAAATTATATTCGTTCATAGATTACCTGATATATTTTCTTGGACTAGAATACTTTTCTAGTTATCTATATTTAATATTCTATTCATTTTCATAATCTTGTGATTTGCAAATTGTATTTTGTAAAGGAATTGAAAAAAGTTCCTCCCATGGAGATCGTATAGAAGTGACAACTATTTCTGCAGCACTCATAGAAACAAAATTTAGAATCCACGTTTCTTCCTGTCCTATTACTTCATCTAAGAAATTTAATGTCAGTGAAGAGTTATAATGTTCCTAAAAATACAAATAATGCACTTAAATATATGAAATTAGAATGTAATATTTTAATAATTCTATTTTCTATATTTATTAATATTTCAATACATACAACTCCAATCAAATTGCTCATTGCTTGTTCTTTTATTATATGTGGTGATTCTTTATTGCCTGGAAGAAGCCATTGCATGTTACACAATGCTAAGACAGATGTAGTCACTATTAAACTAGATAATTTAAGTTGAACTTCGAGATTTTGATATTTTAATATGGCAGAAGAAAATAATGCGAGGTGTCTAACAGTATCTCCATTTTGATAATTTTTACAATCTTTTAGTAATTGATACATTGAAGAGGTACAATATTCTGAGACTGTGAGTTCAACTTCTTCACAAATAGATGGTAATAAAAAATCTGTAATAGAAAATAATTAATTGAGTATCGATTATTGGATTTAAATTATTTAAATATCAAATAAACGCTTTTGTTACCAGTAACATAAACTAGAAAATTCAGTGTTCTTTGTAGATCTTGCAGAACGCATAAGAATGTAATAGTAGAATTCGGTTCGTCATTAATTTTGTTAGGTTGTTCTAATTCAATTAAAATACCTTGTTTGAATGGTATTGGTGAAAAACGTTTTAATCTATCTATCGTCCAACTAATTTCTTTATGCAACCAACGTTGTGGATTTTCTCTGTAATAATAATAGAATGTATAATTAATATAAATTTTTATAAATAAAATTCATATAAAATTAAATCTTATTTTATTATTACCCTTCTATTCCAACAATTTTAAGCACATATACTTTGAATGTAGATAAAACCAAACAACCAGGAAATGTTTCTTTTGTATTTTGCATTAAAATTTCTGCCTAAAGTTTCATCAGTGATTTAAGAATGAAATATAATAAATTTAAGTTATAGAATTTAATGTATTACCCTGAGAAGAAGAATGAGTTCTTCATTTTCATGTTCAAATATATTCAAAATGATATGTAATTTTATTCTATGATCTATGCTGTTGAAGTCCGTATAAGAATACTGAATATTACTGCTTATTAGATGTGATGTTTCTTCTTTTAACATTAACGGTTTATTATTACCAATTTTTATACTTTGAAGTAGTCCTAAAATTATTCATTAAATAAGATGTAGTTAATACATAGTTTAATGTTAAAACATAAAAAATATAATTTTATATATAATTATACTAACCACCTAGCATAGAAGTTAAATTTGTTACAGGTGTAAATTTTATTTCTTTATCATTACTATCAAGAGATTTTTCATCTGCATTAACTTGCTTCATTATTTTATTTTCATATGCAGTACATATGCTATCCGTTAAAGAACCTAAAAACAGTTTTATTAAAATGATCATTTTTACAATAAAAGTTGAATAATTTTATATATTTAAATTATATATTTATTAAAAATTTTAGTAAACCTGAAGAGCTACTCTCAGTTAAACCAGTTATAATTGGAGCTACATCGGGTATTGTTAAAAGAGATGGAACAATAGCAGTACGTCTTTCTTCTGAGGAACGCTTTCTATGAGGTGTAAGATGAGTTCTGTAGCAGTTAATATAATAAAGAAATAATAATTAATATAATAAATATAATAAAGAAAAAATTTATTGTACAATTAATATTTAAAAAATATTTTTTATAAATATATTAAATAATTGTATATACAAAAAAACATTAAAAAATTACACTTTACCTCGATGCATCGTCCAAAACTTCGATACTACTTTGACTTGGATTGCTTAGTACTTCTATATCACTTTCATATTTTTTATTTGATGTATTTGCAGATGGTGTAGATTCTCTTGATTCCTCTAAACTTGTAGCTGAACCTATAAATGATATAATAAAATAATAATCTAAATTTAATATATATTATTAAAACTATATATATTATATTTATATATATAATTTTAATATAACATATTCAATATATATTATTCAAAAATAATACTAAATGCTCATACTTTTTTTTTTGTTTTATTTTGTTTAAAAAATCATATTTTCTTTGCAGGTTCCTATATAATTCTTATAATCAGCTTTTTTAACATAATAGAACTGTTATAATTGTTTGTATTAAATGAATGTGTAATACAATTTTGTGAATACAAAAATAAAAATATGGGCCTAATAAAATTGTAAATAGTAAAGCAATTAATATTACAGCTTTATGTCTAACTATGAAGGTGCTTGAGAAAATAGTGCTATAATAAAAAAAGTGCTGTAATAAAATACTGTGGCTGAAGCTTACAACAGACTTGAGCTTGAGTGTGAGAATCGGAGTGCACCAGAGAAGTGGTGACGGATATAGCTCCACTCTCCATTCCACCTGCACCGGGATTAGTATGTTATAGTCCCAGTCAATAGTACAATGCATAGTAATGCAATCAGCAGTTACAAAATTAGTGCATTCACGTTCAAAAATTAAGAAATATTGTAAAACTTAAATATACTAAATATTACAAAACTCAATATTATAAACAAATAAATATATGGTTAATTTTTGTAGAAATTATTGTAGAAACCTCATAAAAATATATAATTCTTATATTTTATTTATTTTATAATTAATAGGTTTGAACACCATATAAATAAATAATAAGAATTAGGTTATATAAATAAACTCAAAAAATATATTATATTTTATTATTAAAAAGTTTTTTTCATCAAATATTTCGTTTATTTTTGAAATACATGCTAAATCTTATAGTGAGCTAATACTTACCAATACTAGAATAAGATTCAGAATGTTGTAAATTGCCCTTTATTGGATTTTCTGAATACTGATTTTTATTTATACATTCCAATGAATCTTCAGAAATATCATTTTCCATGTTTAAAATTGATAATTCGTCTGTTTCTATAACTAAAGTACTTTTACAAGTGGGACATTTCATACCTAATAAAATAAATTTTTTAAAATATTGGATCTATTGTAACTTATAAAATGTTTGTAATTTATTTATATTTATTATTTATTAGAAAATATACCTGATGTAGTAGAATTTATAAGAGTAATATATTCTAAATCTTGAGAAAAATGAGTTGAACATTTCATACATTTAAAAATTTTCAATAACATTGGTCTTTTTTTGATTTCTTCATTAATTATTTTTACTATTTCCTGCAAAATAATCAAGCAATATATTATTATTTATATGGTATTATATATGTTATATATTATTATTATATATTATCTATAATTGTATTTTTTTATTTCTTACTTTTGCAATATCTGATTTTACAAAATATCTTCTATTTTGACGATGTTCTCGTGTTGTATCAAAAATTATATCCACTGTGATTGGTTCACTTCTACCCAATACACATGATAATACAGAACTCATTGACCAACAGTATTTCAATTTTCCAGTAAGTGAATCTATCTCTTTAATATCACTACAATAATTAAATGATAAAATAACATCATATAATTTTTTAATGCAATAAAAAATACTTACTTTGATGTTATCATTAAAAATAAATTTTCTAATTCGTCTGCATTTTTTTTCTTTTGAACTATATATAATTTCCCTCCTTCTAGAATTTAAAAAGTAAATATTAAAATAATGATTTTTTAGCAGTATGTGTAATTTATTACTTTATATACAATATACCTTGTTCTGGATCATATAAAGGTTCAGATATATTTATAAGACTGCTTGCATTGTTGGTTAATATAATTTCAGAAATATTCTCTTCTTCGTTTAATACTTCATTTTCATTTTCTTTTTCATTATTGCTTTCATTAGTCTCTTTCATTAAAGATTCTTCGTTTGTTTCAATTTTCGTATTTTCCATTAAAAGAATAGCTGAATTTTCAGCACTTGCTACAATATTTTTAGAATCTAAATTTTCTATTGCAAATTCTGGTATTAATATCGGACATGAAGGCTGTAATCCCATAATATCTTGAACAAATGTCCCAGCATGACTACTTAACCACTTATCTTCTCCATATTTTTTTCGTATTTCTAAAATTTGTTTTTTTGTTTCTAAATGTCCTTTTGATGTTGTTTCTAAAATAAAATTAATAAAATTAATAAAAAAATAAAATAATGTTATATATTTCAGTATCAAAAAAAATAGAAATAAAATTAATTTTTTACCTGTTTTTAGTTCTTTCTTTTCTTGTTCAACATCTGCAATAATGGCTTCTTTTATATTAGATTTCTTTTTACTTTTAGAAAAACTTTTGTCCATATTATTTGATCCTGCTAATTCACTTGTAGATGCAAATAAACTACTAGAATTTAAAGAATCTGACATTGAGGTGTGAAATTTATTTGTTAGGAGTTTAGATTTAATAGCAAATAATCGATTTTCTGCAATAATTTCCTTTTCTGATTTTGATAGTGGTACATGATCTAAAACAAACTAAATCATGACATTTTTATTTATATTTATATAAAATATAATTATTTTAAATAATAATACAATAAATTTTATAATAATAATATAATTTTTATAATAATACATCATATCATTGCTATATACCTTGCTATTACTCAAACATGGATGTAAATGTTTTATAGCTAGTAATCGATATTTTGGATGATACGATAAGGGATTGCCTTCCAAGGATATCCATAACAAAGCAGACATTTTTTCTAAAGGCCACAAACTTAAATGTTCCATCACACAATTATATGATAAATCTAATTCTGTTAAACATTCCAAATTTTGTAAACCTATTTTAAGAAAAATAATTTATAAAAACTTTCTTTATCAATGTATTTATGCTCTTATAAATTGTATATATAAAATAATTAAACACAATAATTATTACCATTTAGATTTTCTATATAATTATTCTTTAGAACTAATACTTGTAATAAGTGTGATGCAGTTTCATTAAAAGTAGGTACTGTTTCAAGTTTATTATATCCAAGATTTACATATTTCAAATTTGGTAAACAAGATAATTGATCTGCAGATGTTATCAAATTATGACTTAGATCTATTATTTGTAGCCAAGGTACTAATTCTAAAGATATATCCAATTGTTCAAGAGAATTATGTGGTAATGCTAAATGTTTCAAAGAACTCCATATAAATCCAATACTAGCATCTCCTCCACAATTTGCTGTGTAAAAATAACATGTATAATATTGAATAATATCTTTTAATCAATTTTTAATTATATTTACCCAATAATTGTTTCAAAGTACAAACTCCTTTTCTACCAGCACAGATAATACTTTCAAGTTGACTTCTAACATCTTGGAGTCCTTTCACAGAATTAATATTGATTTTCTTTAATTCTAGATGTTTCAAACACCTAAATTTAGTAATATCAACAGGGATATTAGGATTGTTTGGACAATAAATCAATTTTAGGCCAATTGTCTTCTGTATAAAGTCATGTAAAAATTTCAAGTCGCGAAATATGTCAATTTTTGAACTATTGCATACTTGAAATGAAGCTTCTAAATCTTCAGATCCATCCACAATTAAAGAGAAAGCTGAATTTAAATTACATAATAAGGTTGTTGATAAAGACAGCTTTCCCACTGAATTTAAAACTTTGTCTCCATTTTGATGCAGAAGTTTTCCAAGCAATAATATTTCTTGCATATTGATTTCATCTTGAAAATTATTCATTTTTTATATTTTTATCTTATAAAAAATTTAAAAGATAATTTTTGGATTTATTCCAATGTATCTTCATATCAAAATCTGAAAAATAATAAAATTATATTATATTTTTATTATGTAATATATAAAAGAAATTAATAATCATTAGAAGTACCTTATGTTAAAATTTTTCATATAATAAGTGTTCTTTTCAATTTTGTAAAATATATATACAAATAAAAAAATATAATATAAATAAAATAAATATAAATAAAAAAAATAATAAAACAATATTATTTTTTTATATATAATAATACAAAAATTATTTTATTAATTCAAAAAAGATACTTAGATATTTAAATAAAATTTATTTTTATAAATAATATAATATATCTTACTTTTTTTTAAATCAATTATATTATCATCAATTAAAATTAATAAACAACATAAAAACAATAGAACACTAAATACAATTATTATTTATAGAAATTTCTAAAAAGTTTTATTTATACATTTTTTTTTAAATATTTTTTCAAATATTATAGAAAAAGATCTTTTACAAGATACTTTAATAAAATTAAAAGAATGACAAAAACTTACTAAATTGTCACTGCTTAGATCATTCAGTTTTGATCAATAACAAACACATACTTAAGTGACAAATGATGCAGGCAGTATAATTTCACGCATGTTATCACAAACAAGCAATATAAAAAAATATATCAATAATTAATAAATGTTTAATACTATGAAATGTTATCTATTATTTTGCTATCAAATAACCTTAATTTGCATTATTATTTTACATACACTTTCATCAAAAACAAGGAAATCCTAAAAAAATATATACAATTATTTCATTAATATTTCAGAATTACTGCGTGTTATAACTCAGTACAATAAAAATCATTTCAATCATTACAGAATAAAAAAAATAGGAAAAATGTTTTTGACCTACTTTAAATTCAATAATATAATTAATTATAATAATTTTTTTATCAGTAACGCGATAATTAAATCATATACCACGAACTTTAATAACTAATTTCTATTAAATTTTTAACGCGATCAAATAATGAAAATGACATACTGACTACAATTTACATCATCATATAAAACTGTGAACATTATTGTCTTCATTGTCATTTTTTATAATACGTCAGATGGCAACACTAATCGTTTTTCTCTATGAAATAGATATGATTTTACAAATTTATATTATTAGAATTATATTATTGAAATTAAATTTTAATTAAATATAATTTTTAAATAAATTTTCGGAAAAAAAATTTAATAGAACTTTATTGTGAGATATATAAATATTAAAGATATATTTTATGATGTTTATATATTTTTTGATATACAAAGACAATCTAAAAACATTTATTTTAAATTTAAAAAAAATTGATTAATTTGTATATTACTTTTATAATTAATTACGTCATTCAAAAAATTAAATTTAGATAAAATTTTGATTTTTTTAAGTTAGATTAATTTAATTTAAACTAAGATTAAATTTAGGGAATTTTTTTATTTTTAAGTTGATATTTTTGGACTTCATTTATCAAATACTGTAACGAAGAAATATAAAATGACAATAATGAAATTTAACCAGTAATTTTATTTTAGAACTAAATTAGGAATTTTCAAAACATAGTAACTGTTTAATAACCAAAAAATTTTAGATTTTAGATCGACATATTGATTTTTGCAATTTTCAAATATGAGAAAAGAAATTATTATTTATAGTATATTTTTATTAATTTATGTGAATGCAAATAATGATATAAAATTAAACAAAAAAAAATCATGGCGGGATAAAGACATACGCGATATGACTGATGCGGATTTAGAACACTTGTTAGATCAATGGGAGGTACATTAAATTTTATTTTATATTTTATAGTTATTATAAAAATTATTATAAAAATAAAACAAAAGTATTAACAAAATTAATTTTTTTATAATTAGGAAAATGATGAACCATTGGAACCAGATGAATTACCAGAACATCTTAGACCTAGTCCAAAAATTGATATATCCAAAGTATTGCATTTAAAATATTTTTTTAGACATTTTATAAATTAATCTAGCATATTTGAATATTGTATATTATATATTATATATTATATATTATATATATTACAGTTATATATCTTTATTATTTATATTTATATATTATAATTTTTTTCTTAGCTTGATATGTCAAATCCTGATAATGTACTAAAAATGACAAAGAAAGGTAAAAGTGTAATGATGTTTGTGGACACTAATGAAGATATGTCTGCTGAAAAAGCTGAAATGATAATGCGAATTTGGCAAACTAGTCTTCAAAATAATCATATAATTGCAGAAAGGTATTATTCTTTTTCATAAATTTTAATCTATAATGTATTATATATATATTTATATAATAAAAATAATGATACATAATTTTTATAATGTAATTATTTATAACATAATTAATTCTTTTATAGATATCCAATTGATCAAAAAAGATCTGTTTTTTTATTTCATGAAGGATCACAAGCTGTAGATGCTAAAAATTATTTTTTACAACAGCCAGAATTATCTCATGTAACACTTGAAGGCCAAACCTATTTTAGAGATCCAAAAAAGCAGGTATAAAAATATTAATATTAATAAATATAATATTTTCTATAAAAAAGAATAGAGAATTTTTAAGTTTAAAATTTAAATAATTATACATATACTGAAATATATTAAATTATTGTATTTTTTTTTTTAGGATGAAAATGTGGAAAAAATTAATAAAATAGGAAATAAACAAAATGTTAAGAAAGACAATGAGAAAAAAAAAGTGGAGTTGTGATTTATTATAACATATAAATTTTTTATAGATAGTCAAATATCTATAAAATATAATATAATATATTTTTCATTTGTATATTTTTGTATGTATATATATATATATATATATATATATATGCAAATAAGAACAATTTTTTATATAATCTTTTTTTTTGTTTATAGAAATATACAATTTAAATTATTTGTATTTAAATATTTTTTTACTTTATTATCTTAATAAAATCTTAACAAAATGTTTCTAAAATTTACGAATTATATACACAAAATAAATATGATTTATTCTATAAAAGAAAAAGTTTAATTATTATAAAAAAATAAATTTTTCATACAAATATTATTTGTTAATTATATTTTTATTGATTTTATTAGAACAATTACAAATTTTAAAAATATATTTTAAATAAGAAAAAAAAATTAATAGTGGTTCATTATTAACATTAAAAATAACGGAGATAGCAACAATTGATAATCTCATAAATAATATTAAAAACAATTAAATATTTTATTGTTAATCACATATTAGCATATATATAAAAAGTGATAGATTAGATTAGATTTCATTTCATTCATTAAATTATGTAAAATTCTTATAATGATTAATTATTTATTTAAACTAGATTTACTAGTAGAAGAATCTAGTTGATTAATGCTATCCATAGCTCTCACTTCTCTTTGTAATTCTTTTACTACATTTGCAAGTGCATATGGATTTACACCATTCTCACATAATCGAATGCATATACTTAATGTTGTTGGATCCAAATTTGTATTTAATAGCTTTGAAATTTGATAAAGTGTTTGGAATGTTTTACGAGCAGCATTTATTTGATGATGTACAGGTTCTGGCATGCTGCCTCGATTTCTTTCTTTTCTAAAACAAGTAAATACTTTGTAATATTATTGAAATAGGTTATGTTTTTTATATAGAAAAATTATTTTAAGAATACGTACTCTCCGCTGTGAGACAGTTTGACGGTGGGACTATTACTATTAAGTTACAATTTAAAAATAAAATAATGAACGTAGATAGCAAAATAATATTTAATTTGTATTTTTTATTAAAATTCTCATTTCTTCGAATGACTTAATATCACTATTTCAAAGAGCTTGTTTCTATAACAACCGTTTAAAAGTCAAAGTTACTATAAAAAAAAATTGAATTTAATTGCTTTGAAGATTTATAAAAAAAAAAAAGAAATATTAACTTCATTTGTAAAATTTATTTTAAAACTATAAACAAAATTATTTATATTATCATAATATATATTATTATGCTATTATTATTTTTTTTCTTTATTTTTAGAAAAAGAAGAAGTAATATTTTATTTTTTAAAAAATTATAATTAAATAATATTATATATATTATAAATATATAAATATATTATAATTTATATGTTATATAAATTAAAATTAATAATATAAACATATAAATTATATAAATTTATATATTCTATAATATACTATAATATACTGTAATTAAAAAAATAATGCCAAAAAAAAAAAAAATATAAATGTAACTTTTAAGTAATCCTAATTTTAAAATAAGTAATTATTTTAAATATTTGTTTATTAAAATTTGATTATAAAAATCCTCTTTTTAAATAAATTTTCAGAAATATTAATAACAAATATAAAACAATATTATATTGTTATACTTCTCAATAATATTTTTTAAAAAATAAAATTAAATAAAATGATATTGAAATAAATTACTTGATTGGAATTTATTATATTTATACATTTTATTTTATTTATAATATTTCAAAGATAAAAAATATTGGATGTAATATGGATATAATATATATATATTTATTTTGTAATAATTATTATAGTTTTGGTGATGGTACATCCTGTTGTTTTTGTATTTATTTAATTTAATTTAGTTTATTTAATTGCTACTATTATTTCACTATTAATAATTTAAAATAAAATTTAATGATTAATTACAACGATTCCTTTATTTTTGTGAATTTACAATTAAATTGTTACAAGATATAAGTTATCTATATGTTGCAAATATGTGTATATATATATATATATATTTTCAAAATCAATTGTCGGTATTTATAATTATTTGATTTAACGTAAGTATAAAAAATCGACATAGACGCTAAAAATATTAGAAAAAGGCCTGATTAATAAAAAATAATACGATAATTATGAATTGTATCATGTAAAATTTTTGTTTTAATGTACGCAATTAATGTATGATTACATTAATAATGATATTTGAATTATAGAGCAATATAAAAATTTAAATATAATATATCATTGAAATATATCATTGAATATTTGAACGTTTATAACAAAACATTTTATTGTAAAGATATATAATTAAGTTTTTTTGAAAAATGGATATATATATATATAATCTTATAATCTTAAAAACAACAAGAAACGAAAGTTTAAAAAATTATAAATAATATAAACAAGAATTTATCATATATATATTTTGTCGATTAAATATAAATTTCTAATTGAATAATCTAAATAATCATTTATTTTTCAATTATAATTAATATTAAATTTCAACTATTTTAAATTTTTTGGCGATATGAAATCAATCGCTAATCGATTTCATTTTAATCTAATCTTTAATTGTAATTTTTTGTTATAAAAAAACTTTTTTTAAGATTAACTATCAATTGTATATTTTATGAACTATAACCGAATATTTCGTACACACTAGATGTCACTACTGTAACAAATTTTGATTCGTTATTCGTGCTTATGCTATCATGATTAAATTTAAATTTTAATCATTTAATAAGTTTCTTAGAACTTAAAAAATAAATTACATTTATTAATAAACATTCTTTTCAAATATTTTCAAATAAATGAATTAATTAATAGAAATCAAAAAAGCTAGATATATATATTATATTGTTGTTTATCCTAAATGAAATTATATAGAAACTTAAATTAAATTAATCATTGATTGTTAATGACAATTATATATATATTTTCTTTAATTCGATTTAAACTAATCGCTGATTTAATTAATAACTGCTAATCAATTATTAGATTTTTCGTTTTGGATAGATCATACATGAAGAAGCAAATAAGTATATTTACAAGTTGAAAGCATGTATCCTATAAATTTTGATACAATTGAAAAATTTTACAGATGAACAAGATAAATCCCAATAGTCAATAAAGTTAATTATTATCTATATTATCTCTAATATTCATGAATTGACTATGACTACATTGACTTATACAAAATGTTTCAAAATATATTTCAAAAATCAAATTTTTTGAAAATAAAAAGTGGATTAAAAATTTGAAAATTTAAAAATAGTTTTAAAAAAATTCATTTTTTATTTATATTTTGAAACATTCTGTATAGTTATGATTATACTCATTTCAACATAAAATTAATACATACAAGATTTAATAATTTAATTATCTAATAAGTTCTTTAAAATTTGATTTTTAAACATCTTATGCTTCTATATTTTAATTTGACGATTTTCTCAATTTTGAAATGACCAATAAGCATGCACGATATATAATGATCTAAATTACATTTTTTAAAAAGAATAAGCTATGATAAATTGTTGATAAAAATATAATATTCATTTTTTCCATATTTTAAAATTTGTTCAAATAAAATTATTTTAATTTTTTGACAAAGAATTTAAATTTTCAGTTCCTTTTTCATAACGAAAATAATCATCAAATGTTTGTGTTTAAATCTTTTTTATCATAAAATATTGAACATATGGTGTTTGAAAACTTTAATTCAAAAGCATCATCGTTCATTATATAGAGCATTTCCGGTTTTAATCAAATAATTTAAAAAATAAAGATATTTAAAACAAAAGTTAATTATAAATATAAAAAAATAATTATAAATATAGTTTTCTAATTATTTCTATGTATAATTTCATTATATAGAACATCATTGATACAAAATTGCTTTTTTACGGTATTTTTCAATCTAAATTTCGTTATTTCAAAACCAGAAATACTTTATATGTTTTTATTTCTTATTAAAGATTTTATTCTTCAGATTATTTGACGTATAAAAAACTGTTTTTTCTTTTTTTTTTTTTTAATTATAACATTCGTTGTTTCCTTTTTCTAAAATCTCTCTTGATTTTCTTAGAAAATATGTAAAAATTGTTTCATCACATTAAATTGAATGTGGTATACGCATATTGTTGTCAGAAAACATTAATAATCGCTTTTTAAATCGATTTCGCTCATTTTATTTTTATTCAATGGGAAATTCAGTGAAAAACTCTCATTCAGTATTCAAACTTTTATGCAATCAAGAAATTTGTTCCAAAATTCTTACTTATTGAATTCTTCTGTTTCTGGATACAATTGACTTGTTCAATTAGATGCAGAAACAACCTGCATTTAATTAATATTCACAATAATACTTGAATTTGTTAACCGTTGTGAACACTTTATACATGTTTATGCTTTTATTCATCATTAGGAACAATGGCTCTTGTTTATAACATACTTTCAATCTTCTTTTGTTAATATAAAAATTAACAAATTTTTATCAGAAAAAAAATGAAATTAATCGGAAATGAAATTAATTAAATCCGTGGTTAATCTGAATCGTTTAAGCAAGATTTCATTTTAAAAAGATTTTTATTTTTGCTAATAAATTTTTTAAACATTTGATTGAATGAATGATTATATAATAAAATAGAGTTTGTAATAAGTATACTAAAATTTTTTTTAAATTTTATATAATAATAAAATTTTATAATAATAAAAATATAATAATAATAAAATAATTGTGAATAAACGATTTAGAAATTAATCTTTATTCTCAAAAGTTGCAAAAAAATATGTTTTTCTATTGAGAATTAAAAATCAACTCAATTTTTATTTTTATTTTCAATTTTTTAACTTCTTAAAAATTTAATAACAAAATTTTAATTATTTTTTTATACGAAAATAAAAAAAGTTTAATAAATTAATTGTTATATTTTTGTTTTTTGCTTAAAAAAATATAAAATGATATAATTTATACAAATTTAAATGTATAATATACTACATATAATAATTATTGGAACAGAAAGATCTGAACTGTTTATAGATTCTATCTGAGCACGAATCAATTATCTTTATTTAATATATATATAGATAGTTGCTATAAGAACGCGCTTAGCAACCTACTTGTTTTCTTATTAAAACATCATGGTGGAAGGAATTCATTGATTAACAAATAACAGTGCAAGAGTGTTATGAAGAGCTTAACAAACGGTTCTTATCTTAAAATTTTCCTAACTTGAGCCTCTACTTTAAAAGATTTAATACATAAAAAATTTATATATATATATATATATATATATATATATATATATATATATACATACATATTATGTATATGTATATATATATGTACATATATTATACACATGTACGTATTGCCTACAATTTTTAATGTAAGGTAACTACCATTTATAAATCATTTTTATTAGGTATTTCTAATAATTTTACAAATTAATGTTCATTTAATAATGGATAATAATTAATATAATAATTTTATAATTAATAATTTTATAAATTGATATTTGAAAACTACAACTATTTAAGAGACTAAAAAGACTAAATTTTGATTTATCTACGAATATTTAATTATTTATTATTATTAAAAATAAATTAATTTATTTGAAATAAAGAAAATTTTTTGGCATTAAATGTAAGTGCTTTTAAGTAGATGAAAAAAAAGTTTTAAAAATTATTAAGAAAACTTTAAATTGAATATAAACATGTTTGAAGGTGCAAAATCTTTTTTTAACTTGAAAAAAAAATATATATATATGATTCAAAAAAGAAAAACTAGCGATTTCAAAATCAATGCAAGCTGCCTATAACTACTGATTATCTTGTTGTGAGTTCAATCGACAATAAATTGTACAATTTTTTAACAAAATCATTTCGTGTAATCTCATACAATTATTTCTTAATTTCTTTTTCCCCTCAGTTTTCTTTTCTTTGAATTACTAAGTGATTATTGCAATTTGGTGTTTTTGCGAAGAATATAGATAATTATAGAAACACCCTTTTATTTTTCTATTGAATAATACTATAATCTTAATAATATTCTTTAATGTTTGCTTATATATATGTTTGTATGAAAATCGTTTTTAACCAATAATCAATATTAGAAAACTGTTATCACTTATATCTACGATATAATTCTAAATAACTTTTAAAATGGTTGAATCCTATAGAGACCTTATATATATAAGATACACACACACACACACACACACACACACACACACACACACACACAATGTATATAATTAATATGATAAAGCAGAATATCGTTCTGCTCCTTTTTCAGGAGAACTACATTGTGTTCGTATACCTTTTTATTTCTCTTCTTAAATTATTTGAGATTATTCCAATAGAAAATTCAATCTTTTTAACATTTCTAAGGTTCTATTGCCGAATGCTCGTTGCATACTGAAGAAGTTTTTAATGTGTAAATTGTTCATATAAGTAAAATCAATATATATTTCCTCGAAGAAATATAGCTTCTTTATCAAGCACAGAATATTATTAAATTTCTTATGTGATAAAATTTAAATTTGAAAAAAGAAAATATCCTTCTAAAAAATATAATTGTTAAATTACACACATCGAATATATGTATTTTTAAAATATTTTTGATTAATTAATCATTTATATCATTTTGAACTTGATAAATTTGAAATTATTTTGATTTTTTTTTTTACACAATCAGTTTTAATTTTCAAATTTTTGTGGTACTATATTTAATATATTTAACTACATTTAATTCTGCCTGTACTTGTGCGTATAAAGGAAATATTGCTCAAATTAATTATATTTCGCTAAAAATTTTATCAACAGATTTAAATCAAAGAGTTATATTCTTCAATTTAGCCATTTATTTAATAATTTAATAAAATTTTAAATTTAATAATTTTTTGCATAATATAATTTTTATCCGTAGAAGAAAATCTTTATTAAAGAATATATATTTGATTTGAAATTTTTTATTTTATTTGTTCCCAAATATTCAATATTATTTGATTTATGAAAAATTATTTTTGATACAAATTTAAAATATTCTGTGCGCAATTAATTATTCTTCAGATCAATACTTAATAAACATTTCATCATTTCCATTATTTTTCATAGTAATTATAAAGATAAAATTGTCTTTCAATCGTATACACAGCCATATATCCTTCCATTGCTAATGAAAGAAATAAAATAGGTTTTCAGAATTTGGCACGGAAGTGAAACAAGACAAAATATTGTTTCATTTCGAATTCATTTTGTTTCAACATTTTCAACGTTTCTTCAGTGTGTAATATAATAGATTCTTAATTAGTTTCTTCCGTAATGTTTTTGTTTCTTCGAAGATTATTAATATTTTACATTCTTTATAATATATTAATTGATTTAATTTTTGCTTTTCTAATTTAATTTGAAATATTTCTTTTTAGTTTCATCTCATAATAATTTTTGACTCGAGTTTTTAATCTCAATTCCACAATTGACAAGTCGTTTATCTCCCCTCTCTCAAAGGAAGTACTTTTTTTCCATTATAGTTTGAATATTATAGTTTAACGCTCACCTTACGTGACATAAAATAATTCTTCTGCAAGAAGAAATACATGTAGCTCGTTCATCTATTGACTACGAGCATGATTACATTCTTGAACTTACAAGATTTTTAAGAATTTGATTTTTTTTATTTTTCTCGTTTTTTGCTTTTTTTTTAATATTCTTTATTTTTCTTGAAATTGGAATTTTTACTGTAGAATTTGGGAATCACATTTCATCCTATCCTGGAAAAAAATTGAATTCAGATTATGAATTCAAATTATATTGAATTCTATTAAAAAAATATTTGTATAAAAATTTTTCTTGAGATTTAGATTTTTTTCTCATTATTTTTTCTACTTGTTTTCTAATATTTTTTATTTTAATGCTATTATATATATATATATTTTTTTTATTTATTTTTTTAATTATACTACCTAAAACTAATTGAAATTTATTCCTATTTAAACCATATTTCTATCACTTACAATTATATTATTGAAAAATATATATATATATCTCAAATAAGAATAATAAATTAACTCGTTCATCAAATTACGCTTAGCAAAAGAGTGGAGCCTCCGGTTGATTCCACCAGTGCGCTGCTAAGAGCATATAAAGCTCTTGATCTTGAACGGTATAACCTGGAGGTGGTTGAGAAGGCAAAGGCGGTGGAATAGGTGGCAGCAAAGAGTAGGACGGCGGCGGTGGTGAAGGCGATTGGGATTGTGAAAAGGTAGTTGTAGTAGTAGAGAGCGGCGTTGGCGGCGTTGTTGTGGTCATCACCGGGGGCTCTTCCTTCTCCGGAGATCAAAACGCGTAATCAAACTTTGCCAACGACCGTGTAGTCACGTCATCCTAAACAAATTATTTTTATTAATCATATTGTATTACCATATTATTTATTATAATTAAATTTTCATTTTAATAATTATTCTTATATTTATATCTTAATAAAATAAAAGTTACTCAAAGTTTTTTAAATAGTTTATAGTATTTTTTGTTATCAACAATATATATGAAAAAATAATAATATATGAAAATATATGAATAATATATGAAAAAACGATATTGTTTAAAGAAATGATAAAATAGTGAAATAAAACATTAGTACCCTTAAACAGCTCTCCATAAATTCCTCGATTGTTATTATACCATCCTGGTTTAGATCAAACTTCTTGAACACCCTATCCAATTGCTCCCTCGCTTTCCTTTCCTCTTCAGCGTGATGCCGTCGACCCATAAGCTCATGTACCGCAATCACTACTTCCCATAACTCGCCCCTAGTGATGCACCCATCACCGTTTATATCATAAAGCTTAAAGATCCATCGTAATTTCTCGTAGATACTTCCTCGTAGCAAAGTCGATAAAATGACAAGAAGATCCTGAAGGAAATATTATTTTTTATAATTTGAATTTTTTCTTTTTTTTTCTTTTTATTATGAAAAATAATAAATTAGAAAATTAAAGAATTGATTAATTAAAATCGATAAATAAATAATATTGTGAATTTTAAAATTAAAAAAATATGAAAAAAAAAGAAATAATAAGAGAAAGATAAAAATTACCCTAAAATTCATGGCACCATTGCAGTTAACATCGAATGCTTTAAACACATAATGAGCATAAAGACTAGAATCTGCAATTTATACAAATAAATATTAAAATAATTTCTCAATAATTATTCAAGAGATAAGGATCTTTAATTTAAACTTACTGCCATGGGGGAAAAATTTTGCATAGATATCCTTAAATAAATCTTCGTGTACTACACCCTCTGGACATTCCTAAAAATATGTATATCAATATGAATATTAATTTAATTAAAAAAAAATCATTTAAATAAATATTTATGAAAAATACAAAGAATAAATATATTAATTTATTGGAAAAAGAAGTTTTCGTTGCCAATAATAAATTTTATTTGAAACAGATCATAAATGATGAAGATAAGAAGGAAATGAATCGAAGTGGATATTTGCATACGTATGAATATAATGCATAAAAGAAGCAGTAAAAATGAAAATTCCGTACACTATACCGAAATATGTATTTGAAACATACCGGTAAGTTTTTTATTTTATTTTTTATAATTAATTTTTTAATTAGCTAATTTTCCATAATTTCATAATTTTCAAATTTCTAAATCTTATTTAAAATTATTTAATCTTACATAATTTTTCAATATTTTAATTCTAATTTTTTAAATACTTTATAGACTTCTTTTTAAATTACTAAAAATTCTTATTATAATTATATTTTTGTAAGATTAATAATATAAGAAAATATATTTAATATTAATATCTTTCTAAAAGATGTTCAGATGAAACGACACAATTACCGACCGAGACTGAACGAACAATTCGGTCGGAAGATGTTTACTGGGACGTGGACAGAGTTCCGAGCTTAAAGACCCTTGCTCTTCGTGTTATAGCCTCTGAATGGAAAAGAAATCCAATACTGGAAGAATTACCGACATGCGAGGACAGAAATGAACTAATAGAAATTTTGTCTACCGATTTGCCATTTGAATTGACCATAAAGAAAATTGAAGATGATTATTATTGGGAACGTTGCTCGAAAGCTAGGTGAAATAGTTGTAGAAATTTAAATTTTTCTTTTTTAGAATTTTATAAATTAAACTTTAAAATAAAATAATAGAAAAATAATAGAAAGAAAGTAGAAGGTAGAAAATTTGAAAATTTACAAAATAAAAAATTAAAATATTTTATAAAAAAAATTTCAATAAAAATATAATAATGGTGAAAAAGAAAATAGAAAAATAAGAAATTAAAAAAATTTTAAATAAAAAAACAAAAAGAACATTTAATTCTATATTTTAGAAATAGTGATTAGTATCTTTCTCGATAAAAAAATTCTCAATTGATTTCTTTCTCTCTTTTTTTTTCAGAAATTTAAAAAAAAAATTTCTCAAATTTTCATAAAAACGTCAAATTCCAAATTTAATTTATTAATTAAAAAGTAGAAAAGTATATGATTTTTATATATCATATTTTATACAACATCAATTCTATTAATTTTGTTGGCAGTCTTTCAACAAACATCCTCTTAAGCACTCTATTCAACGCATATATATTTACAACACGAGAATTATAGAATTTTCATAAAGAAATTTCTTTTTGGTTTACGTTACTAAACGTGACCCTAAAATTTAAATTATATTAATGCGAAAACATGAAAAGACTGGAATTATTTTAGATGGGAACACAATGATTTATCTATACATGGTAATCGTTGGCGACGACGTTATTGCGAAGGTATTTTTAGCGAATATTTGGAGAATCTCGATCCAACTTTCTTCGAAGCGCAAAAGGAAGAATGCGAAAAAATGATCGATCTAGTGTATAAATACGTGCACACCATACAGATACGTTCTCTCATACCTACAAGGTAAATAAATTTATTTTAAATAAATATAAAATATAAACAGATAAAAAATATAAACAAATTATTTAAAAAAGAAATAGATATATTTATAAAAAAGAGAGCCAAATAATTTGAAAAGAATTTACAAAAGATAAAAAGATATTACTCGATCATATAAAGTTTCAAAAATTGAAATCTTTCTTTTTACAAGTTTTTATATTATGTAATCAATATATTATTTGCTTAAAATATCACAGGAAAACAAGAATATCTCTAAACGAGGAAGATCCTTGTGAAAAAGATAGAGAATATCCTATTAATCACATTCCATTAGATATTATTCTACCACGTTTTCCTTATCTTACGGAAATTCGCATTAATTTTGGACAGATTTATATGAACGATGGTTTTGAATGGAAAGACTTTGAGTGAGTTCTTTTTCCAAATTATAACATATTTCTTAAAATTTGATTTATATAATAAAATAGATAAATAACTGAAAATAAAAATAAAAAAAAATAAAGCATTTCCATTGAAGATTGTCTGGGTCTTGGTCGTGGGATTAAAGCTTGTGAGAAATTAAAGAAGTTTAGTTTAACTAGGAGCAATGTGGATCAATTACGTATTGCAGCTCTTCTTCAGGGAATGGTGGAAAACTATAATGTTCGTAATATTATTATAAATCTAAAAAAGAATTGCATATTTTAAATAATTTTTTAATGTTCTTCATATTATGCATGTAACAATAAACTTAGAAAAATAATATAAAAGAAAAAAAGTATTTCACAATTTTTTTAAAAGTTTTGCCATCCATCTATTTTATATTTCAACATCTACACATTCTCTTAATATTTCAAATAATTTAATCCTTTTTTTCTATAATGCATCTTTCATATGCTTTTCTATAATGTTTTTTTATCGATTTTTTAATAAATTTCCTCATATTATATTTTTAATATTTTTAAACACAGATAGAAGAACTAGATTTCTCTCATTGCAAACTGGGAAACATAGGAGCTCAGGCAATTGGTGAATTCCTATTGTTGCACAAGAAGTTGAAGGTATTGCATTTGGAGAACAATAACATAGGACCGGAAGGAGTTGCTGGCATAATTTACGGGCTGCTAAAATTGGAAAACGCGATAATGTTTAAAGTTCTGAATCTAGGGATGAACCCTTTGCTAGACAACGGGATGTTTCACATATGTGCCTGTAAGTGTACAAGATATTGGGTTACTAACTTTATCCTCTTATGAGTCAATATTTAAACTGTCTACTGTATCGAAAGGCGATTGTATCCCATAGAACAAACACTGTGCTTCCATTCCATTAATTTCTCGCCGGAAGTTATCCTGAATCTTTGTTTGACTTTTGCATTTCATCGAATAGTTAATCTTCCATGATTTATAACTACATATATAACTTACATAAATGCACAGAATATATATGTAGAATATTTAATATAATGAATAAAATAATATTTATAATAATTTATAATAATTATTATGAATATATTGCAAAATTAATTCTTATTTATTTCATCGCTGTTTTTTGTTTAGATTTATTTTTTCCTAGAACAAAAATTATTACTCATTTCATTGAATAATTGAAAAAAATTTTACAATTGAACAATTTATATATCTTACATCTATGTAGATCTTTATCTAGCTTGTATAAACTAACTTGATTTCCGTAAGGGTTATACAATTTTCAAAGAAGTGATCTTAGGCAAAGAACAGATTGAAATTGCATTCCCAAGAGTTCATTGTCTATGTTTGTTTTAGTTCTGTTAAGAAACGAAAGTTTGGAAGTTCTCAATGTGAGTGCTTGCAAAATAGAAGCTGCAGGAGGTATGGCACTGGCCGATATATTGACTTCCGGTTCCATCAATTTCGAAAATTTAAGTATCGATGTGTCGAACAACGATTTTAATGAAAAAAGTAAGATATGTTCCTAGTAAAAAAAAATTTTTTTTGTTGATTGTAGTGTATAAAATTACATATATATACATATATATATATATGTATATATAATAAAAAAAAATTAATATTTTTTGATAAATTGCTTTGATAAATACATTTAGAATTTCAAAATAGAATTTTTTAAATTCTGATTCAATACTTTGAATTAGCTTTATTTTATTTTTTATAAATCAATTTTCTATTAAAATATTCATTGGATAAAATAAAAAATATAATATAATATAATAATATTGTATATAAAATAAACGGATAACACATAATATGACTTTAGTTGGAGAGACAATTGACTTAGCACTGAAGGAAATTCCGTTTATAGTAGAATTCAAAGCTCGAATGTGTAATTTCTCGAAAAAATCAGAAAATTCTATCTACGAGAGTGTAATGAGGTAAGAAAAAATTATATATTTTATTATATTATTAAGCGATATTTGATTTCTGATTTTTGTTATTTTTTAGAAATAGACTAAAGAAACTGAAAGAGAATACGAAACACATGCTTGAAGAATCACAAAGAATTTCCAGCGATTTGTCTATCTTTAAACAAATATTCAACAATGATATATTCAATATATAAGCTCAAAAAATAAGAAAATTGATAATAAAATATAAACTTATGTGCAAAAAATATAAATCAAAAATAACAAATGAAAAATAATTCAATTTAAAAATGAGACAATATACATATTAGAGAAATATATAAAAGAAAAAAAGCATAAAATAGAAAACATAATATAAAAAAAATACAAATTATTAAACAAACATTTTATTTTGTATATATTTCTATATAATATGTTCTTAATATTTGTTAATATTATATTAAAATGATCAAAATTCGTTAAACTTAATTGATTGGATGCATTCAAAGCAAGTACAGGAAGAAATTCCAATATCAATAGAATAATTAACATTTCTGCATAATATTCAATGATAATGTCTCCATTCCATTTAAATATTCATCCATTGCCTCAGGAAGCATGAAGAAAATGATCGTCGCAATGGAGAAGGACTAATGAAAGAGTTGGCAACAAAAGAGCAGCGCAACGAGTATGCAACTACTTCGAAGAAGTATGCGAGAACCGTACGTAAATTGCAGCAAAAGTAGGCCAGTGCTAAGACTTTTTTCATTATTAAGACAAACGGTTGTCAGAAAAAAATAAAAGATCCAGTTTTGTGCAATCCTAGGAATATTCTTTCTCGATTGCTTCTTTTTCGTAAGGAAAACATATTTAATCTCGTTCTGTATTGTGCTTTTGTATATTGGAATATAAAAAAATGATTCCAAGATTCAATCATATAAAAATTATAAAATTTAATTTAAAATATAAATTATTATTAATTTTTAAAGAAAGCACATTACTTTATAATATTATTCAATTGCAATATTATTCAATTTTTGCATATTAGTATAGATATATAATTTGAAATACCAAACATATATTATTAATATTTCAGTAGTTGAATAGAGAAATATTCCAGTAGATATTATATATATATTTTATAATATTTGTTAAAAATCAATTAAATTGATACAGTCTTTATAATATTAATCCTAATACTGACTTAATTAATTATATTCAAAAATTGATTGAAATAAAATTATGTTTATTTTATTTTCCTAAATATATATCTTTTTAAATGTATAATAACTTTTATGATAAAAAATATATTGTTTAAATTTTGATGTAAAATTGGAATAAATTCGATTATAAAATTTTATCGATTTTCAAAAGGTTATAGTTTATAATTTCTTTGAAATCATATTTATGGTTGAAGAAAATGGTCATTCTTACGGTTGTATCTTATAGAAAACAACTATCAATTATGAAATTCTAACATTAAAAATCGATTTTCACCTTTTTAATTTGATATTTACAACGGAAGTTCACATATTTCCGATAATTTAATCACTCTGTTGAGATGGGAAATGTAATTTAAGATATAATTAAATGTGCAAAGAATATTATATAATTTTAATTTTTTTAATAAAAATAATTATATTAAAATTTGTAATTCAATTATTTAAATGTTTTTTTAATAATTATATTTAAAATGAACATATAATTATTTATAATACATTGTCTTTGTATTTATCGAGAAAGTAAATTATGAAGATATACACATATGCTTCAATTATATGGAACAGCGCTATTGAATTCTATTCTCAAGAGAATATTGAAATTCCCCTTATTAGAATTTCAGTTGACATGTAAATTGTAATTGAAGCAGTTACTATTGAAATTAATATGTAACACATATTATTAACAATACACAATTATAATGTTTGCATATTAAATAACAAAGATGCAATGATGAATAAACAAAGATGGATGAAATTTTCACAAAACGATGAAATGAATCGAGTTGGATTAAAGAAGAAACTAGTGAATTTTAGAAACATTCTTCAGTCAAGTATACTCTTATAATTCTCGTTAACCTGTATTTATATTGTTTGTTTTTTCATATAATATAATAAAAACAAATAAAAAAAAATTATTTCTACTTTTTCAACTAAAAAATATACATATATTTCCATAAATAATACATAATTAATTTCTAAATTAAAAAATATACAATATTGAATACTTTTTTTAGATTTAAATTTTTAAAACAATATAAAAGAAAATATATGTCGAAATTAATATCATATAAGAATTTAAATATATATTCTTTAAATTCTTCTATAACATAAAATATCGATATATAATCAAGTAATACTTTTTAAATTTTCAATTCATTTGAACCAATCATTATTTATCATTGACAAAAAAATTTACATTAATTTATGCTTCCGTAAGAAGACTAAAATTGATTATCCAGAATATGATTATAACAGAATAAACTAAAATAATTTAGAGAAATGCATGAAAATTCAAAGGTACATCCGAGAAAGCGACAATTTAGCGAGAAGTTCATTTATATTATCGATCTTCATGAATGTTATTACATGGGCCTAAATAAGTACTTACAATTTTTCTAAACGCCAAGGTCCCGGCCTCGACGCGGCCTCTGGTGTCGACCTTCTTCGATTTCCACTAGATACCGACACACTCCCGCCATATTCCCTTAAATAGAATCGAGTTCAATAGGACGAGCGTGGTAATACTCGCCTAACCTTTACGCTTTCATTGAAAAAAAGAGAAAGAAGAAGATTTCTACTTTCCAGACTCAAGATTGAGAGAGAAAGAACAAGAGAAACAATGAAGATGTTATGTTTCTTCAATAACTATTTCTTCGACAAAGAAGCTATGGAATAGAAAATATCGAACTTGCACTAATCAATTATACATCAATATTATAGAAAATACATTTGATTAGATTTTTCTGTGAAGATAAAATATAAATACTTTATTTTTAATTTAATGTTAATGTAAAACTTATTTATTTTTTTGATAACTAAAACAAAAATTTTATAAAATAAATACATATGTGTGTGTATGTGTACTTATCTGTACTTGTACCACTTATCTGTACTTATGTACATAATTATGTAGAAATATGACTCAATTTTATAATTTTTATAATGAAAATTTTTACTCACAAAATTAATAACTTTATAGACATGTATAATGATATGCAATTTTAAATTTTTTTGTTCATTGACCTATTTCAAACTATTTTAACCTATTTCGAAAAAATATTGTGCACATTCTTGCAATACTTTGCACAGATATTTTCATTATCGTGCAAACGCACGCTCTTGACACAATTGCCAGTCTTAACGGCTCGAGTGGCAAGCGTATAGTGACGAAATAGCGCAATTAAAACATCTAAGGAACTCTCGAAAAATCCGAGCTTTTTTCGTCATACACATAAAACGTTCTAAGACTCAGGGCTTTTAGTTTCGCGTCGCGTGTAAATGCTTGTCTACAAGTGGCTGCGACAGAAGTACGATATTTAACCTTTCGATCTCTTTAGAGAACCGATATAATCTTTTTCTAGAAGGCAATTTAATTTTTTTATTTTTAATTTAATTTATTTTTTTAATAATTAATTATGTTTAAATATTCTCTTTAATATCATGAGAATAAAGAAGAAATATAAAAAATTTCTTTTTAAAAATATTAAATCCTTTTTAAAAATAATAAAAATACAATAGAGACATCTTTATGAAATAAATTACAAATAAAGAAAGAGAACATATGAATATAAATATTTATGTAACATATAAGAAAAATATCTCTGAAAATAATATAGAAAATTATTTTATGATAATTGAATTAAAAAAAGTATGTAACAGAATACATAAGTGAAAAATTAGATGTTACACTTAATAAAATCATTCAATTCTTCTATTTTTATGTTATAATTATAATTTTTTTTAATATTCAATTCATAATTTTATATCAAAATATAAAATTTCTCTTTCTTTCCTGTTAATAATTTAAATCTTCCAAAATACGTCTTGTTTTATATATATATAATTTATATATATAATCTTCCAATGAAATGGATGATTGAAAGTCGAGTCATATGTCTATTCGAAAACTTTCAGTAGAATTTCAAAACTTTATTCATGAAATAGTAATCGTCGTGACACACTTTTAGGTTGGTAAGAGCATAAAGTTCAGATCGATAGTAGCATACACGATATTTAGTTGGAAAAGTTAAAAATCATATATTTTCCAATGAAACTAAAAAAAAAAAAACTACACATAATTCACAATTTTGAACATCAATAGATTAATTGCAAAAATATTTTATAAATATGTATATATCTATTTTCCATTCATTACATTCCATCTATGAAACAACTGATCAATATATCGATCCATTCGAAATGTTTCACAGATGTTGACACATTGTATTATACAAAGAAAGCTTTTATTATTTGTTAGAAATTGATTGCATTAGTACAAACTGAATCATGTGTACATGTGTTAAAATACGGATTTATCGAATAATATAATATTCATCGACAAATTATCATTATCTACTTCATGTTATAGCTATATCTATCGTTATAGATATCAAAAATTAGAGCGTTTGATGAATGATTTATATTTGTTGATAATTGAATTCATTAAAGAATCATGCATTAAAATATTATTATAACATTATTCATGCATTAAAATATTGACAATTCCAAAAAGTAAATAATAGTAGAAATTTTAATAAAATTATTATTAATATAATATATATATATATGTTTAACAAAGAATGTCCAATTTTCTTTTTCATAATTTCTTTGAACATTGATGGACATAAATAAATATTTTTAAAACTTTTGGAAGAAATAAAAAAAGATGGCAACAAAGATAACAATTAGAAAATACAATAGAAAATTAATAAAAATATTATTTATCTTGATAGTTCAAAAATATAAAAAATACTAATGTATTTTAAAATACTAAATAAAAAATATATAATACAGGAAAAAATGTTTTTATATGAATGAAAATGTTTCTTTTAGAAAGATTAATATGTTGAATTTATTCTTGGTTTATCCAAATGAGATAGATATCATGTAATGTAGATAAAGTCTGGTTGAAGAATAGAAAGTTCTAAACTCGACAAATTACTGTGAAATGTACAGGTGATTTTGTTACAGTTCCAAATTCATTTGTTTGAAAAGTTACTTTCTCAAAGAAGATATGTGAACGAACAACTTTGAACATTTAAATATTCCAAAAATTAAACATTTAACATAAAGTATTGTTTCTTTTGATTAAAATTTTCTTTATTTTAGTAATTAGTAAAATAAAAGAATGAATAATAACTTGGATGTTTCTTGAAAGATGACCAAAAATATCTTACTTTCATTATGAAATTCATAAAGCCAAAATATTGAATATGAAATATTAAAAATATTAAAAATAACAGAAAATTTCTTCTTCTAAATTCTAAAGTAATATTTTGCTTTTTTTCTTTTATATAACTATTCTATCCAATGTAAACTTAAATTGTTTTTAACTTAATAAATAAATCTTAATCTTAATATTTTTGTATATATTAACTTTTGTATTTGATTTGGTTTTCAGAAAACCAAAAGAAAAAATATTCCACGAAAATTTTAATATTTTGAAAAAATTCTTTCAATCAATTATTTTGAACTATCATATTGACCTGCCTTGACTACTTCCGATATTTATATAGAAAGAACAATAACCTTGAAAAAATCCTGAACTCGAGAAGAAATAACTATCGCTTCTATTACTTACTCTTAAAACACTGTGTAAATATTTTATGAGTGACACGACATTGGCATGGCATGTTACGTTTTCCTTTTAATTTTCATTTATCGCAAAAATAAAGCGCAAATTGTTTCAACATCAAGGCTATATTCGCCTCACAAAACATTGGCATTGCATACAGAATTGTTGATTAAACTATTGCATAAATTATCTATTTTCATCTCTTAACATGTATAACCTATAAATTGAAGGACTTCAAAAAATAAATCGTTGGTCAAAAAAGTTTAAAAAAAATCCATCTTATTCTTTAAATCCTTTAAATCCATTCTTTTTATTTATCTTTGCTATTCATGGAAATGTTTATACTTTAAAAATAACTGAAATAATAATAAAGTGATGATGATTCGTTAAAGAATATTTTCAAATAAACATGATATATATAATGGAAGAAAAAAGGAAAATATTCAAAGAGTCTTACAACATTTATATTTGTCATGAATATTCATGGTAAATAAAATTATGAAAGAAAATTGATGGCAAGCCAGCGACATAATTGTCTAGTTGAAATATAACATGTTACAATTGTATCTAATTTTACGAAAAAATTGATGCAAGACTAAATATCTCTATTTTATCGTTTCAAAAATTATTATTATATTAAATTTTATTATTATCGAATTCATTTCATAAAAAAAATTCACTGGCATACTATCATGCTGAAAATTGATTTCAAATCACTATGGAAAAATTAACTTTGAAGAGTAATATAAATAAAGAATAGTTATGATTCTTGAAAAAACCTTCAAAGTGAAACAAATATAGTTATAGAATTCGCTTCTTAATTTCGATATTTAAAATCGTAGAATTAATTTATATAGAATTATACAAAATACAATATTGGAATAAAAATAAATTTAAAAAATCAGCAAATGGATGATTTCGTACAAAAATAATTTTTTTCTATTTTTTTTAGACTTCGTTTTCAAATAAATCAAACTTAGAAACTTTTTACAAAAATACAAGCCCTTGAATTTAAATTAAATTAAATTAAATTGTTTCTCATTGTTTAAAGATGAAATTTCAACTCATAACCTACGCGAAAGTAATTGAGAAGTGGTCAGACCAGCCAAGTATGACTCACATCCTTATTTGTTGTTCCAGGAATCACAACTCTGTATCACTAGCTATATTTTCGGATTCAATGTACCTGTTTAAAGCCACGATACATCACGCGTATTTCTTGCCTAGAGAACTTGGTTTGTCGGAGTAATTCCTCAAGGGCAACCGGTCTTGTAGTCTGTTGTCTGGTTCTTGCACTCTCGAAGTCGAAGAGGGCCTCTTCCGGTCCCGGCGAATCCGGTGGCGTAGCCATTTGTATTTAATCCTATGCTTTCTATCAACGAAATTTCTTCTTTTCTCAACTTGCTAGATATTGTTCTCTTGATTCGTTTAGATCGTTAAGAGCACACCACTTTATCCATTCCTATTCGTTAAATATCTTCTTGCTTGATCTCTCAATTTTCGTTGATAGAAGAATAAAGAGAGAGAGAAAGAGAGAAAGAGAGAGAGAGAGAGAAAGAGAGAGTAATAATTGACCAATACTGTAAAAACAAAATTTAGCAAGTTAATTGAAATATTTTTCAAGATATGAATTTAATTATTAAAACAATTTTAAATTAATCAATATTTATATTAATTTTTTAAAAATTTATTAAATTTATTAAATTTAAAAATTCTTTGTTTCTTATTTAAAACTTTGTTATTAAATCAAAAAGTAATTGAAAGTTTCATACCTCAATTTTAGGAGCGCGAAATTTAAATTTTGATCGTTGCGCGTCCATAAATCTTAAATTTCTCATATTTAACAAAGTATATATTCAAATAATAAAATATTTTTTTTATCTCAAAGAATATAAACATATATCTTTAATATTTTAATTTTTTTAATATCAAAAAATATTATGTAAAATTTTTAAAAAAACAAAAAGCATATTTTAATATTATATTTTTAAAAATATATTTAAAAATATATCATGAATCTTTTTTATTGATGTCAAGATGAAATGTTATTTTTAAATATTTTCAAAACGATTTCGATTCAACCGATAAATAATTGGAACAATTATTTATTAAAAACGATGCAACGATGCAAATCATATCATATAAATATGTACTGATTGACATACTGATTGATATTTTGATATTTTGTATGTATCGAGTAATGCTTCTAACGATAGACGAATATGTATTCATATCGGATTCATGATAGCAATTACAAAATTACTGCATTTAAAATCAATTAATGCAGTGAAATGGCAAAAAACATCGAAACAAAAATTTAAAAAAAAAAAGGAGAAACAAGAACATATCAAATGAAACATTTATGTATTATATATATATTAGATATTTGAATAACGAATCTATAAATAGATAAAAAATTTAACTCAAAGACATCATTTTCTCTCTAATGAATCAAATGAAGTGTTGCGGATGGCATAGTCTGACTCAATATCGTGTTATTCTACTTAAAGCATGAGTGAACGTATCTATAATAAAATAATTTTTTAAAACAGTAAAATAATTCATTTATCAATTTGACATTTTTTAATAGAATTATTATTTTAGAGAATGTGTTTATTCTTTTAAGGATACTTATTTAATAAGATAACTTATTGATTAATTTGAACATCTTTTAAAATGTTTCTTTAGAAAACAAACATAGTTTTTTCTTCTATTTTGATTACGTAAAAATATTTCTATCTTCGTGATATTTCATTCTATTCCAACGTTATTGTTAAAGTTATTTTTAATTTAAAAATTATTTTTTATATTTAAAAATATTTTTATCTACAATTTTTTTTTGCGAATTTCTTACTTATTACTTCAAGATTAGAAAATAATGATAAAATGATATTGCTCTCATAATTTTAAAACATTCTGAATTTGTAATGGTAATGAACATTATTCATTACCTTTATTTTCTATCTTAAAAAACCTTTATTTTCTATCATAATCTAGATTATTGTAAGTGTCTTTATCAATTACAACAAAAGTTTTCAATAATCGTTTTCCAAAAGAGAATAAGAAAAAAAAAATTGTGTATGGTTAACAAGATTTAGGTCACTCAATTGATATCTATTGAATCAAATACAATGTCACAATGTATTTTATAAAAAAGAGAAGAAAAAAAAGATAATAAACGCGTGAATGCTCGTCAAGCATCGTTGCTTTCTTTCAAGAATCGATGATTGTACAAAGAGTTTTTCTAATGATATTTTCGAATCGTTTCATTTCAATTCACATTCTGCTGAACTTGAATAGATTTTTTTTTTAATAATGAAATTAATTTTACTATAACATGTAGTCACACATTGAGAGACATGTACTACATTTTATCTTATTGTTTGTTAACGAATTAGACTTATTTTATTTTATACTATTTATTTTATTTTATTCCAAATTTTTTTCTGGTGATGCAATAATCGGTAATAAAATTTTTTTTTAATATTTAGTTATTTATTAGATTATTCTATATATAAATTCATATTATTAAAAGTAACTAAAAATAAAATTAATAAACAAATACTAATATATATCTATAACTATCTTTTTACTTTTTTTTTCATTATATATTTCATTAATTATTCTAATCAAGAATTTACCTAGAAATATTATTATAATTTAATAGTATATATATATATATATATATATATATATATATATATATATATATGGTAATAAAAAAATGGAAAAATTTTATTTTATGTCGTTTAATTTTTATCGATTCCATAAATTTTCTTTGTTTTTTTCTATATCGCTTATTTAAGTCAATTTTCATAAATTTTAAAAATTTAATTTTCATTTTAAGAAATATCAGCATTTTAGTTTCAACTACAAATAAATTTCAATCTATTTCTAAAATTTTTTCATATGATTGGCAATTTGAAATATTTTATGATTATATTTCTTGATAAAACAATCCATTCTCTTTTCTCGGATGTGTATACTTTGTTAGCTTTCTCCGATACACAGACGTGATCGATGAATAATTGCTGAGGAAATGAATCACTTAAGTCATGTATTTTTAACCAAAATTTACATTATAAGAAAATTTTAAAAAATTATTGAATATAATATTATTATAAATTATTATTAATTTATAATATTAATGTATTAAAATAGCTATAAATTTTAATTACTAATAAATTTTCGTTTAAAAAAATTTTTTCGAAGAAAGAAAATTAATTATTCAACTTTTTGTTATTACTATTTTACTTTCTAAATAATATAAAATACTTTCAAGATTCATTCTTTAATTTGGCTATTTCGAAATATAAATAAAAAAATTTATTTAAATATACACAAATAGCTATCTTGTTACATATACGTATATATATTTTTTAAATTATAATAATCTTTAAAAAATCTTGAATAAAAAATGCTCAAAAAAAAAACAAAATCAATATCCTCAATTACAAATATTAAAATTACTAAAATATTATTAAAAACGCTAAAATTTATTTATATTTCATCGCAAAGAAAACATCAAAATCATCTCTAAAAAATCTACTATTATTTTTAAATCAAAGATAGAAGAACTTGAAGATTTTTTTAAATATATTATAATGTAGTTCCTATTGAAAAAAAAAACTTGAAAAAAAAAATATTAAAATATCTTTGCACTATATATTTTTCTATGCAAAAAGCTATGTAACAAAAGCGATGTTTTGTCCTTTTCCACGAACACAAAAAAAACGGTTGAAATGCTCGAATGAATCGCGATTGTACACATGTACCACGGGCACAAGGATCGATAGATAAAACGAATTTTTATTTTTCATAGGCGCATAGGTGATATATATGGCTATTATGCAATACATATGTAAGTAAAAGAGAATACATAGCCTCGTTACCGCGTGGTATCTATGTACCATTCGATATAAACATATATATCTACATAATATAACTACATAGTATAGTTATTCGGTATTTCGTTGGGAAGTTGGCAAAAGCAGTGCATGCGCGTATTTCCGGAATAAATTTCGATACTCTTCGTTTAAATCCACCTACATTTACCAACACATTCTTCATCTCAACTACCCTTTATCGATTTTTTCGGTAAAGGGTGGTTTTGGAGGCTGTTATAAATCTTGGATTCTTATAAAAAAAAATTATTAATCTGTGGATTCTTTATAAAAAAAAAATTTTCTGATGTTAATTTTAATGATGTATATAATAATGTATATAATAATGACTGAATTTAAAAAATTTTTGATATTATATATATATACTATTTATATAACATGCAGAGAAAAAGAGTAATGAAAAATATTTTCGCGTTATTTAAGGTATTTTGATTCAAATTTTTTAATTTTTGTAAATTATTTTTGTAATTTATAATAATTATTATTATATATAATTTTCTCAATTTAATTAATACATCGCTTTTATAATAATAGTTTTCATAATTAATGTAGAATAATAAATCATAAATTGATTCTGATAACTAATTCAAATATCATAATAAAATAAAATATAAATTTTCTTCAGAATTTATTTTTTGAAATATTCTTCTACAAAAAGAATTAGGATTGTTAATACTCAGTTTTACAAGATTATGAAGAATACAACTATAAACTATAAAAATATATTAATTAAATCGAGAAAATGAATCTGTACTTTCTTATTACATTGTAAAATCATTAATAACACTGTAACAATATCATAAAATATAAAATTTAAAAATATTAATATTATTTAATTATCAAATATTTTCAAACTTTTTAACGTAAAATAAAAAATATAATACATGTATATATTATATACATGCATATAATATATATATATATATATATATATATCATATATTTAAAAATATTTTAAATAACTTCAGCTTAAAAATGATGTTCTCTCTATTTCTCTTTTTCCTTTGTATTAAAAATAAATCAAATTAAAGTTTGAATAAAAATGATTAATGATCTATTTCCATTATTACCCGAATATAATTATTTATTCTGATTAAATTATGAAAAAGAAATCTTCATTGTTAAAAGTAAATTTTCAGATTAGCTCGAGTACCATTAAAAATAGACGGTGAAATAAACCGAATATCATGCGTGCAAGAAATTAGCTACCACATCGCATTAAATCTTCCGATGAATTGTTTTTCTATGGCGATCGTTTTAACAATAAATCCAAATTATATCTTCGTTACTGTTATCAATTCTACTCATATTTTTTTTACTTTGACGAATAATAACATGAATTAAATATGAAAATTCAATTATTAGATCAACGAATTCTAACAATTCTAAAATTAAAATTTAAAAAATCATGTATTTATATTTTTTTAATTCTATTTTTAAAAAAATAAAACATATATAGAATATATAAAAATATAAAATTAAAATATTAACAATTTAATAGAAAAAAACAAAGATGCAAAATATAAAAATACAATATTACGGAAAATATAAGATAATATAAAATATATATTCTTATAATAAATATATATTTCTTATAAAATATAAGAAAATATAAGAAAATATAAGAAAATATAAGATAATATAAATATAAGATAATGCAATAATATAAGAAGGTTTATTGGAAAATCATATCAATTATATTGATGAAAATGATAATCAACAAAAATGATAAATAACTGGTAAATAAAAAATGATAAATAAAAGAAATGATAAATAAAAATAATAAAATATTCGAAAATAATTATTATAATTAAAAATTCAATATTCTTTCACTAAAATCAATGAAAGAATACTCAATTCGAATAGCTTTATATCTAAATTAGTTTAAATATTTTATTCAATCACTAGAGATATTGTTATTATTTCTCAAAAAAAGTTTCTATTTATTCACAGTTGCAAAACCATCTTTTGTTCCGAATGAACGAAATACAATACAAATGATTTTTCGAAATTTTATATTAATCTTTAATGTTATGTGTTAATGTTTTATTCAAAATATGAGTTGTTGGATGACAAATAATAAATCTTATTAAGCTATAAAGAAAAACAGTTCAAATATTATGCCTTGCCAGGAATAATAGAGACAAGGATAATTTGATGTAGTAGAAAGCACAGTAAAATAATATTACGTAACATTCGTATACATAATATTCGTGATTTTGATTATTATTTTGAAAAAAAAATATTATTTCTAAAAGAAATTATTCTGAAATTATTTTTTTATGTGATTTTAAATTAAACAAAAAATAAATAAATATTTCGATGAAAATTATTTAATTTAATCTAAAAATATTAACGCTAAATAGAGTAATAATGTTAAACAGAATATAATAACTAATATTTATAGAAACTATTCTCTTAAAAAACAAATAATATTTATTTAATTCATTATCTGCGATTTTATATTTCTATATTCTTTAATAACATTTATTTAAATAATTAAACATTAAATATTAAAATTACTTTATTTCTAGTAATCTAATTCTCAATTTCAACCAATTGATATCCATTTAACTCTAAATAATTCTTCTTTGTTCAATAATCCATATTAATCAAGCAACAAATTCAAAAATCAAAGTAGCCTCGAAATCAAAACATCCTTTTAACCTCTCTATAGTAGCTTATCTATCAAGCACAGAATATACAGTTTCCTCGAACGCAAGCAAGTGGCAACAATCTCGATCAGCAAGATAACAGAAAAGGAATCGCTTACGTTTCTCGGCGTAGAAGGAAGTGTCAGAAAATTGCTGGAAATTGCTGGAAATTCAATCAGAATGAATAATGCGATGAAAAAAGATCACGGCAGAAAAACAATGGATTTCGAAGGATAACGCGAGCACGTTAGAGTTCAGGGTGAACGACCCTAAAAACGAGGAGGAGATACGATGTTTTACAAAGGACCGGAGAAAGAGAGTCGGGCTGACCCGTACACCGGCATACCGTTTATATCCTCTTCTACTATCACACACGACACTCAGTGGCAATACTGCGCAACTACGCAGTCGGCGGCAGACTGGATGTGGCCGGGCTAGACCAGACCACGCATCCTCTGCCCCGCCCAATCATCGCTCTCCTTTTTCGCCCAATACTATCCTTTCTCATATAACACTACCCTCAACATTACTCTTAAATCTTTAACAAATTCTTTTTTACTCCACCAATTGCTTTCTTTGTTTCTTTTATTTTTTTATATCTGATCAGCAACAGTTTTGTTCAGAAAATTACTAAAAGAAAAATATCATTGGCAAGAAATAATATTGTTTAAGACTGATTTCATTTATTTTAAAATTATAATTTACTGAATATATTTTTACTATTCAAAACTATTTCACTATCGATAAATTGTTAATATGTTGTTTTTTTATAAAATTAAAAAATAGAATATATTGTTTACTATATAATCTTCATTAAGTTTAAATCACTAAATTTCAATAAAATGGAATAATTAAATATCCCAACCAAAAAATTGAAATAAGTAAATTATTTTCTTTGATTCTCTATTTACAAATAATTATACATAGAAAAATTTTTCTATAGCATATTACATTAGATAAAAAAAAATTTAACATTGAATATCTTGAAACTACGCGCCAAAAGCAAATATAAAAGAGAAGAATAATAATAAATAGGATAAAAATTGTAGAATCAGCGCCATCTACAGAATAGATGAAACACGCAGAAACAAAGAGCAAATAGAATTGATCAATAATGCCATCTCTTTAATCTTAAAGACATCTTTTCAAAAATAGGATAAGAACTGAATCATCGCTATCTTGTAGATATCAAAATTTTATTTGAAAATACTCAAGAGATGGAGCTAAATCTAAATTCTTACTCTATTTTATTCTTTTAAAGAACCATACTTTTAACATTGGAGAAATAGCAACAAAGATTAATTCTCATATCACAGTCTAAATACAAAAAATTTTCATATTTAATCTTCCATTAAATTGGAACTATTTGTGCCTAAAGCAAATAACAGTATTTAATAATTTTCCAATTTTTATTTTACATTACTTATATTTTTATCTTACTTCATAGATAAAAAAATAAATATATTTTATTACATAAACTAAAAAATAATCTTTAAAAAGATCAAAAATATTTTTATTATATATTTTATTATATATTATTATTATATATTATATTATATTTTATTTTATTATATATTATAAAGTAAAATCTATTTATATATTTAATAATATTAAGAATTAAAACGAGAATATCACCTATCATATTATTAAAATTTCTACGAAAAATACAAACGCGGACATTACACAGCCAATTAGCTCATATTACTTCTTATAAAACATAATTGTATTACAGATATTAACTAAATAATGATATAATTATATATTGTATATTAAATAATATGATTTCCCAGGTATCACCGCTTGGTTGCTGCGAATTGGAGACCCACTCTAACCACGACTTACCCATCCACTCTCTTTTAGCACGAAAATTTATTTATTTTCAAATAATTCTCCTTTGTGTGGTATATGTTTGCAAAACGTTCAAACTTTTGATCGTTGTGCAACACGAGCACCAAAAGGAGTTGTAAAGAAAACCGGCGCGGAAGACTGATTAAAGCTGAAAATAAAATTAAAATTAAAAGACTTTCTATCAATATTTTACACTTCCATCGATGTGAAAATGAAAAATGATTGATAGTGAAAAAGCTTAAAAAAAAAAAAAGAAAAAAAATAAGCAAAATAAGCAAAACAAGCAAAATAAGCATCCCAAAAAGCACTACACTATTTTAACCATCTATTCATTTACAATATCTAATTTTCTACAATTTGTACATTACTTTATTTAATACCCTTGATTGTGCATGCACTTAATTTTAAATACATTTTCTTTAATATCATATAATCTTCTATTCTTGTAAAAAATCCTGAAACAAACTTAAAAGTATAATATTAATATTCTACTTATTCTAAAAATTTCTTTTCTTCTTTCCTACCTATATAATTAATATAATTAACCTATATGAATTAATTAAACATTTTGTTTGTAACTCTGTAATTGAAAATTTACAAATTCTCTTCATATCTATATTCATCATATTTACATTCACACTCATAACACAATTTTCAAGAAATTTATGATACGGCATAAACCATGTGACAAGAGGAAAATCACAAATCAGGATATATCAATGATGTGAACAAGCCAGTGAACAAAGTCACGTAGCTATCAAGTATCAAGTACTGTGTTTATAGTGAGGAAATTGAGGAATTAAGGCAAGGTTAAGATATTGCCTTGAAAAATAGGAAATATTGGTTTGGAAAAGCAACGAACCAGATTAGGGAAGGCGATTGCCTTTTTTAATAATAGGAAGAACAAAACATCCTATTGTTTATAAATCCCATCTATCAAAAAAACTAAGTATTTCTTCTAATCTAACCCTATCCTAAACCCTATCCTACCTAATATAACAATGAAAATTTATTGATTTTATTTGAAATTTATTTGATGATGTAATCCATTCCGTTGAAAGTTGAAGAGGATTCCTGAAACAAACTATAAAACAGAATTAAATGAAACTCAATAATAAAAATAATTAATTTGTAGCAAATCACATATTATTTTGTATCTTATTTTGTATATTTTTTCTTATTTATTTTCTTCAATTCATACCTGTAACAAACTCAATTATTGGATTATTAATTGAAAAATAATTTACATCTAGGAATAGAAAGAAATATTAATTTAAAAAAAAAAAATTACCAAAATGTTGTTAAGCAATTCATGACTTTAAATGAAGGATATTTATCGATATTATAAAGATATTGTAAAGATATTATGTTTATAAAAAAAAAAAAATACATTTTTTAACAGTAATAAATGCTCTTAACAAAGGAGATGCTGAAAAGAGAAAAACGACGACGAAAAGGTAATCAGAAGGATTACCAAAATAATTATCCACTCAATGTAAACCCGAACAAACCGTGAGTGGAATTTTTTTCTATTTCGCAACACTAATATACTAATTTTATAAAAGAAAACGCGAAGAGTGCTTCATTATACTTATAAAAATATATAAATATAAAAAAAAGGCTAAAAAAAAAAAGGAAAAAGAAAAGATAAAAGAAAATGTTTTCCCGAAAACATATACGAAACTCTAATAAACTAATTTATGCACTCATATTTTATTATACACGCAACACTAATAGCGGAAGATTGCAGCCATAGTCAGAGACTGCCGTTGTAAAATCACCCTTTGTACAGCCTTTTTGGCTGCAATAGATGATTCAGAATTACTTCCACAATCCAAGTGGAAGAAATGGGCAATTTATAAACGCAACACTAATTCTTCAAATGAATTTAATACAAAATTTATCATTTATTATTATTCTATAAATCTAAAAATTTCAAATATCGCAATATTATAAATAACTACATTATAATATAAATTTAAATTTATATTAAAAAGAAAAAAAAACAATAAAAAATAGACTAATTCATAATGAAAATAATTAAAAGCAATCGCGATATTTTTTTAATGCAACGCTATAGTAAACGCGATCATCATTTTATCGCAACGCTAATTCAACCCGTTATTAATCAATCGCAACACTAATGCAAAACCACGATTTGCCCATGATGACTGGATGAACGATGGGCCAGCATGCAAATTGGCCAGACGATACAACATATACTACGTATTACTAAAACGAGCACAATGACAAAGTAGTAACAATGACTTCCCATTCTTTGGACCCAGGCAAGATCAAAAAAATGAGAAACCATTCGTTGCAGCCCTCTTCGTGACAATTTGTCGGGCCTCTTCGGTCTTCTTTCTTCGAGCGCAATGCCCACTGAAACTTAAATCTAGGCTCGAAATTCACTAATCGCAAATCAAAGAAAAAAAAGAAAAAAAAATGGACTAAATCGCGAAAGCTAAGTGCATGGACGACCAACGATCGCAATGATCGTTCTTCGTACATGTACAGAATCTCGAGCGCAACGTTCGTTTCGAAAGCAAATCGCGACCGCGACCACGAAATTCGAAAAATCGATAAGCAAAGCCAGAGACGAGTAGCATTGCTATTCGACTCAGCTTTGCCCTCGATTTCTCAAATTTTATTCCCTGAAACAGATTGTCACGCGAAAACGCGCCTACCCGATCAGAGACTGTGACAACCTGCCCGGCCCTACCTACTTATAATTAAACAGACATACCAAAGTATACTACCTATCCTACCTAGCCCTATATTTAAAAAATATGGCAAAACAGACATACCAACACATTCATTCCACGATTCTCACACATAACACCCGGGCGCAAAAGCCTACACTAGGGAAAGCGTCCCGGGACGCCTCCGACACCCGAGCTTGGCACACAACTCGCACACTCTAACTTTACGTACCATTTTCCTGAAATCGACTGACGATGGTTAGCGACCATTGCGTGAAACGTGACAAAAACGTGTATATTTACATTTTAATTGTGAATATTTATGAATATGTAATGTTTTCTAAAATATTAACCACTAGATTAAATGGTATTGTGAACCAAAATTGTATCATTATTATAATTTTTGATTAATAAAATTAATAATGCTTGCTTAATAATTATTTATTAATTATTCACAATATTTAATTGCGAATATGATTGTAAATTGTGATTGAATAATGAATGAAATAATATGATAAATGAAACGACGCAATTCCACAGCCTAACCATACACACACAATGTGGAAAGTACATCGTGCACGATACACTAACGCATCGTCAATCGCTAAAAAATTTCTATTAGCTTATGAACTAAAGTCATCATATCCATTGTCTCTCCCTCACTCAAGTAGCACCTGGGCACGTGAGTGAGTTCCTGACAATGAACATGGAAAGGGTTAAATCTGAAAATCCTGAGCTAAAAAAGTTATTAATAAATTCATCTAACGGGCCAATATTTTTTCTATTTGCATTATATTTCAAATTATTTATAACTGTATTTTTTATTTTGTTTTATTAATAAATTATGAATAATTATGAATAAGTTGAAATTTTAGTATATTAAATTTTTAATATTGAAGTTAAAGAATTTTTGAATTTAAATTTAAAAAAGAATTTATTGTAATTTAATATATTAATAAATATTAATAAAAATACCCTCAGGCGATTCCTTCATCAGAACATATTTTCAAAATCATAAGAATAATATTCAAAATTTATTGCTCTGATTCTAAAATCTGCCTGTCGCGAAATGTCTTCTTGCACAAAATTTAATTTATATTTGGACGAAGAAAATTAAATTTTACTATCTACAGGTATTATAAGTCATATTGTTATTATATTATATGAAAATATCACAATAATCAAATTGATCAAGTAACTTGAAATATTATTCTGAAGAATTTTGAATCATAGAAATTCAAACTAGTTATTATATTGAACTACATATATATAATACAATAGTTATTATATGTTTTGACATTAGAAAATTAATAAATTGTTATTTTTAGAGATATTTTTAGAGATTTTAGAAAAAATAAATTGATATTTTTATTAATCAAAAACGCGAAGCACAAGAAGACCCTAGCCTGAACTAATAAAAAACAAAAAAAAAAATTGTTACTACTCACGAATATTATAAATAAATATTCGCGGTCATTGTGCTCGTGTAAAATTCTACGTATACAACCAGTCACTCGTGTCGATTCGGATCTTTCATCCTACGACATGGTTGAGTGATCGGAGGAACCAAAAAGCATGCGACTCACCATATGATGCGACGAACGCCTTCACTTCTCTTATTGTGGCCCAGAAGTCATCGAGAATAAGGCTGCCATCAGGTAGAAGAATGGAAGAAATCTAAGACAAAACATCATAATTTAAAACATAATATAAAACATTTCTGATTATTTGAAAAAATTGAAATATCAAACTATTAAATTTACAATATATAATGATGATATGTATTCAAATTCTAATTAACTTCTATTTACAGAATTTAGATAGAAATTTAGATAGAAAAAAAAGATAATTACCTCTTCGCGTGATGGATGATCACCTTATACTCTTGAGAGAAGCACTGACTCTACTCTGTACCGAAAACGAATATTTAAAATAAAAAAATAAAAATAAGAAACTATTAACGCGTTCGTATATATTCTGTAGTCGGCGAACAAGCACTGATTCTAATTTCGCGTATAACTATTATAATTAAAGCTTAACTTAATTAAAACTATTGTCCTCTAAAAATCTATTTAAAATATTGTTACGAATCAAACACTGATTCTAATAACCACATTGCGCGTGGTCACAAATATTTTTTAAAGTTCAAGAAAAATCTTCATAAAGCTCATCAGCATCTGTAATAAAATATAATAAATGAAATATTGTATCTAATTTTTTTCTTACAAATATAACATTCGTTATTTAAAATTTTGAAATAGTAAAAAAATGAAATTATATTTAACTTTATATTCTAACTTTTAATAAAACAAATATTTTAATAAAAAAATTAAGTTTCTAATAAATTTTAATAATAATAAAAATATGAAATATAAATATAATATAAATATAAAAAATTAAAATTTAAAAAATGAGAATCTAATAACTTTTCTTACCTCTTCGCGTGGTGGATGATCGCCGTATTCTCTTGAGAGAAGCACTGATTCTATCCTGTACCGAAAACGAATATTTGTAAAAAAAAAAAAAAATAAAAATAAGAAATTAATAACGCGTCCGTATAAATTATAATCGGCGAACAAACACTGATTCTATCTTCGCGTGTGATTATTTTAATTAAATTTGATCAGAGCTATTGTGCTCTAAAAAATATTAAAAATACTATGACGAAACAAACACTGATTCTATTAATCGCATTGCGCGCGATCACAAATATTTTCTGAAATTAATATTAAATTAATAGAGGAATGGGGAGAGATAGAAGAAGAAACAATATTTTTTTAATATTTTTCTTCTTCTTCTTATTGAGCATTTATTCTGAAAATATAGCTTTTTTATTTTAACTGGTTATGAATTATATATAAAAATTATATATAAAAGTTATCAATTATTTATGAATATTTGAAATTTAATAAAATGTTCATCACCAGATTTTAAAATTTAATTTTCAATGATATACCATGAAAATTTCTGATAAATTTTTTATTTTTTCACTTTCTTTTAATTTTAGAACGTAATTTTATTACGAATTGCTTAACAACAATTACTAACAAATCAATAAAACAGAATAAAAATTTATACATACGAAATATAAAATTTTACCACATCATCAAGAAAGACATGGCGTCCATATTGGGATTTTTCCCGCCTTTTGAAAGCTATCAAGATGCTACCAATTAAACCTGTGAAAAAAAATCAAAACTTCTAAATAAATGAATAAAATGTGTGAAATTAGATTACATTAAAGTGTTACAATCAAATCAAATAAAAACTCATATATCTTATTAAATTTGATACTCGAATTATATGATGACTAAACAACTCAAAATGATTTAGCTGTCAAACAATTATCAATTCTTCGAAAAAAAAGATACAAAGAAACACAAAAAAACTAATTAATTTCGTTCTCACTACACCGAATAGATTATTTAAAAAACTAAATTAGCAATAATTGATAAATTTGATAATAAGAGTAAAATAACTTACTGCGTAATCCGAATTTGCGATGATCCGTCTTCTTGTCACAATTTTCAACTGTAGACTAACGCCATGCGCACTATGATGCGCACTGATTCGTCTTGCGTTTCGAATTAAGCGACGTTCTGATTGGTTGGCGCATGATACTTATTTCTTCAATTAAAAACCGCGCGAAATAATAAAATATTGAATAAAGATGTATTAATTAAATAAAGACGCACAAATAAATAACTATATATAAAAAAAATAACTATATAAAAAATAATATTAAAATACTACGCATTAAATAGAACACACGTCTCGAGAAAATTTCAAACGTCTAATTGCCACGACGAATCAACGAACAATGTCACTTTACTGCGCGATTCGACTTTGCGCATCGAATAATAACAAAATGGAGAGGGGATACGTTCGACAAGTCAAAACATGTTTGAACACGAATCTAATTTCTTGGATACGATCGAATATAAACATAAGATATGTTTCTAGCCTCGAGCAAAATATAAACGATAGACCAAAAAAAGAAAACAATAACATACACGCGAGACGTTGCATACAATATATATACATTCGCAAAAATATGTGTCACTTGAATAATTCGATTTCACGAAATGAATTCATAACGAATCATAAAAAATTTCTTTTATTTTAATACGACTAAAATGATAAAAAATAAAGATCAAAAACGTACAATAAATGTATATGATTAAAAATTATATTACAAAAAACCAATATATGATTTCAAATTCTCGAAATATTTCGATACGCGACGCTACTAATGACGCAACAGATAAATGAACAATCGAAAAAAAAAGATACAAAGAAACACAAAAGACTAATTAATTTCGTTCTCACTACACCGAATAGATTATTTAAAAAACTAAATTAGCAATAATTGATAAATTTAATAATAATAAGAATAAAATAACTTACTGCGTAATCCGAATTTGCGATGATCCGTCCTCTCGTCACAATTTTCAACTGTAGACTGACGCCATGCGCACTATGATGCGCACTGATTCGTCTCGCGTCTCGAATTAAGCGACGTTCTGATTGGTTGGCGCATGATACTTATTTCTTCAATTAAAAACCGCGCGGAAAATTGAAATATCATATAATATAATATATTAATTGTTGTTACTTGTAATTGTAATATTATTTTTATATTTTTATATTTTTATATTTTTTCAAATTTAATTGGAATTTTGGCAAAGATATACTTATTCGAAATAAAATAAAATTATTAATTTAATAGAAATATAATAAAAGTATTAATTTAATTAATTATTAAAATTATTGATTTAACAAAATAGTTGAATTAAATAAAACAAATAAAACAAACATATAAAGAAGAAAATTAATATAAATATTGATTAAATTTTAAATAAAAATAAAAGACAAAAAAGAAATTTAACAAAAAAACTTAAATAAGTTTATAAAAATTGAAAGAATAAAAAAATTATAAAATATAAACATAGTATAATATAGTAATTGAAAGTAACTAAATTTAATATAATTAAGACACAAGAGTTCAATTTAACTTTAAAATAAATAAATTTAAGATATTAAAATTAAGAAAATAAAAGAATACAATATAACATAAAAACTTAAAAGAAAATCTACATAATAGAATATTTGACATAACAATTAATTAAATCTGAAAAAATATAAAAATATTATGTCGTTACATAAAATTCATAGAAATTAAAAAAGGTTAAAATATAAATAAGATATTTTATATTGATATGAACAAAATTTGAAAAAAAATTGATGTATAAAAAAGAAATATAACATAAAAGGAATATAAAATAAATTTAAAAAATTTAAAGAATATAAATAGAAATTAACACATATATTAATTAATTTGAAAAAATATATAAAAAAAAATTTAACATTGCAATACATAATTGCAATAAATAATGAGTAAAACATAAAAAGTGGAAATAACATAAAAGTTAACTACTATAAAATAAAAAGAGATTAAAACATAAGAGAAGAATTTAATCTCAAAGTTAAAAAAAATCTAAATCTAAAACAAAAAAGGATTTAACATAAGTTATTGAATTAATGCTAATCGAATTAGAAAAAACATATATAAAAAAAATGTTAAAATTATTGTAAATTTGCTAAATTTAATTGTCTTGTTTAAACGTTTTTCTTGATTTAAGTAATATTTCTGTTAAATTCTTTTTTTATTTTTATTTTAGTTTTTTTAGATTATTTTAACTTTGAGATTAATTAAATTCTTCTATTATATTTCAAAATATTTTAAAATAGCTAACTTCTATGTTATATTCTCTATTTTATGTTTTATTCATTATTTTTTACAATGTTAAATTCTCTTCTTATATGTTACAACATATAAGAAAATTTAATGTTAATATATAAATAATGAATAAATACAATATAAACATAAAAAGAGAATGTAATATAAAAATTAACTATTGTAAAGGATTAAAACATTGGAGAAAAATTAAATTTTAAAGTTAAAAAATCTAAAAGAGCTAAAATATCAAAAAAGAATTCAGTATAAGTGTTAATTGAATTTAAAAAAAAACACATAAAAAAGAAATTTAACATAACTGTTAACTTAATCTAACAAATCTGCATATAAGAAAAAAATTTAACATTGTAAATTTTGCTACATTTAATTTTGTTTAAATGTTTTATTTATATTACTTATATTATTTATATTTATTAATATTACTTAAATTTAAATATATGTATTAAATTTCTTGTTTTTATGTTTTAGTTTAGTTGCCTTCTTATATTATGTTATGTTTATATATTTATTCATTATTTATATATTATAACAATAAATTTTTTATATATTGCAACATAACAATTATGTAAAACAACAAACAAAACTGTAACATATAAGAAAAGAATTAAACATTGTAATACATTGTAAATAATTAATAAAATATAAAATGAAAATATAAGATAAAAGTTAAACTATTATACAATGACAAAAAATTAAAACATAAAAAAAGAATTTAATCTCAAACTTAAAAGAAAAATTTAATTCATTAAAAAAGATTTTAAAATAATTGTTGATTGAATTAGAGAAAATAAGAACATAAAAAAAAAATTTAATATAACAAACATAATCAAATCCAAGAAAACTGTAACATATAGCAAAAAAATTGTAATATATAAATAATGAATAAAACATAAACAGAGAATAAATATAAAAATTAATTATTATAAAATAAAAAAGATTAAAACATTGGAGAAGAATTTAATTTTAAAGTTAGAAATCTAAAAAACTGAAACATCAAAAAAGAATTCAGCATAAATTAATTAAATTAGAAGAAAAAATATAAAAAAATTTAAAGAAATTTAATATTTAACAAAAAATTAAGTTAACTAAATCTAACAAAGCAATATATAAGAAAAGAATTAAACATTAATACATAAAAAATGTATAAATATACAAATATGAGAAAGGAATGTAACATAAAAATCAATTACTACTTTTCATAAATTAAATGAATGTTTCAATTTTTTTTTATTTTATAGTAGCTAATTTTTATTTTATATTAACTTCTTATATTTATGTATTTATTCATTATTTTTATATTATATTTATATTATATATTAAATATTATATATTATATTATATATTATAAATATTATATATTAAATTTTTTTACATATTATAATATAACAAATAATTAAATCTAATAAAACTGCAACAAGAAAAAAAACTTAACATTGTAACATATAAATAATGAATAAAACATAAGAAGAATATAAAATAGAAGTTAACTGTTATATAATAAAAAAAGATTGAAATATAAAGTAAAATCAATTGTTATCATATTAAAAATCCTCAATTAGATTTAATTAGTTACTTATTTGGAAAAAAAATAATCAAATCTTTTAATCAATCATCAATAATAAAATCATAATAATCAAATCATAAGATAAATGTAAAAATTATATATAATTAAATTAATCATATTAAAATAAAATAATAAGCTAATTAAAAAAAAACTAATTTAAAATTTCTAATTAGTGATAATTATAAAATAAACAAAAAAAAATAAATTTTTCAAAAAAATTATCAATTATTATTATTATTTAATAAATTATTGTAATAAATTATTATAAGAATAATATTATTATTGAAATACTGATATAAAAAATAAAAGAATAATTGTTGAATAGAAGTATAAAATATGAAATAAAGTCACTTCAAGCGAGGCATCTAATCCGAGTTTCGATAACAGAATGATCGCGATGTATCGAATTATAAATTGAGGAGAGGGTAAAAATTCGGCAAATCGAAACATATCAAACATGGATATGTTTCATTGCATATATGGATGCGAGTCAATTATCTGGAAATGTTCTTATAAAATATAAATATAATAAATATAATAAAAATATTTTTAGGCTTTCAAGAATAAAAAGTCAAAATACATAAATACACAATAGAAATAATAACACAAAATTGAATGTAACACAAATGACATTTAGAAAATATGTCTCTAAGAATATATGCAAAATGCATATCAGAATATATATATGAATCCATTTCTATGTGAATAAAAAAATAAGAAAATTATATATATAATTATTACTTTCTATTAAAATAAATAAAATGTTACCATATTTGTTTAAAAGTTATCAGATTATCTCTTGTCATAATATGTAACGAAACTATTACACTTTCAGACTATCTTGTCTTTAAAGTTCCAATTAAACAATAATCTTAAAATATTATAATTATTCTGATATAATTATTCTGATAATGATTAAACAAATGTGTATTAATTAAATAAAGCTTAATAACCGTAATATAATACTCTATCAATAAAAATTTTATGTAATTTTTCATAGTGAATATTTTTGTATATTTTTCTGGTGAAACGCAAGTTGTCAGCATAATTTTCAATTCTAGATTAATGACATGCGCACTTTAATGCACATAAATTCTCGTAAAGTTCTGCCACTATATCTTAGTACTTTTTTAATTGGCTAATATAATATGATTCGCTATTCATTTATCACATGAAAATCGAAATATTTATAAGAACATAGTTTAATTGTAAGTTTAATTGTATATATCGAAATCTTATAAAAACACTCTCATAATAAAAATAGATTATTACATTTAATTTAATATAAAAAAATTATTCAAATTAAAAAGATTGAAATATAATACTGAAAAATAAAAATTAATTAAATTTGGAAATATAATATAAAACGAAAGTCAACATAAAATGTATCAAAATTAAAATTAAAATTAAAATTAAAAAATATTGAAATATAATGAAAGAATTTAATGCAAATGTTAAACTAAAAAAAATTGAAAAATATATAAATAAAACCAAAAAAAAGTTACATATGCTCAGAATTATTATTAAATCAATTATTTCATAATCATTTACATTATTAAAATGATGAAATTGACGAATATAAATCTCTATACTTCTTTAATCATAAAATAAAATTTTGATCGATAATTTATTTATAATTCTTATAATGAAATTAAATTTTAATTTCTGTTTCTGTTAATGCTACAATTGTTTTTTATATCGATAATTTTCCGATATATATTTTCTTATATATAATACAAAAATATTATATGATAATGTGTAATATAAATCTATGCTAATCTCTAAAAAAATATTTTAAAATATATATTTTAAAATATATATTCTAATATTATAATTTTTTATATTATACTAATACCTTATTAATTTTATAATTTATTGATACTACATATTATTATATAATAATTTATATAGTATTATAATTTATTAAATTTAATTTTAATTTCAGAAATAATATTTTATCTCTTTTTATTTATTAAAAAATATTGTTCTAAAAAAAATTTACATGTGGCAAAAAATGTTTGTTATTTAATATGAATTTTTATTTTAAATTTTTATCACAAACATCACGAACAGAGACATCTTATTGTGCCAGTAAGTAATGATTTGTTCTTTATATGTTACAACTTAGTATGTATTATATATAATTATTTATGAAATATTGTAATAAATACATTGTTCTTATTATATTTGTGTATTTTATTTTTATTATTATTTATTTAATTAATTTAAATATTTCTAATATAATCCTTGTATTATCTACCTTAATAATATTAATTTAATGTTGTATTAAATATTTTTACATTAGAATATTTACAATTTTATCAATCTAGTCAAAGGATTTGTGATATAAGGTTATGGCTAAGATGGATCTATCATTATTAAAAAGTAAATTTCGTGGTTCAATGCTTGGTGCTCTAATTGGTGATTGTATTGGTAGTCCTTATGATAATGAAGGTCAGTTGACACATGGCTCGAAATTAGTTTTACAAAAATCGTTTGATAAATTAGAAGGACCAATATTCAAAGGTATTATATAAATAATGCTTAAAGTATATCCAATATAGATATTTTTCATGACTTTTATCTGTGATTTTAATATAAATTATTTTTAATTTTATAGCACCTGTTATGCAGTTTACAGATGATTCTGCTATGACTTATTCCGTAGCTAAATCTTTGATTGAACAAAAGGAATTAGATATTATTGATGTTGCAAAAAGATTTGTTAAAAGTTATTATGAAGAACCAAATCGAGGCTATGGGATGGGTGTTGTAACAGTATGATATCAAATATATTATGTTTGTTTGATTTTAACATAAAAAATTAATTTTTTAAGATTTATATTTTTTTAAAGGTATTTAAAAAATTACGGGGTAACAAATTTATAGACATTGAAAGTCCAGCCAAGGAACAATTTAATGGTCAAGGTTCATGGGGAAATGGTGGAGCAATGAGAATTGCACCTATTGCACTATTCTCCTATCAAAATTATGACAAACTTTTAGATACAGTCAAAAAAGTAACTCAAATTACTCATACACATAAAGTCGGAATAGATGGTGCTATTTTACAAGTAATTATTCATAAAATATTTTACTATTTATTTATTATATTATATATTATATTATATATTATATTATATATTATATTAATATTATATTAATATTATATATATATTATAAATATTATTATAAATATTATAATATTATTATATTATATAAATATTATTATATTAATATTATATATATCTTTTTAATTAATTTTTATTTTTTAGGCAATAGCAATTTATCAAAGTCTCCATTTAAACCCTAATAAAGAATTAAATGTAATAAATTTTATTGATGATTTGATTAATAAAATGGACCAAATAGAAAAAGATGAAGAAGGGTATAATTATACAATACAATTCTTAATATTATTATTTATTTATAATGCTTATTTTTCATAGCTTAGGTTTGTCAGAACCGCAACCATACAAAATACAATTAGGTATAATAAAATCATTAATATCAGAAAATAATGAAGATCTACATGATGAAAAAGTTATACAGAAACTGGGAAATAGTGTTGCTGCTTTATATTCTGTACCTACTGCAATATTTTGTTTTTTAAGAGCACAAAAACCAATCATAGCTATACAGACAGAAAATCCTTTTAGAAGAGCAATTCAATATGCTGTAGGTATAATATATCATTATAAATTATTTTAAAAGATAATATTAATATTTATAAAATTTATCATATAAAAGATAATGAATAAATAATAAAATATTGTTTTTTATCTTATAAATAAATTTTACAAACTTTAAGTTAAAATATTTTTTAACTTAAAAAAACTAATGATTTTTGGACATAAGTAGATTAATATTTTTTTAAAGACAAATTATATCAACTGGTACAATAAAAAAAATATGATCCCATTTAAAAGAAAACAATAATTTGTATTCTCTACATATTCATCTATAAAAAACTAATAATAATGTTAATGAAAATTGAAGTAGTAATATCTAGTGAACCACTTTATATCTGAAATATGATTAATATTAATAATTGTTTATAGTCAAAAGTTAAAAAAGAAAGATTTTTTTCAGATTAGTTTAGGTGGTGATACAGACACTATCGGTAGCATGACAGGAGCCATTGCTGGTGCATTTTATGGAGAAGAAAAAATTAGTAACAATCTTTTACAACATTGCGAAGCTTCGGAAGAATTTAAAGTTTTAGGAGATAAATTATTCGAAGTATCAATAGCACAATAAAAGTTTTTCATTATTTACATAATTAAAATTGTATATAAAATGTTTGTGAATAAAAACTTTGTGGAAATATAAATTGAAATATTATTAAGTTAAAACTTGTCATTAATTATACAATTACTTATTATTTATTATAAATTATTTATAAAATATTTTTATGATAAATGAAAACATTCTATATCTATGACAATTGTGTTCATTGAATAAAAAAAATCTATAAATAATTTTTTTTTTTTTTAAATAAATAAATAATCAACTTTCTAAATAATAAAAAATAGTATCTAGAAATCAAATTTTGATTAATAAATTAATTAATAAATATTTTTAAATAAACTAATTTTATTCATAAAATTATTTTTAAAAAATACATATTTTTTATTAATTTGAGATACATAACAGAAAATTGACATTTCTATCAGCTGATAGAATTTAATATGGCGGCTTAGAAAAACGTCTGTCTACAATTCGAAAAAACGCCTACAAATGATTTACTAATTCCATGAATGATAATATATAAAATAGAAAGAAATTATAGAAAAAGATAGTGAATATTAAATTTTACAATGGCAACCAACGAAGAAGTATTAGAAGGATTTATTTGTCCAATATGTATGACAGATTTCAAAACACCTAATCAATTAACAAAACATTTTGAAGATTTTCATAATGATGATCCTGAAATTTTAAAATCGCTTAAAGGTATATATAATTAATAATATATATTATTGCAAAACTTTATTAGAATTAAAGATTGCAAATATTTTATGAATACATATTTTACAAACATGAATGTGTCAACTTATATAATAAAATAGTTCAAAGCATTGTATTTTTCTAGATCTTTTTGGCAAAGCGAAGAAGAAAATTCTAAAACAAGATGAAATATCAGATTCTTTTACAAATAATATACCATCAACTACTAGACAGTATAGTCCAGAATTTAATTGGGGATCTCAAGAGATAGGTATTGATTCATATTGTAAAATTATTAAAATAGTTTTATCTCAAAAGAATAAAAAATTTATATTAATAATAAATTGAAGAAAATGATAAATTAATTCAAATTACTTTTAAAAAATTTTTGAAAATTCAAAATGAATTATTACTAAAAAAAACCTATTACTAAAACCTATTACAAACCTATTACTAAAAGAAATAATTCTACAAAATATATTATACATTAAAAATTTTCAGGTGTAATCACATCACATACAAAATATTTTAAAGAAATAAGAAATACTAGAATGGAGCGATATTCTACAGAAACAAATAAACTTCTTATAAGACTAGATAAATTATTAAACAATTTACCATCTGATCCAGTTGATAGAAAAGGTAAAATTCTAATTTTTTTGTTTTTATAAAGAAAAAATAATTAAATTTTTTTTTTACAATAGTTCATGAACGCACTATTGTGCCATGGGTAGATGAAAAAGATGTAAAATTATGCCCTACTTGTGCAAAAAGCTTTCATGTTGCAAGAAGAAAACATCATTGTAGACTTTGTGGAGCTGTTATGTGTCATAATTGTACAATATTTTTATCATTACAAGATGCAAGTTGGTAGTTTTAAAATTATTTAAAGTAGTTATGTATTATTTAAATTAGTATATATATTAAGAAATATATTTTTCAATATATTGATGTTTAATTCATTGTACATTAACATACATTATTTTTTAATATATATTAATTGTTTGTTTATAAGGAAAAATGACAAGCCCTGTATCTGTACAAGATGATTCAGCAGTATCTCCTACTTCTGAACGACCAATTTCGGAACGTATAGTACGCGCGGGAATCGGTCTTACAAAATTAGCTAGGTCACCATCCAGTGGTAGTTTAAATAGTGTATTATCGTTGGTTAACGATTCAGCAGGCAGCGAGCAGCAATTTAGAATTTGTACACATTGTGCAAATCTACTTGATGCAAGAGAAAAACAAAAAGCAAAGCATTTTGATAAACCAATAGTATGTCAATTTTACGAAAAAATGAGAACATATATGGAAGAAGCTTCGCAACATGTAAAAATGTACAACAAAATATGGGAATCCTTAAAGTACGTGATCTAATTATTATAAAATGGATATTTGTAATACTGTAACATTTGCTTACAATTTTATATTATTCCTAGCTCAAAATTACTCGTACGAAGTTAAGAGATATGTTTTTCAGTGAGGGGGAATCTACATATAATTTAGAAGATGCACAAGCTTTAAGAATTAAGATTGCAAAATTAGGCGAGAGTATAGATTTAATTAGCAAAAGAATTTCAGTACTTGGAACGAGATGTGTGGAAAACCCTCCACAAGATCAAGAACTTCGATTACATCATATGGTTAGAGTATCAGCAGTAATTTTTTTAAAAGAAGAATTATTGACTGTGCAAGTATTACCTTCAAAAGAGAAATATGCGGAGTTACAAAAGGAACGACAAAAACGTTTAGAAGCTAGAATTGCATATGAAAGACAATTGGAAGAAGAACAAAGAGAAAAATCCAAAGAACAACGTAAAAAAGAAACATGGAATCTTGAAATTCGACCAATTGTGAAAGAAAATCAGGTGATTAATTTTCTAAATACATAAAAAAAAGAAAAAAGTTAAAATTTCTATACTTAATTTAATTTTATCAATTTTACAGCCGAATATAGTACTAAATCAATCACAAGGATGGGGTCCTTCTAGTGTTACTCCTATAATGCCTTCTTCTATGGATCCAATAATTGAGCAAATGAGTAATTTACGTGCTTATATTAAGCAAGCTAAAGCTGATTGCAGATATGATGAGGTTGCAACATTAGAAAGCAATCTCAAAGAACTTCAGAGCGCTTATTTCACAATGAAGCAAAGTAATAATAGCGATGGATAAACTATAAACATATTTTCATTTTTTATTAGATAATTCTATATTCCTTATTAATTTTAAATAAGACTTAATCAATTTTTCTATTATATCGAAAGTTTTATATATCAGTAAATCCATTTTATATATTTCATATGTTATTGCACAATATGATGTACTTTAAGATATCTTTGCATTTTCATCTTTGAATTTAATTACAGATCATATCATAATATTTTATAATATGTATATTTAATATTAAATTATTATTATGTTGTGTACATATTAATATGGAAAAATATATATGGTTTTCAATATATTTATATAAAGATAAATTATATTATACATAAAAAAAATATTATATTTATTTGTATATATTATAGATTAAGTTATATATTAATTTATAATTATATATATAATATTTTTATAAAAAATATTTTATTTATCTGAATTAAAATTTTTTTTTAAACATATATATAAAATATATACTATGTTCCTTTAAAAAATATATTATTTCTTATATTTTAAAAATATGTCTATATTTGTCATTTTCACATTATGTTGCTGTTATCATTTACTGATGTAACATGATTTATAATATTACTCAATAGAACTGTAATTGTAATTTTTTCAAACTCAATTATTCCTATTATTTTCATTAATTTCAATTAAATTCATTATTTACACAAAATTCAACAACACATTGAGGCAATTCAGTAGTAATTATTTCATTTTTATTAATATTCAGATTGGACAAATTTAATGAATCATTTATATGGTAATTCGATAAATTTTGATTTATTGGAATTGTACTATTCTTCACAAAAATTGGAAGTTCCTCTGATAATACTTCTTGATATAATTTTGTTTGTTCTACAGTTTGTTTAAATTCATTTAAAAACACAGGCAGCTCATGAGACAACATTTCTTTTTGTTTAAATATTTGTTCTTGCTTGCTACATTCTTTTTTATTTTGTTCAAGACTAAATTTCATTAAATCAAACATTTGTGTATTTAATGTTTTTTTATTTCCTAATTGTTCATTACTATGTTCCTCTTTTGAAGAAATCAATTTTGTTAACTGTATATTTCTTTCCAAAGAACTGTCATTCATTGCATTGGAATTAATTGTTTTATTATCAACACCTTCAGAAGATAATTTAAATATTAAAGATTCATTGAAATTAAAATTTTCAAGTTCTTCTTTTTCTTCTAATAATTTCATTTCTTCCGAAATATCTACAGGTGTTGCTGGTCCATATTTTGGTCGTTCGGGAACCTTTACTATCAAAAGAAAAAAAATTATTTATTTAAATTATAATAATGTAGTTACTTATTATTTTTTTTTAATTGTACCTTTTAATAAATCTTTAGCTACATAATCGGCTGCTCTAAATAATTCTGCTTTTACTAAAAAATTCAATAAAACACTTAATGTTGGTCTTTTTTTACCCATTGTGCCCCATTCTGATAAAAATATTTCTGCTGCACTTCTTTGATGATTTGCAGCTTGTTCAATCATACTGTAAATTTAAGCAATAATAAATGAAAATATAAATTTGCTAATTACATATAATTATATGTATATTTATTACACAGAACAAAATATTATACCTGAAATGTTCAGAATTAAATTTTGGAAGATTAGGCATATCATCTTTTGGTATAATTGCCATTAATTTTTTCCATGAATCTGATATATTTAATATTTGTGAAAGTATATACAATTCTGCTGGTCTTAATTTTCGTAATTCTATGTCTAAGTAAATTGTATTTTGTGACATCATATTAAATGTTTTCATCAAAAATCATTCTAAATGTTTTTATACAAATAAAAATAAAATTATATAAATAAAAATTAATAATAAAAATAAATGTATATTATTTGTGCAATAAACTAAGAAAAAAAGTTTTAACTTTCCAATATTATTTAATTTTATATTTTCAAATACATTTAATCAATCATATAGCATATTAAATAATAAGCATGTTATATAATAAATAAATAAATTCGAATTTATATTATTTTTCATTGTTTTTTAACATTTAATATTAAATTTATATATATAATTTTTATGAAAAGTTGAAACTATTGCGCATTACTTATAATCACTTATTATAATGGAAATTGAATAAATTAAAAATTAAAATAATATTAATTAATATTAAAACAATTAATATATATATAATAGTTCAAATAACACAATAAACGAAATAAATATATACAAATCATTCAAGATCTTTCCGTACAAATTTTTTCGTTAATAATTGTTAGATACTAAGTAAAACCGTGCAACAAAATATTAATAGGACAACCGCAAAGAAATAAAATCAATATTATTAAAGAAAGGGCTATATACATAGAGTTTGACGCAGCTATAGAATGGAAACAAATTAAAAAATTTTGATAATGCCATCTAGCTGATAAAAAGACACACTATGTACTACGAAATAACGAATAGATGGTATATCATCGTGTTGTGTATAAAGTCAAAAACAATATAAATATTATATATAAGTTTTATCAAATTTGTATAATTTATTTCCTATTATTTTCTACTTTCTATATTAAAGATGGACAAAATTTTAACAGTTAAAAATAAAATTATTTTAATAAGTTTTTCAATAATTTATTATTCAAAGTATTGAATATTCACAAATAATTAGTACCAAATGATCGAAATTATATAAAAAACGAATCAATTATATATAATTAATAGCTATAAATAAATGTTATCCAAGCATTTTAATAAAATTATTATTTAAAACAACTATTTGAAATGTTAATTACTTTTCATGTTAATTAGTGTCATATTCCTATACATATAGAACTATTATTTTAAATCATTCTATTTTGGATAATAAATTATCATTTTTATAATCATTGTGATATTAAATAGCATAATTTTTAATTTTTATCATCGTATTAACATTGAATTTAAAATACAATGATAATGAAAATTAAGACATTTAATATCATAATCGTGTTCTATTATTTTTTTCTTAATTAATTTTTTCCTTTTTTATTATTTTTAAATCAAAATTAGTTAAACTGAAAATCTGAAATATTTATTTGAATTAGTTTTGAAGCAAATTTCGTTCTAAAGCTCATTTAAAATCTTTTTATCGCATTTAGTTTTATTTACAAATAGATGAAATTAATTTAATTATTTCTATCTTTCAATAAAATTATTTTAAGATAAAATTTATTATAAATCGAAAATATGATTAAATAAGCCATATATTTATATAATTTTTCTTATTGTTTTCATATAGAGAACTCATCACTAAAGTAATTTTTTACTATGATCACAGGACATTTTTTATAAGAAAGTAAATATATTAAATATTGAAAAAAAATTTATTATTTGTATATTTTATTTTGTAAAAAAATCAGTATAAAAAATTTATTAAAAAAATATTTTTATAAAATACAAATGTATGTTAAATTTAAACATAAAAAATATAAAAGTTGTAATACATAATATAAAATATTTAACTTATTAAAAATGCATATAATTTTATGATAAATTTTAAATTCAAAAAAATATAATTGAAAAATAAATAAATAAATAAATATATATATATAAGAAAGAAACCTAGATAAAATTATGTAATTAATTGTTAATTATCTCATACAAAATTAGAAATAAAATATTATGAGATAATAGAGTAATAATAATAGAATACATAATAATAGATTAATAAAATACATAAAACCTACCCATGTATTTTTGTTCTCATTATTTTATAAACGATATGATATATCTTTAGCATTTTCCTTGCCATTAGCAATTCGAGATCCAAATTGGAAAGCTCTTTTAGGAAAATTAGCAGTGTTTCGGAAACCAAGTTTATATGCTACCAAACGTAAAAGTAATTTGTCTCCTAAGCCTGATGGCATTTTATCTGTTGGATAACACCTACAATTAAATAATAACTTAATTTTATTTATTTTTTTATTTATTATTTTATTTGATCAATTTACCTTTCCCAAGGTTTTAATTTTTGAACATATTCCACTATATTTTCATCTAAATATGGTAATCTAGATTGTCTTCCATGATCTGATACAATACGATCATCACGACCTAAATTTCTTTCAGAAATTCTAGCTAATTCAATATTTAATTCTTGAGTTAAAGCATCCCAACCTTTATGTCTTAATATTGTTCTATGTCTCATATATCCACCGAATAATTCATCTGCACCCATACCTAAGAGAAGTACTCTACATGGGGATTCATAAATATCAGTATCCGAATGGATTATACCTTTTGCGCGACTTGCAAACCAAACAGCACAACCTAAACTTTCATCCAATATAGTACATAGTGGATGTAATAAATTACAAATATGCGATGAACGATACTTTTGTAATTCTGCCTGGCTGACATTTACCTAAAAATATTATTATATTAATTATCGAAATATTTTTTATATTTTTTATATTTTTTATATTTTTTATATTTTATATATAAAAAATTTTTATAAAAATATATTTTATTTTATATATATATATATTATTTAATATTATATATATTATTATACATATATATATATATACTTCTATAAAATTCCATTTTCGTTTTGGGCAAATTTTTGTAAGTTCTAAAAATGTTTGTTTTCCAGTTTTTCTATCTGGAACATCATATTGATTCTCCATATCTTGTTTTTCATTATTTCCATTGTTAGATTTTTTATTAATTAACTTTTCGAATGCAACATTAATTAAATCAATAGGTTCATTTTGTGATATATATTTATCAGCAATTAATGTTAAAATAGCAGAATCCAAGCCTCCAGAAAATAGTATACCTATTTTTGAATGATTGCATATAATATTTTCTTTGTTTAAAACTAATTTAATACATGTTTTACAAAATTTTGGCTGTTTTTTGATTCTAACTTCTACAGCTTTGTAAAGAAGTTGCAACAAATGCTCAACTCTTTTATGAATATCTTCATTTTTTAATAAATATTCTAATATTTTACAAAAATTCTCTAAATAAGGGCTATTTTCTAAATATTCCAAATCTTTAATATGAGGATGTAAATGTAGATATGTCAATCCATCTGATTTTAATATAGTTTTTTTAATATCAATGTCTATACCCAAATGTGTTTCCAATGTCTCAATAATATCTGTAAATCGCAAATCTGGTTCTTTCCATGGGTAACATGCAAGATTTACTCTTAAATTAGTTAAATTCATAACAAAAATTCCAATTGCAGGAATCTCTATAATTTTATTTATTTGTTTACTGGCCACAGATGTCAAAGTTAAAATATTTTCATCGGTGTTTACTTTTAAAAGTAAACTGTGTCTTCCTATAATATCTCTTCCAAAATATAAGAGATTATTGGTTTTCTGAAAATATATAAAACTATATGGGCCTTGGATTTCTTTAAATACTGATAATATATTTGAAGATAATTGTAAAGTATTTAGTAATATGTTAGTATCACATGTATTATCTTGAGCCTAAAATAAATAATATGATTATTCAATGCAAATGCATTAAATAATTACAATAATTAGTAATAATAAAAATAATATAATATAATAATATTTACCAAGTTTCCAAAAAATATATCTCCATTCCAAAGAAGAATATTACCATTACAATCTATGGCAGGCTGTTCAATCAAATTAGAACCTTGCATCCATAATATAGAAGCAACAAAGTGTCCAAACCAATTAGGCGTTAAATTTTCAGCTTTTTCAATTATTCTATCAGGACCACGAGCATTTAATAAATTTTTACAAGCTTCCCACTGAAATAAAAACAATTGATTTTATAAATAATTGATAGAAAAGAATTTATATTCATGCATTATAATACCTCATGTGAAACTTTTGTATGATTTTGTGAAATGTTACAAAATATTCCGCACATTGTTATATCGATATAAACATAACCTCGATCTATAATTATGTTACAAATAAATAATTAATAAATATTTTACAATATAAAGTTATAACATATCATAAAACTTCATTTTTTAGTGAATATAAGAAATATTTTTTAGATTTCTTATTATTACCACTGATAGTAATCAATGAGTAAACGATAGATAAAATTATATAAGTAATTATATAAGTAACTATATTAATTACATAATTTTATCATACATTTTTTCAAATATTTATTTTAGATTTTATTTATACTTTACTTTTATTTGATTTAAATATAATTATACATATATATATATATATATATAATATAAAAAAAATTTATACAATTTAAATTATATAATAGCAATTTATATAAAAGCTTATGAAATAATTTTAGCATTTTCATTAAAATATTTCATAAATTTTTTTGCATTTATTTGTTTTAATATACATGCATTTAAATAAAATTTACAAGTAAAATGTAAACATAGATACATTAAATTCGAATATCTTTCTATGCTTTATCTTTCTATGCTTTATCTTGAATTTTCGCCATATTGTTTAAAAATAAAATTACAAGTAACGATAATTTAAATTCACGAATTATATGTAATATTATTATTATATGTAATATTAACTTGTTAAGAGAACAAGCGAATTATCAAGCAAAATTATTATTTAAAGCATAAATATTTATTTAGATATTTTTTATTTAATTATTGTTACTTGATTAAAATAATTATTTTAGATTTATAATAATTTATCAATTTATATTTGAAATGATTAATACAGGGTTTGTATTATAAATTTAACAATCATTTAAAAATACAAGATTTTTTTTAATATTGCGCGTATTGATTGCTTAGAAAATTTATTAAATTTATAAATTATTAAAAAATATATATGTATATATAAAATTATTAAAATTAATTTATTAAATTTTATATATAACAATTAATTATAAATAAATATATATACATATATAATCATTATAAATAAATATTAATAAATTTTTTAATCAGTTATGTTGATGACTATAACTTTAAAGTCATATTTAATATAGAAAACTTGCTGGTCGAACAATTTTCATTACTGGAGCTTCAAGAGGAATTGGAAAATCTATTGCTTTGAAAGCTGCAAAAGATGGAGCAAATATTGTCATTGCAGCTAAAACTACAGAATCACATCCAAAATTACCAGGCACTATATATACAGCTGCTAAAGAAAGTAATTATATGTGTAATAAAAAATTCTAAATAATATTTAATTATTTATTTTGAATTTTAAATAATAAGTAATTTTTTTTTATCGCAAAATATATTTCTTTTAGTTGAAGAAATGGGTGGAAAAGCATTACCTTGTGTAGTAGATATAAGAATTGAAACAAATATAATTTCTGCAGTGGAAAATGCTGTTAACAAATTTGGTGGTATTGATATTCTTATTAATAATGCAAGTGCAATTCATTTAATAGATACATCATCCATAGAAATGAAAAAATATGATCTTATGAATAATATCAATACTAGAGGAACATTTCTAGTGTAAGTATAAAAATGTTGTCAAAATTATGCAAATCATAAATGATAATATTATTGTGATATTTATTTTACTTTGGTATGATTTTATTTTAAGATCTAAAGCATGTCTACCTTATTTAAAAAAAAGCTCAAATCCTCATATAGTAAATATTAGCCCACCATTAAATATAAAACCAATATGGTTTAAAAATCATATTGCATATACAATATCTAAATATGGAATGTCAATGTGTGCTTTTGGAATGGCTGAGGAATTTAAAGATGATGGCATTGCTGTAAATACTGTTTGGCCAAAAACTGGTAAATTATTTTTTAATTGTATTATTTTTACTCTATTTTATTATATTAAAATTTTATATAAATTTTATATTTATATTTTATATAAATATTATATTTAAAAAAGATTATTTGTTTAAAATCTTTATTTATAAATTTAAATTTATTATTTTTTAGCTATTGCTACTTCTGCACTTAAAATGTTAGCTAATGAAGCAAATGATTATGCTCGTAAACCAGAAATAATGGCAGATGCTGTGTATGCTTTAATTTGCAAAGATAGTAAATCTATTACTGGAAAATTTTTAATTGATGAGGAAATATTAAGAAATGAAGGAATTACAGATTTCACAGATTATGCATATAATCCAGGTATATTAAATGCAATATAATAATTTTATAATAATTGATATTTTATAAAAAGAATTAATGACAATTGTTTATTTTTTTTTATTTTTTTAGAAAATAAAGATAACTTGATGACGGATTTATTTATAGATGAAAGTTCAGATAAAATAAATATATTAAATAAATTATTTCAAAAAGATATATATGATGTAAATAATAAATCAAATGAAAAAATTGCACAAATATTTACTGTTATTCAAGCTAACTTGAATCATGAACTTGTTAATAAAATTGGAGCTATATTTCAATTTAATGTTAAAGGTATTTGCCAGATTAAATATTACTTCTTTTTTTGTTTATTTTGAAAATGTTAATTGATATAGCTTAATATAGGTAATGAAGCAGGTACGTGGTTTTTGGATTTAAAAACTGGAGATGGTGTAGCAGGTAAAGGAAAACCTAATCAATCACCAGATGTTACTTTGACAATGGATTCTGAAAACTTTTTTGCTATGTTTTCTGGTAAATATAACTTTAATTACATATATATTTAATTTAATACTAAAAAATAATTTAAAATAACGTTTTCCAATAACAAATTATGTTTAGGAAAATTAAAACCTGCATCAGCATTTGTAATGGGAAAACTGAAAATTAGTGGAAATCTTCAAAAAGCAATGAAATTAGAAAAATTGATGCAACTTTTAAAATCTAAACTTTAAAAATTAAATGTTTTCTTTTTTTAAGAAGTATATCTTAAATTAAGATGAAAATATTCTTTTCATATTAAACATATTGTTACTTTTTTAAAATTAAATATATATATATAATAATTATATAAAATATATTATATTATATATAATATAATATATAAAACGATATATTATAAAATAGAATATAATAAAATTACAATAAATTGGATAAATGCACATAATTCAGATTCCAATCTGGAATATTGAAATTGATTCTTGATTCCAATATGATTCCATCTATTTCGAAATTTTTTTTGTATTTCATCATGCATAGAAAACAACAATAAATGAAAGGAAATAAGAACTAAAAGTTAAAATAAATATATTTGTTTTATAATATCTTTAACAATAATAATAATTTTATGAAATTCAATAATCCTGTGCAATTATTCAATTTTTATTGTGTACATAATTTTTAAAAATTAAAAAATATAAAATATAAAATATATTTTTATATATTCTTATAATATTTTGTATTTTATATATTTTTATTGTTATTTAACAATAAATAAAAGAAAACTATATTTTTAAAATATTATATATATAATTTTAAATAAAATTTAAAGATATTAATAATATTTAATATTTTTCTTTCAAACAATAGATTCAAATAAACAATAATTTATTCCTCTAATCTTTATTTCTTCATATATTCCAAAGAAAATAAACCCTCCCAATGTTATCCAAATTACTCTAGGACTCACACCAGCAAAAAGTCTATAAAATTTTGAAATTTTAAAATTAAATTATGCAAAATTTAAAAAATTATAAATTAAATTCCAAAACTTACCCTTGTAAACCTTTATCTTTATATATATCTTTTAATATATATAATATTTTTAATTTTGAAGTTTTTTCATTTCTATGTGAAAGCATTATTCTTGTTTTTATAACATCAAATGGTGTAGTAGCAGTTGCAGAAATACCACCTAGATATTAATATAAAATTAATTATATATTAACTAAGATTCTATTAGAATAAAAAAGTTTTAAACCTGCAATTGCTCCACATATAGCACTTTCTATTGGAAGAATTTCTCTGTCAACATGTAAACTCCAATTTTTTTTTAAATATTCCCATATTGGAAATTGTATTAAACTAAAAGGCATATCTCTTAAGACAGTGCTCCAATAACCGCAATACAACATTTTAAGATTAATATCTTTTCTATCTAACATTGAAACTTGTTTTTTTTGTTTTATTACTTCTACAGGTACTCTTATTAAACAAGCTACCTGAATTTAAAAGTTTTGTTATTATGATTTAATTTTCAATATAATTTTAATTCTTTTTCTTTTTTTTTAAATTAACTATTAAAATTTACCATTTCTGCTAAAGATGCTGAGCTCATATGAAGAAAAGAATCATATTCTTTAGGTATTTTATATTGTGCTAAATTTTTAATACTTTCATATGTTACAAAAAATAAAGAAGCTAAAAAAATAAAATGATTTAAATAATCGTATATTATATATAATAGATTTATAGATTTAATAGTTTTTAGTTATATATATTTAAAATAAATCTATTATTATAAATTCAAATAATTATATATATTTTAAGTGATTTCATTTTATAATAATTGTTTACCACTTGGTGCAGAACCAATTATTACAGGAAAAATTCCTTTATAAAGATTAAAAAATCCTCCTGATTTTATAAATCCTTGTTTAGATTGTAATCGCGTTTTTAATGTATCTAATGGAAATAATATTATATCAACTACTGTGCCAGCCAATCCTCCTGCCTATTGAAATCATGTTAAATTATCAATATTAAATTATTTAATGATAATCAATGCAATTTTGAATTTTAAAGTACATATAATTTATTTTTTATATTTTATATTCATTTTTCATAATTTATTTCGAAAATATTATTCTGATTTTTGTTAAATATATATCAGTGATATGTAGAAATTTATCTTTATATAATTAAAATTTGCAAAGAAATTTTACATATTATATTATATATTACATAATATTCAAAAGTAAACATTTTATTACTTACTATTAATGATGTAATGAAAATACATTTCATATTTAACGATTTACTATGTGTTGTCATGATGTCTTGATAATTTTATTTTTAATTTAAAATACGACTTTCACGTACATATATAAAAACATATTTAAGCTGATAACCTGAATAGTTCATTAAATATTCACGTAATGTTAATGTTGAAACAATATTTTAATATTATTATTAATCAAAAAGTTATACGATACATGTTTTTATGATGTTATTTAAAAAAAATATTATTGTAATTCTAAACTATTTATTTTTAATTTAAGTAATATATAATTTAATTGTCTTTTCTTTATTATTAAATAATTGTTACAATTTTTTATAGAAATAACTTATATTTTTATATTTTAAGTTTATAATCTATAAATAATTAATTATTTAACATAATAATAAATAATTGTAAATAATTAATCTAACTAATCACTTAAAGATTAATTTTATATGAATTTAAATAAAAATCTACATTTATTAACCTAATTCTTAATTGCGTACAAAAATTAAAAAAAATTAAACTTTTATTTTTTAAAATTCACTTTTTCTATTTTAAATTTTAAAAGATTTCTATGATAAGATAATTTTAATATTATTATATTCGTTAATAAAATGTTTTATAAGTATCTATTTAATAAAAAAAATAGAATTCGATTCTGAAGTTTTACGAGAACCAATTGATCGTACTGTCTGATGAGGAATACGAAAACCTTCTGCTTTTTCTTTTCTTATATTAAATGATTGATTTGATATATTTGTTCTATAAGATGAAAAATATGAATTTGATCCAGTTCTATTAATAAAAATATTTTATAAGTATCATATCTTTTCTTTTATTTTTTAAAATATATTTTTGAGTGTCTTAATTTTTAACTTATACCTTATTTTTGAATTTCTTTGGTTAAATTTCATTGGAGTAGTTGTACTATTCAAAAAGTTTGACGTTTCATTTTGCATTTCAAATGACATCAATTTTTTTTTTTGTTCAGTATATTCCATTTTTAATTTTACATATTTATCCCTAATTATGTTTATGTGTTGGGTGAGGTTATGATAATGTGATTTCAATGTTTCGTATTTTTGATCCTTAAATTTATAAATTATTATTAAATTATTAATTATAAATTAATTTATATTCTTTTTTTAATTTAACGTATAAATATTAAGAAGAATAAAATAGAAAGAAAATAGAAACTATACAATTTCATAAAAGCGTTGCATCATGATTTTCATTTGATTACTTTGAAAACCACATATTTTGTGTAATGATTCCAATGATTCACTCAATGGAACAAAGAAATTTTCTACTTTTGACAATGATGGTTGTTGTAACTCAACGGAAAAAATATCGATCTGTTCACATTGAGGACACTGTTTTTCAGCTTATGAAAGGAAAAATTTATTTTTATAGAAATATTAAATGACATAAATAATATTTATTAATAATTTTATTTTATTTATTTAATTTTGTTTATTATTACCTTGTTGTATGCATCCATGACAATATATATGACCGCACTGAGTTAAACAAAATGGTTTTTTTCCTCTATTTGTCGTTACAAAACATTTATTACAAATGAATGTATCCATATTTTTAATATATTGCAAAATTTTTTAAAATTTTAATTATATTAATCAGTATAACTATAAATATAATGATTATTGTAAATTATTATATTATAAATAATATATTTTAAATCTTTTTAAATTGATCATATAATCGTTTGTATTTTACATTTGAATCGAATTCATCTTACTTTGTGTTCAATCGATAATGTTGGAAATAACATAAAAATGATATAAATTTCTGATTTTTCACTTTCAAAGTTTTTGTAATATAAAAATATATTATTTTCTTTAAAATATGAAAAACGCTGACAAAATTATTCATAAAAATTTAAGATTTCAATTTCTAATAATTCAGTAAAAAAAATTTTTTATTTTATTACTTATATTTATAATTAAAAATGTTAATTATAATATAATTAATAATATAATTATAATTTAATTAAGAATTTTTATTTTTCTAAAAAAAATTTAATTATTATATAATTATAATTAAAATAATTTAATTATAATTAATATAATTATAATTAAATATAATAATAAAATTTATTTAATGAACAAAAATATTAAATTATATTACAATTGAATTGTTCTAGTTTTGCACATTAATAATGGAACGTTATAGAAAAAGAATATTTAAAACATTATAAAAAAAAAATTGTAGTATAATTTATATTAAAATTTTTAAAATATTGCATATTTATGTATGAATATGTTCACGAAATATTTTTGAAATTTCGATTCTAGAGATAAATAAACATAAAAATATATAAAAATCAGCTAAATTATTTGTTAAATTATAAGATTCAGCCAACTTTTTCATCATTGTTTTACGATCATTGTTATTTTCTCATTATTAATAAAATTTTTCTACTTTTACTTTACGTTATTATTATGTAATTATATACACTCTTAGTCTTCTTTCCATTTTTTTTTTCATTTTAAGGAATATAATGGATTGAAATAATGAAAGTAAGAAAATGAATTACATATTGCTTATGAATTGTTTAGGTACACATATATCAGGTTGCAGGTAGATAAAATGAGGCACAGATAGAGTGAAACGCTGTTATTCCTTTTCCATTTCTCTTCATTTAAAGCAAATTTAAATTATTTATAACTTAAATTCAATCAATATTTTTGTATAATAACTTTTATATTTATTTTAGAATTAAATCTTTGAAGATATCTCACAAATTTATCCATTATTTATTAACATCCTATATATCGTTTATTACATTATAATATATGATATTATATTATATTATATTATATTATAATATAATATATGATATTATATTATATTATATTATAATATATTATAATATATGATATTATATTATATTATATTATAATACATTATAATATATGATATTATATTATATTATATTATATTATAATATCTTTTATTTTGATCAGAGACATAAAAATTAACAAAATATGAATTAAATTAATCCGACATTCAAAACAAATATAATTCTATTTCTTTTTAAATTGTCATATTTGTATATTTAGAAATTAAAATATAAAATATATTTAAAATAATTTTATAAGAAATAGAGCTGAGATGTTAAATTTGATTATTTGAGAGATATATAATCATAAAATCTAATTATAAAATGAAAACATCTTTTAACTAAAAATATCACATTTCTAGATAAGATCATATTATATAACATCATATGTGCCAATGAGCAAGAGAGTGGAACATCTATTTTCTTTTACTTCTATATTTTATCGATGGTCAAGTTCCAAGTTAAATAATATCGAATATAATTCGAATATAATATCGAATAATAAATATTGAAGATAAAAAAATAGAGCGTGAAAATGAAACTCTATATAAATGAAGCGTATATATGAAATTTAATCATATTTTCAGTCAAAAAATATGTTGTTACAATTTAAAAAAATATTATATATCTCAAATATGTAAACGAATGGATTTTAATAAAATTTAATAAATAAGTCACTAGATTTTGAATAATAAAATTTATGTATAAAATAAATTTCAAAAACGTAATTTTTGGATTTATTAATTTATTTTTATACAAATTAAATATAGTAATAAATATAATAGATTAATGTTAAATATAATAAATTCTTAAATATTTTTTATAATATTAATTATTTAATGTTATAAATATGAAGAAATATAACATAGATATTGTTTGATAATAATAATGGTAATAATTGAATATTATAATATAACAAATATAGAAGTTTATTATTGTTATTTTAAATTTTATATTTCATTTTATTTATGAAAAATTATAAAATATTTAAGAATCTTTAATCTAAATTCTAAATTTTAAATATAAAATCAAATGAATCAAATTCAGTGAAATCTAGTTAATTCCGATAATACCACAAGCCCAACGACTTCCCGAATTTCCAGTGGTTTTAGAAAGATGACTGTTCCCATTTCCTAAATCATCTTCGTCAGAATGAACAACTATTGCACGTCCAAGAATACTATTCTTTCCAGTCAAAGAAATAATGAAATCTTTGATGTACACATCTGCTTCACCATTAATATTTGTTTGAATATTACCTAAATCACCAACATGTCTTATTAAGCTATTTGGTCCACCATGGGTAACCTAAAATGTATATATTAAATAATATATATTAAATAAATTTAATTTATCATTTGATTTAATGCATCGAAAATTAATTGAATATTATAATAGCTTTATATATATAATTTACGTTCTCAGGATTAAAATGTGAGCCAGTAGATGTGCAACCATTTTGTAAATTTCCTTTTTCATGTATATGAAAACCATGTAACCCATTCATTGAAAGTCCACATATTTTTCCAGTAATAACAACAGAATTATCATCATTTTGAACAATAGTTAGTTTACCCGTTACGTTTCTGTTTTGAGCATTATGAGGTATCAAGTCGACGTTTGCAAATAATTTTTTCTGTTTTTCGTGATAATAAATATTTATGTTATTACGGTTTGCAAATAAGTTTATATACTATTATATAAAAATTAAATAAAAAATTATATAAAAATTTGGATTTTATATTATTAAAAATTTTGTAAAGATTCAATTGTGAATAATATTGATGTTCAATATAAAAACTATCGATCAATAACAATATTCAAATATTAATATCATAGAGAAAAATCTAAATATTATACTAACAGATATTATATTTTCATAAACTTACTTCAATGTACATAGTTACAGTTTCAGTGATAAATTCGACAATTAGAATTCCAAGTAGTAATATAATTATTTTATTCATAATGAATGTTCTGAAAACAATTTCAAATAATTATATTTAATTATGATTTAATTATAATGATTTAATTATGAAAATTTAATTTTTTTAATTTTTAATTTAATATTAAATCATTATTAAATATTAAAATCTTTTTTATTATTAAATTATTATTAATATCATAAACAATTATAAGTTTACATATTTTTTCATAAAGTTTAATGTTAATTAAAATGAAATTGATTAAATTTGAAAAATGGCAAATAAATAATTTTCCAAATTATATTTATATTTAAAAGAGATATACTTACATGATAAAATATTAAAATTAACAATTTAAATAAAAATTAATATAATATAAATTTATATTATTATTTATAAATTTTAATAATTTTTTAAGTCAAATTTTGAAATAAAATTATTATAATTATATTAATTATAAAATTATATAAAATTATTATAATTTTTTTATAAATTATTATAAAAATTTCAATATAAATCAAAAAAAAGTTTTCTATATGTAGGTAAGATGATAATGATTGAATCAAAAGTTAAAAATAAATATTATACCGTAAACAAAGATCTTGTACTTGAAAAATGAAAGGGATTGAGTATCACGTACACGTTCTTGAAGTCGTAGATACTAAGTGACTGGATGTGAGTTAAAGAGCTCATATATAAAGAAATGATTTTATTAAACATATCCCCACTCATCATTTCTTCAATACGTACTTCAAAAACAATTATGCATAAATCATATTCTTAATATTAAAGACGATAAAAAATTTTAAAACTAGATTAATAAAAATATTTATTATGCATATATGAAGTCATCATAGAAATTGGTTGAATTTATATCTTTGAATTAAATATTAAAAAAAAAATATGTGTTGCTAATATTGTGATGTCGTAGAAGTAGAATCAGAAATAATTTTTCAGAACAAAATAAAGTAATAATAAATATTTAAATATACGAATATATTTATTTATTACGAGTATTATCACAAATAGAGGAAAAAATACAAGTATGGGATACTCGTTTTATTTTTTAATGTAAAAAACTTCAAAATAGTAATAAATAAAAAATCAGAATTTTGAGGAATTTTATATAATATATGCTGCATAAACAAATATTAGACTTTTCACAACTTTTTAATTTTTTACTTTTAAATAAAGTAAAATCCAATTAAATATAATTTCGTATATAATAGTAATACAAGACATTGTTATTATTAAAAGAAATAAATTATGAAACTATGTTAAAGTTTTAATAAAAAGTTTTTATTAATATACAAACATAATAAATAATAGACAAATATAATAAAATAATCACAATTAAACAAACAATTTATCTTGTTTTATAATAACTGCAATAACTGCAACTTCAATATGTAAATTCTGAATCTTATACAATCACTCATAATTAATATGATGGCACAATATATAACTATATAACTTTATATAATTTATCTTCAAAAAATTTTAATCATATTGCTATTAATCAAGTATTTCATATTTATATCAATTTATCATTTCATTTTCTCTTATTTTATTTTTTTATTATAAATAAAGATATGAATATTTTAAATCTTTATTAATATATGAAAACTACAATTATTATAGCATAACTTACCTTTTTTATTTTAAAAATCATAAAATATATTAAAGTAAATTTCACTTTAATAAGCGCGCGTAGAAACTTTTTATTATCGAAATATAAAATTATAAAAAATATTATCGAAATATAAAATTATAAAAAATCCATTAAACAAAAGAAAGATAGCTATCAATAACAATTGCTTGGAAGAGGATATTTTATTCGATATACATATATATATATTCGAACTACAATCATTGTCAAAATTATCAAGATAGATCAAAACTTTGGTGTCTCGTATTTCCATTCTATTTTAATTCGTATTTTTTTTTCTACTTAATTGTTTAAAATCTTTTGGAAATCTGATATTTTTCTTCTTTAATATTTTTTTGATATGAAAATATAATTTATGAATTCAATATGTTGAGCAATATTATAGGAGATATATAGAATTGTTAGACAAATTTAAAAATTAAGCAACGAAATTATTCGAAATATAAATTGAATATTCGTGAAAAAATTTTCTAAACAATTTTTATTTAATTATAAATTCCAAAAGAAAAAAAAAATAAGATTAATATGTATGTTCAAATAATATTAAAACCAATTATTGTCATTATTATCTCCTCAAATTATTATAGACTTATAAATTATTTAAAAAAAAAATTATTTTTTTGAATGTTTGTAATTTCACTTTTATTTTATATTATTTATTTTGTAATTTCATATTATTATTTTCTTATTATTTTTTTGTTACATCTTTTATTCTGTATTAATACAATTTTATTGTTTAATAAAATTGAACAATGTTAAGAGAATAAAATAGAAGATGAGAACAAATAAATTGTTCTCTTTTGTCTTTTTAATTTTTCTTATAACAAATACTAAATATTATAAATTTGTAAATACAGTGATTATTAACTGACTTATATAAACGTAAATTATCTTATTCATCTAATAATATTATAATAATATTTAATGTAATAATGTAATAATATTTGCAATTAAATTTATTACAATATATTTTCTTTTTATTTTTTTTAATTAAAGTTTAATAATTTCTTATAACATATTAACTTTTATAATTTATTAATTTCATATAATTGAAACTTTATTTTTATTAAACTGATTTAATTAAAAATTTCATTAATTTTTTTTTATTAGTAATAATTAAATACAATTATTTTTAATATACAAAGCATTTATTATACGTATTTAAATTTAATTTAATTATTTAAGAGAATATGTAAACATATAAATATTTATTTTTAATATTTTTTTTAATAATTTAATTATGAATGAATTAAAAACTAATAAAGAAAATTTTACTAGAACACATAATTTTATTAAAACACATAAAACAAATATAATATAAACAAATATTATAATAAAACAAATATTTGTTTGTTGAATTTTATATTTTTATATCTGCTGCAATTTTTTTGCTCAATTTCCTAGCCAGTGTGTCACGAAATCTTTTTCCTTTTCTTAAAATTTGCTTCCAATTAAACATATAAGTGAATGGTTTTTTTTGTAACTCGGTCATTATTGTAGCCTGCGTTTTCTTAAAATGATTAATGATTTCTTCATTTGGATCTCGAACTTGAATGTCCTTAGAATACATTAAAAAAAAATTGTGAATGAAAACTAACTTAAAATTTTACTTAAAATATATCATTGAGTTATTTGTGATACTTAAAAGTAAAAAATAAATAGAAAGAATAAGTCGAAAATATAAATTAACATTTTTTTCATATAAAATTATTTCCAAATAAATTAATTTTAAATATTCTTAAAGTATATGTACATTTAAATTTAATATTATTTAATATTATTTAATTTAATAATTTAATTTAATATTTGATTATCACATAAATGTATCAGTTATACAATAATTATATTCTTATTCATACCTTTTTTTTATTTTTTATTATAATTTACTATAATATATAATGAAGGATAAAATAGGAATATTTATTTTTTCAAGAATTTTCTTTCAATTATTATAAAAAATTGTAAAAGTTATTGAAAATCTTCTTTCTACTAAAATATATTATATTTTGCTTAATGTTTATAGATAAAAATATAATGAAAATATAATTGAAATAATTTATATTTTCGACTTAATTTTTTTTTTTTTATGTAACTTCAATGAAATCTACATTGTATATATGTGTAATTTTTTTCTTTTATATACATTACTTCTTGTTCAAGTATAGTATCTTCTACAGTAATTAAATCAATTTCTTTTGGTGGCAAGATAGGTTTGATCTCTGGGGGAGGACCTGCAGGGAAGAAAAGATTTTTGGTGTGCTCAAAAATATCCTCTTGCATTTTTAATGTCTCCTGTAACCGTTTCTTCTTCCTTTGTGCTTCCTGTCGTAATTTTAATATGGGTTCACGTTGCCTTTCAAGATCATCTTTTTTTAAGCCTTTCTTCTCCAAAAGTACTTCTTGCATGTGCTTCAATTCTCTTGCTTTCCATTTTTCGCGCGCATCTTCAATCATTTCCCATCTTTTCTAAGAATTAATTAATCGATTTAATTAAAATAATATAATTTAATTAAAATAAATTTTTTTCACATATTTCTTTTTTTTTTATTGTTAATTAAAATGAAATGTACCAATTTTTTTACAGGTTCTAGAGTAGTTTCGGGTTCTATTGTTTTAACGGCAATTCTTTTCTCTTCTTCCTCTTGCTTTTTTTTCTCTGCTTCTTGTGCTAATCTTTTCTCTTCGATATCTACATAATTTGCTTGAAACCATTTCTCTCTCCATTCTTTACAATTTTGTGCCTAATATTTATAAAGAAATTTTTTATAATTAATTCATATATGAGAAAGAAATTTTTATTGAAAAATTGAAAAAAAATTTTTTTAAAAGTATATAAAAAAATATTAGAAATTTTTAATTATTAATATTATTATTTTTTTCTTTAAATTTTATCTTTAAGTTTATTTAAAGATAATATAAAAAAATAAATTTACTCTTGCGACTTGATGTTGAATGAAATTTTTCATCCATTCCATATCACTTAAATCTACTTTCAAAAAATCACCAGGAGATAGGAACATTCTTAGGATACCATTGAAATCGCAAAATCCTATGCATTGTGGATCCAATCTTAAATCGTGAGGATATATTCCCGTAATTATGCGACCTGATAAACTCTGGGTAACACACGGGCTATCTGTTTTCACTTGGAAATCCCATAACTCAACGGTACCATCTGTTCTTGTCAAAATTAATACCGTGGGACGATAACTACCCCATGAAACAGCAGTAAGTCTATAAAGAATAGATATATTTCCATAAAAAATAATATATAAATAAATAATTTAGAAAAAATAATATGATTAATATAGTAAAAAAAATAATGCTTTCTTAAAAATAATAATAATTTTAGAGTAATATAATAAGACTGTTTTAATTATATTTATTACTTTTTATTTTGTATAAAATCAATATATAAGTTTAAAATAAAATATATTAATTATTTTTAAGTAAATTTTGAATAAGTTATTAGAATATAAATATAAAAATAAAAGGTAAATACAGTTTTTGTATTATTAATTAAATTTTAACAGCAAGAGAAAGAAAGAAAGAGAAAGATTTTTAAATATCAAAAATATCTGTGAAATACCCAATATTTAACTTCTTCCACATTACTGGTAAACCAAAATTTTCTTTCCAAACAGCAAATATTTTTCCACCTATAGTGGCAATCCAATTTGCATCTTGTCTATTCCTAACAGCATGTGTTACAGGACCATCATGTATTTTATTATACCAAATCCAACGACATATTTCAGTATTAATAGTTAAATCCGTAGTAAAATCATATCCTTCCCATGTGACACAACCAAAATCACCTAATGATAAAATCTTATAATCAATAAAAAGACTATTTGATTTTCAATAGATCAAATATTTGATTGAATAGGATAATTTGTTTCTTTCCTAAATATTTTCTTTTTGTATACCTTCAACAGTACCAATATATATATTTCTTTCCATTTCAAAATCAGGCTTTTCGATTATATTTTTATAAAATCTTCGAATAGTTATATCCTCCGTAGGTGGAATAACGTCTATACGTTCTTTCTTAAATTTTGGTACATAAATAGTCATAGTAGTAATTACTACTTTTCGACTTTCATTCGGATGTTGAATCACCAAAATATAATGAGGTTTGAAAATACGATCCAATATTTTGTACGGAGATATAGATTCCACTAATGCTTCTGGTCTTTTCACTTTTGCTTCTTTTCTTTTTCGAGTATCTTTCTTTTTTAATGCTATCCATCTTGAAATAAATAATAATTTGATTAATTTTCTAATTAATTTATATATATAATATAATAAATATAAATTTAATTTCTGAATTTATAATAGATGAAATTTTTGTAGAAAAAAAATTAAATAATTGTTTATTTATAATTTTTTGTAATAATTTTTGAATAATTTTGTAATAATAATAATAATTGTAATAAGTTTGTAATAATTTTGAAATAATGCAATATTTTAACCATTTATTGAAACTAATCTATCATAGATATTTTATTATTTACATTCAGAATTTTTCTTTTAACGTAAAAAATTATTATTTGTTTACGATTGTTTTGAATTTAATTATCATAATGAGATTATGTAGCTTCAATTTACAAAATAACAAAAATATTTGTATGATATTATTTAATAAATAATATGATATTTTTATTTATCATAATTTTGCTTCTCTAGATTTTTTAACATTTCTATCATTAATTTTTGTACTCCGTTCATTGAATCAAAAACTTCAGATAATTCGAACTCGCGCGCTCGGTGTGTTCGATGGAATTTCTTAGTTAGCTAATTTATGATTTCACACACAAATTAACGCATAAAACTTTTATATTTTAATATTTTATATCTTTACATATAAAGAAAAAAAAATTATTGAATATTAAAGTCTATATTGTTGTTTTGTGCGATATTTTATGAAGCAATCACCAAAATGCATCATAAAATGCATAAACTTAGTTTGTATAGTATTTTTCCTTCTAATTTTTTATTGCATAATTATTTGCTTTGTGTACTATTTTATTAATAAGTTCATTAGCAAGAAATAGTTTAAAAAAAATCTAATGATTCATTTGTATTCAAAGGTATTTGCGGTCCTGCAGATTTTTCGTCGGATACAAATTATATTCTTCGCGGTATATTTTCCGTGCATATTATACATTTGGAATTTTCTATATCTTCTGTGATATTTTCATTTCAACTATTGCTTTCATATTCATTATCTACTATTTTTATTTTTATATTTCTTATTTTATTTCCATGTTCATTGTGGTTTTCTCTATATATTAATTTTTTTATGAATAGAATTTTGTCATTAAATAACGAAAAATCAAATTCATCTTTACTTGAGCTAATTTCATTAACTTATTTTATGTTTGCAAAAACTTTGAAAATAATATTTCTATTGCCACAGTTGTCAAACTCAGCCGAAGATGTCGTCTGACCCGCGATCACGGTCTAATTTGAAATAAAAAAATCTAGTCATTTAATAATATATTATTTTACATCTCATAAGATTATATGTAAAGAGTTTAAGAACCTATTTATGAAGCGATATTCTAAAAAAATCAAATATAAATAAATATTGTCGCCATATCAATACAAGTACCGGAGAGTCATCGTTGGAGCACAAAGAGTTAATAGTAATAGTAATAAGATATTTGATATAAACTTAAATTAAATTATTGTTTACTGATAATAATATAATAATTTTTTACTGATATAATAAAAATTAAATTAAATTAAATTGTTTACTAATTAACAAAAAGAATTTATTTAAAAAAAGACTAACTTTTCATCTAATTTTAAATTCCAAAAAGCGATCGTACCGTCCTGACTCGCGGTAAGAAATTGGGACGATAAATCATCAATACTCGTATCTTTAGGTAATGATGTAATTCTGCCACTCGAATCTATACTATTATAAGATGGAATCCATGCAATTTGGGTCACAGCCGCTTTCTGACTCTCCTTCAATGAAGACATCGCAGTTGGTCTGATTAAGGAAATTCTAAGCGCTTCTTGCATCCATGTGATCAAACTTTTTATCACGATTTTATGTCTTATTTGAGCTGCGGTATGCACAATTACTGTTTCTACTGCTTCGATTTTTCCAGGAATATGCCATATTACGACCTATCAATTTTTAAATATTTTTTAATCATTTAGTAATTCGTTATATAGAAATTGATATTTAAATAATTTAAGGCAATTTTTGAACAAATGAGAACATTTATATTTTCCTGCTATTTATATTTTTATTAAAAAAAAAATCAAGATGAATTTACATTAATTGAAGACGAAAGTTTTAAATATTATATAAAATAATATAATCATATCTTAATAACTTTTTCCCCCGATAAAATCACCATTGTACTTATTATTATTTTTTTTAATATGATATTCTGTATTTATTGTCCGTAATGAATATTTTTATAATTTTTTTAGATTTTTAATACTTAATTGGCCATTCGCACAACCACCGACGACCAAATTTCCATCCAATGGACTCACGGTCACGGATGTTACTTCTCTTGGACATTCAAGCACCAATTTTGGCACCAAAGAATCATTGAAAGACCATACGAGAGCGTAATTATTATCATAGGCTTTGATAATCTACAATGAAAATTTTAATTATGATTTAAAAGAAAAAAAAAAATTTTATTTCTCTATCTTTTAAATTCACCTCTTCATCTGATTTAGGACCGATTAAATGTTGGCTCTTTGCGAAACTTGTATAAGCAGTAAACACTACTCCAGTCCAGAATGGATGCCAGGTAAGATCATTAATAACTTTATTAACCACGTGTTTCTCATCATGGAAACTTAAATATTCTTTATAAGTTATAGGTATGGGGCACTGAGTATCTCTTATATTTCTCACCAAATCTTCATAATCATTGCAGTAAATATCCCAAGTGGCATTTACCAATAACTAGAATGTAATATTAAATATTAATTATTAAAATTTTACAGAATTTAGTAAAGTTGATTGTAATTAACCATATAATATTTAATTAATATTTTTACGTTAAAGTATATAAACTAACTTGATCACATATATAATCGGTGAAATAACGAAGAAAAACTTTCAAAGATTCTTGTTCTTCCGGGGTAAACTTTTTAATATCTGGACGTTGATATGTATATTCATATTGAACCCAACGATTTATGGGTATCGAAAGTTCTGTTTGAATTTTTACAGTTCGATATTCTGGAGTAATTTGAGTTTCATTGTATAACAATTTACGTGGAATATTTTCGAAGATTTGACGATAAGGAAGGAGTTCAATATATCCATCTCTAACATCATCTACTTTTCTATCTTCGAAATGTATTGGCGCATTCAACACGTCTGCTGTACTTACTAGCTAAAGTAAATTATTAATGAAATATTTTCTAATTATAAAACAAAAAATATAGATAATGTAAAAAGTAAAATAAAATATGAACAAATATATAATCACATCATAATTTGAAAAAATACACGATTAAAAAATTTATTATTTTTTATTATAATTATTTACGTATAAATTTTATTATAATAATTTACGTATAAAAATATATATGCCATTGAATATAAAAATTTATAATAAAAAAACAATAAAAAAAAAATTATATTCAGGATTAATAAATGTTTCAGATGTAAAATCAATTATTTTTCATATGTATATTTTGTGAAATTTTTTAAAAATTAAAAATTAATGCAGTTTTGCAAAATGAAACTTTTTTTTCAATTCTTCTATTTTCTATGTAATAAAAATATACTGTTGCATTTTCATCTATTTCTGTATTTTATTGACTATTTTTTACCTCAATCTCCAAAAGCGGTCTAGTATTCTTAACGATCATCGAATCAATTTCCACGCTGCTAGTCAATTCTTTCCACTTTCCAATTGGTTTATACACAGCAGTTCTCACGCGATTCTCATGATCTTCTCTCTCCTTTTGAATATATTCGACTATCGCATCACGACCTTCTTCGGTCAAGCATATGTAGAATTGACCTTCCTCGGTTAGTGATGGGACGTAACCAATTAACATTTTCGAGTTTGGAAACTTATATATCTCATCTTTTACGGGTAAAAAATCACTGCTGTCTTCATGAAGATCTATATTATCTTCAATGATCTTTTTTCTGACATATACCCAGGGATATTCCGTGCTAACATTTTCTCCTATGACACAACCAACTATTTTTTGTGTAATTGGTGATAAATTAATCCTTGCTATACCTGGAATACCCTAGACAAAAAATTTATGATTTGATAAATCAATTAAACAAATAATTATACATTTTTATAACAAATAACAAATAACAAATATTTAAAATAATTGATTTGATTAATCTTTTTATATCTATAGAATATCTATAGAATTAAAAGTATTTTTAATATAAAAGAATAGATTATTTTATATAAAAATGTTCTCTTTTTTATATTATATGCCATCTTAATGTTTATTCTCTAGGATCTTATAAATTAAAATAAATAAATAAATTTTATTAATGTGCAAATCATAATAGGAATTCAATAAGAACAATTAAAAATTTGATAATATCATATTGTTATGTATGTAATTTACCAGTGTTGTAGAATAACGAATTTCTTTCAATGGCTCGCGTATAAAATCCTTTGAAGCAAGTTGCAAAATTTCTTCGGCTCCTATACCAGACGCAGAAAAAGAATCTAACTCATAAATTGTTTTTTGCCTTTCTTTTAATGTACTTGTATCTATGCGTACCGATTCTTTTGCTTCTTTTTCCCAATCTATGATTTCAGGAATATCTTAAAGAAAATAAATGATTTTATTACTTAATAATTCATCTGTTGTAATTTTTTGTGATAAATTGATTGAAATAAATTCATTAATATAAAAAAGTGAAAAGAATATAAATAATATAAATATTATGAAGTTAATAATATTTCGTAAATTGTTTATAATTAATCAAAATATTCATTGCTAATTAATTTTTTATTATATATTACATATGTGTATGTATATATATATATATAGTATTAAAACAATATAATACATAAATTAATCAAACCTTTCAATGTAAAATTAATTTTTATCATTAATGTCATAAATTTCTTTATTATAATATAAATAAAGAGATCAATTTAAAAATACATTAACTTAAAGTCAGCAACATAATTATTACTAAATATTAATTAATAGAAATCAATTCATCAAACGAAGTAAAAATTTTCAATTTCAGTTTCATTTAGTTTTGAAAAAAGTTATTCTCAACTTTTCGATCAATTCTTATTCAAATGTAAAAATAACAAATATATATTTTGCATAAGATCTTGCCAAGTGTTTTTATTTTGCTCATATCCATAAAATAATATCTGTTAATATTAGTGATAATTATGTTAAAAATTTAATATTCTCCTGAATTAATTTCCTTATTTACATTCACTGTAAATTTTTCTTGATAAGTATTATAAACTCTTAAATTCTTGAATTCTTTTTTAATATTTTTTATCATTTATATTTTTTTATCACATATATATATATATAGAAGATGGAAATAAAAAGAGATCATTTCCATTTTACTATTGTATTCTATTCTATCTTTCTTCAATATGAAATTAAAATTACTTAAATTATTTAATTACTTGGTTATAACTTAATAAATAATCGATTTTTGTATACTAATTTTTATGTTTATTTTGGTTTCTAGAATTGATTAAAAGTTCATAATATATTAACATCTTATATATAATATAATAGCAAATAAATAATATAAAATCTTAATATAAAATCTATTTCTATATAAATAAATATATAAATATCTATAAATATTCAAATTTTTAAATTTATAATATATCTATGTTATTAAAATTTTATTTTAGGAAATTTATTATTTTCGAATAATATGAATCGTGTAATATTTTTATCGTAAAATATTTTTACGCATTAAAAATATTAAAAACCATTTTTAAGATCATAATTTTAAATATGTTCTCTTGAGAAAACAATATATTTTAATATAACGACAATTAGTTTTAATTAATTTTAATTTTATAACGAAATAGAAACCAACATTTTTCTTCTTCTTCTTCTTCTTCCCCTTTTTCAGGTTTTGATATATATTCATAATCTTCATGTTCTACATAATCATTATTGTAAATATCTTCTACTGATGCTGGTTCTTGTATTTCAATCAAATATTTATCCTCTTCTTCTGATTGTTTATCATATTCATTTTGTATAGATTTGTTATTTTGATCAGCCTGTTCATTTTTTTCTTTTTTCTCGTTTTGTTTTTCAAATTCGTCAGCCATTTTAATTAATAATTATAAACATAATAGAAAAATGAAATTAATGACATTAAATTATTTTCAAATGTTCATTTTTTTTCTATATTCATATTCATTTCATATTCGTTTTATGTTTATATACATATATTCGTTTTTTCAAAATAGTGAATATATCTATTTCTATATATCTTACCTTATTGGTTAGAAAATTACAAAGTATCTTTGAATTTTAACCTCTTTTCTCAAAGTTTGTTTTTTAAATTTCTTATATTTATTTATTAAAGCTAATTTAATTTATATCTAATATTAAAATCAATGATTTATTAATTAATTAAACTATTCAGAAGGAGAAACTTAAAGAATCTCTCTCTCTTTCTCTCTCTCTCTCTCTATTTAGAAAGAATTTACGAAAATTTAAATTGAATTACAGATGCTTATATTCTAATTAAATTAATTCTATCAAATTTCAAAAATTGTTAATGATATCGAAAAATATTACATAAAAATTGAATAATTTTTAATTATTTTATATTTTTGTATTTCATTTATATCAATAATAACCAACAGAGGTCGACACAGGTATACAAATCAAAATGGATAAGGCAAAAAAGCACAGCAATTAACTAATGATTTATTAATGATTTAATAATATATTTTAACAATGTTTTTATATAGTAATTATATAGAATTATATAGAACTTTTGTTTTTTGTTATGTTATATTATAAATATATATTTATTGATGTTATCGATCTTTAATAAAAAACTTCTCCAATATTTTTAAATCTTAAATGTAATATGTAATATAAATATATAAAAAAAAAGAAATTCTATAAATATTTTTTTTGAAAATCTTAATTAAATAAGAATAATGAAAAATTTAATATATCATAAAATTAAGATAGAATTTTGTTATACATATTTTAAATTGTATAAATTTTATATAAATTTAACTAACATTAAATTATATTAATGCAAAAAAAATTATTTTTTCTTTAAATCTTAATTGAAATATATTCAATAGATCATTTTAAATAACTAATATAATAGAGTTGAATATATATGTGTGACTATGTATGAATAAAGCTTTTTGTAGTAGTAAACCTATGTAAGAGTAATACAAGAATACAAGAGAATCAGTAACAGTTTGTACGACGCGTCTCGCTTGCGAATATATTGTCGTATGTTGCTCTCTAAAAGGGCAATGATACGATGAATACTATCAAGTGTTTTATATTCATATTCGCAATTATATGTAATTCATTTACTTTTGCATGTAAGTAAAACTTATTATTAATAATTTGAAATTTTTCCTCGACAAAAAAAAATTTTCATGTGATGATTCAATGCAGCCAAGCCCATTTTACAACATGGCGCAGTAGAATTTATGACAGACTTACCGATAAACGAATGTATTTTAGCTTTTAATTTGTCTGATATGTGAATCCGTATGCAATTTAAAAATTAAAACTCTATAAATGAATCAGTGCATTATAATTATATATTAATTGCTTTATAATGTTTAAATATATATTATTAAATACACATGATAGAATTATTAAAACATGTTACATAAAATAAAATTCTTTAATTGTATTATTAAATCGATAAATATCTTTTGTAAAACAAATATCCTTTGTGAAATAAAAATATTGTATTGAATTTACAACTAATAAAGAATTTTATTGATATTAATAGTATGTATATAAATTATCTTATTTTATTGTAATTTTTTTTATTAGATGATGAATGTAATGAACCACTTTTGGATAGAGCTCACTTAACGGCTACTACTTCATTACCTAACAGAGGTCCAGAAAATGCCAGGCTCAATGGTAAAATTTCTTTTATTTTTTCATAGAATATATTGCACTTTTTTTTAAAAATATTTATTCAATATTTCTTATATTATTTTCTTGTATAGATATATTTGATATATAGTAATTCGTTGCTTGCTATTTTCATGTTATATTTTGAAAAAAATATGTAATTAAGTATATGTTATTAAGATTGCTTTTTTATTTTTACTTATTAATTAAATTATATTAAATTTATAATAATTAAATTTAACAACAATACAGATAAAATATATATAAATATATTTTTATCTTTATATTAATATATAAAATATTTTAATATAAAAAACTTCAGTTAAAGAAATATTATTCTCATCAACACCCACATTTCTCAGTCAATTAAAAGAATTTTAGGTCTAAATTAAATAAATTGAACTCACTGACTCATTGCACAGTTATTCTGTACATCTAATTTCTCCTTAAGCAATAAATATTTATTTCTCAAACAATTAATTTATAAATTAAATTAATAAATAAATAAAAGTAAATATTGTTACTTAAAAAGAAAAAATAATAGAATTTCTTATCTATTTGCTTCAGGTGGATGCTAAAGAGTAGCCTGGTTTTTTAAAAGACAAGATCCTTAAAAAAGCAGTGCTTTAATAAAAAGAAGTAAATAACAATTTCTGGAACATTAATTTATTAATAGATTAAAGTTAAAAGTTAATATTAGAAAACATGTTTCAAAGTATTCGATGGGCTTTCAATTGGAAGGAATGGAATCCTAGTGAGAAGGACTTTACTTATGCTATTTCTTGTATACAATTAGAAGAGAAAGAAAGATTAGGCAAATTTGTGTTTCGCAAAGATGTTAGGGCTTCTCTTGTAGGCAGATTAATGATGAGAAAATTTGTTAATGAATATGGACATATTCCATATTCCAATATAATATTTGTAAGAGATGCAAATAATAAGCCTATTTTAAAAAATATTTCTTCGAGTTTAAGTTTTAATGTATCCCATCAGGGTGATTATACAGTTTTAGCAGGTGAAACAAAGAATGTAAAATTAGGAATAGATATAATGAAATTTGAATATACTGGTGGTAAACAGTTATCTGAATTTTTCCGTATAATGAATCGAAATTTTTCATCTTCAGAATGGAAAGAGATAAAAAATTTATCTTTAGACGAGTCCGAACAAATCAATATGTTTTGTAGACATTGGGCATTAAAAGAAAGCTATGTGAAAGCTTTAGGCATCGGCATTGTAAGTGATCTTAGAACATTTTCATTTGAAACTAATTCAAGATTATTTGAAAATTCTGTAACGATTGATACAGTTTTATATATAAACGGTATAAAACAAGATTGGTTGTTTGAGGAAACATTGTTAAATTCGCATCATTGTGTAGCTATAGCATTGCAAGAAAATGGAAAAGTACTGAAATCGCAAAAGAAAACATTTGACATTATAAGCAATGATAAACTTTTAGTAAACACTGTTCCATTGTTTCCACAAGACTTTGAATATACACAAAAATATTTTGAAAAAAAAGAAAATTCAAAACTTTAGATTTTATATATTTTTTTTATGAGTACATTTATATACATGAAATAAAGATGTACAGATATAACATTTTTATATTAGTTAGTGAGTCTCTAATAAAGATAGTTAGAAATATGTGTGCAAATTTTATTTTACCTTTTTATAGGATAGTCAATATTGTTATAATTATAATTTTTAATTTTGTATATGAAGGAAAATTTTTAATTTAAATTAGTATTAAATTATTTTCTATATTAAATAGAAAATTTCTTTAAATGTATTAAAGAAAATATAAAAATATAAAAATATTGATTAACCAAGTATTTTATTGTTCATTATAATAAATATTAAATGTACTAGTAAATATATATAATTGGCATGATATGAGCAATGTATTAATTAAAGTTTTACTTTAATAAAATTTTAATATAATTTTCTAATTAAATATATATGTATAAATTGAACTTACAAAAACATAAAAAAAGATATAATTTTTAATTTATTTATTTTATATACATATATAAACCTATTACATTTAATTTCTTTTCTGCTTTTGGGAAAGGTAATTTTTCATAAATAACATTGTATTTCTTCAACTTACATATGCATTTTTTTTAAAAATATTGCTTGTAATTATTTTATTTATTCTAAAAAACTTTCAAAAATATAACAAATAATAAATACCTATATTATTTATATATCTTCATAAATAAATTTAATTAATATTATTTTACTTATATTACAAATATTTATAAATTCATTACAAAATAATTGTAGTAGTATTTAATTCTCTAGTAGTTCTATCTTAAGTATGACTGCTTTCTTAAGTTCATTTTTGAGTTGCATGCATGCATATATATTGTGGCATAGGCGGAAGCGCATGGACAGCTAGCAGTTCAGACTTTGGTCAGTACTTTATCATCGACTTGGGTCAAATAATGAACATCACAGCTGTGGCGACCCAAGGTCGAGCAGTACAAAATGAGTATGTTATGGAATATGTTATCAGTTATGGCACAAATGGCTTGGACTACGTTGAATTCAAAGAAGAAGATGGTAATATTAAGGTAAACTTATCCTATATAACATTTGAATCAGTGTCTGTTAACATAGCAGAGCCATAATCCATGAACAAATTTGCTAAAAAGGTATTTAGTAACTAACAATAATTATATTTAAAAACTAACAATAATCATATTAACATATTAACAATTTATTGCACTATGATAATGCAAAATGATTGGAGTTTCAGTGTTATTATATTAGTTATATTAATTAAGTTGTAAGCATGAATAAATTATGAATGAGATTTTGTAATATTAAGAGATATTTAGGTAAGATATTGCTTGGCATGTTTAATGTATACTATTAGAATGCATATTTATTCATAGAAATAAATATATATTATAGTTAAAATCTTATTTGATTTATGTAAATATGAAAATGAAAAAGTTGTAATGCACTAGAAATATAAAATATACATTTTAAAATATAAAAAAAAAATAATCATTATTTTACCATTTTCTAATAATTTATTAACATTAATTTCTTCTTCTATTTACTTGCTTTGCTTGTACTCTTCTTCTTTTACACATGGATATGGGGCTGGGCTTTACAGGAGGTTCTACATGGTCACCAGAGCTTAGCAGTTATGATCAACATCTTACTGTGGAACTGGGAGACAGATATGAGATACGCAGCATTGCTACACGAGGTCGTGCTCATACTAATGAGTATATAACAGAATATATTGTCCAATATTCTGATGATGGGCAAGCCTGGGCCAGTTATGAAAGTCAAGATGGTGTAGATGAGGTATAAGATAATAAGAGATTATTAGAAATACTGATATAACGTGGAACAAAACTTTTCTGTACAATATATATGTATTAATGTTCTTTTTATTTTTATAAGCAAAAGAATATTTTTTATTCTTCTAAAATTATATATTTTGCTATGTAATTATTTATTTTTAATACTTATCATAATTTTTTAAAAATAAAAAAAATATTTAAATTAGATTTTAGAATATTTAGATTTTTTAAGTTTATGATAAATATTCAAGGAGTAATATGAAAAATTATCTTTGTACATATAAATTTTATCTATTTTCCAATCTTTTAAGCATTGTATGATAATTGTTTTAATAATTTATTATTAAAATTACTTTACATCATATTTCCAATAGAGAATGTTAAATATTTGCTTTTATGCTTTTGCACTTATGATTAACAATGCTTTACTAACATGTTTATATATACATAAGAGCATGCCAAATATCTATCAATTTATGTTTAATATACTTCCATTTATTTTCTGTGCATTACATTCAATGTTGTATTTAAAATAAATATATATAACTAATTAACAATGTATTATTGTTAATGAAAGTTTAAAAATTTAATATATATAAATAATTAATATATATTTAATATAGTACAATATTTTTATAGATGTTTAAAGGTAATATAGATGGTGATACCATAAAACTTAACAAATTTGAAGTACCAATTATTGCACAATGGATTAGAATAAATCCTACTCGATGGCGGGATAGAATATCATTAAGATTAGAATTATATGGATGTGACTATGGTAAGTGAAAATAATAATATAAAATTTAGATATTCTTTAAAAAATTTTTTGAGAAAATTATATAAAATATATAAATTCATATAAAAATATTATTTCTAATATTATATAATATAATATATATACAATATTACATTATAATATATAATAATATATTATATCAATTATCCATCCAGATATAAAAAACTTATTTGAAAATCAAAGTGTTTAAAAATAATAGTTATGTTTTCAAATATAAAAATATAAAAATTATATTTCAAATATTATTTATTAGTTTTATTAATTAATACTCTTTTGAAGAAAGAATAATTAAATTTCAATTCTATAAATCAACTATTTTATTATATGCATAAAATTTTTTTCATTAATTTTATTAATTAATTTTTTTCATTATAGTATCAGACATCCTTTCCTTCAATGGTTCATCTCTTTTACGATATGATTTATTAAGGGAACCAATAGAAACTGACAGACATTTTATACGTTTTCGATTTAAAACAAATAATGCAGATGGTATTTTAATGTATTCTCGCGGGACACAAGGAGATTATATAGCTTTACAATTAAAAGATAATAGAATGATATTAAATATAGATTTGGGATCTGGTATTATGACAAGTCTATCTGTTGGAAGTCTTCTTGATGATAATATGTGGCATGATGTTTTGATATCACGTAATAGGAAAAATATTTCATTCTCTGTAGATAGAGTATTAATTAAAGGAAGAATAAAAGGAGAGTTTCATAGACTGGATTTAAATAGAGCAGTATGTAATAATTTATAATTTATTTTATATATTTAAATAATTTTTTTTTATTTTATATATTTTATATATAATTTATATTTTCTATTAAGTATTCGAATCTGTAATATTAATTTAAAAACATTATTAGCTTTATATAGGTGGTGTACCCAACAAACAGGATGGATTAGTAGTCAATCAAAATTTTACTGGATGCATAGAAAATTTTTATCTTAATGCAACTAGTATTATTCATGATTTAAAAGAAACAGAAATTACTGGTGAAAATCTTAGATACTATAAAGTGAATACACTTTATAATTGTCCTGAACCTCCCATAATTCCCGTTACATTTTTAACTCATGGTTCATATGCTAGACTTAAAGGATATGAAGGAGTATCTTCTTTGAATGTTTCTCTTACTTTTCGAACATACGAAGATAAGGGTATTATTTTATATCACCAATTTACTTCTCCAGGTTATGTGAAGGTTTGTAAACATATTTTTGAAAAATAAGAATTTTTGTTTTCAGATATATTAATAATATTTTATATATATTATATATGTATCGTATATATTTAGCTATTTTTAGAAGATGGTAAACTGAAAATTGATATTCAAACAAAAGGAAATCCTCAAGTAATTTTAGACAATTTTGATGAAAAGTTTAATGATGGCAAATGGCATCAAATTATTCTAACAATTTCGAAAAACAATCTTATTCTAAATGTCGATGGAACACCCATGCGAACTAGACGTATATTAGATATGGTTACGGGTCCTATTTATATGATTGGTGGTATGATAGGAATAGAAAGCAGTCGCGGTTTTATTGGTTGCATGCGTATGATTAGTATCGATGGTAATTACAAATTACCAACTGATTGGAAAGAAGAGGAATACTGTTGCAAAAACGAAATTGTTTTCGATGCTTGTCAGATGATGGACCGTTGCAATCCGAATCCGTGCAAACATTTTGGCGTATGTCGACAAAATTCTGATGAATTTTTCTGTGATTGTGCCAATACAGGATATACAGGAGCAGTTTGTCACACTTCTTTAAATCCCCTTTCATGCGAGGCATATAAAAACATAAATTCAGTTAATCAACGAGCAGATATTAAAATAGATGTTGACGGAAGTGGTCCTTTGAAACCTTTTCCAGTTGTTTGTGAATTTTATACAGATGGACGTGTAAGAACGATTTTGCGACATAATAATGAACGCATGACACCTGTGGATGGATTTCAAGAACCAGGTAGTTTCGTTCAAGATATTATTTACGATGCGGACATGGATCAAATTGAAGCTCTTTTAAATCGATCTACTAATTGTAGGCAGAGAATTAGTTACGAATGTGTACATTCCAAGTTGTTTAATTCACCAGGTAATTATCTATTATTTAATAATTTTGTGAATAATATATATGTAATATTTTATATTCATATAATTTTAGTACCGCAAGGAGATTATTTCAGACCAAATTCATGGTGGGTCAGTAGAAATAATCAAAAAATGGATTATTGGGGAGGAGCTTTGCCAGGTTCGCGTAAATGCGAATGTGGTATACTCGGAAATTGTGCAGATCCTACTAAATGGTGTAATTGTGATTCTGATTTGGATGGTTTATTTGAAGATAGTGGAGATATTACAGAGAAAGAATATCTTCCAGTTAAACAATTGCGATTTGGTGATACTGGTACACCAGTTGATGATAAAGAAGGACGTTATACACTTGGACCACTTATTTGTGAAGGAGATGGTACGTTTAGAATGTTTTCTTAATGTTATGCACATAAACGAGAATATTTAATTTATTTTAAATTGTTTATAAGGTTCTGATTTACCTTGGTTGACTACCAAGGTAAGATCAGGTAAGATATGATGCCATTTAATATAGGCATATGATTATATTCAACATAGTTATATCACTTAATTAAATATGTAAATTGTATTTTTGTAAGCACATTAAGTATTGTAGTATAATAGCAATTAGTATTTAATAATTATAGTTTTCTATTCACATTTGTATTGTTCCTCGAATATGTGTCACTTGTATTTTATTTGAATAATTTTTTATAAGATAATAAAATATTTCGTTTTATTGTAGATTTGTTCAAAAATGTAGTAACATTCCGTATTGTTGATGCCTCTATAAACTTACCAACTTTCGATATTGGTCATAGCGGTGATATTTATTTTGAATTTAAAACGACCATTGAAAATGCTGTTATAATTCACAGCAAGGGGCCTACAGATTACATAAAAATCTCTATAAATAGTGGAAATCAGATTCAGTTCCAGTATCTAGCGGGTAGTGGTCCACTTACTGTCAGTGTACAAACCTCGTATAGATTAGCTGATAATCGATGGCATTCCGTATCGGTTGAAAGAAATCGTAAAGAGGCTAGAATCGTAGTGGATGGAGCATTAAAAAATGAAGTAAGAGAACCTCCGGGACCGGTACGAGCGCTTCATCTTACATCAGAATTTGTAGTTGGTGCTACGACAGATTATAGAGATGGTTATGTGGGATGTATTAGAGCGCTTCTTTTGAATGGACAGTTGCAAGATTTAAGAAGTTATACCCGTCAAAATTTATATGGAATTTCTGAAGGTTGTATGGGTAAATGTGAGAGTAGCCCTTGTCTTAATAATGGCACATGTCATGAAAGATATGATGGATATTCTTGCGATTGTCGATGGACTGCATTTAAAGGTCCAATTTGTGCAGATGGTATGTTTCTTTTTTTTCTTTTTTTATAATAAAAATAATAAACAAATAATTAACATTTTTTATCTTTAAATTTTTATTTTTTAATTTTTAGAAATTATAATTGAATTATTTGACATTTGTATAATAGTAATTATATAACATTAAAATCATAAAAATTACATTTTAAGTTTAAATATATTCTGTTACAGAAATTGGTGTCAATATGCGTCCAAGTTCAATAATAAAGTATGATTTTATGGGTAGCTGGCGATCTACAATTTCTGAAAAAATTAGAGTTGGTTTTACAACGACGAATCCTAAAGGTTTTCTACTTGGGCTTTTTTCAAATATTTCTGGAGAATATATGACAATTATGGTTTCGAATAGTGGCCACTTACGCGTAGTTTTCGATTTTGGTTTCGAACGGCAAGAAGTAATTTTTCCTAATAAGCATTTTGGTTTGGGACAGTATCATGATGTTAGAGTGGGCAGAAAAAATTCAGGAGCGATACTTGTATTACAAGTCGACAATTACGAACCAAAAGAGTTTTCCTTCAACATTAAAACCTCGGCTGACGCACAATTTAATAATATTCAATATATGTATATTGGAAGAAACGAATCCATGACTGAAGGTTTTGCTGGTTGCATATCTAGAGTAGAATTTGATGATATTTACCCATTAAAATTATTATTCCAAGAAGATGGACCTGGAAATGTTCGCTCTTTTGGTACTCCTCTTACTGAAGATTTTTGTGGTGTGGAACCGATTACACATCCACCTGATATCATAGAAACTCGTCCACCACCTCAAGTAGATGAAGAAAAAGTTCGAGCTGCTTACAACGAAACAGACACCGCAATTTTGGGAAGTGTATTAGCTGTCATTATTATAGCTTTAATTATAATGGCTGTACTTATAGGAAGATATATGTCGAGACATAAAGGCGAATATTTAACACAAGAAGATAAGGGTGCTGAAATAGCATTGGATCCAGATTCTGCAGTTGTTCATTCTGCCACTGGACATCAAGTTCAAAAAAAGAAAGAATGGTTTATTTAAGTATAAAATTGAATAACGTGCTAGAATACTTAGTAAATTATGCTTATAAGTGCACTTTGAAGTGTCATATAAGAAAAGATTTTATAGAAAAAATAAAAAGAAACATCTCTCTACTGTTTCGATTTAATAATAACTGTATAAAATGATTTATGGAGACTGGTAAATTTAATTAGTTAACATAAACAAATTTTACAAATCTCTCATAAAATACTGGACTGGAAAAAATTTTTGAAATTTTCCTTAAAAGATAAGGTAAAAATAAGGAATATTAAAACTGTGTTGTTTGTTTTATTTTTGTAATAGTACAATTCATCATCACAGAAAATAATATAAAAATTATATTGCGTTAAAAAATCTAAGCATGTAGAAATATTATTTATATTTTTTAGAATATTTTATTTTTTTAAGTAGAAATTTTTATATTTAAATTAATTATATAAAATTTATCTTTAAATTTAGATCAATTATTTTTTTTTCATCGATTTTAATGATTTTGAAATATATTGTGAAGAATATCATTTTGAATAACTTTTTCCTTTATAGATAACTGTTTATTTATATAAAGGAAAAAATTATTCAAAATGATTTTATAACAATGATATCTTTTAAGTCACTAAAAATTATTAAAATCGATGAGGAGAAAGTATATTAATAAATTTATCAAAATTTATTTCATACACTTATTAGTATAAATCGTAGTATTGCTAGTAATAAAAAGTAAAGTAAAGAAATCGATTTAATTATATGACTACAATTATTTTAGGCTACAAGGTGCATAAATATTTATTATGTACATTTAAATTTAGATTGAACGGCAGGATATTATTATGTTAGATATTTATTTGTTTACTTTTGATTATGTTAAAAATGAGAACAATTATTTGTTTCTTTCTTATTCACAATCTACTTAACGTTAATTATAAAATTAACAAAAATTAATTGATTTCAAAACGCATTTTTATAAAAATCTATTGATTATATTTTTTTTAATAATGATATGTACAAAAGAATTGTACATATAAAATATTTCTAAATTTTTAGAAACATTCTGTTATATATAAAATACTTTTTACTTTTTTCCGCAAAATGTGTTCTCAGTATTATTTGTAATGCTTACCGTCCAAAGTGCATTTTATTTTTTTTTTATATTTATTTTGTTTACATTTGTTTATTATGTATTACAGATATTTTATTTCTTTTATGAATTGTAATAATCCTGTATTGTAATTTAACATTAATTTAGTAATAATTAATATTCAAATATTCGTATAACAGTGAGAATGTATATATATCATTTTTATACAAAGAAAATGTTTTATTGTAATAATATGCCAGTGTATATTTTATATACTATATTTAGCAGAACTTATGTGCTGCTCAATAAAGACAAGAAATTATAATCACGATTTTATAACAATCAGTCCTTGAAATAAAGCTAATTAACCAATAATTAAACCATTATAATTCGTAACAAGATTAAAATTTTATAAAATTGCCATAAAAATTTTATTTTAGATTTTTATATAAGTCAATAAAATTAAATAATTAAAAACTATCCAATAATTTTGAAAAACTATTAAATTTTTCTTCACATAGAATGTAAAATATTTTAATTTGATGACAGAAATATTTAAAATTTAACGTAATTAAAAATAATTACATTGTATATAATTTATTTTAATACAATTTTTATATTTAAAATAGTTTTTTTTGTAAATTTGTTTATACTGAATTAATATTTAATTATAACAATAAAAAAATAATAAACATTATTTATAAATAAATATTCGTCGAGGTCATAGCTGAATTATGATTAAAAGTATATGATTGCCAGGAACTAAAATTCTAAATTCATTTTATTCACTATAAAAAATGATTAGTCAATAAAAGTTAATGAAAAATTAAGGATTAAGTTCTTCTTTCTTATTTAGATTTTTTTGTTTAGAGAAATGATGAGGAAGAAAAATTTGAACATTTCATAAATATTATTTTATGAAAAATAAGAAGTCTAATTTATCAGAAATGTGCTAATATTTAAATTTTTTTTAGTTTATTCGGTATAAAACTATATAATGTAGACATTTTTTGGTATATAATATATGTGATATATACATATCCAATAATAAAACTATATAGTTTAAATACATAGCATATTACCATAAATATGTTAACATGTATTCTAAATCTTTATAATATTATTATTAAGATAATAATTAAAATTATTTTTATGATTAATATATCTATTCAATCAAATCATTGTAAGATGTAGTACTACCACTCATACTAGTTTCGCTTACTGTTTGTTGCTTTGCTATTGAATCAACAAGACATTCATTATCTATTAAAAAAAAAATAAATGATTAAATTTTATATATTATAATGATAAAAGTTATAAGTATAAAATATAGAATTAAACAATTTATTGTTTATTACCTGATTCATTATCACTGATTGCTTGAGGTGAAAATTTACAACCTTTAACTAAGTATTGCTTTAATTTACCGACACTAGCTAAAATTAGTCCTAAAAATGGTGGTGAAGGTTTCAGAGGTCTAGACAAATATTCTGGATGGAATTGTGTCGCAACATAATAACTATGTCCTTCTAATTCTGCTATTTCCATGCGTAAATTTTCTTCATCATGACCTAATATAAAATTATAATAATAATAATTATATATATATATATATATATTATATAAAAAATTAATGCTGATTTACCTACGAACTTCAATCCAGCTTCTTCTAAATCATTAATATACTTTGGATTGATTTCATAACGATGTCTATGTCTTTCTTCTATGAAATCTTTATTACCATACAATTGTTCTATAAATGAAGTAATTAATTAATACAAAAACAGAAATATATTAAATTAAATACTTTTAAACAATTTATTATTAACTTATAACAGAATTATTTTCTGTAAACCGAGTATATCTTTTTCCAAGTCTCATAGTTCCACCCATTTGTTTTGGATTATATTCAGGCATATCTATAACAAGAGGATGATCTGTTTCTGGATCAATTTCCATGCTATTTGCAGATTCTATATTTAAAACATTCCTTGCGAATTCAACTACTGCTACTTGTAATCCCAAACAAATACCTAGGAATGGTTTATCGTTTGTTCTACACCATTTACATGCTTCCATTTTTCCTTGCATACCTCTTTTACCAAAACCACCTGGTACAACAACACCACTAAAAAGATAAAGTCCAAAAATATAATTAAAAATAAATAAAACATAATTCTGTAACGTATAATTAATATATTAATAACAAAAAAAAATAACTTACTTGCTTTTACAAAGTTGTTGCCAAGCTTCATGATATAATACAGGATCTATTGTTTTCGTACTTTGTTCTAAATTATCAGCTTCTATATACTAAAATTATTTTAGTAAAAATAATTAGATAAATATAATATTGTCATAATAATAAATTTAACAAAATAAATACTTGATACTTTACTGTTAATTTAAGTTTATAACCAACTTGAATACAAGCATGTTGTAATGCTTTCGTAACTGATGCATAAGAATCTTCTAATTTTGTATATTTTCCTACTAATGCAATATTTACTTCTTTTCGTAAATGATCAATACGATCTGCCAAATCTCTCCATTTTCGCATAAAATATCGAGGGCGTGGCATTCCAATATTTAATTGTAGCCTATCATTTAAAAATTCGATTACACCTTGAGATTCCATCAATAAAGGAACACGATATATAGATGACAAATCATGTATAGTTATGACCTAACAAATATAAACTTTTATTAGATTTATAATTATTTCTTTCAAGATTTTATTAAAATTAAAGAATTGAAAAAATACTTGTTCTGGAGCAACATGACAAAAATTTGAAATTTTTTCTTTTACACAATCGCCTATTGGTTGTTCAGATCTGCAAACTATGAGATCAGGAGACAAACCTAATCCACGTAATTCTCTTACACTGGACTGAGTTGGTTTTGTTTTTGGTTCTCCTGTAGATCTTGGCTAAAAAAAGGATATGTAATATTAAAAATTTTTTTTATTATTTTTCTTTTTCAGTTATAAATATAATTTATAAATTAATTATAAATATAGCTATAAGTCTTTATAAATAAAAGTTATATAATTTTAATTTTAAAAGTTAAGAATAAACTAACTTGGCACAAATTCAAAGTCAAGATCTAGGATAATGAAAAAAGTTAAAATATTAAAAACAATTTCATACTTGTGGCACTAAAGATACATGTGCACAGCAAAAATTTTCTTTTTTTACTCTAAATTGAAATTGTCTAAAAGCTTCTACAAATGGCATTCCTTCAATATCTCCTATAGTTCCACCTAATTCAACAATGCAAACCTATAAAAAACAAAATTTTGATTAATTTTATATTATTTAAAGAATTTTTTTTAAATTTAAGTATTATATCCAAGTATTAAATTACATCTGGTTTATCACCATCTTTTGTTACTGATTGCTTTGCAACTCTTTCAACCCATTCTTGAATAGCATCTGTTATATGAGGTATTACTATAAAAAAATAAAAAAAACTTATTATTTATTAAAGTGATTTATAATTTAATTTTTAAAATAATATTTAAACAAATTTTCTTATATATACCTTGAACAGTTTTTCCCAAATAATCACCATGTCTTTCCTTTGATATTACATGTTGATAAATTTTTCCTGTTGTGATATTATTGTCTCTATGTAAAGTAATATCTAAAAAACGCTCATAATTTCCTAAATCAAGATCTACTTCTCCACCATCATCTAATACATATACTTCTCCTAAAATATAAAAAATTTGCAACTGAAATAATATTTATATTTTATTTTTACAAAAAAGTTAAAAATTTTTTTTATAATTTAAAAAATATAGAATTGGAAAAATATTATTAATTAATATTATATTTATCTAATTGATGAAATAAATAAAATAAATAAATAATGAAATATATGTATATGTCTTAATTAAATATAATATTATGCAAAAAATTAAATATAATTTTTTGTGAAAAAAACAAAAATTAATAAATAAAAAATAATAAATAATTTAATGAAAAAAATATAATGTATATCATAATATATTTATTTACAATATTTATTTATAACTTTATTTAAATAAATAATGAAATAGCAATTTAAATAAAACAAAATTCATAATTTCATTGCATTTAAAAAAAATTATATTATTATATTAATATATTAATATATAATTATAATATGTAATTGTAATATTATATTAACTATTAGAATAAAAAATGTTTTTAGAAATATCACACGTGATTACAAAATTGCGCGGTATAAGCAATATATAAAATTTTTTTGATCTATCACATGGCTATATTAAAATTTCAGATTTTTTTACAAAAATATTTATTGTGGATGTTATTTCATTCAAATGAAATAATTAAAAAAATAAATTGTAAACAACATACCATGCTCGTAAGGAGAAAAAGTACCGGCATCAATATTTATATAAGGATCTATCTTAATAGATGTCACATGAATACCGCAATGTTTAAGTATAGTTCCAAATGAACTCGCAATAACACCTTTGCCGACTCCACTAATTACACCACCAGTTACTAAAATATATTTCATTATTTTATAAGCAATCCAACGCAAAATGTCTGCATCGATTTCTTCATATATGTCTGTTAGTTAAAGTTTCTCAATTTTATTGGGTAATATCTGGGTCCAATGGGAACATGCAGCTTCTTATAAAATGTACAAGAATACTAATCATGATTTAGCGCCACTTTGACAGTATTTTTTTTATGTAGAATGAAAAATATGGCGGGATTTTTAATAAATTTATTTTGTATAAATTGTTAAATATTGATTATTTTTTTGTAATAATTGATGTTAACTCATAATGATTAAATAAATATTATTTAAAAATTAATAAAAAAGATATATTTTACATTAGTTGACATAAATAAAAAATCATTTAAAGAAACATCATTCAATATATTTTTTAATGTAACATATTTTTATTTTAATAAAATAAAAAAAAGTGTTAAGTGATTAAAATGTTAATAATATATATGTTATAAATATTAATAATATAATATAATATAATTAGTATTAAATATAATTTCATAATATAATTTGAATGATATTCTTCCTAAAAGATAAAAAAATAGTCAATATTTAGATATTTATATTAGATTTTCATCTAGTAATATTTAGTTAGTGCCGGAATTTTATCTTATAAAACGAAAAGCGCAGTTTCGTTTCTCTAAAAAAATCGAAAACATGGCTGAGGTACAATTGATAATAAATATATCCGATAAAATCTTTTTCATCTAGCTCAAAAAAACAAAAATAAATATCTTAAAATAAGATAAATATTTTTTTTATTCGAAAGATATAATATTTGTATGTAAAAATAATTAATATATTATTAAATTATAAATATATTTTTCACTTGTGACATAATCTTTTATAAATTTTATCATATGGTTTTCAAACAAAAAAAATTCAAAAGAAAAAAAACTTTTCAAAAGTTCACCTTTCAGGAATGACTTCTTGCCAAAGTAACAATTTTATATTTAAAAAAATCAATTAAAAATAAATATTTAATTATATATTTATATTATCTTTAAATATATATTTTATGTAATCTTTAAATTATATTTATTCTAGTGAATAGCTTATGATTTTAATACATGATCGTGTTCATAAGCGATTTTTTCATGATTTAAAAAGAAAATCCATGACTTTAGTAAAAAAAACTGCGTAAAACAAAAAAAAGAAATACTACGGAACGAAAAATCACAAATTAATATATATATATGTATATTAATGTTAAAATTCATTTGCATAATATGATTATTGTACCTAAAATGGTAGGCTCAATTGTTTATAAATAGTAAAAACATAGATTAAGTATTAAGATAATATAGATTAAGTGCTATCTATTTTTCAAGATTTATTCTATTAAAATAACTTATATTTATAATGTAAATGTAAATAAAATACAAAATAAAAATATATATAATATATATATAAATTAATAATTAATAATTTTTTATAAATCTTTTAAGTGCTTTTAAGATGTGATATATAGAAAATTATTATCATAAAATTATAATATTGAGTAAAATTAAAACTAAATTTTATGTAAGAAATAAAATTAAATTTCAAAAAATATATAATATATTTTATAAATATATATATATATTTTAAATTATAAATTTTGCTATTAATAAATTTTTAAAATATTGTGATGATTTCATATATATGTAAATATATAATATGAAGTAGTAAAAATAAATTATATAAATTGAAATTTAATTTTATTTAATTAAATAAAAATACTTATCCATATGTTATTTTTATTGATATTATTTTATAGTATTCACGTATGATTCACGTGGATCTTTACCGGTAGGATCTTTAATGTAAAATATAAACCATTATCTCTTCAAACATGGCAAAACAACTAACTGATCAAATATTGGATTATATAGATAAGCACGGAAAATTAAATTCTTTATATTTGGCTGAAGTTTTTAAAGAAAATCATCAAAAAATTATTGGAGCTATCAAAAGTATTGAAGCACTTGGTGATGTAAGTTAATAACAAATTATATAAATTTATGTGTGTTATAATTATAGGTTTTTATAATAATTATTTTAAAAAATTATTATTTTTAATTTTAAAATGTTTTCAAAATGTTTTATTAAAAAAATGCCTATTCATAAATAAATTTATCGATTTTTTGGATGAAAAAATTTGATATAACCTTAAAATTTCTATTCTTGTTTTTTAAATTTTTTTATTATAAAAATATTATTAAAATTACATTTTATTTTATATTTTATATTTTTATTATAGTTAATTTCTACTAAGCAAATTATTGATAAAAAATGGGAATTAACATCAGAAGGTCAGCATGTATTAAATCATGGAAGTCATGAAGCAGCAATTTATAATATAATTCCTAATGATGGAATGCTACAATCTGAAATTATACAATCAATTCCATTTGCAAAAATTGGATTTTCAAAAGCATTACAAGCTGGTTGGATTGTAATTGACAAAAGTAATGGTACACCTATTGTGAAAAAGAAAGCAACTTCTATTATAGATATTATACAAAATGATTTAAAGGATCTAACAAGTTTAACTGATCAGCTTAGAAATGATTATAAAAAGAGAAAACTGATTCAAGAAGTGTAAGTTTTTTATTAATTTAATTAAAAAAAAATTATATTACATAAATAATTTTCTTAACAGAATTATTAAATCTATACAAGTAGAAAAAGGTCCAAATTTTACAACAACAATTGAAAAACAAGAAACAGAATTAACTGCTGATTTGTTAATAAATGGTGCATGGAAAAATAAAAAATTTAAACCATATAATTTTGCAGCACTTGGTGCTACTCTTGAAGTAGGTCATTTGCATCCACTATTAAAAGTAAGAAGCGAATTTAGAAAAATTTTTTTAGAAATGGGGTATGTAAAAGAAAAAATTATTTTTATTTTTCTTATTTAAATGAATTTTAAATTTTGTAGCATGTCTTTAATATTTTTTCTTACATATTTTTTTCACTTTTTAGATTTACTGAAATGCCAACCAATAATTATGTAGAAAGTTCTTTTTGGAATTTTGATGCATTATTTCAACCTCAACAACATCCAGCAAGAGATGCACATGATACATTTTTTATAGCTGGTATATTTTATTAATAAATCTTTTAAATAACTATATGTATATATAATTATATATATATTTAATTAAATTAAGTGTATTTAATTAATATGTAAAATATTTATTTCAGAACCATCTCATAGTACAAATTTTCCCATAGATTATATGGAAAAGGTAAAAAAAGTTCATAGTGAAGGAGACTATGGATCTCTTGGTTATCGTTATGATTGGAAACTTGAAGAAGCTCAAAAAAATGTTCTTCGTACTCATACAACAGCTGTTAGTGCACGAATGCTTTATAAGCTTATGCAACAGGTAATTAAATAAAAAATTTAAATATCAATTTAAAAATTAAGAAATTCTCATAAATTTCAGAATAAATTTAAACCAGTGAAGTATTTCAGTATTGATCGAGTATTCCGTAATGAAACTTTAGATGCTACACATTTAGCCGAATTTCATCAAATTGAAGGTGTTATTGCAGATTATAATCTCACATTAGGTGATTTGATAGGAATTTTATATGAATTTTTTAAGAAACTTGGTATTATACAGCTTCAGTTCAAACCCGCGTACAATCCATATACGGAACCTAGTATGGAAATCTTTTGTTATCATGAAGGCTTGAAAAAATGGATAGAAATTGGTAATAGTGGAATGTTCAGACCAGAAATGCTATTACCAATGGGATTACCTGAAGATGTAAATGTAATTGCTTGGGGATTATCTTTAGAAAGGTAACAGAAAAATAATTAATATCTGTATTATAGTTGATATCTATATCATGAATATATTATTAAAATTTTAATTATCTGTTTTTTCTTAGACCAACTATGATTAAATATGGTTTAAATAATATACGAGATTTAGTTGGACCAAAAGTAGATTTGGAAATGGTTTACAATAATCCTATTTGTCGCTTAAACAAGTAAATATTTTTCTAATTATTATTAAGATATTTATGCAAATAATTACAATATTGAAATTAAAATGAATTTATAATTTTATAATAAATTTTGTAAATTACATTTTTTTCATTCAATGTATAAAATTTTATTTATTAAATAAGTAAATAAATAAAATAAATACAATATATATACGTTTCTAACAGGATTAGTCACAATTTTTCTCAAATAAAGAAGCTTGAAGACATGAAACAAGAAATAAATAAACTTGAAAAAGAATCTGAATGTACTAGAAAATTCGAAAAACAAAAACTTGTTTTATTTTGTGATCCAAAACATCCAATCAGATTTATAGAACCATTTTTTCATTATATAAAATCTTATGTTAACATTTTTGTGACATCTCATGTACATTCCAGTGTACAACATTTTCCAAATGAATTATCAGATTTTTGTTTGGAATATAAAAAAGGAAATCAAGTTAATGACATTCACTTAACAATAATTTGGAAAGAAATTGGTATTGATCCTATAATGCAATTACCAGGAATGCATAAAATAATAGGCGAAATAAATATAGCGCGATATCTAAATCGCGTAATTGAAAATTGTTATCCACATATCTTACGTTATGAAAGCAAAGGTGTATTATATGCAAATGAAATAGATAACTATTTAGAAAAAATACATAGTTTTTTACATACTAATGTGCATCAAGCTATTCATAAAAAGTCACTTTACATAATGGGTGAAGATATATCTATTATAGATATTTTATTAGAATCTTTTGAAAAATATAAATTATGTAAACAAAAATAATACATTAATAAAATTTTATAAAAATATGATAATCTATTTTTAAATCTTTTATATATCTTATGTTTATACAATTAAATTAATAAATAAAATGTATATATATATGTAATTAATTTCTTTATATTTCTGAATTGACTTTGATAATACTTAATTAAATAAATAATTAATACTTAGTTAATAATATTTAGTTAATAATTAATTAATAGTTCTGATTTTAATAATACTTAATTAAATAGTTTAATAAAAAGTATTTGTTTTAATTCTTCAAAAATTTATAATTTTTATGAACATGAGTTTATATATAATGTGCATTTATAAATATTTAATACGTTTAAATAATGCATGTTAAAAATTGATATTAATTATATATATCAGTTGTTTTTTGAAAACAAAATTTTAAATTATAAAGAAGTAAAAAATTCATTATACATATATAATTTTGCTTCATAATAATTATATTTTTTTTCAAATAATTTTAAAAATAATAAAATAATATAATATAATATAATAAATATAAATATTAATAAAAAAATATGAAATATGAATAGAATGATATAGAAGGATTTAGAAGGATCGTTATAAAAAATTAAAAAATAATTATTAAAAATTTTTTACAATTTTTTTATTTTCGCACAAATCCTGCATTATGAAGAACATTATATACTTTTTCCCGTGGTATTTTATCTGTTTCACGATCGATTACCTACAATGAAAAGAAATATTACAATTATAATTAAAACAATTATTATCAATTTCTTATTATATATATCATTAAATTTTTATAAACAAATACTAATAAAATATTTAGAAAATGATATTAGATATTTAGAAAATGAATATTAGAATATTTATTAAAAAAATATCAAGAAATAATATTAATATAAATTATTTTTTTTAAAAAAACAATAAATTAAAAAAAAATTTTGAAACATTAAAAAAAACAATAAATGAAAAGATTAAAAATATTACGAAGTATTAGATATATATTGTAGTACGAATTCATAATGAAATGCGATATATCAATAAAAGATAGAGATAAAATCAGTATAAGAGAGAATAGTGAAGGTCGTATTCTCAGATTTCAGAACTAAATCCATCAACCTCGTTTCAAAATCAATTGACACTTTACTTATTAATTATGATATGTTTTAATAATATTATAAAAGAAATATTAAAATTAACAAAAATTTTACCTGCATTTCTTTGTTGAAAATCCATGATTCTTTTGCGAGTTTAGCAGCAATTTGCGGATTTTTATAAAAGTTATTTCGTAATTCGTTTGGTAAAGTATCTTCTATTGCCGAATTCAGTAGATTTGCTGGATGTTGATACACGAATCCCGAGGGAAGATAGTATTGTGGTGAGGCCACACATAATTCCATCACGATCATAAGCACAATTATTATATTCATATTTGTGCAAAATTCTGGAAATAGTAAATTTCGTCCACTTTAAACTAACAATTTTGTCATTTTAAAATTATAAAAAAGAAATGATTTTAAAGTTTTTAATTTTAAATATTTTATTATAATCACTTTATCAAACAAGAAATATGGATATATCATAACGAATTTATAATAAAAAATATTTATTATAAATTAAGATGTTAAAAAAAGAAAGGAATTTACGATAGCTGAATCAGTATTCTAATTCAAACTTTATATCTATTCTACGCATGCGCTATCGTTCAAAATTGCATGAAAAAGTTTTTCTTCGTATATCACTTTTTTTATATTATGATTCAATTCACATGAAGTAAATAATGTTTAACACAGAAACTTCAGAGAATATTTCTCTCGTGAGATTTTGAGCTATACACTATTTATAATTATTAAATATGAGTTGAGAAATTGCTGATCCTCTTGATAGGAATTCTCTAACTCTTCTTGTATTTCGATCAATCCTTGTGATATTCGATTTTCTGCTCAAACAGACTCACCTTTTGAACATTTGATTACTTGGCCCACAGATCTAGTTATTTCTCTTGCGCATGTCTAACTGAATTCAAGATTCGTTATAGTGTTACTTATATAGTAACTGTTACTTCAGTACAAGTTACTAAGGTTACTGTCGACGTTTTCTTGGTCATTATCTGTCTTCTGACTTGTTCTACCGGCCTTATCGACGAGGTCATTTGTTCTTTCGTTTCAAGAATGAAGATTCCTTCAAATCATAATCATTGCTTGCTTGCATTTATCTACGATTTTCCTGATTCTTGAGTGCTTTATTTATAATAACGGATTTATAGTACATATTAAATATTGAATATTAGATTTGTTTTATCCAAGATAATTATTCGTGAATTTTGGATCATGTGGTATAGATCTGTGAATTATAAACGAAATATAAAGAAAAGAAATATCTAATTTTTGTGGTTTGTTTTTTCATTAGAAAAAACTGAAGAACTGTAAGAAGATTATAAATTTAAATAATTAAATTTAAAGTAAGTAAATTTTAGAAAAATTATTTTAAAAGATTATTTTTATGAAAAAATATTTTAAGAAGTGATAAATATTTAAAATATAGAAGATTTATATTGTTCTGAATTAAAAATTTTCAAATCTTTTTGTATTTTTTTTTAATTATTTTTTTTTGAAAAAATTTTTTTTATTAGAAATTTTTTATTAGAAATTTTTTTTTAGAAATTTTTTTTTAGAAATTTTTAAAAAGTTTTATTCCTTTCTTCTTTTCTTTCATCATTATTTATAACTTTTGAAATTTTTTTACCTTAATTCTTTAATAATTCTATAATTAATTAGAAATAATTAATATATACAATTCTTGAATAATTATTTAGAAATTATTCAAGAATTCATCAGAATTTCTATTCTAAGTGAGTTATTATAAAACACAAATAAGCTGAATCATATTGTCTTGTATAGAATATTCTGAAACTTTTTTTTGCTTTTCACTTTCTTTGGAAGAATAGTAATTCAATAGGCGCGGCATTCAATCGATTCACCAGTTTACGCACGATGAATTTGTTAAAAGTTGTATTTTAAAAACAGTTGTTCGATTCAAATCGATGTGTACCGTGAAATTTGGTGGGTATAATGTTTTTACATGTTTGGAAATCGATTTTGTAGAATTTTCATTATTTCTTAAATTTATTTATTTCAGAATTAAACTATTATACATATTATTTTGTTTATAGTAATCAAAAATAGTATTATCAAAAATAATATTGCAAAATTCTACTAAATAAGGAAATATTCTAAATAAAGAAAAATAATATTTAAAAAAATAATATGTTTAATTTAAAAAATAATATGTTTAAATAAAAAACAATATTAGAAAATTGTTGAATATAAAATTAAAAATCAACTGTAATTTTTACATTTTTATATTTTTTTATTTTCTTGATAATAATAATCTTTTTTTTAAATTTTTTTTTCCTTTTAAATTTTTTTAGTGAAATTATTATAACTTAAAAATATAAGAAAAATTTTGAAATTTTCTAAATGAACTTAAAAAGAGAAAAAATAATAAAAAAAAGTGATATATTAAAATAAAATTTAATTATTTATTAAATATTTATTAATAGAACATTTGTAATTTAAAAAAAAAATTTTAGAAGATTTACTAAATTGTTATATTATGTATATTCCATGATTGATAAACTTCAACTGCCTATTCAGATTCTTAAAGATTTTTTTGGTTAACACAGTTTTCCGATTTATGTGTTATGCATACTACATATATGTGTCTTTGTTAACAATTGAATCCGGATTGCAATTCACTATGTTATTATACTATGACAAAGTTATATATTAGATAGTATAAATCATTTGTAATTTCAAGTTTCTTTGCTTTCTTTGTGCAGTATTCATGTAATCGATTACGCTTTCTTTTGTCACGTTCGAATTTCATGCAAATTCTTTTTGATTATTTGATTTTTTTAAATTTCATTTGTTTGTAAGTTTAATTGTAATATAATATTAATTATAATTTAATATATTATTTAAATAAATATTATTTACTTGATTTTTGAAAGTATGAGCTTACAAATATTTAAATCTTTTTATTCATCATCATAAATGTTATAATTAAATTATATATTAACTTCAATTTTATTACAAAATTTTAATATAATATGAGCAAAAATAATGGATAAAATGTATAACAGATAAAATCTGATAACGGATAAAATCTATAAAAATTTCATATTAACGTATTAAACAATATTCAAGAAAATTATTACAACGTTTTATTATAGAGTTTTGTTGAGTGATAATCTGAATAATTTAAATAAAATAGTCCTTTTGATCAAATTGAAAATTATATGAATCTATGCGATAAATATGCATGTTTTACCAAGATAAATATATTTTTAATATTATTTCTATTATTAATAACATTAAATATGTATGTATGAAAAATCTTAATTATTTTTTATTGATAATCATTTTACTATTTTTATTTAAGGGAAAAAACAAGCAAGGAAACAAATATAGATATAAAGTCATATTTATTTAATGGTATTTAGGTCAATGTTATATCCTTATAAGTAGTATCCAGAGGCAGTGGTTATCCTTGTCAAAATTGATTTGCTGCTATAGGAAATCATTGTCGGTTTATTCTGAACAATGCATATAATTTAAAGAAATTATGAAAAATGTGAAAGAAAAAATAGTTATGCAAAAGTTATGAAGGATACTTAAGATTTTGTATTTTACTTTGTAATTAGAATCTTTCACATTTTATGAGATTATCATAATGCACAAATTGATCACGAAAGTTTTTTACAGTATTCAATATTGAATATATTTAATCTTTTATATTTTCTTTTAATAATTATGTTTTTAATTTAATTTTTTCTAATTATTTTCATCGTTTTTTAATAATCATATATTTTATGTAGATATTTTTAACCGTATTAAAAAGAAAAAAGTAAAGTAGTAAAATGTTTTAAAATAAATTTATAAAGTTATTTTTGAATTTACTATTTAATTAATGTAAATTTTAAAGATTGTTTTAAATTTTAAATTTTAAAGATTTTTAAATTTTTAAATTTTTAAATTTAATATTGCAAAATATATTTTAAGAAATATAATTTCAAATATGTGAATATCTCTGAATTATAAAATTCCACTAATTAATTTATTAATTAATTTTTTAATTTTTTTTAATTTTTTAATTTCTTTTATCAATAACTTAACAAAGTTTGGAAATCCCCCGAATAATTTCAAAATTTTCCTACACTTCAAATGAATAGGTATTCATAAGAAATAAAACAATCATATTTCATTTCTATTTTTTATAATTATAAACATTTTTCAAAATATAAAATAAATATAAAATATATAAGGTTCCATTTGTTTATAATTTTTTTAACAGAAATAATACGAAAAATTATTTCGATTTAAAAATACAATTTTACAACATGTATAATCTTTCTTTTCATAAAAAAATTATAAAAATTATTTTAAAATTTTAAAAAATAATATAAAATGCTTTAATTTTAATTTCTTTTAATATAAATATTCAATCATGGACATAAATTTAATATAGCACAATATATATTCATTAATTCTATTTTAAAATAAGTAAGATCACAAATTGTCAACTGGTTTAGTGATAATATTTGTATGCTGGCGAAATGGTTTTCTGATAAACCGGAACAGCAGCATGAGCAATCGTTGGCGCAAGAGCTTTTCCGACTACAGGGACAGAACTATGAACTTGAACATGATCTAAACGCGTAGTTTTTATAAAAGTAGGTTGTTGTACAGATACTCTTTCTATTTTCGTTGCTGGTTCCACAACATTCACTTCTTGAAGAGTTTCAATTGGTCTGCTGATCACGACACGTCTTGTAGAAACTCGTTCATCAGCTGGTTCCGCAGATTCTGGAGCTGGAGTGGCGGAAATTACTCGACCTCGAACCTGGCCAGCATCTCCAATTGCGGATTGAGAGGGACTGGAATGACCGAATCCAACCTTTAAAAATATAATATTCATAAATACAAAATATGATAAATAAATATTAAAGATAAAGCTTTCGCTTAATCAGAGAAATAATTGTTAAGAAGAGTTATGTTGAAAAAAGTGCTAATTAATCAAATAATTGGATAATTAGCAATTTTTTTATAGTTATATAATATTTTAAAGTAATTTTTAATTTTAAATATTTATTATAGTGTATCAATAATTTATTATAGTGTACTCATACAAATTACTATTTACATATAATAATTCTCTAATTCTAATATTTTTATACTATTCTCATACTACTATACTATTTATACTATTTATACTATATATATTATTTATACTATTCTCTCGAAAATGAATAATATAAAAATGGAATATCTTTATAATAATTCATAATAATATTATCATAATAACATTTTATAATAATAATTACCTCAACATTGCCACGAGCAGTGAGCAATTCGATCAATCTGTTCTGATTCTGTTGGTCTTGTTCAGGAGAGGAATTGGGACTAACGATAACACTTGGTGAAGGATCATGAGCAACGAGAGGTTCATTCGATAATGCACCGTTCAAATTAGTTTTTAATTGGGGTAAATTTCCACTAGCCTAGAAAAAAAGTAAATTTTAATTATTCATTCAAGAAGAATTAATTAATTTAAATTAATTTTTAATCAATAATTAATAATTTAAATGTTACCTGACTCTGAACATTGAGTTTGCGAAATTCAGGATTTTCTACTACAACAGTTTCATCATCATTAGAAATTGGAGCAGAAGAAACTGTTGGAGATGGAAGAGTTTGAGTTGCTTCGAAATGTTGGAGCAAAGGTTGAATCACAGCTGGTCCTTTCTGAGTTTTGGAAGTTGGTTGATCAAGTTCAACTACTGCTGAGCCAGCTGGACGAACAACTACGCGTTCTTCAATGTCATAAAATTGCTTCTGAATTGCTGGACGACGCACCTAGTGAAAAATATTAATTTTTTAAATTTTTAAAGTAAAATTAATAAAAGAAAATGAAAAAAGTTTAAATATAAAGAAAAAGAAAAATTTGAAGATTTTTATAAATGAAAAAAAATGATAAAAGAATCTAATCAAAATACAAATTAAAAGAAAAAATGTAAAAAGATTAAATAAAAAGAAGGGAAAATCATGAGGAATCAGCAAAAGGCAGAGAGAGCAAAAAAGATAATTTCTTAAATTAAAAAATTATTTACTTCGAATTTACGAGTAGAAACGGCCGGTTTTACCACATCTAATTGTTTTTCCAAAACAGCAGGTTGGGCTTCAATTTTAGTAATTGGCACATGAGAAATAGTTGGTACATGTTTGACAAAAGGGACAGCAGCTACTGCTGGAACTTGAGCAGTTGCATATCCAACATGTTGGGCTTCGATTTTAGCAGGAATGCTATAAGCAAGCTGAGCTTCAGGTTCGATATTATTTATATAAGTTACACCTGCTGGATTCAAGTACGGCATCCTGATGGATACAAAGCCACCATAGCTAGTGTGCAGCAATGTCACTGCCACCGAGAAGAAAATTCCAAATTGCATTCTAGAATAATATGATAAATATCTAGTTGATCATATATCGTTTATAATATTACTTATATAACTTTAACTTAATTTTATACATTTTGAAAAATGAAAATATAAATTTCTACATAATAAATATTTAAGAGAAATAATGTAAAGAATTTGACTTTAATATCTAAAAAGATAGGAAATTTTTTTTGTTTCAGATAGAAAGAAATCATTGTTACTTTTTTAAAAAATATGGAAAATTTATTTTAATAGATTTATTTTAATAGATAGATATTTAATAGATATTTCTCAAATAAAATTATCTTCTATTACAAATTATTAGGATTAACAAGTATCCCAAAAATTTCTTTTACTATTACCTATGCATAATTTAGAATAAATTTCAAGTGAATTACTATAGAAAAAGAATTATTATGGAAATAAGAAAAATGTAAATTATCAAATATCCATTAGAATCATTGAACATGTAAAAATAAGTCTTGGCTAATCTGTGATCTCAAAATCAAAATTACCTTAGTTGCTAAAAAATGAAACGATGTTCGAATCAACGAAGGGGTGCAAGACTGTCTCTTCAGTGGCAGCAGACGTTACTTATATGGCCACGTAGTAAAGGGGGACCCCTTCTTACAAAACCATCGTTCCGGTACCCCTCCCATATGAACAAAGACTTAAAGTTGACCAAAACTGGGTCGATCTACTTTACTTCTCCACGTGTTCAATCTTCGAGAAACCTGCTCCCTCATAGGAATTGACACTTGTGCATCTCTCTTTCTCTATGACATGGTCATTAATTTCAATTTCGCAATTTTAGATTGAGCACCCAATTTTTATGAAAAATTATTTGTCTTCTTTTTGTTATAATGTAAGTAAATCGATTTATTATAGTAATCAATTGTAAATATTGAAAAAAAATTTATATATCATTAAGAATTCATAAAATAACTTAATAGTAATGACGTAAATATAAATAATTGCTTTTTAAATATTAAATATTGATTACTATTGATTCTTAATTGTGATCAGTTTGATTAATAAAAAATATTATTTATTGAAATTATACCTAAATTTAGTATTGAATTAATTATGAAATTAATTGTGAAATTAATTCAATATTAAAATTGATATATATGTATTTCTAACAATAAATATTATCTTTTAAGCGATAAATCAAATACAAGATACGATTATACAAAATACATTTATCTTAAGAATTATTATTAATATTATAATAAATAATAATAGAGATAAAATTTTTTTTCTTTTTTTAATTATAGCTTTTATTTTTTTTACAGAAATATTATTCGCATTTAATTGAAGAATTTTTATTTTTATTATAAAGAAATTAATTATGTGAGATATGATTGAAAAATAAATTTGCATCAATTCATCAATTTATAAATAGTAATAGATAATTGATGAATAGAATGGAACAATTTGAATGCTAAAAAATTATAAGTATTCGAAAGTGAAAACATTGAATTCACTTGGGTCGATGCGCCTTTAGAATTCGATTGTTATTCATCTCATATATTCGAAGGTTCGTGTAAAATTTATCACTCATGAAATGTGGACGCTAAATGACGCGAGTTCCTGTTAAAAAAAGAGAAAATAACATTTCTTGAATTAATCAATGTATGAAATCGTATCATTCCATTTAACATGACAAAGCAATCAAAATTCAATAATTGAACAATATTTCAATTTTATTTAAAGATTAAAAAAACAATAGATATGATAATTTGGAGTAAAATGTATTTTATTAATGTTGAAAATAATAATTTTTTCTTTATGTAAATTGTAAAAAGTTCACGTCTTTTTATTCGCAATTGCTTATTTTTTCGATAAATATATCAAGGTGATCTTCTCTATTTTTTCAAACAACGTATTTATTTTTTATTGACAATTTTAAAATATTTTATATTACATTTATATTCTCTTATTATAATCCTATAAGATTATTCTGAAAATGAAAGGTAAAATGATAAAACTAGATTGAGATCTAAAAAAATCGAATTTCATTTATTCACTTGTTCATTTTATTATTTGATTTAATATACATATCTTCAATTTTGTTTCTGTTACTATGTTAATAATGTTAATAAGATTATTTATTTCATTCTTATATAAATATTATTATTACTATAAACTTTTTTATTATAATTAAAATATTATAAATTTAATTATTTGATAAATATTTCAAAAATAAACGTAAAATAAACATAAATTTACGAGTTTTACATCATTGTTACATTATTATCGCAAGAATAATCGCGTTTTTAAATGATAATAGATCATCAATCTACAAAATGATCATCATTTATATAATTTATCAAAAAAATTATATTTTTTGCATTTGTCATTTAAAAATGATAATTAATTATTGTTTTTTAATTTTCGATTTACATTATACATTAGTAAAAATGATATAATTGTATGGTAAATACAGATTAAAAGTCATTTATTTTGAGACAGTTATGCAATCATTGATTTCAAATTTAAAATTTTTTATTTGCATAATCGATGATTTCATTTGCATCTTCTTTTAATAAATGTTCTGGTTTTTAAACTCAGTCTGCAAATATATATAATATATAATCATTTAAATCTTGCTCAATACCTACTTACATGTATCAAGGTCAGGTAGCAAAGGAATGACGATCGATTTTTATCCTTTCGATTAAAATGAAAACGTTGCGAAACTTTAATAATCAAACAAAACTTTATCGTTTCAATTTTTATTTTTTTATTAAATTAAATAATAAATTTTTTCCTTCTTGGTAATTTCTTAAAAAGGGATCTTTTTTACAAGTAAAACTATTTTTTTAGTTGTTTAGTTTTATTTGATTTAATTTCACTTTTAATTTAACTTTATCATAAAATTATTATGATTAAAATTAATATTTGATTTTAGAGAAAATCTATAATTATAAAGTTATATTAGACTTAAAAAAATATGATGTAAAATTAATGTTTTTAAAATCAAATAATTTTTTTTTTAAATTAGCAACCTAAAATAATAAATTGACATCATAATTTGAATCATATTTTTTTGTAAAGGAATTATTATTATTTTAAATTAAGTAATTATTATTTATTATAGCAAAAAAGAAGATGAAAAGCATAATCATGGAGAGAAAGAAATTAAAATGAAATCAAATCATTTATCTTAAACCGTTTATGACATTTCATAAGAGAATATAAATTTGCCAATTTGCCAATTATATTATTCAATATAATTCTCATATATTTATATATCTATTATATATCTGTATTATTTATTCTTTGTTCTTTAATAAAAATATCTATAATTTTAAATATTTATAATCATTTCATTTTATGCTAAAAATAAAAAATAATATAATATATATATTTTATTATTATATTTCATTTATTATTAATTTTATATATTAATATTTGTCAACATCTAAATGTATATTGTATGTATTTCAAATGAATATTTAAAATAAAAATAAATATGTATATTTATCTGATTAGCGCATAATAAATAATCTGTTCTACGAATTAATTAACATAACAAATTTATAGTTGAAATAATGGTATCTTATCATTTTGGATACTCAATTATCATTTCTTTTATAATGGTCTCCTTTCCTCTTTCTCTGTACATTTGTTCTCTGTTCTCATTTTTTTTTCATTCCATTAAGCCTTCCTTCATCAGTGAAACCGAAACCGAAAGTAAATTGCTTACCGGACTATCGCGATCCGAAAACTGGTTGTCCTTCTGTTGCAAGTTTTTAATCTTCAAATGCATAAAACAGAAAATACTTTTCTTTATTGCAAATGATTCATATTTTTACCAATATTTGTTATATATCATTTAGCATGCATCATAAAAAATTTGATTATATTTAAAATACAATGTCCAGTTTTATTAATATGACTAATTTTCTCAAAATTTAATAATGTTTTTCTCTCTTTATTTCTTTATCTTTCTATATGTTATTCTTTTATAGATTAAAGATAACATAATTTTATCATTTTTTAAATGGAAATATCATAATAATATTACAATGATTCTTGTTCTTTTTTTTTTTAATTATATTAAAATGTTTTCAATATATTTTTAATTTTTTTTATGTTTATAACTTGTAACATAACTTATCATAAAATTATAATGTTTTAATTACATTTAGAAAAAATTAATAATATTAAAAAAATTATCTTCAAAACTATTCAATTTTTAATAATTTAATAAGTAATATTAAATATTAAATATTATTAAGTAATATTAATAAACTTTGTCTGTAATCATATAAAAATATAATCATTTTTAGCATTTAATCAATAATTCCATCTCTTTAAAAAATGCTCAAACTTGTTACACCAGCAACAAAAAAGTTTACTCAAATTCTTTGATTCACACCATCTATTTGAAAAATATTGAAACTTTTGATACCTATATATATATATATATAATAATAATTAATGATAATAAATAAATTATAAATATATAGAAGATTTTTAAATATAATTAATATCTCTAAAAAAAATAATAAAGAACACTAATGATTAATTCTTACTTTATATTTATTTTTTTCCCACTATTTTACTTAATTTTGTTTATATTTACACTGTAAAATTTATTTTATTCAAAAGATTTATACATGGATTTATTATTATTTATTATTATTATTTATTTATTTGTTTATTATATAACATTTAAAAAATTTATGAATTCATATACATATATTTCACATTATGCATTTATTATCATTTAATGCATATATTTATGAAAGAATGCATTAAAAAAATTATTTTTAAAATTTGTTAACTTTATCAACTTTTATGATTGAATATAATTTCTGTATTCACATTCGAGATAATTTTTATATCTTTTCTATAAGAAAATCATCCTTAATTTTCTTTTTAAAAAATATATATTACTTATTATATAATTAATCAATAATTATTTTGAAAAAAATTCAAAGAATTTCACTAATCTGGATTTTTTTTCTCGCTACTCCATCAAACTTAACAATTGATTGTTTCAGATTTTTATTATTTTAAGACATGTCTTGTTTACTTAATTCGCTATTATGTTATTTATAATTTTTGTCAGAATGAAGGCCTAAAATCTCGCAATCAAATTTTGCATTTTTAGTAATGATGCGAATGATATGAAAATAGAACTCTAAAGCCTCAGAAATTTGGACTACAAAAATTGTATGATTGATTTTATATTTAATCTATGGTGAAGATAACTTACCGCTAGTATTATTATGTTCTTAAATTTTAATTTGCTATTTTAAAATCTAAGTTTTATATTACATAATCCAATATGTTTTTGTTTCTTATCTTTCAAATATTTTTATTTAATGTCAATTCTTTTATTTATTAATAAGCAAAATTATATTATAAAAATCATTTAGTAACTAATCAAAGAAGTTTTCAACAGTAAAATTTTAAGATTTGAAGATGTTTTTCGTAGATGTCACTGTGATGTTTCCAGTGAATTTATATATATTATATATATTATATATTATATATGCTATTTTCAAGTGTAAAAGGCGGTAAAGGTCAATGCATGTATTCCTTTTATTATAAAAATGTTTTTCTTTAAAAATAATGTAATAAAATAATATATTGATTGACTTTTATTAAGATTATTAAATATTTAAGATAATCAGTAAAAATTTCCAATGAAATGTTTTCAATACAATAAAGAATAGGTTATGTAGATACTTAAAGAGTTGTAAATAAACCGACTATTTTTTAAAAATGAGTGCAAATGACAATTGCCAATTTATACTGGAACGTATTAATGCTCCGGATAGAATTGTGCTTGATCAACAAGATCATACAGTAAGCATATAATTCTATTTTTGCAAGTAAAAAACACATGTTCTGAAATGATTTTTCTGTTGAAAAGTTATTTCATGTTGACAATCGTTTTCATTCATTAATAATATTAACAAACAAATCATTGTAAATATTAAAAAAATTAAATTAAAGATAATAATATACATTTTTTATATTTTCAGTATACTTGTGGTAGAGCCAGAGATAATGAAATAGTATGTCTTGGCTTGACAGTATCGCGACGTCATTGCATTTTTTTTCGCAGCAAAAATGAATTATATGTTACAGATTTAAAGGTACACATTATATATTGAAATTAATATATTAAAATATAATAAATTTAATTCAATAATATTTATTATTATACTTAGAGTGCAAATGGTTTATTTATAAATGGAATTCCTCAAGAACCTTTTCAGACAACTAAATTACATCCAAATGATATTATTGGTATTGGTTGTCCAAATGTTGATACAGATAGTAGTATGTATGCATATGAATTACAAACAATTAAAGTAAGATTTCATTAATATTATTTTGACTTATAATATTTGTTAAATAAAATTATTAAATATTTTAATAATTTTAATAGCCACCAAAAGTTGAAAATAATCATAGTACTACTGCTTTATCAGAGACTATAATAAATATTGAAAATGTATGTAATGATAAATCTGATGTTCAACGCAAAAGAGGACAAAGGAATTCTAATGAAGATGTGCCAAATAAAATTTTCAAATTAGAAAGTGGAAATTGTATCTCAGATAAAAATTCTTTAGAAGGTAATATTTCATCTCTGCTCATATTCATTCATATTTAACAAAAAATAAAATATAATAAAAGAATTAATAAAATAAAAGTGCAGAAGATATAATAATTTTATTTTAATTTATATATTAATAGTTGTTAAAATTACAGACAAATATACAATACAAAATGACAATGATATTGAAATAATTCACATATCAGGAAATGACAACTTATTAAATGAAAAAGGAAATTGTGATAATTTCACAAAGAATATAGAATTAGATAATAAATTAAATGTAAAGAAACATATTGATACTAATATGATGGAATCAAATAATATAAACGATGTAAAAATTGAATCATTCATAAACAATAAAATGGAAAATATTAACAAAAATGAAATTTCTACTGCTTCTAAGAATAAGAAGAAATTGAATATAAATACATTTCACGAAGATCAAAATCATACTGAAAATAGTTTATTTCATATTAAAAATATACATGATACAGTAAATAATATTGTATCTAAAAATACAATAGAGAACAATAAAATAAAGATAGATACAAATAGAAAAGAAAATGCAAATAATAAAAAAGTAAACAATTTTTTAATTGAAGTTGAAATGTCAAAAACAGTTAATAAAACAAATCAACATTTTGAACAAAGTAATGAAAACAAAAATTTATCATTATCTGCAAATTTTGTACGTAACAAAGATAATGTGATAAAATTAGAGAATGAATTACAATTAACTGATACTGATGAAAATATATATTCTCCAAATACAAATATTCCACTTGTATCTCCAATAAAATTAAAACAAATTCAACAAGAACCAAAAACAAAATTTTCAGAAGATGATGTAGTAAATTTAAGTGATAGTGAAGATGATATTTTTCCATGTTCTCAATTGTTTGATATTGGATATGGCATGAATACATCTATAAAAGATGAAATTAAAGAAGAACCTGCAGAAATAGAAAATGTAAGATATAGTATAGTTGATGATGCAGATTTAATTATTTCATTAACAGATAGTGAAGATGAAGATAATAATTGGTTACACAGATTATCTCGAAGTCAAATAGTTAATGAGAATGATGAAATTGACATAAAGAAAGAAGATATAAAAGCAGATATTGATATAGAAGAGCCATTTCGAAATGAGTTTGAATTTATTGACAATAGAAAAAATATAGATGAACAAATAGAAGCAAAAAAATCTATAGATAAAGAAGAAGAAAATATATCAATTCAAAGCATGAAAAACTTAAATGAAATAGTTTCTCCAAAAACTTTCGTTAATGTAAAAAATTTAAATAAAATAATATCACAAGAAATTCTTCCAAATAAATCAAAAAATGTTGAAAATTATATTGAAAAATTCACATTGGAAAAACAATCCTCGAAATATCAGAATTTGTCTCCAACACAAAAAAAGATAGAAAATTATATGGATATAGCTAATAGAATAGAAAATATTGTATCTTCAAGGAAAAAAAAATCAATTGAGAAAAAAGTGCCTCAAATAGAACCTCCGCATTTGCCTACCAGAAAACGAAACAATAATAAAGTTAAACAAAGTCCTCAGAAACATGAAAAATCCACTAAAAAAAAATTATCTGCTAATGAAAAAAAAAAGCGAGAAGAAATGTTGAAAATAGAACAACGTTTGTATGTAAAAGAGCAAAAAAATCGTAAAATGCTTCATAAATGGGCAGATTGTCTCCCTCCTAGTAAACAGAAGAAAATTAATATTCTTTCTAAAGAAGAAAAGAAAGTATTGATAGATAATAGAAAAATGAAATTGAAGAAACTTGCAATAGAGGAGAAACGATTATCTTTAGAAAATAATCAAGAGAAGAAACGTATTGTTTCTAAACCAAAAGCGAAAATAACGACAAAGACTCGAAACGATTTTCTTGTCGAAGACACGATCTCTGCATCTAGATTAGAAAATGTAACGGAAAAATCTAAAGCTTCATCCAGTCAATCTGCAGTGAATAATACTTCAAATTCAGAAATGACAAATTCTGTAAAACATAAAAACATTTCTAAAGAAATAACAAAACATTTACAACATAAATTAACGCTTAATGATATTTCGAATTTGGGCAAGATTCCCAAAAAATCTAACACCACCAAGATGAAAATAAATACTGCAGAAGCAGAAACAGCGTTAAAAGAACTCTCATTAGAAAAAAAAATAGAGAAAACAAATGAATTAAAAAATATTGAATCAAAGAATAAATCAGATAAAGAATCTTCTAAACTTATTGAAAATAAATCTTCCGTTTCTAAATCAAATATTAAATCGAATTTCGTGAAAACAAAAAAACGAGTATCTTTTTCTGCAGTAATTCAAAACGTACGTGAATATCAAATTGATGAATCTAATGTTTTAAAAAAACTAACAGGTAAAGATGCTCCTATACCTGCAGAAAAAGTTGCTGTAAAGAAACCTAGTAATACCACAGAATCTAATGCAAAATTGAACCAATTTTTATGGCGCATTTTATGCTGGAAACCAGTATGGTTAGAAGAACAACAATATTTGAATCAAGATCCACCTGTAATACAACCTGAAGAACTTAATGTAACCTTAACACATTATAGATCATATGAGGAATATTATAATATTATAAGTCCACTTTTATTACTAGAAATTTGGCATGGTATCACTAAGCAATTTCAGAGTATAGATCATATATATAGACGGCCCACATTTATGTGTTCTATAGTTGAAAATTCTATTCAAACATCCAATGTTTCGAATAATATATTTTTAACAACATTAATGCTTGAAGTATTAGCCACAAAAGAGGATATAAAAAAGCAAATACATCCTATTTATGGAGATCTTATATTTTTTGAATATGTTCAAAATCATGAAAAATCACAAAAATCAAAAGATTTCCGTAAAGTATTTGCATATGTTACTAATATATATACAACAGTGTTAACTCCTGTTACTCGTTTCAATCAAGATTTGAAGAATTATGTGAAAAATCCTCATACATTATTAACATATACTGTGATAACAAAATGTCTTGATAAGAATATTCTAGTAAATCGAGTTCAGCGATTAAGAGCTGTAATTTATTTGCGTTCTAGCTTAAGAATGGTACAAGCATTGCAGTTTCTTCCCAAATCACCATTAGTAAACTTAATTCTAAATCCACAACTTGAAATGTATAAGTTACCAGTTGTTTCTGAATTAGAGACATTAGTTACTGGAGATAAATTAAATCAAAAACAGATAGAAGCTGTAAATAGAGTAACCAAAGCTGCAGTTCATAAAGATACTAAATTATGTTTTATTCAAGGGCCACCGGGTACTGGAAAATCAAAAGTTATTGTAAATATAATTACTCAAATATTATACGGAAATAATAGATATACAAGCAATGGAAGTTCTTTTAAAATGTTAGTATGTGCTCCATCAAATACTGCTATTGATGAGATCGTTTTAAGATTATTAAACGTTAGAACTACGATAAAACAACAAACGAAAATGAAACCATTTAAAATGGTTCGCATCGGACAATCGGAAATGATGCATCCAAAAGTGAAAGATATTTCTGTTATGGAATTAGCAAAACGAGATATTAGAAAAACGAATAATGCAAATAATACTCCATCCGATAGCATAGAAAATGAAAAATTGCTTTTACAATCTAAAATGAATGCTCTTCGATGTGAATTGACTAATTCTCATAATTTGGATGAAGCTTATAAACAGCATATCAGGATGAAATTGAATGATATGACTATGAAATATGAATTATTGAAAAATCGTGAATCATTAAATGAACTAAATATCAGAAACAAAGAATATATGAAATTACAACGTATGACGGAAAATAAGTTTCTTGAATATGCAGATATAATTACTTGTACCCTTTCGTCTTGTTATACTAGTCAAATGGAATCCATTTTTGGTATTAATAAAAAAAAAATATCTGTGTGTATTGTAGATGAAGCTACTCAAAGTTGTGAAGCAGAAACTTTAATACCATTAATGTTAGGAATTAATATATTGATTTTAGTCGGTGATCCAAATCAATTACCGGCCACAGTTTTAAGTGGACAGGCAAAGAAATATGGATTGGATCAATCGATATTTTCTCGAGTGCAAAACGCCTTTGAATTACAACCAAATAATCCGATAATTATGTTGGATACACAATATCGAATGCAACATGATATTTCTTCTTGGCCAAATAAATTCTTTTATGGTGGCAAGTTGAAGACTGCAATCGAACGCGATGATACGTTTCCATTTTATCCTTATCGAATTTTAAATCTTAATTCAAATCAGAATGATGATAATTCAAACAATGAAGAAGCAGATTTTGTAGCAAATATTATATATTGTATGTTAACTTCTGCTAATTTGGATAATTGGGAATCATATATTTCATGTGGCATTCTTACACCATATAATAATCAAAAATCTATGATATTAACAAAGATTCATGAAAAGTAAGTATGCATTTAGCATAAGATAGTAATATATACTACCATTAAATTATTTATATATTAATTTTAATTATTTTAGAATATTTTCATTACCTGAAAATATTAAAAAAAAAGTGAAAATTGACGTGAATACAGTGGATGGTTTTCAAGGGCAAGAATGTGATATAATAATTATGTCATGTGTACGAAGTCAAAAAATTGGTTTCTTATCAGATAGACAAAGACTTTGTGTTGCCCTTACAAGAGCAAAACGCAGCCTCATTATGTGTGGTAATTTTAATATTTTTATGGTAAGATTATATAATAACTTACAAAAAGAAAAAAAATATTAAAAAATTAGATTATAGTTAAAAGTTATACAATAAGTTTTATTGATTACAGAGATATCCAATGTGGAATTCATTAATATCAGATGCGAAATCGCGTAAAGTATTTTTTAACGTTGATACTAATGCAGATCTCGACAAAATAAAATCGTATGTCATTAAGCGTACAAAAAAAAAGTGATTTTTTTTATAATATATTATTATTAATATTATCCTTGTATATTTGTAAATTTTGTCATCATCCTCGCGTGTTTAAATATGTATTATAAATCTTTATTTCATTTTCTACAATATATTAGCTTTGCTAATAAATTTTTTTAACTAATTATAATGTCTTAAATAGAATAAAAGAAAAATACCCATTATTAAAATATTTACTATTATATTTTTGATTGTTTGATTTAGGTTAAGTATATTAATCTTGACCTCTCATATTATTATTTTATAATTAATTTATTTTTTAAAAATATAATACATCAATTGTAATTTTAAACTAAAAAAAATTAATTGTGCAGTTTTTTTGTATAAAACAATCATTTTTAATATATTATTCTATGTAATAACGCAACAAATAAAAGATTAAATTGTAATTTTAATCATTTATAGATTTATAGATAGATATTTAATCAAAATAGAATAAAAAAAAGTTTTGAATTACAATTAAAAAACTAACTTATGTGATACATATTGTGTCTTTAATAAAAAACTTCGTGTTCATCGATGCATAAGTTGTACTCAGTGTTTCGTAATGAGCTATACCTCAAATCTTTTATTTCAAATATTTATTATTTTGTCTTATATATATATTAATAATAAATAATTTCATGAATAAATTAATATACGAAAAAGTAGTTTTCTATTTCATATTTCGGAATCACAAATTTGATTTTTCCAGAATCTAAATTTTGATCATGTGGCTTTATTTACATTCTATAGTTCGACTCCACGAATGATGTATAATATAAAATTAGTTCTAATCGAATTAAAATAAATCTTAAATTTATGTATTAATATTAATTTAAATATTCATAACAATAAGTTTAAATTATTTTTTAGTGAGTACTTATTATATATTCTTTTGAAGGAAAATAATTAGAAGATAGAATAGAATTGTGTATTCTATTATTAATATAAAATATTTTATGTAAACATTTAATTTTAATAATTTTAATAAAAAACTTTTATAATAAATAGTTTTGATATTAAAAGTTTACATAAAAACAATAAGAATACTAAATAATGTATCAACATATTGTTTTTTAATATTTGTATTTTTTTATTCTTATAGTATCTACAGTTTTAAAAAATTTATGATGGTTCGTTTTCAAACTATGACACCACAAGAATATAAAACAAATCATCGAAATTTCAAGATAATATATGGTTTTTATCCTACGCCTTTTGGAAATTGTTTAATCGGCATTACTAGTACTGATAATGCTATTATATATCTAGGATTTGTCGACAAAAGTAACGAAGAAGCGTTAGCTGAATTAAAAAGCAATTGGCCTTTTTCCGAATTGATTAAGAACATTGGAAATAAAATAAATGAAATTATAGAAAAAATTTTTTTCGAACAAATGTCTACAAATGATTCTATTTTGGTTCTTATGAAGGGTACAGAATTTCAAATAAAAGTTTGGCAGGCTTTGATGTTTATATCAGATGGTACAACTGTTACTTATGAACAGATTGCGCAAAATATAGGTAAACCAAAAGCTGTACGTGCTGTTGGAAATGCGATAATGAAAAATTATATTGCATATTTAGTGCCATGTCATCGTGTAGTAGGAAAATCTGGTAGTAATAAATATAAATGGGGAACGAAACGTAAAGAAGATCTTTTGATACATGAACGTAAATATATAAACATTTGAATTTATTTTAAGCTTTGGTCTTTTTTTTTATAAGTTTTGTTATTTAAATAATATTTATCTTATTATCAGCATAAATATATAGATTTTTTTTTTATATCAAAATTTGAAATTTGTATATATTATAAAATGAAAAATTGTTTATTTTTTTATATTAAAAATTTAATATTAAATTACAAATAATTGAAACATTATTAATTAATTAAATTAAATAAAAATTAAATAAAATATTATAAAGAAAAGCAATTATTATTTAAAAAAAATTATTTTATTATCCCTAGTATATAAATATGCAAGATAAATTATATACATTTTTAAGATAATATTTAAGTTATCAAAAATATTTTATACATACATAAATTATATGATTAACATAATTAATTTTATTGCATTTCTGTATAATATAATAGGAACATTATAATGTTAAGATGATCTTCAGAATTAAATAATTTTAAAGATGATAATATCAATTAGATATATATATATAAAGTTTAAGTTTTATATTTGCATTCAAATAATTATTAATATAATTTTTGTATAAAATTATAGCATCCTCTTAATGTTTTATAGTAATATACAAAGTATTCTTTTACTTAATTAGCAATATACAAAATATTAATCATCACAATTTTAATAAATAAATATTGAAAAAACTTAAATGCAGAATGATACATATTTGTGAAATTTTAATATAATTTCTTTTTAATTTACAAATCTTTCAGATGTCAAAATAATAAAGACTATAAATTTATGACTTTTTTAAATTAAATAAAATTAATTAATAATAATTGTTAAAATTAAAGAATTGACAATGAATAACATCAATAATTTGGCATCTGATAGACTTATTGTTAAACACACTATGACTGAAGAAGTATTATCTACATTGTAAACATTATTGTATTATGAATTCTATACTAATGAATATATATGTATAATGTTATTTTATGTAACATATATGTACACACACACACACACACACACACACACACACACACACACACACACACACACACACACACACACACACACACACACACACACACACACACACACACACACACACACACACACACACACACACACACACACACACACACACAGAGAGAGAGAGAGAGAGAGAGAGAGAGAGAGAGAGAGAGAGAGAGAGAGAGAGAGAGAGAGAGAGAGAGAGAGAGAGAGAGAGAGAGAGAGAGGCGCACGCGCATAATATAAATATAAAAATGAGTTATAAAAGTATTTTATAAAAATGTAAATTGTTTCATACTATTCATTTATAAAGAAAAATCTTATTTTAGATACAAATATATTTGCTTATGTTATTTGTAAAAATTGATATTAAATTTAATCTAATTATTATGTAAAAATTATAAAAAATTTATTGTTATTGATTTTTTAAAAATAATCTTAAGAAACTATATTATTAAAATTAATAATTTTATATATTGTTTTAAGTTTTCAATTTCATTTTCAATTTTTTTGAAATAAATTAATAAATATGTATTATATTATGAAAAAGTAATATTAATTTTTTCTTTTAAGTACAAATTTATGGAATATATATACGTATTTTGTTATTGGTGAACCATTCTATATACTATTATTAATTCAGTCTCATTAATTGGTTAATAGTTGTAATTGTATTTACTCATTTGATTTAATATATAATTGAATAATTAAAAAATGTATTAAAATCAAAAATTATTGTACATGAATTTCTTTGGAGTTTCCTAGCAAGATATAATTTTCTTTTTACTATTATTTGTATCTTACAAGGCAGTGTTTGGTGAAAATTTGATATTTGAATGAACATTCAAAAGATGCATCATTTAAGTGGAAATACGTAAATATCTTTATTATTTATGAAGATATTTATAAGAATGTAAATAATGGAGATATCTAGATATTTTCATTTACATATTGCATTGTATATTATAATGCATCTTTTAAAACAAGTATATTTGTATTACTGATATTAATATACTTGTCTATATTAAAAATTAAAAATATTTAAATATTTTTATATTTCTTTAAGTCAGTCAGTAATATAATAATTTTTTAAATATATACTTCATGTATAATATTTACTTCCTCAATCATTTTTAGTTAGTAATCTTAATAAAATTTAAAAAACTTTTATAACTTCACTTCAAGACAATAATATTTTGTTGTTCTGTGTCTTGCATTCATTCACTAAATTAATTATTATTATTGACAGTATTGATACTCAAATACATGTATAAATATTTTTAAAAAACGCAATTACCATTATAAATACCATAAAACTATAAGATGCAGTGATTTTATGTGAAGCAAATGATGGAATATTATTTCCTGATATATTAGTGGTACCTGTTACATAAAATAATCAATCTTATTATAAATTGTATAATGTATAATATAATTTATTAATAAATAAAAATAATGTGATTTCTAAAACCTGAAATTCTCGATCGCGGAGTAGTGGCGATTCTCATTATTGGATTGTGAGGAATTGGTTTCATTGGTGTTGGTGCAGGACTTGGGGAATTTCCATAACATTGACCTATTTAATTATATTAAATTATTAGATGTGTATTTTTAATATTAAATATTAATTATGAATTTAGAAACTCACCTTTCTTATATAGACGCATTCCTTCTTTTTTAGGATCAATATTTCTCATACAATGATCTCCCGCTTCTTTGATATAGATTTCTTCATCATTTACAATTAAACCAACAAAACATTCGTTAGTACTAGTATCGTTTCTCATAGTATATGTATACATTACACCTTTTTCTTCCCATTGTCCTAAGCATAAGTATGCTCGTTCTGAAACAATTTTTTTTTATATGATATGGTATTTTATATACTATACCGGTAAATATTTTAATAAATTATCATTAATTTTGAAAATACCTTCATAAAGTTCTCCAGATTCACAATCAGTAACTTTAAAATACATTATTTCACGAGTGTTACAATTACTACTTAATTCAGCACACATTCCTGATAAATCAGTTATCATTCCCATATATTCTCCAGTAATCGGGCAAGGTGATTCTACTGCACGTTCAACGCCTAATTTTAACAATATTTATCTTAATATTATTGTTTTATTGAGATATAAAATTTATATATTTATTTCTTCTTTTTTTTTAAATTGACTTACGTGCTTGTGTCATCCAAACAGGCTTATCTAAAGGATTATCGCACAATGAGGGTTTATAAACTGGGCTTAAAAGTACACCTGCATGAAAAATTTGTTATTTCATAAATTAAATGATTTAATTAATATTTATGAACATTCGATATAATTATCTAAAAAATAAATACCTATTGCAAATTCTAATACATTTTCACTTCGTTGCCTCATCATTAAACATACGTAAGCTGCTTGTTCACTAGAAATATTTTTTCTTTTAGAAATTTTAATAAAAACAAATTATTTTAATATTTTTTTTATTCATTGTATGTTACCATTGATTTTTGGAGTAAACGATATAGCGGCCAGTTTCTTCGTTAGAATCAACGGTAATAAACGTATAACTATTATACCCATTAAGATCAGTGAAAGTCATAGTACCATTAACAATAAGAGATTCTTCCCATAGACCTTGTGCCCATTTTGGAAATCTAATTTAATATTTTTCAATTAATTAAATATAATATAAAATTATTGTAATATTAAAAGATTATTAGAAATTGTAATTAATTAATAGTTACAATATGTAAAATTTTATTTATTAAAAATAATATACTAACGTTGCTACATGAGTCTTCACATAATTTGGCATCTTTTTTTGATTTGGAACTTTACTAAGGATTAATGTTTCATATCCACTAGTGGAATTATCTAGATCTTGTGTACAACTGGAATCACTGCTGAGTGCCATATATGTCTTTCCTTTTTTATTGTCAACATGAAATAACTAAAAAGAAAAAAAAATTTAATGGAAGAAATATTTTAGAAATATTATAAAATATTTTTAACTTACCCCACATCTATACTGTGGTCTACCTTCATAAGTCGCACTGTTATCCATCAAAGCAAAATAAATAGAACCATTTGGACCAGGCCAATTGCCTAAGCAATTAAATGTAAGATTTGCTAAAAACAAATGAATTACAATAAATGAATTTTTTCAAATATATTAAAAAAAAAGAAAAAAAGAAAGAAAAAAAAGGAAAATTACTGTAAGATTCAAAGGTGCATCGATTAAAGTGTAATCTTAAGATTGAACCATCAGGACAATTGTTAAAAGAAGATGAAAAGCTATTACATTCAATAGTTTTATCGGATCCATTATTGAGATTATATGTAAAATGATACTGGCCAGTTATTGGACAATATTCATTTCTAATAGGAACATTTCCAATTTCTCTAGTACCTATATAAACAGTAAATCACATAAATTAAATTATGTTAATATATAATATATAAATATTAAATTATGATGAAACAAAATATTCATAGAATTTTTTTAAATTTAAATACTTATTATTTCACTTACGATATAAAATGGATGTCGAATTTAATTTATCACAAGAAATCAAAGCAGTGGCTTCTGAAGTGTAACATCTGTTTAAATCTTCAGAGAATACTTCTATAACATTTCGTGATCTTCTTGATAATCGAAAGCATCGAATGCAGTCACCATCACCATATCTAAAAAAGATGTAAAATGATTTTCAGTTTACTGCTCAACTTATTTGAAAAAGAATAATAATGAAATTTTTTATATTATTAATCTGTTAATCCATTTTTTAAATAAAAAATTAATTTTAATGAAAAATTGAAAATTAATAAAATCGAATTATTTTTATCTTGCAAATATAAATATATTTTTTATATAAATATTTAATATATGTTTTAATTATATAAGTTTTATATATATATATATATATATATATATAAAATAGTAACAATAACTATTATGATAATAATACATAAAAATTAGAGAATCTCTAAATTTAGAATCAAAATATTAGCAATATATAATTTATTTTTTTTCAGTTAAAAATTAAATAAATTAATCAATAAAATTTTTATATTATTTTAAATTATATATCATTAATTAAAGTAATATCTGCAGCCGACATTTCTGCCGGAATCTGGTTTATTTCCATCCCAGACATACTGCAGACGTCGAGGTATCCCTAAGGATACATTAAATGTGCAGTAACTCAGTTACGGATTTGGTTACAATTTAACTTTTATGGAATTGTATCTAAATTGACAAACTAACTAAAATAAATTCTTTAAAATTTATATTATATTTAATACAAATATCAAAATACTAATATTAATATTTGGAACTAAAATTTTTTTAATCTAAATTATGCTATTTACCACATATTTAAACTATTTATAATTTAAGCTATTTATCACATTATATCTTTATTAACATAAAAATTTTAATTTTCTTTAATATATATATATATATATATATATACACACATTCAATTTTTGCTTAATTTAAACATGAAAACAGGAAAAGAAAAATTATTATGAATAAATATATTTAATAAATTTATAATATATAATCTTTTTTTTAAATATATTTAATTAATTTTATTTTTTAAATATAATTTATTCTATTCTAACTAACAAATTATCATTAAAATCAAGAGATAATCGAAACTGAATAAATGTTATCATGAAATAAGGTAAATTGTAACAGTTTATGATTATTCGAGTTAAATTACTCGATTCAACATGGACTCACCTGTCCATTAGCAACACGTTATCGCCGACCCTCCTATGGCAATAACCCCACACGGGAACAGCGTTGAACGTGATGTTGATAGTAGAATATTGAATAGGTTCGTTGCTTGTATCTTTTCCGCTCACCTGTGTCACGAACTCACCCTGAAATTCCGCGGGAAAATAACAACCGACCATGAAGAGAGGGTCGTAACCTTGAAGAGCATCGTCGCTTGTGATTACAGTTGCATCTATAAATAAATGAAGTCAAAGTTTAATTTAAACAAAAATTTAATTTAATTATGTTTTTCAAAAAAATTAAAAATTGAAAATTTTTGGCTTCCTTAATATATCAGATTGATCCAATGAATTGATTATAAAAAATTAAATTTTGAGATTGCAAAAAATTAAGAAAAATCATAGCGCACAATTATTTATGAGATAATTCATTGCATAAAATTGCAAAAAAAAAAAGAATTCAATATTGAAGATTCAAAGAATACTTATGAGATATAAAGATATAGATAAAATAATGGTGTATAATAAGTTAAGTTCTAGAATAAATTTTCTTAATTAATTTTCACAATATTTATTGTTTTCGTAGAATAGATCAATACAATTGAGTAGAATTGAAATAATTGTAAAATGAATTCCCATGGACGAGATCAGTTAAAGGTTATGTGAACGACCTTCAACAGGAAGGCTCGGAATTAATTTAATACAGTGTGAAAAAAGATCATAATCGATCTTCAATTGCACAGATTAATTAAATTTTATAAAATTATTTAAATTTATATTTTTCTGATGATTCCATTAATTGTTTAGTGATATTCTATATTTAATTTTATTTATATTGTTCAATGATTCATTTGAATGCAAATTGATCAATTGTTCATTTAATTTTTAATAATTTAGAAGAGAAAAAAAGTGGAAATACAAAAAGAAGTGCATCAATATTGTTGATATTAGCGCGGTGAACAAATCGCATTCCACCTTATTGCCCACATGTCGTGCAGCTAACGATCCATGAATGGTCATTAACGTTAGCATTAAATGGTTACAAAAGCAGGTGCTACTATAACAGGTGGACTACTGGAGAAACTTTTCAACGAAACATAATACTATTGCTTTTTTTAATTTATTCCACTTGCTATCTATTTGCATAAGAGGATTTATTTTCTTTAATTTAAAATTCTTTTATTTTTCTTAAAAGAAATGTTTTCATTGAGTCTTTGTCATTAAGAAAGAATTATATAATGACAATAATCATATTGTTCATTATCTTAGAAAGATCTGATTTTATTTTTAAATGAATAGTATTTATCTGATTTTTTTCATTAGAATTTTTGTAATTAAAACTATCTCATTTTTCTGATTATAAATCTATTTTCTTTAAAGATAGATTTTTCTTTCTTTTTTATTTTTTATTAATTTATTTGATATTCATTTAGTTAATATATTTTTTAAGATCATTTGAAAGATTAATTAAATAAAACAAAAAAAATTTGAAAAAATTGATATCTCACTATTCTTAAATAATCATTGATTAAAAATTTTTCATATGATTTAATCAGATTAATTAATGATTTTTTCTTCACATATTATGCAAATCTGAATGCAACAGAAAAAATCGTTCAGATGAGTCATTTGCTTGGCCATGCATATGAATATGACTACCAGACGGCTGCAAAACAGCCGTTCAAATTTAGATTCGTGTATTTCTTTTCTGATAATTTATACACACCCACATTTGATATTTATTTTTATTAAACATTTCAATAAAAATATGTATTTAAATGTTGTTATTATTTAATATTTGATATTTAATATTCAAAATAATCAGTATTTAATTTATTTACTTAATATTTGTATGTAGTACATGTTATTTAAAATTTTCAGTATTAGATATTGAAAATTAATATTTAATAATTAAAACTTATTATATAACTTTGTATTTAATATTTATAATATATATATAAATAGGTATTCAATATTTAGTATGAATATTTGATAATCTAATTGGTATTCGATATTCGATGTTGAATTCGCGGTTTTTTATTTTATTTAGTTATTTCATCATTTGATACTTATTTTATATTTAATATTTGATATTTGAATTCAAAATTAATCTCTTAACATTATGATAAAAACTTATAAATATTCTCTTTATATAAGCTGTAGCTATACTCAATACTCAGTTATCATTTGATAATAGTCATCGATATCTAATATTTTTCTAAGCTAAAAATCTAGGAAGAAAGAGAAGAAATGTCGAATGGAGAAACGGTTAACTTCAGTTCACTATGATATAACAATGAAAGGACAGCTTAGCTCCATTTCTATAAACGAATATAACAAAAGAAAGTCCGTGAATAAGAACGGTCACGTTGGACTCTATTTAGCTTGGCGAACTCGTAGAGAAGGTGCGCCAACACCACGGCATGGGATCGACGGCGTTATGAGTCCTCACCGGGGTTTGGTTCTCAGGAACCTGAGACCATAGAGTTTAGTCGTATATAATGCACAGAGAAGAACGCGACAAGCATCGCGAGAAGGAATGTGAGGAACAAGCTGCTTTGCTAAGGTATTACGCCCCTCCTTCATTCCGGAGCACACACGTATACGGACACAACTGTCTATACACATTGTCTCTTTTTCCTTTCCACTCAAGAATTCGTCTCGTTCCTGTATATCGTATCCAGCTTTTTTTCTATTTGTCTTAACTCTAGTTTCTTCCATTGATCAGCTATATATTATATTATCAAAGAGATGATAGTCCCTTATTTAGTCCCTAAGGACTAAAATTAAAAAGGATTATTTTTTAGTATTCCTATTTTGTTAATTGTATATTATGTATAAGTAATTAGTTGAAAAACATTTTAGGTTTGAATATTTTTAAAATGAAAATAGAAATTGTAACAATAAAAAATAAATATTTATAATAAAAGAGATAAAAATTAAGAACAAGCAATAAAAGAAATAGATGAAACAAAAAGGAAATTTTAAGAACTATTTAATTAAGTATATAAGTATATAGGAATTAAGGAAATACATGAATAAAATATACATATATCGCGTGCTTTTTTTATGAAATCTTTATCAATTATGTTAACTATGAATTATAAATCTCCGATTCATTTCTTTTATCTCGTTAGAAATTTAAGTTGCTTGTTCGAAACATTTCGCATGACACATCACGCAGATGTTACCTTTTCTGGTATGGAAAAACGAATATTTCAGGATGATAATAAGTGCAACGAGTGCAGCGAGTACAGCAAGTACAACTGAAAAAACACGATCACTATAAATTATATATTTATCGATTCGTCTATGAGACAAATTCTGAAGAGTTTTCCTTAATTAGAAGCAGATATCTTCTTTTAAATTGAATTCTTATTTTTATTATTTTTATTATTTTATTATTATTCATCTTTAATAAACTTTGGCATTTAATTTTTTTAAAAAAATTCATATTTTGGAACATTCGATCCTGTAAAAATTCGATATTCGATCATCAATACATTGAATATTTAATATTTAGCGTAGAAATATTTTTTAAATGTTTTTAAATATAATAATAAACTTTGAAAACTGAAGAAAAAAAAATCTTTAAAAGCGCTTATCGTCCTTCAACATTCTTTAAAATCGTTGAAATTTTTCTCCCCTTTGATCTTGATTAGGGCTCGGTTTTTACGTGAATACCTATGTTGCCTCGTTGCCACGTAGTTTACCTTCGTAAACCGGAAACGTGCTATTAGCCAGGATTCTTGTTTTACCATGATCACGTGTTCTTTTATAATTGATGCTTTTTGTGTTCATCAACCTTTCTTTTTTTTCTTCGCGACTTACATGCGTTTGAATGAGAAAGTATGCGAAAGAATAGCAGGATAACACGATGGATCCTCCGAAACAGGTTGTTTAATTGCATCAACCAATGTTCGCCGATGTGTAACTTGCTCGTTTCAGCCCTCGAGTTTCTATTTTCATAAACCGTTGCCTCCTTATTCATGGATATTCATCAACTTTTATGACTTGTGCATGTATTTTAGAAACTTTCATTTTACCGGTCTAAAATTAACAATTATAATGTAAACGGAACTTTATAAACTGTTTTTCTATATGACTTACACTCATTTTGAGAAATCTTAATGAAAAATTTAAGAAATTATAAATTTTATTAAAGAATTATATTAAAGAAAAATGTATTGAATATTATGTTTATAAAAATTAAGAATTACATTATTTACCTTTTTTACCTTTATATTCTTTTTTTTCGATCAATTCTGTTTTAATAATAAATTTTTTGATTTTTTCATTTTTGTTAATAGATATTATTTATAGCAATAATATGTAATATATATATTATATTATATATATAAAATATCATATATAATATCAAAATTTTGTGATTATATATAAATGTGACACTATAATATTTTTTTTTTTTGTAATAGTGATAATGGCGATAAAAATTTTTTTCGAAACTTTATAATTAAACTAGTAATAAATGTAATAATAATATATTTCATTAGGAGTAATATAATATTTGTTTCAAAACTTATTTTCCAGTATTTTCAAAAATGATAATTGTAGTAATTGTTTTTAACAAAAATGCAATTATGCGAAAATGCAACAAGCAATTCTTTTTCATCTATTGAATAACTAGACGATCAATTGCAACGAAGTATAACATGTGGCTTCACGCTTTCTGAAGTTGATCTACGAGGTGAAAATTGTAAAGAAGAACGAGGTCTTTCGTTTCCTTTCAGATACCATTAATACATCATATTGTTACATATACGGGTATATGAAATTTTTATGAAACAATCGTACGGATGTCATGTATATTTTTTTAAAATCAAAAAGAAATATCTCATATTTTTCAACTTATAATTGTAATTTTTAAATTTTTTTAATTATCTTATACGAGAAATCTGTGAAAATATAAAACATAAAAAAAAAATTAAAGCAGAATTAAAAAGAAATCAAATCATTATTAAATTGTAATGTAACTATAAATATAAAAATGTCACTGGAAGTCCATGTTGAAAGTTCATATTCTTTAAAATACAACCATGAATTAAATTTTTTTCTCTCAAGAAAGATCTCGCCGGAAGTTCATCCTCCCAAATGATACCACTCTTATACCCTTTTTTCTCATAAAGTCTGTACGAACAAAATCGTTCGATGACCGTTAAAAGATTTTAATCGTGCAATAACGTCTGGATGTACCAAGAAAATCGCCAATGATCCACATCCGGTGGTCCATCGTCGGTTTGCTTTCTTCCCTTCTTTTTCGAGGTCAATGCGCTTGCAAAAAGTGACCTTGTACGATCCTGATGGGATGCTCTCCTTCGAGTCAGGATCGAGGCCCACTTTGTACACCATCTGGCTCGACTGGCAAGATAGTTATGGTTGCCTCATCATCCTTAATACGAAATAACCGCTGGCTGATACAGTGTCTAATTATAGTTGTTGCTTTTCCTTTTTGTAATGAAATCTTGAATCTTTTTTAGTGCATTCATCTTCAGAATTATTCTTCTTTTCTTATTTTTATTTGTAGATTATAAATATTAATTTATAATATCTGTGATTTATTAATAAAAATTATTATATTAATAAAAATCTTTGAAAATTTAGAATCACTAAATATAAATGACAAATTAAACTAATGATATATTTTTGTGGAATTAAACAAATTTTAATTATTTTTTGTAATTTTCAAAAAATATTTTGCAAATTTTTAATTTATATGTTTTACTATTGTAAAATAATGTAGAAAAATCCATTTTATATTTCTATTTTTTTTGGAAAAGTTCAAAATTTTTATACTTTTTACATAGAATTAATTATTTTGAGAAGCTAAAAGAACTAGGCAAAAGTGAATTTATATTAAAGAAATAATAATGTAACGGAGTAATAATCTCTATCATAAAATTCAAAGTTCGAACGATTCTATAATATAATTAATCATCCATTATCGACACATTTATTTATAATTTTTTTTTAACAAGTAAATCATTAATAAGACGGATGTTTCGAAAGTAGGGGTAAAGGGAATTAGCCAATACTGATTCTCTCTCGACAAACGCGAGCAGAATTGTTATTCTACGTCCAGTCAAGTCTTTTTCTAAATATAATCGGCTGGTTTCCGGTCGTGCAGCAGCACCAGACGAGAAGTCGAAAACTATAAATACTTGTCCAGTGGTACATGCACAACTGCAGGAAATCGTGTCTTCTTACATATATTCAACAATTCCTCTTTGTTGATGAATGAACGATTGTTCTAACATTTTTTTATGAATCTTATTAACTTGTAGATTATAAGTATTTACTAGACAGTTCAATAAACTAACGAGTGAATTTTTTAAAAATGATTTACGTTATCAATATTTTTTTTCTTCTATTAAATATAGATATCTTTTGAAAACTAAAAAAAAAAAAAAGAATAATTAAAAATATTAGGAAAATAAAAAGTAATAAAAAATTGAAAAATATAATAGAAAATAATAAAAAATAGAAAGATGAATGAAAATACTTAAAATTTTTTAAAATTAATAATAGATGATTTTGAAAATTAAAAAAAAAGAATGCTGTGAGACAAAATCAAGAAAATAAATATTATATATTGAAAAAATATAAATTTTTTTTAAATTAAATTTTTTTCAATTTCAATATTTCTAATTAATTCTTTTACAATTTCAAAATTTTACTTACTTTTCAAAATTTATTTAAAAATTGAAATAATTAAATAGTTCCATATAAATATCCATAATATGTAATAACCAGATGCCGTCTAGACTGGCTATTAGAAACCCTGCGGGCAGGATGTTCGTTCTTATACTTAAGGAAGAAGAAATCCATCATATATAGAATACTTTCGCCTTCCTTTTTCCGTTCTTGGTATACAACTCACAGTCATGGTCTTGTTAACGAACTGCCAAGAATGCATTGGAAAGAGATCCAGATAACATCGTTTTACATTATCGAATGCACTGCTTGGAAATATCGATTCTCGGCTATCTTTCAATTACAACGTTAATTAATGCTAAATAGTATCAAACATATAATGTTATAATTCATACAATTAACTAATTGCTCAAAGTTATAGAGATCTGTAATATATACTATCATTATTTTACCTATAATTGTAGATTTTATTGATTTTTTTTTCTATGAAACTTGATATTAAAACATTCTTAAAATTTTAAATATTTAAAAATATTCTTTTACATTTATTAAAAATCAAAAATAGTTTCTTCAAATTTTTCGTAATTTAAAGAAATGCTTTCTCTTATTTTATATGATACAAAAAATACAATTGCATAAAGAATGAAATTCTTATCTAAATCTTTACGTTTTCGTTTCGATCAAAGAGAACATTCAGCGAAAAAAAAAAAGAAAATTATTGAGAAATATCTAAGTATAAACTTGACAAATTGATGAAGAATTCGTTGAACATTCAAAAAAGTTCAAAATTTCAAAAAAAATTTCAAACATGCCAATATCATTTTATTCATCTTAATCACAACGAAACTTATCATTTTTATTGAAATAATATACCAATAATATAATGTACTTAAACTTTCATCTTGTGGCAATATGAAATTTTTATCGATTCGTATATTTTCTGATATTATTTAAAAATACATACCTATTAATTAAAAAATATTAGCGATAATGCTAGAAACAATATTTAAGCACTTATATTTTGCGCAGAATTAGGTTAGGATAGCTTACAATATAAATAATAATATAGCTAAATATGAAGTAACTATATTTAAAATAACTATTTTTTTGTATTTTATTTTTTTTTTAAATTATTGATGAATACTATCATTTAAACTCAATTTCATTTTAATTTTTATTTTATCTATTTCAAAGTTATAAGAATTTATTTCTAAGTTTTTATTCCAATTTTTTTTTATTCTTCACTAATATTAACATAAATATATTTTAATAAAAAAATAAGAGTGAAAATCGAAATGAAGACGAATTCACAAATAATTTTGAAATTGCACAGAGAAGCTGCACGACAGGGTAGTTAACCTAAATTTATTTCGACATAATAACACACTTCAAACTTTTCTCCATCCAAGCTTCCCGGACCACCCAGCATGAAATTTTACGACATCACGTTATTACACGTTAATTTCCACTCGATGAAGATTATATGATATACGTGTACATTTGACATAATTGAAATTACATTAAATGCAATCGCATTTTGATAATACAATAATTATCGTATAAATTGTCGATCATGCTAATTTTCGATTGATCGAATTTTCGATTTGTATGTTTATTCGATTGGATTTTATTCGATATCTACTTCTTTTGTTAATGTTTTTGATTATATAAATTTTTTTTAAGTTAAATGTATAAATAAAAATTTATAAATAAAAATTTCGAAATTTGAATTTGATGCACTGATATCACTTATTAAATTTTATTTTATTGCCAAATTGAAATATTTGAGAAAGTTTTATCATTTTCTTCTTTTGAATAATTTTTACTTTCTTTTAAATAATAATTTCAGAACAGTTAATTATCAAAAATTCATTATTTTATATTATTTTTTAAAATACATATTTTCGGAAAGAACAGAATTAAAATTATATTTTTAATAATATTTAAAATTATATAATAATTATATTATATTATTATATAAAATTATATATAATAATTATATTATATTATTAAAATGTCGATAAGATTTTAAAATCTCAATTTAAAATCTCGTTTTGAGTATTTAAAAACATTTTTAAAATTTGTTAAAACCTTATATATTTTTTCCCGAATCATTCAAGTGTAAAAACGGATAAATTCACATGAAAAACGAAAAACGAAAAAATGATGCAATGAAAAGTCGAATATTTAAAGTCCATCTGTCTCGTCGTTAAAATGTCGTGACACGTGGTCGCACCTGGTTGTCGTCGAAAGAGGCAGTCAAAATGCCATGTGACTCAACGCACTGACAGGAGGCAGAAAAAGCCTGAGATCGCAGTAGATAGAAGCCTGTGAGAATAAAGAGGAAAGAAGCATCAAAAATGCAGGAGAACATTGTTAAAGAATATCCGGCCGATATTCGACATATGTCCGAAACATTGGCTCCAGTTCGAACACGATGGAATCATCGAAATATTTGAAGGTATGTTAGCTGAAGATATAGCAGCTAATTTATTCTAAAATTATAATTATATTTTTTTTAAATTTAAGAAAATTTTAATAATTATTAATTAAAGATATTTAAAATATATTTTTTTTATTATTGTTAGAATGAAAAATATATTGTTACAATACATATATTGTTAAAATATATCAGTAAAATATCTTAAGATTTTGATGACACATACATGATACATACATAATAACTAATAATATTTAATAGTTGATGTATATATGATTTTGGTGAAATTTATATATATTATTTTTTTCTTGATTTTATTTTTATAATTTGTATTTTTTAAAAATATTTCAATTTTTTTTCAAATTCTAAATTTCAAAATAATTTTATTAAAAATCGATTCTCATTCCATTATAATTCAGGATCCAATCTTTGATTTGTGATAATTTTCGTGAGGATAACCTCAAAATTCATATATTTTTTGTATATGTGGTATAAAAAACTGAGGTGACTAGGAATCGTTGTTCTGAGGTAAAGGAACGGATATCTTTCGATCTATCGCGTTCTTTTTTTGGAACGATTGTCGTGTCCCTTGGTGAATAATCGTCCAGACACAAAGGAATATATATATTCGATACAATAGAATTCTAACGCCCACGGAAATAGTGGCGGAATCTATATTTCATAATTGGAATCTTCATTTTATGACAATTCCAGAATGTGTTCAGAAAAATGAATAGAATAAAAGAATTTTTCCTTCTAATATCTAAATTCTGTTAATATACTTAATCCGTCTTTTGATTTTACAAAAATTATACAAATATTAGTTTTTGATTTGTGAATAAAGCAATATTTATTACTTTATAACTTGAATAAAAGAGATTTATGGCAAAATTTTTCAGAAAAAATTTTTTTATTAATTTTATATATATTTTTATTATATAATTTTATATTATGAATATTATATAATTGTTCTTTCTATTATTTAATTGAATTTATATCAATATTTAAATAAAAGACAAAATTATTCAAAATATTATTATTAATTATTCAAAATATTATTATTAATTAATTAGCAAATATTTATTATTATATTATAAATTAATAAATGAAATTTATTTTATATAAGATATGATATGTAACATACACATACTATATTGAGAAATTAAACTAATTAATGTTATTAGAAATCATTTGAAATTAAATAATCAATTTAATCATATATTTTAGCATCAATATTTAAATTTTAAAATAAAACATACAATGATTATTTTGATTTCTGAAAAGATTATTGGATTTTATATATATATATATATAAAATATATAATCTTAAGAGAAAAATAAAATAAAATATAAATATTTTCATTAAAGTGTTAATATTAATCTTGACATAACCTATATTTACATATAAAATGACAATGAAAAAAAATTAAACTAATTGATGTAATTAAGTAAAAAAATAGAAGAAATGCAATTAGTGACTCGATTTTTATTAAATGAGATGGATCGTTTTGAAATATTAATAGATATCTCACTTCCTGCCTCTCAACTACAACTTTCAAAATGTTTCTTGTTCTTATATAGTCGATCTTTAATATGCGTCTTAACGATTCAACAATTCACAGCTGCGATTACTTAACTGCCGTTAGTTATATTTAGAGATGTTAATTGGAACTGCAAATCTCGATAGACACAATCAACTATTAAAATCAGCCGCGTCAAAACACAAGTTACATGCGTGCCGCTAATTCTCAAGCGAGAAAGGAGACATTAGTTGAATGACCTTGTGCTAGAGATCGTTCAACTTTTTATGGAATCCTTTGAAAACTTTATGAATCTATAATTTTATATAAAAACAATTTATTTTGTTTTAAGTAAGTCTTATTTCCAAATAGCATATTCGTGAGAAGAGATATATTTTGCCCATGAAATGTTTAAATTTTTAAGAATGTATATAGAGATATTTATAGGTTAGAATGTTTTATTTGAAATATTCTATTATATTCTGTTATAATGATCGTTGAACTCTGTGATACTTTGGAAACAATATGAAGATAATTGCAGTTCGCATTTGTAATTTACCATAAATTTGCCTCAAATTGCAGGTTTAAAAAACTGGGACAAGAAAGAATATTATTATTTATAATTAAAAGAAATAACTTCTTACAAAGGATAATTATTAAAAGATTATGTGACAACATTGTCTTGGTATCTTTCTTATTGAACATATATATTAAAACTTCCATACATATTATAAAAACATATTATTATCGAAATTTTGTTTTTCTTGTAAATGAGACTTTTTACTTAAAGATAAGGTATATATATATAATTATATTATGTTATTATATCTTATTATTAAATAAGAAAAATGCAATTCATCGCATCTTCTGATGCAGAACAGATTACTGTTTGTAATAGATAAAAGTATTGGAAGCGAATGTTGAACTTCTGAGAACTTTCAATCTGATTGATAAGATAATGAATGAAGTCTTGAACAAACGAATGGAACGAACATCCGCTAATTCTTTGACAATAGGAATACAAAAATATATATGTCAATGAAAACAAGGATCATGTTTCGTAGATACTTTATGGACATCTTATAAAACACATTATCTATCAGATAGCTTAGAGAATCTTAGAACGAATATAAAGAGCTTGAAGAAATTATTTGAAAGAGATTTTTCTGAAAAATAAGACATCTAATTTTTATTCATAAGTATACTTATTTTTAAATTTGAGAAAAATTGGAAAATTATTATAATTTTTAAAAAATTAAAAATAACATTTTTATCTTATCGAAATTCTAAAAACTTTTTAATCGTTTTTTAATTTTCAGAATTTAATCAAATTATTTGATTTTAGATAAAACCGAATCTCAATTCTAGTTCAATAACTTATATATCTATCGATTACCAAAAAATTATAATCTCTTCCGTTAAAAACTTTCCAAACGAAAAAATCTATGAATGATCCAATCACATAATAATATAATATAAATCAACAATTATTCTATTTCACACAAATCTATATTGCCAAAGAGGAAACCCGTCTGACTAATCACAGTGGAAATAATCGTTAAAAGAGAAATTACCATATAAATATTCCAAGTGACTCATAAACATCCTTCGAGTATGCCACGTTTCACCGTTTCTTCCACCTCCGCCTATGAAATACCAAAGGGATTTCGCAGGTTAACGAGACCATGATAATCTACACGGCGGAATCGAATACACTGACCTGAAAATTATCAATGAATCGTGCGTGGAAACGGGAATACGTGCGAATACGAAGAAATTCTCGGCAGGAGGAAAGAGAAAAAGAAGGGATCCAAGAAAAGGACGGCAGGGTACAGGTGCCGCGCCCTGTTGAACCTCCAGTTCGACTTCTCACAGTCGATTATGTATTCATGAGTGTTTGAGAAGGAAGAAAAAGGAAAAAAAACATAGTAGTCTCGTTCGATACAAAGGAGATTCCTTTTTAGGCAAAGATATAGATAAAAGCTACACGACATCGTTGGAAGTTTGCACTAAGAGATGCAACACGAATGAGAATAGAATTGTTCTAATCTAATTTAATCTAATGTTCTAATCTAAAAAATTAAAAAAATTAATAACACAGAAAATACAGAAAGATGTTTTGAAAAAAAATTAATTGTAAAAAAAATTCATTTATATCATTTATTGAATTTATTAAATATTTTATATATTTTCTATTTTTTTTTTTTTTAATAGAATTATTAAATTTTTTTCATTCTTTGTTTCATGAGATTTACGTATTATAAGAAATCCACATTATAACTGGACACGCATTGTTCAAGTAATATTCTCACGACTCGAATGTATTCTCATGATAGCTATATACCGGATAAATATAATCCGCGTCAAGACACTCGTCTAGCCTGTCCTATTCTAGCCTAGCTCAGGCATCCGCGGATTACAAGAGACTTCCGGTCTACTCTTTCTGATGGTCATTGTTGCACTGGGCAGAGAGTGTGACGACCTCGACAGCCTCGATCCGCTTTTTCCAAAGCGTCTTCTCTTCTCTGTAAGATGGATCTCTGTATCGCCATGGAATTACTCTTTTCGAGATTCGATTTAGAAATACGAATGACACGAAATCATCGAGATATCGAGAATTTTCCAATCTTTTTTAAATTGCGATCTCTTTTTGCAACATTTAAATAACTTGCAACTATATAAGATAAGAAAATTTAAAAAATTGCATTATTAGGAAATAATGAATTAATTAATAAGAAATTTATTTTGATATTATTGTAAAGTATGGCAATGTAACAATTTAATTGCTTATTAAATTTGATAAGATGTCTTATAAGATCTAATCATGTCAGATATTATGATGAAGAATTTACACATTACATTATATTATGTGATAATTGGGAACGAAAAATATATTTAATATGAGAAAAAAGGAAACATGTATTACATATATTTATTTAATTAAGAATTATTAGAACCATTAAGGAATTATATGAATCTAAATGATATTACTTGTAGAAAAGAAGAAAAAAAGAAAGGAAAAAAAAGATTAAAAAGCATGAAATAAAAAAAATAATGTATTCATAAAATTTTTTTAATTTTCTAAAAAAAAAATTATATAACTTGAAAATTCTATAATTTCTAATCTTTATTAGAGCTCCAACGTCTGAGAATTCTAAAAGAACTCTAAATACATCATTTGATATAAAAAAAAAATCTGAAAAGAATAATTCAATTGAAAAAAATTCTCTATTCTTCCATCATTCGCATTTTTCTAGGGACCAATCTTCTTTTTCTTACTACATCGTTCTCCATCATCAGTGATAATTTTCGAGTTCTTTCGACCGAGGATAAGAGGAATTTCGGTCATTAATGCTTTGTTACAAAATATCGTATCCCATTGTCATTGTTCTGTATAAATAAGAATAATCTGGGAAACTAATATGAAGAAAGATGTTTTTACCTTATTGTTGCAATGTATACTTGTATTTTTCTTACACTTATGTTGAAATTTTGCAGAAGATTTCTCGACATTTTTATGTATCGTTAATAAACGGATGAAACGAAATTTTATTATAAAGAACAGGCAGAATGTATTTTGTGAATAAAATAGAATAACATAATTCTATTTATTGAATAATAAATTTTTGATGATTTAATAATTAATTCTGCGTTTAAAAATAAAAACAAAATATTACATTATTCATTAACGTTACGTTAATTAGTAGTTTTTAAAACTTTTGCACGAGGTTATACATAAATGGACAAGTTTCTTGCTCTAATCTAATCAATCCTTTTGCGACCCACGTTTGAAATATGTATGCTCCGTTACTCGTATGTAAAGAAGACCTTTAGCGGTCCTAACTTTACTTACTCAGTGTACCATTTATTATAACATCTATCCGGTTACGGGTCATGGTTTTGGTCTGCTAGGGATCTCGGATAGTTATTAAGGTTTCACGTGGAGTCACTTTACCGTAACATCCAATTTCTGTCATGTTACGAATGCAGAAAGTAAATCGACAAATTATTTCTCATATTGTCTTATGAAAAGAAAAAACCCTCACATATCTATATATAATATAAATCAGAATTACTTTAATTTAAAATGTGGATATATAAATATTTTTTAATTATTTTCGATAACATTTTCTTTTTTTCTGGTTTCTTTATTTTAAAAAAATTATTAAGTTTGAAAAAAATTATTAAATTTAAATTTTACAACTATTACGAAATATATTCGTCGATTATATTTTGATGCACTATTGCGTCAAGAATTGCTTCCATAGAATTTTCTTATTTTTTTATTTGAATTTAATTTTTTTTTTTTTAATTTAAACGCCAATAAAACTCGATTGCGATTGCGAATTAAGTAATAATTAAGCAATAATTGAGAAACTGGAAGAAATATAATCTTTTCAACGAATATCGTGTATGAAAGCATCACGCATTCAAAAATTGTCAAAGGAAGATTGCAAGTACGCGCCACTTATGTTCGTAATGCATCCCGTGCGTAAGTTCGCATGCATATATGCTTGTGCATTGTCCAGAATCGTGAGCCATGAAAACCAGTCTCTCACCATAGCTCGTGCCGAACTTTCAGTGTTCGTGTTGCGTGTACATGTGTCATTAAAGTGGAAACACGAAATAAACACGGATACTTGAACAGGAAGGATCATGCAACTGGGACAAATCATTCTTTTTTTTTATTATTAACAGTTCTCCAAGTAATCACATAACAGTATATTCTTTTCATGCTAATCCACTTTGCTTTTCAAACTAATAGAAATCGATTATGTATATTATTCAGACATTTATAGAAATTTTTAGAAATTTTCAGATTGAATTAATTAATATATATATATTCGTATTTCTTGCAAGAAATTCTTCAAAAACTGAATTCTCATATAAAAAGTTCCGAAGAGTTATTTGTTCTTATTCTCATTAGAACTTAAAATTAAATGCAAATTCCATTCATCACGCGTGTATTTCAAAATATACAAATTTGCATATTATTCACGAAATAAAAAAAGAATTACAAACAAACAATAATATTCAGTTAAGTAATTTACGAATAATTTGAACTCTCTTATAAGAAATTGTTCAAGATACAACAAAGATATTTGCGTGTTCCATAAGAATGGCCTAGCTCGCAAAAAAACTTCCCCAAAGAATTCCTCGATAGAAATTGCAAGCTGCTGCGAAAGCGGCTTCTACTTTGTCGGAACTCGAACGATAAAAAAGGGAAGAAAAGAAGAAGGGTAAGAAAGGAAGAAAGGAAGGAAGGAAGAGGAAGAAGAAACTTTGTCTGGCTTCTAATAATAAAGGGCGCGTGTACGATGTGTAATGGATGTAAAAGGAGTAAAAAAATTCCACGATAATTCTCGATGGAATGAAACATCTGCCCTCAACTTCCACCACCTACTTCCGAATCCTTCGCTATTCTTGCGCACCCTCGTCACCACACCGTGGACATTCAATCCTTCCGATGAACGAAAGGAGAAAGGTATGCATAACGAAGGCGCGTGACACGAGAACCAGAAGGCACCTGGCCAACTATGTCCCTTTTAATCAAAGGGATATTTTGTTCGTGGTCATTATGCGTGAATAAAACACGCGACAACAAACAATTCTGGGCATGAATTATTGCTCTGAAGAATCTTTGTTTCCTCGCTTTTTTTTGAGATCTTTTCTCTCTATTATTTAAAATTGTATTAATCATAGTTTCATGGTTATGCGCTTAATTATCAAATTAATTAGTATTTTTTATTTTCCATTGCGAAAATTAATATTTACCGTTAATTAATAGTTATTAGTAATCTAAAAGAAAAAGAGAAATCATTTCACAAAAAGAGAAACGAATAAAGATTTGAATTTGATAAAATATTATCACTATATGATCTTTTTTTAATTTAAAAAATCTTTTAATTTTAATTTCTCCTCGTGAATTTTTTATGTTTTTCAAATAATCAGCGATCTTTTTAAATGTAATAACCACATTGTTTCGAATTACAAAGCTACCCTCGAAACTTCTATGGGGTAATATACTACCCTCAAAACCTGCTCATTATAATGGCACCACTGTTGATGCATGCAGTTCTTTTTTTAAGCAAAGGTTTCTATCGATTTGTTGAGGGGTTGATTCCGGTCTCAGTAGGGTGATTTACAGAATTCTCATGGTACGAATCGAAGGCATTAAAAAAATTAATTCAAAAGGTACTGAAATTCAAGGTACTCAAATATTTAATTGATTCTACTAAAATATGTCTCGTATCCCTTTCTATATTTCTTTGAAACTGCAATTTTATATCTCCCTTGGCCAATGAATTATTCGAAGTTGATCAAATTTTCAAGAAGAAAAGGGAAGAGAACGAGAAAGAAGAATTTTACTTTATTAATGAAGCTTCTAATATTAAAATATTGATTTAATCTTATCATCCCTATGAAAAATTCCATTAAACATTAAAAAACAAATGTTCCCATCGAATTATAATTTCCAATATAACTAACAGTAAATTCTTTTCACGAAATTATCTCCATTCATCAAATATTTCAAACTATAATTTAATTTTATAGAATTCTTTCTATACGTTTATTTTAATATTATTATATCTCTCTTTGATATAATGATAATATTATATCATCATTCTATAAAATTAATAATTATATATTTATATATATTACAAAATAGTAAAAAATAGATTTTCATCCAATATAGATAAATTCTAGCTGCGGAAGAGGAAACAAGAAACTCGGGATCTCAATCCTCGAAGGGGTGGCGTGCCACGACAAATCGATTTCTTCGTTGCGGATAAAAAACACAGCTAACTCGAGAGGATCGTTGCGGTCAGTGAGGAATGTCTGCGAGCATATCTCTCGTGCCCTGCTTCCTCCACATCTCTCGTTATTTTCCGAATGATCGAACATTTGCCTGGCAAAACGGAACGGAACGAACTGTGGGAAACGGTGTAGCGGGCTTCGTATCCGACGCGAAATATCGAAGCCATTGAAGAGACAAAGGGAACCAAAGCCATGCACTGGCCGGTACAATGAGCCAATCTTTGGAAATCGAGAGGTGGTTTCGAACCAGTTATCTTACAATAATGTGTTTTCCTTTTTTTTTTTTGTTTTCTTTTGTTCGGGATCGGATATGCCGATCTGGCATGTGATTCCACCGGATTAAAGTCAACCCTTCCTAGTAATTCTAGTTTTTTAACCAGAATCTCATAGGATTTTTGCATATTTTATTTAATTGTTGTAAATTGAATTTTAACGAAATTTAAGATTATTTGTTTTATTAAAATTTTACGTTATAGGTTTTCGAAAATGTTAGGATTATATATTAGAACTTGTATATCATTATTCAATAATGCTAGAATTGTTTTTCATCATTAAATATATGGAGCTTTTGAAAAATTTCAGATAGTAGAAATTTTTAATCAAATAATGAGAGATATTCAAGAAAAGAAAAGAGTTGAAATTTTAATTTGGCAGAATGAGAAATTTTCTTTGTCTTTTGAGAAAAATCTACAAATTATGTAAACAGAGGGATGGAATTTCCTTCATAATTGGTAAGTTGATTCAATGGAATTAGAAAATATTAATAATCTAATTAGATTATTAATGCTAAAAATTGATTGACTTATTATCACTTGTATTTGAGAAAGAAAATTTATACAAATTAAGAAAGTCAAATTTAATTAGAACGAGATGAGAATCGAGAATAATTAATCGATAATTATGCGAATTAAATAAATATTCATCAAAAATGAAGAAAAATAAAATTCGTGCAAAAGATGAATTTGATCTTCATAATTAACCAGAATTATCGAAAGATCATTGAACAGAAAAATCATTCATTGAAACAATATAAGCGGGATTTGAAGTAGGAATCAGAACGAAACGAAACTCTTCGACGAATAGTATTAACTTCATCGTCGTTGGTATCTAGCTTGAAAGACACATTTGCATATCAATTATATTCTGCCTACACACCGTGCAATATTATACTTCGATAGTTCGCAGACAATCTCGCCTCGAATATTATCCCTCGGGCAACCACCTACAATGTTTCCCTATTGTAAAATGTAAAATACTTTCTTGTTTCACCATTTTTTCGATTTCCTTTGATATTTCGATCCGCAATTACATTATTCATTCCGGATCCGCATTACACTTTCAGAATATAAAGGGGAATGAAAAAAAATTTCAGAGAATCCTTAAGAAATTTTCAATCTTCCAATTTTTTATTTTTTCACAGTTAAAATATATTTTCAATTTAAGGAAAGTAAAATATATAAGTTAGAACGAGATATAAAAATCTGAATAGCAGGATCAAATTTTAAAATAGGATACGAAATAAATGTTTGCAATATTATATAATAAAAGAATCATCTTGTTGTTTTTCTCATCTCTCTTGACTTTTATCAAATTTTTCGAATAAAATATATTTTCTTTTAAAATCGTAATAAATTAATGATAATGGTATAATAAAGCATTATTTTTTGAATAAGGAGACCTCCCATATCCTTTGGTAAGTACATATCCTTAAGGTTTCAAGGATCATCTGTCTGAGAGAGATTCGTGATACGATCTGAGACCCTCCGCGAAAAGGATACTTAGGGCGCGCGCATCTTCGAAGGGGGATCATAATCCGGCCTCCCACGATGTTCCTAAATTTAACGTTTCTTATGAATTACGACAGCACTCTGCACAATTTTCGAACCCTAACCAATCGTGTTTCATAAAACATCGACCCACGCCACGTGCGCACAAGCATAATCGACACGATCAATTGATTGGTACAGTATGGTTCAAGAGTTCAAGACCGTGTTTTTTTTCGTCGTTTGGCTGGTGAGATCGCATGAGTTGAGGATGCAAGTGAAACAATTATTTTGGAAATGGAGTATTTTGATATATTGTTTTAAAATGAACATATCAATTAAAATATATAAATCAAGAATTGTTTTAATGACAATTTTCATTTCAAACAAATGAAAATATGGAAAATATAATAATAAATAAATTGTGGGAATTTTCTTCGATGAATTTTCTTTGGAAATTTGATGGATTTAAACAAACGAAAAGTGTAAAATATAAATCTATTTGATAAAATTGCTTTGAAAGAAATTTTAAAAAACTTTGAACGTATCAAAATCACGTTCATGGACAATCGATCCGAGAACAAGCTCATGGTGCATCTGCCCTTTGCTATCCTCGAAATAACAAGTAGATCGTTATCGTCTATACCACTTTCACCATCGAGGTGAATGAAGAAAGCCGAGTAGATATAATGAGATAATCGCTCATTATCAAAAAAGAGAAAAAGAAAAAAAATTATATTGAAAAAGAAATTTTATTTGAAAAATTCGAATTCTGTAATTTAATGATTTGTTTATTTCAAAAACGAGCTTTTCGATGGAATTCATTGTTTTTCCTAATGTAGTAATATCGCTCTTTTGCCATGATTTCTAATGGATACGCCTACGCATATAAGCATTGTTCTCTACAAGGGAAAATACATAAGTACATATCGCAAAGATTTTGATAGCACTGCTGTCACCAAAGCGATGATGGATGACTTCCCTTATGCTACCTCTATTATACAGGTAAATAAGATCGTTCGAAAATGATGGGAACTATGACAAGAATTATGTCCTTCCATTTCTTTCCCAATGTTACGATGCATTTGAGAACTGTGATTAATAAGTACAATCTAATCGATGAATATAAAGGTATATTTAACTCTTTGTATAACATTTCATTTGACTTTAATCAAGATTTTATTTATATACGAGATTTTATTGACTTTTCAAATTTTATTGAAAATATAATTTTTATTTTATAACTTATAATTTTTATTCAGATCTTATTTTTTGCTATTATTAACATTAATTAATTCTTTTAAAAATAATCAATATAAAAGAAAAAAAATCATTTTGCAAAAATTCTAATGATTCAATTAACTTTTAATCAGATCTTATCATTATTTGAAATTGAATCATTTTCTTTACTATTATCAAGATATTAACATTAACATTTTATATATCTTTCCATTAATTCGCGTATCACAAAAAATCTGATATAGCTGAAGAAAATTATATCAATTCTTTTTTTCATTTATCCATTATTCGATTCGCTATGGAAATAAAATAAAACGGATTTCATCTTTCTACTTCGGTCCATTTTACACCTTCCGAGGACTGGATAAAAAAGGGACCGACCGAAGACCATTAAGAGGGTAAGAAAAAATATTTCTTATTCCAAGAGAGACCGCAATGTGTCTCGTTTCGGTATCCTCTAATCTCGAAGCGTACCACAGAAAGATCGAGCATATCGGGAGACTTGTTCTTCTGTTATTGAATCACGGAGAAAAAATGAGAGGATCTACGAGAGAAGACGATGTCCCGGAAGATAGTAATTACCTCTGGAAAAAATTCTCTTTGGACCTTTGATACAGAAATATACGTTTCTGCTCAGGGATTTGATGGTTAATGAATGATAGAAAGATCGAATATCCTCAATTCTTTGAATGAAAATTATAGATTGAATTCTTTATAAAGTAAGATTTGAAAAAATGAAGAAGAAGAATTCTTCTTCGTGTTTATTTTCAAATTTTAGAACTTTTTATTCTAAAATTTTATATAAAAGATATTTTAATTTATCGTGAAGGAATTTTTATAACTTATTTAAAGAAAATTTACGATTTAAGGGATGATCTATTAAAGAAGAACGATCAAAAAATTTAAACCGTTGAGTCTTATAAAGAAACATTCTAAATGAAAGACACGGATACGAGATTTTGAGGCTCATTGTGAATCATCCGCAGGAACTCAATGAAATTCTTTCGCATTTCGAAGGGACTTGGTTCAGGTAAATGGACTATTTGAAAGATTGAATCGACAAGCAAAAAAAGAGAAGAATAGAGCAAATATTTTAACCTGCTTAGGATTGAGTTTCTTTTTAATCAGGTTTGTTTAAAGAATCTCGACCGGAGGCTTATCAAGCACGTTTTATCGTTTGTTTATATTCCTATACATTTGTTTATAAATAGAACTTATATTTCCTAATTATATTGATCATCGCTTTCAAATACTATTTTGTATGATTATTATTATGGTATTTTATCTTATCATTGTTATAACATTGCTATCTTCTTAAATTAAATTCATATTAATTATCAGTCCTTTCTCTCATTAGATTGATAAATTATAATTATTAATCAAATCTGTTATAGAAAATTAAAGAAAAAATGATAAAAAATAGTATAAATTATAACTTTGTCAAAAGATTGTAATTTTAAATTAAACTTTATGTAAATGGACTAACCTTCAAAATAAATAAAGATAAAAATGACCATCAAATCAATATATTTGAAATATGATGTTCAAATTCCATTGAAATAAATTGGATAGCATATAATTCACGAAGATATAAACATGTGGATGGGATTCACAGAAAAATCTTTTAAAAATTCAATATTACGTAATTCAAAAATAATTATAATGCTACTGAAAACAGTACGTTGACTCATTAGAAAAAAATCTTAAGCTATTTTAGAATACGACGACATTATGCTATGAATAAAATCTGTTTGATCAATGGTCAGAAAAACGGTTATACCATAGAGTAGTCCGGTATTAATATCATTTGTATATTTACATTGAAAAAAACTAATGTAAATGATTCAACATTATAAATCATAAAGTAATCGTTTCCTTAAAATTATTTCTATTTAATAATTAAAATTTATAAATTCATAAAACATTTTAATTATTTACGTTATGCAACAATTTAAATTTATATGTTAGAAATTATATTTGAAATATGTTTAAAGATAAAAATTAATAATGTGTACTTACTTTGACTGTAGACTGCATTAGCAATAATTAACAACATAAATGTTCCTTTGAGCTTCATGTTTAAAATATTCAATTTTCCTTAAAGTTCAATCTGGTGCGCCACCACTTGAATTCATTCACTTTCGATTATCGAGATCTGCCAAGATCAAACGCGATACATCGATCAAACAAAATCATCCGCACAATGTTCATTGAATTACTGACATGTATAAATCATAATTATCGATAAAACAATACATTTCAGAAAAAAAATATTAGTTAAAATGAATTAAAATACATCAACAAAAAGATGAGAATGTAAAAGCTCGATTGTGAGCTTTCTTCGATAAAGTGACTCTTCTCTTTTTTTCTCCTTTATTCCTTCTCTCTTGTTCCGTCCCTCTGAATAGTATACCGTGAACTGAAGCGTACAGTACTTTCCACGAGTTTTACTGAGAAGGAACGTGATGAAATACTGTTTGATACTCTGTTTCTTCTTATAAACTTATTTACTTTAATTATGAATCTATTATATATAGGCCTTCACGATCACAATTGATAATTTAGGCACGAAAATTTCGGAGAAATTTGTTAGTATATTTTCTTCCTTTTTTTAATGATTTATCAAAGAACTTCTATTTTGTAAGGCAACAGTGATTAATTGCGTATTAAAAATCACTTGATTCGTACTATGTCAAAGATTGAAACACTACGAAATCGAAGGGTTGAAATTAAAATATGTGTATTACGAAATAACCGCGAGCCACACCGTACCGCGGTTCGCAAACGAATGCCACTGAAGTTGCCGCTCTTCCGAATTCCGTGCCCACATAGGTGTGCGTGCGCCGTCTCCCTTCCACTTGAATTAGTTACCCCCACTAACGCACTGTTTCTCAGCTATGCGCACCATCTTCCCCCTGCTATGAATACACCACCGATGTGCAGCATTCGATTAGTAATGGGTCTGATCTAATTTCAAGCTTCTTCGACTTATAATCGCATTCAAAATAAAACTCAATTTTCCATATTAAACGATTCTTTGGAAATAACAAATAATACATTCTACATACAAATGTATTTTCAAAGAAATACGTGAGTAACAATTATTATATATTATAATGCAAATTTATATATAATTTAAAATGATTTAAAAAATATTCCAAAAGTACATGATTTTGAGGTTATCAAATCTTTAAGATTAGAAGATTATTTCATAAAGACAAATCATGTTTTATTATAATAAATTTTTTTATAGTTTTTGAAAACATGTATTTAGAAAATAAGAATAACTATTTTAATGCATTTACACATGCGTGGCTAGCTTGATTCTGTTCCTACTTTCCATCAGTCTCGAATCCGGTATATCCTCACTTCCTTTATCCCCACTGTATCTAACTGAGCGCGTGTGCAGTCGACGCGTCAATTATATCTGAATCGAAGACGATGTCTCATCCTAGTTATATTACAAGGATGAAAGCATTCTGATTTTTCATTAATAAATTCGAATATTCAGATATGTTTGCATTTTTCATCAACATGATCATAAAATAATCATTATAATCAAATTTTATATTTTAATAATAGACAATTGCTCTATTTTTATTGTATGTATATAATAATATGTATACACATATTAATTACCTAACAAATTTCTAGTAACAATCCAGTTATTATCTCGTGAATATATTTATTAAAATTAGTAAATATTATATTTTTAAATAATGCATTTTTATATTTACTTTTTTATTTATACTTTCTTTTTTGTACATTCTTAATCTCTATTTATTATATATATCATTAATTAAAATTTAATATAAATTAAATTAAAGATTTCCTTTTTAATTATTTTCCTAGCAATAATAATAATAATAATCTTTTATCTTTCATATTTCAGTCTTAAAGGAAAGAAGTCCAAAAACTCATCTATAATTAGCAGCAAACTTATTGATTTTTCTATTTGAAAAAATAACGAAGTTGTGACATAATTTTGTAGCATTTCGCACAGCAAACTCACAATATACGTTGTTTTATCATTAACTGCGAGAAGTGCGAAGATTACAAGCGTAGGATTCCGCGATTTATGAATGATTTGGAGGAGTGAATGAACGGGGTCGACGCATGCGCGCCACTGTCCAGATTCCATTCCCATTCCAATCTTGTTTCTATTCTCTCTTTCTATGTTTTATCCTTCTACTGCACTCCGATATCATGAATAGCTGTAAAATTCATAAAAAGATTTTTTTAAAATTTTTATCAAGGTCTCTCTACGATTATAGAAGTAACATTACTAAGAAAAAGAAAGCGTTTCTTTCATTGTTATGAAAATATTTACATAACTACATGGAAACCAACCCAATCCAGAGTAAATTAAGCTTTTTGGTTTTGCGATTTTATTTTATGACAAATGTGAGATTTCCAATCTGATAAGATCAGAATATTATGTTATTTTTTTTTATATACTTTTCGCTTATTTTAATTATTATATTATAATTATTTATAATTAAATCATCATTTTTTTTTATTAAAAGTTATGGATATTAAATCAATAGTTTATATAATTTTCTTATAAATAAGAAAAAAAAACATATAATTATTTTTGAAAACTTTACTTTCTGAAAATCACTATCTTTCAGACATAATTTTTTAGAAGACTTTCAAAATATTTATTTTCCTGTAAAGAATAATTTTTTTTGTAATAAAAACAATATTTTAAAGTGTTATATCTACAATTTTCAAAACTTAAAAAAAATTAAGTTATTTTTATTACATTTTTATATTTTTTTAATTACTGTAGTATATCTCGAAGAAAAGTATTTGTGATTCATATAACACTCATAATAGCAATTTGTCGATACAAGCTGAAAGTTATAAGATAACAAAATCTCTAAATATTGAATAAAACTATATGAATTCAACACAAGTAGTTGATCAATACAATTGTAAAGATATTGTCCAATTTATATATGAAAATTTTTTTTCCAATATAGTTTCAATAATAAAAGAAACATGTAATTTTACTTTTGACATATTTTTCTCAATAGTCTAAAAATAAATAATTTAATAACTAAAAATTGTTTCAATGTTTGTGTAAAAAAGATAAACAAATAAAACAATCTATATAAATTATTCAAATTTCATGAATTTTTCTCTGTAAATTATAATATTTTTAAAAATATTATTTAATAATAAAATATACAAAAATATACAAAAATATAAAGTTTGTAATTTAAAAGAAATACTAAAAGAGAATAATATCTTATGATGAGTGAAATTATATTAAAAAATATAATACGATAATAATTAATAATAAAAATATATCGTAAGAAAATATATTAGTCAGTTTAATTCATTTACTTTTTTTTTATACCTCCGCTATTTATTTATTTTTATTTTATTTATTTATTAGTTTTCATTAAAGATAGTTTGCTTTTATAAAACTGAATGAAAAGACAAGTATTTGCGAAACAATTTTCTTCCTTGGATAATACCTAATCCAGACATCCATAATTTTATCAATAATCTAATTCTTTAATTTTTAAAATAATTTAAATATTATTACGTAATTTAAAATTTCAAATATTGTCCGAATATTTTTTTAAATAAAAATTATGAGAAATTAAATAAAACCAAAATTATTTTTTTTTTACAAAACAAAAAAGAAAAATAAATAATATTGTTCATTAGATAATAAATTAAATTTATATTTTATATATGAACTTAAATAGTTTTTGTTTTTTTATTATATTTTGAAATATTTATGAAATATTTAATTCTCTTGCTGCTTTATTTTTATTTCATGCACTGATTTCATTATAATTTTACAGTTGAGAAAATTTTTTTTTAAAATACAAAATTTAACTATTATTTTAATTATAATCAAATATCAATTTTAATTTTTGTAATTTTATAAAAATTAAAAAATATTATAATATTATCATATATTTTAATATACAAACTAATTATTAATATAAATACTTTGATATACTTTCATAATTAAATTTATTTAAATATAACTAAAATAGCAAAATTTTTATGAAAAATTCGAGGAAATGACATTAATTAAGCTAATATGAAATATGATATACAGTAATATAATTTAATGAGATTAGGTCACGGTAAAGAATGCATCATAACATAACTATTAAAGAATTCTTTGCCTATATTAATTAAAAAGTTATTATCAAATTGATAATGTCAGCATAATATAAATTTACTTACTTTATATATATTGTATAATTGTATCATTCTAATTAAATTTGGTCTCAATAATTAAATAAAAAATATTTGAGAATGTTCCATATTACATGTTAATAATACATACAATACATACAATGTTAATACATACATTTTTTTTATTGTACACAGAAATCAATCATTTTTTTGTTAAATTCTTGTGAAAAAAAAATTAAATTAATTACAACTTGTATTTCGTTCATAATTATTAATATAAAGAAAAATGATTCTTATAAAAAGTATTAAATAAAAAAAATACCAATTAAAAATAGAATTTAATTTAAAATGTAACTAATTTTAAATCTAATCTAAAAAATATATGTACATATAAAATTATAATTATTATATTTAATTTATTATATTTAATAATAATTATAATATTAAATAATCTATAATATTAAATATCTATAATATAAAATAATAATTAAATATGTTACCATTTTTTATTCTGCTTATACATTTTATGTTCAAGAAAAACATTATAACTTTTTCCATTCGTGGCAATCTTCATCATAGTGACAAGAAATCGGTAATGGTGAGTACTAATCATAAGTTCGTGGACAAACTTCTTAACGGCGGTCAATGTTTCTTATTATTAGTTCTTATTTACTTTTTGATGAATAAATATCTTTAGCCACAATAAATCGAATGATGAATATTCAACGACGATCATCTATAAATATAAAAAAAAATATCAGATATATCCTAGCTAATTCTCAGTTTTTTTGTTTAAAAAGTAATAATATCGATGATCGATTGTCCTACAAATATCTGTCAAATATACAAAATTTATCCAATATCTGCAAAATTGCCTATAGTTTTTCATAAGCTTTCGTTGTATAGCGATGAAACAAAATATTACAATAGAGTAATCTGAAACATCATATTTTCAATTTTAATTTATAAAAATTAGTATTATTTTTCAAAAAATTCAAATATTAAAAATACAATTTAGAAAAATAAATATTAAATACATATTTAATAAAATTCAATAGAATTTGGGCATTTAAAACATAATATAATTATATATTAGAAGTACAAATACTTAGAAAATTATTATTTTTTTGAAAATTATGAGTTTAATTTAATTTGAATATTTAAATTAGAATTTGATACTTACTTAACTTATTTATTAAATTTTAATTTCAATTTTAATTCATTATAATTGCAGTGAATATCCTTGTAATTGAAGAAAAAACTTATCTTGTATAAATTTTATGAAACAATTATAAATATTATCACTATATAACGAAAAAACTATTAAAGAAAATATTAAAAATCGATGAAATTTCAAATTATTATTATTATGAATTTAGTGAAAAGAATAAAAATTAAAAATAATAAATTAAGAAAATTATTTTTTTTCATAAAAAGCTGAACCATATTTATTAATATATAGATATAATTAATTATATATAATCGTAAATTATTTCTATTATTGTTCATGTTTAAAATAAAAATACCTTAGAAATTTTATAAGAATATTTATCTATAATTATATGTTAAATAATTTTAATATTATATTTTAAATAATTGAAAGAATAATTCAAAAGAATCTATTCTTCGATACATTTAACTAGTGCCAATCGTCAATAAACCACTAGAATATTATTTAGTTACTGAATTTTGGTACTTTTAAATATTTGCATAAAAAGAAAATATTTTAAAAAAATATTAAAAAAATATCTAAATATTTTAAAATTATATAAAATCGAATAATCATCTAATTTATATAAAAATTATATTTAATATCACAATTTAACATTTTTTAAAATGAATAGAAAATACATAAATCTAAGAATAATCCAATTTAAAAATTTTCAATTATGATTTAAAAAAATTAAAATTAAAAAATTAAGATAATTCAATGTTTAAATAAATTTTTTTAAAATTCATATTTATAAAACGTTATTAATAATTATGAATAAAATCATAATATAAAAGAAAAGAAGTTTTATTGTTATACGCTTGTTCAATACTGCGCAGTTTAAAAGGAATAATTAAATGGAGCGGCTTATATATAAAAAATAAAACCCTTTATATGTTTAGTCAATCAGATCACTATACAATGGAAAGTTTCGTTAGGATTGGCTGAAAAGGAAGATCTACAAGTCAGTGTTCATAATAACTTTAAGTCCCATTCACATGAAGCATTTTGTAACGCATGACTGAATTTCTCATAGTGTTTCTAGACGCATGTTCAACAACGACACATAATGAAGAACAGTTACGAATAGTTGCAAAGCGTCCTATCATAAGTACGAATTTCTCGGAAGTGAACGAATCAGAAAAATCGGTGCAGAGAGTAGGACACATTTGCTATATAATCCTCCATATTGCGCAGTGATAGAATGCAAACGTACAGTTTTATGAAATTTCTTAACAAAAGATGCGAAACAGCTACCAGTGGTTAGTAGCAGTGCTGCCTTGTTCAGTCTATATGATATATATGATTCTGCGTACACAAGCAGTCAGTGTGGTGCATTCGGAATAATAAAATCGTTGATTGTCGATTCTTCTAATCCGTGTGCAGTGTTGTGTAGTGTTGCGTGAAGGTCGTGAACTTTTGCAAGATTATTCGAGAAGCTTGCAATCCGGAAGCACATTACGAAAGGAAAGGTTAAAAGGAAAGGTGGACGATCCTCCGCGAAAAGCCTCGGTAAAATGGCGGTGATCGGTACTCCGATTGGCGCTAAGCGATAGAAGAGGATCGCGCTCTATTCACGCTCGCTAAGTTTTGTTTTGATCTAGTTCGATATCTATTCTCACAGAAACCGGTCAATTCTTGTCATTTCAAATCATTCGGTTTGATTTCGTCGAATTCCATTTAGCATTGTGCGAAATTAAAACGGCGTCCCATTGACTGAAGATATATAATCTAGTCGAGGACGATCAAGGTGGTAAGAAACCACCGACGGAACGGTTTTCGACGGCCGTGATGCCGCATCGTTCCGACCTCGAATTTATCGAAAGGCCGAACGACAAGGACGACTCTATCAAATCCTTGTCGGCTTATCTATAGGTAAGTTTCGTGCCACGAGTGCATCTCTGCTTTCACCACTTTTATGTATTCTATAGTTCGTTTTCTTATCGTTTTAACCCGTTATTCGTTATTATTTGTTATTTTCCAATATAATTTTTAAAATTATTCACAAGTATTTTATCTTTGTTATTATTTTATGTTAGTCGCATACACTTAAGTTAGGTTAGGCTCTAGAAATTGATGACTCTGCATCTTAACGAGAATCGAGGCTGTTTTCGTTCCTATTGTCCTTCTAACGGTCGGAACTTCTAGAACATTAAAATTTACATTGCAACTGTATTGTATTTTTCTTAGAAAATTCCTTTGTTTACGTTGCTTTTTTTCCTTTTATAATCGATTATGTGTTTCCTTATACAGATTCATTTAAATAACTATTCGCGCCGTCGACAGTACGTTTTGTCACGATTTGTCATGCTTTCAAGGCTTATCATGAGGTTTACGACGTCATTGTGTTATTCTTTTTACGAATGTTGTGTTATAATTAACTATGTTCTAAATTAAAATTTTTTTTAATTGATATAAATTTGTATGATTTATGCCGTTTTATTAGTTAAATTTTTTATTAAATAATAATTAAAAAAATTATCGATTCAAAGATATATATATATACATATATGTATGTATATTAATAACAATGATTTTATTTTAGTATCAGTTTTAAAAAACCATATGGAAAAATTTTATAATCAACATAAAAATGATAAAGTGTTTTCTTTTATTTTATATTATTTTATTATTTTACTAAAACATTTAATTTAATAATCTAATGAATTTTATGATTTATATGGAATAATGATTTCGTAATAAAGATAATTTTTTTCGCAATAATTTTATTTCGCAATATAAAAAAAATTTGTGAAATAATACATAAATTTTTTAGGAAATTATTATTTAATATTCAAGAATATGAATTAAATTTTTAAAATATATATTTTTTAAATATATTCCATTAATATTATTATATTTATTGATTTTGAAATTCGTTGTTCATATTAAATGAGATTGCATAAACATTATATAAGTTATATTTTTTTATTCTTGATTTAATAATCTTTAAAAAATTTTAACAGTAAAATATAGAATAAAATATTTATTAATTAATAACTATAAAAATGATTTTATTTATTAAAAGTATAATGATTAAAGAAAAATTTTTATTAGATTAATAAATTACATTATCATATTTATATATATTTAATGAAAAGTATATTAATTATTTTTATTAAATGTATTGTAAAATAATGTTTCAGATTTTAAATTCTTGAAGAGACTCTATCTGTCAAAATGAAAATTGATCGCAATAGATTGAGAAAATATACATCAGAAGCGGTAAGTAATATTTTAATCATATTTTCTAAGAAAAAATATTATAGAATATGCTAATATATTAATTTCTACATAATTTAAATAAATTTTTAGCCTGCAAAATGTCAGGCGCTTATAAACAAGTTGCGCTCATGCTCCCATGCAGAATTGCTAGAGGAGCTAAAGCAAATAGATGCATGGACTTTTGGTAAATGTGAATTATTTCATTGGGTTGATGTATTGGATCTTAGTGACAGCATTTTGGAAGAAGCTGCTGCTAAAAGCCCAGATAATCCATGGGAATTGGCTTGTGATCTCCCTCAAAATAGAGAAGTACAATTGTTATATAATTTTATTTTTTTATGGATTATTATTCTTAAAAATATGTAAATATATTTATTCTATTACTTATAGGCAAAAGAACTTCTCCTTTGGGTTCTACATCTTACAACATTATTAATTGAACATTCATATTCGCGACATTTATACAGCAGTATGGAACATCTAGTGACTTTATTATCAAGCTGTGACATGCATGTTGTCCTTGGTGTATTAAATATTCTCTATATGTTCAGTAAACGTAGCAATTTCATTGCACGTTTAAACAGTGACAAGAGGCAAGCTTTATTAAGTAGACTTACTCTTTTAGCAGAGGTAGGATATGTGCATTAATTGATTTAATTGTTATATTAATATATAGGAAACTTATAAAAGTTCTAAGTACAATTTTTATATTTTAGAGTTGGGGAGGTAAAGAAAATGGATTTGGTTTAGCAGAATGTTGTAAAGAATATCCAGATAAGGTAACATAAATTCTATAAATGATTATAATTCTTATAAAATATATTGCATTCTTTTTTTTTTTTTTAATTTTTTTAGCCACTTCCAGCAAGTGCCACAACATTGCATTTTGAATTTTATGCAGAAAATTCAACGACAGATTCAAATGCCACATCAAACATTGGCACAAAAAAATCTGGACAGACGAATTTTGTAACATGTATACATATAGAAAATGTAGATAAACTGGGTAAAACACCAGCACAAATTATGAATGATTTGTTAAAAGTCAATAATGTACCCCAAGATCGTCAGGTAAATTATATTTGTTTTAATATTAATTTTGGTATGTATTTAATATTTAATGAATATAATTTAATATATAAATTATTATAATATATTTAATTATTTAATGAATGTATATATAAATATTTAGGTTTGTTATTTTTTTTTTTTTTAGATTGCGTTATTTACACATATAAGATTAGCACACAGTTTCTCTGACTATAGAAGACGATTACAATGTGTGCACGCTCGGCTGCAGGCATTATCAATACTTGTATATAATAGTGAACTAGAAGAAAATGCACATAGTTTGCTGCATCCTGGACTTTTAGAAGAATTAGTTGAATTACTGGAACTTCCACATGCACATCTTGTTGAATTACGTGCTGCTGCTTTAAGAACTCTTACAAGTATCATTCATTTAGATCGCAATCCACATTTTCCAAAGTAAGAAAAAATATTATGCTAAAATTATAATTTTTTCGATATTTTTTACGAAATTTTGTATCATTAATTTTTTTACTTATTGATTCATTTTAATTTATTTTAGAAAACCTAGTTCAAGATTAAATATGATAATCGATGTCACTGGAGCTAATTCATATCATGGATTTTTTCCTGTATTAATTCGAACTTGTATTTCAACATTGATTTCTCCACAACCTGAAGGACAACCATTTCCTTTGTCACTTGCAACAGCTTTATTTAGCTTTCTTTACCATCTTTCAAGTTATGAAGCAGGATGTGAAGCACTTGTTAGTTGTGGAATGATGGAAAGTTTGTTAAAAATCATGAATTGGCCTGGTAGCGAGTTTGAACATTTGACGGTAAAATTTTTTACAATTTCATTGTTTATTTAATTTCATAAAATATTTTCGTACTCAATTTTAATTTCTTATTTATAGTTTGTAACAAGGGCAGTTCGTGTTATAGACTTAATAACAAATATAGATATGCAAGGATTTCAAGCTCATGGTGGTTTAGCCAGTTTTATTAATCGTCTTGATATGGAAGTAAATGTTTGTAGAAAAGAACAACCATTTGAAATAGAACCGATACATTATCAAGATAATTCTCAGGCCACTCGTGAAAGATCAATGGATCGCGATGAAAGTTCTACATCTTCACGTGCTTTTGATGAGCGTGAAGAATCATCTAATCCTATGGAATTTTCGGAAGATGAGAACATGAGTTCTAAAACTGATGATAAAAATGAACAAATACCAGATTATTCGGCTGGAAAAACTGGAAAAACTTGTCTACCACAGCGAGTTACACTTTTAAAAGCGTTATTAAATTTTATTAAAAAAATTATTCAAGATCCTACATTTTCTGATAGTATTAGACATGTTATGGAGGGTACTTTGCCTTCTTCCTTGAGACACATTATCAGTAATTCAGAATATTATGGTCCTTCTTTGTTCCTTATTGCAACAGATGCTGTAACAGTATATGTTTTCCAAGAGCCATCTTTATTATCTTCTTTACAGGATAATGGATTAACTGATCTTGTATTGCATGCTTTACTAATTAAAGAAGTAATTAACTTGTTAATTTATTTTAAAAAATATAATGTATAATATATTAATGAAAATAATATAATATTTATTAATATATTATTTGTATTTACAGATTCCTGCTAGTAGAGAAGTTCTAGGATCATTGCCTAATGTATTTAGTGCTTTGTGTTTAAATCAGCGTGGACTAGAATCATTTGTAAAACGACGTCCTTTCGAACGCTTATTTAAAGTATTATTATCGCCACTTTATCTGCCTGCAATGAATCGACGTCGTAGCACAGATCCTTTAGGTGATACTGCTTCGAATTTGGGTAATGCAATGGATGAATTAATGCGACATCAGCCAAGTTTAAAGGTTGATGCAATCGCTGCTGTTATAAAGGTATTATATATTTTTTTTTAATATACATAGTATATTTTAAATATAACTTTACACAATATTTGTTGAATTTAAAATCAAAAACGAATATAATAGCAATAAATATATATTATTCATATTAATATTTATATGTTTTATTTTTATAGTTATTAGAAGAACTTTGTGTACTGGGTTGTGATCCTCGTTATATATGCTTGCAAGCTGAAGATAAATTCGATAATTCTCAATCAAATACTACTTCTGGAAATCGTCAATCTTCTGGACAATCTGTTGGAGTTGGAGTTGGAGATTCTGGTGCAGGAGGAGGAGGTGGCAGTGGAAGTAGTAGCGATGAAGAAGAAGAGGATGAAGAAGAAGCTAGTACAAGTTCTCATCCACAACGTGAGGAACAATGTTCATCATCCACTGCTCAACCAGTTCCACCACCTCAACCTAGAGAGAAAACTCCAATAGCTTTAATGGAATATATACAAAATGTTACAAAATTCGTTGATGCTATTCTTAGTAATAATTCGACGGATGATCATTGTAGAGAATTTGTTGCCCAAAAAGGTCTTGTACCATTATTATCAATTTTAGGATTACCCAATCTTCCAGTGGATCATTCAGTTGCCCAAACGGCACAAGCTGTAGCTACAGTTTGTAAAAGTATTTTAAATCTCGCACATGAACCATTAGTTCTTAAAACTGGTCTGTCTCAGTTGAATGAAGTTTTGAATTTGCTGAAACCATTATACAATTATATGGAAGCTCCAGGAGGATCTGTTTTATTACATGAACTTGTCAATGCTCCGAATTTGGAAACAGCTTTTACCAGTGATACGGCAACACCTTTACTTCATGCTATGAATGCTGCTTATGGATATATAATAATGTTTGCACAAGTGTGCCGTACCAGTCAAAGTGAAATCAGAAACTTGGCTATGAATCATTGGGGTTCCGAGCTTGGTTTAACTGTTCTGAAAGGTTTATCAGAACTGTACACAGCTTTAATCTGGGAAAGTACAGCCTTATTAGCACTTACCACGGAAGATTTTATTCCAGCTGGTTGTGATTTTGGAAAAGAAGATATGGATAAACTTATACGTCCTGAATCAACAAATGAAAGTGAAAGTACTAGTTGGTCTGGTGCTACATCTACAGATATGGGAAGTAATGGAATGACTACAGCTATGGAAGCTTTAAGCACTGATCCACCTCCTATACCTATGGAAGTAGACGAAAAACCAAGTGTTACTACAGGAAGAATATCTCCAAATTCTCATCGACTTACATATCCTAAACATTTGCTGGGACTTACATCTAAAATGGGCAGAGCTTTAGCAGAACTCTTTGCTATACTTGTAAAGGTAAATAAGGCATTATTCAAATTTTGGAATATATTTTTATTTCTAATTTTAATATTAAAATTTATTCAGCTTTGCATGGGCTCTCCAATTAGACAACGCAGAGGACAACAAATGCCTCCAATACCAGCCCTACCTTCACAAGCGTCTAGAAGTGTAGCAACTGCTTTAAATTGTGTATTAATTCGCGGATTATCATGGGATAAATTACCACCATCAACAGTACCAAAACTTCAAGTAACCTTTTTGATGTGCACTCTAAGTTTTGTATCTCCTGCACTATTTGATGAAAAGGGATATCCATTTCATTTGATGCTTCAAAAATTCGTTAAACTCGGCGGACAAAATGCATTTTTCGCGTAAGTAAATTTAATAATGATATTAAGAAATATAATTTTTTAAATTCTTAATAATTCATATTTTATTTCGAATAATATTTTTATATATTTTTAGTGCTTTCCATTGGGTATTATCTGGAGGAGGACAATTTCCGTTATCTGAAGGATTAGAGCATCCAAATTTACCTGATTGTACTGGAGAATTCTTAGATGGTTGGTTAATGATTTTAGAGAAAATGGTGAATCCTAAAACTCTTCTTGATTCTCCATATGTTGTTTCTTCAAAATGTACTGGAATATACAAAGTATATGAAACATTTGATCCTATAAAATATCTTACGGATATTCATAAGGTTTGTTCAAAACGAAATAAATAAGATATTTTATGTTATTGATTATATTTATATTTTTTATCAATTATAGGAAGCTTTTGAGGCAGTAATGCTAATGTGGGGAAAGAAACCTTTAAAAAATTATGGAGTTCATATGACAGAACTTATTTTATCCATCTTAAGACATATTTTACGAAGTGAGCAGATCATAAAGGTATATATATTTTATATTTATGCAAAATATGTAGAATTAATATTAATAATATCTAAGAAAAGAAAGATTAAATATCTAAGAAAGAAAATTGAAAAAAAAAACAAATTTTTTTTAAATTAATTGCTTTATAGGAACATGCTGAAAAAGAAGAAAATAATGAAGGAGGTATTAGTGGTAGTACTAGTGGAACTAGTGGAATCGGAAGAGGCGGAACAATATCTGATCGCAGAGAAGAACCAGAAGCAGATGTAAATCCAGAACATCTAAGACAATTGATGGATATGGGTTTCAGTAGAGCTCATTGCATAGAAGCTTTGCTTCATACATTGACAGTTGAACAAGCTACTGATTATTTATTAACTAATCCTGCTACTTTACGTCGATCAGATGTGCCAGCAGGTGATGTAAGCGGACAAGATTTAATAATGGACTTAGAACTGGTAGATGATGATCAAATAATGCATGCCATAGCGATGTCGCTTGGAGAAACAGCGGAAACGCGAAATGTTTTCAGCACAGAAGAATCTAGTTCACGTGAAGCTACTACCATAACTGAAAGCATAGATAAATTTACACAAAATGCTTTAAGTCAATGTTTAAATTTATTGGATCTCATGCCTGATACTGTATACAGAATTTGCGATTTATTAGTTGCTATCGCTAAAAGAAACGGAGATGAATGGCGTGATAATATGTTACGACAACTTATGAAAGAAATTGGTGGTCTAGTAGATTATTTAATTGAAGTTGCTGAAAGTCAAGATCCGAATGCTGGAGTAAAATTAGTAGAATGTAAAGAAGCTAATAAAGTTACTGGACGTATTTATCTATATACAATGTTCTTTGAGGGAACATTCCAAGAAATGCGAGTGCCCTGTGCTCAAATCGTAGAAGAATATGCTATTTTAAATAAACTCGTACGTTTATTAGTCGTAAGTGAGGGTCCGTTAACTGCAAGTAAAAGTAAAATTGTTAAAGAAGGTAATAAGGATACATCATCTACGAAAACTAGAAAATGGCTTGCACCTTTGTTATTACTGATAGAACGTTTAGAAAAAGTAGCAGTACTGACAAAGAGAAAAGAATTAATGTATAAAGTAACAACTAGGATGTGGAAATGGTTTGATCTCAGCACAGGAAAATGGAATTTATATTCTCCAGTAAATAATCGAATAATTAATGATGCGTATTGGGCTGGCGAATCTAGTACTAGAGTAACATGTAATAGGCGACGATATGTAATTAATTTTTCATGCATGACTCAAGTTAACGAAGAAACTGGTAATAGAAGACCTATCACGATGGGCTTTAAATTGCATACCGGAAATGAAGATGGTGGATCAGGTTCTGATACAAATATGGACACTGATGAAAATCGAATAGAAGATAAACGGAATACAGTTTTACAAGGGTTAGATCCTAGCATGGCTCCAAGTATCATACGCGCTTGTGTAAGATTGATGGCTATTCCAGTAGATCGAGATGCTTTACATGCAGCTATGAAAGTTTGTTTGAGACTTACAAGAGATTATGAAAATGCCGAAATATTTGTTCGTGAGGGTGGTGTGAAACTTCTTCTAGAAATGTCTCAAGCAAGCAGTTTCATTGGATGCATAACTTTAAGTACTCTTTTAATAAGACATGCTTTGGAAGAACCATGTACTCTTCGATTAGCCATGGAAAAAGTAATTCGTAGTCGTACTCAAGGCAATATTCCTCCAGCTTGCAAAGAAATATTATTTATGACACGTCAAATTAATAGCGCTGTATGTCGCAATCCGGAAGTTTATAGAGAAGTTTGTGAAAACATTTTAAGAGTAGATATTCGTCTGTTAGGAAAAGAGGATGATGATAATAGATTAATTGTCAAGGCACTTCCACCAAGTCACTCATCAGTAATGCCTATGGTAGAAAAAGCTTCAATATCTGTTGTAAAAGATCTTCTGAATGCTCTTATAAAGCCTATGCCAGTTGTCTCTGATGAAAAATCTTCTACACCAACAAGGAGTCCAGAAAAGAAGACATCTTATTCTAATGTTGGAAGTTCATCTTCTCGACGAGATGTTCTTAGAAATAATGCAACAACATCAAATGATACTCTTGATGATGAGGATCAAGTTTCTCAAATAATACCAATGAAAATTTATCCAGATAATAGTAACAATAGTAAAGTAGAACCAGAAGAAGCAGAAAAACCTTTGTTAACAAAATCTGCTATTCTGAAGATTCTTGCAGAAGCCGTTCGCTCATATAGTGCAGTTGCAAGTTTAATTACAGAGCATGCATATCGAGCCGGACAAAGTGAAATGGTTCCTGAATATACAACAGCTCTTGCTTTTCTTTTGGATAAGCTTTTACCAATGTCACCAGAAAATTCAAGTGACAAACAATGCAGCAGTATGGCGAGAATGTTAATAGCTGCTATTGCTTCCTGTAATCATTCTCCAGATGTTCAAACAACTTTAGTGACTGAAGTAAAAGCAGCTTTAACAAGAACTCTAGCTCTTCCTGAAAGTTCTGAGAAACATGCACAAATTCAATTATTAGTTGGATTGATCTCTACCATGATTGATAGTTGTCCACCAACTTCTTACAATCAATTAAGGACCTCCTTGAAGATGCATCAGTACAACAATGTTAACTATATTGTAAGAATCATGTTGAGAAAAGGAATAATTACAGATTTAGCAAAAATTCCACATAGTCTGGATTTATCAAGTCCAAATATGGCTGCTACCATCAATGCTGCTTTAAAACCATTGGAAACGCTTTCACGAATTATAAATCAACCAATGCCAGGTGCTATTAATAATAAATTTACAAAACCAAAAAGTAGAACAGTTCAAGAAGAGCCTATTGGAGAACAAACAGGAACTACAACATCAGAAGCGACACATGCTGTTGGTGAAGAAACGAACGAAGACGCAGAGAATACAGAACACGATATATCTGTTACTGCGGAAAGTCTTGAACCTACTTCGGAAAGTCAAGTACATGAAGATGAAGCTGCTTTAGAAGACATTATGGATCAACTGCTTGAAAGGTAACCATATATGATGTTTTATATTTTTAAAATTTTCTTTTTTGAAATATTAATTGAATTAATAATATAAAAATTTTAATGAATATATATATACATATTTTTAAATTTGTATAAGCTACTGTACTTATAGTCAAGTAGTGTACTATTTTCCAGGGACGGACCGGGCGTGACGGAAGATCAATCTTCTCGACCACATAGACCAATGGACATTGATGAAGAAAGTCTTGCAATAAGAGATGGAGAAGCTGATTTTGATCCAACACGAGATGCTACGGTAAGAATATTTTATATTAATTATTTTATTTTTTTTTATAAATCAAAATATTTAAAATATAATGATTTTTAATATATTTAATTTTTATTTTATGGAATTATATCTTTTAGGAGGATTTAATGAGCTCTGATTCGGATTCTGATAGTAACCCATCTGATGATAATGAAGATGAAGTGCAAGATGATGAAGATGAAGAAGAAGAAGAAGAGGATGATGGTAACTTTATTATGTCATATATAATAGAAATATTTATTCAATTGAATTGTATTAATATTAAAATTTTACTTATCAGGAGAAGAAAATGAAGAAGAAGAGGAAGAAGAAGAAGAAGGATCCTCAAATTACGAAGAAGACGGAATTGAATTCTACGAAGATGTAGGAGAAAGTGGTGTATTCAGAATGATTCCATCAACAGATCGTGATGGTAGTAGTGTCGTAATGATTCGACATAATATAGATAATCAAGACAACGTGAATTCTTCAACTACAGTTACACCACGATCTAGTCTTCCATGGAGTACAACATTTCCTCTTCCTTTGGGACTATTTGAAAATCCTCCATCAATTTCTGAAAGTAGTGGTGAGCATGAAATTGATCATTATGATAATAATAATATCAAAAAATAATAAATAATTATATTATAAAAAATTGATATTTAATTATAATATAAATTGATTTCTTTATTTGCAGGTATTAATTCCCATTCATTGCTAATACCACAAGGAGGTTTAGATGCTACTAATACAAGAGGTCAGAGAGCTGTACGACCGCGAAGATATCAATATCTTCAATTACCAAATCCACGAAATCCAAATCCACCAGTAATATTACAAAGGTAAATTAATTCAAATTAAATACATTAATTACATTTATATAAATTTGAGTTTAAAAATATGTAAATTTTTATATTAAAAATATAAATACATAAAAAATAATTAAAAAATTTGTAATTATATAAAATATAATTAAATATTTTACTTTCATTCAATCAATTAAATTTTTGTAAAATAATATATATATTGTATTTGCAATCAATAGACTTTTAGGTCCAGCTGCACAAGCAATTCCATTATCTGCCAGTCAGGTTTTAGCTTCCAGTTTTCGAGATACACGCGTTGTAGTAATGGATAACGGTGTTGGAATATTAACAAATCAAGAAGAAGAACAAATAGATTTTGTGGTTTGTAAATTATGATTTTTATTAATTAATTTATTTTTTCTTCATTAATAATAATTTTTTAGGATCAATCTGGCTATCTTTTTGGATCTAGTCTTGCAACTACAGTAAATAATACTCCTACTGCTTTACATTGGTGGATTGAAGAAAGCAAATTATTAGATGGAGACTCTCAGACGGATTGCTGTGTCGGTAAATATCAATATTAAAGATATTAATAAATTAAAAAAAAAAAAAGGATTTTAGAAAAATAAAATAATTTGTTTTTGTTAAAGGTGTTGTACATAAACTAATTCCTGGACTGGAAAAACGTAGAAATGCAGAATTGGGAGAACGACGTGAAAGACGTAAAATGCAATACGCTTCTGAGAAAAAAAATGAAAAAGACAACAAAGATGGAAAAGATCATTTAAATAATACAGAATGTATATTGATTACAATTAATTATTTCAGTTGTATTTTACAAATAACTATATACGCTTATTTTTAATTATATTTTTTAGCTGGTTCTTCTACTATAATATCTATGGATGAACAAATATCAACTGCATCAACATCACAAAGAGAAGAAACGAATAATTTTGTTCCTAGATTTGAAACTTGCGTGGAAACAACTCGATTAGAACGCACACTTGACGAAGATATAATTGGTACAATTATCAACATTTATATTAGCTAAAATTTAATTAAACAAAAATTAAATTATTAAATTTTAATCATATCAATTTTTAGATGTAACTGGTGAAATGGATGCAACCATTCAAGAAGATGAAGAACGACCACCACCTCCCCCACCAGAAGAACAACCAACAGAACCTAGAGATCCTAGAATAAGTAACCGAAATCCAACTTTGGAACTTGCTGAAAGTATAGTGGATTCTGTACTTGGACCTTGCGCGTCTGAAGCAAGCAGATTAAGTAATTTAATTTTAAAATTATTTTTTATTATTATTAATTTCTTTTTTCAGCACAGAAAGTTTTTAACAATGTGAACTAATTATTACAGGACAATCTGAACGTACCGTTGAAGGATCTAATACTAATGAAACATCTAGTCGACCTAATACATCCATAGTTGTTGATTTTAGTCAAGAACCTAATGAAGATCTATTAAGAGAAAGTGATTCATCTGAATGGATAAGAATTCTTACGGATGACAGTCAATCAAATGTTGAGCGAAAGTAAATATCTTTATATATATATATATATATATGTATATATAATATACACATAAAATTAACTCATTTAATATAACTCATTCAATCAATTAATTAAAAATTAATGTGACTAAGTTTATTAATTTAATTTATATATTCTTGATATAGTGCGAATATCCTCAATCAAATACCTACCACTTCCGCGTCGGAAAATATTAATCCAGAAATATCAGAACAACAACAACAACAGCAGCAGCAGCAACAACCATCTCTACAACAGCAGCAACAACAAGAGCCACAACAATCACAAGAACAATCGCAGCGACAACAACAAAATCAACAATCTCAAGAACAACAATTACCGGATGGTGTAGATCCTTCTTTCTTAGCTGCATTACCCGAAGATATGCGTGACGAAGTTATTGCTGAGCAACTAAGGTATTTATCATATTACTATTTATATAATAAAAGAAATTGAGTAGAAATAAATCTATTTTTAATTCATTGATTCTGATTTTTGCAATTTTCATAGACTTCAACGAATTCGACAACGAGCACAGGCAACTGTAGTCGAAGAATTAACAGGCCCGGTTGAAGTTAATCCTGAATTTTTAGCTGCTTTACCTCCAGCAATACAAGAAGAAGTTCTTGCACAACAACGCTTAGAACAACAACGTCATGCAGCCGCAAGTGCCAATCCAGAAGATCCAGTTGATGCAGCTGCATTCTTCCAAAATTTACAACCTTCTCTTCGACAAGCGGTCAGTCAAGAAGTCAACTTTTATTCATATTTTATTCATATTTTTTTTATTGAAACATTTCTAATGTTTTATTTTTATTTTTTTTTATTAAAATATTTAATGTATAATTTTATTTTTCTTATATGTATAGATTTTAACTGATATGGAAGAATCGCAAATATCCGTTCTTCCACCAGACTTAGCTCAAGAAGCTCAAAATCTTCGAAGAGAATGGGAAGCTCGAAATAGACATATAATGCAAGATCGATTTCTTAATCACGTTAGTCAAGGAAATGCCGCCTTATCTAGTATATTGCGAAATTCTGGAAGAGGTAAATGATAAATATCATATATTTATATTTGAAATATTTAATTACAAAACTAATTAAACATAAAATAATAGGTAGAGGTGGTGGTACGCGTTATGCGATTCATACAGTAGCACAAAGAGGATGGCAACCATGGTCAAATGGTGATCCTAGTATAACGCATCATGGAGCGGGTCTACGACTCAGAGGTAGACAATTATTGGATCATGAGTCGATGGCTTGCGTATTGGTATTACTGTTTGTTGATGAACCAAAAATTAATACATTAAGGCTTCATAGAGTTATCAGGAATCTTTGCTATCACGGTAGCACAAGGGAATGGGTAGTTAGAGCTTTACTAAGTATCATGGAAAGAAGTAATGATGAAAATAAAGATATAGCCATGGACTTTGGTGGAAAAATCAGAAGAAAAAGCTTAGTGCCCATGATGCATCATGATTATTGGTAAAATATTTTATTTTTTAAAGACAAATATATTTTATATAATTATATTGTATATATATCTTTTAATTTCTTTTTTTTTTTTAGTGCTCCTAAAATTTTTGATCAAAGAAGCAATGCACAGTCATGGTTAAACATCAGTATTGATGCTGCGCTTGGATGCAGAGCAAATGTTTTTCATATTATTAGACATGGAGGCAAAAAATCAGAAAGACAAGGCAGTAGTATTGCCATCCATCCTCAAGCAGCTCCTACAGTATGCAGGTAAATTAATTAAATTATTCATATATATGTGCCTAAAAAAAATATAAATGTATTTTAAAGACAATCTATTGTATAACAGATTTTACAAAGAAATAAATAAATTTTACAAATATATTTTATCTAAATATATTTATCTAAATATATTTTACAAAGAATTTTTAAATAATTTAATTAATTTATCTGCATTTTTTGTAGGCATACATTAGAATTATTAATATCATTGGCTAAAGGCTTTCCTGGTTACTTTGTACCAATCAAATCTAAAGAATCAGATGAAAAAGAAAGTAATAAAGAAAAAGATTCAAGTAACAAAGAAGAAATCGGTTCAAAAGGTAAATCAACATCAAAACCAGGAAAAAGTGATCAACCTGATTTTTGGGATATGTTGTTGAAACTTGATTCATGTGCTTCGAAAAAAGGAAAATCAGTTGCTAGGTCACACTCAAATTCAAATTTAGGAAATGATACGGAACATAATACCACAACTTTTGAATCATCCGCTTTCGGTCAATTAATTTCAATGTTAAACTGGTCGGTTATTAAACGTAGCAGTCAATTAACGGATAAAGTGTTGAAATTGTTGTCTTTAATTTCAATCGGATTAACGGAAGTGAATCCGTATCGTAGACAAGAAGGAAATAAGAATAAAAGAACAGATGTGAATAAAGAACAAAGCATTGCTGCACCAGAAGAACATCTTAAATTGGCTGTGCAAGTATTGACAAGTAAAAGTTGCTCTGAAGAAGGACTTGAAGATGCAACAGCTTTGTTGCTTAATTTATCTCATTGTCCTGATCCTACTAGACAATTGGTAATTGCTCAAGTTCTATTTATATACATTTAATATTTATATATTTAAAAAATTTTTTAAATTATTAATTTGATAAAATAATTTTTACAGATATTAAAATTACTCTTAGAAGGTGCCATGGAATTGGCTAATGTTGTTTGTGAACATATTAAAGATTTATTAATGGAATTAAAAGTTTTGAATCGTGAACTTAGACGAAATTCTATCGAAGAGCAACCGTCAACTAGTACTGGAGGTTCTCGTTGGGTTCTTTTAGATAGGTATGTTCTTTTAGATAGGTTTTTGAATTATACAATGTACAAATACTATTTTTTTTTTTTTGTATTTATACATCGATATAATAATTTATTATAGGTTTACCAACGAGAGTGTAGTTATTACTGCACCAAGTAAAGTTAAAGCCGGCAGCGATCTTCAATTACCATCGATGGCTGCTCTTGTTAGCAAAACTTCTAGTCAGGCATTTTTCTTAAGAATACTTAAAGTGATTGTACAAATAAGAGAAGCTGTACGTTTAGCAAATAATAAAAAAACATGTATGTTCAACATTTCATTACTTCTGTCATTGAAATATTAATATAAAATAAAAAATAAAATAAATTATAATATTTTTTTTCAGCCACTCAAAGTTCCGAAAGTTCTGTAGATACTGAAAATACTAATCAAGCTTCAGAATCAGGTAATTTGAAGCTTTATATTTTTATAAACATAGCTTAATTTTCACAGTTAGTAAATATTCTTACTAAATATATTTGAAATTTATAGGTGAAGACAAACTTCCATTATTAAGTGAAAGTTTAGTATTAGATCATCTGTGGGAAACACTTAGTGCTTGTTTATTGGAATTGGAATATACTCCAGATCAACATGCAGTTTTAGTATTGCAAGTAAATATTTATGTTTATAAATTTTATTTCTATTTAATTTCTTATTAGAAAATTGCACATGATGAATTATATTTTATAGCCTGCAGTAGAAGCATTTTTCCTAGTACATTCATCATCGAGTACTTCTCGTGATCGTCATCTAAGTACAAGTACGGAAAATCGTGAAGTAGTTCCTGATCTAACACCTGTTTCACCAATTTACTCAGATAATGAAGGAACATCCCAATCAGAAGCTACTATTAATACTTCTTGGGATATACAACCTACGCCACAGAAGACGTTACCACCGGACCAACTCAAGTTCCTTAAATTTGCAGGTACATTAGTATATTAAAATATCATATATAATATTATATATACATTTAATAGAATATTATATAATAAAAATTCATATTTATTACGTTTTACACAGAAACGCACAGAACTGTTTTAAATCAAATTCTTCGTCAAACAACCACACATTTAGCAGATGGACCATTCTCTGTATTAGTGGATCATACAAGAGTTCTTGATTTTGACGTAAAAAGACGATATTTCCGAACAGAATTAGAACGAATGGATGAAGGTATTCGAAGGGAAGAATTGGCAGTACATGTTCGTAGGAATAATGTATTTGAAGATTCATTTCGAGAACTTCATAGGCGTAATGCTGATGAATGGAAAAATCGTTTTTATATTGTTTTTGAAGGTACATAATATGCAAAAATCATTAAAAAATATGTTAAGATATGAAGTCTATTTTGTTTTATTCTATTTTAGGTGAAGAAGGGCAAGATGCTGGAGGATTACTTAGAGAGTGGTATGTTATTATTTCCAGAGAAATTTTTAATCCTATGTACGCATTGTTTACTGTAAGTCCTGGCGATCGAGTTACATACATGATAAACTCCTCTTCACATTGTAATCCTAATCACTTATGTTATTATAAATTTGTCGGTCGAGTTATAGGTAAGTTTTTTACTTTATATTTTTAATGATATACAAAAAAATAAAAATAATTAATATTGATAATTGTTATCACAGCTAAAGCAATTTATGATAACAAATTATTAGAATGTTACTTCACGCGTAGTTTTTATAAACACATTTTGGGAATACTTGTGAAACATACAGATATGGAAAGTGAGGATTATAGTTTTTACAAAGGACTTGTATATCTCACAGAGCATAATATTGCTGATCTTGGATACGAATTAACTTTCTCTACAGAGGTAAATTAATAGATTAATAGAATTTTCAATTTTTATTTATATATTCATTTTTTTTATTGTACATTATGATTTTTTAATTGATTTTCTAGGTAAACGAATTTGGTGTAAATGATGTGCGTGACTTAATACCAAATGGACGTAATATCATTGTTACTGAGGAAACAAAATTAGAATATATTCGGCTCGTATGTCAAATGAAAATGACTGGAGCAATTCGTAAACAGTAAATAAAATAAAGATTAATTTTAATATTTTAAATTTCTTATAGATTTATAAAATATAATATTTTTTTATTTGTTTACAGATTAAATGCGTTCCTAGAAGGTTTTTATGATATTATCCCCAAACGACTGATCTCTATATTCAATGAACAAGAACTTGAATTGTTAATTAGTGGATTACCCAATGTAGATATTGAGGATCTTAAAGCTAATACTGAATATCATAAATATAATGCAAATTCTTTACAAGTATATAGCAAAATATTTTATCTAACAATATTTTTAAATTTGAATTTGAATTTATTAATAAGAAATATTATTTATTTTATATTTAGATTCAATGGTTCTGGAGAGCATTACGAGGTTTCGATCAAGCAGATAGGGCTAAATTTTTGCAATTTGTTACTGGAACTTCAAAAGTGCCACTTCAAGGTTTCGCTGCTTTAGAAGGAATGAATGGTATACAAAAGTTCCAAATTCATCGTGAAGATAGATCGACAGATAGACTTCCGTCAGCACATACATGGTAAATATATATTATTTCATTTTGAATTCTTTCGAATTTAAATTTAACTTATAAAATTCGTTTCTAGTTTCAATCAGCTAGATCTACCAGTTTATGAAACATACGATAAGCTTCGCACGAATTTATTAAAAGCGATCCACGAATGCAGTGAAGGATTCGGTTTCGCCTAAATTTCTGCAAAGTTGAGCAAATTTTGCGTGATTTTGCATGAAAATCGAAGAGCGAAGACAAAAAAGAAAAGAGGAATAAGATATAAAAAACAACCAAAAATAACAAAGGGAAAAATGATTAAAATATTGATAAAACAAATGTAAAAGTACCGATTGATCTTCGCTCAAGATTTAGTATATAAACTTTTTACTTCGCTATATATACATATTAAAACTAAAGGCGTATGTATATACGTAAAATTAACGATGTAATTACCGATGTCTCGTCGCTAGAGTTTATTTTGTTGAACGATCTTTAAAAAAAAAATGAGGAGATGCAGAGCTTAAAGATAAATAATTCCTGATGGAAGGAAGACTTAAAAAATCAGACACTTTAGTTAAGGATCTTAACAATTAAGAGATAATAAATAAGAATTCAATGTAATTCATCATTGGAAAAAAAGAAAAATAAGAGAGAATGCAGCGGGCTGAAATAAATGTAATATAATTGCGACTCAAAACCGCTCTACTCTTGAACAGATTCAGATATGGGGTAGGAAAGAAATCGGAAACGAGTTGTTGCCATGTCGAGAAGGCAAATGGAAAAGTTATAGAGAAGTGTGCCTGTATTCCGAGTATGTGTTTATTTCCTTATTATGCGTGAAAGAAAGCTGCCAGAAACTTAGAATACATGGATCTGAACGCGAGATCAGAAAAAAAAGAAAAAGAAACGTGTTGTATGTAAGAGCGTGAATGGGTGTGTATGTAAAATGAACGAATGTGAAACAGAGTAATATTATTCAAGAAACCGATTAGACATGAGCCTAAATATGAGAAAAACATTTCACGATGTTATATCCTTAACGCCCGCAAGAAAAAAGAATAACGTATGGTTGTACACTATTAGTATTAATAATTATATTATTCTTAATCGATAGTAATAATCATTAATTAATATCGTTTTAATATTAATCATTTGAGAAATGTGATGTTAAAAAGGAAGTCATGTAATGTTTTTTTTCCTTTTTCTTTTTTTCCTCTGGATATAGCGCAAAATCACGTCCAATTCGCCAACTTTCCAATCTTTGAATATCCTTGAACTTCCTTTATTTCAACCTAAATGCTTCTTCTCTGGAGGAAACGTATAATGAGATTTTCATAATCGAACAGATGTTAATTTTTGTAAACACATCGAATAGGACAATATACGTTGAAAAAAAGCATAGATCCACCGGACTCTTTTTCGCGATATTGTTAGGGAGTTATTGCTTAGGAATTCGCAAAATAAACTAAATGTTGTATTTCTTATAAAACGATTGCGTCTCTCTCTCTTTTTTTTTTTAATTACACGAAGACACCTTGATAGCATAGCATTTTAGTAAACGTTAAATCAAATATGTATATATATATATGTGTGTATATATACATATTATATATATACATATACGAAATATAAAGTTACCGTAAGAGTCACGTTATTTAAAAAAGTTAACTAGAATGAAAAATTTAACATTGAAAAAGATGTTTCTCTCTTTTAAAGTATTTCTTATTTGAACATTTTTTCCTTTGTAAAATAGAAAATTATAAATTTATTTATTAAATTATAAATTTCACATTTTTTGTAATTATTATAAATATCAGCACTTAATTATGATACATTTGAAACTAATAATTTTTATTTTATTCAATTTTTAATTTTTAAATGAATTTTTTTTAAATTAATAATAATAATTTAAACAATAAAATTTGATTTATATTTATTTTAGCATTTTATTTAAAAGCACTAAATGAAAAAATAGTTTAATTTTCATGTCAGTTTCAAAATATTGTAAGAATTTTTATCGGAATTATTTTTTTACATTTCTATACTTGTGAAAAAAGAACAAGACTCTTCTTGCATGTATATACATCTTTGTACAATGAGCTTGTGTGAGAAATAGTCAAATATATATATGATGAAAAATGTAAACTACAATTGTATTGTATATCGAAGCTATTTACAATGTATTATAATGAAATAATATTGGAAAACTTGTATAACTAAAAAAAAAAGATAGGAAAGCTATAATTTATTAATGTAAACAGTATATTCTGTAATTATAAAACCTATTATCTTAAAACACATCACAGAATTCAGAATTCTTAGCCTGATTATATGGTGTTCCTCTGGTCTTACGGTGACGCTTTAGGTTTTAGTTCTTCAAAACATGGTCTAAGGAATATGGAATTTTTTTTAGCTGGATTATAATATTCATGGCCCTAGAATAAAATAAATAAATATTTTCATTTTATATATAAAATAACAACATTAATCCAATTATGTAAAACTTAATTGTACAAAAATATTAATAATTACTTTTGACCAATCATATGATACTGCATATGCAAATATTTGCCCATTGTGATTAAAGCAACACCGAGTAATTGGTTGCTCCATAGGTTCTGAAGATTTTAATTTAGTTCTTGCATCTTTGTCCCAAAATCCAAATGTACCATCACCTCCAACAGTTGCAACAGTACCATGAACTGGATGAAATGCAATATCATTTACCTATAAGAATATTGAAGAAAAAATATTTCATTATTCAAATGAATATTTAAAAAAAATTGTAGAGTAACTTGATTAATTTAATATTCACTGCATAAATATCTTGATATCCATTAGGAGTTCCATTTGTTCTGTGACACTTAAAAGTAAAATTTTCTTTTGAACTTAAATTCAAATGATGTATTGCTACACGACCTTCTGTACTGCCAATTGCAAAACCAGTGGGAACTTTTTTTTTATCTTTAAAAATTGCAACACATCGATACTGATATTTTAGACTTAATTCTACTGTCTTATATTCTCGAGGACTACCTTCCAACTGATAAACTATTAATCCACGTCCAGCAGTTCCTACTACTGCCATTGGATAGTCCTATAATAATTTTTAAATATTACAATCTTCAAATAATTGCTATTAAAAATATAATAAAAATTGAACTTACAACATCTGCACAATAACATCTTTCAATTAAATTTATAGTCATTGCTGGCTTGGGACTTCGTAGATCCCAAAACTAAAACATTTGGTTATTATATGAATCACATAATTATCAATAATATAAATAAAAAACTTACTCTTAATGTTTTATCCCAAGAACCTGTCATAAGACATGAATATGTACTTGCTTTAATCCAATGACAAGTTTTAATAGGTGCATCATGTGCTGCAACTTGAATAGCCTGGTTTGATGCTAAGTCCCAACATTTTGCAGTTTTATCACAAGATGCCATGAATACTTTTGTTCCATCCTATTTTATATAAAATTAATTTAAAATTAATTAATTTAGATAAAATCATTCTAAAAATATTATTTTAAATTTGATTATCTTACATCGCTCCAACAAACATCGAGAACTGGGGCTGCCATGGATTGCATCGATTTAGGAACCGTTTTGCCAGATTGTTCAACTTCCCAGCAACGAACATTGCAATCCCAAGAACCAGCAACAAGAAAATTTTGTGGAATAGAAGCAGGACTAAATGCGAGACTGGAAACAGAATCATCAGGAGGAGAGACAACCTCAAAATCTTGCATTGGATTAGAAGTAGATGATGTGCCAGTTTGTAATCCTCCACTTTGATTGAACATTTTTAATCAATTTTAATAAAATAACTGTTATTTAACACAAAATAATATTGTTAATCAAAATGTAGTTGATACATATAATAACAAACATTCGAAAACTTTATATTACGAGAACGTTATATTATTTGTGTATCAGCAATATAAAAAAAATAATACTGTGATTTAAAAAAATACATAGAATGCATACTAGATTTAGATTTTAAGATCAAAATATCATATAAATAGATGGCGAAACTTTGTATTATTAATTTTCTAATATTACAACAAAAATTGTTCCTAGCATATTTTAAATTTAAATTAAATTTAAATTAAAGAAAGAAAAATCATAGTCTATGTTTGTATCTTAAATAGGATATATATATATATATATATATATATATATATATGTATGTGTGTATATATGTACATATATATATATATATATATATGTATGTTTATGTAAATATATTAATAAAAAAAATAAAAAATAATATTTTAATTGAAACAAATTTGTACTATTAAAATTATATTATCAAATTATTAAAGTTACTAGATACACAGAAGAGATAAATATATTTTAAAATTCATAAAATAATAACAAAATATTAATTTTGTTATTATTTTATAATTTTTGTTATTATTTTATTTTATAAAAATTTTAATAAAATATATTAAATCTAATTTTTAAATCAAAAATATATATGTAAGTATATCTTATATATATATATATATATATATATATATATATGTAAAAATTTATACATATTATTCAATATATATAATTCATGGATATATTTATAAGATGTATTAAAAAAATTATTTTTAAAATTTTGATTTTATTAATTTTTATAATTATAATTTTATATATTTATACATTTACAATTATAATTATATATACATTATTTTCGTTTTAAGTCGTAGAAATTATATCAAGTATTAAATGTCAATCAAATCCGTTCTGTATTTTATCTACGCTGATATTAAATGCTTATAATATTGTCTGTAAATCCTAAAAAATGACAAATCTACTTATTATCTGAATATTATAAAATAAATAAAAAAAAACTTATTTTAAGAATATCAGATATAAATGATTGCAAATTACAATTTTAAATTATTATTAACAACTAAGATAACAAATTTCATAAATATTTTTAAAATATTGAAACTATAAATAAAATATTGAACTATTAAATAAATTAAAAATAATATATATATATAATAATATATATATATATAAATAATATATATATGAAAAAATGATAAATCTAAAATAAGAATAAAATATAGAATGTATTATTAATAAAAAATAATTTTTTAAATTTTAGGCTATTTAAAATAGTTATAAAACCAAGAAAATATAAAAAAAATACTAAAAATTTAATGCTTAACTTTTATAAAAAATTATTTTAAATTTGACTTTATTAAGTGTTTGAATATTTTTAATATAAAAATTCATTTTCATTTGACATTTTTTTAAAATATTTAAGTAATAAAAGCTTGTGATAAAATAACATATTTATTGATTTATATGTTTATTATGGATATAGAACATAAAAATTGAAGTTATATTAATATTCAAATATTTTTGTTACTCAATATATATAAAATATCATCTTTTGAAATTAAATACTTATTATCACAATTTATATATATAATAATTTAAAATAATATAAAGTAAATTTATAATAAATTTAAAAAATTTAAAAAGTAATTATATATAATTTACAAATATATGTACAAATTTTAATCAAAGAATAACTATTAATTATAATACTATTAAATTTAATTTTTAATAAAATATACGTTTTTTAAATTTTATCATTATAAATAAATTTCTTTATTAAATATTATTTTTTATTTTACATTATATTACATATTACTTTCATTAATATTAAATGTACAATTATTAAATAAATTTTTTTTTATAATAGTATACTGTTATTTGTGAAAACAGTCATTTATTAAAATAATTTAATGGAAGCTTACAATAAAAATCTGCTATGAATATTTATATGATAAATGTACAAATTTATAGAAGTACAAAACTAGATTTTCATAAAATAAATGTTAAAACATATGTATGATTTAATACCTTTATAATACTATTATAATTATCTTTTAAATTTATACATTCTCTTTGTTAAATTAATTGCAATTGTATAAATACATATATATGACATAAAAAAATACTTTGCATCTCACATGAAAAATAAATATTTTCTCAGAAGAAAAACATCTTATCTACCAATATATTCTGCAGCATAATAATCACAAATGACCAATGTTTCATAATCAATGTAAGGTTCTTCATGCCCGTCCACGGGTATATAACATACTTGATGGTTTGGTTGTATTTTTCCTATATGATATACGCCTTCATGTAAAACTCTACCTATAAAAAGGGCATAATCGTCTTCGGATTCACCAGCAGGAAGAGCATACAAAGGAACACTGCCTTCCCATGATTTTACCCAATTTACATCTCTACCACATAATATTTGAAAATCTTTTTTATCATGGGAAGCTCCACCCCATGCAATTGTACACACGTTATTCCTAATACCACCAGGTGTGAGTGAATCTCTGTGATGAGTACGACCTATGTATAAACCATCTTCTGAGGCCATTACAGCATTTTGAGGAATACCAGATGATTCATTATAATCTACCCAAAAATGAGAAGTTTCTATCAATTGTTGCCTGACAACTATGGATGTACATGGTGATTCTAAAAAGAAAATGAAAAGTGACATATTTATTGAATATCAAAATATCATTTTGAAAATTTAATATATACCTTCTATCAAAAATTCACCAGTTGCACCCCAAGCAGTGCTTACTCCTATATAATTTATGACAAATGGATTTCTATCTTTATATGATAAAAAAACTTCACCATTTAGATGACCAACATTTACTGTTCCATCACAAAACCATCTAAGAATTCATATTATTGTCATATTATTGTAATTTTTTTAACATTTAGTTAAAATTAAATTTTTAAATTAAATAAATAAGCTTCATAATTTTTCTTACTGAATCCAAATATTGCACATATGATGAGCACCTAATATGTTTTGTGTTTCTGCTTCTGCTACATCTTGTTCTTGATTATTCCTTTTTATAGCTGACATTGTGTTTCCCCATCCTCCAATAATAATCTATGAATATATAATAAATATAATATAATTATACTCGCATATGTATACGATTTTTAATATTAATATTTATTTTCAACAAAATATAAACATACTTCATATACATTTGAGTCTCCACCCAAATGAGTACGTAAGGAAATTCTTGCATCATGAGCAGCTTGTACACATAGCCTAAGACGAGATTTTGTGATGGGAAAATAACGATATTCTGAACTATCAGGTGTAATAATCCTAACTAAAAAAAAGATCGATTTCTTAAAATAGTCACGCTACACTAAAATATTTTATTAAATTATTTTTCACAATGTCACAAAGCATAATTTTTTTCATATATTATATAATATTATAATTTATATATTATTTAACCTATTTTGATTGAATTTTTTATAATCACAAAGCACATCATACAAAGTCCACGTGTTGACATTTATCATCTTGTCAGTTTACTCACTAAAAGACATAGTTGTTGCTTTGATCTCAAGATAATTTTGCTTTATTGTTTAATAATGTAATTGATAAAACAATTACACTTAATAATAACAAATTGAAAATGTACAGTCAGATTTGGATTTCCTAATTGATGGTTTTGGTTATGTTTTCTGTATGAGCTCATCGCAAAAATATAATTTGTTACATTCTCATTCAATCAACCTCGCTTACACAAGTAAAATGCCATGCATGAGATCGAACTTCTCTTTAATTGGCGCTGTTCCAAGATATCATGCGCATGCGCAGCATATAATATAATTTTATTGGCATAGATTCAATTTTGATCGCGGGAAAACGAGAGAATGCAATTTTTTTCATGAAATAATTTCATTAAAATGAAATTATATACTAAAACATCTAATTGTTATTAATGATTTGTTATCATAATATAACATAAACATATAAAACATATAATTATAATAAACATATAAAGAAATATAAAGCTATGACTACAACCGGTATTCTGGCTTCAAAAGTGTAACACACTTGTTCGTATCTTATTATTCCTTGTTTATCACGATTCAAGTTTTCTTTTTTATTTGATTTCAACTTTTCTTGACATTAGTTTTAAAATTACCGACTAACTATATATAATAAGTATGCAATACGATACATGTCTATTTCATGCAATTCATAAAAGATATTATGTTCAACATGTGACAACATCAAAGAAGTATCTATTTGGAATTAGTTTATCGTCCACTTTCCATTTTCATTTTACTTTCTTCACGTTGTACTAATGCCTGGCATTGTTACGCGTATACAACTTTTACCATTTCTTACCATAGCTATTTAATAGTTTCTTAGAAAACAACAATTTGTATCTCGACCTAGAGATGTCTTTTTTCGCAGAGAATAGAAAACTATGTCATCAGGACACTTATTTGTTACAGTTACAATTTAATTTGAAAAAAAGAAGCATATACTAAGATTGAAGAATATAATCTACAACTTTCACTTTTTTTTTATAACATTTCCAAGATTATTTTTTTCATATAAAATATAAAATAATTTCGTTAAGAAAGAAATGAAAAATAAAATTTTATATCAAATCTTTTGTAATAAATGGAAAATATTTTATTTGTGATTCACGACAACTAACAAGTGTCCTAGGTCATTGTCATTAACGTTTTGGAATTCAGTTGATCGATGCACATGGTCGACGTACGTTTCAAATGAATACGCTCGAATACGCAGAAAGTAGAAAGCATTGCAAAAGATAATAACAAGGATGTAGCAATGTCATTCTGGTTTTCATGTCAGAAAGTAGCATGCGATTGATTTATTTCGATCTACATATTGCTATCTTATATCTTTTGGATTATCTTTTATCTAAAAATTTATTATAATTTTTGATGTTTAGTAATGGAGATGAAATATTGTATAAATTTTTTAAATTAAATTTTTGATATTAAAAGATATTAAAAATTATTCACTTCGAGCAAGATTTTTATTCAAATTAGAAGTTCTACACAAAATACATTAGAAAAATATATTTTTCTTTTCTCCATGTCATTAGATCTTAATGGAACAAATTAAAATGTTGGATTACTTTCGTAAAACATCCAGTAATGGATATTATATACGCGATCTGATAAAGAGTGTATATCATTTAAATTACGATAAATAATTCTTTTTATTTCGTCAATTTTAATAATTATTAGTTTTAATAAGTATTTAAAAATTACATTTTAAATTATATTTCAATTATTATAAACATTTCATTATCAATTACTACTATACAATATTGATAATTTGATACAAATTATTTTCGTATTAGAGAAAGTCCATTTGCAAAACGAGTTTGCATAATAATCAATTGTAGTGAGAGGATTAATCTCTTATTAAAATAAGATTAAAATAATTTATATCATTTTTTTTTAATGTTTGTTTTATATTTAATCCTGAAACTTTAAAGGAACATACAATCTTATTGTTTTATAATTTATTAAATTACATATTTTGTTAATTCTTCATTATAATATCCAAATTTTAAATTTATTTTTAGGTATCAGAGGTTAATATAAAATTAATTCATATATTACAATGATATCATCCAATTGAAATTCAATTGAGATAGAATTATCGAGCAGCATTCATCGTAACATCAAACATCACGAAACTTTCTTTTGTATGAAATATTATTGATATTCAAGAATCATATGCGAGATATAAACTGAACAAAATGTTCATTCCGATATTTACGAATTTTGAAAAAGATATTTGTGAATATTATTTATGACTTTAATGTGAAAGTAGGTTTTAAGATTTTATTTTATTTTTCTTCTATCGCGTGTAAACGACTTAATAACTATCATTATAATAATTTTACGCAACGATTATTTAACTTTATGTTTTTAGACATTATTTTATATGTTATTTATTATACACACGTCGAAATATTTATGTTTTATTTTAAAAAATATGAAAATATAAAAAAGAATAAAAAAAACGAGAAAAAAAAATATAATTATAACTTTAAATAATTTGTTAATCTGAGTATTCAGATTTGATCAAATTTCTTAAATTTTTTAGTAATATTTTTTCAATAAAAAATGATATATAATATCTATTATTAATTATCTATTTTTAAGATAAATGTTTGCGGAAAAAAGATATAGGATAAATAATGCATATATTTTTATATCTAATTATTTTACGTAATAAGCAGATATTAATATTATGGAAATAATTTATCATTGATTAAATGATTAAAATGATGATCATAATGCAAAGACATAATGCGATTTCTTTTCTCATTGGAGAAAAGTTATCCACCCACCGTAACAAAAATCTTAACCTTGGCAATGATAATGCATAGAAATCGGGGCAATATTTTTACGAAAGCTTGCAATATACCGGTTGCATGGAAACTCTCAATCAACTAATTGAAGTTGAAAACACGAAGATTTTAATTATATGCGAACTAAATCCATTAATAGTAACATTAATTAAATTATACTTTTTATGCAAGTACTTACGTACAATATATTTGTATAATAGTAATGTATTTATATTTTTGTACTAAATCTCTTTTTTTTTATAATCTATAAAAAAAATATTGATATCAAATTATTATAATTTCATTTTTATGAATTGTTGATATATATATTATACACATTAAAAAAATTATCTTTTAAAAATACATTATTTTTAAAAGATAATTTTTTTAATGTGTATAATATATACCAATATAAATTATATTAAAAATTGAATTCTTCGTTATATTTCTTTATAATTTTATTCTTCATACTTCTCTTTATACTTCATACTTCATACTTTATACTTCATAACTACATAACTTTTTAATTCTTCATTCAAATTATTATCAAATAAAATTATATTATTTCATTTTGCTGCAGTTTTTTTATTATATCTATTTTCCATATAAAAATTAATGAGGTCTATATATGGACATAAAAACATAAAGTTATTATTTGAAGCAAAGCTGAAGTTTAAGGAAAAGGATAATTTTTTATATGAATTAAAAAGTCTAATTACGCTAGGTAGGTCATGCTCTTCATAGTTCACTGAATAGTCAATTGCACACGGGCTGACCCATTGCTTTCCCCGTAAAAGTGAAGAGTTAAATCAGGTTGACTCTTTCTCCCTGCTCTGTATGGTCGAGTACCAACCAATGTCCTATCAGTATGTGCACATCAAGATCGCTTTTACCTTTTTGTGAGCGAGGAGGGATTTCTAAGAGTATAAAATGGTAAGAAATCGATTCGCATATCAGTATGTGTATAGTTTCAATTTGTTATAAGAGACTTGATTTGAGCTTATTAATAGTGTGACTTCTTTTAGCAATCTACCTCCCTTTTGTCATGGCGAATATTATTTCGCTCGTGAGTACTGAACAATCTGTAAAATAATTTTTATGAAATTGTGATATTTGAATTTCAATTTGATCAAAAATATTTCAGCATATTATTTATTACAAAGTATATATGTATATTGAAAATATATATCCGCATTATTATTTGTTATTGATGATTATTAATTTATATTATAAACTATTCTACTTTTAGAGTGTAGTAATCCTTAGTTGCATTGTACTGGTCCATGCGGAACCAGCAACAGCAGTTAACAGTACGTATATTTCTTGTGCTTTCTCGTTATATATTATGAAAATAAATTTCTTACATCTGTATTAAATTATATATAAGATTTTTAAGACAATAAATATTTAAATTATACTTACAATATTAGATATTAATATTATAAAAAATTAATTAATTTAAGTATTTTTTATTATTAATTTTAATTGGTTTTATAAAATTTTAATCTAACTAAATATTTTTTGACATTCTGATAAACAAAATCTTTTCTTATTTCATGAATTTATAGGCTATCCCATTATAGGAGAAAGCAATGGTTTCGAGTATAATAGCAACATCATCAACAACGGTGCTTACATGGCTGATAAAGAAGGTCATAGAGAAAACATGGATTTTTACGGTGGAGGAAATAGTGGACATTTATTGACCAACAGCAGGAGTCAAGGAAATCTCGAAGAAAGTTTAACAAGCAATTCTTATAACGGATTTTCACCTAGTTCCCATAATACTGACTTCTCTACTTACTCTAATACTGGTAATCGTGAAAATCTTGCTTCGAATTCCTATTTTGCAAATAATGCTGCTCAATCCAGTTTTGGTAGTTACACGAGTAGCAACAGCAATGGAGATTCTACCTTCAAAACTTATACCCAAGGCAATGATCAGACCGGATCTGATTTAAATCAGTTCTCTATTAACAAACACAAGAATCTCTCTTATATGAAATTTTCCGATAATTTAACTGGTGCTACTAGCGCAGGAAATTATCCTGAACTCGGTACAGAGAATTCTTCTTTCAGAGAAGAGTATTCTGGCGATTCTTTTAGAAATCATGGGTCTAATGATGCAAGATTCACGGATGGTGCTGATCAGATCTATAACAGAGAAGTTCCTAATCTATTTAATAGTCCTAACAATGATTATTCATATAGAAAACATAAAGATACTACACTTAATATAGGAGGAAGCAACAAATTTATGAATGATGTATATTCCTTTCATCCTGAAACTCGTTATGTGCGAGGAAGTCATGGAAACATGGGACGCGATTACAGTTCTTCAATGATTTTATCTAATCCTGGAAATAATCCTTTCGGCAATATTCGTGGAAATAACGGTGTTTATGGAAAATTAAATAAATATAATAAATATTTAGGTGATTATATTTCCAATGGTTTAAACTATTTTTCCAAGGAACAAGATATCGATTATTTATTTGGTAATCATGGTAAAGGTAATGGAAAATTGGCTACAATTAAAGAAGGCAGACCAAATAGTTATTTTGGTGGATCTTTATATCTTAGCAAAATTGTCGGAGGTCATAAAAGTAAATCGAATTTTATGAATTCATATCCTAGTACTTCATCGATACCGTACTCATCTATACCGAATTTACATAATAGTAACAGTTATGCTGATAGCCCTGTATTAAGAAGATATCGAAGCAATAGTTATGTACCAGGACATGCTAGTTCATATTATTATTAATAATTTTTTAATGAGTTAAATGTGTGTGATGGCCGTGTGTTTTGTATATATTTATTATATGAAATATTTAATATTAATTAAATGTTATTAATTAAATGTTATTTGTTGTTTAAAATAAAATTATTGATATGAATACATTCATTCTTTTTTTCTTTATTACATTTTTAATATTTAATTTTAATTATGTTGGAGTTCGAGTAACTTTTGGTTTAGCTAAAAATACTTCTTCCTTATCAAGTTCTTTCTCTTGTGTCCATGATTTATTATCTGTAACTTTGATGCTACTTTCTGGATTCCTATAAAAAAAGTTCTGATTTCGAATAATCGATTATACTTTAGATAAAAAAGTTAACAGTAAATAAAATGCAATTTATTCAAAATTTTATAATGTATAAAAATATTTAAATTTTATAAAAATATACAATGGTGCATAAAACTAACTTCGTGCATTTTTATCGAAAGCAAGATCGAAATCTTGACTTACAGTGATGCTATACTGCTGAGTTTCTCCATTACTGAAAAATATCAAAATAATAATAAAATGATAGATTTTAAATATATATTATTTTATAAAATTTTATGTAATTATATATATATATATTTACAATAAATATAAGAGTCATTTTAGATTTTTTTTTTTCGAAATCATGATTAAATATATGTTTAAGAGAAAGTTATAAAACTTTCACTAATATGTTTAATATAGTATCTACAATAAATTTTATTTATTAAATATCATAAGATTATTAGAAATTTAGAAATTTCGAACAATGAATTGAATATTAAATTCATTTATTTATTTTGATAAAGTCAATAAAAAAATCGTTTTAAAAATTTTCTTACCTGTTGTTTCAACTTCACTTTCAATTCCCAAAAGCATTGAAGATGCAATGGTCGTTTTACTGCTTTCCCTATAAAAAATAAATTTAGAAATTTTGTTATATTATTTTTATTTAAAAAAATAACAAACTTCGAAGTATGATTTTCATAGAGATATGAATCACTTTCGTCATGAATCTCTTTTAAAAACATTTTATCAGTATTTGAATTCCATTTTTCATTTGTTACTTGTTTATAAATTTGCAGATCCTTAAAAAATGTTATGAATTTTAATTTAAAATCTTTTAATTTTAATAATTAATTTCTAGGTAAATACCTCAACAGGGGAAGAGTTTATTTCAATTACATGAGAATGCAATTTTGAATGTGATTTTGTTTTTTTAAAATTTTGTAATACTATAATATTATTTTTATCTTTCTCATCATACTTTTCGTTTAACAATTTTCTTGAAATGTATGAAAAAATTTTATAATTTTTATAAAATAAAAAATATATTTAAATTTATTAATTAATAAAATTTATTAATTTATTAATTAAGAACAAGATATTATAATAATACCTTTGTAAAATTTCTTCATGTTCAGAACATAAATTTTTAATTTGATTATTATGCACAGCAGATTCTATTGCTTCTGCTTGGAATTGCAAAAATGATAACGCACTGGAAATTATTTCTGGTTTTTTAATTATTTTTGGTAAAACTGTATAACATGATTCTAATAATGATTCTCCACATAATTCTCCATAATTATTTTTTACTGGATCGTTTTCTTCCAATTGATTTTCCAACACATCAATTTCTTCCTGTAAATGTTTTTTTTTTTTATTTAGCAAATAAGATATTTTATAAATCATTACCCACATTATCATTATCTACTATTTCTTCATCTTTCACTTTAATAGTAATTTCACCTCTATGTATTTTCAGAATGTAATCCAAATGTTTCCTGTTTATTTAAATTTTATTTAAATATTTATTTAATGTACTATAACTTTCATTATATATGTAAAAAAAAATATTTTACCTTATTTCACCAGTTTTATATTTACTGAATTGTTCTATTACAGATGAAAATTTGAGTTTTTTTGCTTCTTCATTGATTACATAATTCGTTAAAAAATTATTTAATGCTCCATTAATATATGGTAATGTCTGGTAATAAATATACATTGATTATAATTACATATTATGTATTATTATAATTTTAGACAATAAGAAATATATTATACCGATACATAATCCATTAAAAGCAAATCAATTAAAGTTGAAATAAGTAAAGATGCCATAGCTGATGCTCTTTCTTGAGCAGCCTGATGTAAGGATAAATTCATCAAAAGAGCTGTAGCGTATTCTAATCGATAGGAATCCATAATACGACATTGATCACGTAAATGGTGGATCAACCATTCTACTAATCCATTTTCTATCATATAGATTCTTTGTTGTTTGCGTAAGGATAATTTTTGTAGCATTGCAATTATCATATTACAAGTTATTGTATCTATGTTATTATCAGAAATACTATTCAGACACTTAAATATCTAAAATATTAATTTTGAAATTAATAAAAAATTGTGAAATTTTGTAATGAAATAAAAATTAATATATCAATATACCATATCAACAACAGTAGAATCAAATGATAAATAATCTCTACCGCATCTGAACGATGCTAAAGCGTTCAATAATCTTGTAATTGATTGCTGTAGAGGATGTGGTATAATAACGTTTTGTGGAGTTAATAAATATGGCAGAATGGATTTGCCTTTGTAACTAGCGATTTGACTATGAAGTCCTAATAAATCTTTACTTATATATTCGTGCATAGTTTCATCTCTTTCTCCAGGTTGACTAAATGTTATTTTCTAAAAAATCGAAATTTCTAATGTATTAAAATTTTAATAATTATTAATTTTTGTCTTACCCTTCGTAATGCTTGCAAAAGAAATAATTTTGTTTTGATGCTTCCATTAATTAAATGTAATTTAATTTTTTTGAAATCTAATAATTTTGGAGGAATGAACATATTGTATGAATTTGAATATTCAATAAGTTTCATTTCAGAATGAGATGATTTATCTAATAAAAATTCCGAGGAACACTGTAAAATTATAAAATATAATATGAATAAATAAAATATATAATAAAAATTTAATATAATTATGTACAAAAATTAATATAATATTATATACATATATTGAGTTCTTATTACTTACATGTGAACTGTCTTTTATATTTTGATTAAACAAATCTGGAAAAATTTTTATGCAAGTTTCTAGCATAATTTGAAAATCAATTGCTATTCCTTTTACTGAATCTTCTAAAGCTGTTGTTAATACTCTTGCAATACTCATCAATTTATGATAATCAGTATGGAGTTTATGGAATCTTACTTTTAATTTTTCATAATTACAATGAACATTAGATAATTGAGATTTTGCTACAGCCAATTCTTGAGTGCACTGCATTAATTTTTTATTTTTTTTTGTAAAATGTGATGAATAAATTTCTTCTTCAGAGTTTGATACAGTCTGTATACTTCTAAAAAAAGAATAAAAATAAAGAATATAGTAAAAATTATCAAATATATTATATTAGAAAAATACTAAATATGTCTTACTTTGACTTTTGATTAAACTTTATATTATCATATAAATTGCATTGATTTTCAACTTTATTATCTTCTAAAAATATCGGAATATTTCTATCATTTGGTATGATTGGTACATTAATATTTCTAATTGTTTTTTTTGTAGTTATATCTTTTTTGGAATCTTCTATTAGAGATGTATAATTTAAAGAAAATTTGTTGGAATTTTCACTATATTTTAGATCACTAAAAAACTTAAAATTGCATATATCTTTATAAAATATTTTATATATATATATATATATCTTCAATTCTTAAAATCTTAAAAAGATTATATTTTTATAATAATTTAAATTTTACTTACTTGTTGTTTGCATTTTTCAAGAAAAAGCTCTAAATGTTCTGTCAATCTGTCTGACCAACTTTTTTCAAATATTTTAGAAAGAAATGGTTCTACATATGGGTCCTCCATAAAAGGTAATGCAAAATAAGGTCTTAATTCTGTAATGTTTTCTAATTCCTTACCTATTGTATTCAAAAATTTGCGTAATTCTTCCATACTATCATTCATATTCTTTTCTACTTCAGTTATAAAATTCTATATGTTATTAATATTAAATCAATCATTATCAATTTTTTGTTCAGTTTATTAATCTTATTTTTATAATATTCATATTAAAATTAAAATTAAAAAAAAAAGAACTTTATATCTAAAAAAAAAAACTTAAGGAATAAAAACAAAAAAAATGATAACATGACTTAAAAAGAAATAATAAATGACTGAAATTACCTCTTCATATTCAAAATCTTGTGGATTAAGTGATGTCATAGAATTATTTATACTTATTTGTATTTTATCTGAATTATTGAAGAAATAAGAAAATTATTTTAAATTAATATACAGAAATTATACTTATTTATATATTTATATTGCTATATATACCATTTTCTTTATGCCATTGTGACTTTAATATATGTTTAGGTAATATTGCAAAATATACATATATATGTAACATCAAAATTTTATAAGCTTTTGTTTGTTTTGCATCTTTAGGTACTATCATGTTCCATAACTAAAAATGAAAAATTTTAGTACATTATATTTCATTTAAATGATATTTTTATTTTTTTGTTAAAAGAATATATTTTTATCATACTTTAAAGAATGTCTTCCAATTTCCTGTTTTATAATTTATCATTAATTCTTTACACAAATTTTCATAAATCTCGCTTTCGGATTGTAAATCTTTTTTAAAATATTTAAAACCTTTTATTGTTGCTTCTACCATTAATGCACCGGCAGTATTATCGAAATTATGATCTATAAGGAACTGAAGATTTTTTTTACATTTAAATATACAGTATAATAAATATTTTGTTATATAGCTTTATTAATATAAACTTATAATTAAACTTAAATAATATAATTTGTTTTACGACACATTAATCCAAAGAACATACCTGATGAACAAGTTTTAATTCCTTATTATCCATTTGATTTATTACCCAATTCTTATCCATTTTTGTTATTTAATTTGATAAATTTAACATAATGGAAATAGAAATTGTTTTACGTTACTGTATATTTAAAGAATCGTGGTTTACGTACAGTTACGTGAAGGATATTTCCTTCCATAAAATTGATTTTACGCAAACGCATCTCTAAGCAATTAATGGTGTTTGGATTTACATATTTAGTAGAATAACATTTTTAAAAATTATACGCGATATAAAATATCGTATTTCTATAAAAAAAAAGAAGAAACTTCTAATTTATTATTCAATCGAATACAACATTAATTAAAAAAAAGCTTAATTATCAAATGCTTATAATTATTACTATAAAAAGAATAAGTTTTTCTTACATCTGATATGTATGAAGTTTTAAAAATTTTATAACAAAAGCTTCTCGATTACTTACACACATATAAATATATAATATCGATATAATAAAATTTGTGCATATTATTAAACAGAATAAATTAGTTTATATACAAAATAATATATAAAATTTTATTACAGATATACACATTACATTTGAATACGTATAAAATTAGCGCTCAAAAATATTTACTTTTTTATAAGTAATAAAACATTATTAGATATATTTTATTTAATATTTTACTTTATTTATTAAAAAATGGAGGAACATAAAAATATATTTTGTAAATATATGATTACAGAGGTTTGTCTTAATACGAAATTTAATTATTAAAGGTTATGTTTTAGTTTCATTAAGAATGTTGTTTTTCAATTTTTATAGATACCTAATTTAGCTATATACATTCCAAATTTTATTACACAAGAGGAAGAAGTTGAAATAATAAAGTGTATAAATAGTGTTCCTGTACCAAAATGGACTCAGTTAAGTCATCGAAGATTGCAAAATTGGGGTGGTATTCCACATCCAAAAGGTATGATAGCAGAAGATATACCAATTGTAAGTATTTTATAATAATTAATATCTTATATTTTAATAATATAAATAATTTTTAAATATTTTATAATAATTCTAAGTTTTCAGTGGCTTCAAAAATATATTGATAAAGTATCATCCTGTAATATATTTGAAAAAAATAAATTACCTAATCATGTTTTAATTAATGAATATCTATCTGGTCAAGGAATAATGGTATAATTATACAATAAAAAAATTAAAATATATATATATATATAGTTGTAAAATATAATTTATATTTATTAGGCACATTCAGATGGTCCATTGTTTCATCCTATTGTAACAACTATTAGTTGTGGCTCTCACACACTTTTAGATTTTTATAAACGAATTAACAATATAGAGGTGAGATAATATTTATAAAGATAATCAAATATAATTGTCAATATAATCATATAATCATAAACTAATTGCAAGATTTTATTTCAGCAACATCAACTTAATTTTGAGTTTAGTCTTTTATTGGAGCGTCGAAGTTTATTTATTCTTCAAGAAGAATTATACCATAATTATTTGCATTCAATTGCAGAAAGAGACACAGATATTATTTCAAAATCTGTGATAAAAAATTTGGATATATGTGGGGAAAAATTTCTTGATGGAGAAACATTAAAACGTGGAATTAGATTATCTTTAACCATTAGACATGTTCCAAAAACCAGTAAATTAAAATTAAAAATTGGATAACAAGGTGGTATGTGTAATTTTTTATATTGTTTAACATTTTGTTAAGTTAAAAATATTTTATTATTAAATATTTTATTATTAAATATTTCTTATATTTAATATTTGTAAAATTATATGATATAAATGCAAAGGAAAAAAAATTTACATAAAATATAAAAATAGAAGTTTTGGCATATTAAAGCATTTATAAAGTTTAGAAATTTTTTTTTATAAAATAATTTTATTTAAGATCTTCAGTCTTTGAAGATGTATCTGCATCTTCATAATTTTCTAAACTTACATCCATTATTTCTTCATCACATTCATCTAACATTCCTTGCAAAGAATGTATAGAAGATATTAAAACATGAAATTGTTTTCGTCTCATTTCCAATTTGTGTTCTAGTTGTTCTGATTTCTCCTAAAAATGAATATTTATTTTAATTTAATAATAGTTATCTATAATTATAAGTTATTATAAGTTATTAATTTTTTTTTACTTTTAATTTTCCTAATTCTTCACGTAATGTAGCAAGTTTTAGGTTAGTTTCTACTCTATCTGGTTGCTCATTTATGACTTTTGCCAATACATCATATTCAATTCTATTTTTCCTAACACGTTTTGCATCTTGTAATTCTACTTTTGTTCTTTCAATATCTTTTTTAGCCTCTTCTATTTGAATTTCAATTTCCTTCGATAACTGTTCATAACTTTTCAATTCTTCTTGACTCATATTTGAGACTAATCTAGATTTTCGTTGTGCAAATTCACATTGAGCAAGTTGAGATAACATTCTTTCGTGTAAAGTATTATCTGCGTCTGGACTATTTGCCCATTTTATGAATGATTTTAAAAGCATATTAATTCGACGATCATCTCCGATACCATCTCCATCTATAAGTAATCTTCGGCGTATCACTTCTTCTGTAAATCAAATAAATTGAAACTGAACCTATAATGTATTACGGAATTGTGATTAAAAAATCTAAATTAAAAGTCTGTATAAACATAATAGGCTTTAATAGACTAATAGGTTATATCTATATAATATCATAAACGACTTACCATCAGACATTTTTTTCAATAAGAAAATTACAAATACAATGAATAATACATCAACTTTTATTACACAATTAATCTATTTTATTTTACAAGCATATAATAACAAATATTATTAATTAACTGTTACTTTGAAATGCTCATATACATATATATGTATATATATATATATATACATATATATGACAAACTTCGGCATTGTGGCGCCATCTGAAGCTAATTTCGCTTTTTAACTTAAAATTAATATAGAAGTAAAAAGTTAATAAATAATTAAAAAGTTTATAAAATCATTTTTTTAAAAGCCTTGAAATAATTTGTTATATATTAAATATTAATTATCTATAAGAGAATACTTTTTTATAAATTATAATTTCATCATATTTATTATAAAATAGAAAAATTCTATTATTTACTACACTGAATTGTTGAAAATTTCTTTTAAAAATCATAATGCTTAAAATTAATTTAAAAACAAAAAATTAAATTTATAATACATTTATAATACATATAATAAAAATAAAATTAAACAATGAAAATAAAATTAAAATAAATAAATTTTTATAATATTTTATTCTTTAATTAATTCAATTTGACATTCCTCCCCTAATTGCATAAATTATTAAGTTTAGTGAGAATTGAAGAAGAGATAATAATATCCTGAAAAAAGTTATTAAGTTTTACGAATCAGCGAATGCAATGCGCTTCCATTGGAATATTAAAATGATCCACCATTAGTTTAATAAACCTGTCTTCTTTGTTCCCTTCATCCAAGAATCTTTTCCATGCTTCTCGAAGACTTTCGAAGCAGCAGTCGCAGATGTCACTGTACCCCTAATGAGCACGCTATTTTTCACCAGTATTTTTATCCCGTTTATTGGCTGTCCGTTTCACAAACTGTCAGCCGGATATTAATCATCCACTGTTACGACTCTGCCTTTATTTCTTCTAAGGATAAAGAATGAAAAGGTCGGCAGAAAGAAGATATGGAAGAAAAACTTGTGTTCCTTCATTAGTAATATGACAGCTCTAATATTTTCGGCAGATTTTGTTTCATTGAATCAACTCTTTAATACCTTTTTAATACAATTTCCTTTAATGTATTTTAATTATTTATAATTTATATAATAATATATATCATATATATATTATATCATATTTATATATATATATATATATATATATATATATATATATATTATCATATAATCATATAGAATATATAAATATTATATATTTCATTTAACAATTATTTATATGAATTTATAAATAAATTGAACATTGTGAACTCCCATTTTATATAAATTTTATAATATGTAATTTTATAAAATGATAACTTTTTAATAAATTATTTGCATTAAACATACACAAATTTAATAATATTAGTAGCTAAAATTTATTTTTTTTTATTTAAGAATGATTAACGAGTATTGACAAGATATATTTACGGATTTATGGCGAAGTTTTTTCTACCAAAAAATGTAACGATAAAATTTATATACATATATATGTATATTCATGTGTGGATATGATTGATATAAATAAATTCTTAAATGCGACAATAAAATTAATCAAATTAATTAAAATTTCAATCATAAGAATTCAATTATTATTATTATGCTAATATTCGTATAATGCAATATTTAACTAATATAATATAAAATGTATATTAATATAATAGATGGTTTAGTAAACTAATCACAATATTTCCTTGTGCCGAATATAAAATCGAGAGAATCGGAACTAATATATCACGATTTATTCTGCAATAGATTCTTTGAAAGATACTCGCAATGAAACGGCGCGTCGAGTTACATTGTACGTTCCTTTCACTCCCGTCGATCCCATAAAAGTCCCAATAATAATTTCTGATGTTTTCCGATGCAACATGTTTGATTTAGTGTCGGACATTTTGTGATCGCATATCTGCCTCGTAAATCTCTCCGCGGTGGCGCCACTGCATAAAAATATCAAACGTCGATGTGTCCGCGTTCAACCCCAATCCCACGTAAAATATTGCCCGTGATTCCGTGCGACGGAAATAGCCTTTCATTCCGGCTGCCTGATAATTCCAGAATTTCGCGATTTATACTCCGAAAGGTTATAAAAGATACGCCCGATTGCGTGTTATTATTAATTGCTGCATGCCACGATAAAGTGAAACGTTTAGTTTTAAAAAATGTCCTCAAACGAATATCGGAGGACCGCACGAAATATACGGTAAGATTATTCGGTTAGATTAATCGGTATTCAAATTGAAAACGCTCCGAGGAAGAAACAGAAAATAAAACTTCCGCGGCCATCAACGTCTCTATCGCGTATACTAATTATACGTATCCACCAATTACAGTATTTGCTTGCTGTCATTTCATGATCGATTGAAATTAAACTTTTCGATGATAAACCTTCCGAGTCGTTTGTTATTAGAGATTTGATCTATTTTTTTTTTTTTTACTGTTTTTTGCAAAATTAATTATTTTCTTTTTCTTTTTTTGCGCAATTGAAAGTTTATTGATAACCAGTAATGCAACACATACTATGAATATTCAAGTAGAGATAATGATATTCGAAAATCATGTATGTAATATGCAAAATAAGAGATATATATTTTTGAAACATTTCTTTTAATGATTGCTTTTCATTAAGCATTTCGTATATATATTTTTAACGAACTATTATACGAGATATTTAATTTTTTATAATAAAAATTTGATATCATCTAACAATATGTGAAACGACACTCGAATCAGTGTCACTAATATTGTCGTGACGGGGCGCTGATCGGAAAGAAACGCATAGGTCTCATTAGTCATTAATCGAAGCATCTAGTGGTAACCATTAAATAAAGCTTGAGCTGTGTGTCCTCCAATAGGATGCATTTATCTCGGTGACGTCATCGTGATGCACGAGTAGTTGAAATGATAAGTAATGATGTTAATAAATAGTGGAGTCTGCATCGGCGCAAATAGGGAATTGCAGAGTAGAGTCCCCCCTCACTTCGTTGAATCAGGGGTCGCGCGTGAAAACGGCTGTGTGCGTGTACTAATCGTGGCGGAAAGGGTGCCATGAGTTATGAGTGCTCTATGATATCAATGCATCAATTTGACTAAACGAAGGATTAATTTAATAACAAGTCAGCAGATGAGTAGTCGGATGATAAATAGAGAAGGGGGGATGGTAAACGATGTTCGAGGGGGGGGGGGGCAAAAGAGAGAAATGTAAACCGATGTTCTTTTCTTTTTATTGGGTCGTCTTTAATATACTCTGTTTTTTAACATAATTTAATATAACTCAAATTTATTTATAATACGCGCCCGATGCAATGTGATATAGTTTACTATATGAATCTCCTGAAGATATATATATATGTAATATATATCATTTAATAACTATGTTAGGATTATATCAAGCTTATTAGAGATTATGATATGATCAAAATATGTGTGATTTTTCAAAAATTATTAATTTGAGTTAGAAAAGTATTTTAGATTAATTATTAAATAGGCATTAAAATTATTTTGATTTATGTTTTATAAAATATAATAGAAGAGATTTGTATCTCATTATCAATTATACAGTGTTTATCGAAAACAATCTATGAAGAATTATTGAAAATTCATATTTTAATATTATAATAGGTATTATATAATTAATATTATTATTAATGTAATATTCATCCAATAAATTCTTCTTTTACTACAGAAAATGACAGAGTGGCAAAAGACGGAGTGAAAATAAAGAATTCTTCAATTTGCGAAACTAATTCAGTAAGTTAAGGGCAGTTAGGGTGTCCGAGGATCAGAGGGGAAATCCCCCAGTTATGTTCGGTAACAAAGTCACCCGGTGTTTCAATATTGTCGTAATCGCCGTTATTATTGCACTGTCAATCATGTATTTTTACGAATGGTAAAATATCGATCGTTCACGTGTAAAGAGCATGATATGCAACAATCATCATACATTGATTATAATTATGCTATAACTTATACTTTAATATTTATAGTTTACTAGCAACTATTAACAATATATTTAATTATAGATAAATGATAAAATATAAAATAACGAGATAATCGAGTCATTGCAACTAATGAAAAATTAACACCAAGTTCATGGAAGAAATCCAAAACCCATCCTTTTCACACATTTCACTTTCAACGTATTATATTCTTGTTCAATGTTTCTTCGACGGCGTTTACAGCGAATAAAATTAAACGGGAACAATTCTCGGGCCCGTTCGTGTCTCCCATTCACGCGAACGTTAGCGTTAGTCAAAATTGTATCTACGTGGATTTCCTTGTCTTTGCCGGCGTTCCACGGATGTCGTTCTCTCCTCCTCCCCCTTCTCCCACTTTTCACCCTACTGTGTTTCGTACCCGGCGCCGATTTAATCCGGGATTCAGCACTCGATTTGATACGTTACACAGCGGTTTGTATGCCCTAACTCGCCTTACTCAACACGGTACACCCTGTTCGTATTACTGCTCCTACGATCCGCCCATACTAGATCGCTTCATTTTGTTTCACCCTCGGTTCTCTCATTATCTCGTGCAACCGCTCTCTACCACCTCCTACCCTTTCCTTTCCTGATGTCTTCTTCCCTTTTCTCACTCTTTTGATGTACAGGCTATTTCAAAAATTTAGGGCGCTTTAGAAGAGAGAATGATAGAGGATGATGAAAGGAATATCTTTTCTTTCATAAGTGTAATTTTTTTTTTTTTTATAAAAAATTTGTAGACGTAAATTTTGGATACCTTACAAAATTCATTATACGTAGACTATTTCAGTAAAGAAATTTTTATAATAAGGCAAGTCACGTATTGCTCGATATTAAATCTATGTTCTATTCTTTAAATTTCTAAAAGTAATCAAAATCTGTATGTTAAAGTTTCTTCGTCTTGTATATCTTGCATAGTTAGTTAACGAAATAATTAATTAGCTTGTAATTAATAAAACTTACTTTTAACGTTACAATAAACTCGTTGCTACTATATTAGAGAATGTATTAACTATTATAAGTAATAAATTTTCTTCCTATTCTATCCTATATTGACATATAACTTTGAAACATCCTCTATACACACATTCCATGTGTCTTCCTTTTCTCGTTCACTCTCGCCTCGGATTCGAACACTCCACCCTTACATTGTCTCGAATCCCCATTTTTCTCTTTGTCTCGTTCTTTGCCCGGGCTCTCACTATCGCGCTTAATGTTCCCACTCTTCGTCTCTATCTATCCCTCTCTTTGTATGTAGTATCACATGGTTACACCACAAGGGTTCATCCCCTGCAGTCCTCGGAACGAAAAGTGGTAGCGAGACAGCCACCCCGTTTTACCCTCCGCTACCGTCTCTGGTTTCCTCTTGTCGATGTTCCTCACTCACCGTCTCCTACTCCCTTCACCCCTACATTCGCATTTAAATTAGATTAGATAAGTTAATCAATGCGGTATTCGAAGTAAAACCTGGGATTTCGTGTCAGCCGGTCGGCTCGAAGAGAAATTATTGGCAGTTCGGATTACGATCGGTCGATCTTTGTTGGAAATCGTCGAGTCACGGGTTGCGGGGGCGGTTTTTACCTTCACGCGTGCCGCGTTCTTCGAAATCCTCCTGTTGCCGATTGTCATCCTCCAATCATCAGAGATTTTTAACTCTTCACACAGAATTTCCAACTTTTAAATTACTAAATTTTATAAATTTTGTAAATTATAAAATTAAAAGAAACATCGTTCACAATTTGAATTGCGATCGTGAAGTGAAAGCTTGTAGAATGATTGGATACTGTGATTTTTGAAATCCTCGTGTTATCTCTAGCTGCCAATATTATCGGATTTTCAACTCTTGCAGTTCGATTTGATGATTCGCATTTTCCTTATTAGTTCTTTTTTTTAATCGTTGAGTTTTTTTGTGAATTAACCTAAAAAAAAAAAATACATTTATGTTAATGTTAAGTTAATGAATTAATAAATTAAATTGATGACTTATTTTTAAGTTTTTAATTTCAAAATTGAAATTTACTCGTTGCTATAAATCAGATTTGTTAAGTCTAATTATGATTAGGTTACTTCTGTTTTTATTAACTCACATTTAATCTAATCCAATTCAAGTTCAACTAAACCAATCGAGATTTAAGTTGTATTCAGATTTAATCTTGCTTAGCTTTTTCTACTTTTAAAAGTATGACCTCTATCAACCTTTAATACTTAAATTGCGTGGATATAGAGCAAAGATGAATAAAATTGAATTATAAAATAATTTTAAATTCGTAATTTTTCAACAACAAAACAAATTTTTCTTCAATTTTTAATCCAAATCTTTCAATAATTCATTCAATTGAGATTTAAATTATAATTTCCTTTGAAATTAACCTTAAATATGGAATCTACATGTATCTACGTACACATATTTTTAAAATTTCGAAATTTATCGCGTAAAATAAATCGACGCAATTAGAGAGACGTAAAAAAAAAAGAAAAAAAAATAGCTTGCCTTCGGCCATTCTTGTTGCAGCGATGCCACGTGATTTTAATCGACGCCGGTAAAAAAGACGGCAATTCGTGAAATTAGTAAACTTGCTTTGTAGCGTGAAATAGTCCGAGAATCTATAGGTCAATACATGTTCGCGAACGAGCCCTCGCTCGTTCTCTCATAGCAGGATAAGGGAAAACTTTTTGCCATTTTTCTTTGCACGCCTCTCGTTAAGACAATTTATATTCTATTCTGTAATACGAGGGTGCTGCGGCGGGCAGCGAGTGAGTGGGCGAGCGAGTGGGTGGTTGGGGGGACAGCGAGTTTTCCCCTCCCTCCACAGCTCTCTTCATTTCCAATTGGCATCGGCACCCTCTGTCACGGCGTGCCAACTTTTTTCATATTCCAATTAGAATATTTTTCATTGATTTAATGCCGGCAAGCGCAAATATTAACGGCTTAACACCACGATAAATTTACACTGCCAATGTCTCCTCTCTCCTTCCCTCGCTCCTTTTCCTTCCCTCTTCCCTCTGTCGTTTCTCGTTCCTGGAGGTGGGCGGGAAAGAGGTTGTAAGGATTACTCTTTCTTCCTCTTTCTCTCGCTTTGAAACGCTAATTTTATGACTCACGAGAACTCCCGTAACATTAATCACAAGGCTATTCGTATTCGAAATCGATACGGGTTACGAAAATGCTTCGAGCCCGCGCTTTTTTCCGAACTTTATGGAGCTTCCGGTTCTTCGTGTAATATGTAAATATAATGTCTCTTGATTTGTTAATTCTTGGATGCGAAGCATGTTTCCTTGGTTTCTTTTCTTTTTATTTTTGAGATATATGTGCAGGTTAATATTATTTAAGTGCTTTTTTTGAGACGTATAAGTCTAATGTATTTATTATCTGTACGGAGAAAATAATATGTAATATATACGAATAGAAATAAAATTTATAGAGGTATAAATGCTTTTAAGCTCCAAGTTAATAAAATATTAGATATTTGTGAGCGCATGTATACGCTATTCGCAAATAATTTTTTTAATTTCAAAATCTCAAAAAAAGGAAAAAGAGACATAAAAATTTAAGCATTACTTTATTTATTTATATTATACTTTTATTAAAAAATTGAGTTTCTTCGTAAATCCCCTTGAAGGATATTTTTATATTTTAAAGGAAATTATAACATGTAATATAATATTTTGAAAGTATGTGATAATTTTTTCTCTCCGATTAGTATTCATCGATGCTATCTTGGAGGCAGTTGGACTTAATCGATGGTAAATGTGTTAAAAATTACGTCATTCAAGTGTCTTCCTTTATGATTGATGCGTTCCCTGCAACGCATCCGTACATCGTTCATTACGATCCCTTGCATGTTATCAATGCTCCTGATGGCCTTGGTGATTTTCATCTTCAATTTACTTATCCATATGCTCTTCATCGATCTTCGTGAAAGATTAATTAAAAATGCGTACATTATCTATCAAAGTGCCGGAATATTAAACTTTTCATAATTTGCTCTAAAAATATATATCATCAAATGTTTTCAATCATTGTTTTCTTGACTGAGATTTTAATCATATCCTGCACGTTTTCTTCAAAAGATTGCTTTTCTTCGAAAAATTTTTCAATTTTAATTCCTAAACACTTTATCATTTAACATTTTAGAAAAATCTATTTCATTATTTTTGAATATCTAATTTCTTCATCCAATTAGTCATTTCTTTGCTAATTGCATATGCATAAGATTCATTTGTTTATTTATAATACGTTATTACCATTTAATTCATATCCCAGATAGATTTTTAGTGAATAATTTAAAACTAAAAAAAAAAAAAAAAAATGAAAAATATCAAGATATTCTTCAAATATCTTAAAACATGGGCGATGAAAGATTAACACAAGGTGATTTTTTTTTTTTTATAATTACCGTAATACGTGTTCCATTTATTAAATTGGAGATATAATACACAAGCGATAGATAACACGTATGTATAATTTATACAATATTTTATACAGATTGTCTCTACCTCGTTCGCTCAGCAATTTATCTAAATACTGTACAGTAACACGTTAAACGCTCGAGTAATTGGTACGTCTAGTATACCCGCCATTTTCGATCATTACACATTTCGTATTTATTCCGTTTCAAAACTTGTTAGTCGATCACAACTTTCCAACTGAAAAAAATCTCATTCTCGCAATATATCGACAATGGTAACCGCGCTAAAAAAGAATGCGCGCTGGATTCGGGTATCGAGAGGATCTTGCAAGTGGCTTCCGCTTCCTCTTCTTTAGCTGCACGCTTCCTGCGATTATACATTATACGTGTACGTCTACGATCCTATGTTTTTTTCATTTTTTTTGCCTTCTTCGAGTTTAATGGGGAACACCTACTCGTTGGATGATTTTGGGGCGATTCGACAATAATTTTTAAGGGTACGATAATCATTTTGAACACGGAAGTGGTTTTATGTTTGATATTTATATTTTTATTAAATATCTAGGATCGAACACTCAAATTTTCTAATCCGAATTCTTAATTAAATCAAAAAATTCCTCAAATTCTGAATTTTTTTTTTAAATTCTCGAATTTTACAAATAATTGAATTTTTAAATTTTCAAATTATTAAAATTTTTGTTTTTTTTTTGTTTTGTTTTAAGGAAAGTGAATGGAAACAATGGAAATAAAAGATTTTTTATTTTTATATTTTGCAAAAATAGGAAATTATTTGCTCGGAAGATGATCAATTGAACGAAAATAATGAATTCACTACAAGAGAAAAGATAAAGGTAAAAAGTTGTTGTTTGAACTATTGATAAAGTATTTTTTTTTTTATTTATAAAATGATCAAAATATGTTAAAAAATTGTAACGATTCGCTCTAGAATCATCCTATATATATCTATACGTCAGATTCTTATTAAATACGTTAAATATCACATTCACGTTTATCGTATCTACAGAATATACAAAATTCATTTCGATCCGCTTATTCTTTCATTAGCATAATTCACTGGGACGTAAATACATAGAGAATTCTTAATGGGAATCGTTCGATTCTTTTCTTCTTACGTACATTTTTCTCTTCGAATCTTTATCCTCGTTTCGCATTTGCATTTAATTTATTCGAATATTTATATTTATTTATGCTCATAGTGATGGCATATTCAGCGTATATTTACTATTACACGTGCTGTTTAATTGAATATGAGCTTACCGGCGTTTTTTTTTATTATTATTATAGTTAATTATTTGCAGGATTAAACGATGTGATACTTTTCCATGAGCGCTAAAAATTTTCAATTTTAAGGCAAGATTCGAATGAAATGAAGAGTTAGTTTTCTTTTAAGAAAGTAATTTATAAATATAGGATGATCTGGTAATTCGTGATAAAAGTAATAATCAGAAAAATTCTGCGGCTTAAACGGAGAATAATAAAATTGCGTGGATGACTTCGTTTTCGAAAAAAAAAAATGCATTTTTAAAATCAGTCGAATTGCTGTAATTATTCTTTGTACATAATATGTGCAGGGCTTATTTATTAATCAAATTACTATTGAAATTTAACTTTTGTATTTCCAAAATTTCAATTTTCATTTCTCTCTCAAAATCTTTTCTTTTCATGTTTTCAAATTATCAAATTATTATCACCTTTTAAAATTCGTTACCTTCTCAATAATCGTTTAAACTGATATTCTTAATAAACTTTAACTAATAATCATTTTGTAACTTAATCACAATTATCATATAAATTATCTTTTAATATACTATATAATGACTAGATTTATTCATCGGTCGAAATTTATTATCCTAATAATATCCTCGACTAATTAAATTAATAATATCAATAAAGCGAATTCCTTTTCAATATACCACAATTAAAATACAAGATTTAATTTGTCGCTCGTTTGCCATTATTATAAACAAATTTTTTTTCTTTCTCTTGCCTCAAAAAAATTCCAATTCGATATTTTTATGGAATATATCTTCGGTTTTATTTTCCTTTCTCCAACATCAAAATCCCGCAAATAATCGCATGCGTGTAATTACTGTCTTCCAGTTACAATATAATAATTTTGCTTGTTAAATCCTTTTAACATCCAGACGGCAGGATCGTCCTTTCGTTATAGCATAATATGGCATCTTAATACAAATATATACAAACGATAGACCTCTATAAACGTTAAAAATTCGTCGATGGAATTTTTCCAAACGAAAATAACGCGTGATCCGTTATCAGCATTTATCAATGTAAGATATCTGAATAAATGGGTATGTGAAAATAGGGATCTCGCCATTGTGCCACTAAAACTCATTATCTTGCGAAAATTCGTTAAATCGATCTTTATCTTTTACTCCAATAGAATTATTTAACAATTCGTAATTTCGAGTTTTATTTTTTTTTTTTTTTAAATCTTTTCATCGACATTTTGTATAAAAATCAATCAATCGAATTTCGTTTATCCTCTTCTAACCGATACGCATCGATCTTTGATTCTTTAATAATAGTTGTAATACGTGCCAACGTCAATCACACGATTAATTTTATATTTTAAAAAATCGTATACATTCTTCTCCAACGCTTCTATCTACAAGTTAACACGTTTTAACGGCACAATATTATATTTTAAGCTTCGAATATCCGTTTTTTCATACTCTTTGACACAAATCAATAGCATTTCGACGATTGGATAGGAGATATTCAATTTTTTTTTTCAACCCGTCAGTCTTTGTGGCATTTTAAACAAAGATTTTTGTCTTTTTTTCTCTTTTTATTAATTAAAGGGCGATATAAATATTTTCCGTTAACGATGTAAATATTGTATGAACAAAAGAAATTTAATCTTTCTTTTTTTTTAATGGATGCGACGAAAAAGTGATAATAAATATATTTTGAGAAAAATATAATAAAAATATTATCGGGAAATCTGTACAAATTATTTGGAGATCGATATTTATTAAAAATTGTTACGAATTTTCAAATTTGAAAATCAAATGTTTGAAGTCAATTATATATTTTCCAATCGATTTTTGATTAAAGAATTTTTTATGATAACAGAATTCCAAGCTTTTTATTCAAAGCTAAAAATTCTATTTACTTTTTCTTCTTTTGATTCCATGCACGATTCCATCCATGATTTCAAACTTTTTTTAACATTTGGAAACATCTAAATTTTTCTATTCAACTTTGGAACTTTGTCCACAGTCCTTTCAAAATTAAAGATTTTGTTATTTGGACCACTTCCCCTCTTCCGAATCTTTCGTTTTAATTTTAATTCTATAAATATCCTTGGAGTTAAGGGTAGTAATGTTATTACGACTTCTGATTTATGATACGCGAACTGAAATAAAGTAACTGCCAAAAGTTTAACTCTCCACCTCCTCAGTTGAATATTCCTACATTTTATCACGATATAACGTAATAAAGAATTTTTGAAAATGAAGATCTTTTTCAACGTGTCATTTTCGATAAAAATATTTACTAAAACAAGAAGAAAAATCATTTTGAATTTACTTTAACTTTTGGCAGACACTATATCTTATTAATTCTTCTAATTTAATTCTTTATAAATCTTTGTAATCTTTATTTTGATTTGATCGACCAATTTCCAAATGAAAAAAGAAAAAAAATCCGGAATTAGAAAGAAGAAATTTATGAAACATCTTGTGCCAAGATCCAATCCACAAAACAATCGACAATCGAAGCACCGTAACAGGCTGGGAATCTGTAAATTTTTTAAAATCCTTTTCGCCACACACTCCTTCGTTTCCTTTCACGAATCTATCTAGTACAGAATCTAGTCTTTCGATTCGTTTCCTTTCTTCGAATCGACATCTCACATTTGTTTTAATGCCTATACTGCTGCTCGAGCTCCCTTCTCAGCCTTTTCGCGGCGGTTTCGCTGTTTCCCTCGGCCTCCGCGTCGCTGCAACCATCCTCACCCTCCGCGACGACGCCTTCGACCTCTTCTTGCCGCCTCTTCGCCGTCGCCATCTCGGCCGCGTGCTTTTTCCGCCATTTTGTCCGCCTGTTCTGGAACCATACCTGCAATCACAAACGGATCGCCTCGTTGGAAACTTGCCTTTTGTCTCTTTGTTGAAATAAATCCTTCTTTTTTAATTCGAGTAAAATATTACTCCCAAAATTGAATTTTTCAAAAGGATAAAATGAGTATTGAAATTAAAAAATCGGAAAAGTTTCGAATTACGTTTCAACGAAAGCTTGTAATATCATCGATTCGATGATTTTACGTTCAATTATTCCCAAAGAAAGAGAAATCTTCAGCAAAAGAAAAGAAAAAAAAAACCTCCTCCTTCATTAATTTCTAACATCTCCAACGTTTCTTTAAGCACCGGCATAAATTTTCCAACATTAATCAACGTCGTCCATTAACACAAAATCGCCAGATGGCGTCCATGGCCGATCGCACTTATCACACTCGACCAATCCTCCAGTTCACGAATCCTCCAAACAATCCACGCGAGGGTTTGTAAGTGACCCACACCTGGAGAGGAGAAAAAGAAGAAAAGAAAATCGACGAAGGTGGTACGAAGACGAAGGCTCAAGGTGGCCCCCTTGTACATCTATAAAGCTGGAAATACGCGGGAGGAGAGGCCGTGTCCCCGCAACAATGTATTTAATTAACGTAACGGGCGCCAGGGGAGCGGCGGGACTCGAGCGTACCGATTGCACCCACAAACCACCCTCTATCCATAGCGGCGAGCGCCGCGTGACCCCAACTAAACTCCACCCCCGTGGCGCCCCTCTTTCCTCGCCAATCCGCAGCCTTGTTCAATGGCCGCCAAGTCGAGAGCTTAAATTAAAGATATAAGCGGGCGCGTCGGCGTTGGTGCAACCGGGCGTGTAGGCGGTAAACGAATTAAAAAGTAAACGGCCAGCCGTAAAAGTTAATAGCTGTTCGGATGAAAATTAAAACACTCGAGGAATTAAGATAACGGAGAGAAAGGAAGGCTGGGACAATCTGGCCGAGATTGACTGCCACGCCGCCGTTTGCGCGACCGGTAAAACGTCGATCCCTCCGCGTTTAACCCTTTCCGTCACAGTTTTTCCAATACCAGGGGATAGTTCGACAACGACGGAGTTGATCTAAGCTTTATTTGTCGAGCTTTTTGACGAGTTTTATTCGGATTCTTAAGTAAGCAAATAAATAGTGGACGCGTGAAATATCGGCGATCCTTTTGCATTTGAAAATCGACGAATCATTGTAATTGGAGTAAGGATATTCGTAGAAAATTTGAATACACTTGGAAATACGTGTACGGATTGTTATATTCGAAGAATTGTAAATCTGTGTTTCACCTTCATGTTTCTGTATTATTTAATCCTTGCTTCTCGTGTTAGTTGAATCAAGAATTGGACGAGAGGGAAAAAGATGAGGCATAGGAAGGGCGATAAAATTCGAACAAGTTGTTGCTCGACGATAAAGTAGAGTTCTTGCGGGGCCGAGTGTAACGATAGAGCAAACGCGAAATGAAAATCTGGTTTCCGGATACGATTTTCAATCCGGATACGGTTGGCAGTGTCTTCGTGGACTCGTAATACATAAAAATTGATTCTTGGCTATATTGGTTCCCGCTTATCTTTTTTATTGTGCTCTCTTCGCTTTTATCGGCGGTGATAAAACGTTCGATCGATCACTCGATCAACATATCGGTTATCCGAAATCGGGCAAACGAATTATTAAATTCGGATGAAATGTTTTTTTTTTTTGTTTTATCAGATTTGTTCGCATACCTTACAATTGAGATTTCCAATATTCTCTTGCATGAATAATATTTATAATTAACAATGTCAGTAATTTGACAAGTTGTAGGTTATGAACTTATTTTTTATAATTTTGTGAGATTTTATTGTTATTAATGATGATTAAATTAATGTACGTCTCTTTTTTAATTTTTCTTTTATTTAGTCGATGTTATTTGCTGTAAATATGAGAAAATAATTTCATTCATATGTTTCAAGAATCATTTATATCCTTAATTGTAAGTAGTACGAGTAAATGTTTCTATACAATATAATAGTGAATACAAATGAATCTTGTTTGGTAATATCAATAAATTTAGTTACATTAGACGGTTTATTATTTATTAATTCGATTTGATGACGAATTGTCCTTAAACGGAGCAGAAATTGTCCCACCATCCTGTAAGAATTGATTTTCGGCTAACATTATGGCGGCGCACTGTTTAACCAGGAATTACCTCTAATTTAATAGACCGTAATGGGAGCCAAAACGTGACGCAAGTAACCGATAATAAGCCATTAAAATCTCTCTGCAGTTTACATTGGCCTCAAATTGAACGTTAACATTAGAACAATGGAAGTGGCCCAGTTCGTCAAAATGTTACATTATGCGTTAAATATTCATTCCTTTTATTAATTATTTTTTTTTTCGTCTCTATTTGTGATAAAAAAAAAAGGAATATGAAAAAATCCAATTCTTTTAAGGGAAAAATAAAAAAAATTTTTACCAAGTATTCTTAACACTTTCTTAAATATTTATCTCGAAAATTTTGATATGAAATTCCATAAAAGTTCCGAAAAGTTCCCGAAGAATATATAATCTTTAATAATAAAAGTTGCAAAAATTACGAATCTTCCAAAATATTATTGGAAAATACATAATTACCCGAAAGCTCGTACAAAATTACTACAAAGAATGATATGAAACATAGCTTAAAATTTCTTCTTAATTAATAAAAAAGAAAGATCAAATTAATTTATCTTTAATTATTAAATTTTCAAAAAGAAATCCATGTTTTTACATTTTACAAAATTGCTCGCGTATCCCCTTAACATACCTTCAAGTTATACTCCCTCGAAAACCCCTAAAAAAAAAAAAGAAAGAAAATTAGCTCTTGTCGACTCCGACAAATCCTACGCAGCTTTGTATCCACATTTTTAGGACATTCTTTTTTTTTTTCCCTCATCCGGAGATACAGTGGCGAAATGTAAATGCGAGAGCAGGCGGTGGCACTTCGACGTGTCGCGTCATTCATCTTGTTTTTGAACGCGTTAGTCACGCGTTGTAAACGCTCCCTCCGCAACTGTTCGATTTATTAAATCAGGATTATCTAAGCCCATTACTTTGTCCTGTAAAGCTAGATACAAAACCGCATTTATAACTGCGCAAAGCCCTTACACCGACGGGGTGGAGTGTCGATCTCTTTCTCTCTCTCTCTTCTATCTTTGCACGTCTCTCTCTTCTCTTTCATTCCCTTTCCCCTGGATTTTCTCTCTGTTTGACCGTCTCTCTCTCTCTCTCTCTCTCTCTGTCTCTCCATTTTCGATCCTCCAGCTCTGTCACACCCTCCGTCTCGCGTCTCTCGATCCCTCTTCAACCCTCCCCCATCCTCGAATCGTAACAGATAATACCGGCCAGTATCTGATCTCGTTGATATTGGCGGATAATTTACTATGCGAAAGATTACAGGCGTGACTCACATCTTGATACGCGGAATTCGAACGGCGGAGAATTTGCATAGACACGCGGCTACCGATTACTATAGTGGAGAACAAGCTGGGTCACGGTGGAGGGTCAAAGTGTATCGAGGCTGAAGAGTCGAGATTTTTGAAGATTTTCGAACTGAAATATCACGGGTTTGGATGTTAGAGCGCGTTAATCGAGATTTAAATTGTATTTTGTTAAGATGTACCCTTACTTCAATGGTTATTCAAGAGATGTGTATACATCTGAAAAGTAAAATTCTAGAGAGTGAAGTTGGATTTTATATTTAAATTTGTTGAATTATTATTTAAATCGATTAAGGTGAATGCAAAAGTATTTTTATATATGCTTTGGATATTATAATAATTGAATTTATTTTCTTGAGCCCGAAAGAAAGAATTGGTGCAATATGCGGTAATGATGTAATTATATAAAATTACAATTAATTCGCAATTAAAGGAAACAAGAATATATTTCTTACATTCAATATTCATTCTCACGAAGAAAAGTCAGAGTCATTTCACGATTTCTCTTTCGAGTTGAATTTTCCACCCTGTCAGAGCTTTCAGCGTGTCACCCTCTACACTTTTACTTTTTTCCCTTCTTTCCCGTTATTCCGCTTTGCTGCGTTTGCTTTTACCGTACCTCTGTCAATAAAGCTAAACGTTCTGAACAACGGGAAAGGATAATTCGTTCATATTTACTGCCTTCTAAAAGAATTAATAACCTCTCCCCGATTACAACAAATTTATAATTTATAATTAAAAATACACTTTGTTTAAATATTTCCTTTTCGATTAAATATTTGAATGTTAAAGCATAATTCGTCGATGGAACGCCAACAGGTGTAAAATATTATTAAATTACGTACAAATGTTCTTCTTTTTTATTCTTTTTAAAGTCGAATCTCTCGATTAATTTTAAAAAAACCAGCACAGTGAGTGAAAGTTAGTATATAAAATTGATATTGATCTGTTAAATATTTTCCAACTTTATCGATCTCTTTATCTTCCAATAATCCTTCATTTTTCTCGCATAATTAATCAATACATCTCTCAATTTTATCACCCAATGTAATCTGTATAATTTTTAAGTGTAACGTAAAAATGAAGGAAATTAAAATAATATATATTCCATCGTATATTCGTAATTGATTCTCTCATTCGACGAGTATTATCGAAACGATAGAGAATTCGTATCTTCATTCGATTCACTTTTCTATAAATTTATCCACGTGAGAGGGTGAAATCAAATCCACTGTAATAAACCAACTAAAGGCCGGCTTTTTATCGGCCCGTCCGCGAGAGATTGGTTCGCATATCATTCTAAACTGCCGGATAAATTTATCGGGACGGTGGATCAATGAGGCCTTAATGAGATATATTACCAAATGAGAGTGTTTATATATCGAATGCGGTCGACCACGGCTGGCTAAACGCCGATCATACGTTGCCGATCTATAACGTATATATATCCATGAAATCACCATCGTTATTCCCACTCTCCAAACGAAATATATCCAATTTAACTTTTTGTCGATCATTAAATACCGTATCAATTCGATTTCGTATTTGGTTCGTTAATAGTAATGTTTGACGGTAATAGCAACGATAGTTTATCGATTCTTTTAATTAATTAATTAATTATTGTGTAATCGATGATATCTTTTTTTATTGAAAGAGTAATATATTAACATTTACATGTAAAAATGTATTTTTTCTTTAAAAATCTATCAAGGGATTCTAAAGAAGATTATTTTTATTATCTGTTGCTATTATTTTATTATTATCATCATTAACTTGATCTTTCTTTTCTTATTTTCTTCACGATTTTATTACAATCGTAAAATAATCGTGGAAACGATATAATATTTCGAGTAAAATTTCGCGGGTTTCATCGAAATATTTGTCTGTAAGAAAAGTAGGAATAGAAAAAGCGAAATTCAGTCAGGGTTGATGCTTAATGATGCGTGGAAACTCATGTATGACATTCATTCGTGAACTTTTTCCACATCATTGAGCTCGCTTATCATTCAAATGGTACCGTCTCATTGACACGCCGATAAATTTTTAAAATCGGTTTTTCCTGGAAAATCGAATCATGGATTGTTTATTATTTCAATTAACAATCTTATTAAATATATTTATTATATATATTTGAATCAATTATACTTTTAAATTGATACAAACTTCTTGTATTAAATTTTATTGAAACGAAATTTCATTTATTTTGAAATATATGTTAGGGGATAGATTTTTAAATAATAAGAGAATTTTTTTATTCGTGTTTTAAAAATATTTTTTCCTTTGGAAAATATAGAAATTGAATTGTTATCTAATAATTAAAAAGTAGAGTTAAGAAAGAATTAATTTAAATTATGGTATAAGTATAGTTAAGTACAGCATAGTTAAGTGTACATGTAATTTTTCTTGAGAAAACTGAAAGAAAATGTATATTTCCATATTCCATTCGTATTTCTCGTATCATTTTAAATTCATATCGTAAAAACGTAGGAAAACTTCAAATGTACTTTTATAACTCGCCAAAATCTTTCTCAAAATCAAAATTGCTCGATTAACTTAAATGAATCAAACGAGTGCACAATACCTATGATAGGATGAATTTAAAAATTGGAAAAAATTAAAAGAAAGAAGAAAAAAAACACTTTTCACCATTCACATTATCGGTATTCATCGCCGATGAAGAATCAAGACAAGGGTCGAGCTCGAACTCGATTTCCTTCGTGTCATCTTTTGGCGGACGAAGAGAGAAAGAGAGAGGGGGTAAAAAAGAAGTAGAAAAAGGAGGGAGAAAGCGAGAGCCGTAAAGCTCGGCCGTTTCCCAGTTGCCGTCGGTCGCGAAATTTGATTCCGAAATAAAAATAGAATATTGGGGATAACGCGAATCGGTGAAGCCATTTGATCTTCGAGTGAGGCGAAATGGTCGGTGTCGGGGTGGGTTACGGGGGTGGAGGGGGAAACATATCGATATGGGGAAGCGGTACGAGAACGGAATACAGAGGAGCGCATTATCGCCAACAGCCAACTACCCTCTGCCATTCTCGCGGATCGCATTACTTATTATTTGAAGAAACATTCTGCTCCAAGCACTTTGTAATATTACGAGAAATTACTTTTGGCCCGATTGATTTCGACAGATTGCGATGATCCTACTGAATCTTGACGATCGTTACGCGATCGAGATTTCGATTTTGAATCGAATCTTGTTTCGCAAATCATCTGAATATATAAATATCGTATCTTTTTAAATTATGCTATAATTCAGGCTGAAAGTGATCGTTACGAGATAAGTTGATGTATAGTTGAATATTATTTTAATGATTATTTCTTTTTTAATTTCTCACTTTTTATTAATTTGCAATTTATTGATCTAATAGCACGAGTGAACCACGATTTTAAATATTTCGTGTGATATATATGCTAGAAAAATCCTATGATTTAGTATCTATCCTAGGTATCGTGAGAAATTTTCCAGTAGAGTGCAGGTCTGACTAATTATGGTATTAATCTCCTTATTCCAACTTCCTATTACGCATTATTATATACATGTTATTACCAAGAAATTATTAATTTATTAATAATCAGCAATTTCTCGTCCATTTGTTCACGAGACAAATAAATTTTTTTCACGAAATATTTTTATTTAACTTTGCGATACAAGAAGAGTAAGTCAGGATCACACAAATTTCTCGAATATTTCGATTAATCCGAATACCTCCGTTCCAACAAAGGGAAAGTCAATTAAATAATTCCCGTAGATTCAGAAGTAGCGGATCAGTGGAAATCTTATTGATCACATCTGCGATCCCGTGTCCTCCTTTGTTTCCTAAGCGGGGCACTGATCTCTGCAACCCGAATGAATTATGGGAGCAGGGGAATATTAATACGTGTGTACAGTGATACAGATACATTCATCAAATTTGATCAAGGAAACACTCGAGGGTGTTACAGGATTAGTCCTGTTTCCCCTTCATAGAAGCTCGATTTTGATCAGGATGGATTTTTAGCGTCGCCCTCTTGCCCCCCTAGCCTTCCCTCCTCCTCCTCTCCTTTCCTCATTTTTCTTTTTCCTTATCTTCGACCGACGTGGAGAAAAATTGGACAAGCGTTTATGATCATGAAGTGATGGTATCGAAAAATAATCAGCCATGCGTATTCGATGTTCGTCAATGCGTTCGAAGAATCGTTGACGTTGGGGATTCAATTTTCAGCTTCGACCCGATATTTATTTTTTTTTCTTCTTTTATGGCTTTTCCCATATCACACGAAAGTTACACATTTGTCGAGATGAATTAATAAAAAATGTTTAAATTAAATATTTATCAAGCGATTAAATTATTATACCGTTTCCTATTATTTCCTATTATTGTTAAATAAATATTCGATCCGATAATCACGCAGGGATATATGAATGATACAGATACCAGTGACTCGATGTGAAATTCACTCCGCAACAAAATTGAATAATTAATCGCTCACTCGAGTAATATCAGAATGTTAAACTTCAACGATCACGCTCTCGTTTTCCAAGCTCCATCCGGCCACGATTAACGGTGCAACACCTGCCCACAGTATGATGTCCATGAACGCCAACGAAAGAAATATCGTTCTCGATCCGCGCAATTACTGGCCACGTAAATCGTAAATCGGAAGAATAGGTCACCGTTACCTCCAATATAACATCCCCCGGGGACGCCTGAAGAAACGAGGTTTCTAGAAGGTAATGCCAACCATTCAAGGCGCGAAATAAAGTCTCAGGTTTGTTATCGACAAAGGCCGAGAATAAGGTAAAACGAGCAACCGAGAGAGAGAGAGAGAGAGAGAGAGAGAAAGGGCAAAAGCTCGTGGAATCGAGCATTATGGAGTCAAGTACATGTGGGCCAATTTCGAGGGTACGAGCTGTGGGAGGTGAATGAAGGGAAACGCCGCCTGCTGCCGTGATTTATCACGCCATGCCATGCCGCGCCGTACATACATACACCACCATGATGATACATGGTGGAGGAAAAGCGGGTAGGAGGCTTTCGCTCGTACTAATTGACGTCATCGATATTGGTATCCGTCGACGAGCAGATTACTCCGCCGTAAACAACTCCACCCCTCTATGCTGCCGCTGCCGCCGCCGTTGCTACAGCCTACCTCCTCTCTTGTCGTTTCTATCGGGACAGGGGTGCCTCACCGCTACCGCCGCCACTTTACTACCACCACCACCACCACCACCACTGCGTAAACACCATCTAAGCCCTCGTTCCTTCCGCGCCGCGTTCTATCCCTCGGCCGCGCGCGCTATTTATCCCTATCCCCCCACTCCTTGACCCCTCCATACCGCGCCATCCCCACCACTCGGCCAGCCACGGCTATCCCCACCACCGGCCTGCTACCAGTCTGCTCGACCGCGCTCCATCGAGCACTTCAACTTGTTACCCCATCTCTTCGACTCCCCCTTTTAAACCTTCCTTCCTTTGCTTTCCTCCTCTCCCTCTGTGTATAAGTGAATGTGCTTTCTGCCTCTTCCTTTCTGCTGTAGACGCTCGTATCTTTCTGTATCTCTTTCCATCTTTCTCCTCTCTCTCTCTCTCTCTCTCTCTTTAATCTCATCCCCATCAACTCTCGCCCCTCTCGTCTGCGATACACGCGCTGATACGCCTACGAGCATTGGGGTGTCACGCTCTTTAACTGGCAAACGCTCCGCCGTTCACTTTGCCGTATTAGATTCTAATAGGGGATACGTTTCGCTCGAGTATCATTCGTTTAACTTTCTTCCTCTCTATATATCTATCTAACTCTCTTTCTCGTTCAACTTGGTTCGTTTACCTTTCTTCATTTCTCTTCCTATTGTCCGTCTCCGGACGAGTGGTTCACCCATTCCTGGTGATGGTTGCACTTTGGTTCACCGTTCGCTTCAACGAGCCGGCTAACTAAATCATGCGATGGATATCGTTGGCAATTTGATCCGCGTAATAGTCTTAATAGCTCGCTCTCGTTTCGATTCGCGTGGCGGAACGATTGCGCGCAGTAGTGTCACGCGATGATTGCTGCGTCGTCGCGTCGTGCCAATTCGTGATATTTCCACTGGGCAGACGCGCAGTAGTTCTTCCCCGTGGAATGGCGGGCGTGATGTAAATGCGGGGATAGTGGGTTTGAAAGGTTGATTGATAACTGTTTTCGGAAGATTCTAAGTGGCTTTTATCGAGAAATGTTCGAATCGGTCAGACTGTGAGTATTGGCTATTCGTTATTTTCGACGTTAAATATTTCGGATTGAAATTTTGTTTGCGCGAAAGAAAGAAGGATGTTCCTTAGAGTTTTTCAACTTTACTACTCGTTTACTAATCGTGGAAAATAATCGTTTAATTTTTATTTTTTTGAAAGGGAGAATTCCACGATTTGAAATTGCATTTCTGTAGACCATTGCAACTTTCTTCTTATATCTTTATATATTTGAAACGTATTTTTGGAACGGATGAATGAATTTTTTTTTTTTTACTTATTTTTAGACTTATCGATCACAACTGTTGCACAATTGTTTCACAAACTTTCAAATTTATAAGAAGGATTAAAATTTTTTCAATCATTGTTAATGGTTATCGATTTTCAAGCGCAATAAATAATATAAGTAATATCGATATTGTTTCCATTAATTCTTCGTATGACGTTAGAGTGATTGCATCGAAGAGTTTAACGTATGTTTGACTGAAAAACAAAAAATCTCCTCTCCCCCCCAAAAAAAGGGGGAAAAGAAGAAAATGGATAAAAAAAAAAAAAAAAAATACGAGGAAAAAGAACGGCATATCGGTGGGATATACGTTTCGAAAACGAAAAAGTGATAAATCTGGAAATGTGGAATGACAGAATACATATATCTTCGTTGGATGGAACTAGCGAATCCCTATATGCCGTACTAATCCTTTTCCGATACTGAAAAAAATGATAAATCTCGGATGTAAAACCACGAACGTAGGATATCGATTTTGTATACAGGACGATCCATAAGTGAGCCATAAGAAGTTTAACGTTTAAGCCCTGGTTCGTGTCTGGTATAAACGATGTATTTGTTTAACGGACAATCCTTGATTCTCGGACAACATAAAACAGAATGTTTTTCTTTAACCTGTTAGCCCGTGGTTAAAATAAAGGGACAGGTGATAAGTGGAGCAAGAGTTTCGAGATAGAAAATTGTCCTTTTTTTCCCTTTTTTCTTTTTTAAACACAACCGCAGACCGATTCTCTCCACTTCATCTACGATTAATTTTATCCCTTTTAAATTATCAATCTATACGCGCATCTATAATAACCACGCGGCACAAAATAAAGTGTAATTAATTATTTAATCGAAAAATTTTTGTCAAAGATTCCAAAAGATTGTTTGAAACAAGGTTTCAAAGTTACATAAACAACGTAAATAATTCCTTTTTTACTGTTTCTTTAAAATCTCTTTGAATAAACTCGTTGAATATTTAGCGAAAATTACAGCATCGAAGAAATCTCTCGAAAAAATAAAGACTAATTTTCTAAATCGTTAATACTCATTGGAGATTTTTATAAGAATTAGAAACAAACCAGATTTAACAATCAGATCACGCGTATCGTTAAATTTCATTGCTGGATATACTTCATAAATTCACGTTCATCCGTAACGTGATGATATTAATACGACTGAAAGCTTTTCGTAAATAATGTAATTGATTGATGTATCGTCGCGTCGAGCGAGATAAGTTTATTACGAAACGTTCGCGACAACGTGGGTCGAGCAAATAATTTCCCTTTTGCGAAATAATGCAAATGTTTATAAATGTAATTTCGCTCGAATCCGCCCTGTTTAGTCCGCTATCATTTGTCAACGATCGGCGTGGTAGGTAGCCGGGGCGAGGGATCATTTTTAGGCTTTCAGAGACTTCAACGCGTGATCGTTTCATATTATAGACGCGCTATAGTCATCGAGAGTCTAGATACTTATGGATATATATATTAATGGTTAACGGGCAAGGACAAGTGAATAAACGTTGTAATTATGAAACGATATCTTCAGAGACATTATTTTCAAAGCAATTATCACGTGTTTCTTTTTGTTTTTATTATTAGAAGATTTTTCTTTTTATTTGGAATAATTTTAATTTAGAAAAACGTACACACGTCCCTGAAAAATTGATAAAATTAGTGCATTATATATAAAAAATATCGTGTTATATCGTTTTATAATAAATATATTTTAAATTTACTATGGAAAAAATTTTGTAAGCTATTAATATAATAAAAGTGTTTTGAAACAGATATTTTGTGGCTTTTTAATTTCTTATATCGCACAAGTAGAACTTTTTATTACGAGGATGCGAAAGATAATAAATTTTTATATATAAAGTAGACTATTTTCGTAAGAAATAATCGTTTCTCCCTCCCCTTCGATGATTGCGAAAGAATCTTCCATATCTTATTTCTTTCGAGCATTTAACAATAAGAGGGGACAATATATTCCTGTTATCTACCAGCTGACATCGAAGAAAGCGCAAAGTAAGAATGTAATACGCGCGACACAAGATCGTAACACAGAGCGGCAAACGAGCAAAGTTCTCTACGAAAGACTGTTTCGGTAGTGTATCAAACGGAACAGTCTTCATAGTTTGATTTTCCTTACGAATAAAAGTTCGATTCTTCCTTTTTTCATTTATAAAAATTATTAAAACGTATTTTACACGTTATTTTTTATCCCCCTTCTTTTTTAATTTTAAATTTTACAAAATAAAACATCAGAGTAGTAATAAATCTATCTATATGAATTTTATGCAATTTTTGCAACGATTTTAAAAATAAATCTTCGTTAAATTTCTAAAATTTCTCTCGAGTTTTAATAATTCTCCGAGTTATTAAACGACAATTGTTTTGTTTCTCCAACAACTTTTAATCTTTTTCGAGCAATTTTATATAGTTGAGAATAATAAATAATTAGAAAGTTTTCTGGAAAATTTTCTCCTTTCACCCCCTGTTTTGCTAATTATACCTTGATCATTAGCTTTAAGCTCCCGATCCCCGTGTTTCCTTATTTTTAATTTCTTTTCCCCGCTGCTTATCCCAGCCCTTTCTCTCCCCTCTTATCTTTTTTTCGTTTATCAAGGCGCCAGCGAAATGCTCGGAATATTAAACCTCGCCTTTGCTTCTCGAGAAAGAAGCTTCGGTCGGCAAGATCCATTGCAAAATTCTTCTCCGTGAACTTCTATTTCATTTCTCCCTATTTAATAGAAAATTATGATAAACTGTTATTATATTGTTATAATATTGGAAATACCAATGACGAAATATTATTCAAATTCTTTTTAATTCAAATTATTTTTATCGAACAACAATCAATCTCCTCCTATATACAACGGATATCGAAAAATATATCATGATAAATATATTCATTAAGTATATCGAGGTAATAAAAACTTTCAATCGCACAATCGCCCTTAAATTAAGATTACAAATTCCAAACTGTCCACTACGATTCACGGGCAAAAACTATCCGTCCAACGATCGCGCGATCCGTCAACAATACCCAGCTACTCGAAACCTAATATCCCTCTTTTCCGCTCGATTCTTCTCCGCAAACCAAAATATCCTCTCGTCCAACCATCTACAATCTCGTACAACGCCTATCCGGCTCGCAATCGATGCCTCTGAATCAGCGACTCGTACTCGTATTCGGGGTATATATTGTCGTAATATTTCGGGCAAACTTGCCGCCTTGCCCCGTTACATCCGTCGGCAATCTCGCCCTCTCCCCTCCCCTCGAAGATGGCATATACGCGGAGGTGAATCGCCTCTTGCCGAGGAAATCCGAGGTAATTGAATGCTAACCCCTCTTCCCGCCCTCCCTCCACTCCCCCTCCCCTCTCCTTCCGTATCCGCTCACCCTCCCCCCCCCCCCCCTCGTATCATCCGCGGACCGGGTTGGATACGCGCGGGGAGGGGGGAGGAGAAGGGTGGCGTAGAGGGAAAGCGTGTGCTCATCCCCGTGGCCATCACTCACCGACGCAGACTTGTAGCTTTCAATAAAAATGTAAATATGGCGGCGTAGAACGAGCCAATGACAGCGCTACATCGACGTCGTGCCGCGACATATACGTGTGTACACAGACAACACACGTGCACGCACACAAAGCGCAGAGGGAGGAGGAGAGGAGTGGTGGAAAGAGAAAGGGAGAGAGGGAACGAGAGGGAGGGCGAGAGAAAGGAGGAAAGAGAGGCGAGATGCGAAAGGGGGTGGTGGTTTCGAAGGAACACAGCGGTCGAAGGCCGAAGGGGGCGAGGGTCGAAGATGGGGAGGCGGAGGAACAACGAACAACGGGGCAACCCGTTTTGTAGGGGGCTTCTCGAGTCCTCACGATGCCAGGAGCAGAGTTTCTTCTCTCTAACTCTTCCACGAGCTACACGAGTACTACGAGATGTAAAAGGAGTAAAAGGAGCTTCCCCTCCTCCTGGAGGAAATAATGCGGAAGGAAGAGAAGAGAAGAGAAGAGAAGAGAAGAGAGGAGAGGAGAGGAGAGATTGGTGTAGAAGGATGTGGGAGAGATAGGTAATAGAAGTTTTCGAGGGGAGGAGATAGTGGGCGAGCGAGGGTGGAAAAGATGGAGAGGAGGAATAGACAGAGAGCGCATAGCGGACGAAAAAAGAGGGTTGGAAGGGAACGAGAAGTGACGGTCGGCTGTCGTGAACACGAGGCTTTCGACGTTTCTCCTTGTCCCTCTTAACCGTGTTTCATACGGTTTGGAGAAGGAGAAGTGGGGAGGGAGAGGGGGAGAGACACAGAAGGGAGAGAATGACGCAGGTGCCGCAAAGCTTGACACGTCTCCGGCTGTTTTGTCACCTTCTTTTATCCTTCGAACTTTTTACAAGCTGCCTCGTTAGAAGCTTGCTCGCGGCGTTGATGGAGTAAGCCGGCGGCGGACAAATGCGTTTTAAAATTACGCCCTCCCCTGGCGGAGGGAGGGTGCGATGGAGAAGGAGGAAAGCTGACGCCCCACCCAAAGGCGAATCCTCGCGATGATACCGGGGCTCTTTGCTGGATTACGAATCGGATCTGGACGCGTTTTTTAATTTTATACTTTTCGTCTTTCGCTCCCTGTTGTTCTTTTGTGCGCGCGTTTATTCACATTACATTCTCATTCAAAATTATCGACCAATATTAATACCGATTCTTGTTTCTGGAACAAACGTAGATTATATACAATACGTGTAACAGTTTTTAATATTTTCAGTTCCAGGAACAAGATATACATTATACGGATTGCTTGTTCTTAGTATTCTGAATTCTAAATAATTTCAGTACCGTCATATTTCTTTATCTACCATTTCCCTTAAATGGTTCCGTGTTATAACACCGAACCATTTATCCTGCGATTCGTGCCATTAATAATCACAATTTCAATACGTGATTTACAACCCTTAATACGCCGGAATTAACGACATATAATAAAATCGAACGATTTCAATGTATTCCAAATTAGAGCAGCAAAAAGGAAGTGACGAAAATATCGAATTTGTCGAGGAAAAGGTGGGAGGGGGGGAAAAAAAAAGAAAATAACAGGAAGAATGAAATAGTTATTTCGACGAATATCCTCTGTCAAGAGGGATCGAGATCGAAGCAACAAAAAGTCTGTTGGTCATTAAAACGGATGATTTTTCGAGGTTGTAATCCCCGCTTAAACGTTTAAGCCGACAAGGAAATATTAAACGATGGCGGCCGTTAAAAACAGCAGCACCAGTTTAAGTTGATTTTACTTTTTATCGCAACCCCCGCCGTCCGTTCCATCATTCACGGATTAATATCGGACCCGGCTCGAAAACGCTTCAACTGTTATGAATTTTTATTAACCCATCTACATCTGTTACTCATAATTAGCCGGGCGCACGCTTAAATCATTTGGACGTTTTTATCGGAGATTAGCGTAAACTTTATTAAAAGCACCGAGCAAACGCCACATTCTAGAGCGATATTCCAATGTCTAATTTCTCGCCGACCATTTTTCCCGAATTTCTATCTTGTTTTTCTCCATATGTATTTTTTTTGTTTCGTTCCTACTGTTTGTTAAGAAATAAAAAAATATTTAAACGTTAAATGCAAGAGAAATTCTTGTCTGAGAGAATCCATCTGATTCTATAATTGATTAGAGTTGAGACACAATTTTTTTGGGAATATCATTCCATTTCGCTTGGAAGCAATAAAGATCGATATTAAGGTCACTATATATGATAACTTGTTAATATCAATTGAAGAAATAAATATTAAATTCGTTCTTTAATACGGAGAGAATAATTAGAATTGGGAAATTACGAGTATCACTTAGAAAAAGACAGAGATTTTTCCTTAAAAATTCCACGTTATTTTCAACGTAATTTGTAATTTTTCTTTCAAGTGTAATTGAAAGATACTCGTCAGGAGAAAATTCAATGACAATCAACCGATCCCTTAAACTACAAAAAAATAAAGGGGAAGATGTGGAAGCCGAATCACAATATTTATTCTCAAAACACGCAGTGGCCGATACGGAAATCGTCACGTGTGATCAACGATCTTCGATTTTGTGAGCTGAAGGGAAATTACGAACAAGAAACGATCGAAACGATCAACGTTACATTTTCTAATCATCCAAAAAAAAAAAAAAAAAGAAATAAAAAAGAAGAAATCAACTCCCCTTCTCTCCAAATCTTTTCACCCAATCCCAGCATAAACTCATCGAATCGGGGCACGAGATCGCGACACGTTTCTTTCTAACGACCCTTTAATCGCTTGGAAAACCACCCCTGAAAGCGAGAAGAAGCGAGATCTCCTCTTACCTTGACCTGCGATTCCGACATGCCGAGGGCGTAGGCCAATTTAGCGCGTTCCGGCCCCGCTAGGTATTTCGTCTGCTCGAACGTTTTCTCGAGGGCGAAGATTTGCTGTCCGCTGAACGTCGGCCTCGTGTGCTTCTTCTTGCCGCCCTCGTGCTCGCCGGTTCCGCCGGATCCTGTCATCGTCTGCTGACAGCCCAGCTGTTGCGACACTGTAACATCGATATCGTTTCCAGGGAATTCTCCTCGTCGCTCTAATAACACGGATCCCTTTCCAGGAGCCGTTATTTCTATTCATCCGATGGTATGGATAGGGAAGAGTAGGGAAAAAAAAAAGAAAAAAGAAAAGAGAGAAAGAGGAAGAAAAGATGTCGGCCACTCGGCGCATCCGGCGCACCGTGAGGAGTGGTGGATCGAGATCTTTGTGGATTGTTTGGGAGAAAAACTGATTCTTCTGGGATTGGGTGGATATGAAGTTAAGGATAAGGGGCAGGGGAATGGGGGTTAAATATTTCAGGATCGGTGAATATTTTGGATAAAGTAGACATTATACTCTCTGTTCGAGATTTTGAGAGATTTCAAGATATCGTGGATTTGAAATTTTGAGAGAAAAAAAATGTTACGATTACGTATCATATTTTGAGATATTTATATAATGAGCGATTTTGGATTATGGAAAAATTTTGAAAAATTCTCTTTTTGATTTGGTGTTTTGTGAAATTTTAATTTAATCGAAAAAATGATTAATTACTGACCGTCAATAGTTTAAAATTTTCACGTTATCTCAATGTATTGTATAAACGATTACTGTTGAATGTTGTCGGTTATTAAAACGTGGTGGTTGAATACCGACATTATCGCAAAACTTATCAAACCAATCGGAGTTGCGGTCACTTTTATCAAGCAATTAATCTTCATCAATTTTGCGTCATTCTTCTTGCCATCGGCCAACGCGTTTCGTGCCGACGATTTACATAGGCTATCGATAATTGCGTCATAAATTTACATCTCGTTACACGCCAAAAATGTTCTGTACGACACATCTATTGAAAACCATCCAATTATTCTACGATAACACACCACGATTCCAAATAGTCTACCTTTTGTGGTAGATTTATATTTAACCAGTCACTTCATTTACATCATCTAAAAACCTTTACTTTTAACATAATTCTAATTAAATAGATAAAAATTTAATCTCCGTTTAATTAGTTAGCTGTCTTGAAAAAAATCTATAATTAATCTATTACAAATTAATATACAATGGTTTCATTTGAAGAAAGATAATTCTTCAAAATTATTACACATTAAAAATGAATTTGAAATTGCCAAGCTAAGAAAAATATGCCAATTCGTTATTCGAATTCTCGATATTGTTGAATTTCACTTATCCAGAGATTCGTATTTACAAAATACAACTCAATTAACCCTCTCAATTTCGCCCTCTTAAAGATATCACTTTTCGTTCAAATATTTTTACTATTTTTTCCATTTTTATCTCCTAACTTATCCAACGTTCGTATCTCGTTATCAAACACACGCGTACGATCATCCCGGCGAAGAAGAAAAGAAACCGAGATCACAGTTTAATTTGACGGAATCACGCGTTCAAGGGTTAAACACTTGTGCGATAGACCGCAATCATGGCGTCTCGGCGGGTGGCGGCACGTGGCTGCCACGTGGCTTCCTCGTTCCGCAAATAAGCGGACATTGTTATCGTTATCCTTGCCTTCACGACTGATCCCCTTTCGTCCTGTAGGGATACAAGATCCTACGTAAGAGATAGCATCGTTGAATGGCACGGCGCGTGACAGGGGGTGAGATTATCGCGGTGAAAACACGTTCACAGACGATCTATCGCGGGAAAAACGGCTGATTAACGCGTGCCTCTTGGGTCTTCTAGTTGGTGTTGGGAACTAACGGTCTGGAAAATTGCGCGGAGATTTCGAAATCGATATCGACGTAGATAGAATCCTTCGGTCGAGATCGATTCGAACTTTGCCGATTCGAAGATTAATTGCTCGCTTCCCAGATTTTTATTTACAATTTTCCAAGAGTTTGGTATCCGTGCGAGCGAAACATGTCCAATCAACTTCGAAATTTGTTCCCGATATAATCTATATATAAGAGAGAATAAGGTTTTATCAAGATTGCAACTAACATTATTAAATCTCACTTCCAAAAATACCAAACAACGAGAATACGATACAATATGATACAATCCTTTCCTCCATCGGAACTTAGACCGAACAATCATCACAGATTTCCCGCGACAGCGCTTGGACACCAGCCTAGACGTAAGGTATGATCAATCTTGCTCGAGAGTCGACAGGGGTGATGATGGCAAAGGTTGACACGCATAAATTTCGGCAAAAAGCTTGGACTTATCGAATTATACCGGGAAAGTTGGAGCCAGCGCTGGAGTTGAGTTTAGCAGCAGTTTCTAAGTAGACGAATAGGGGATATCGCGTGAAACGTGTAGCGTCGATCGCTGGTAGAGGGTGGAGCAGTGCGGTAAGCAGCTCATTAGAACCCTCCCCGCCGACTGGCCATTATTGCCTCGTTCCGTATTCCGTTACAAATTGCTTTATTAAATTAAAGTCCCGCAACCCATACCGTTGTGACGACCCCACGCCTCCTCTTTCTCCCTTTTCAACCCCCCCTCAACATCCTCTTCGTATCATCCCCCTTCGGCCCATGTGCCGCCGCGAGTAAACGCGTCTGACCGCGTGCTGCCTTTACCTCCTCCTGCCAAGCCCTTCTTAATTACCATACCACCAATTTTAGTCGACATTCCCTTCTCGATATCTCTGTCTTCTCCAATTGTTTCGCATTCTCCGCTCGTTTCCCAGTTTCCTTACTTTTCGTTTCTTCGATACGATTTTTATTAGAATTTGTTGTGAGTTGTTTTATATTATGCGTAGCTTTTCTTTCTTTTTATTTTTTATCATAAGTAGTGTGAAGAGAAAGAGGAAGAAGAATTTTTTAAATTCATCGTTCCTTTCAGTATTTAGTCTCGATTATCTTATTAATAAGCGCGAATAGTTTAAAATTATATTCTTACCTATCTCTTTTTGTACTTTATTAAATGAAGATCGAATTCTAAGTTCCAAAGATAAAATATGTTATATTACAATTTCCTTCAATTTACCAGCGAAATAAATTCGCATCCCCGATTAATTTCGCATCCCCGATCCGATCATTCATCGAAATCATCTTTCCACCTTCAAAATCGTCTCCCCCTCTCCCCAAAACACCCACCTCTCGCCCCATCGATGCCGACCAATTCCGAAGGTCCAGGTATTTAATAAAAAGATAAAACCGTTCCCGTGGATCGCATAAACCATGTCCCGCGACGATCGTTCAAGGACCACCACCACCACCATCACCTTGTGCAACCGATCGACCTAACCAGCCAGGAATATAAAGCACTGGAGGAGTATCGACACGATCCACCATATTCCCGCTCGTAACTCAACTTAGAGAGAAGAGAAACAAGAGGGAGGGAAGAGGAGGAATGATAGAAAAGGCGGGATACACCGCGGATAACGGGGGGAGGGGGCGCAGTTAAAATATTGCCGAGAGTTATTCACGTGAGCGAGGAAAGGGAGAGGCCTCGCAGGGATACGAGGGTTGATATTGAATATGATATTCCGGATACGCCGAGGCGGACCACGGATATATCCCTCTTATATTCGTTCGAGAGTGACATCCGTGGCCGACACGACACGTTCCAACAACACACGGCGCGGTTCCTCTCGTCCACGCCCATCCACGCGTTCCTGCGTACTTACATCCTATCTCGTCACCCTCCTTGCTACACCCCCCTTTCTCCCCTTTCGCTCCTCCTTTCGATGGGTTAAGTGGCCTGCACACTGGCGGTAGGGTACCACTCCCTCTTTCGTAGACGAGAATCTCTGATATCGATGTAGTAGGTTGCAACTTGGGAAAAGGGGGGAGGGGAAAATCGAGGTGAAAATTGAGGGTTTTTTTTTTAACACAAGGAAATATCCGTTTTGACGGATATATGTAAAATTTGACTTTTTGCTTGCGATTGATTTGTCGATTATGATCGACGATGCCAAGCTATATCTTCTTGTTAGTAATTATTTTTTAATTCTTTCGTGATATTAAAATTGTCAAATTTTGCCATCTATAGAATAAACTGGCTCATGCCACGAAAAGATACGTATTTCTTCTTTAATTTGTCGTTAAAAGTTTCAAAAATGTTCGTATCCTTGTCACACGTCAATAAAACGTTAAAATACTTGCAGCTCGAGCAGTTTCGAAATTGTAATATTGTTGAAAAATTACTTTCTCGATCATTGGCCTCGAAAGGAATTGTAAAACTCTGCTGCCAACAGGCGGCATCGATTGTGAACAGATAATGTGATATCAGAGGTCGGCTCATAATAATTCTCGAGCAATGATCGTGTGCAGGGTGCTTAAAACTTTGGCACGGCCTTCTTCTGCCCATGGAACGTGTTTCGTCCCTCCAAAACAGAAGCGGGTTTTCGGTTTTCGGCGGTGGTGGTGGTGGTGTGCCGACACATGTGCCACCGGCGGCGCTTGATGTATGCCCTCGAAAGGGGATGGCTCTCTCTTTCCACCAACCTCGCGTGTTCTTTCACTCTGTATTCCTGATTTTCCTTTTTTCTCTCTCTCTCTCTCTCCCTTTCTCTCTCCTTGCGGCGCCCTTAATCGCTTTTACAAATCGCTGTGGAGGTTTGTGGAGAGTTTCCTCGAGGTTTCGCGAGTACGGCAACTTTATGGGGTGGTGCTAGGTCTGTTGGCGTAGAATTGTGAGACTTTTGGAGACGCTTTTATCGGTACTTCGTAGAGAATGTTTTTTTGATATAATTGACGTCGTTGTATCCTCTTGATATGATACGATATTTAGAAGGTAATCAGTGTTAGTCGATTTAAGAAACCTTTTTATTTAATGAATCGATTTATTTTCATCGTATTCGTTAATAGCCACGAGTATTCTAATTAAGTTGGATTTATCAGGATACGTTTTTTGAATTAGATATAAATAGCTATAGTAGGTGCTTAGAACAATTCTTTTCTGCTCGATGAAATGAATTTCTCCAACTCTTCTTGTTTTAAATCCGTGACTCGTGCAAGTCAACGTAGAAACGCATCGGTCGAATGAAATATTGAATATATATAAAAAATAAAAATGTGACGCGATAAATTGTAAAGTAACAATACAAACTGCGATTATATTTTTAAATACGTACGGGAGAAAAATTGTTAAATTTCAAGCTTTCGTCGATCTTCGTTCATCTCCATCTTTTTCTCCCTTTCTTCACAAATAAAAAAAAAAAAAACTTATTTTCTTAGATCCATGAACGGGTATTTAACGTTGCCTCGACGACACGTGTTTCTTCGCTCCGGTCAACCGATCTCCTCGCCGCAAAAGCAAACACGAGCAGCTGTCAAATCTGTAGTAATATCGGGCGAAACGAAATATCCCGTGGGCAGAGAAATGCCATCTCTCCCTACCTACCGATCGATGTTTTGAATCCAATCTTTTTTCACTTTAACCTCCTCCGTTTTTTTTCTCTCCCTCCTCCCCCTCCCCACTTTCTCCTTTCCTCTCTTGTTTTTTCGAGTCATAGTTTCAGACGAAGATCGCCCCTCTATTCGAATATTATTTCTATTAGTCAAATGATGTACGATAGATTCGTACAATCGTCACAAGAGAATATAATGTGATCGATTCTTTCGAAACTTTGGGGATTTTTGTGGAACTTTTATGGAATAGAAATTAGTGGATATGGAAAATATTGGAAAATGTTGGAAAAAAAGGGGTTCGTTTTCATTATTTATTAACGAAAAATACTTATATTCATAAGTTTAAGAAAGAGGATGTTCTTCTTCGCGATATTTTTATATTTAAAGAAAAAAACAATATTTTTTAAACAAATGATATCAAAAATTTGAAGAAAAGATTGTTATTCCTATATTTTTACATTTGCAAAATGTATTATATATTGATATTTTCCTTACTCAAAGCTAATAAAATACTTAATAACGTAAAAAATAGGATGCTCTTTTCAAGAAAATCATTTCCACATTCACGAGAACGGAGAATTGAAAAAAAGAATATTGCTTTTCACGAAAGACTGGACATATTTCACTTACTAGCAAAGATTAAATTCTTCCACGTTCTTTTCGTTATCTATTTGCAAAATGTCACGAACAATCTCTATTCTAATAGATCGGATATACTAAGAGTATATACGTGGTGGTACGCGAAATACATCTCGTAGGGAAAGAAAACTCACGTGTGTGCAGTCTTGCTCGCCATCCCAGGGGATCACTGACTAATCCCTGAAGACCTGGCCAATAGACAGCAGGATGCCGTGGCTCCGTTCTTTGTTGAAATTGCCCGATACCTGCATTCAAAGCAAACGTGTCATGAAACTAACTCCTCTTTTCTTTCACCTTTCTTTTTCTCGCTCCCCGTCCATTTAACACTTTATTTCTTCTTATCTTTGTTATCTTTCTTTACAAATCTTACGACGTTTTAAGATTCATAAAATATTAAATTCTTTTCTACGTTCTTTAACGAATGGAGAGATACGATATGTAGCCTAGAAGAAGAAATTGAGATTGAAGGAAATTACAATTGAGTGAAAGGAAAAAGAAAATTATAACCTTTGTCCAGATATTTTTTCCAGAAATATATTTGCGATACGTTTTTATCAATGATTATTTGTTGGGAAACGTAACAAGAATTTAGAATATCGCCATGATTTATGTAGCCGAATGGCGTGACAATATGACAGCAAGAAATTCCAACAGGAAAGTGATGTTATTTGTATCCCCTTCGCAGTTCCCTATATCTTTCAAAGAGATCGTGCCAGCGCCGGAGAACCGCAACCCGACGCGTGTGGCCACGAACAATCCAATCACAAGAGAGAGGTTTCCAACTCTCGCAAAAACTGCTCAACACGAATCGAACCCTATCATCGATATTACGAAATTTTTTTACATCGTTTCCGATTGTAAAATCTTTGAAAATTCACGATTCTTGTATATTCTTATACATCGTACACAATTTTTCACATTCGGATCGCGAAATATTTTCCTTTAAATTAGCTCATTTTATAATTACATTACATATCGTCGATCTTAAAATTTGACAAAGATGTTAAATTTCTCTTTTAAGAGATTCAACTTTGCTTCAAGTTGAATTCAGCTCAATCGCGTGATCGATCGCGCTTTCGAATTCTTATTTCCATCCCTCTCGATCAAACATTTACATCAGATTTATGAAATTCCAATTCACCGATATTGTTGCGTTATCTAATCGTGGCCGGTATAGTTCGAAGAAAAATCGTATAATTCTTTTCTTCTTCTTTTTTCACTAAAAAACCTTTTCAAACTCTCTCTCTCTCTCTATCACGCATCCATCAATAAAACGTTATTTCCGTTTTTAGTGTTCTACCTAAGCGATGTTGCTCCTCGCCAAGAAACGAGCATTGAAAACGCAACGCGCGAGATACGATCGTTACCACTTTTGTCCGTTCGGATCAAATAAAATTTATTGGATCGTAAAAATGGGGGCGCTGGTGCATGCTCATCAACAAAAATATTCGAGATCGGTGTCGTAACACGGTTGGATCGCTTCTGAAAAACGGTGAATTCATTTTTTAATCGAACCTCCAACGGAGATTTTTACGGCGCCTTTTTTTTTTTATGATGATGTTTTTTTTTGAAAGAAATTCTATGGAATTAATGGATGATTGACTGAGTTGCGGAATAGTGTCAATTTATGTTATGTATTTATGGTTAAGTTACAAAGTTTGGAAAAGTCGACCGTCGGAAGAGCACGAATGCAATGTTCGAAATGTTGAATGAACTCGAATATTATTTTTGATTTGAAAATATATAAAAATTTTAAATATTCGAAACTGTGACTGCTACTAATTTTTAAATTCTCGAATCTTTAAATATTCAAACTTTCAAATTTTCCAAACGTTTGAATTTTACAAATATTCAAAGATTCGAGCTTTTCCATTCTCTCGACCATTTCAATTTTCGAAGACCTAACCTTTTCCACCATTCAAAAGCGATGAATATTCAAACTTTCAAATTCTGAACCATTTCCTGAATCGCAAACGCAAAATTTGTCAAACGTAAAAGTAATATTCAACAACTAGAGAGGGAATATCTTTGTTTTAACTCTAAACTTAAAAATCTATCTGTTTCCACCCATAATGGAATATCGATGTGTACTCAAATCGATAAAAGTACAAATTTTTCGAATAATCAGCAGCCTGAGAGCAGGTATTATTTTAATCACATTTAACTCTAATCATTAACGACACCTACTTAATATCATTTTGAATGTTCCACAATTCGAACATCATTGGAAAACGCGAATACAATTTAAACGCATAATTCATTCCATATTCAAATCGTCCACAATTATCATTATCAATTCGAAACAATTGAAATTTCAATATATGTACGTATAATCAACGTATTCCACGATATTCCAACATTATTCAAACATTCAAATACATCCACCATATTGGACAACCAATACCGACTATGCACCGAGCATTCGAAGCTTCAGAAATCAATGATAGATGCAAAAGCAGGCGTGAATGGAAAATAGGCAGCGAAATTTCCCCCTCCCCCCCAAATTTGCCAATTACGATCGAAAACAGGGAACGATATTCGAGCAAACGGAAAATTAAACGCGTCCTGTTCCGGTTCCGCGTGAAACGGCGGTGAATTATCGTGAAAGCAGATGCAGCAGCCACGCCGGAAGCCGAGAGGTGGCTGAATGAACGCACGGGACGCGTATCGAACCTGCGCATTCCGTATTGCGCGACATGCATTGCTCGCCTATTTTACTCGGGGGCGGGATATATACATGCATGTTTATACAGCGTGCTCGATGAAAAGCGTACTAGCGACATTTTCTATCCTCTATCGGTGGGGAAAATTATTCGAATCGAACGTCCGTTAACCCTATATATATATATATACGTATATACACGTATATATTTATACGTATAAATTGGAATTTTGTTTGATTATGAGAAATTGAGATACGATACCGTATTTTTGGTAATTATCGACGGAGCGAGGGAATTAATTAGCAATGAATACATGTAATGACGTGTGTAGGAATTTATGATTGATCGGATTTGTTAACGATTGTAATAAAATTTAATTTAACAGTGATGTAATCTCATTTTTGGAAGGGATTATAGTTCAATTTTGAGATGATTGTTATTGACAATTGTGGTTCGATGTTAAAAGAAACTTTTTTCGAGAAATTATAATTTCGAATATTTTCGAATAATTACAACGTAATTGGCTCTATCTTTTTCGTTTGGATCGTGTTAAGTAACGATACGGTTCATCATAGTAGCTATTTCGAATCAAAATCTCTAGCCAACCTTGGCTACCGTCGTTCAGGTGGTTAACCTAAAATACGCTAACTTTGGTTCGTGTGAGTATACGCGTTTATCCGATTTGGTTAGGCAAGTTTGAGACTTAAAGTCGACCTCGATCTCTCTACAAGACCGGAAGATCATCAAATAAAATAATTCTTAATAATAACGATTTGATATTGAAGGAATGTAAATATTTATATTTTTATTTTAAAAGATATTAACTCGTTTTGTATTAATTATTCGGGAATAAAATATGTAATATTGTAAAAGTATTAATTAATATAAATATTTATTCTTCCTTCCAATTTATTCCTCTCAACTTATCGTTACTCGAGCTTATTACACGCTAGATGGAATTTACTATATGGAAACAAATAGAAAATGAAATTTTAAGCGCGAGTCAAAGTGATTATACCCAACCCTGTTGCTCTTATTTCGCCATTTTAACGATGTTGTATCGCACAACGTGAGAATCGAGGGTGTTTCACGCCACTGAAGGGTTCATCGAGCCTGGTACGTCCATTATTAATGATATTGCGACACTCACACACATAAAGTATAATGCCATAAATTTAAAAGCACGGCCATCAAGAGCAGCATAGAAATACTAAACACATTTTATGAACGAGGAGGGCACGTGACCGGGGTTCATGGGTTCATGAATTAGGCTCGTGATGCCAGGAATAAGATCGGATTTTAGAGAGCCATCGAGTTTCTGCATTCAAAATTATTTTCTCAGAATCTCATCATTGGATAATTTATGGGAATAAGGTAGATGTCAGAAGATAAATATTCAATTTTTAATATCTTACTTAATTGGATTTTTCTTATAAGAAAAACATATATAACATTTTAACATATTTTCCTTCGAAATCAATAAATAAGTTGTTGAATGTTACAATAGAGAGATTTTAAATAAATAATTGTTGTTCTTTCAAAAATTTGTAAAAAAAACTGTTTCACAGTTTTACATTTCAACATCGCGATCAGATATTATTCTTTCAAAAAGTTAAAAAATATTCATTGAATATCACAAAAAACAAAAAAATAAAAAATAAAAAAAGAAGTAAAAAAAGAAAAGAATCCCTGACGATAAATTATTAATTTTAATATTTTCCTATTTAACATTTCGTTATCATAATTAATTTTCGAAAAACGTAAATTAAGGGAAGATAAGAGAGAAGAAGATCGAGAGATCTTAAACAATGTTCGCGCGTGCGAAACGTGGCCTTTTTTAAACTATAGCTGGTTCCATTATGGCGAATTATGAGAACGATTCCTGGAGATATTTGAACGTCCGCCACAGGCAGAAGTAGCACAGCAGCGGATATAAATCGCGAAAGATTCTTTTGGGACCCCACGGTTGCTTTTACGGGTGCCACGCCATGGATTTCTTCTTTTATTGAAAGGAAAACAATTTTATAGTGTCTACAGTGTTGCTCAACCGCGTTGCCTAGTAAGAAAAATCGATTTATGACGTATTACTTGACACAAAACTTAAATATAAATTACATATTACTGCATTACGTATTATTACCACAGAAAATTTTCCATATACCAATAAAACTATGTTATTTTCGTGTAACTTATTCATTTTCATAAATTCATTTTTTAAAAGTTTAGGTATAGTACATCTAATAAGATGTGGTTATATAATTTTCATAATTTGAAGAAACGATGAAAAATTAAAATTCCTCGATACATAAAAATACGTGATTTTAATACAAAAATTTTCAACCACGATTAAAATATATGAATTTTTCATATAAAACTCTTGAAATTTTTAATTTCATACTAAACAAATTATTATTTCCGAATTGACATTTTACCGATAAAAAAAAATGTAAAACGAAAATTTCAATAAATTTACGATGGCGTTCGTCAGCCATCGTGAATAATGATATCCGATCATTTGGAAAATTATTCGAAATTCACTTTCATTTCGTCTACGTAATAACGCGACACGGACGCAGCCGTAAATAATTGGCGCTTTAATCATTTTAAATGCACGGATAATCCGGGATCAAGTTCAAGATAGAGCCCCTGGACAGATACAGATTATTGCTCGTGCACAGGGTAGAGAGCGGTATTTGCGCAAGACAGGTTTAATTTCAACTAAAACAATTTAAAACGAATATTCTTAATAAGAAAGGATGAAAATAACAACCGAATGTTTCGTTTTAAATTTACATTCGAACGAATGCATAGGAAGGAAAACTGATTCACAAGAGCTGATTTTTATTAATTGAAAAATCGGGATTCGAATCAAAATTAGTTCAAAAAAAAAATAAAAATTTAACAGATTTTAGTACTTAAATGCTTCTTGATAAACGAAGTAAAGCAAAATAAACGAGAAATCAAAATAATTGCATTTTGATTCGAGAAATTTGACATTAAAGAATTCTATTCCTATCGGTTTACATTTTAATATAATCCTGATATCGATCAAGATTAAAAGGGATATGAACGAGCGAAAAAACATATGAAATTTTAAGCAAAAATTGAAAAAGAATTTCTCGCTTTATGTTAAACGAGTTTATACATTTTTATTTGAATTTAAAATCAAAGAAAATTTACTATAGATATTCAATTCCTAAAATCTAATAATGTTAAGGATATAAATAAATAAGAGACATCCTGTTATAAATAATACGTCAAAGAATATACAATAATATCTTTTAAATAATATTAAATATTCCTCGTTTTCAAAAAAACAGTAATGTCGCGTATATAAGCGTCTTATATTACTGAATTATTGTATTCAATTCATTTATAACTATTCTTATTTTGTACAGATTGTAATTTAAAGTAAAAAAACTAAAGTAAGAGAAAGAAATTTTGAGAGTCTAAATAAAACAAGATTATTATTGGTAATAATAATAATTGCAAGGATCGATCAAAATTTAAGTCGAATGAAATATCGTATTAAATCTCTAATATTACATGCGGACGGGGATCATTTTTATTCTTCGATTGTCGACACGATCGATCATACCCATCGGTCAAATTATAAATCTGTAACTGCTGACGTTTTTCATTTTATTGAAATTAATTCCTACGAAATTAATATCCGCGAAAGCAATGTATAAATTGGAATAAAAATCGTGTAAAATGAATTCTATGTATTCTTTCGATCAAATTTTTTTACAAATTATTGTCGCCAATGAAAACTATTTAATCACCGATTTTTATCGCGAAATAAAATTATATCTATAGTTCACCATGCTTTCATTTGACTATAATTTACTTTAACTTATATAAATCCACGTATTTGTCTATTTACTCATTTTCCTGAACAATTTTATAGATATTGAAGAATAATTGTAATTTCGAACAAAAATTTACAATGGAAGGAGAAAATATTTAAAAACGTTTTAAAAATATTTAAAAATTGATTTTCTATGACTGTAATTAAAAAATTGATATTTGTTTCGTTTAATTCTAATATAGAGATAGAATAAAATAACGAGAAAAAGTATACGAGAACGAACACTATAAATTCTAATCTAATTCATTCCGAAATTATTATTTATAATTTTGCAAAACTATACGTAATCCTTTTTTTTCTTCTTTATAGGCCGACAATCTTTATAAATTTATAATAAAATGTGACAATGATTCACGGAATTAATCATCTTCCTCTTTATTTATTTTGTGTTTGAAAGCTAAATACTTGATCCAATTTTAAAATAAATACGTCATATATCTTATCACTCCTTTATCTTTTAATTATAATTTTTTAATCGCATTCTTGTAATTTTCATAAGAAACGACAAAGATATTTCTACAATCTTACATTTAACACGCCTCTTCCACGGATCTAATTTTCACTTTATAATATTTTTATCAATCAATCCTACAAACACTTTAAATACTTTTAAATCCTATAAGAAGCAATGAAAATATTTTTATTCCGTACAAAATCTTTTTATCTGCACATTCCTTAAATAGTTATCTTTTTCCATACTGTACACTGTACATTCACTGAATACTAATTATCAAAATGTCCTCCACATTCGTAACCCCTTATATACAATCCTTATCAATCACTTCTAAACCTTCCAACTTTTAAATCTCAACAAATAACAACGCTATTTTTACAATTCTCTCCTTCTGTACTATACACCTGCCTACCCTTTAAACCCTAATCCCTTCAACGTTCCACTCCCTAATCAATCAGTCCTACATCTTACAAACGAGAAAACTATTTTTACAATGCTGTTTTTCCGTTTTATATATGTGCAACCCACTCCAATTCTTCTTTCACATCTTAATGAAATCCAACCAATAAAACTATTTTATCTTCCCATTTCGTGCATCTATATTTACCAATCTTTATTTCCATCATATTTTATCTTCATTTTCATTTAATAGAATCTCGTACGTATATATTTCCCTCATTCCCCAGAATGTTCTACCATCACGTTAATTAAATCCTTTAATTTAAAAATACAAGTAACCAGTTCCATTTTTCTAATTTATACATCTTTATCTTTATCTTTACCCTCACTTCTCAAATCTAATACGCTCCATATTAATTAACTCCCTAACTTAAAAATATAAATAATTATTTTATACCTTTTACACTTCCAATCTTCCCTCTCCCTCTCTCAACCTCTCAATCTCAATCCCCCGACAAACCTCCGATTCTTCAAATTCCCTAAACCTACCATAAAAATCCGAATAATTATTCCATCTTTTCACCTCACGCACTCATTCGCTTCCTAAACATCCATTCTTCCCTCCTCGCCTCTCGATCCCACCCCCTCAACCCCTCCTTCCAACCAATCGATCCTTCAATCCCCTTCTAAAAAAAAAAAAAAAAAGAAGAAAAGAAAAAGGGACAAAAAGAGGGAGAAAAATAAAAATAAAGATACGAACCCGACGAAGCAGTGAATCCCGCGTGCATCCCGTACCGAGGCGCCGTCATGTGCTGCGGATGCGGCGTCGGTTGAAGCGCGGCGTGCGTGGCCGACACGGGTGCCTGAGGATGGGTGGCCGCCGGCCGCGACAATATCGTGTCGATACCGTGCGGATTGCTTCCGACGGAGGTGATGGAGGTCGCAGGGCTGTGCTTCCCGCTCCCCGTTGGCGAGGCTTGCCCCTGCGTGATCGTGGACAAGGGGACGCTGATCCTCGGCAACTGTATGCCCCCTGTTTGTTGCTGCTGCTGATGATGATGATGATGGGCCTGTTGCTGTTGTTGCTGCTGCTGTTGGTGTTGATGCTGTTGGTGCTGTTGATGCTGCTGATGGTGGCTCCTCTCCGCCATCGAGTGCAACGCCGCCAGGGGCTGGCTGGCCAGCATGCTGCCCCCGGCAGCGCTCAGGTTCAAGAATTGGAGGACGTGAGGGGCGGCCGCCGCGTGGAAGTCGTGCAGCCAAGGCGGCCTGGGAGGCGGTGGAGAGTGGCTGGAGGCTGGCGGTGGCGAGCACGAGCCCAGAGAGGAGCCTGCCGACGAACTTCTGTCGCCTTCCAAGTGGCTGTTCCGCCTGTGAGCGTCGCTCAACGACGACATGTTCTCGCCCGGCTGCGCCTCTGGGCTGGATCGCAAGTCCGTGCACGGCTCGCCACCGGTGTCGTTGCAGCTTTTACCACTGTTGTTGTTGTTGTTGTTGTTGTTATTGTTGTTGTTGTTGTTGGTCAGAGAACACACCATCTCGCACCACGCATAGTTCGGCAATGAGCGGAAAATTTCGACCGGGATTGAAACCGGGTTGGGGGGAGGGGCGTGCTTCGTGGGATTTGAAAAGGATGGATGGATTTTGTTCACTTTCGTTTCGTTCACGCGGTCACACGATGCACACTGGACATGCTCACTCACAACGTTGGACGTTGATATGTATATACATATATTATTTGGTCACTGGCGATCACTTTCTTGGTGGTACATCCTTGTTTCGAGTTGTTCGCTCCGTGAAATTTGAGTGATCTTTTGGCAATGACTCGATGGAAGGTTGTTATTAAATTATCTCGTGACACGTTTTATAATCCTTTTGGCAACACGAAACTTTACGTCCGGTGGAAAGATAACTGGCAAAGTTTAATTCTCGAACCGGTAACTCATCAGTGTTGATTTTGATCTATCCTATCTTATCGATCTCCAAGTGTCGTAATTTTTTCTTCCTTCTAGGATATATCCGTTCCCAATTCCGCAACTAGATATACAAGATATACAATTCAATTCAAAATTTCCTATCACCGATTCCCTTCCTCAAAGTCCGACACAGCTCTGACGAATCTCTTCCACCGCGGCAATGATTCGACAATTCTCATCTCCAACCAGTTCAAAGTTCGTTTCACGGCTCCTCGAAGAAATTTCTCTCGAAATGATTGGCCGCCGCTTTCCGTACAGACGTGCAACTTTTTCTACCAATTATACTCCAGCCTCGCTCGACGAAAATTGATTCATTCCCCGACAAACATGTACGTACACCGTCACTCTTGCAATGAAAAAGAAAGAAAAAAAAATCTCGAGGATAACACCGTGGACACTGTTACACCAGTAAGAAGCAGGGTGAGACAGCCGAGGGACTCGGCTCGCCAAGTGGTACGCGACTGGGGTGCATCGGGGAGTCACCGTGTCCGCGACGACTTAACTCCTCTCGAGGCATGGTCGTCGAGGAGGGAGGGAGGGAGGGGGATTCGGGTTAGGTTCGGGTTTGGGTTTCGGGTTCAAGCGGCGCGGCGATAGGTCGATTCCATCCCGGTGTCCCGGCTGCCTCGGTTGTGGATTGGCGTGGAAACGGTGGGTCGGGTGGTACGTCGAAGGGCGGTTCTGCTTTCGGATTGGCCGGCATCCGTTCGCCTCTGTGGAAGAAGAGGTGTTCCGGGCGGGGCCTCTCAATCTCGCGTTAGCTTCTTGTTAAGCGTCTTTCATTGTGTGTTTAAATTCGTAATTTATGATCCCGACTGAATAAAACAAGAACTGTGCTGGTTCCGCTTACTGGGTGCCGGTGGCTGGTTGGCTGGCCGGCCAGAGAGCTGGCTTGGCTCGAGCTGTTTGGCTGACTGGCTCCGCTAGTTTGCTCGACAACTGGGCACCTCTGTATGACTATGGTGACACTACCGCCTCGATAACTTCCTTTGCTCCCTTGCTTCCTTCCATCCTGGCTGCGTGTGCATCCTCTCCTCTCTCTCTCTCTCGTGCCTTTCTTCCTCTCGCAGTCAATCCTCCTACTGGATCCGTCTCCTGCCTCTCTTACCGGCCAGTCAAGTACGCGTAGACCGAGCAAATCGAGTTATTTGCTCCCGATGGTCCATTTGGCTTGTTCCAACCCCCTACGTTGTCCCTACGTGTACGTATGGCGATGCACGTGTCAACGAGAATTCGGTTAAATCATTGCCACTGGGATCACGTAACTAATGCCATCCTTATCCACCCACCACCTTTTCCTCCCCCCACCATCTCGATGTACTCTTCTGGGCTCGGCTCAGGATCTTGGCCTGGCGTTCGACCAATCTAATGATCGAGCCAACCGAAACCTTTCGCTCGTTTTCCAACGGAGGGAGGATGAATAATTTATGCAGTTATTCCTCCCCTCTCCTTGGGGGAGGGAGTCGTCGTTGGAAACGTTGCTCTTAAAAGTATATAGATGGAGGAATGCATACAACAGCTTCCGGTTTTCGAATCGATGGATAATGGAACGGTGAAGGAGCACCATCCGTTCCCGAAATGGTGAAATTGTTTTGAACGAGGGAGGATTTCACCGTGGAGGGGAGGGGGGTCGATAGAGATTTGATGTTACTATTGGTATATGTTGCTATTCGATGGTATCCTCCATATTGATTTCGGGGGTGGTTCGAGCTATCGTCGGATGGACTATATTACCGGTAAGTTTATTTCTGAATTTAGGTGGGATGTTTTCGTTGGTAAGAGGGGAGGCTCTTTTCTTTTTGTTTCATTCCATGTTTTTTAAAAAAGATCCCTCGTATTTTAATCGTTTCCTTTCCGAGTTGAAGACGAAGGGGATGAGGAATAATAAGGCGTGGATATTTTTCTTTATTGGGACACTCTGGAAGATTAGTTTCGCTCGATTTGCTGCTACATCGATCAAATTTCTTTTCCTATTATTTTGAATAATTTATATAGCTTGTGTCTCTTGGAACCGGTATTAAGTAGACGCGGATAGTTTTTAAAAGTTAATAAAAGAAAGAGGAAAATAGAAGGAGAATGAGATCTAGTTAAAATGATATCTTTCTTCTTTCGCTTTGAATAAAAACGCAATAATCTTGGATTCCACGTATTCTGAAGATAATTTTTTATAATTGGAAGATTAGAAAATTAAAAAAAAAAAAAGAAAATATAATTGAATATTCTTTTTTTTTTTATTTCACAATTCTCCATTTCTCCTCACGATAATTTTTTTACGATAAAAAATAAAATGGCAATCGAAGAAAAAATAATAAAAAGAATCTTTGTTGTAATTCTTCTTTCGTGTTTAGGAAATAAATTATTTTTAAATCAATATTTTTCTGAAGCTAATTTTGACTTATTTATTATTACGAATAAGAGTTGGAGACAGGAAAATGGGACGCAATTGAAAACGATACGAATCTATTAGGGTCGATTCTTGTAATAATCCTTATTAAATGATACAGAGCCATATAATAATAATATAGAGACAATGATACGCGATAAAAGCTCGACGCTTCATGAAGACACGGCATATGGCGCACTTTATGACACCGCTCGATATCGCTGTTTCAATTATGGAAAATAATCTGTCGATTCTTTGTTTAAATAAGACCTTTTATAATATGTATACATCAGTATTGATATAGCGAAACGTATTATTTTATCCACAATTGAAATCAATCTCAAAATCTTTTCGTTCAGATATTATTTCTTCTATCTGAAAATTCTGATAATAAAAATATTTAATAAATCTTGATATTCAAATATTAATCATTTTTATCGACATCGTATACTGTTACATATTTTGTGTTTTTATTATAATAAATAAAAGAAATAAAAGAAATATCCATCACGGTTAAGCTTTGAAAAATAATAAAACTCTGTCAACGTTTCACAAATGCCCACTCCAAATTTTCTTTCCCCGCACAATGTAAATTCAACGATAGACTATCATAAACTCTATCTAAATCCCTCCATAGAACTAATATTCGTACACCATCTTGCGAATGACAATTGCAGTCTTGAGAATTACAGAACAGTTAATTTCATCACATGATTTGCAATTTAAAACCCATTTGCCTATATAAATGTATTCACGCGTTTACCGTATATACGATACAAGTGTATAAATCCATATACGCACGCAACATAACCTCCATCTCGCTTTGGATATAATTCGAAAAGAATCGCGGTTTCCGTCGGTCTAATCCGCGCTTGGTGGCTACGGTAGAGCATAAATTTCTCGTTAAGGACTGGCTTCCATCGTTCAGTTTTATCTCATTCCTCCTATGGAAAGTCATTACGCACCTCCTCCGTGTCTCCACCACGTTCTTCCACGCGCTCTTTCTCATTCGAACTCATCGCAATTCACAATTCTCGAAACGATAATACGTTAATGTGGTTTTAATTAATAAAATCAATATAAATAACATCCTCCTTCGTCTCGTTATTCTTATTAAAAATCATTAATTCGTATTCTTCCGATATTCTTCTTGTTTAAAGTGGTTATAGGTTATGTTAGAGAACAATTCCAGTTAGTAAAAATAAATGCAAATAATTATCATCGATCGATTTTATTTCATTTCTTCGTTGCGTTCATGCTCTTTATTTCTTAAATCCTTTTTAAATCTTCATCTTATAAATTATATCACACGAAAGTCAGTTTCAATTAATAAAACGAATATAAATTATCTTGTCTTCCTGTTTCTATCATACACTTTTGCATCCTAGAATCTTACGTAACTCATCACGATTGTAGGTTATGTTACACGAGAGTCAATTTTGATATAATAAAATCGATATAAATTACACACTACTTCGATTTTCTCTTTTCTTTCTTTTTCTTTTATAGAAAATCATTACGCGTCTTCTTCGTGTCTTCATCGTGCCCTACTTTTTCATTTGCTCTGTGAATTTAGCACGGTTAGGTTATGTTACACGGTTAGGTTTGTTTCGGCTAATAACATCGGTGAAAATTACATCGTTGCCAACAATTAACGGGTAATGAAACTCTCCTTCTCTCTCTTACTCTCTATTTCCCTCTCTCTGATTACGAATGTGGTGATTCGACGTGCTCGATTAATGGACTCGCGCCCGCGTTTGGGTCTTCGCGACGAATTGAAACGCTTAACGCTTGGCGATTAGCGAATTCATTTGCAAATCGAACTAACTCCACCCCCCCTCGAACAGAAGTGTAAGTACTTTGGTTACAGGAGATGGATGTTCGAGAACCGGGGGAATCGAATTCCAGAGTTTGAGTCTCTGGGATTTTGGGGGTGCGTTTGGTAAATTGCGATGGTAAGAATATTTTTTGGAGTTGAGTTCGTGGAGTATATACGAAGGAGATTGAAATTTCTGAATATAAATAATTATTTATTAGGAAGATCGAATTCATTTATGGAGACTTGAAGAAATAAATATTTATTGGTATAAAAAAGAGACTAGAAATGGAGTAGCTTTCAGTTAATTATAAATTGTACTTGAAAATAATTAATTTTTTAAATCGAATATCGAAGATAGAAAAATTTAAAATCCAAATGTGCTTAAAAATATCGATACTGAGAATGAAGATATCTACGTACTCTTACGTTAGAATATTCATTCTGAGTACTCCAAATATTCACGATCCAAAGATTTCGAAGATTCGAAACTTGGATCCGAGTATTCGAAATGAAATTCAAATTCAAGTATTCAAATTCTGTTAGTTTATATTCATAGACATTCAAAATTTGAGCAAATCCGCAATATTGAAAGCCTTAATTTATACAGATGACATATATATCACTAGTTATGAAGTTAAAAAGAATATTCAGCGGAGGTTGTCTCCTGATCCGCGAAAAAGATACTCCTTGGTCCTCCCTCTTATACACAAGCATCCCCCCGTACACGCCTCGTCGCTCCCCATCTCTTTCACGAAATATTTGTTTCGAACTCGTGCGCGAGGGAAAAGAGAGGGAAAACGCATTATCAGATAGGTTACCGGTGGAAAAGTCCAGCCAAGTTTCCACCGAACGATTTTGCAAAACTTCTCCACGAACTACCCCCCACGACGTGATCATGAGACGCGTAATCGCGGCTCGAATATAAATTTCCCAAATTTCGCATACGATCCCTCCCTTGAATATTCTTGTTGTTCGATCGTTTCGAACGCATCTGTTATTCAATTTCTCTGTCTTCTTCCTTCCTCCCTTCCTTCCTCGAGTCGTCAGTTTCCCTAAACGTTTCAGGGAAGGCTAATTTTTCATCCGAGCTTCGATGCTCGTTCGAACGTTTCAACACTGTCCTTTACGATGAGACAAATTATGTCGAGAATGGGGATTGTACGTGTGACACGGCATGCTCGTCGAGTATTACGTTTCTATTTGTTAGTTGTTTCATTGTGTATGCTCTTTCTGGTGCTCCGGATTGTTTCTTCCGGGATTTTATCAATGTTTCTCTTTGTTGGTTCGCGTAGTGGAGGCAATTTTGCTATTCTATTTATACGTATTTATCAGTAAATTATTTCTTTCTTAATAATAAAAAATTTTATGTTCCTTTTTTTTACACATTCATGTGAAAAATGACAAGATTCTGTTTTGTGTGTCGGAATCTGATCGCAAAAATTATTTGCTACCACGTTAAATTTAAAAGATAAAAATAGAATTATATATGTACCAGAATATTGAAAGTATAGTAATTTTTTCCCCAATATTTTATTTTTCTTTATTTCATCCTATTCTCTCGTACATATTTCAATTTTCCTAATAAGAATTCTCTTAAGATACGTGTAATTATTTACATTTCCATGACTAACGGTCATCGATTTGAAAACTGAAACTCAAAATCTTCCTCCAAAGAAGGTCCAAAAAAAGAAAAAAGAAGAAGAAGAGACGTCCCAATCGAAATCCAGGCCCCAATTTTCCCTAATTTTCACCAACTTTCCTTCCGTCTCGTTTTACGGGACATAAAGCGATAATCGAGCATACCTCTCCCCTAGCTGATGAATGCTCGCTAATTTCACGCGTCATCGGCTTTTACAAACGTGGTGTCACGGAAAAACCGGCGGAGGAACACGAAGAAGAAGCCATTTCGCACGGGCGGCCATTGTGCCCCGATCATTACACGCCGATGATTGCATTATATTAGCCATGCAACGAGATCCTTTTGCCCGCCGTTGATCCGTGTCATCGCGTATTCCACGCCAGATGATGCCACGCAACGCGATATTGCCCACCTATACTCCTCCTCCCCTCAACGTTCAATTTTTCGTTCCTTCTCTCGTTTCTTTTTTTCCTCGACCGATCGCAAGTTTAGGGATCCGATTGTATTTAAATCGTGCGATCATAGGCTTCGAAAGGGGGCTCTAATTGGGCAGCACAAGTATTGGATGGAAGGTTGATACGAGTCAGAAGGGGATACGCGGATTAAATATAAAAGATTCGCGTGACTTTTGCTGTGTAATTAGTAAACTGTGGATATTTATTTAATTATTTCTATGAAAGATTGTTTTTTTATTAAATAAGGTATTTATTATATATTCTTCCTATAAATGCACAAATATCCGCAGTCTGATATATTTAATTCCATAAATTAATATGAAATTACTGAATTTTCTTTACTGACATTGTAAGAATCGAAGTCAATAGAAATACAAGATATCGATGAATTTCAATATAAATTGTTATTTTTACTTTTATTTAATTTATCGCCGTTTCAAAATTGCTTTGAAAATTTTCAAAATTCAATCTATACCGAGTTCATTAATCAAATGAAGGAGAATTAAGTGTACAAATGGAAAGAATGAAATTGGATTAAAATTAATCGTCGAGCTTCATTTCAGAAAAGTATTTCGAGAATATTTCGAAAAGTGCAGTAAGCGCGAAGAAAATAGAAGACCCCTTCGATCCTTTTTATCGATTTTCGCATTAGGTCGCGATTGGATAGACTTTCATTAATATTGTCCCCGAAAGATCATCGCATTATCGTGCTTCACAGTCGTCACCCGTTTCGTTCCACGTCGTTGCCTCCTTCGGAATGGTCCCATTAAACCCGCCTCTCTACGCGCTCAAACGACTCAATTCTTCTATTTTAATCTCCCTAAGTAGAAGCAGGGTCCGATCTTAGGTAATTGTAAATTGTCGTTTGGTTTTAATTATCACTGGTTAAATCATACAGAGATAATATGTTTTTTAATCCATCATGATGTAGATAAATAGAAAGATATATCGTGCATAAAATTTTTTGTTTTAACAGAGCTAGAATTTAACCATCAAGATTTGAAATTCAAATATTCCAAAATACAATTTCTCCATCATTGCCAAATATTTTCTATCAATCCCCATTATCATAACTATCATCCTCATCATCCTCATCATCATCATCATCATCATCATCATCATTACACACAAGAGACCGAAACCGCCCACTGAACGACCTTCTAAACTCGCTTAAACCACCTTCAACCGCTAGCCAACAAAAGGGGTCCAGGGCCTAGAGAGAGCCTCCCAAAGAAAGAAAATAAAGAAACAAAATTCCAGTCCCCCGTATAATAGGCTAATTATAATTACCAAGGCGTCCGGTATAGCTACCTGCTATTCTCAGATCCATGTTAAGCCGGAAATAGAGGGAGCTGAATGGATGATTAATAACGTTCTACCAAGACCAAAAGTCTACCGCCATCGCGAGGCTACCTCACGATCAAACGACCATATATATATATATATATATATACACTTAGCTTAAACATCATACGTGGACAAAAACAGCGAGAGAAAGAAGAGAGAAAGAGGGACAGAAAGAGAGAAAGATCCCTAGATGATTTTCGAGGATTTGAAAAAGTCGAACACAGGATCGTCTCGACTTCGAAAACTCGACTTTTCTCTGTGTTCCCGGTGTTACACACCGTTCAGACATCCCTGTGAAACTATTTCATTGAGCAAATTTAACGCTAATACTGTCCAAATACGACAGCCCCATTGTTGGGGCCCCATAAAGGGCCACAAGGCAGCACAGCTGCTCCTGATTCGTGAGGGCCGACAAACAGGCTTAAGTCGCTGTCCTTTTTTCGCTCTATCAGTCATTTCGTTCGTCGTTCCAGGCGGGAGAAAGGGGGGGGAAGGGGAAAGAGGTGGAAGGGGGAGGGGGAAGAGGGAGAGGGGTATAGATTCGAACATTATGTCGGTCCATTCACACGGGATATCTCGCGCTGGTGCCCGGTGGCGACGTTTACGCTACTCAAAATCTGCTTTCCACACTCGCTTTGCATGCGCTTATCGTTTGTCACCTGACGATACGCCCGACGGATCTTCAACGATAGGAGATCGACCGCCATTTGTCACCGGTCTGTTCGTGGTTTTATTTTTTTTTTTTTTCTTTTCCCCTTCCCCACCCTCCTCCACACGGGGAATTCTTGATCGTTCGAGGCTCGTCGCAGGACCTGCAAATTGCATAACTGGTTAGCATCGAAGGATAATGGATGAAGAATAAACTAACTCGGGATATTAGAGCAAGTGAATTCAAATTTACGGAAGAAACGTCGCACCTTTCGGTATATTTATAGTAGAAAGTAGATTAGTAAGATGAAAGAGAATAAATAACAATTCCTGTCATTCTTTCAATATACTCCAAGTTTTTAAAAGATTCTTTCAAAAAAATTCTTCGTTAAAAAATGCCCGGAGGGAACAATGGAGGTAACGAGGTAAAGATAAGGATTTTTTTCGTTATTGAAACGAAGAAAATGAACAATGGTTCAAAAGTAACGAGCGAGTAAAATCGCATCGTTTTATCTATAGAAATTTGCGAGTAAGAAGAAACTGAAAAGAGCTTCCCGAAATTCCTTCTTTTCCCGTCCTGAAAACGATGAAATTTCACGGTAAATCACGTATTCGACAACCGAGCTCCGTCATGAACAAAAGATTCGAATTGTCCAGGAATCACGCGCGCAACCCCCTTATCCCTGCGTTACTATACACGCCACATTTGCATATTTCACTCTCGACTATCGCGGAATAGCCCATTCGCCCTGTTTACTCTACCCTCCATCTCTTTCTCTCTCACTCTCTCGTTTATTTTTACATTTATACCGAACCGACAAATGTATCCGTGTTATTCTCTCTCACTTAACATTACGACTCTCCGTTCTACGAACAACATCCCCCACTGGGGGATAGAGTCTACGTTTTCACAGAAATATGCGAGTTTACTGTTGATTCGCACATGTTTCCGTGTTTAAGAACAAACATGGGAATTAAGACAAATTTCGTTCTGTGAAAATTGGGAATTTATAATACACAAATTGAAGACTTTGAATTCTGAGGCGTCCCTTTCGTCGAGGAACGTTTCGTTTCGAGATTTTATTCAGACGTTGTTCCGGGAGGGGAACAATTTCGATAATTGTACCATATATTCTCAACGATTTCATTATTCTTCTCAAATTCGGTATTTTAAAGTTGCGCAAACAAGGCAAATTAAAACAATCATATTAACCTCGTCGTAATCCGAAAGAAAGAAAATCCTTGGACCCGATGAAAAATATTCCTTGGTTCGAAGAAAAAGATTTAAATTTAAATGTAAGAATAATCTAACGAAATAGTGCGAAACAATTTGCCAATATTTGCGCGATTATAATCGGCAAACGCGATTGTTCAATCGCCAATTAGAAGACGCAAAACGGTCAGAGTGGTAAACGTATCTGGCAGCAAACATTGCGGACGTCCCAGATGGATATCCGTGGATGTATCGTATCGAAACGCGCCACTTTTCCTGCTGAGTTTAGCACGTGTAAATTCCAATATTTAACCGATCGCATTAACCTCTAATGCACAACGATGGACTAATGAAAATTGTATGCAAAACTGTTGGAATTCGAGCCGGAAACGGAAGTGTCGCGCGAGTGAGAGAAGCGCGTAATTACCAAACGAATAACTCTTACGCTAAATACTAATTACGAAACAAATTACTTGCGCGTGTCATAAAGAAAACATTAATAGCTAAATATTTGCATAATATATACTATCGACTGCACACCGCTTTCGAAGCGATATACAAAGCGTATCGATCGCGAGATACTTGGCGCGAATTTATTGCTATATTAGCGTGAATGTTAATAAACCATAGAGGCGCGTAATTGTTTGCCCGCGATACCTTCAATCGTCGTTTCGACCGGCCCCATCCGCCTCCCGTTTCCGCGAACGTCGTATCTCGCGGACGTGTCATCAATTTTTGATCGTTTCCGAATTTTAATCGTCGATTACGTACTGTCGATGGCTTTTCTATTCTCATGCCGATGTCATCGTGTTTATTTAATATTACGCACGAATCGAAATTTAGATAATTGCGAATCCTATTCATTTTGCCTCGAAAGTATATCTATGACGTTTTAATATTATGCGAAAAGGTGTGAAACAGGTCGGTTTGTACAGTTCCAATGTAACTCGGTAAATAAAAAAGAAATTAACTTTAGATTCAAAAATATACAGTGAGAATCAAGCGCCCCTTGCTTTCAACATTTTCCACCATTTTCTATCAATTCCTCTTCACTCCAACTAAAAATTCAAACAATATCAAATTTAAAAGAAAATTTTGATTTTTTGGTTAGGTTAACTAATCTAACCTAACAAATTCAACTCTATAATTCATTCTCCGCGTAATGGAAACTTGAATGTCATATAAATACGCTTTGAAATAAAGATACTACAGATCTCGAAAGAAGATCAATGCCCACATTAACAAAATCGATAACCAAGCTAACCTAACCTAACCTAACCTAAATCAACTTCTCCACGACCAGTTTTCCATGCGACAAAAAACTTGAATACACGTACTAGAGATATAGTTCGAAACTGGTGAAAAACGTGAGCGAAAATCGCCTCGAGCCGGCCTAATTGTCCGTCGAGATACCCACCATCCCCAAAGCGGGTGCAATAAGTAACGCCAGGCTAAAGATGAGGTCCAATGCATCAATGTCATCGCGGACAACATTGTTCCCCGGACGGCGAGGACTTAGGCTCTAACGACGTATTTATGGCGTCAAGTTGCGGCTTAAATAATAACCAGTCGATGATTGATGATTGCGGCCGTGCACGCAGAAAATCGACATCATTATTGTTGTTAGGGTTTTGTAGCATCCGCTAAGATGCTTCGCGCAAGCGCAACGCGCTCGCTCGCGCGCGCTCGCATTCGAGAACGGCAGATGCGTATAATCTCTCTGTATTAACGATAGCACGATCGGGACCCACCAGAGGCCTTTATCTCGCAAATCAGTTGTGGGAACGACGAATGACGTCATCGATTTTCCACCGATTCCGTACCGGAAAACGTGGTACATTAATGAGAACGCGGCTTAAGGTGGTGGAAGGAAGAGTCCTTTTCTTCTCGAGATAACTCGAATGATGTTCCTTTTTGGAAACAGTGATCTGGATTTTTAGTTTATTCCAGCTTATTCGCCGTTTTATTCCATGTTCGCCATCGTTCTTATTAATTTTTTTTAAAAGGAGCTTCGTTAAAATATTTTTAATTTTTAAATCTGGACACTCGATGAGTTTAGCGAGAAATGTATTCGTAACTTATCAAACTGTTTTTGACTTTAAAATTCCGATTTTCAATGCGAATAATATTGTGGAGATTCTAAATTATTAATGTTTTCTTTTAAAGCGAAGCTTTAGTTAGAAGTTAATAGGATCGAATACTACGAAGAAGAAAGTGAAAAGATATAGAAAATTATAGAATTTTGGAAAACTTTGTGGAACAGATTGTGATTGAAAATAAAAATTGCAATAATGGAGTGTTTTCAAACGATTTTGAAGCACGACAGAAGTTCTCCCAGATAATTGAATAATCAAATGAGGAATTGATAAGATAACAAATCCGGATATTGACTGAGTGAATAATATATCTTCTCGATATCTATATAATTATTTTGATTGAAAAGATACCTATAAAAAATCATTCAGATTCAATAAGTATATACTTTTAAATTCGTTTCGTTATTTTAATATTTACTCTAAGCTTTCGAAAATTTTTAAATGATTCAAAGTTACGCACTACATCTCTTCCTTGAACAATAATGATATTCAAATTAATTTAATTTTTATTCACGTCTAAATAGATTTTAAGATTAATTTATAATTTTTACGTTTAAAATTAAAATTTACTTGCTAAAAACCCTTGTGCAATAGAATTTATAGTAACCAACTCGTAAATCGTATCATTAACAATGTTCAAATATTAACGCGCAAAATATAAAAAAAAAAAGAAAGAAAGAAAAAGAAGAAAAAATACAAACGTCGTTATAAGAGTAATAAAACAGATCATGAAAAACATTTTCCCCGTTTGCTACTATAATTTTCGAAAATATTTATCGATGCGTATCCGGTTTATTAGAGATAATACGCATTGCAGATAATATAGATTTTCTGTTTCACATTTAAATGAAACGATAAGCTGCAATTTATTCTTTTATTACGTGTAATAAAATGGCCGATGACACCGGCGCTATGCCGAGGATATTCAAAGCTGCATCCAACGGGCGAGATATTTCGCGTTTCAAAGAAGATATACGAGTCATAATTTCTTTTTTTCCCTTCTACACACCGTTCATTTTAACCTAACGACGATTTCTAACCAAGATCCTCGTAAAATCAACATCGGTCACGTAGAACAGCTTGTATCAATTTCGAATGTAATATCGGCGGTTGTAACGTTTCTGAAAGCTTAATCTCTTCTTTGTATACGGTTCACTGATCGTAAAACTCATACCGACGTAAGTTGATTATAATTGGCGTTTGATTTAAACCAAATTTAATTGGACGTTAACGATAAACGTTTCGATTTTGATCAACCGTTCAAATTCGATTCATAATTACAATTTTTTTAACTGGAACAACCGATTAGCTATAACTTTGAATTCGATGCAAAAATTTACAATCACTCACTAATTTAATCTTGCTTCGATCAGAATCCTTTGATCCTTTCTTTCAATATATATATAATTTACTCTTAATTTTAATTAACGAACAATGAAAGGATATAAGATAGATCCATTTACTCGATCCCGATTCTTATTTCGATCGTTGCATTTTTCAAGGATCAAAAATCCTATTGAATAAGTAAATAAATTCAAAATTTTTAAAACGTTAAGGAAAAATTGCAATAAACAAGCAAGATGAATCTTCCTCTCTAAAGAAGATCGATCGTTACGTACAGCTGAAACAGCTATCTCCACCATTGAAAAATCTCACTCTCTAAACGATATTTCTATACACCTAAAGATCCTCCATCAAGCATCGACAAATTGACGAGATAGCTCACTCTATCCCCCCTCTTTCTAACAAGCAACAATAATTTCGATCGTAACCCTAACGACAGAAGGAAGCCATAGAAATATCGGTGTATAAATACACCGTATTTCCACATCCTGTCCGCGTTTCGCTCCTCGGACAGAGGAGCAGAATCACGCGTTTCCAGTTAGGGGGAGGGGGGCGCCCCCATTGAAAAGCGGTGCTCATCGACAATAGGTTAAAGCGTCAAATTAGGCGGTGCAGGTCAACTGCATGGGCGTCCCTGCCCCTGGCCTGGTCGCCGCTTGAAATTCTGTGCGTGCCCCGGATATAGGGTTGCCTCTGTAATGCCATAATACAAATAAGTCAGTCAGTCAGTCGGTTGCCCCGCCGCGTGTACCCCACGGTCTATTATGGTTCTTGATCTCCGACCATTATGCGTCCACCTTTCTCTCCCTCGATTATTGTTGCCTGCAAAGTCATTCCAAGCTTCTGCAGCATTCCCCTTCCCGCCTCCCCTTCCTCTATCCTCCGCTTCTATCCTTTTTTCGATAGTGGTTTTGGTGGACGAGAAGGAAGGGGGGATATTCTCCGACTTTTGACGCTTTACGGTCCTCTTCCAGAGATTTTCGTCCCACCCGCGCATTAACACTCTTTTCGATGCTTGAATCATTCTGTCTTCCTCTCTTTCTTGTATTGCTTTTTATGAACAGAAGTTGGGATTTGGATTTCGCTTCGGCACGAACGAAGAGGGATCGAAGGATTCTTTTCGAGTCGATTGATGATCGATTTTTGATTATTTCGGTGTTTTCTTTGTGTTTGATGATATATGGCGGGTGGAAAATATGTCAATATAATGAATTGTTTTTTTATTATGTTTTAAGTAGAAAGTCTTCGTTGTTGTTAGACAAAGAATAAAATATAGAAATTAAAAATTGAGATGTTAAAGCCCTCTAGCTTTTCAGTTGCAATTTTCTCCATAAACTATATAGATACGTGATTTTCATTTTTTTGTTTTTTTTTTTAAATAAAACGTATCAAGCTTTTCTTCTATTTCTGCTTCCTGCTCCTTCATTGAAAAGAAAAACAAAACTGTCGTTGAAAAAAATGTTATTAAAAAGGGATTACACACGATTGGAGTATTCAATGGTTTTATTATTACAGCAACTAACAGGCTTCCGCTTATTGACTTCGATTCGTCTGTTGGTAGAAATGTATCCGGAGAATAACCGGTAGGGTGCAAAATAGACTAACAATAAGCTTGTCTCCCTTCCTTTGACCGTGTATATCCTCTCTCCCCGTTGTGCAAATAGATCGAAATATTTATTTGAAAAGCAAAGTCACGGAACCAATTCCACTAGCAAATTTTATTAATATAAACGTCCTCGATAAAAAAAATTATACCTCTACAATTGTATATTACTTTGCATCGTATATTCGTCGAATATATTATCGAAGATAACATTTTCTGAAACGTCGATTTTAACATCAAATTAATCATATTACGATCCAACGTGTTATGTTCATTACTTTGATTGGAAATTTTTCTTCTCATTAAAGGAATATTAGAAATTTTCTTAATACTTCTTTCTCACCATTTTCAATTTCCACTTCTCTCTTTGATTCTAAAAATAATTCTCCATCTTGTTTCCAATCGTATGTTAATATCAATTATTAATCCACAAATCCAATACAGAATCCAACGTCTCTTCACCCTCGAGATATCACGCGAAATTTCCTTCGTTCACGAATCTACTTCGTTTTCAGATAAACAAAATTGCTCGTCTCTCAATTAACTAATTGAAACGATCGTTTTATTCGTTTCGATGATAAACAAAGCCGGTTGCTTCGGACAAATGGGATTTACGCGCGATTCGATGGAAATGAAATTTTACTTAAAAGCTGTATCGCCGCGAGATGAAATGGCAGCCGGTGTAAGGGGTGCGATATTCAATTAGCGCGCGGCAGCAACGATGACACACGGTTGTCTTCGCGCGACGCTAAACGAACCGGAAAGGACCCTTGGGGATGGCCAGCTGTTAGCATAACGCCGAGTTGGCAAGTGCCGTTCGAGTATCGCAAACCAATCAGTCTTTTTTCATTTAAAAAACGATGAATATAAATTCTTTTTTTAATCTTTGCAAGAGATTTCGCGATAACTCTAAGAAATTTAGAAAAATTTTAATTTGGAAAAAATTAATCGATTAATCAATTCTCCAGCACGACACTTTCATAATATTTTTTCACACATACATTAAAAGTTAACTAGTTTATTATTTTTCTCCAACAATTTTTCACCATTTTTCTTTCTCTTAACTTTCGTAGCCTTTCATCTTACGTACCTTTCCTATCCACCAATTTAACAATCAATTGAAACAACCAACAACCCTGTACAATCGAAATAAGTAAAATAATGAAACGAGATCAACGAGTTTTGGATCGGGGAGTTAATACCTGATCAGTTGATCGGAATAAGTTAATCGTTGGAGAAGGAGTAAAGGTTGAGGTTGATTAGAAAAAAAGTAGAAACGAGTATAAACGCGGGACTACGAGGTTTGAACGAGTTGAACAGAATCGAGTAGTCGAGTGAAGCGACGCAGGGTAGGCCATAAACAAGTGCTTACCGCAATCTAATGCGTCTGTAATTGCTCGAGCACCAGTATCTTCCCCAACGGTCCCACTTGCTCCCGCGATTTAATTACTATGTAAATGTCGCATTCCCTAAACTGTCCGTTTCCCCTCCTCCTCCTCTTCCTCCTCCCCTCCCGTCTCCCTACCCTTTTCCAGGCTGTCGCCCGATGTCCTTAATTACTTTATACGTTATTATAGCCCACCAACTACTGTCGACCGTACTCACTCCATCCGACAGCCACCACCGTTTCACTCCATTCCGTTCGGCCATATTGTTGCCGGCTTAAGCCCCAATCTCTTTACCTTCTTCCGAGGACCGCTCTCCGTTCCCCCGTGGGTGAGAATGAAAATCGTTATGCTGCCGAGATTCTTTTCAAAACGATTGATTTTTTTCTTCTTCTTTTTCTTTCTCCCTTTTTTCTTCTTTCTCATGGAGAAGGGAGAAGGAGAGATGACACGTCGATTCTCTTTGTTTCTTTTCTTGTTTCTCGTTTTCGATTGGATATATAACGTTAGATTTTGGATATATAACGTTAGATATGATACACGAAAGAATGTTAAAATATTTTCCTATAGTACGTTTGAAGAAAAGTTAAAGAAAGGAATAAGTTTTCTTCGTATTATTGTGGGGTAATTAAATAAATTTCGAGTGATGAATTTTGGAAAAATTGAAGAAAATAAAAGTAAATTGATGATTATTCGTGATTTAATTAATAAATTTAAATGGTATTTAAATTTTAATTTTCTTTTTCTAATTTTTGAGGGGAAAAAAAAGCTAAAGAAGAAAAAGAGAAATATAAAACAATTCTTTCGGATGAAATATTGATAATTTTTGTAGAAAAAAAAAACAAAAAAAAGAAAAAAATGTATACATTTCACGAAAAATATATTTTTTTATTTCTCTGCGTATATGTGTATCGATAAAAACTGTCATATTGCTGTTTTTTCAAACTGAAACAATTTATCTCGCTAATTCATAAAGATCGGTTTCTCCTTTATGAAAGCATTTAGCAATCTCGAACGGCACGCTCCTTAACTACGTTTTGATCACAAAGTCGTTTCACGATATACTTTATAACATCGTAACACGGGTCGGAATTACGTATCTCATTATTCTTGTCTCGTACGCCGGCCTGTAACACTCGTGTCATTAACTGAGGCCATTTCCGAAAAGTAAAATCTTCACGAATTTTCTTTTCACCTACATTTATAAAAAAAGTCCATGATTCTTTACTTTTAAATCAATTTTCATATTATTTAATTATATATTTTCATATATTTAATTAGTTTAAAAATTTACGTAATACTTCTTACGTATATTTAAGATTTAAGATATTTTTTTATTTATTTATTTATTTTTTTTTTGCGTAACTAAGATTAATTAAATATTTTATGATTGAATTTAAAATTATTAAATAATATTATATATGTAAATTAAGATAGATCAATAGAAACAAATATTTTAAACGAAAGTTTATAAAAATAATGATTAAAAGTTGTTTGATAAATATATTCTTTACACTTTTTTTTATAAATTTTAGAAAAAACAAAATTATGCTTTATATTAAAATTAAGAAAAATTGTTTCGTAGAAACTGGCGATAGACAATGAATATTATTGGCTATCGTAAATTTCTTCTTTCAATTTCAACAAAATAGATTTTTAGATTAAGTGATAATAGTTTATGAAAATCAAATTTATGGAAACAAGCTTTATCATCTAAAACAATTAATTAATCTTAGTTACCGAAAAATTAGAAATATCGTTTTATATATATTCGAATAATTTTTATATATAATTTTATACATATATATATATAATTATATTATATATAATTTTATATATATATTTTTTATATATAATCGAATAATTATTAATCAAAACAGAAGTTACTTTTAACCTGTACGACATTACTTTACTTATAAAGTTTTATTGATAAACGTATTGTTTCAATGGTCGATTACCAATTGGTTCGTCTCGCAGGATCGTCTTTATCCCCGATTCTACTACGTCTTAGCTAGTGGACAGTATAAATGGGTTCGCTGTCCACAGGAGTCCGATAATTTGGCAGCCGAGAGGGTTGTAAGAGGGCTTTGACCAGTTTGTCAGCCACCAATGTACCTAAGAGGGTCCTTCGGCTATGCTACGTCAATTTGTCTTACACCGCAATGGATAAACTCCCTACGATTTATCAATGGTCAATTTTCTCATTGAAAATCAATTGATCGCGAGCACGTTTCGAGTATTATGAATATTTGCTAATTTTATAGAGATCAATACCTCAATAATTTAAGAATTTAAGAATGTATACAAACATTATATTTAATTAAAAATCTATTTAATTTTGATATAAATGATTCGTTGATAGTATTATTTTATTAATAATCAAATTTTATATTCCTTCTTAAAAATCTGAATATACTTAGATATACTTTAATCGAGATTTCCTTATATTATAATCCTGAATGACTCGAATGAATAAAAAAAAAATTTCTTATTCATTGATATTATTACTCGTTATACTGATAATACTGACAGTATTAGTTTTTGTTAATTGCGTAATTATGTACAATATAAATGGCAAAATATGATGTACATTTCATAAATAATTCTTAAAATATTTGCATATATAATAAGAAATATATATAATACAAAATACGTAAATGAAATGAAATGAATTTTTGTATGAAATATAAAATAAAAAAAAGATACAAATACAAATTAGAGATAAACATAAATAAATACAATTTAAAAAAAAAATTAAAAGCATTCTTTTAAATTTAACGAAATTAAAAGAAAACTCACAAATAATATGTAAATAAAATACATTTGTTAGTTTTTATATGATATTATATATGCATTTGTACATCTTTATGATGGAATACATTTTCGTATGAAAACATAATTCAATCGATAATTACATAAATATTAGTTCAATATGGTACTTACATAAATATGTAATTCTACAAATTAAATTCGGGGGCAGCACCATCTCTCGACTAAGGAAAACATCTCCTCAAAAGATAAAGAAAAAATTCTAACAGGAAGAAAAATACGAATTACGAATCAGCGCCATCTTCTGATTATTTTTAGATATAGAAATTTTTGATTCCAATAGATGGCGATGAATCTCACTTCTCTCGTTCTACCTTACCTACTTTTATCTTATCCTCGCTAAATAAATGTCATTCACAAAAATAATGGTGCTGACGGTCAATTCTTGGTTTATTTCTAAAATTTATTTAATTAATTTTTTTATTTCTATATTTGTACAGCATTCTAAAGCATTCTAAAGCATTCTAAAGATGATTTCCAAATTTCCAAATATTAAACATTTCTCTATTCTTCTCTACGCGATATCTTAAAACTTTGAGTCATATATTTCGAAATATTCAATCTCCGAAAAGATCATATTATTTGTAACGCTATTTAGCATGTCATAACATAAGTATGTGGACAAAATTAAAACACTCGAAAGAGACAAAGAAAAGACTAAATTAATATACTTCATTATAATTTTAGAAATTGAAACAAGAATATTCAAATTATTCGTCATTTTAAATTATAATATTTCTACCTACGAAAAATATAATCGCGCTCGCAGTTAATTAGCTCATATTATTTCTTATAAAATATATAGTTGTATCAATGACATTAATAAGCGAGACATTAGCAATGATAAAATTATATATTGTATATTAAATAATATGATTTCCCAGGTCTCACCGCTTGGAGGTTGCTGCGAATTGGAGACCCACCCTGACCACGACGTCCCATCCACCCTCCTTTAGCACGAAAATTTATTTATTCTCAAATAATTCTCCTTTGTGTGGTATATGTTTGCAAAACGTTCAAACTTTTGATCGTTGTGCAACACGAGCACCAAAAGGAGTTGTAAAGAAAACCGGCGCGGAAGACTGACTAAAGCTGAAAATAAAATTAAAATTAAAAGACTCTCTATCAATATTTTACACTTCCATCGATGTGAAAATGAAAAATGATTGATAGTAAAAAAGCTTAAAAAAAAAAAAAGAAAAAAAATAAGCAAAATAAGCAAAACAAGCAAAATAAGCATCCCAGAAAGCACTACACTATTTTAACCATCTACTCATCTACAATATCTAATTTTCTACAATTTCTACATTACTTTATTTAATACCCTTGATTGTGCATGCACTTAATTTTAAATACATTTTCTTTAATATCATACAATCTTCTATTCTTGTAAAAAATCCTGAAACAAACTTAAAAGTATAATATTAATATTCTACTTATTCTAAAAATTTCTTTTCTTCTTTCCTACCTATATAATTAATATAATTAACCTATATGAATTAATTAAACATTTTGTTTGTAACTCTGTAATTGAAAATTTACAAATTCTCTTCATATCTATCTTCATCATATTTACATTCACACTCATAACACAATTTTCAAGAAATTTATGATACGGCATAAACCATGTGGCAAGAGGAAAATCACAAATCAGGATATATCAATGATGTGAACAAGCTAGTGAACAAAGTCACGTAGCTATCAAGTATCAAGTACTGTGTTTATAGTGAGGAAATTGAGGAATTAAGGCAAGGTTAAGATATTGCCTTGAAAAATAGGAAATATTGGTTTGGAAAAGCAACGAACCAGATTAGGAAGGCGACTGCCTTTTTAATAATAGGAAGAACAAAACATCCCATTGTTTATAAATCCCATCTATCAAAAAAACTAAGTATTTCTTCTAATCTAACCCTATCCTAAACCCTATCCTACCTAATATAACAATGAAAATTTATTGATTTCATTTGAAATTTATTTGATGATGTAATCCATTCCGTTGAAAGTTGAAGAGGATTCCTGAAACAGACTATAAAACAGAATTAAATGAAACTCAATAATAAAAATAATTAATTTGTAGCAAATCACATATTATTTTGTATCTTATTTTGTATATTTTTTCTTATTTATTTTCTTCAATTCATACCTGTAACAAACTCAATTATTGGATTATTAATTGAAAAATAATTTACATCTAGGAATAGAAAGAAATATTAATTTAAAAAAAAAAAAATTACCAAAATGTTGTTAAGCAATTCATGACTTTAAATGAAGGATATTTATCGATATTATAAAGATATTGTAAAGATATTATGTTTATAAAAAAAGAAAAATACATTTTTTAACAGTAATAAATGCTCTTAACAAAGGGGATGCTGAAAAGAGAAAAACGACGACGAAAAGGTAATCAGAAGGATTACCAAAATAATTATCCACTCAATGTAAACCCGAACAAACCGTGAGTGGAATTTTTTTCTATTTCGCAACACTAATATACTAATTTTATAAAAGAAAACGCGAAGAGTGCTTCATTATACTTATAAAAATATATAAATATAAAAAAAAGGCTAAAAAAAAAAAAAAGGAAAAAGAAAAGATAAAAGAAAATGTTTTCCCGAAAACATATACGAAACTCTAATAAACTAATTTATGCACTCATATTTTATTATACGCAACACTAATAGCGGAAGATTGCAGCCATAGTCAGAGACTGCCGTTGTAAAATCACCCTTTGTACAGCCTTTTTGGCTGCAATAGATGATTCAGAATTACTTCCACAATCCAAGTGGAAGAAATGGGCAATTTATAAACGCAACACTAATTCTTCAAATGAATTTAATACAAAATTTATTATTTATTATTATTCTATAAATCTAAAAAGCTATTTCAAATATCGCAATATTATAAATAACTACATTATAATATAAATTTAAATTTATATTAAAAAGAAAAAAAAACAATAAAAAATAGACTAATTCATAATGAAAATAATTAAAAGCAATCGCGATATTTTTTTAACGCAACGCTATAGTAAACGCGATCATCATTTTATCGCAACGCTAATTCAACCCGTTATTAATCAATCGCAACACTAATGCAAAACCGCGATTTGCCCATGATGACTGGATGAACGATGGGCCAGCATGCAAATTGGCCAGACGATACAACATATACTACGTATTGCTAAAACGAGCACAATGACAAAGTAGTAACAATGACTTCCCATTCTTTGGACCCAGGCAAGATCAAAAATGAGAAACCATTCGTTGCAGCCCTCTTCGTGACAATTTGTCGGGCCTCTTCGGTCTTCTTTCTTCGAGCGCAATGCCCGCTGAAACTTAAATCTAGGCTCGAAATTCACTAATCGCAAATCAAAGAAAAAAGAAAAAAATGGACTAAATCGCGAAAGCTAAGTGCATGGACGACCAACGATCGCAATGATCGTTCTTCGTACATGTACAGAATCTCGAGCGCAACGTTCGTTTCGAAAGCAAATCGCGACCGCGACCACGAAATTCGAAAAATCGATAAGCAAAGCCAGAGACGAGTAGCATTGCCTATTCGACTCAGCTTTGCCCTCGATTTCTCAAATTTTATTTCCTGAAACAGATTGTCACGCGAAAACGCGCCTACCCGATCAGAGACTGTGACAACCTGCCCGGCCCTACCTACTTATAATTAAACAGACATACCAAAGTATACTACCTATCCTACCTAGCCCTATATTTAAAAAATATGGCAAAACAGACATACCAACACATTCATTCCACGATTCTCACACATAACACCCGGGCGCAAAAGCCTACACTAGGGAAAGCGTCCCGGGACGCCTCCGACACCCGAGCTTGGCACACAACTCGCACACTCTAACTTTACGTACCATTTTCCTGAAATCGACTGACGATGGTTAGCGACCATTGCGTGAAACGTGACAAAAACGTGTATATTTACATTTTAATTGTGAATATTTATGAATATGTAATGTTTTCTAAAATATTAACCACTAGATTAAATGGTTGTGAACCAAAATTGTATCATTATTATAATTTTTGATTAATAAAATTAATAATGCTTGCTTAATAATTATTTATTAATTATTCACAATATTTAATTGCGAATATGATTGTAAATTGTGATTGAATAATGAATGAAATAATATGATAAATGAAACGACGCAATTCCACAGCCTAACCATACACACACAATGTGGAAAGTACATCGTGCACGATACACTAACGCATCGTCAATCGCTAAAAAATTTCTATTAGCTTATGAACTAAAGTCATCATATCCATTGTCTCTCCCTCACTCAAGTAGCACCTGGGCACGTGAGTGAGTTCCTGACAATGAACATGGAAAGGGTTAAATCTGAAAATCCTGAGCTAAAAAAGTTATTAATAAATTCATCTAACGGGCTAATATTTTTTCTATTTGCATTATATTTCAAATTATTTATAACTCTATTTTTTATTTTGTTTTATTAATAAATTATGAATAATTATGAATAAGTTGAAATTTTAGTATATTAAATTTTTAATATTGAAGTTAAAGAATTTTTGAATTTAAATTTAAAAAAGAATTTATTGTAATTTAATATATTAATAAATATTAATAAAAATACCCTCAGGCGATTCCTTCATCAGAACATATTTTCAAAATCATAAGAATAATATTCAAAATTTATTGTTCTGATTCTAAAATCTGCCTGTCGCGAAATGTCTTCTTGCACAAAATTTAATTTATATTTGGACGAAGAAAATTAAATTTTACTATCTACAGGTATTATAAGTCATATTGTTATTATATTATATGAAAATATCACAATAATCAAATTGATCAAGTAACTTGAAATATTATTCTGAAGAATTTTGAATCATAGAAATTCAAACTAGTTATTATATTGAACTACATATATATAATACAATAGTTATTATATGTTTTGACATTAGAAAATTAATAAATTGTTATTTTTAGAGATATTTTTAGAGATTTTTTAGAAAAAATAAATTGATATTTTTATTAATCAAAAACGCGAAGCACAAGAAGACCCTAGCCTGAACTAATAAAAAACAAAAAAAAAAATTGTTACTACTCACGAATATTATAAATAAATATTCGCGGTCATTGTGCTCGTGTAAAATTCTACGTATACAACCAGTCACTCGTGTCGATTCGGATCTTTCATCCTACGACATGGTTGAGTGATCGGAGGAACCAAAAAGCATGCGACTCACCATATGATGCGACGAACGCCTTCACTTCTCTTATTGTGGCCCAGAAGTCATCGAGAATAAGGCTGCCATCAGGTAGAAGAATGGAAGAAATCTAAGACAAAACATCATAATTTAAAACATAATTTAAAACATTTCTGATTATTTGAAAAAATTGAAATATCAAACTATTAAATTTACAATATATAATGATGATATGTATTCAAATTCTAATTAACTTCTATTTACAGAATTTAGATAGAAATTTAGATAGAAAAAAAAGATAATTACCTCTTCGCGTGATGGATGATCACCTTATACTCTTGAGAGAAGCACTGACTCTACTCTGTACCGAAAACGAATATTTAAAATAAAAAAATAAAAATAAGAAACTATTAACGCGTTCGTATATATTCTGTAGTCGGCGAACAAGCACTGATTCTAATTTCGCGTATAACTATTATAATTAAAGCTTAACTTAATTAAAACTATTGTCCTCTAAAAATCTATTTAAAATATTGTTACGAATCAAACACTGATTCTAATAACCACATTGCGCGTGGTCACAAATATTTTTTAAAGTTCAAGAAAAATCTTCATAAAGATCATCAGCATCTGTAATAAAATATAATAAATGAAATATTGTATCTAATTTTTTTCTTACAAATATAACATTCGTTATTTAAAATTTTGAAATAGTAAAAAAATGAAATTATATTTAACTTTATATTCTAACTTTTAATAAAACAAATATTTTAATAAAAAATTAAGTTTCTAATAAATTTTAATAATAATAAAAATATGAAATATAAATATAATATAAATATAAAAAATTAAAATTTAAAAAATGAGAATCTAATAACTTTTCTTACCTCTTCGCGTGGTGGATGATCGCCGTATTCTCTTGAGAGAAGCACTGATTCTATCCTGTACCGAAAACGAATATTTGTAAAAAAAAAAAAAAATAAAAATAAGAAATTAATAACGCGTCCGTATAAATTATAATCGGCGAACAAACACTGATTCTATCTTCGCGTGTGATTATTTTAATTAAATTTGATCAGAGCTATTGTGCTCTAAAAAATATTAAAAATACTATGACGAAACAAACACTGATTCTATTAATCGCATTGCGCGATCACAAATATTTTCTGAAATTAATATTAAATTAATAGAGGAATGGGGAGAGATAGAAGAAGAAACAATATTTTTTTAATATTTTTCTTCTTCTTCTTATTGAGCATTTATTCTGAAAATATAGCTTTTTTATTTTAACTGGTTATGAATTATATATAAAAATTATATATAAAAGTTATCAATTATTTATGAATATTTGAAATTTAATAAAATGTTCATCACCAGATTTTAAAATTTAATTTTCAATGATATACCATGAAAATTTCTGATAAATTTTTTATTTTTTCACTTTCTTTTAATTTTAGAACGTAATTTTATTACGAATTGCTTAACAACAATTACTAACAAATCAATAAAACAGAATAAAAATTTATACATACGAAATATAAAATTTTACCACATCATCAAGAAAGACATGGCGTCCATATTGGGATTTTTCCCGCCTTTTGAAAGCTATCAAGATGCTACCAATTAAACCTGTGAAAAAAAATCAAAACTTCTAAATAAATGAATAAAATGTGTGAAATTAGATTACATTAAAGTGTTACAATCAAATCAAATAAAAACTCACATATCTTATTAAATTTGATATTCGAATTATATGATGACTAAACAACTCAAAATGATTTAGCTGTCAAACAATTATCAATTCTTCGAAAAAAAAGATACAAAGAAACACAAAAACTAATTAATTTCGTTCTCACTACACCGAATAGATTATTTAAAAAACTAAATTAGCAATAATTGATAAATTTGATAATAATAAGAGTAAAATAACTTACTGCGTAATCCGAATTTGCGATGATCCGTCTTCTTGTCACAATTTTCAACTGTAGACTAACGCCATGCGCACTATGATGCGCACTGATTCGTCTTGCGTTTCGAATTAAGCGACGTTCTGATTGGTTGGCGCATGATACTTATTTCTTCAATTAAAAACCGCGCGAAATAATAAAATATTGAATAAAGATGTATTAATTAAATAAAGACGCACAAATAAATAACTATATATAAAAAAAATAACTATATAAAAAATAATATTAAAATACTACGCATTAAATAGAACACACGTCTCGAGAAAATTTCAAACGTCTAATTGCCACGACGAATCAACGAACAATGTCACTTTACTGCGCGATTCGACTTTGCGCATCGAATAATAACAAAATGGAGAGGGGATACGTTCGACAAGTCAAAACATGTTTGAACACGAATCTAATTTCTTGGATACGATCGAATATAAACATAAGATATGTTTCTAGCCTCGAGCAAAATATAAACGATAGACCAAAAAAAGAAAACAATAACATACACGCGAGACGTTGCATACAATATATATACATTCGCAAAAATATGTGTCACTTGAATAATTCGATTTCACGAAATGAATTCATAACGAATCATAAAAAATTTCTTTTATTTTAATACGACTAAAATGATAAAAAATAAAGATCAAAAACGTACAATAAATGTATATGATTAAAAATTATATTACAAAAAACCAATTCTCGAAATATTTCGATACGCGACGCTACTAATGACGCAACAGATAAATGAACAATCGAAAAAAAAAGATACAAAGAAACACAAAAGACTAATTAATTTCGTTCTCACTACACCGAATAGATTATTTAAAAAACTAAATTAGCAATAATTGATAAATTTAATAATAATACGAATAAAATAACTTACTGCGTAATCCGAATTTGCGATGATCCGTCCTCTCGTCACAATTTTCAACTGTAGACTGACGCCATGCGCACTATGATGCGCACTGATTCGTCTCGCGTCTCGAATTAAGCGACGTTCTGATTGGTTGGCGCATGATACTTATTTCTTCAATTAAAAACCGCGCGGAAAATTGAAATATCATATAATATAATATATTAATTGTTGTTACTTGTAATTGTAATATTATTTTTATATTTTTATATTTTTATATTTTTTCAAATTTAATTGGAATTTTGGCAAAGATATACTTATTAGAAATAAAATAAAATTATTAATTTAATAGAAATATAATAAAATTATTAATTTAATTAATTATTAAAATTATTGATTTAACAAAATAGTTGAATTAAATAAAACAAATAAAACAAACATATAAAGAAGAAAATTAATATAAATATTGATTAAATTTTAAATAAAAATAAAAGACAAAAAAGGAATTTAACAAAAAAACTTAAATAAGTTTATAAAAATTGAAAGAATAAAAAAATTATAAAATATAAACATAGTATAATATAGTAATTAAAAGTAACTAAATTTAATATAATTAAAACACAAGAGTTCAATTTAACTTTAAAATAAATAAATTTAAGATATTAAAATTAAGAAAATAAAAGAAAACAATATAACATAAAAACTTAAAAGAAAATCTACATAATAGAATATTTGACATAACAATTAATTAAATCTGAAAAAATATAAAAATATTATGTCGTTACATAAAATTCATAGAAATTAAAAAAGATTAAAATATAAATAAGATATTTTATATTGATATGAACAAAATTTGAAAAAAAATTGATGTATAAAAAAGAAATATAACATAAAAGGAATATAAAATAAATTTAAAAAATTTAAAGAATATAAATAGAAATTAACACATATATTAATTAATTTGAAAAAAATATATAAAAAAAAATTTAACATTGCAATACATAATTGCAATAAATAATGAGTAAAACATAAAAAGTGGAAATAACATAAAAGTTAACTACTATAAAATAAAAAGAGATTAAAACATAAGAGAAGAATTTAATCTCAAAGTTAAAAAAAATCTAAATCTAAAACAAAAAAGGATTTAACATAAGTTATTGAATTAATGCTAATCGAATTAGAAAAAACATATATAAAAAAAATGTTAAAATTATTGTAAATTTGCTAAATTTAATTGTCTTGTTTAAACGTTTTTCTTGATTTAAGTAATATTTCTGTTAAATTCTTTTTTATTTTTATTTTAGTTCTTTCAGATTATTTTAATTTTGAGATTAATTAAATTCTTCTATTATATTCTAATTCTTTTTTAATTTAAAATAGCTAACTTCTATATTATATTCTCTATTTTATATTTTATTCATTATTTATGTATTACAATGTTAAATTCTTTTCTTATTTGTTACAATATATAAGAGAATTTAATATTATAATATATAAATAATCAATAAATACAATACAACATAAAAAGAGAATATAATATAAAAATTAACTACTATAAAGTGAAAGAGGATTGAAACATTGGAGAAGAATTAATTTTTAAAATTAAAAAATCTAAAAGAATTAAAACATCAAAAAAGAATTCAGTGTAATTGTGTTAATAAGTAACACAAGTGTTAATTATAGTAAGAATAAGTAACATAAGTGTTAATTGAATTTAAAAAAAAAGAAACACATAAAAAAAAATTTAACATAACAGTTAACTAAATCTAACAAACCTGTAATATGAGAAAAGAATTTAACATTGTAAATTTTGCTACATTTAATTGTTTTGTTTAAATATTTTATTTATATTATTTAAATTTAAATAATATTTCTGTTAAATTTTTTGTTTTTATATTTTAGTTCTTTTTTTAGATTTTGTTAATTTTGAGATTAAATTCTTCTTTTATTTCTTCTTTTTATTTCAATCTTTTATTGTTTTATAATAGTGAACTTTTATGTTATATTGCCTTCTTATGTTTGTATATTTATTCATCATTTATATATTATAACAATAAATTTTTTTACATATTGCACATAACATAACAATTATGTAAATCTAACAAAACTGCAACATATAAGAAAAGAATTAAATATTTTAATACATAAATAATTAATAAAACATAAACAGAGAATATAAGATAAAAGTTAAACTATTATACAATGAGAAAGGATTGAAACATAAAAAAAGAATTTAATCTCAAAGTTAAAAAAAATCTAAATCATCAAAAAAGAATTTAAAATCATTGTTGATTGAATTGAAGAAAATAAAAGCATAAAAAAGAAATTTAATATAACAAAAATAATCAAATCCAAAAAAGTTTCAACATATAAGAAAAAAATTTTAAATTGCAATATATAAATAATGAATAAAACATAAAAGAAGAATATAATATAGAAATAACTATATAATATAATATAACTATTACAAAATATTATAACTATTATAAATTAAGAAGGATTGAAACATTGGAGAAGAATTTAATTTTAAAGTTAGAAATCTAAAAAACTAAAACATCAAAAAAGAATTCAGCATAAGTGTTAATTGAATTAGAAGAAAAAAAGCATAAAAGAGATAAAAGAGAAATTTAACATAACTAAAAGTTAATCTAACAAAGCAATATATAAAAAAAGAATTAAACATTAATACACAAAAAATATATGAATATACAAATATAAGAAAAGAATATAACATAAAAATCAATTATTACTCCTCTTAATTATTACTCTCTAAATTAAATGAATGTTTCAATCCTTTTTTAATTTATATATAATTTATATAATTTATATATAGTTAATTTATATATAATTTATATAATTTATATTAATTTATACATATAATTTATATTTTAAATATAATATAATATGCTTAACTTTTCTTTTATATTGTCTTTTTATATTTATCATTATTTATATATTATAATATTTATATAGTATATAATAATATATAAAATATATAATATTAAAATTTTTTTATATATTATAATATAACAAGTAATTAAATCTAACAAAACATGTTGTATTGTAACATATAAGAAAAGAATTTAACATTGTAACACATAAATAATAAATAAAACATAAAGAGAATATAAAATAAGAGTTATCTGTTATGCAACAAAAAAGGATTGAAACATAAATTAATAAAATATGAATTGTTCTCATATTGAAAATCCTAAGATAATTAGATTTAATTAACAATCAGTTACTTATTTGGAATAAAGATAATTAAATCTTTAAGATAATATAAAGATAATATAATATTTAAGATATATAAAATAATCTTTAAGATAAATATAAAAACTATATAAAATTAAATTAATCATATTACAATAAAATGATAAAGTAAGTAAAAAAAAAACTAGTTTAAAAATTTTAGTTAATGGTAATTATAAATGATCAAATAAACGAATAAAAAAAAAAGGAATAAATTATTTTTCAAACAATTATCGATTATTATTATATTATTATATTATTATAATTATTAAATTATTATAATAATAATAATATTATTATTGGTATAAAATATTGATATAAAAATATTGGTATAAAAAATAAAAGAATAATTGTTGAATATAGAAATATAGAATACGAAATAGAATCACGCACTTTAAGCGAGGCATCTAATCGTCCCGAGTTTCGATAACAGAATGATCGGTCGCGATGTATCGAATTATAAATTGGGGAGGGGATAACAATTCGATAAATCGAAACGTATCGAACATGATATGAATGCGAATCATCAATTATTTGGAAATGGAATTCTTATAAAAAATTTTTCAGACTTTCAAGTTTCGAGCATAAAAAAACAAAACACACAAATATACAATAAAAATAATAATACATGAATTGAATGTACGACATTTAGAAAATATGTATATGTGAATATATGTAATAATTATAAATATATAATTATATATGAAAATTATAATAATTATATATAATTATATATAATTATATATATATATAATAAAAATATATATAATTATATATAATTATATATATAAAAAAATTTATATTATATAAATATAATATAATTATAAATATATGTATTAATATATATGAGAATATATATATGGCTATATGAATGAAAAAACAAAAAAATGTTGTATATAACTATTATTTTCTATTAAAATAAATCTTACCATATTTATATAAAAATTGTCGGATTATCTTTTGTCATGATGTGTAACGAAATTATTATATTTTCAAAATTTTGTTATATGTATGAAACTATTATTACATTTTCAAAACTATCTTACTTTCGAAGTACCAATCAAACAATAACCTGTCACAAAAATGTTTAATTTTGATATAATAATGATTAAACAAATTGTGTATTAATTAAATAAAGCTTAATAATATAATATGCTTTATCAATAAAAATTTTATCTACTTTTGCCAATGGAACACAACTTATTGCTACAATTTTTAATTGTCGACTGATGACATGCGCATTATAATGCGTATAGATTTGTCTTGCCCTTAGATCTTAGCGTTTTTTTGATTGGCTGGAACGATATGATTCGCTATTCATTTTCGCGCGAAAATTAAAATATGTATAACATGTTATATATTTTAACTGTAAATTTAATTTTATATATTGAAATTTTATAAAAATATTCTCATAATAAAAATAGATTATTACAATTAATCTAATATAAAAATTATTCAAATTTTAAACGATTGGAATTTAATGCTTAGAAATAAGAATTATTCAAATTTGAAAAAAATATAATAAATACCAAAGTTAACATAAAATATATAATCAAAATTAATAAATATTATAACATAATGAAAAAATATAATACAAATATTAAACTAAAAAAAAAATTGAAAAGTAAATAAATCTAGAAAAAGATTAGAGACATTGTGCTCAGAATTATTATACAAATCAATGATTGTTTCATAATCATTTATATTATTAGAATAATGAAGTTGAAAATTTTTAATTTTTATACTTCGTTCATAAAATGTGTTGTTCGATAATTTATTTGTAATTCTTATAATGAAATCAGATTTTAATTTTGGCTATTACAATTGTTTCTATCGATAACATCGCATGTGACATGAAAATAGTAAAAGCGTCGAATTTCTAAGGGACAAAAAAGCATTGCATGTCACGTCTATTCTGTATTTCATCTGTGCCTTCTTTCATTATTTATGGTAAGTGAATTTGTTGTTAAATTTTGTTGATGATTTGTGTATATATTTTATAGTGTTATTTTTTCGTAGTTAATGTATTATCCTATGATGATGAGAGTAATTATTATTTTTAATATATAATAATTTTCTATTTATATCAAGGTATAGTCAAAAATTTATTTATAATAATAAAAATATAATAAATAATCAAAAATTTTGTTGTTGTTCCAATACATGAATGTATGAATACAAAAATTATTTTAAGCACTTTTCTGTTATATCCAGTTTTATTATCTATGGCGAAGAGCGCTACTAAACGATTAAAAATATCAAATATATAAGTACGTTCATTGAGTGACTTGCATTCCATCTGTAAAGTTGCATTTTTTTGATTTTTCACGTGTCTATATTACGTGTAAAAGTACTTTAAGTATGGAAAAAGATTTGTTACGATCCCTCGATCTATTAAAAGAAAACGATGAACAGGTACGAAATGATGCAGAAAATGCATTATTAACTGTTTGTCAAAATATTTTATCACATCCAAATGATAAAAAATTTCGAGAAGTAAGGCTTGACCATCCGCTAGTTACAGCAAAATTACTTCCAGCTCTTGGAGCTATTGAATGTTTATTCGACATTGGTTTTGTTGAGGTAATAATTCGTAAAAATAATAGTATGGATTATAAATGTTACAAATTTTGAACAATAATATGTTTTTTTTTTCTGTAGACTACTGACTGTCTTTCTTTACCTCCAGAAGCGCCACTTTCAAAAGTACAAACACTACAGAAATTGCTTAATAAAAATTCTATTTCAAAAATACCTATTGTTAAAAATGCAGCATTGTATAATTTGATACCTTCAACATATACAGGAGAAGAGAAGAATTTTTTCAAATCTATCATAGATAATTTTCAGAGTGTTTTACGATATGAAGACGCAAATTTGCAAGAAAAAGCTAAAAAAGTAATACCTATTGTAGATCTTGAAATTGCTACTATGACAAGAATTAGACAATTACATAGGTAATAATTTATTATTCAAAAATTTTTTACGGTAAATTTATTTTTTTTTAATTATTAAATTTTTTATTTTAGACACATTAAGGTAAATCAAACTTCAGAAAGTGGTATTATGAAACACTATAGTGAGGATGATATTGATGATGCTAAAGATTTATTTCTTATGGAACTGTTGCATTGGTTTAAGTATAAATTCTTTACATGGGTTGATAGTCCAAAATGTACTGCATGTTTTTCAGAATGCAAACAACAGGAAGTAATGTTATCTGATGATCCTAGATGTTCACGAATAGAAATACATAAGTAATTTAATATATTTTTAATTAATTAATAAAAATAATATTTGTTGAAATGTAATTATTAATATTTATTAAATATTATTTTAGATGTACTAAGTGTGCAACGCGAGTAAAATTCCCTCGTTATTCTGATCCAGAGCCATTGTTAACTTTAAGACGTGGACGATGCGGAGAATGGGCGAATGTGTTCACTCTTTTTTGTCGAACATTAGGATACGATGCAAGATTTATATATGATCGAACAGATCACATTTGGACAGAGGTGTGTAATGGTCACTGCGTAAATGGAAAATATATGCAAAGGTACTCGTTAACTCATTGCAGTATAGAAAACTTATGTTTAAAAGTGTTTTCACAATTATGCTATTTAAAAAATATACAATAAATGTTAAATTAATTGAATAATCAATAACATTAATAACTTAGGTGTGGTCAATACATGAAAAAAAATGGATTCATCTAGATCCATGTGAAGATGTCATGGACAGACCATTAATGTATGAAAAAGGTTGGAAAAAAAAATTATCCTACATAATAGCTTTCTCGAAAGACGAAGTACAAGATGTTACTTGGCGATATACGCGTGATCAACAAACTGTAATGAATAGAAGAAACATTTGCTCTGAAAATAAGCTGTTACAATTCATTGAATCACTGAATAAATATCGTCAATCTTCACCAAATTATAGTACTTCTCGCAAACAATACGTTATAAAACGAAGACTTTTAGAGCTTGTAGAATTGATACATGTTCCAAACAAACAGAATTTTGATGATGATGAGAATTATAAAGGACGATCTACTGGTTCTTATGAATGGAGATTAGCTAGAGGAGAAATTTCTGAAGTACATAGAAATATAGTTATTTTCTAGTTATTAATTAATTAAATAGTATTACTAATGTAATAAAATTTTCTTAATTAAATATTTCAGTCAAATATAAAAAAAAACTATTTTTGGAATATCTCGGAATATGGAGAGAAATTTCACCTGCAATATTCTATTATTAAAGATATATATGTAATAAGAGATAATGATGGTAAAATATTAACAGATATATCTGGTTGGGAAAATGGAACGAATGAAATAGAAGGTGGAATGTTTCGAAAAGTAGAACACGATTGGAAAATTGTATATTTATGTCGTTCTACAACAGCAATTTCTGGTAAGATTAGATGGTGCTTTGTAATCACAAATCCAAATTTATACGTGAAAATATTCCATTTACAAGCTATCAGTAAAGTATTTCACGATGGTAATGTATCGTGGGAATTGGAAGCATTTTTCAATAATGCAAATCAAAACAAATCTATAGTTTTATTCATTAATGACATTTCTAATTATTACACAGACCAAGTAAAAGGAGCAGTAAAGTTAATTCTTACAGCAACTGTTTCTGGTGGTCAAGGTGATTGTGCATGGCAACATGCACAACTTTTTCGACAAAGTTTAGAAATTGAAGATGATCAATCTTTATCAATTGATATTGAATTAGAAAAGTAATTCCAGAATTGAATTGTATAATTTGATTAAAGAATTTTAAGTTTTTATTTACTTTAGCCAGTGCATATTCACTTTATTTTGTGCATATTCAATAATATTCTCAAACATATCAAGATAAATTAATTCTATTTTAAAATTGATAAAAACACATTCCACATTTAAATATTTTTTTTTTTAAATTATATTTAAGTTTATATTTTATAATTAAATAATAAGAAAATTTTTTAAATTTATGTATTAAAATTTGCAAATATTGAATAAAATTATAAAATTAGATTGTTAACTAATATTGCAAATAAAAACTAGCTTTTGGGCTTCATAAGCTTGAAAATATTTATTTCATATACAAAATAAGCAAACTATTGATGGCACTTTATTAAGATATTTGATAAATGTTATGTCTTTTAATGATTTTGTAAATATTGATAATATATAAACACAATTTATTTTTATACATATTTTATCTTTCTTTTTTTTTGTTTTTTTTTTTTAATATACGTTCCTCGTATCATAAAAACAATAATTGTTATTTTATGGTCACTTATATATACTGCAAAATTAATATTTATTTTTTCTATTATATTTATTTTTTATTATGTATATAATAATACGTCGTTGTATTAAATTTGTAATATATATTATAAAATGCAAAATACTGAAAAAAATTGATATCCATGTGTCATAAGATACTAAGGTAATCATATTTTTGAAATAAAATTCATACTTTGAATAGTTTAGTTATTTTCAAAAAAATATGACAAGAATTAATGAAATGATTATAAATAATTTTATATAATGTATACGTTAACGAAATTAATAGTACAAGACAATGAAATTAACATGAAAATGAAATTATATTAAACGGGAAATATATTGCATCCATATTCAAAAATGCAAAGGAACGTAAAATATTTATATTACAACGTATAAAGATGAACAATGATGTAATAAAAATGTTTTTACTGAAACATATAAACAAAATAGAGTGCAATCAAAGTCAAATATGTTTTTTTATAATGTATCTTTCATTTAAATTAACTCTTTTATCACACGACATAATTTCAATATTTAACTTTTCCGTTTAACGTTATTTACATTAGCATGTATGTGTGTATATGTATGTGTGTGTATATATACACACACATACATATATATAATATACATATATATGTATATCCTAGCCAATTAAATTCTTAAAGCTGACATGATGTTATGTGTACATTCACATAATTAATATTCATACATGTACATACAAAAAATATTCAATTATCTACATCGTCATAAAACATTCACGATTGTTTAAGTAATAAATTAGCCATTTAATTCTTTGTGTTAATACTAAATAATATTGCTCGAAAAAGATGTATAAAATAATAGATAGGCACTGGTATTTTGAGACCTTACTTGATTTACCGAAACTTCTGTAACTGTTTGATCGTCATATTTATACCATCTGAAAAAATCACATACTTGATCAAGATTTTATAAATCACATACTTACATCATTTCAAATAATTATTATGTTCTTTTATTTATTATTTTAGAATTCTATAGAGAATATATGAATAAAAAAATAGAACAATAATTTACTTACTTATTCTGAGCGGCGTTTTTACAGAAGGCTGTGTAATGACCACCTTCCATAGTTCCATAATGATTAGACATTGCATACAAACTATAACTATAACTATAACTGCGAATATTTGAAATTGTAGTACTATTATTATCTACCACTAAATATGGTTTTAGATTGAAATCCGTTAGAGGAAAATCAACAGCGGTATTTCGTTTCTCAAGCCATCCACCACTTTCAGCGAAACGGTTTAAATGTATGACTATGATAGGCGCTAATTTCACAAAGTCGAATTTTTTTGTAGCTTCTCGGGCTGTTTGACATTTTGGACATTTCCATCCTACCACTTTTTGTCCGCTTACAAATTTTAAGATACAATCCTATAAAAAAAATTTCTAATAAATATGTACAGAAAAAAATTACTTTTTGCTTGAAACTTTAGAAGAAAAATTGAAAATCGAGTTTACATTTAATGTACATCGATTTGAGTGAAGTAATGACATTGTTAAACTATTAAAAGTCTCATATGTCGTACTACTTTGCTTGCAAAAGCTGCATGTAATAGTGGATCTTAACTGCCCGAAAAATAAATCAGATATTATGGATCTTTGTGATCCCATTGCCTTATCCCAGGCCTTTTCTGCTATTGTCATTTCCAGAGGCACTTTACAATTCTATGAACATAAAAATAAAATTACAAAATTTAAATTAAATTAAATTTTTTTCGAAATTGTGACAAAATAGAATATTACCTTCTTTAAATCATTATGCATCCAATCTAGAAGAAAAGTGAGAAATTCATGAGAATCTTGTTGCTCATAGCTTTCAAATTGTAATTTATATTGTCCCACAGCAATCTAACAATTATAAATCATATTTTAGTACATACATATATATATATATATATATATATAAATCTAAAAGTATAATGTATATGATTAAAAAAAAAATGAATAAACATATTAATATTTTAGAAATAAAAAAATTTTTTTAATTTTTTTTATTTATAAAAATATTATTTATATCTTTTGTAAATCTTTGTAAAAAGTAAAAAATTAAAAAATATCAAACCTTAAGATCGTGTGGTGATATACTCTTGTATTGACCTCTCCAAAGTGCTTTAATTACTTGAGCTACTTCTTCTACAACTTGGCCTTGCGTATTATTATCATTATTTATATTTAAATCATCAGCATATAAATTATCCATAAAATATTTAGCTAAATGCGTGGTATTACTTAAGCACTGTATAATACTATTCATATAACATGAATTGCCTAAATTTTTCAATCCTGTAATACCTGGATGCTGTAACATAGTAATATAAAATACATTGTATCAAATATTTCATTTCATTTTATTACTTTATCAATAAATAGAATTTTATCAACTTTGATTGATTCTTTTAATAAAAAATTATTTAATGATTTTTTTATGTAACAAAAATCAAGAATTATATTTTCTTTTATTATTATCATGTCATTATATTTGAAAATTATCAATTACCTTTTTAAAATAATAAATATTAAAATTCGGTACAAGTTTTCTAGATAAATTTACCATTTTTCATTTATATTTTATTTGATTACAAGTATATTCTTCTAGATATTTTAAAATGAAAATGAAAAATAAATTATAATTGATCATTCTATATTAACATAATGAGCACAATCTTATTAATTAGTACATTTATAAATTCAATGTTATAATATTTTATATTATTGTAACTTTTGATTAGTTATGAAAATGAATGTCACCATAAACTATTTAATGACAACAATCAAACAAATACTGACAAATACTATGACGCGTTTGACTTTGAACAAGTATAAATTGGATTGAGAAGCCATAGAGAAAAGTAGAAAATATTTCTATATTCACGTGTTTATTTTTCATACAAAATCGAAAAATCACGTGATTTTATTTTACTAAAATTTTAAATTATATCCTGATTATTTTAACATTGATATTTTATATATTAAATATATATATATATATATATTTCATTTAAAATAGAATTTAATATTATATTTAGTAAATTTATACATATTTAATATTCTAGTTTATTTTAATTCATTTTAATTCATTCACGTGGAAACACATGACTATTAGCAATTATTGATAAAAATTTAAATGATAAGAATGAGAATTGATTCTTTGAACTTTTTTTAATTTTAATTTCTTCTTTTTTTTTTTTAATTTTTGAATACTATAAATACTTACTACACTTCCATGAACAGGTGTCATTCTTTCTTCACGATTTGCCCAACTTAAATGTGATACTTTATTATCACCATAAGTTCCATTTTGATTGTATGACGAGACTTGTGGCTTCGAACTTCTATCTATTTGTGGTGCTTTACGATCTGTCAACTGAACATTTCATAAAAGAAAAAAAGAAAGAAAAAAATTATTTATCTATTTTTTAAGTTGTTATTTTTTAAATTATTTGCGCTGGTACTGATTCATAAATATAAATATAATATTATTTTATCTGGGACAAATAATGATCACTATATGTAACATATTATTTACAAATTTGAAATAAATAACTATGAACATGCAAAACATATTATTTCAGTGCAAATGATTAATTAAAAAATTTACCTGTAACAAATTTGGACTAGAATATGAACGCTCTAAATTGCTTCCCATTGAAGAATTATCTGATTTCAAAGGTTCCTTGTGAATGTTAGTTTCATTTTCTTTTATCGACAATTCTTTGTAATTATTTTTCATAGATATTCTATTAATAAAAAATATATAATATATAATATCGTAAATGCAATAATTAACAGGATATTTTTATACTCACTCTCGTAATTTTTTTCGATCTGCAGAAGTATCTTTCATTCGACGTTTTAATAAAGCGAGAGTAAATTCGAGATTTCCTTTTTCGTTTTCTTCTGCAGGATTAAATTTAATTGATTCTATTTTTGTGTAATATTTAGTAAGTTCATCTTCAATTTTTTTGTATTCTTTTTGCTGTAAAAAGCAATTATTTAATTAGATATTATTATTTAATTAGATAATAATGATTTAATATTATTAATATTATTTTTATATTTAATATTATTTATTTGTTTATTACCTTTTCTTCCAATTTTAAACATAAAGATTTTACATTACTATGAATATACTCTTCTTCATTTGAACTTTTATATTTCATACCATGTTGCATGTACAAAGTGTGTTCTTGTTCTAAAATTTCTTGTTCCAATTCTTGTTTATTTTTTGCTAATTCATTTAATTGTTTCATTAATTTCAAAACTGATTTCGATTCGGATGTAGACACGTCCAAAGAAACTGGTTTATTACTTCTATCTACTATTGGTTTTGTAGATACAACATTTTTTTTCATGATATTCAATGAATTTCTTTTGTGTTGAAATTTCAATGAATTATCGTAGTGTCGTAAATTTGTATTGTCCTTAGGAACTTTTCCTATTTCAATAGAGCTATCAATAAAATTCTTAGAGCGCGTTGAAATATTATTACTTATTTCCGTTTCCATATGTTTATACCACATTTTATCACTTGTAATGTTAACTTTTGATGTAATCTCATTATTACTTATTGGTTTTAATTTAATTGATTTATTTTCATGTGACTTAATAACATTTTCTTCTTCATCAAAATGTATTAATTCAGGGTACTCTATATTATCTAATATTTCATCTGGGACATTGTCTAAAGTAGGTTCTACAATATTAGGATTTGTTGTAAATGCTGGATAACGAGTTATCCATTCTGCATAACCACCATCTAGAATAGCGATTCTTTTATATTTTATACCAGGATCCCAATCTTCTAAAATTTTCCTTAATATATTTAAGGAATTTTCGGATGTCAATATTTTACTTGATGTATCCCAATCAATTAGAATTATAACATCGACATATTGTGCTCCTCTATGCCTAAATAAATCTAATGCTTTTTTATCTTTATGAAGATATTCTTCAAAATGCGATGTTAATGCACTAGAATTAAATAAAAAAAATTAAATATTTTAAAAAATTTTTTTTGATGATATTTTTACTTACCCAGGTTTTATTTTGCTATTAGGAATGTTAACAGATTTGTCAGATAATATTCTTGAAGTTTCAAATTGCAATTTAGGTCTTATATCAATAATTAAATATCTACCATCTACTTTATGCATTAATTGGAATAACTGATCACAGTTTATAATTTCTTCATTATCACTGACCAATGGATCTCTAGTTGGTGTTTCAGGTAATTTTATTGGACCATCAACAGGAGTCATATAAGTTTCTGTTCCACTTTCATTATCTATATCCATTTTATCTGCAATATTATTTTTTTCTAACATCTTTTCTTTTAATTGCACTTTGTAACGTGCATCTAATTTTCGATTTAAATCTCCAAGTATTTTTTTTACTTCATTGATCTAAAAGAAATGTTACAATGTTTTATTTGTATATATAAATTATCCAAAAATTAATATTAACATAGCACCTCAAAATTTTACATTTGGAATACCTTTATTTGTGAATGATAAGTTTAATAAAACATACGCCACTCCCCACCTGATTCACATGCATATTTGTTAAGGAGAATGTTTTGTCATCTTTATATTCTTGTGTGGTTTTCAACCAATCAATACAGTTCAACCATCTCCTTAACATGATGTATTGATTCTCCTCATCTCCTCGTATTTTGGCATTCTCAGCCAGATTAAACATATCAGGAAGCCTTTTATAAATATCAGATGGTCTTTTCCCTTTGTAATTAATTCTGGCTATTTGCAATAGATCTTTTATACTGGTATAACGTAAAGGTGTTTTTTCAGTCATTTTAATTACTTTCACTGTTATAAATCTTGATTTACTTAAAAGAATAGAATGTTCTATATAATATATTTTATATTTTATATAAAATCATCCTAAAAATATTGAATTATAATAAACAGGAAAAAAATAATATAATTTATATTTAAAATAAAAATTTGAAATTAATATTTATATTATAAAATTACAAATTCCATTTGGAATACATAAATTGGAATACATAATTTAAAATCCATTTGGAATTTTATAAATTGGCATAATCCATAAAAAAATCGCTAATATAATTGAGATTGGTTACCTTTTCACAATTATGGTTACAATTCTTATAAATACGTAAATTTTAATATTAGTATTTTTTACGATAATATAAGAAAAACTCCACAGAATGACATTTCCATATGTAAGTAGAAATGTCAAAATTCTGTAAACACTTTGTTCTTCAACAAAATTGTTCGATTAAATAAAGTACCACCGCTTTTCTACATCTTAGTAACATGACGTTTATTGTATCATTGGCGCCCTCTAACATTTTGCATAAAAAAACTTTTAATATATTATATTATAAATTAATTAATTAATTGATATTTCAAGTACAATATAGATTATCAATGATCTGTGATATTTTGAAAAAAAATCATTAAATAAGATTATTATTTAATTTATTATTAAAATAAAATCATAAGTAGAATAAAGAGGAAAAATGATATAAATTATAAAATTTTTTTCTATTTGTAATTAAATTTTTTAAATATAATATTCGAATTCATAATTTAATTTTAAAATATTTAATAGATATTTAATAGATATTTAATAGAGATTTAATAGACATATATTATACATGAGCATAAAAATAAAGTAAAATATAAAATATATAATATCTAACTAAAAAAATTTAGTAAAAATATAGTAATTTTAAAGATAATAAGAAAATATTGTTTTTAAATATATCCTATAGTTTTATTAAATAATTTTATTTTTTAAATTAAATAAACAAAATTTTTATATATATTTCTAAATATACTTCTATCGATTATTTTTATGTAGTTAAAAAATTTATTAAGGTGGTAAAACTAAATTCTTATTTTGATTTCTAAAATTATGAAAGCTAAGCAGAATTTTTAAATTTGTAATTTTTTAAAAACTTTAGTTTTAAAATTTTTTAGCTCATAAATAAATAAATAGCTCATAAATTAATTTATCAAATTTATATAATCAATAAATCAATTTAAGATAAAAATAGTTTGTATTTAGAATCAATTATTTTTAATAAATTATACTTTGTAAGATAATTAATAATCACATTATATTTGAAATAATTATTATTATTAATATTATTGTTACATTACATACTAATAATAATAATAAAAATTAAAAAAAAATCAAATTCATTAATATTTGTAATATTTTATAATTTAGTAATTCTATAATTTAGTAATTTTTCCCAATTTAGATTATTTGACTTTATTATTTCTTTTTTTGAAGTTTTATTTGATTAATTAAAAAGAAAGACTTAATCAGTTTCAGAAAATATTTTATAAATTTACAGTATTTAATTATACTAAAGATACTACTATTGCATACTACTAATGCATACTACTAATGCATACTAAAGAATGCATTAACATGATTTTTTTTGAGGTTAGAATTTGAAAATTGGTATAATAGTATAAAGTTTTAAAAGAATATTATTATAAAAATTAAAAATAAATTTTTATTTAATAATATAATTATATTTTACAATTATTTATAATTTTTTTTTAAATATTTTTAAAAATCAGAAAAAATATTATTATGCTTATCAAATTTTTATTTATAATTTACTTCAATATTAATATAATCAATATTTATTTTGAATTGATTATAATATATATTCATTTAATATTAGTACTAAAATAATAATTAATGTATTATATCTTATTTTTAGAAAAAAATTATTTTTTTTTCAAATTTTTTAATTTAATATTCTTTAAAATAATAACAAAAAAAAATTAAATAATATTTACGATATAATTGAAATATTAAAAAATTTCAATAGGAAGTGATTTTTTTCCCTTAAATATTTTATAAATTTTTTATATATTTATATTATAAATTTTCTATTATATTTTCTATTATATATTTTATGAATTTATATATATTTTTTTATAAACTAAAAAAATCAAATGAATTATAATGAGATACACACAGCATCAAATAAATAAATATCTAAACTTGTATACTCAAATATTGATCTATAGAATTTATAGAATTAATTTATAAATTAATATTTTCTTTTATTAATATTTTATAATTTCTTATTACAATTTCTTATTATAATTTCTTATTACAAATATATGATATTAAGTTAAATATAAATATTATATATAAATATTAAGTTCCATCTTTATTATTAATAATTTATAATTTATAATTTTATTATTATCTTTATTATTTATAATTTATTATTAATATAAAATGTTAATTATGTTATATATTATAATATGTTAACTCCAAAATATAAATCTTAATTTAATCTTGCTAATTTGAACTTTTTATTAAATAATTAATTGAACTTTATTTTTATTAAATAATTAATTTAACTTTATAAATATAAATAAAATATAAAAATATAAAATATAAAAATAAATATAAATATAAATTTAACTCAATAAATAATTAATTAATTTAATTTTTATATTAAATTGTAATAATTAAATTAAAAAAATAATAGATTAATTGTAATAATCTATTTTTATTATGAGAATATTTTTATAAAATTTCAATATATAAAATTAAATTTACAGTTAAAATATATAACATGTTATACATATTTTAATTTTCGCGCGAAAATGAATAGCGAATCATATCGTTCCAGCCAATCAAAAAAACGCTAAGATCTAAGGGCAAGACAAATCTATACGCATTATAATGCGCATGTCATCAGTCGACAATTAAAAATTGTAGCAATAAGTTGTGTTCCATTGGCAAAAGTAGATAAAATTTTTATTGATAAAGCATATTATATTATTAAGCTTTATTTAATTAATACACAATTTGTTTAATCATTATTATATCAAAATTAAACATTTTTGTGACAGGTTATTGTTTGATTGGTACTTCGAAAGTAAGATAGTTTTGAAAATGTAATAATAGTTTAATACATATAACAAAATTTTGAAAATATAATAATTTCGTTACACATCATAACAAAAGATAATCCGACAATTTTTATATAAATATGGTAAGATTTATTTTAATAGAAAATAATAGTTATATACAACATTTTTTTGTTTTTCATTCATATAGCCATATTTATATTCTCATATATATTAATACATATATTTATAATTATATTATATTTATATAATATAAATTTTTATATATATATAATTATATATAATTATATATATTTTTATTATATATATATATAATTATATATAATTATATATAATTATTATAATTTTCATATATAATTATATATTTATAATTATTACATATATTCACATATACATATTTTCTAAATGTCGTACATTCAATTCATGTATTATTATTTTTATTGTATATTTGTGTGTTTTGTTTTTATGCTCGAAACTTGAAAGTCTGAAAAATTTTTTATAAGAATTCCATTTCCAAATAATTGATGATTCGCATTCATATCATGTTCGATACGTTTCGATTTATCGAATTGTTATCCCCTCCCCAATTTATAATTCGATACATCGCGACCGATCATTCTGTTATCGAAACTCGGGACGATTAGATGCCTCGCTTAAAGTGCGTGATTCTATTTCGTATTCTATATTTCTATATTCAACAATTATTCTTTTATTTTTTATACCAATATTTTTATATCAATATTTTATACCAATAATAATATTATTATTATTATAATAATTTAATAATTATAATAATATAATAATATAATAATAATCGATAATTGTTTGAAAAATAATTTATTCCTTTTTTTTTTATTCGTTTATTTGATCATTTATAATTACCATTAACTAAAATTTTTAAACTAGTTTTTTTTTTACTTACTTTATCATTTTATTGTAATATGATTAATTTAATTTTATATAGTTTTTATATTTATCTTAAAGATTATTTTATATATCTTAAATATTATATTATCTTTATATTATCTTAAAGATTTAATTATCTTTATTCCAAATAAGTAACTGATTGTTAATTAAATCTAATTATCTTAGGATTTTCAATATGAGAACAATTCATATTTTATTAATTTATGTTTCAATCCTTTTTTGTTGCATAACAGATAACTCTTATTTTATATTCTCTTTATGTTTTATTTATTATTTATGTGTTACAATGTTAAATTCTTTTCTTATATGTTACAATACAACATGTTTTGTTAGATTTAATTACTTGTTATATTATAATATATAAAAAAATTTTAATATTATATATTTTATATATTATTATATACTATATAAATATTATAATATATAAATAATGATAAATATAAAAAGACAATATAAAAGAAAAGTTAAGCATATTATATTATATTTAAAATATAAATTATATGTATAAATTAATATAAATTATATAAATTATATATAAATTAACTATATATAAATTATATAAATTATATATAAATTAAAAAAGGATTGAAACATTCATTTAATTTAGAGAGTAATAATTAAGAGGAGTAATAATTGATTTTTATGTTATATTCTTTTCTTATATTTGTATATTCATATATTTTTGTGTATTAATGTTTAATTCTTTTTTTATATATTGCTTTGTTAGATTAACTTTTAGTTATGTTAAATTTCTCTTTTATCTCTTTTATGCTTTTTTTCTTCTAATTCAATTAACACTTATGCTGAATTCTTTTTTGATGTTTTAGTTTTTAGATTTCTAACTTTAAAATTAAATTCTTCTCCAATGTTTCAATCCTTCTTAATTTATAATAGTTATAATATTTTGTAATAGTTATATTATATTATATAGTTATTTCTATATTATATTCTTCTTTTATGTTTTATTCATTATTTATATATTGCAATTTAAAATTTTTTTTATATGTTGAAACTTTTTGGATTTGATTATTTTTGTTATATTAAATTTCTTTTTATGCTTTTATTTTCTTCAATTCAATCAACAATGATTTTAAATTCTTTTTGATGATTTAGATTTTTTTTAACTTTGAGATTAAATTCTTTTTTTATGTTTCAATCCTTTCTCATTGTATAATAGTTTAACTTTTATCTTATATTCTCTGTTTATGTTTTATTAATTATTTATGTATTAAAATATTTAATTCTTTTCTTATATGTTGCAGTTTTGTTAGATTTACATAATTGTTATGTTATGTGCAATATGTAAAAAAATTTATTGTTATAATATATAAATGATGAATAAATATACAAACATAAGAAGGCAATATAACATAAAAGTTCACTATTATAAAACAATAAAAGATTGAAATAAAAAGAAGAAATAAAAGAAGAATTTAATCTCAAAATTAACAAAATCTAAAAAAAGAACTAAAATATAAAAACAAAAAATTTAACAGAAATATTATTTAAATTTAAATAATATAAATAAAATATTTAAACAAAACAATTAAATGTAGCAAAATTTACAATGTTAAATTCTTTTCTCATATTACAGGTTTGTTAGATTTAGTTAACTGTTATGTTAAATTTTTTTTTATGTGTTTCTTTTTTTTTAAATTCAATTAACACTTATGTTACTTATTCTTACTATAATTAACACTTGTGTTACTTATTAACACAATTACACTGAATTCTTTTTTGATGTTTTAATTCTTTTAGATTTTTTAATTTTAAAAATTAATTCTTCTCCAATGTTTCAATCCTCTTTCACTTTATAGTAGTTAATTTTTATATTATATTCTCTTTTATGTTGTATTGTATTTATTGATTATTTATATATTATAATATTAAATTCTCTTATATATTGTAACAAATAAGAAAAGAATTTAACATTGTAATACATAAATAATGAATAAAATATAAAATAGAGAATATAATATAGAAGTTAGCTATTTTAAATTAAAAAAGAATTAGAATATAATAGAAGAATTTAATTAATCTCAAAATTAAAATAATCTGAAAGAACTAAAATAAAAATAAAAAAGAATTTAACAGAAATATTACTTAAATCAAGAAAAACGTTTAAACAAGACAATTAAATTTAGCAAATTTACAATAATTTTAACATTTTTTTTATATATGTTTTTTCTAATTCGATTAGCATTAATTCAATAACTTATGTTAAATCCTTTTTTGTTTTAGATTTAGATTTTTTTTAACTTTGAGATTAAATTCTTCTCTTATGTTTTAATCTCTTTTTATTTTATAGTAGTTAACTTTTATGTTATTTCCACTTTTTATGTTTTACTCATTATTTATTGCAATTATGTATTGCAATGTTAAATTTTTTTTTATATATATTTTTTTCAAATTAATTAATATATGTGTTAATTTCTATTTATATTCTTTAAATTTTTTAAATTTATTTTATATTCCTTTTATGTTATATTTCTTTTTTATACATCAATTTTTTTTCAAATTTTGTTCATATCAATATAAAATATCTTATTTATATTTTAATCTTTTTTAATTTCTATGAATTTTATGTAACGACATAATATTTTTATATTTTTTCAGATTTAATTAATTGTTATGTCAAATATTCTATTATGTAGATTTTCTTTTAAGTTTTTATGTTATATTGTTTTCTTTTATTTTCTTAATTTTAATATCTTAAATTTATTTATTTTAAAGTTAAATTGAACTCTTGTGTTTTAATTATATTAAATTTAGTTACTTTTAATTACTATATTATACTATGTTTATATTTTATAATTTTTTTATTCTTTCAATTTTTATAAACTTATTTAAGTTTTTTTGTTAAATTCCTTTTTTGTCTTTTATTTTTATTTAAAATTTAATCAATATTTATATTAATTTTCTTCTTTATATGTTTGTTTTATTTGTTTTATTTAATTCAACTATTTTGTTAAATCAATAATTTTAATAATTAATTAAATTAATAATTTTATTATATTTCTATTAAATTAATAATTTTATTTTATTTCTAATAAGTATATCTTTGCCAAAATTCCAATTAAATTTGAAAAATATAAAAATATAAAAATATAAAAATAATATTACAATTACAAGTAACAACAATTAATATATTATATTATATGATATTTCAATTTTCCGCGCGGTTTTTAATTGAAGAAATAAGTATCATGCGCCAACCAATCAGAACGTCGCTTAATTCGAGACGCGAGACGAATCAGTGCGCATCATAGTGCGCATGGCGTCAGTCTACAGTTGAAAATTGTGACGAGAGGACGGATCATCGCAAATTCGGATTACGCAGTAAGTTATTTTATTCGTATTATTATTAAATTTATCAATTATTGCTAATTTAGTTTTTTAAATAATCTATTCGGTGTAGTGAGAACGAAATTAATTAGTCTTTTGTGTTTCTTTGTATCTTTTTTTTTCGATTGTTCATTTATCTGTTGCGTCATTAGTAGCGTCGCGTATCGAAATATTTCGAGAATTGGTTTTTTGTAATATAATTTTTAATCATATACATTTATTGTACGTTTTTGATCTTTATTTTTTATCATTTTAGTCGTATTAAAATAAAAGAAATTTTTTATGATTCGTTATGAATTCATTTCGTGAAATCGAATTATTCAAGTGACACATATTTTTGCGAATGTATATATATTGTATGCAACGTCTCGCGTGTATGTTATTGTTTTCTTTTTTTGGTCTATCGTTTATATTTTGCTCGAGGCTAGAAACATATCTTATGTTTATATTCGATCGTATCCAAGAAATTAGATTCGTGTTCAAACATGTTTTGACTTGTCGAACGTATCCCCTCTCCATTTTGTTATTATTCGATGCGCAAAGTCGAATCGCGCAGTAAAGTGACATTGTTCGTTGATTCGTCGTGGCAATTAGACGTTTGAAATTTTCTCGAGACGTGTGTTCTATTTAATGCGTAGTATTTTAATATTATTTTTTATATAGTTATTTTTTTTATATATAGTTATTTATTTGTGCGTCTTTATTTAATTAATACATCTTTATTCAATATTTTATTATTTCGCGCGGTTTTTAATTGAAGAAATAAGTATCATGCGCCAACCAATCAGAACGTCGCTTAATTCGAAACGCAAGACGAATCAGTGCGCATCATAGTGCGCATGGCGTTAGTCTACAGTTGAAAATTGTGACAAGAAGACGGATCATCGCAAATTCGGATTACGCAGTAAGTTATTTTACTCTTATTATCAAATTTATCAATTATTGCTAATTTAGTTTTTTAAATAATCTATTCGGTGTAGTGAGAACGAAATTAATTAGTTTTTTTGTGTTTCTTTGTATCTTTTTTTTCGAAGAATTGATAATTGTTTGACAGCTAAATCATTTTGAGTTGTTTAGTCATCATATAATTCGAATATCAAATTTAATAAGATATGTGAGTTTTTATTTGATTTGATTGTAACACTTTAATGTAATCTAATTTCACACATTTTATTCATTTATTTAGAAGTTTTGATTTTTTTTCACAGGTTTAATTGGTAGCATCTTGATAGCTTTCAAAAGGCGGGAAAAATCCCAATATGGACGCCATGTCTTTCTTGATGATGTGGTAAAATTTTATATTTCGTATGTATAAATTTTTATTCTGTTTTATTGATTTGTTAGTAATTGTTGTTAAGCAATTCGTAATAAAATTACGTTCTAAAATTAAAAGAAAGTGAAAAAATAAAAAATTTATCAGAAATTTTCATGGTATATCATTGAAAATTAAATTTTAAAATCTGGTGATGAACATTTTATTAAATTTCAAATATTCATAAATAATTGATAACTTTTATATATAATTTTTATATATAATTCATAACCAGTTAAAATAAAAAAGCTATATTTTCAGAATAAATGCTCAATAAGAAGAAGAAGAAAAATATTAAAAAAATATTGTTTCTTCTTCTATCTCTCCCCATTCCTCTATTAATTTAATATTAATTTCAGAAAATATTTGTGATCGCGCGCAATGCGATTAATAGAATCAGTGTTTGTTTCGTCATAGTATTTTTAATATTTTTTAGAGCACAATAGCTCTGATCAAATTTAATTAAAATAATCACACGCGAAGATAGAATCAGTGTTTGTTCGCCGATTATAATTTATACGGACGCGTTATTAATTTCTTATTTTTATTTTTTTTTTTTTTTTACAAATATTCGTTTTCGGTACAGGATAGAATCAGTGCTTCTCTCAAGAGAATACGGCGATCATCCACCACGCGAAGAGGTAAGAAAAGTTATTAGATTCTCATTTTTTAAATTTTAATTTTTTATATTTATATTATATTTATATTTCATATTTTTATTATTATTAAAATTTATTAGAAACTTAATTTTTTTATTAAAATATTTGTTTTATTAAAAGTTAGAATATAAAGTTAAATATAATTTCATTTTTTTACTATTTCAAAATTTTAAATAACGAATGTTATATTTGTAAGAAAAAAATTAGATACAATATTTCATTTATTATATTTTATTACAGATGCTGATGATCTTTATGAAGATTTTTCTTGAACTTTAAAAAATATTTGTGACCACGCGCAATGTGGTTATTAGAATCAGTGTTTGATTCGTAACAATATTTTAAATAGATTTTTAGAGGACAATAGTTTTAATTAAGTTAAGCTTTAATTATAATAGTTATACGCGAAATTAGAATCAGTGCTTGTTCGCCGACTACAGAATATATACGAACGCGTTAATAGTTTCTTATTTTTATTTTTTTATTTTAAATATTCGTTTTCGGTACAGAGTAGAGTCAGTGCTTCTCTCAAGAGTATAAGGTGATCATCCATCACGCGAAGAGGTAATTATCTTTTTTTTCTATCTAAATTTCTATCTAAATTCTGTAAATAGAAGTTAATTAGAATTTGAATACATATCATCATTATATATTGTAAATTTAATAGTTTGATATTTCAATTTTTTCAAATAATCAGAAATGTTTTAAATTATGTTTTAAATTATGATGTTTTGTCTTAGATTTCTTCTATTCTTCTACCTGATGGCAGCCTTATTCTCGATGACTTCTGGGCCACAATAAGAGAAGTGAAGGCGTTCGTCGCATCATATGGTGAGTCGCATGCTTTTGGTTCCTCCGATCACTCAACCATGTCGTAGGATGAAAGATCCGAATCGACACGAGTGACTGGTTGTATACGTAGAATTTTACACGAGCACAATGACCGCGAATATTTATTTATAATATTCGTGAGTAGTAACAATTTTTTTTTTGTTTTTATTAGTTCAGGCTAGGGTCTTCTTGTGCTTCGCGTTTTGATTAATAAAAATATCAATTTATTATTTCTAAAAAATCTCTAAAAATATCTCTAAAAATAACAATTTATTAATTTTCTAATGTCAAAACATATAATAACTATTGTATTATATATATGTAGTTCAATATAATAACTAGTTTGAATTTCTATGATTCAAAATTCTTCAGAATAATATTTCAAGTTACTTGATCAATTTGATTATTGTGATATTTTCATATAATATAATAACAATATGACTTATAATACCTGTAGATAGTAAAATTTAATTTTCTTCGTCCAAATATAAATTAAATTTTGTGCAAGAAGACATTTCGCGACAGGCAGATTTTAGAATCAGAACAATAAATTTTGAATATTATTCTTATGATTTTGAAAATATGTTCTGATGAAGGAATCGCCTGAGGGTATTTTTATTAATATTTATTAATATATTAAATTACAATAAATTCTTTTTTAAATTTAAATTCAAAAATTCTTTAACTTCAATATTAAAAATTTAATATACTAAAATTTCAACTTATTCATAATTATTCATAATTTATTAATAAAACAAAATAAAAAATAGAGTTATAAATAATTTGAAATATAATGCAAATAGAAAAAATATTGGCCCGTTAGATGAATTTATTAATAACTTTTTTAGCTCAGGATTTTCAGATTTAACCCTTTCCATGTTCATTGTCAGGAACTCACTCACGTGCCCAGGTGCTACTTGAGTGAGGGAGAGACAATGGATATGATGACTTTAGTTCATAAGCTAATAGAAATTTTTTAGCGATTGACGATGCGTTAGTGTATCGTGCACGATGTACTTTCCACATTGTGTGTGTATGGTTAGGCTGTGGAATTGCGTCGTTTCATTTATCATATTATTTCATTCATTATTCAATCACAATTTACAATCATATTCGCAATTAAATATTGTGAATAATTAATAAATAATTATTAAGCAAGCATTATTAATTTTATTAATCAAAAATTATAATAATGATACAATTTTGGTTCACAATACCATTTAATCTAGTGGTTAATATTTTAGAAAACATTACATATTCATAAATATTCACAATTAAAATGTAAATATACACGTTTTTGTCACGTTTCACGCAATGGTCGCTAACCATCGTCAGTCGATTTCAGGAAAATGGTACGTAAAGTTAGAGTGTGCGAGTTGTGTGCCAAGCTCGGGTGTCGGAGGCGTCCCGGGACGCTTTCCCTAGTGTAGGCTTTTGCGCCCGGGTGTTATGTGTGAGAATCGTGGAATGAATGTGTTGGTATGTCTGTTTTGCCATATTTTTTAAATATAGGGCTAGGTAGGATAGGTAGTATACTTTGGTATGTCTGTTTAATTATAAGTAGGTAGGGCCGGGCAGGTTGTCACAGTCTCTGATCGGGTAGGCGCGTTTTCGCGTGACAATCTGTTTCAGGAAATAAAATTTGAGAAATCGAGGGCAAAGCTGAGTCGAATAGGCAATGCTACTCGTCTCTGGCTTTGCTTATCGATTTTCGAATTTCGTGGTCGCGGTCGCGATTTGCTTTCGAAACGAACGTTGCGCTCGAGATTCTGTACATGTACGAAGAACGATCATTGCGATCGTTGGTCGTCCATGCACTTAGCTTTCGCGATTTAGTCCATTTTTTTTTCTTTTTTTTCTTTGATTTGCGATTAGTGAATTTCGAGCCTAGATTTAAGTTTCAGCGGGCATTGCGCTCGAAGAAAGAAGACCGAAGAGGCCCGACAAATTGTCACGAAGAGGGCTGCAACGAATGGTTTCTCATTTTTTTGATCTTGCCTGGGTCCAAAGAATGGGAAGTCATTGTTACTACTTTGTCATTGTGCTCGTTTTAGCAATACGTAGTATATGTTGTATCGTCTGGCCAATTTGCATGCTGGCCCATCGTTCATCCAGTCATCATGGGCAAATCGCGGTTTTGCATTAGTGTTGCGATTGATTAATAACGGGTTGAATTAGCGTTGCGATAAAATGATGATCGCGTTTACTATAGCGTTGCGTTAAAAAAATATCGCGATTGCTTTTAATTATTTTCATTATGAATTAGTCTATTTTTTATTGTTTTTTTTTCTTTTTAATATAAATTTAAATTTATATTATAATGTAGTTATTTATAATATTGCGATATTTGAAATAGCTTTTTAGATTTATAGAATAATAATAAATAATAAATTTTGTATTAAATTCATTTGAAGAATTAGTGTTGCGTTTATAAATTGCCCATTTCTTCCACTTGGATTGTGGAAGTAATTCTGAATCATCTATTGCAGCCAAAAAGGCTGTACAAAGGGTGATTTTACAACGGCAGTCTCTGACTATGGCTGCAATCTTCCGCTATTAGTGTTGCGTATAATAAAATATGAGTGCATAAATTAGTTTATTAGAGTTTCGTATATGTTTTCGGGAAAACATTTTCTTTTATCTTTTCTTTTTCCTTTTTTTTTTTTTTAGCCTTTTTTTTATATTTATATATTTTTATAAGTATAATGAAGCACTCTTCGCGTTTTCTTTTATAAAATTAGTATATTAGTGTTGCGAAATAGAAAAATTCCACTCACGGTTTGTTCGGGTTTACATTGAGTGGATAATTATTTTGGTAATCCTTCTGATTACCTTTTCGTCGTCGTTTTTCTCTTTTCAGCATCCCCTTTGTTAAGAGCATTTATTACTGTTAAAAAATGTATTTTTCTTTTTTTATAAACATAATATCTTTACAATATCTTTATAATATCGATAAATATCCTTCATTTAAAGTCATGAATTGCTTAACAACATTTTGGTAATTTTTTTTTAAATTAATATTTCTTTCTATTCCTAGATGTAAATTATTTTTCAATTAATAATCCAATAATTGAGTTTGTTACAGGTATGAATTGAAGAAAATAAATAAGAAAAAATATACAAAATAAGATACAAAATAATATGTGATTTGCTACAAATTAATTATTTTTATTATTGAGTTTCATTTAATTCTGTTTTATAGTCTGTTTCAGGAATCCTCTTCAACTTTCAACGGAATGGATTACATCATCAAATAAATTTCAAATGAAATCAATAAATTTTCATTGTTATATTAGGTAGGATAGGGTTTAGGATAGGGTTAGATTAGAAGAAATACTTAGTTTTTTTGATAGATGGGATTTATAAACAATGGGATGTTTTGTTCTTCCTATTATTAAAAAGGCAGTCGCCTTCCCTAATCTGGTTCGTTGCTTTTCCAAACCAATATTTCCTATTTTTCAAGGCAATATCTTAACCTTGCCTTAATTCCTCAATTTCCTCACTATAAACACAGTACTTGATACTTGATAGCTACGTGACTTTGTTCACTAGCTTGTTCACATCATTGATATATCCTGATTTGTGATTTTCCTCTTGCCACATGGTTTATGCCGTATCATAAATTTCTTGAAAATTGTGTTATGAGTGTGAATGTAAATATGATGAAGATAGATATGAAGAGAATTTGTAAATTTTCAATTACAGAGTTACAAACAAAATGTTTAATTAATTCATATAGGTTAATTATATTAATTATATAGGTAGGAAAGAAGAAAAGAAATTTTTAGAATAAGTAGAATATTAATATTATACTTTTAAGTTTGTTTCAGGATTTTTTACAAGAATAGAAGATTGTATGATATTAAAGAAAATGTATTTAAAATTAAGTGCATGCACAATCAAGGGTATTAAATAAAGTAATGTAGAAATTGTAGAAAATTAGATATTGTAGATGAGTAGATGGTTAAAATAGTGTAGTGCTTTCTGGGATGCTTATTTTGCTTGTTTTGCTTATTTTGCTTATTTTTTTTCTTTTTTTTTTTTTAAGCTTTTTTACTATCAATCATTTTTCATTTTCACATCGATGGAAGTGTAAAATATTGATAGAGAGTCTTTTAATTTTAATTTTATTTTCAGCTTTAGTCAGTCTTCCGCGCCGGTTTTCTTTACAACTCCTTTTGGTGCTCGTGTTGCACAACGATCAAAAGTTTGAACGTTTTGCAAACATATACCACACAAAGGAGAATTATTTGAGAATAAATAAATTTTCGTGCTAAAGGAGGGTGGATGGGACGTCGTGGTCAGGGTGGGTCTCCAATTCGCAGCAACCTCCAAGCGGTGAGACCTGGGAAATCATATTATTTAATATACAATATATAATTTTATCATTGCTAATGTCTCGCTTATTAATGTCATTGATACAACTATATATTTTATAAGAAATAATATGAGCTAATTGGCTGCGAGCGCGATTATATTTTTCGTAGGTAGAAATATTATAATTTAAAATGACGAATAATTTGAATATTCTTGTTTCAATTTCTAAAATTATAATGAAGTATATTAATTTAGTCTTTTCTTTGTCTCTTTCGAGTGTTTTAATTTTGTCCACATACTTATGTTATGACATGCTAAATAGCGTTACAAATAATATGATCTTTTCGGAGATTGAATATTTCGAAATATATGACTCAAAGTTTTAAGATATCGCGTAGAGAAGAATAGAGAAATGTTTAATATTTGGAAATTTGGAAATCATCTTTAGAATGCTTTAGAATGCTTTAGAATGCTGTACAAATATAGAAATAAAAAAATTAATTAAATAAATTTTAGAAATAAACCAAGAATTGACCGTCAGCACCATTATTTTTGTGAATGACATTTATTTAGCGAGGATAAGATAAAAGTAGGTAAGGTAGAACGAGAGAAGTGAGATTCATCGCCATCTATTGGAATCAAAAATTTCTATATCTAAAAATAATCAGAAGATGGCGCTGATTCGTAATTCGTATTTTTCTTCCTGTTAGAATTTTTTCTTTATCCTTTGAGGAGATGTTTTCCTTAGTCGAGAGATGGTACTGCACGCGAATTTAATTTGTAGAATTACATATTTATACAATCATAAGGAGTTAGTGCTTAATCGCATTATATTTTTATACAAAATTGATTATGTATTTATATAAAAATTTAATCTGCTATTTTCTTATTAATTTATTAAACATATAATATATATATATATATTGTGTTCTATTTATACATATATAACATTTATATTGAAAGTAAAATGTATATATATTTATGAATTATGATATATATAAATTTGATATAATAAATATATATATATTTATTATATATATATATATATATCTATTATATTTAATTTTTCTTATATTATGCATTATAGAAAAAATACTATAAATAATTTATGTTTATATTTATATTATATTTGAATCTACTCTTTTAGTATCATTGTCTAGGGTTTTTGTAGTGTTATTTTTTGAATTGATAGTACATTTTAAAGTAATATTAAATTGATATGATGAAATTAAATGTATTTATATGTATTGATATTTTTATAAATGAAGCTATTTTTTTATTTTAGGTTTATATCATAAATTTAATTAAAATCAACGTCTTTACGATAAGTTTAATTAAAATCAACGAAATGATTGTGTCATTAAATTATGAAAAAAAATTTATAAAAATATCATATGTTATAAATAAAATTATAAATTTTCTTAATTTCAAATATTTTAGTGATATAAATATCATATTACATATTATATATAATTATATGTTATAAAAACTATATTTAAATACATTTCTTTTGCATAGGAATATTCCAGACATTTGTAGAATCATGTTTCGCCGCGATACGTATACGCATGTGCAAACATTTCTATAGTTGTATTCGTTGTTTAAAGGTTGTGGGAATATAGTTGAGTAAAGTAGCGAATGAATGTTGTTGTTCCGCAATGCAGTTGATCTTGTGATTTGCGTATGCTTACGATTTTTATAACGTTTGCACGCACTCACGAAACAAATATAAAATCACGCGGACTATTAATTAAAAACTATTGGTTGATGTCAATCTTACATATTATTGTTTGGTCTATCGTGGCTGTGTGAGAGGAAAACAAACAGTTCTCCACGATCTTTCTCGAACAATGCATCGCATATTATAGAACGAGTGTCACAGATAAATATATTATTATTAGTCTAATATTTGAGACTTTTTTTGTTCGATTTAGCGAACATTTGCATATCGTTATATTCTACATTCTTTATTGAGCTACCACAAGTAGATAATAGAGGTTAGCGTCTCGTAAATAGTTCAAGGATTCGTATTGTGCGACGAAGTGTCTTGAAACGTATTTGTTATACATCTTTTTTTCCAAGACTTGTGCCAAAATCTTATGTTACACAACACAAATATTTTTGTGAAATTCTTCAAAGACATTACTTATCACACCGCACATTTGAAGATTCAAGCATATTTTTTCAAGTTTTGGTGATTCCAAATGACAGTAGGCAATTTACTATTTACAAGTTTTATATATTGATTTAAAAAAATTACAATAAGATACTTTGAAAATATATTACTTGTATTTGTGATTTTATAAAAATTTTATTAATATGATTACATAAAAAAATACTTTAAACAGTTAATATTGTTATTTTTATAAAAAATGCAATCAAATATCGAAAGAATTGTTATATTATAATTTTTTAAAAACAAATTGTTATATTTATATAACAATTATATAACATTTATATTGTTATATTTGAAATTATTTGTCGATCTTTACTATAAAACATGGCAGCACTATCTACGCAGTATCAAATCTATTCTCCTACTCCGGTTCAGAATGCAATGGGAGGAGCGAATCTTCATACCCCTCCATCCATATTTCAACATATGATGGGTCAACAAAGTGCTTCACAACAACCAGGAACATGGATGCAAATGCCACAAGTACCTCCAATGTCAATACCATGGAGTGTGCCATCTCTCCAACAACCCGAATTAGTAAGATTTACTGGTGGACCAAGTTTTGAACCAGTTCCTCATCAAAAGAGAAAACTTGAAACTTGTGATCTATTAGATATGTAAGCAATTCAAATAATAATATATAATAAAAAAAAAATTTTATTTTATTAACATAATATTTAGTGAGTATGGAATATTATAGGAGGCAAACAAAACAATTTATAACAGAAGAAAAAATGGCTGCACATTTCAAAGATTTGCATATTAGTTCTAATTATCAACAACATTCGCCTGTACCATCAACTTCAACAGCTGATACAATTCCTTCTAGAGAATTGAATATGGAGTTAGAAATAGATGCAGCTAATACAGATCAATTAAAATCTGGACCCAGATTGATTCTTTCAGAAGAATTAAAAAGACTCAAGAAAGAACCTATTTTGCCAAATTCTTTATTATCCAAATTGTAAGTCTAAATATATTATACACAATAATATATATATATATTTTGTGAAATAATATATATGTTTAGTGAAATAGTGTTTTAAAGTTTATTTATTTTGTTACAATATATTTTTTTAATAAAAAAGATAAAATTTGATAGTTTTTCTCTTTCAGGGAGAGGCCCTCCATGGCTTTAGTTCTATGGGAACCACCGAATAAACATCTTCGTATATTACCAACTAGAGATACACCCACTCCAATTCCTAATATTTCTGATGATAATAACAACAACAATAACAACAACAACAATAATAATAATAATAATAATAATAATAATAATAATGAAGCTATTTCCGATCTAAATCAAACTTTATCGAATAATTCGTCAGGTTTCGAACCAATGGAATTATGAAGGTAATTTATTAATTAAAAAATTGTTTTTACATTCTCGTATATCGTTAGAGAAGAAAGAATGCGATATTATATTTTAACATGTAAATTAAAAAAAGAAAGTTATATCTTATATTTTTTATCTGATACTAACATGCTTACACAAGGTTGAGTAAAGTAAATGGATGGCAATCTTTTTATTAAGTGAAAGTAAGTAAGTAAATTATATTCATTCTATAAGTTAGTGAATTACTCAGTTAAGTTATATTATTATTTTACTTATCGATTACAAGAATATAAAACTGTAAACAAAATAATATCAGCAAGTTCCTTTTGTACATTACGTATGATTTATTTGCGTAAATTTATTGAAGAAAAATTAATAAATAAGAAAAAAAATTTCTTCAATAAATACACGTTTATGGGTTTATTCAAAACTCAATATTATTATAATTATTATTAACTTTCGAATCACCGATATTAAAAAAATAGCCGATCTTGATCATTTTTGATCCATATCTGACTTGTAGATATTAAATATCATTTACACCATCAAAAACATGAATCAAAAATGACTCGGTTTTTGAATGAGAGTTAATATAGCATATTATAATTGTACCTTTGTTATTAATAATGTTTCATTTCATTTTGTTACAATTGAAATTGAAATACGATGATGATTACACGATATATAGAGTGATACAAATGGACAGAAGATAAATATATATGCAAAAGTCAAAAAAGAAGAATATGATTTTTTTATTTAAAATTTCATTTTTAAGTAAATCAAGTTTGAAACTTTTAAAATGCAATTTTCGATTATAAGTAATTTCCGAATAAAAGTAAAATTTTTTTATTTAAAAATAGTTTTCGAAATTGAACAAAATAGTATTGATGAATATTTGATTGTTAATTATTAATTATTATTATTAACCAGTATCGACTAGTATTGATCATTTGTTGAGGATTTATAATTTCTAGATAGATTTAGAACTATCAAACACAGTATTCCTACATTCATTTAAATATATTTTAATGAATATGGTTTAATTATCTGCAGTTTAATCATTGAATGGGAAACATTTTCTATGTAAGAAAATTATTAATACTTAATATATAATTCAGTTAATTATTTATATTTTTTGAATTATTCAATCTTAATTTTTTCAATAATTAAAATTTCAATAAAATTTTCTCTATTAATTAATTATCCTATATATTTTAATTTTTAATTCTATCCTATTAGTTTTATTTATTAATAATTTATATCCAATTGAAAATTAATCAATTCCAATTTTAGTTGAAAATGAAACAAAACTTTAAATAAAAAAATTTTATTTTTTTTATTTTTGATCTATTTTTGCGTATTAAAATTATCTTCTGTTCTTTTGTATTATGCTAAAACATCATCCTGTATATAAACGAAAATAAAAATAAACAATAAAACAACAACTAAAAATAAGAAGAAAAAAATTACTCGTAATACAATAAATATTGGATAATTGCCTAGAAGTGCCTGAATAAAAAATTAATGGAATTTAAATTTAATTCTGATATAGATCAAAATTTAGAATTTTCTTTGTAATTTTTTATATAAAAAATGAAGATTAAAAATAACGATAAGTTTTATAATCAAACAGAATCCTTCTCAATAAATATAAGATAACTTTATTTTAAATCACTTCAAAAAGTTATCCAATATTTAATGTAATGTAATTTTATTTCTACAGTATGTATATGTATACAACGTAATCTTAAGGTTCTATGATGTTAAGATTGTATTATATATTCAATTTGTTGCATGAATGACGATCCATTGTTTGTCATATGGAGGTAATCTGACATATCAATATCTGATATGTTTCCGATTGTATGATTTTGCATAAAAATATGATAACATTACATTAACATTTAATTCTTTATTTATTTATTTGTGAATGAGAAGTGATATATAGATAATAATAGATATATTCGTTAAAAAATGAACATATATACTCATGCTATTATATTACATTATATTACCTTTTTTTTACGATATATTCTTTAATTTAATAAGTTTTTACGATAAAGTTTCTTAGTCTTTGCCTACAATTCACTTGAAAACTTCAAATTTTCCTTAAAGATTTCCTTATCCTCCAAAGGTTCATCGTTAATAATCGCTGCGATTTTTTTACTATTCAACATGGAATTGTGATTTCCTTCTATTTTATGCACTGTCACAGTCCCATTAGTTAACTATATAAAAATAATATTATTTCATTATATTATCCTACGAATTAATTATTGATATTAATTAACTCAATATATGTAACCTTTTGTAATCCATAAGTTGGATCTGCCATTTCTATAGCTGGTATCGTCGGTGTCAACAACGTAATAGGTGTTCTAAGAGGCGGTAAGGAAGAAGGATCATATTTGTCCAACGCGCAAAGTCGTTTATAAATAAACGATACAATAGCTTTTAAAATTTCTGGTGAATACATCTTAAAAATATTCTCGGCCGAGTGTTTAACTAATATATCCAACTTTTCGTTCCAATTATTACACTTGTTTAATTCGAATTTGAACTGGAAAAAAAAATCAATTAGTATAAATTAGTCGAATTTTGCCCGATAAATCATGGAAAATATAATTCACCTTTTCCATAGTGGATGATTTAATGATGTTTAGTATTTCGGTGAGGAATTTATTTTGATACTCGTTTTCCGTAGATACTCCAAAATATTGTGCCTTTACAGCTTTCATGAATTCGGGAGATCCGTCAATTAACGTGAGATGCCCGATCAGAATGTAAGGTTCTAATCTCCTAACTAGTTCTATGGCTATAATCGATCCGTATGAATAAGCAACTATGTTGAAATCTCTACGATCTTTGCTCCTTGCTAAAACATGCTGAGAGAAGAGAAAAAGAAACGAATTATATTTTTTTATCTCTAAATCTCTTCTTTCTTTTTTTTTTTTTTTTTTATTAATAATTATTAAAACATACAGGCAAAAGACAATCAGCCATTTCTTCTATGGTATTATCAGTGTCGTATATTCCCAATTGCAAACAGGTGGCAGGTACCTTTAACATTGGAATTAACGAGGAAAAAATAATATGAGAGCCTTCGAGACCTGATATAAGAAATACTTCATTCTTTTTTTCACCACATTTAATAGGAAGCTCTATGAAATATTGATTTTGTAATATCGAAACGTGCAAGCTTTTCAAAAACAATTTCATGCCGCTCAATTTTTCCGTCTCGATTTTCGATAATTTAACTGATTTTTCATCTTTCGTATTTTTCCCAGACATTTCCACAAGTTTGGCTATGTTTAAGAGTCTAATCTCTTGTGCACTTAGCAACATGTCGAAGTCTCTTTCTAAAGTTTGTTTTATCTCCACGGCAATCATAGAATCCATACCCAATTCAGCTAGGGAAGCAGTCGGTCTCACTCTCTTTAAGTCCTTTATATCTGTTGTTGTGAAAGAGCAATTTAAAGAAACAAAAATTCCAAGCAGAAATAAAATTATGATTTTATCAAAAGAAGAAATCACGCGAGGAATCATACTCACTCATGATATTCATCACTGCGTCAAGAACATTCGTAACTTCTCTTACGCTATCTTGTTTATTTGCAATCACGAAGCTAGTCACGATTGGTTTATTCTGACACAAGAATTTCTCCAATTCTTCTAAAAATGAGGATATGCTTTGAGGTACGGTCCCATTGATTACCTGTTTCTTCTTCAATACTTTTACACCGAGGCCGACATCTTTTATAATGCCCCATTGAATAGCCATTCCGGGAAGGCCTTCCTCCACTCTTTTCTCGCATATTCTCTCCATTACTCCATTTCCGAACGCATAGTTACTCTGACCGTTATTACCTTTCCCGCACGCGATAGAGGAAAATACAACAAAGTGGCGAAGTTTTGGGCAAATCTTTCTCGAAAGCACGTCCAGGTTTTTGGCGATCGTGGCCTTGGATTTTACAACTTCCTCGAACGATTCCACGGTTTGATTCACTATGAAAGCATCTTTCAACAAGCCTGCCAGATTGAATATACCATCCACGGGCGCCTGCTTCTCTGCCGTTCTCAGTACATACTCGCAATCCTCCGATTTCGATATATCCACGCCAGAGATGATCGAAACGTTAATACCGTAAAACTTCCACGTCTCTACCTTCATTTTTTGATAACCAGTTTGGATCCCGTTTCGAGAAACTATCACTAGATTCTTTGCGCCATGAAGGATCAACCAATCCGTGAACTCTAGACCCAATCCTCCTAAACCGCCTACGATCAAGTAAGTTTTATCCTTGGAAGCGTTGAAACGAGGGTAGCCAAGAATGGGCTTAGTTATAGGAGTGTCCTCATCCGATATTTTAATTAGAATCTGCAAACGAAGCGGACAAAGCGTTTATTCTCGAGATTATTATCACGGTCGAAGGAATGATAAGTGGAGGCAACGTGATTCACCTTTCCAATATGCTTGCCTGCTGCCATGTACCTAAACGCTTCCTCCAATTGATTTTTCTCGAAGCACTTTCTCACCAGAGGTTTGATGTTTCTTTCGACTATTTGCTTATTGATAAAGTGATGTATCTCCTCCTGTACTTTCCTCTCGAAACCAAAGATTATGGCATCGAGTATCACCGCATGGAAGCTAATTTCTTTCAAGAATATGTCCAATCCCAGTTGATTGTTAACAGTCATGTCAAATTTACCAATTTCTAAGAAACGACCGCGGTAACCCAGGCAACGAACCGATGCCTGCAGTTTATCCTCAGCCAGAGAGTTCAGAACTATGTCCACCCCTTTCCCGTGCGTCTGCTTCATCACCATCTGTTCAAAACTTGTGTCCCGAGAATTTCCAATGTGATCGTCGTTTATGCTAGGAAACGTCTCTCTGATAAATTTTCGCTTCTCGGCAGTGCTCACCGTCGTGAACACCTCGCAGTTTTCGGCGAGGGCCACGTTGATGGCGGCCTGACCCACGGCCCCGCTTCCACTGTGGATCAGAACCTTCTCGCCCTTTTTTAATCTTCCAAAGTAGAAAAAGGCGTAGAAAACCGTGAAGTAAGCGGATGGTACGGTCGCGGCGTCTTCCAGGGACCATTCTTCTGGCACGGGCCATACGGTTAATTTATGCGGTGTGACCAGATTCGATATACTCCTGAAAATTGTAATTAGTTATCCGTCAGACAAGAGATCAAGAGATAAGAGAGCTAGATTGTTTGATATTTCTTTCTCACTTGCTCTCCACGAATCCCATCACTCGTCGCCCATTCGCATCGATCCCGCAGAATTCGAAACCTATGAAACAATTCTCCATTCTGGATTTCATTATGGATTCCGGCATCAATTTTCCAGTGGCCAACATCACATCTCTGAAGTTCAAAGAGGCGTATACCACCTTGACCACGTCCCTCTCATCTGGTCGAATCGAGCCCTCTATCCACTGGAGGGAGCTCAGATCTCCTCTTACCTATTTGCACAGCGCTCGATAATTAAAAGGAAAAAAGGGGAGAGGGTTCACGATGATAATCGAGAAACGAGAAGAATATTTTTCTTAATCTATCGACAATGAATGGTTGAACATACCCTCAGATCGGCATAGGCGTGAGGAATCAAAGCTGGCTTCAGTTCCGGATAAGGCAGGTGTCTATACGTCCCCCAGATTTTTCCTGGCCTCAAAACGTTGTAAACGAAATCTAAGTCGAGCTGTTCGGAATAGAATGGATCGTCCAACGAGAACTTGGGCGCGTTCTCGTCCTGGATTATCACGGTCCTCACAATTTCGCCGTTAGGCTCTTGTACTATGCACTTGACCAAACCTTGGACACCATTCTCGAGATCCCCTTCGGCGACTAATATTAATCTCATCGTTTCATTGATGTCTTTGTCCTTCTTCATCACTTCCTTCACTTCCTCCACCCAACCGAACTCGTCGTTCCTCACGTACACCACCTCCCTCTTTCGGGGTGGTCTCTCCATCGCTTTCTTCAGCAGCAACAAGATCTTATCGTCGCGACTCTTCTCCAATACGATTTTCAGATTGTACGTTCGAAGAGCTGAGAAAATATCCTCGTTTACGAGGCTCTCTTGAAGCAGGATAAAACCATGATTGCTTGTCGCGAACAAAAATTGTTCCAAGATGTCCATTCTCTTGCTTGTTATAACGTCGTGGCCGGCTATCATAAAAATGCTGCCGTCCTCCGGTAATTTATTTGGCTCGATTATGGCGACGTGCTCGGAAAGCTCGGATAATTTCTCGCGTTGTTTTAGGTCTGCGGCTAGAATCAAGCTTGGATGAATCATCGCAATATTGTTCAATATCTTTGAGAGGGAAGGAATGAAGGTCTCCTCGGCCGATACTTTGTCGTTCTGGTGTAGCAATTCGAGGATTTTTGGATTTTTTACATTGTGACACTCCAACGCGAAATGGGTGGACAAAATGATCATCTCTTCTATCGATGTCTGAGCTCTGTCACGGTTCGCTACGAATTTGTACTCTTCTAAGATAGGCACATCCTTTTGCTTCCGTCGTTGAATAACATTCGCCTTTGCTCCACGAATCTCGATCCCGCCCGATATTATGATGTCGTAATCGTTGTACAGCGTGACTGGGATCACTGTAAAAAGGAACGGTCAATACTTTTAAACTATTCCAAGAGCGTTTTCCTACTCTTAAGAAAATCATAGCTGTAGGGAGTTTAGAATATTTTTTCGAGAGTATGAAAATTTCAAAAGTAATTTTCGAGCAGAAGAAGAGAAACATTCGTTTTACGAAAATTAATCAACTCTCGAGAATTTTATTCTCGAATATTATTCTTATCAAATGAATCGGAGCTAGAACAGAGTTATCACTAGTAGAGGTATGTCTAATGTCTCCAGCGATATTCTTTTGTCGAAATTCGTTGCAAAAGAATTCTATCTATATTTTTAAAGATGAAAGATATATTCAACGTACTATTGTTCTCCTCGGTAAGATGGCGAATAATCTCATTGTGGAACTTCGTATTGATCACCATCTTACGAATCCCAGTCGGTACGTACAACGATCTAGTGTCAAAACTTAACATCTTTATTTGCAACATGTTATCCATAAACACGGCCCAATTCTTCATCCAAGCGATGTGCCCTCTCGTTGCTTTGAGCGAGCAGCTTTTCAACGCGCAGAAAGGACCGGTATACTCGTAACCACGAAGTCTTAACTCCGTGTATATATCCTTATTGCTCAGAATTTCTTCGTCCTCGATCTTGGGGAGAAACTTTTCTTCGATCATTTCTTGTTTGGGATTCGGCTCCTTGCGGATCGTACCTGTCACTACTATCGCGGATCCCTCTGTTATCTCGAATTTTCCGGATCCTTAAAATATATCCAGCAATAATATATAATATATATATATATATATAATTTTCATTAATCGATCAACTCGAAAGAATCATCGTACCTTTTTGAATTATGATTTTCAACGAAACGCTACCGGCCGAAGAAATGCTTGTCGCTCGTTCGAACTTGATATTTTCAAAGACGACCGGCATATCGTCGCAAAATTTCCCTTCCATTAAGCTAAACATATCCCAAACCATGGCCAAATAGCCCATGGCCGGGATTAAGTTTCTTCCATCGATAATGTGATACATTATGTATTCGTAATTTTCATCTTTGAGGTTAATCTCGAATGTACGTTCCGCTACGGTTATCTTTTGACGTTGAGTCTGTATTTCCACGTACCAATCCTCTGAGTGCTCCCATCTGAAATTCAACAATTTCTCGTTCCATTGAGACGTCGATTCTTACGACATTGCGTTCATTACACACCTGATATAAGGAGAGATCATGGGGGTGCCACGGCTGACAGGGAACTCTACGTGGGGATAAATATTCGCGAGTTGCAATTGGAGACCAATGTTGTACAATTTTCCGAGCGCTTGCAAAAAGTATTCCGCGTTATCTTTGTGGTTTCTGTGAATCAACGAAATGTTTATCACGTTCTGATCCAAGGATCTTTTTAAAATTGCCTGGAGGAGACCGTGAGGCGCTATTTCAATGGTTATGGCGTCAGTTGGGATCATAGTCGCCGTTTCAGCGAACAAGACCGAATTCAACAAATTATTCGTGTGATATTCCGCGGAAGAATACTTGGCAGCTTCCGTGTGCCACTGGCTTTGCGGCACGGAAGTGCTCACCCACTTGGAACTTCTCGCTTTTGGATTGGGAATAACTTTCTTCAGGTATGACAATAACTTCGGCCCCGCATCCGCGATGTAACGACTGTGATAAGCTATGTTGCTGCATGGCACCTCTTTCGCAAAGATGTTCTTGGCCTGGAAATGGATTGCAATTAATTAGAAAATCATTGTGGAAAGCTTCAGAAAAGTGGTAAAAAAAAAAAAGAAACGAACCTGTAACTTGGCAACAAATTCCTTCATGGACTGAACCGGACCACTTATCGTAGAGCTATCAGGACCATTGTGGCAAGCGACTTCGATGTCGGGCGGGCATATATTCTTAATGTCCTCGTATCCGAGACCAATCGCCGCCATGGATCCTTGGATCATTTTGGTCTCGATGGAAGCTAAGCCTCTGGAATGGGCCGCGAGTATCATTTGTTCGGCCGTGAAACATCCATCCGCGTAAGCACAGCCAAGTTCTCCGACGGAATGGCCAATCATATTATCCGGCTCGATACCCACGCTTACTAATAAATCGACGAGGCCAATCTGAACAAACATTTATTAGTCAAGCGGTTGAATAATTTTGGTTGAATAATTAGTTTCCAAGAAGAAAATATTTGAAATATTTCATTTTCACCTGAATAGCAGCGATTCCAACGAACGAATTCAGAATATTATCGAATATCTTTTTATCCTTGTTAGTGATTATGTCGATGATATCGATACCGTGCGGCTTCAACACTTTATCACATTTGTGGATAGCCTTGGCGAAGATGGGGAACCTCATCAATGCTTCGCCTTGAGTTGGATTTCAAATTCAATTCGCAAACTGATTCGCCAATTTTTACATCGCATTGAAATTTCCAATACGTACCCATCCCGGCCCACTGCGACCCCATTCCAGAGAAAACAAACCAAATCGGCCTTTTCGCGTCCGAGTATTCTTGAATCTCCCTCGACGGTTTCTCAGATATCTTGGATCCAACTATAGTGTACCCTCTGAACATGTAACCGGATATATTTTCGGAATAAACGTTGTACAACAGCCGGATGTATTCCACGTCTACTGGTATACTTTCAATCTGCAAAATCGATTCTCATTTTTTAATTAACGTGTCAATTTCTAATTTCTAGAATTTACCAAATCCAAACGGTTCACATACATGACCGAGGAGAACCTCCAATGCCTCTTCGGTCCGGCCGGACACGATCACCAATCTCGGCAAATCGTCGGAAGGCGCCCCGTTGTTCACTTTATCTTTCGCGTGTGACTTCAAGAGCGCGTGAGCATTGGCGCCACCGAAGCCAAACGAGTTTATCCCTACGTAACCACCCTCCCATGGGGTTGGCTCCGTGATCACTTTGACTTTCCCCTCCTCGATGCACTTCACGCCCTTCATAGGATTTACGAAGTTTATGTTCGGCGGTATTATACCGCTTTCCATCGCGATGATTACCTTAAAGTAAAGTACAATGCGTAAAGAGTAATTGATAAAAAGAATTGGTTCTCTCCTGTTTCTAGCCATATCTATTCAAGATATATATCTCGTATTTCCGGTAAGCAATCATCGGTGATTATTATATATATTTAAATTTATATCTTTGAATATCTGATCGAATTGTTAAAGAAATTTTGAGGGAAAATACCTTGGCTATCGAGCAAACGCCACTGGCGGGTTCGCTGTGCCCCATATTCGACTTGATCGTACCAATCTTAAGAGGAGTGGTTCTGTTCTGGCAGAAAACTTTATCGATAGCGTTCAACTCTTCGGGATCACCGATCGCGGTCCCGGTACCATGAGCCTCCAAGAAGGCCAACTTGTTGGGTTGTATGTTGCACTCGTTGTAGAAATCTGTGAGAAGCTTTTTCTGTATCTCGCAGGCGGGGAACGTGATTCCCTGCTCCTTGTATCCATCGCAATTGGTCTTCGTGTAGACGAGTTCCGCGTAGATTCTCTTCGCATTCTTCGCCTTTTGCAAGAGGACCACGCTGATCGCCTCGCTCCGCCCGTAACCGTTCGCCCTCGAGTCGAAACTTTTGCATCGACAATCCGGAGATAACACTCCTATAATATTGAATTTTATAAACAGAAACGATAATGAAACAACCTGAAGGATCCTTTTCTATACACGTTTTATACATGTTAATATAAAAAGATGCATTTCTGAAGATTAAGAGAGAAACGTGATCGTCATTCGATTGATTGAAATAATCAAATGTTCTTTAAAAGAGAAAAAAAAAGAGGGGGTATATATATATTTATTATAATTATATTACAATTGTCGAAATGCATTCGAAATTAACGATAAAATGATGTGCATTTGTAGAGATTATTGTCGTTATTTGATCGACTGAAACGTATCAAATGTTATTTATATAAAAAAAGAAAAGAGACGAACGAAGAGAATTTGGTAAAATTATTCTCATTTACCGAGACGAGAGAATTGAAGAGATACGTAGGGATGAAGGCAGAGATTGGAGCCACCCACGATCACTGCGTCGCACGTTCCGTTTCGAATCATCTTGTAAGCTTGATCCAAGGCGAACATGCTCGAACTGCAAGCTGTGTCAATTACGTAAGACGGGCCATGCAGATCCATGAAATATGATATCCTGTTGGCCAGCATGGCTCTGCTGCATCCGGTGATACCTAAACCGTTCGCCTAGAAATAATATTTGGGATAAAAATATTAAATTATTGAGGAATGACGACGAATTAAAATATTCTTAAAAAAGTTACTTGTAACTTTTCGTAGAACCAAGTCTTTTCCGACTCGCTGACGCAAGATCCTATAATTACTCCGGTATTGCTACCCTTGAACAGTTTAGGATTTATCCCTGCATCGATAACGGCTTCGTAAGCGTGTTCCATCAATGTACGGCACATAGGGTCCATGGTATGAGCTTGTTTGTAATGGACACCGAAAAAAATGGCGTCGAACTTGTTTAAATCGGTCACTTTCCCGCCAGCTTTCGGGATTTCCGCGTGATCTGTTCGAATTTAACGAAGATCTCATCTCCATTCTGAATAATTCCAAGTTAAATTTCGATTACCTTGTCTCCATCTCATCGAATTGTCTGTGATGAGGTCTACCTTGTTCATCAAATTCTTCTTCAACTCTATTACATTCCTGCTTTCTGGAAATCGACCAGAGATTCCTGTAATCACCACTTCCTCTCCTGGTTCTGTTATGGCGTAATTTATCTTTAACGAATCTCGTACGTTAAAAGACATGTTTGTTCGCGTTTTGAAATTAATATCCCACTAAATTCTGTCAACTTTTATTTATTTATTTTTTTTTTTTCGTTAATGTTTTTCAGTGTAATCAATCGTTGGTATATAAGAAGAAATGATATATAAGAAGAAGTATAATATTAGAATAAAAAAAAAAAAGGATGTCTTGGAGATAATAAGATAGATAATAAGATAGCCAACTGAAATCAATGAGGAAAAAATGGATATATAATTGAGGATTCGACTTCTGAGAAAGGTTTTTTATAACAATGTCTCTCCCCTCTATGTGAAAAGAATCATTTCTTGAATATTCTTAAAATTTGCATACTTAATGATTACCGGTCGAAATAATTTTTGAAAGTCTAATAGATTGAATTCATCGTTTTTATGTTAACACTGATAAAATTTAAATTGACCGAAAAATTTTTTTTGGATTTATATGTATTGTCGATTAAAAAAATTAAGCCATATTTTTTTCAAGAGTATTTTATTGTAGTATTTAATCTTCTTAATAAGTATTATGTATGGGATTACATGGTTGAACGTCTCAGAAAGGATCTTAAGAATCGAAAACGTAATGACGAAATCTAGGGTTAAAATTTATTGAAATCAGATATGTATAATACGAATTAACCGATATATTTCTAAGAAAATTTTCGTTTTAATAAAATACAATATATAATCAATCGATTCATTTCGTAGAGAACAAAAATAAAATTATTTTTATTGAAAAATTAAAGAAATTAAATAATTAAAAATTTATAAAGTTTTTGCTCGCCATTTTTTGCCATTATTACGATATTTTATTTCGCAGTATCGCGAATATTAAATCAAAGATAAGGTTTCCATTTTAAATCAAATTAATAGAATAATTGTCGCAGATAATTATTGCATTTTTTTTACATGAATATCGAATTTATTGATTATTATTTTCACTTTTTTCATTTTGGTCATTAAATAAAATGATATAAATGTGTAACACTTTTTTTCTTTTGTCAAAATAAAAAAAAGAAATTGTATTAAATTAAATTAAATTAGCAGTGTACAAGTATAATAAGCAGCATTATTGAATTATTGTCTTTCTGAATGAATATTCGTCTATTCAATGATATAAATGTCAAAGGTGGCCGGATGTTGCATTATTCTACATAATTATTTGCCCTGTTTACCCTGCTTTTGTATTGTACAAAATATATTTAAATTTTTATTTGAAATTCAAGTTCAAGGAATTATAATACATAAATAAATATAATAATAATATTATAATAAATTCAAATTTTATCACAATAAGCGCCATATATCATTTATCAAAAATATTCAAAAAATAGATTTATTATAAATAAATAAATGATAAATTTTTACATAAATTTTATATAAATTCAAATCTCATTTATTTATGCATTCTTTAAATCAAACTTTATAAAAAGAAATTTTAATATATGCTAGTATAAACATGTTATATGTTCACTAATGGCAGTTTGATTACCGTGATATTATATAGTTTAATTGATAAATTATTCATAAAATGAACTTTAATGATCATATTAATGCTATTCCTCATATATATTCTATGATATAATGATTAAATATTCCTCGTGGTTTTTCACTATACAAATTACAATTGCATAATACACTTATGCTCGTGTATAAAAGAAACATGATATTAATTAATATTGATAAAAGAATGATTAGACCAAACATATCATTATTTTCTTAATAATAATATTTTATTTTAAATTACAAAATTACAAAGATTTTTTATCAATATAGGAATTCGAAAATATATTATATATTTGTTATTTCTTTGATAATATTATTATAATCTATACATTTCTTAAATCTATGCATATCAGTACTAATCACCAATACTAAATACTAAATATTAAATCTTTTTTGTAAAAACTATATAAATATAAAGAAAGTTGCAATTGTAAAAAGTAAAGAACTATAAGCAAAAAAGTAAAGTGAAGAAAATTTTTGTGACACGTATAAGTACAACAAAATTTGGTCAATTATAATACTACACGATCATTCTTCTTTACATCAAATAACATTTCATATATTTAATTAAAAAAAAATTAAATAAAATAAAAAAAATTTCCGTTCAAAAAATTTGAGTACATTTGTTTTAATTATGTATTAATTATAAATTATTTATAGCAAATATATATATATATATATATATATATATATATATATACTATTCAAATTAAATATATAATCATAACTTGTGACATATTAATTAAACTTTATTTTTTTTTTTTTTAATTATTACTAAATTTTTACAATCTTGATCTTAATTCTCCTATAGTAACTTCTATAGTGATATAAAAAAAAACACAATATATATTACTTTTAATATCAAAATATTTCAATATTTAGCAACACCAGTAAAACGTACTTTTTTCCCTTGGTCATCTAAAGTCTCCATTAAGCTCGAAGTAAAACTAAATTCTGAACTGCTTTCGTCATCGCGATCTCTAAAAAATACATTAGTATTTTTAGTTCGATTTGTATAATATTAAATTATTATTAAATTATTATTAAATTATATGTTTTAATTACGTACAAAGTATCCAAACTTGTAAGACTGCCATTTAATTCTGGTATGTTGGAAGAACCTTCAATCTTTAATAATTCTAAGAAAGAATTCATCGTTGCTATGTAAATTCCTTTTAATCCAGCCACTCCTAGGTAACGGGGACTAGATAATTCGATTAAGATTCGTTCTGGATTCTTTGTTGACAAAGTATATGCCTCCTGATCGAGTTTTACGATTTCCACAGATGAAAAATGAATAATAAACAAATACGGTTTTCGAAAGGCTGGAATAAAAATATAAATACTTTTATTTATATAAAATATGATTCTTATATTTTTAACAATATTATAAATATTTTTTACCGAAAGCAAAAGGTAAATGATTCCATGTTGGATCAATATTACGAGTTCTTTGGCCATTTTCATTTACAAACATTCCAAATTCATTATAGCAAAGCAAAAGCTCTACTTTTCCAGGTACAAGAGAAACATTCAAAACACATACTGGAAAAATGCCTAATTTAGCTACTCCTGATAACGCAGCTTTAACTGAACTATCGTCTTCTTCTGGAAATTCTATAACATTACATAAATCATTAATTATATTGAAACATTAATTATATTGAATTAATTTATTAAACAATTCAATTAATTTTTATTATATACCATCGATACAATAATTTGTAAGATCGATTTGGAAAAATTTATTACATCCTACTATAAGAACATTTTGAGTAAATATAGCACAACTACATGGTTCAGATGTTTCAAGTTCACGAACTCCAATAAATTCTCCAGAACCTTCTTCAGTGTACCATTTAAGCAATCTGTATTTATAACATAAAGTTTATATTATAAAGTTTACATATAAAATATTGAAGATCATAAATAAATTAAAAATACTTACATTACGTGAGAAGTTGTTGCTGCACAAAGCATATCTTTTTCTAATTGATATAAATGGCAACTATCAGTACTAGTTAATATTGTCTTTGTATTAATTGCTGGTCTTGAGCATTCAGCCGCTACTGCATTACTTTTTAATTGTCTTAAACTACAAGATACTAATTGCCTATTTTCTCCAGCTATCATTAAAGCTATTCCCAAATGGGGATGTAAAGTTAATTGATGCACTCTCGTCACTCCACGAATTGCAGTAAGTGTTCGTGATTTAATACCACAGTACGAAAACAAACCTTCTTCAGCACCCAAGAGTAATACGTTCTCTTCAGTCAAATTTACAGCACAATTTAAATCCAACTAAAAAATATTTATATATTGTAAATAAATCATATAAGTTTTGTTTAAAAATAGAAAAAGTTACTTACTTGACTTTTTTCTAATCTTAACATGATTTCGTATTTTCTATTTTTATGAATATTATTTTGACTAGTAACAGATTTTAAAGCCTTCATCCAATTTTTCTTATCAGTCTGACTTAAAGCCATTATATCTAAACGTGATATCGGCCAACAAGTAGTCGATGAATTAGATTCTATTCTAAAGATAAATGGCATATCTGATTTTGCTGTTCCTATTATATCTGGATTGTGTACAGTATCTAATACAGTAAATCCATCTTTCTCGATCAAATCTAGACGATTTATTGGGGCCATTCCAGAAGATGGTTGGTGTTCGTAAGTGCATAAACATGTACCATCTAATCTGAGATATTTTCTTTCCCAACAAGTTCTTGAACGATCTGGTACTTTCACCCAACTTTCCATTGGCATATTATTCTTATTCTGTGTCTCACATACATCCTATTTTCAAAGATAATCATAAATTATTATAAAATATAGAATTATATAATTAAAATATTAAATGTAATACCATGTCAGCTTTATCTGGTTGATCTATAGCTAACGTTTGAACACTTCCAGATAATGATAAACTTTCGTTACTACTTCTCCAATTTTTACCAAATTGCTTAACAAAACCTCTTGGTAAACCACAAGTTGCAGAAATAGTAACAGCGCATTTTAAGTGTGTCATTACTTTACATTCGCTGCAAATGGCTGCTCGTTTTCCAAATTGGATAGATTCTAAACATGCAGAACATTTTCCAGCTCGCATTGGTAAACCAACTTCAAATCGATGTGGAATATGATGACCAATCCTTTGCGGCGATAAACGTTTAGATAATGAAGTGGTCGATGGTTCTGTAGTATAATTTATACTTTTAATATCCGGCGCTGTAGGAGACGAGGGTGCGGAGGCTGAAGAGTGCATAGTTTTCAATGCTAACAATTGATCAGTTAACGTTTTGACTTTGGCACGTTCTTTCGCCAATTGATTTTCCAATTCGCGATATCCAACCGGCATTCCAATACCATTAGGAGGTATATTCTCTTTTTGCTTAGTACCAAGTATTTTATCACACATTGTTTTCTTCTTCTTACTACACTCTTCTAATTTTAATTGCAAATAATCTATTAATTTTGTTTGTTGTTGTCTAGTGCTTTCTGCTTTTACTTCTCTTTCTTGATAAAATTGTCGCATTTCCTCTAAAATACTTTCCAATTCTGTAATTCTCATCCTAAGTTCTTGACTTTGATCTATATTATTCTGCAAATCATTCATTAATACAAAATTCGCCTCTTTCAGCTCGTGAACCTTTGTTAGATGTTGACTACTTTCTTCTTTGACTACTCTTGTTTCAGCTTTGGTAATTTCCAAAACTCGTTGCATTTCTGAAAGATCACATTCCAATTCTCCGCATTTATTTGATAACTCTTCGACTTGTGCGCTTAATTCTTGTACAAGTTTTTTATACTGATCCCTTTGAGCAATCAAACTATTTCTTTCAGTTTCTATATCACTCGTTTCTGATTCAAGTTTTTCAATATTTCGTTCTGCTTCCAGTCTTAGTGATTTTTCTTCATTTTGAGCAGAACGTGCTTCTCGAAGTTTCGCCTCGGTTGTTTCCAAATCTTTTTGTAATTTCATTTTATCTTGAATTAGTATATTTTCTCGCGTTTCATGATCGCTTGTTAATCTTTCATAATCTGTAAGTTGTTCTTCAAGTACTGTGCATGTTTCTTTCAAAAGTTCAGTATTCACTTCATAACTTTTAATCTCTTGCTCTAATTTTTCTATTTTCAACTGTAATTCATGTTTTTCTTCATTATGTCTTATAATGCTTTGTGACAAACGCTTATTTTCACCATTTAAATTATCCACCCGATCTTGGTTTAATCTTGCTTGTTTTCGCGCCGCATCCAATTCTCTGCGTAATGAAGAACTCGAAGATTGAAGTTCTTCTATTTGATGATTGATCTGAGTTAAAGCTTTTTGAGCAGAATCAGCTTGCATTTTATTTTTAGAAGATTCTTTCGTAATGTCATTTAATGATACTTTTGCGCTATCTAACTCTTTAAGTAATTTTCTCGATTTCTCTTCTTCTTCTTTTATTTTATAATCTAATTTCTCAATTAATTTTTGCTTTTCTTCTTGTAGAGTTTTAATTTTTTCTTCTGCTTTCTTTGCTTCTCTTATCGCAATTCGTTTATCTAAATTTGCATCTGATAATTCTTTTTCTTTTTTCCATAAACTAATTTGTGCTTGCTTTGCAGTTTGACGTTCTGTATTCAAATTTTCTTTCATTGTTTGAAGTTCTTGTTCTAGTTTTCCTATTTGCTCTTTCGAATGCATATCTATTTTTATTATATCATTCTTAGATATCATATCTGGACTTGGAGATATAGTTTCCATTTTAAGAGTAGCATTTTCTGCTTCTAATTTAGTAACACTCTGTTCCAAACGCCGTAATAATTCTTCTAAATTTCCAACTTTACGCAAATGTTCTTCTATAAACAAATAAAATGTTTTATTAGATATTATTTTGTATAATATATTATATTATGTATTTATACACATTATATATAAATTCTTATATAAATATATAAATATACCTTCTTTTTCAAGAGAATCTTGCAATCTTTTTTGTAAAGCAGCTTTATCTTGTGCAGCTTGTTCTAAGTTTAGAGCATGGGCTTCACTCTGTTCCAAGTTCATCATAGTTTCATTTAAATCAGACTTTATTATCTTAAATCATATTTATAATATATATATTCATTATAAGTGAAAAAAAAATTTATAAAAATAAATAATTAATTGGACTAAAATAAATAATAAATAATTATATTGGACTAAATAATATTTACATACCTGTAATTGTTGTTTCAATTGTTCATTTTCAAATTTTGACATTTCTAGCTGTTCTTGCATTGTAGTAATTATTTGTTTTGATGCCATAGCATTATCCAATTGTTTTGATCTTTCTTGTAATTGTTTTTTTAAAGCTTCTATTTCTGTATCTCTAGCTGGTATTGTAGCTTGTATACTATGTAATTGTTCTTGACAATCCTTAAGTTCATTTTGAGCTAATTCTAAAGCAACATTCAATCTTGATTGACGACAATGATTAGAATCTTGTTCATTTCTAAGTTTAGTTTCCAAATCTGTATTTTTGGCTATTTCTAAATCTAATTTTGCTCTAAGTTCAGCTATTTGATTATGTGAACGTGTAGCTATTTCCTCCAATTTAGTTTCAACACCTTGAACACTTTGTCGACTACGTTCTCTTGTTTTAGCTAATGATTCTTTATATTGCATCTGATAAAATAAAAATTATTTTAATTTTTTGTTTATATAAAAATATATGACATATAGTATTATGCTATTAACCTGAAATACTCTAAGTTTGTGTAATTCTGCATTTGCTGTTTGAAGTTCACATTCTGTTCTTTGCAATCTTGAACTCATTTCATTATTACTAGTACATAATTCCGTAATTCTTACAGTTTGTGATTCAATATGTTTATTTAACTGTGTAATTTTTTCCTTCTCTGCATTTTCCCATTTTCGTTTAGCATCTTTTATTAAACTTAAAGCTTTAGTTTCTAAATCTCTTCTTTCTTGGCGTTCTAATTCTAACATTATAAGATATTTTATATATATTAAATTATATTAATCAAAATCATTAAAATATATATAAATATATAAATTTTAAAAATTTACAAATAATAATAATAGTTATCATGGGCTAATCAAAAAGAATCCATGATCTCTTTGTTAATTGATATAGCAATATATAAATTTAACAATATTCAATTATATAAATATTCATATAGAATAAGAAACATATACAAAATAAAAAATTTTACTGACATTCATTTATTTGTTAAAATTTTTACATATAAATTGCAAATCACTTTACCTAATGTTCTTTTCATTCCACTCAATTCTGATCTTGTTGCAACTAATTCTCTTTCGAGTTGTTGCATAGTGTTATCGATGTGTTGCGACATTATTTATACAGACGCGTTACTTGAGAAAAAGCGCGAAATATTGCAATATATAAGTACATAAGTTTTTTTTTGCCTGTAACGTAACATACCATAATATATTCTCTATTTATTTTCTGCTATAAGTATAACAATTTAATTTGTAAATATAATTATCTCCTAAATTGTTATTTAAAAAATGTTTCAAATAAAATTTTTACTGTTTTAAAATAGAAGTAATTTAATGTAAACAATTTCAATATATAAATCCATAAAGGACATAAGAAATCTTTCAAATTCATTTAAATAAAGATTTAAAAATAAATATAAATATTAATAATAATCAGTTAATAACAGAATTGATCATTCTATCTAAAAACATTTAATTATTGTTAAAACATTTGCAATAAAAAATAGATCAAGAAATATCTAATTTTGTAAAAAGCTAGAGTTTAAAGTTTTTTTTTTAAATATAAAAAATTAATTTATAATTATTCATTTATAAATAGATAATCTTTAATAATATTTACTTTACGTTTGCTATAGGATTTGGTCAAAGTATTATTTAACAGCAACTAATATATTCATTTTATTTTGACTAAAATTAATATATAAAAATACAAATATAAATCAAAAATACTTAGTTTAATCGACGATATAGATCAAACTTCTATTATGTGCATATTGCACAAGCATTAAACTTTACAAAATTCCTACGATTTATAACCAGCATGAATAAAATAACACAAGTAATCATGATTTTATCAAGTATACAATCATCTTCGATTATATAACAACGTCTTTGTACCATTGTTCATCAGAAAAATAATATATTTAAAAGTATATATTTTGTTTTAACACTTTCACACTTATAACGGTTGTACACCAAACTCCATATTTGTAATTCAAAATTGTATTCAACGTTGAGAAATAATGATTCACAACAGATGGCACTGTATAATTATGGAATTATAATGCCATCTAGAATCGTAAGCAAAAAGTATTTGTTCGTCTGAAATAAAAAATATTAATTATTAGTATATAATCATAGATAAATAAACTCATTATCTTATGAAATTTGATACCTCTTATAAAATGCTATTAAAAATAATTTTTCAAATATAATAATTAATAATTTAATTAACAATTTTTACATTTCAATTTATGTATTTAAAAATATTATGTATTAATAATAATAAAATGTATTAATAATAATATTGATGAAATAAAAAGATCATTATTTCAATAGTACATAAATTCTAAATATGGGAGTATTTATAAAATAGTAGTAGTATAAAATAATCCATTTATATCAGTCACAAAAATATAAAAAATTGAATATGCTTATTGCATATGTCTAATGAATATTTAATATATATATAATATTTTTTTTACATATTTTAATATATTTTATATTTTTATTTTTACAGGAAAATAAATACAGGAATATACAATAAAATTAATTAGATAATGAAATCGTTTTTCTTAACAAAAAAAAAAGAAAAAGAATAAAGATAATTCAAAATTGTGGAATTAATATAAATGTGGAATAATATAAATATGCTGTCTCTTGAATGATAAGAAAAAGAATATAAAAAATATTTTTCAAAGGTAAGATAAGATAAAATAAGAAATAAGAATTAACGCCATCTCTTGAGTGATTTTACAAAAATGTTCTCCTATTTCTATTATTTACTAAAATAGATTATATTATATATTTTATTTGTCGCATTGTAAAAATTCTCCAATTTATTACTATTTCTGTCCTTCTTTTTACATTATATTAAGTATTAAAAATATTTAAAATATTCTTAACGCATGGTACTTAGCACCATGAAAATGAGATGATATTATCTATTTGATAATATAGCGTACTACGTAGTATATAAAATGGCGAGTAGATGGCATGGCATCATTGCATCGTATCGTTTTATCAAATAATGTGTTTCTTTATTAATCTTAATGGTTTCCTCTCTATTATTCATATCTCAATGATACCTCACATAGTTCAAGTGTTACCAGATCAAGAGTATAATGGAAAAAAATCAAATATTAGTGCGAAAGAGAGTGACATTGTCACTACTTGTCACTCATACTTAGAGAGTAACAGAAAATCAGAATATAGCAAATTCCTCTTGCGAGGGAATTTTTCTTACAACGCAAAAGCGTAGTGATTTTCTTGACAACCCTGGTAAAATATATATCTTATCTATGTTTAAATACAATTTTTTCTTTATTAGTTATGTAAATTTGTTACTTTTGTTTAATATTATAGATTATTTTAATATCAATATTAATATTATTAGTATCATTAATAAATAACTATACATACATATATAATATATATTATTCTAATTATATTCATTGTAATATAAGTTTTAAAAACAAATTTAAACTACAATCATTTTATATTATACGATCAATATGGCGGTTTTCATAAAATAGTAAATAAAAGTGGTAGATTTTGTTAAGCTTTATAATAAATTTGATTCAAAAGTGTAAATATTTTATTTTTTTTATATAATATTACTGTATGACCAAAATAGATGATAATTAAATTGTATGAAGTGAATATTTAATATTTGTGTATATTTTTTCTTAAAACTTATATTTATTTAATATTATTACACGTGTATTATATTTTGTAAAATATAAATTTAAATTCATAATATTATATTTATAATCATGTATTAAAATAAGAAATTATACTTAAGTTAATTTTATTAAATTTATTTTAAATTGTTTTTAAGATAATTTATAATAACATCTTTTATTATTTATTAATTTCCAAAAATTATTATTATAACTATTTCATAATATTCATAATATAAGATTAAAATATTTTTTTGTAATATTTATATATTTGTTGTTATTATTATTATTATTATTATTATTATTATTATTATTATTATTACTATTATTATATTTTAATTTATTATATATTTAAAATATAATTATTTATTTTAATAATACAAATATATGTAAGTACAAATATTCGTAAGAAATACAAAAAATACTTTACGAAATTTAAAATGTCTGTTTTGTTGTATTTTATTATATTAAAAAATAAATTAATATCTATTTTTATATATCGGATATAACGTATTGTTTTTTCAGATTTTAATAAAATGCGTAAATAATTGATGTTTAATTTTAAAAATCGAAGCTGATAATATTTTTAAAAAATGTTGCGTCAACGTGAATTACCAAGGGATAGAGTACTTTTTCGAATATTAAAAAATAAAAGTCCAACTGTTAGCAACATATGTGAAAAATTGGTATTTATTAACGCATAAAAATTACATATTTTATTAACACTATTCTTAAAATATATGTTCTTATGATATATATATATATATATTTTGCATTATTATTAATTAATTTTTTTGATGATCTTCAAATGAAATTTGTAAATAGTAAGATTTGTTTTATTTTTTTTATCATCTAATAAGAAATATAAATATAATAAATTGTTATTTTAGAATTACAATGTGAAAAATGTTGTCTTGTTATCAGAAGATGAACTTTGTGAACTATGGCAACATGTGAAAACTATACTATTAAAAGCACAAAAATTATATACTCAGGCATCAAATAATAAAGGCAAATATTTGAGAGTAAGATTATTTATATAAATGTTCTCTATGATTTTTTTTATATTATGCTATTATTATTATTATTGTTATTGTTATTGTTATTATTGTTATTATTATTGTGGTCTTATTATTATTATTATCATCATCATTATTATTATTATTATGAAATATATTATATTATTATTATTATTATTGAATATATTATATTTATATCATAATTTTTCAGGAACTTAATGTTATGGTTAAATTGATACATACAATAACTTCAATGGCTCTTGAAACAATTGTACAACGAATGTTTGTACCCAATATTTTATTACAAAATATAATGTTACTACATTCTGTTGTGTTACTTAATGTAAAGGATGAACAGGTTGGTATTTAATCATCATATTTTATTTTCTTGATATATTTTAAAAAACTTTTTAATTTTAACATAATCTTAATTAATTTTAAAAAACTTTTTAAGATTAAGAATGAAATATCGTATTTGTTGGAAAAATGGTGGATGTTAAATATGATATGGAAAGAAAAAGTAATAATAAATGCATTAAGATATCTTATTCAAAGTTGCAAATCTTCACTGGTAATTAATAATATTCATATTTATATATCATACATAGGTCAATAAATAATTTTAAATTAATTATATTTTTAGCAACATGTAAAACGTTTATATGAGATAAGATCTGCTATTACATTGCTAAAATGTGCAGAAGATATACAAGAACTACTTAAACTTGTTCGAGAAAAAACTGTGATGTCACTAGAAGAAGGTCGAATGTTAATATTACATTTATTTACACTTGGTGAACAATATATATTGGTATAATATAATTATATATTGAAATATTAATATTTATCATATTTAGCATTATCATAACACAATGGTTGTTTTAGGGAATACATAATAATATAAGAGTGGTATTACAAAATATTGGACATAATTATATTGCTGCATATGCAGATTTATATATAATTGCATGGTTAAATGCAACTGAAAAATTAAAAAAATTTATTGTTGAAAATTGTTTATATAATATTATTTTTCATTGCTTTCGGGCATATAGAGATTCTGCTGGAAGAGGAAAACTTGGTAAAAATCTGCTGTCACTTCTTACTGCTATACATAACAATAAACAGCAAGTAGCTAGGTCAATGATTCACAATCAATGTAAACCTTTGCTTTGGAAACATTTAAAGGTATTAAAAATATATGTATATATATATATATATAAATTTTTTTATGAAAAATAAATTAAGTTTTTATCACAGGCACCTGGTTCTTTCATTAGATGTAATGCTGTAGAAATTCTTTTTGTAACAAATTCTGTACAATATACATATGCTTCAAAAGATAGAAATAAAATTTACCTTCAAAAATGTTATAAAATAATAACTGATCTTTTAAAAGATTCAGATTTTGAAGTATGTAATGTTACTATGAATGTAAGTTAATTTATTTAAATTATTTTTAATTTTTTTAATTTTAAATATAAAATATACATATATATATATGCTTTTATATAATATTTCTATATTTTAAAAATATATATATATATTTTTAGGAACTATTTAAGATGTTAGAAAAATATTGGACTTTTGTACCAAGAAATATTATTCGAGATTGGTTAAACATTTTATTACATTATACAAAAAATGCTAATAATTCCAAAATAAGAGCAAATGTTTTTATTGGTTTAACAAGAATATTAATTAAAGAACGATCTCGTAGAATGCTCATAGATTTTCTACCAAATTTTGCAAACAGTATTTATGATGAAGATAAAGCGGTATTAGAAGCGTTAATTAAACTTCTTTGGCATGTACAAAATCAACTTGGAATACCATTTTGGAATATAATACCTTTGACTTATGTTCTCGATCGTTTAGAGGTATACAATAATAAATAAAATTTTAACTACTCTAAAGTAATTTAATTATATTTATTTTATTTATAAATTTAATTATATTATTTTTAGACTACTCAAGACATATTTTTATTACAAGAATTAATAAAACTAATTTGGTTACGTATATCATTAAATGGTACACATTGTGATAAAATAATAGATGAATTAGCATATATAGGTACAAATAATATAAATGCTATTAGAAGATTTTGTTTCCATTCTAAACTTGTTATAAGCTGGAATACATCCACTAAACTTATTGAGACTTTATTAGTTATGATAAAAGAAGAAATTAAATGTTTACCTCTAATGAAATTATTAAATAAAAATTGTAATAAAAAGATCAAAATTGATAATAAGAGAAGCAAATATATAAATGGTAATATGATGTATATAATATATTAAGTTTAAAATTAATAATTATGTTTATTTTAACAGATTCTTTGAATAATTGGAATAAAAACCTTGATAATTATAAAGATAATTATAAAGATGTACATATATATATTGATGTTATTGCTATGTTATTAATAGGAAATATTAAAAATACAAAGGAAGAAAAATTCTATAAAGAAGAGATGAATATTTTACGAGTAATTGCACATGCATTACCAGAATTTTTTAAGTATCTTAGAGTAAGAATAATTTATTTTTCCAAGATAGGAATATAAAAAAGAGATTTTCTAATAATTTTTTAATTTTTTTTTAGGAAACACCAATAAATGAATCAGTAATATTTTTATTTTCTTTAATTCCTTCGAGATTATTTTTCAATAAAATTGAAGTTATTGAAATGTTAGTACAAGAATTATGTAATCCAAATGCTCCTGATGATACTATTCTTTCAGTTATACATGTTCTCATGAAATGGAATAAAGGAGATACAATTTTGTTTGCATTAACGAATATTTTTACAGAATCTTTAAATATAAGTTTAAATAATCAGGTAAAAATAAATATATATATAATATTGTATACATACATATATATATATATATATATATATATAATGATAAAAAATAATATAATTAAATATTTACAGCATGTTATTAATAATACAGATGTATTTCAAATTAATGAAAAAGGTTTAGAATTAAGTTTACGAATTCTAAAACATTTATTACATGATGAATATCAATCAGTTTTAATGAATAAATATCATAAAGATATACTTAAATTTTGGAAAAACTTATATAGATTAAGAAGTTTTATAGAAAAAGAATTAAATAACGAATGCAATATAAAAAGTCTGATATCCAAAGATATAATTGTGCAATTTTTTAAAGAATATATATCAATGATTTCAATATTATATAAGAAAGATATATTTGAAGCATCAGATCAATTCTCAGAAATTTTATTATGGATTAGAAGGTATGAAAATTAAATATTAAATTTATTAATTTTTATGAAGATTATTGTTATTATGAACATTTCATTTATTATTAATACAGGACAATAATACCACATATATCGCAGATAGATATAAATACTATAGAAAACCATCAAACTTGTATAAATATAATAAGAAGTACTTTTGACATATCAAATTATCTATTGGAAGAATACAATAGTACTTCAAAATTATGCTGTGATATTGTACTTTTGTATTGTAGTTGTCTATCTTCAACAATTGGTATAGTTTTTATGAATAATGCATTTGATGCTATAACAATGTTATTAGATTTTAGTAAAATGGCTTATAAAAAACAAGAACCAAGTTTATTAGAAATTATTGTACCAAATTTCGCATGTGTTATGATGGTTACACTAACTAAATATGATCAAGATAAATTATTTAAATATACGAATGTAAGTAATTAATTATTTAAAAAGATATATAATACACTAACTAAATTATTAATTACAGAACTTGAAATTATTAAATGGGTTAACTGAAAAATATTTTACAATTATTAAAAATACTTTTGACAGTCAAAGTTTATATCTCTCATATATAACTATTATGTTTAATGCTGCAATCAATAGTATAAGTACAGAAATAACACATATGTTACAATGCTCATGTGTAACAGAAGAAAAAATTTTAATTACTCAATTCCCTTATTTAGCAAAAAAGATATTAAAAATTATTTTAAATAAAAGAAAATATCAAAAATTGAGTATACAAGTATTAACAAAGACAATAACAAATTATACGAAAGTAAATATATTTGCATTATGTTTAAAATCTATTACTTTAATTAAATTAATTTATGTATCAAATATTTTTCAGATTGACATGCTTTCTGCTCTGATAGTAATATATAAAATACTTAAATCAACTGATAAAACAACTATTAATAGACTTAAAAACGTGACATTAGCAGCCAAAGAGCATTACCAAAAGCAATCTTGTAATAATTGCTTTGACAGGTATTATTAAATTTTGATTTTAAAAATAATAATATATTAATCCTGAACATGAATAATATATTAACATTCACAATGATATGATTAAAAAAACTATTATTAATTTTATTTTTTCAGAAATATAAATGATGCAATGAATATAGTTATAAATGCAATATTGAAACAATAATATAACTATTTGCTGATCATATATAAATAATTGGGTCATATTATTTATTTAATATGTGATGTTTTAACTACATATATTTTTTTTATATATGTTAAATATTAAAATATTTCCTATTACTTTATTTTTTCATATTAAAAGGAGTATAAATATTTTTATATAATATAAGAGAATATTTTCATACAAAAAAAGGAAAGTATAAAATTAATAGAATTAATATCTATAAATTTAGATATTGCATGTAATTAATAAAATATGAATGCACTTTTTGTATAAATCTCACTTCCTTAAATATATAAAAATTTTTTTATACATGAAACAGATAAAAATTATGAAATTATAATTGCCATTTGCTACATAATGTACAACATAGTATTTCTATATTCATTACATTTACTTAATAATTGTTACATGTTATTTAGGCAGAAAATGTTATATTTCTCATTTGTCTAACAGCAGCTACAAGTCTAGCATTACATCCTGAACTGCTGTTTTGATAATCTTCTGGTGATAGCCTTAATAAAAGAGACATATGTTGCAGATTTTCTGATAAAGATAAACCAAGTTCTTCCAAAACATTACCAAGATAATCTACAATATTACACATATTAAAAAATAAAAAAAATATTTTATAATATTCAAATTTTTTATAAAAAAAATATCATTTTATTAGAAACATACCTATGTCAGTTGCAAGTTGCTTGCATGCTGCAGAATTTAATTGACAAATTCCTAATGTTTGATCTAGAAACATTTGACATGTTTCTTTAGTAATAATTTCTAATAAAATATCAGTAAATCCAGATTCAGTAGAACTTTGTGTATATTGTGGATCTGCAGCTTTTAAAGCTTGAGTAAGACTTGGATTTTCCCTAAGCAAAAATGGCTCTAAATGTTGTGGTAATGTCATTAAGTATTGTCCAACTTGTGTTATATATTCTTGAGGTGCAAAACTATAATCAGGTAAATCTGCACTTAAATGAATCATTTTATTGGCTTCTGTTGACCATGCTGGTGCTTTTTGTACTAGTAACAATTGTGTAAATATAGGAGCAAAAATTACTTCATATGTTGCACGATGCAAATCAGAACATAGTTTATTAATAGATTTCATTATTGGATCCAGAATTGTTTCATCTTCTATAAAAAGATTTAAATGAGTAATAATATTTCTTTTTTAAAAATTTTTATATTTTTATTAAGAAATTTTTATAAATTTATTTATAATTTTATATATTTTATATATTACCTTTTTGGAAAGATGCAGTTAAATTCTCCAATTCAGTTTGATTTGATGTATTTAAAAGTAATTTTTTATATTGAATGAAAACACTACAAGTTGTACTTTGTAGTTTATTGTTAGCTTCAATAATATCAATTATCACTGATTTTTCAAATTGTTGAATATGTCCCAAAAGATCACCTATGTATTAAAATTAAATAACTTTATTTAATTAATATTAAATTTACTTAAAAAAAAAGTTAAAAATACCTATAGTCTGCATTAAAGTCAGGCACATTTGAAATAAATTCCAATCTTCATGTTTTACTTTTTTACGCTCTAATTGTCGTATAGCAGCTTGATATTTTTCAAGATATTTATTAAAATAACTCTGTAAAAGTAAACATTTTCTTGAAGAAACAATTGAAGAAAAAATGTTTTATTTTAAAATGTTATTTATAAAATAACATACAATCAAAGATTTTAATAAACCAGGATAACCACAGCCATCTGTAAAGAGTTTACATCTTTTATTGGCTTCATTTGCATATTCCATTACTCTTGAAATGCTAAGGGAAAGAATATTGATTGTATCACTTAAATCATCTTGTGCAGAACCCATAGATTGTAGCTGATGTTCAAGTTGAGCTGTTTCATAAATATTGTATTTTACAACATATGTAACATAAGGTGCATATATTGCTTGTGCCAATGATAATAGTTTTGAGTTTTGAAATTTTCCATGTGATGATGTTTCAATTACACCTTGTAAATTTATTGCAAAATGCTTTGTAATTTGTTTAAGTTCAAGTAACAAAGATAATTGCATAGCATTTGTATGTTGTTTTAAAAATGATTCTATACATTCCGGAATGCTTGGATCCAAACTTTTCAAAAGATCAGCATATACATCAATTATGATATCAATTGAAGTATTTGGAAATACAAGATGACACCATTTTACCTTTATTAAAATCATATTATTTTAAAAAAATGATATTAGATATTTTAAAATAAAAGTTACCTGATCATTCCAACTAGATAATAATTTATCATAATAAGTATGTAACCAATAAGAAACATTTTCATCTTGAGCTAATTCAATAGTACGACGCCATTCTTGTCCTAATGATACTTTCAAACAATTATGATAATATTTAAGAAGTTGTGGTAAACGTTCTATTTTATTAAAAATATCCACGTAAACTTTAGATTGTTCTAAATATTTTAAAACAAAAATATTAGATACAAGTAATATAAAATAAGAAAGAATATAACATGATCAATATAATATACCTAAATTTGCAGCAGTAAATGCTTGAACTAATTTTGGACTAGCTATAGCTTCTAATCGATTTTTTAATCCTTCTAATTGTAATTTTTTATCCTCATAATCAATAACATTTACAAGCATAGCCAATGATTTTTGCATACTGAATAATTTATTTGCAATAGCTTCTACATCACCTGATTCAAATACCTGAAATATTAAAAATAATATAAAAATAAAATTTATAAGGATTCATTTGCTTTTAATATATGTGATATGTTATACCTCTTCAACATCATTAGCAAGTACACTCCAATTATCAGCTTCATGTAAACCTTGTTTAGCAGTTTGTAAATCTGTTTTTATTCTATCTATTTTTTCTAATGTTGCCATTGATGAAGCAGTATCTTTTTCAACCTATTTAACAAATTTTTTATAGTAATAACAGATATTATAAGATATATTATAAAAAAAAGAATTAACCACAACCTTTTCTATTTCTTGTTTAACTGCAACCATTTTCTCTCTCAAAGCTAAAGCTTCTTGTTGTAAAAACTGTGTATCTCTTAAAACCCTTGGCAAACTTGAAAGAACAGATTGACTAGTCTCTTCTAAAGCACCATTGACTTGTTGCACATATAATTGCAACTTCATTACCAAAGATGAAACAAATGCCTATTAATATAATATTTTTATTTAATTTTTTAAATAAAAAAATAGAAAGATGCAAAACATTAGGAAATATATAAAATATTTAAATCCAAATATTATAACGATTTCGTATTCGAATATTTATTTATATATAAAATCATGATTAAAAAATTTCTGAAATTTATTTTCTGTTCAATGATTATACTTTAATCTGCAACATAGTAAAAAAGAATATCATCTTTGAAAAAGACAGAATATCATTGACCGCCAATGGAAGCAATCAGTTTAGTGACTGAAAGTACTAGTGCTGCTGGAAGTCAAAAATTGTGTTGAGAAAAGAAACAGAACCCGCGCAATTGAGATTACCATAATTATATGACTTACATCTTTATTTTCTTGTGCCTCGACAGATTTAAATGTTTTATTAATCCAATCTTTGACATCGAAAGTATCTTCGGAAAATGCAGATACATCCTGAAATCAACAATTTAAGGTTAGGAACGATTTGATCTTTTACATTGAGAATTTTTTTTATAAAATACGGTAGTTTTTTTCCATATTTCAATAAAGATTCTGAACTAATGTTTTATTTTCAAAATTTTTTAATAAACGCAAATCAACAATTAATGCAAAATAATTAAAAATTCACTTTTTATTGCTTACCATGATAAATTTATGAACCGTGGTGAAATCTTAGTTTTTTTTTTTAAATTGAAAACTATAATGTATAGAGTATTATTAATGACAATATTTTTAAAAATCAAATTTATATTCTTTTATTTTTGCCGCCACATAGCATAGAAATACTTTTTCTTACGTTCACTTTACTATTGCACTTTACGTGCTGGTTTTGTGACGCCGAAACTAGATTATTATCGAACTTGATTACAAGAAAAATTAAAATATTCAATTATCAAATATTAATTATCAAATATTTTTGTATATCCCAAAAAAAACAAGTTTGCAACGTGTATAATTATCGGACAGATCAATTATAAAATATCTAATATTTTATATATCAATAATAGTTCGCAGTTCTAGGTTAACGAATTCAGTTTACTCAATTGTGAAAATGTGCAAATTTTTAAAAATATCAATTTCGATATGCGATACATTATGTGCCAATATAACAATAAAATAGGAAAAATAAAATGAGTGTTTTTTTTTTATAATTATTGTGATAAAACGACTTGTGTATCTCAAATTCCAGAGGAAATACTATAACGGAAAAGTCATTCTGGAAGATGCTGTTCATCCCTTTACAATGATCAATTTGGTTTGATTGTAACATAGGCCACTTGGATTTCGACAAACCATTTACCAGAAGATCGTAAATTGAAGAGGATAAGGGAGGGAAAATAGAAAACAGCATGTTATCGGCCATTTCCGGGCCCTTTGTTAATCGCCACGCCTCCGAAACTGCGTTTGCGCGTAACAATTTGCGCAACAGTTGGAAATTGGAATTTTGCCTCGAAATAACCTTAATCTCGACAAAAATAAGAATTGGCTAAAGAGTACTACAATCATTTAAGTCTTTTTTTTTTTACAAATGATGAATACATCGTCTAATTGAACAAAAACCTATTTTTTTTACGTTATATTATACGTTATATATTTATATTTTTTTTATGTTACACAAATTCACATGATATATTTCATATCTTATATGTATATATATATATATATATTCATCTTAAATAATATTTTTAAATTTTTTTCTTATCATATATTCGAAATACTATCTTGAAGTTTTAAGTTCACATGCTTAATAAGAAAATTATTCTTTTGCATAAAGTTGAACTTTATTACGGTCGACAATCAGACCCAATCAGTATATTAGAAGCGTATGCATTTAATGTCGCGTATAAAGTGCGTCGATCAGAAGTCCAATTTTGTAATCTTGCTGTGCATATGAATGCGTGCCGCTGATAAATTGTTTTTCAATTAGATTGTTAGACTGAGACTTTTTAAAAAAACACTTTTTAATGTATCATAAACAAACGAAAACAATTCATCTTTTACGATATTCATTTGTTTTTATGTATGTAATATTGACGTTAAAAAACAGATATTAATTACAATAATTTATTTTATTAGTATAATTTAATAATTTGTATTGGTTTGATAATTTTGTTATAATGCTATTTCTTATAAATTTAATTCTCAATGCTAATATTTGATATAAATTAACGCAAAATTAAATACAATGTCATTTTTTATAAATTGAAAAACTTATAGAGTCTTCATCCTTATACAGAAAGACCATTGTAAGTAGTAATTATTTGGTACCAGGATGATTATACGATGTAGAAAGATAAAAAGATGTCCTCGACCTTGGAATATCAACCAATCCCAAGCTTTTATTTCTTAACAGTACGGGATTGGTTAAATATTCTCCATGATATCAATTTCCAAATGTTTCTAATTAAAAAGATTTCCCAAAAAGCAAATTCCCGGTAAGTTGATAGAAGAGGTAATCGATTTTCTTGTTTCTTTTTTTTAATCTTCATTAAGCACTATTTCTTTAATGCACTGCTAACTGAAGCTTGAAAAAGTAGTTATCAATGCGTGATAACGAGATAGTGAACGGATTCATTTTTTGTATAAAAATTCAAAAAATATTTATTTAAATTACGCATTGTTTAATTATGCAATGAACAATATGTTGATTTATTATGACTGTGTGGCACAGAAAATCTATCTCTTATTGACAGAAACGTAACAATTAATCAAAGGAATGCGATGCAAGAAAAGCCACACTGACAATTTGAAATGTCCCTGTGACACACAGTTAAACGTCAAGAGCCTTTGGTATCAGCCTTTGGTATAGTGCTCATATTACATCTGGCTGCGATACATTACATTGGACCAGCCAATTTTTAATTCTGATTTCTAGATCATATATATATATATATATGATATATATATATATATATATACATATATATATATATATATATATATATATATGATATATATATATATATACACACACATACATACACATATATATTATGCTTCGATTCTTCAAGCTTTTATTCTTGTTAACATGCTCGATAAATTATTTAAAAAAATTATTTACTCCTTAGACAATTACTCACAAAATTCAGAGCGAGTATTTGTATTTAGAGTAAAAGACTCTCAATGCACGAATTTTGTAAGTGATACTGCTTGCAAAATAATTCCTTTCCAAAGCACTCTTATACGTGTGGCACTATATTTAAATTTAAAGATCTTCGTTTTGCTTTTGCTCTTTCAAAAATTTATCTTTTTCAATATTCTAGGATCAATTATAATTTTACATTCGAATATATAACTCTAACTCAAAACTTCGAAAATTTCGAAAAAAGATCAATCTTTAGTTTAGTCTCATACTTTGCAAAGTAAATGTAAATATTTCCAGATTATTCATTCATAAAATTAATAACCTTTCTTCAATTTTGATTACAATTAATTTCATTGGAGTTTTGTAATACTCATATTTTATTATATCTCATTTTTCTTTTATTATTTTACAACAAAAATTTCCATAGTAATTTCATAGAAACATATTAAATGAAAAAAATAAATATTTTCGTCATTGAAGCTCTAACTTGATGTTGGTGATACGTTGGTCACATTCATGCTGGAGCGTAGGTTTATCTTGGGACGGAAGGATGAAATTATTCAACCGGTAACGGCAGAGACTGTACCGAGGCCACGCTACACTTCTGAGAAAATAAATTCTCCCGCGCTTCTTCAGTGCCTGTAGATTCGCATAGCCACTTCCTTCGTAAATTCTGTTCCTCGAAGATCGAGTTGATTCGAATAGCCATCCTTCCCTCTGGGGACCGTAAGGGGACGAGCCTCTCTACTGCGCAATTCGCGTTGCAGAAAAAAAACGTAGAGACGTTAAAAAAGATAAAAAGGAACGAGGCGAAGGGGATATCGAATTTTTTTGCGGCCCCTCCTCGCTTTGCGCCTATATTGATTTTTAGAAATTCCTCGCGAGACGGTCGAACGCAAACGTGGAAGAGTGAGCGAGCAAGCGAAACGAACTGGGCGAAGGTACGAAGAAAAGGAGGAAAGAAGAAAAGAAACGAAGCAGCCGGAAAAGAAACGCGGTCCTCGAGCCATCGTACGTTCTAGGGCGGTGCAGCGTTGTTTTATGAAACATTTTAATGGGCAATGTCCGATACAAACTAAGAACGTAATTAACTTGGGACTTATCAAACTACGAAACATCGCATGTTTTGTGTCTTCGCGAAATGTTTAAGTGCAATAATTATCCGGGGATATTCTAGCACATTTTAACTCGAATCAAATATTTTTATTATCTTTCTGTAAGTTGATATTTTGAATATTGGTTATATATATAATTCATTTTCATAAATATTTTTTTATATTTCAAAATTTCTTTCAATGTTTCGTTCTGAATTTACAATTATTTTTATACATGGATAAGATCATTTTTTTAAAAGAATTTTAACGAATATTTGATATATGTTGTGAAACGTTAATGAAAAATGTTTGTACGTTACATGACATTTATTATAAAATTTGAAATTTGAATAAAAAAAGATAGGAAATTTCATTTTAAATTGTGAGATTTAAATTTAGAGTGAAATTGAAAAACTCATGAAACGATGAGGAAGAAAATAATAGAAAATGCAAAATATCGCAGTATTAATCGAATATATATAAATATATATATTTTCCATTATAAATAATATAATAATAATTAAAAAATATATATAAAGCAAAAACATTGTTTATAAGTGAAAAATTTAAATTTAAAAATTACATCGAATGAAATGATGAAATATATGAAATAATGATATTAAAGAGATGTATGCGTAGTTGAAAGTATTTATAAGATTCGTAAGGACGTTTACGACGTTTGTTTCTAACAGCGGGAAAATTCCCACCCGTATTAGACATAATGCGAGACGGCCCTGCTTACAGTCGAAAGCAATCGAAGGTAGTCGAAATCGTCCGAGGACAGTGGAAAATAGTGGGATGTTTCCCCTCTTTTGCTTTTGACCATCCCTCAGCCCCTACCATCGCGCGCATCCCTTCCTTTAGGCTCGATGTTTCTCTGTTTCTCTCATACTCGACGGTTCTCTCAGTCGCTTCCTCCTCCCTCTCTGTCTCGCTCTTACTGGCTGTCTCCCTCTTTCTTTCCTTCCGTCTTTGTCTATCTCTGTCTCTCCTTCTTGCTCGTTCAGCTCGTTCTTAACGTCAAACCACTTAGGGCCGCGGACCTCGGCAGTCAGTCGATCTTTCCTAGCAGCAGCATTCCGGCATTTTCCACCTGATCGCGCGCGGGCGGTCCGGTAAACGCCATTTTGTTCGTCACGTCTCCTCGTTAGAGAGGATCCTCGTGCGTAAAACGTTTGTATGTGCCGCGCACCCTTCCACGCCCCGTGCAACACCTGCATTATCAAAAACAACAAGCGAAGGCGACGCACTTTGTAACACACGCGCTGTTGTTGTGTGGTGCCGGTGGTTTACTTTGTCTGTTCCGTCAATCGACAACGAATATAGGAACGGAAAAGGACGCCGGGTGTTGTTTTTCCGTTGACGAGACCCGCACGGAACGGAGTGCGTGACCCCGCGTGGTGTTTTCTCTCTTATCTGCACGTTATTTTTCTCTTAATTACGTTAAGGGCAACGCAGCAAACTGATACATGAGAACGTGAGTACGCACTAAATACTTTCTCTATTCACGTGTATCTCAACTGTCTTTCCGTCTATCACACGCTCAAACGTTAGATCTTGTTTTTTCCTGCCTGCATGGCATCGTCTGCCATGTTAGACCGGCGTCTCTTTCTCTTTCTCCCTCCTTTTTTCTATCCCTCTCTTTTTACTCTCTCCCTTCTTGCGCCGTCCCCCTTCCTCGTGCTGCGTGTAAACGCGCTTTCTCCCACTCTTCGCGTCTCGACAGAAGCGTCGACATGAATTTTCCGATTGCAAATTTTAATGTTAATACAATGACGATAATGATGACGATGTCGATGACAGTCATAGTGTCGTTAAGAAACGACTACGACGCCGCCTGTCAACCAATCTCACGCCTTCATTGACGCGTTGTTCCTATATTTTCACTGTTTGTATAATTCATGTGTATATGTGTTATGAACATTTATACAATTGAACAGAGAACGAAAAGAGGGAAAATAAACAGAGAAGTGGCAAGAGGGGGAGAAAGAGTGAGAGAGGGAAGAAGAGGAGAAGAAAAAGGAGAAAGAGACGAAACAAGCAAGCATTCGTAGGTCGAATCAAAACGAAACGTTGTGCCCCCGAAATTCTACGCGAATGAACATGGACGATTTCTTCGATGTTTTTGTCTGTTTTCGAAGTGATACTTTTCGCGGAAGCCGTGCTTGCTTTTCAGAACAAACATAACCTTAAACGATTGGAGAATGAATATATACACATATATATATCCCAAGCTGTGTATATTATTACCTTCGAAGCATAGGCGCGGTTCTTGACACTTGGATTTGTTTCTGACGATTCAGCACGTGCACGCGCGTTCGATGCTCCAAGATAGCGCGTCAAAGTGTAACCAATCAAAATAACTGGAGTTTTGTTTATTTTGTGTGTTGGTACAAAAGCGCGGGAAGCAGAAGTTGAGTTAGGCCGCGAAATACAAGATTTTTACACGTGCTCAAAAAATATTTTGTGTTTCTGAACAGAAATTGCGTCTTTAAATTGTGAAATTTTAAATCAGAATGATTTCAACGTGACTCATCATTACGAATCAGATTATTTTCTATGAATACAGTCGCACAGTAGTCGAGGACGATTAATTCTATGCTTATCATCACACGGAAATTTTTCGTTCTCGGAAAATTTCTAATCAGTTTTGTCATTTTTGCAAATCAACTTACGAACTTTCAATTTTTATAATAATCTGATATGATGTTATGCATGATTTTTCATTTACTTTTCTTATTCTTTTTTTTTTCTTTCTTGTGACGTAGATTATCCAATACCATTATACCTTATATTCCTGCGAAATGTGATAGAATATTAAATATTTTTTACACGAACAATTATGTGCTCTACTTATCTGAAATATTGCTTACGATCGGTATGAAAAAAATTGTTATCAGAGGAAAAATTAAATCGTTATTATTTTCTTGTTTGTTGAAACGAACCTCTATATCATTTTTGGAATGATATCTCGTTTGAAATAAAGTTATCAAGGTTTGAACGAAAATTATGAAATCTTATTATGTGAGGCTTATTTTTCGTAGACTTTTTTCTTTCAGAAATTGTTATCTTATTCGTACCTTGCGTCAATGGTTCCATTGATGATGCGTCATAGCAAATTATTAAACTCTTCGAAAAAGAGGAATTACTTGACGTCATTGCAGATACCCAAAGCAGTGTATTAGTCGTAGTAATTTATGTCATCGTCGGCGCGGAAATGGGTTTTTCCAGAAATAAAGTACGAACAAACTGATCAGTTTTCGCGACACATTGGAAAATTACCGATTGACATCATGACATGATTAAACCATAGATTTTTTTTCTTTTAAGTATTTTTGAAGTTAGACACGAGGAATTGAAATCTTCGCGTTTTTAATTTTTATGAATATATTTTTTTTTTTATAAAAAATAAAACAATCATCAATTGTTTATGATATATCAAAAACATAAAACTGAATCGTTTCTGAAATTCATGAAATATTTTTATAATTATTTTAAATTTTATTATTTTTTAATATTCAAAATTACACAGTTAAAAATTTAGTAGTTCAGTTTATAATTAGCACGTTAACTATCTACGATTGAGATTAAAGGAAACCAACAAAAACTTTGCTTAGAATATTTATATTTTTTATTCCTGTTGTTTATAATAACATTCTTCTTTTTTCATCATTCCAACCTCGAGCAAAATTATCCATCTAATCTTCTTGTTTTCAACATGCTTTTAAATGAACATTTCATTTTTTTCTAATATGTAATTTGAATATTAAACGATCTATTACGTCAATCAAAAAATTAATAAAAAAAAAATTTCTTTCATGCATTGCATACTGCGTAACTTGAAAAAGAAAAAAAAATACATTGCGTTGTAATCACAATGGTAGCATTAATAATAGTTAATAAGTAGTGTTAATAATAATTAATAACAACAATGTTAATAAATGTGTCGTTGATTTAGAGATGGATCATGAAAATTCATCATAAAAAAAGTACGTGCATGCAATAAGCGATCGATCGAGAAAAGTAAGGACGATGTCGACTACTCACGCAGCTATGCGATTCCGAAGCATGCTGGCATATTATTGGTTCTGGCCGTCATAGTGCTAACGACCTCTGTCTACGTATGATACTGATCAGTTATGATGCCGCGTATCATGAAAATTCGACTATTCGGTTATTCTTATATCGCTTTTATTTACTATTGTTTTAATGATATATATAATATATCATAAGGAAATATCAAGTCTTAATTCACAAATATTTCAAATGTAAAACTGTTTCTATCTTCTAATTACTTGCAAATAACAAGTTATATATTTATTGAGGACAAATCGAATATCAGTGAAGCGGTACACAAATAAATATCAACTACGGATGCAATGTCTCAACTATTAGAGTGGGGATAGCAGTCAATATCGAAGATAAGCGTGCGAACATCTTGACTCGGCTATTTTCAATCTTTTTCTGTACTTTGAAAAATGTGTTTTCTCTCGGTTATGCGCGGCCAGCTGCGCTGCCTTGTCTCTCGTATATATATATGTGTGTGTGTGGGATAGTGACCCGTGTAAATGTTCGAACACTTGATATTTGCGACGCTTTTCGTCCCATTGGTGAAAACATTGCACCGACCACTGATAGATAATTAGCTGTATCGTTTTTGTTATCGTTTTTATTCGTTGCCAGCTCATACGCTGTTTCATGGTTATTGTTCGTGTATAAATATTAAACGAAATGTGATATACATAGTTGGTGCATGCTGCAACCCATTACGAATATTATGCGTAGGGGATTTTTGATTCTTAGTTTCAGTCATTTCAACGCGTGTGAAAATGATGCTACAAAATATTTGCGTCGTTCTTTTCCCTTTCTCCTCGTATTTTGAACTGGATTTTCTAAGTTTTGTTCTAAGGATAGCCGATAGCAAACTTCCGTCCTCGACACGTTTCGATTGTTGTTGCTATATTTTTTTTCTTTTTTTTTTTTGTATTCTTTTTTATGTTTCTAATCCCAACTCGAATAATTTATATTTTTATCGCTACCAAGATCTTTTTCCTAGTAATAAGTGATGACGAATATTAATTACCGGTTTCAGAAGTTTCAAGATTTTTTTTAGCAAGATTAAATTTTTATTTTGTTGAATATAATTTGTTGATTAAATATCGTAGAAAAAATATAAAGTTCTTAAAAATATTCTTATACTATGTTTAATTCATTAGTTTTTTTATTGAATATAAATTGATTTTATAAGTATGATAACGATTAAATTTTTTTTTTAGTTAAATTTTCTTGGATTGGATTTTCTTATTATACTAGATACTTGTATACATATTTTCTTTAATATGTTTTAATATTTTAAAAAAATATTTAATCATTTTTAAAAATAATAATTTGTGCGCGTAATGTCTTAATCATGTTTTTCTTAACTTTTTAATTCTTTAATCTTTTATTCATTCATCAAAATAAATAATAAAAGTCTCTCTTTTTTTTTATATCTTATTCGTAACGATTCGAAATGATATGAAAATATGTGTATTATACGTGTATTTAAATCTTTTTTTATATAATTTTTAATATTTTCTCCTACAAAGAATAAATTTTTAAAATGAATTTTAAGAATTTCAATGTATAAATTAACTTATATTTATATTCTTAGCATCAAATAGATATAATCAAACAGAATAAATCGAGGGTTGTTAGAAAATTGATCGTAGACGATTCGAAATGTTAAAATATCAAGCGAATGTTAATCCAAATAAAAGACTGTAAAGCGTGAGAGATGATGAAACTGAGCGAAATAGATCGAATTTCAAAACATAGTTACTGGTGTCGGTTTGGCTTTCTCTCCCTCACGGTGCGTTTGAACAAAAACTTCAAATTCCGTAGCGAGATAACGCCACGGGCAAAATTGTCAGTATGATTTGATACCAGCCAAGGCAAAACTAACGTTGGCGTGGCCACCTATGGAAAAGTCCGATAACTAACAAAAAATAAGTACGTGTGGAATCAAGAGAAATTGAACCGAATCATGGAGTCGTTCGTCAATTTATGTACGCGTGAAAGTCACTAGTGTGCGCAAGCGCGTATAGGCTACCACTAATGCTTTTTTCGCCATCGCGAAATATCCGGAGCGTTTTTCAATTTATTTCATAGATTTCTCTCTCACGCGCTTAGAAATATCATCTTACAACGTGTTACGTAATTCTACTTTTTTTCTTCTTTATTTTTTTTATCCATTATGTAAATGATACTGATCATAAAATATTTAAAAAAAAAAACTATTTGCAAAGCAAAATTTTTAATATTATTATAATAACGTTTTTATACAACATTTGAAAGAAAAACCGCGCAAACAAGAACGCGAATAAGTGTTTGAAAGATAATTAGCCTTTTTAATTTGATTTCTAGATTTTCTATAAAATTATGCGGCTTGTAGCGCGGAGCTTTCCCATGTTTAGTGGAATTCTACTTTCACACGGTGCAATTTTTTTCAAATGATACTCGTGCGTGTAGAACGAAAAGAAGAAGAGACAATTAAAAACACCAATAGGATAAAGCGTGAGGTTATAACGAAGAAGAACGAAGGTGTCGAACCATCTACTCGGAAACGTGGCTAATCTGCGGCAAAGAAAAAAGAACTCTCGGGTTGTTGCATGTCGAGGATGCGCCGTGCCGCGGAGAAATCTCTTTGATTTTCACACGTTACGTCCAAAACAATATTCAAGCGACGTTCGCACGACGCAAACCGAATTGATTTCCTCTTTTTCCCGGACCTGCTTTTCCCAAACTTTTTCATTTCTATTTTGTCCTATTTTTTTTTCATTTATATTATTGTTTATTTACCTTTCTCACTATATAACTTGTTTTCTTCCATTTTTTTTTAATTTGCAAAGATTTAAGAAATTCTCGTACACAAATTATCAAACGAAGTTTCGTCGCAAACGAAATGAAATCGAATTTCATCGTTTTTCTGATAATATAATTTTATATACATGTAGATACTAAACTTTTTGAACAACACGATCCGAGATATCGACTAACAAATAATTGAAAATTCATTTTCTTTTCTCTCTCTGTTTACCTCGTTAAATATAATTTTTCGAATAGAATTGTTTATTATGAAATCACTTTAAAAAATGAAATTATATCATATATATATAATCTACTACTAGTCCAAACATAGTAGAGAAAACTATAGTCTATTATTATAGTTTCATTAATGATTAATTTCAGCATTATTTTGCTGGATTAATAGTTAAAGTTATAAGTCAATAGAATATCTTTGTTTTTTTTTCTTTTTGCTAGATAGATTCTATTTAAAATTTTCAAAAAAAGAAAAACAAAAAAATTAACATTATTTAAAGATTTAATTTGTAAAATGTATACACGATACTAAAAAAATCATAGATTATTTTCCATTACGAAATGTTATAGATAAAAAGAAGTGGAAACTTGCTCTGTTGAAAAGTTGGTGATTCCTACAGGCGTCAAAGGAGGCCACTTTAAAATATAAAGCCCACTTCTTGAGAATAATCGTCCCATGTTCCCTATGACGCGTCATAAAGCGCGTAGTCTCATTGCTCGTTATACACGCGCTTCTTGTACTTTTCTACGGGCTTGGACAAAGAATTCTCTTCGACCTGTCGGAGAAAGAGCGGGACTTTTTGTTGGAAAAATAAGGGAATATTCGGAAAGAGAGAGAGAGGGAGAGAGAGATGGAAGGGAAAAAAGAAAAAAAAAGGAAGAAATGTCGTTAGTTATTCTGTAGCATTGTTACATTCTTTCGAAACAGTGGGTGAAGAATCGTCTACTTAAAAGTTTCGAAATTTCAACCGGGGAGTGTAAGTTCTTTCGTGAAAAGGTGAAAAGGTTTTCGGCGAAATTGGATTAATAGGAGTGCTGACTGGAGGGCAGAAAATAATTTTAAATGAAAGAGAAACTACGTTTTACCGTGTTTCTAAAGAAACTTTTTGGTTAAAAGTGATTTTAAGCCTGATTCTCGAAGCCTTGGCGGGATATCCGTCGGTTGAATCGAGTTACTATTTTACTTAAAACTACTATCAAGAGAGATGCAAATGGAATCGAAAAGCAAGTTACAGAGAATTCGAGTTTCCCATGAATACCTTGAAATAGATTCTCGGTAAAAAAAAGATAGTTTCTTTTTTATCTGTGCACGAGTGCTTATTAACGAAGAGTCGAAGAATCCCTTCTTATACATTTTTTTTTTTTTATATCGAGAGGAAAGGAACAGTCGACGATTCGCACAATTTCTAAGAAAGGAATAAAAAAAAGGAGCGACCCTCGAGCACAAAGGTGTTTTTCCCTGAAAGTAACCACTTCACAGTCGGTCTGGTGGATTATAAAACTTGAAAAAACCGCGAGTTAGTATTGCGTGTCCTTGTAAACAATAAAACCGCGCTATCGAAAGAAAGTACTGACGCTTCTTTCAACCCTTAAAGGCTGATATTTCTTAGCGGTGGATTATGCTACAGTGACGTGTAATATCATATCATCCCAAGTCGTAGTCGTAATAAATAATGCAAACGAAATACTGGCACGCGTTCTTATGGTGAAGGCCTTTTGTTTTTTTTTTTTTTTTTTTACAGATAGATAGCATAATAATTCTTTCTACTCGTAAGAGTCGACTTTTAAGTAGGTTGCATGTAAAAATGAAGCATTACAACTATCTAATGGAATCGAGACCAACGATGTGAAATAGAGCAAATATTAATATCTATATAAAAATATTCAAGTTTTAATGTTATCTATTGTAACAAGTATTCCCAGACCAAATTATACTGAAGATATGAAAAAAAATATTGAAATCTTGAGAGATTTCACTTCCTTAAAAAGGTTTCCCGCCATGATACGTGCCTCGAGGTAAGTCTCATCGTTACAGCTGAACGATGCGATTTTTTTTTTTTTTGATCCAGTCGATTCATCAAATATTTGATACAAATACCTCATTTTATTCTCGAAGATAACGAGTGATGAGAAACGCTATATCGAGATATTACCGATCATTCGAAATACCACGCGATTTATTAAGAATTGAAGAAGAGAAAGTGATGATATTAGCCTCGCCTGGCGTCCATTATAAAACGAAGGAAAAAGTGTTAATTTAAAGAAAAAAGGAAAAGATGGAATAATCAAGAGTGACGTTTAAATTTGCGATGACTCTCGCATAAGCTTAGGGATCGACTCGACACGGTGGCAAGGGTATCTCGTTAGAACGTTTGACGATATAATTACAAAGGATCGATAATAAGAAACGCGATCAGCTTCCTGTCGTGAGTCGGACGGCTTTTGCACCGAGATGCCACGGCACATTAACCGAGGAGCTTGTGTCGCGTTATTAAACAGAAGCAGAAGATCCTCCTTAAGCATGGTTTTTCCGCGTAAAGTACCGTTGATAATGAAACAGATCTTGAAGGGGTTATTGTACGGCTGGATGGATATGGCGGTGATACGAAGGGAGGGAAAGAGAGAACTGATTGCCGCGATTTTTTTTTTCTTTGCTTTTCGAAAAAACGTAAAATATAATAAAAAGAAAAAATTTTGAAATAATATTAGATACAGTTTATGGTGTTAAATATTCGAATTAATTCGATTTCGTATCTTTTAAAAAAGATACAAATCTATTATCTAATATATATATATAATTGTCTAATTAGATTATTAATCTTATTTATTGTGATAAATGAATTGAGATTTTTAGATTCGTAAAAACTAGATTTCGTGAAAATGTTTATTTATTTTTTTTCTTTTTCTCTATTTATCTGTCAACAACTTGAAATTTTAACGAATATCGATCTCTAGAATTCTTTCAAGTGATTGCGAGATTTATAATTAATAACTTTTTTTTTTTTATTTTGTAAACGAACGCAAACGTATCATAACAAATTGATAAAATCGTACCAATTAGATAAAATGAATTTAAATTTAGACATTAGATTTCAATTATTGATCGATCAAATAAAAATTAATATCGCTATAATAATATTCACGAGAATTATTTATACAAAATTACATATTCATTACGTACATTTCGAGAGTTTCGAATCACAAAAATGGTAAAAAGAATCGTCGAATATTAAAAAATTTGAAAGGGTTCCGAGAGACCTATCTTTACTAGCCATTCATTGCGAAACAGTCTCTATCATTCAACGAAGATAAGGTTCATAAAATTATTTCTTTAAAATTACTACAAGAAAATATTTAAATTTAGAATATATCTAGAGCAAACTAGCAAAACTAGTATTGCGAAACTCTTTTGCATCAAATATTTTTATTTCTCGTTCTTATCTACATATAAAAGAGGAATGTACGAAGATTAAATTAAAGCCAAGTTTAAATCGTTTGATACATTAATTTAAAAAAAAAAAAAACAATTTGTATATCACATTACCATTTCCTTTCCCACAATTTCTCTCAACATTTTCAAAATATTAATTTTCAGATATTCGTAGTATCTTTCGAAAACAAGATTTAGCTCGATCGTCTTTGTTAAACGTTTCGCGCATGGAGACAATAACGGATGGAGAAGAAGAAAAAAAAAAAATTAATTTCCTAGAAGGGAAACAAGCTCCAAAAAGCTACGGGTTGTACATATTTCAGGTGGCTGCTCGAGTCGCAGTCAATGGAAACGTCCATCGGCGAACGTTCCGCCTTAATTAAACCGCTCGATGGATACGGTGTGTTTCGCAGTGTTTCGTGTCGTTGTAAACGCGTGTATCGCGACTTTTATCGCGAGTCGAAATTGAAACGACACCGCGCGCGATTATACGCGGTAAATTGAATCCCGCGATCTCGGGATTTTTCGAAAACAGAAGCGCGGAATCGACAGGTGCTCGCATTCGCTCCCCAAATGAATTCCATGGCGAGCGATAAATACGTCGATCGTCGTGATTTCGCGCTCCATTTTATTTATTTGTTTATTTGAACGAGTGAAAAAGAGCCTCGGGGTTACAAAAAAAAAAAAAAAAAGGACTACTACGGTATAAAATGCTGCGACCTGATGAAACCATTCTCGCGCGTTAACCAGAAAATAATAACGATATCTCTTCGCCGTGTAAATTTGATCTAACGTTATTCATCGAAATTTCACGTATTCTCAATAACAATTTCTAACGGATAATGATAAATTTAAAAACGGGACGTAAGGACATTCATTTTTACCATTGCAATTTGGTTATCTGTTTGTTCTTGGCAGTATCTTGGAAGAAAGAAACATAACCTATAACTTGCAACTTAATGATTCGGTAATATTAGTCGATGAACTGTTGCTATCTGTTTTTATTTGCCTTTCATCTTTTTTCACAAGTGTTGGGATAACGAAAGTTGAACAATGAAACAAAATCTTGAAAGAAAGACCTAACCTATATAATAACAACTCGTCGATTCGCCAATATTTGTCAGCCGATGAACATGTAAGTACGAGGAAAGGTTTGTTTATCTCTTTCGACGGGGAAGAACATTTTACGAAAAGTAATACTCGGATGTCGCGGATTTTCGATCTTAAAACGACATCGACACCCCGGCTGGAACAATTTTCTTCTTTTTCCCCTGTTCGAGGCAGCCCGCGAGCTGGCCTCGCTAAAAGCAAAACTTTTCCCATTTAACTGGTACCACCTCTCACCGGCTCGTGAGAGGAAGGTAATGCCGTAAGATTTATAGAAAACCGTGCCGAGGCTGATTTTTCGAGATAATAACTTCTCTCGGCCGCCCCTGTTTGCCAATCGCCACGCAGACGTTCTCCTTCGTCGGTCGGTTAAGCCGGTTGAAAATCGGACTTGGAAAAAATTTTTAAACGTTGTTTTATCTCGGCAGGAAAACAAGAAAAAAGAAAAAGGGAAAAGCGAGCAGCTTTCGAACAGTTAGGAATGGGGGAGGGGGAGATAGACATCTTTCTTCCCTCCGTCTCGAGCTTTTCCAAACTTTTCCCTAGTTGGTTACTTTTTCTCGAGAGAACTGCGTCTCGCCTGGAACAGCGAAACTCGATCCGATACCCATCGCAGCTGGTCAAATGCAAAATTTCATTCGAGCTCCTCGAAAATTCTCGGACGGTATTATCCACTCCCCGTGAAATTTCCCCAATTAGAAATGATATTCCCAATTCAGAAATAACTGCTAATAATTATGCAGCCAAGAGGGAAAAATATGCTTAGACGAAAGAACAGAAGAAATAAGAGTCTGGCCGCCCGTATTAAAACGGGGAGGGAACGATCCGCGAAATAACTTTTATTACTGAATCAAGTATGAGAAAAGTTGATAATCCTGAGTAAACTGAGGGTTAAGGGTTGCGTTTCGTCGTTGCGGGATGGAGGAGGGAGGGGAGGCCGGGCGGGGAGGGAGTGGGGGGGCGAAGTGAAAGAAGAGAAGAGTGGAGAGAATAAAATACGCGGGGGCAGTGTTTGTGCGTGCGGGGTAAAAAGCCACGGAGGGGGTGGATGTCGCGAGAATAGCGAGGTTGCGAGGGAAGACAGGGGTTGCATAGGCTTCGATGGCTAAGGGACGTATACAAAAGTATGATAAAGGGGTTGGAGTTGGTGGGGTGGCTCGCGGAAGGGGGTAGGTTCTCGGCGGAGGGAGGGCGGGTGGTGGGGGTAGGTAGCGGCGGCGGTGCGATGGGGGCAGCCCGGTGACGGCGCTAGGTGGTGGAAGTGGAGGAAAAGGGATTGTTTGAGAGCATCGACGACCAGACGGGGCCACTTGCCTCCGTTCGACACCCTCTTACGCGCCTACCGCCCCGCCCCGCCTCGCTCTCCCCTGACGTCACGGACCAGCACACTTTTAAACGAATAATGCAAATTGATTTTGCGATTGTCGTCGCCGTCTCTACGCGCCTAGATGCCGAGCACCGATGTCGCGTTGAAAGACACCCTTTGTTCCACCCGTCCGGAGAAAACTTGCGTCTCCCGTCTGAATGAATATATGTCTACGGCTAACGAAATCGAAAGGAAAGGGGAGAAAGAAAGAAAGAAAGAAAGAAAGAAAAATCGTGCCCCCTCCATATATTTTTTGCAAATTGATTTTGCGATCGGCGCCTAGATGCCGAGCATCGATTGAAAGACGCCCCTACTCGAGAAGGAAACTTCGGGAATCGTGATTTTGCGATAAATTCTGGAGAAAATTTGCGTCTCCGGCTAACGAAATCTTCGAAAAAGAAAAAAAAAACTTCCCGCCTTTTCGTTATATCCCTTCGTTGTATCGCGTTGGAAATTTTCCGTCGAATCAAAATCGTGAATTCTTTTATCTTGGCTCGACCGTATGGAGAGGAATAGTAAAACGATATCGATCGAGTGTAAAGATAAAGGAATATTATTATATGCTTTGAAAAGTATGTATTTGTTAATGGCAAAGGGAAAATTTTATAATGTATCAGGTTTTAAAAATGCCAGGAAGATCCGACTTTACTTTGTGATTATATTATATTAATGACGGAATTAGTAGATTTTTTTTTTTTTTTTTTTTTTTTTTTTTTATTATTATTATTTTCATTTTCTTATATAATATAGAAACGAATAACGATACGTACCATAATACGTACCATAATAATAATCGAGTGTACACGGTTACATAAGAAATATCGTTTTTTTTTTTTTTTTTCCTTTTTTTTAATATGTATATCTTCGTTAATGGTATAGCGGATTTTAAAATTTACAAATATGTAAATAACTTTTCAAGAAACATTCTTTACTTATTTCCCGACAATTCCATTGTTGAACCTGTTCCATGTATATTTGCAATTCCAATATTTCTTGCGCGTAACAAATACAATCATCTTTACACGCTTGTGCAGTATTACTTGCAATACTGAGTTCTTAAATATCAGCGTGATATTTGTTGATAGATCAACCTGATGCGGCATCGTGCAATTTGTTTACTGAACTCGAGGAAGTTTATTCTTTTTCCTATTCATCAAATTTATAAAATAGATAATTTTTTTCTTTCTGAGTTAAATTCTGAGTGGATTTTAGACTCGTTGTTTTTATTAGGATCATTAGAATAAATAAAAAATATTGTGCACTTGCATATTGCGAATTAAATGATTTCTGCGAATTGAACTTGAATGAAGAAAGAGGAAATAATGTTCGACGCGTTTGAAACTCATTTCGAGCTTCCATTTCCAAAAGTTAAATATGGAAATAACGAGGGCACGTTCAAGAAGGCAATCCGTCCAATCAAGATCTACCTTCGAATAAAACGAAAAATACTCGTGAAAAGGTTAAGGGACTCTAATGATGCGAATTGACATCATATCTGAACACACGTGACGATATCTTCGATCGATCGTTCAGCTAACTCGTTCACAGATTGGATGGATTCGACGAAGAGTGCGAAATCGAAAAGACTCGTCGAGGCGCCATTATCTTCTCGTGTCGCGTCAAAATTAAAATTTATATGGTGTAGGACTAAATGGAGCGATGCATCACTTCGAATTCGTGCGACGATGAGCAAAAAGAGCGAATGAACAACGTGGAAGAATCTCTGTCTGCAAAGTCTGAGGGTACAGGCAATGGGAATTTTGAAAATACCACGAGATCATTGCCTCTGATATGTCTTACGATGATTCTAATTGTAATTGATGTGTAAAACAAAAAGCAAATTAAAGCGAATTGCTTCTACAAGATTTCCATTCAATTTTTAAAATATACTTTACATATAATGAAAGGAAGCTGGAGTGACGTGGTAATAATTGTATTAGACGGTATACTCTATACAGGATGTACAGATGCATGGTGATATAACCGCCTTAAAAAAGATTAAAAAAGATTTTTTCAAATTATTTGTTTTTAAAAATATTTTTAAAAGAAAAGAAATCATTGAATAAAAATGAATTTTTATTGAATGGAAGAAGATGATTAAATTTTGAACATTTTCAAGAAATGTGATTAAAAAATGTTAATTTTTAATTGTTCTGCCATTGTAATAAATAATGGTTATTATTTATATAGCCGGTATAAATCATTTTCTTGATTATTGGCAGCAAAAAAAAAAATTTTTTCAATTACTTGCAATCATCGTGAATTTTTATTGACATCATTAATATTAATATCGATAACATAAAATTAGATATACAACTTATATATATAACTCGTTGATAACTAGGTAATTTTTCACCAACTCGACTAAGCAGTTGGCAATAACGTTAACTAGATAAGTTTCAATCCTCTGGTAATCTAGTTACTTTTGATCCAATTATAAGATTTCGTAAATTTCGTGGAGATAAATATATGATCTTCAAAGTACGAATCGAGGATATAATAGCTGATAAATCCAAACTTATTTAATTTTCATTATTTTTAATGACGTCGATGGTTCAAAAATAATTCACTCATATATATTTTTAAAAGTATTGGAACGCAATTATACTCGACATTGACATTAATATTGTAATCTTAAAACTTGAAGCACCGAGAAAGCATTCTATTCTTCAATTTTCTATTTTCTCACCGGTGTTGCGATTTAAAAGAACAAAATTGTTGATCGACTCATAAATAAAAATCATAATCCAACTTACACGTTGTACGTATACACGAATATAAATTCGATAGTCAAAATACTCTTATACGCAAAATACTCGTTCAGAAGTCAATTTGGCAGAAGATTGGTGCACTTAGGCGCGCGTTTCGTCGGAAACATTTTCATCGAACGTATGAATTTCAAAATATTGCACGCATTGCGTTCAACAAAATTGAAAACGAGATCGACCATGTCGAGGATCATAAAGGGTGGGAAAAAGACTTTACGAAATGACGCTGCAACAAGTGTCATCGAGCGGTCTCGTACGATGATCACCGTAAGTGAAACTAAATTATCCGCATTCGTTTCGAGCACGCGTCGATCTACGAACGTTAATTATTTAAGAATCGTTTCGTGTCTATTCAAAAAAACGCACGACACGTATAATTCACGTTTCATAGAATCAGTTATTTCAAGAAAAAAAATAGATCATTCGAAATTTTACAGGATCGTTCTTTTTCGAAAGAAAAAAATAATTTCTTCGTTCATCCGTAACATCTAAGTATCAACTACAATGCTCGAAATGCTTGTACCGAAATACTTATCCAAATCTTCGTCTCGTATCGTAAAACTCGAATCCGAACGTTACACGAAACTGAAATGCGCGCTCTCGTGTTCGGTGAAAAGATATATCCCTTTATAATTATTACACACCATGTGTCTCCCGTTCCCATCCATCGTTAAAAGGCCACCCTTCCCTCGTTTCGCAATTCCGAGAACGATGGCTGGTTCAGTTTCCCCCGATCCCTTTAGAATTTCAAGTATGCAATAATTTAATCCTTCGCCGTTCCTTTATTTCCGGCGCGGCAGAATAGAAAGGTTAAATAGATTAATTGCTTAGGTCGGATCGATCGAGTATGACAGGGGTGGCTCTTTCTCCTCCCCTCCCTGCCTCCCTCCCTCTCCTCCCTCCCCCTTTATTCCTTTTTTCCTGCGCCTGGAAATTGCTATCGCTTTGAGAATTAAACCTGGACTCGGTTCACTCGCTGCGAACGAACAAAGGGAGTGGGAGTGGAAAGGCGGAAAGACGAGGGAAGAAGGCGGGAGGGGGCCGAGAAGGGGGAGGGAGAGAAGGCGGTAGGATGCTGAGGGGGGCGAGTGGGGGAAAGCCATAACGATGATGCTCGTTATTCGAAAAAAGAAAGAAGAAAATATATCGCTGCCGAGGACTGTGATGAACGAGAAAGCAGAAGGCCGCCTGATATCGTTTTTTCGCTTTAATAAATCCCCCTCCCTCCTCCGGATTGCCGTGCACTTTTTACCTCCACGGTTTTATTTCCTGATGGTTTTTGAACGGCGGGGGATACACCGAAACCGACGTAGTCATATCCATCGAGTCGCATTGCAGAGTCGTCGTCGTCGTCGTCGTCGTCGTCGTAAGAAAGGAGCTGCCTCCTAATCAAAATTCCTTTCCGTAACGCGATAAGATACGTCGCGCCGTTTGGTAAACGCGTCCTGTCCAACGAAATGGAACGCCACCGGTAGGTTCCTCGCGTATTACGTCGTCGCGTTTTATCGGAAGCTTCGAAAAGATCGTCGAGCTCTTTGTTTCTCTAATCGTCTCTCGTTATTCCTTTTTTTCTCTCTTTCTTTTTTTTTTTCGCAAAAGCTTTCTGTAGCGTGTATTTTAACGCTTTGTGGTTTGCCTCTGCAATCTCTTTTTTTTCTTTATTCATTTTTTTTTTTTTTTTTTTTTTTTTAATGTACACGAGATAATCTACTAATGCTTATGATAACGATGCAAAAGCGTCACTAGCGAATTAGTTCCCCATGAAAGAGCAAGCTAAATAAAGCCGAAGAAGAGGGAAACGGTCTGCTTGCTTAATTGGACAGAATAGTCTTTACGTAACTCCCCCTGTGGAAGTGAAAACTGGAAAGACATAGGTACTGCGATCCTCCAACTTTTGTGTTGATAACGAAAACAGCGTTTAAATCGATCGATCGACGGTTATACGTGGCCTATGTAGTTTCCCTTGTCTCCCTTCCATACTTCTTGTAGGGCTTCTGACTGTAGCGCACGAAAGTCAGAAGCGAGACAACCGCGATGAAATACAATCCCGAGGAGAGGAGCTTCTTTCCTGTATACTTCCATCCGGAAGTCACGCGCGCACCAGGCAATGGGATACGACCGATCCACCAATGTTTCCAAGCTTTGACAATTGACTTGCTCACCTCTCTGTCAGAGTCGAAACGAATTTTGTATTTGCATGTAGCGCGTAAACGTATTTGAAGAACGTTTTAGTAGATACATTCCAAGCGTTTATTCAAAAGATATACAATATAAAAAATGTTTGATACAAAATATCAAATGGAAGAGCGAAGCGAAAGATGTTGGATTTGGATGTAAAAGACGGGCTAATCCGCGAGTGGAAAAAAATGGACAAGAATTGTACGTGTAGTAGTAAAGCACGAGGTATAAGGTTACAGACCAGCGTGCAGAGTTACATGGGCCACGCAACCTATACAGATCGCGCCATTCGTGTAATACGAAACTGCGAGTAGTTTCTCTACACGAGCTCGTGACGATTAATCGTGGTCACGCACACCACACCTACCTATCGATGATTAACGACCGGACAATTAGTCGATCGTATACTTGTTTATGACCTGAAAATTAGTTGTACACGTCTTATCGACGCGATCATTCGCGTCGATGATTCGATAATTATCGAGGCTCGTGGAATTCCACACATATCTCCGCCCTCCGTGTTCCTCTCCGTGTTCACCCTCCCCCTCGTTGCAGACCTCTCGAAACGAAGAATCGATCCGCCGTTCGCGTCTCTCGGTTTGCTCCCCCTGAAAAAAGGAGAGGCAGAAGAATCGAAGAAAAAAAAAAGAAAAAAAGAAAAACGAAAGAGGAAGAGTGGAGCGGACGGAGTAGTAGGAGGAAGAACCGTCGTAGGAGAGACGGGTGTCGGGTGTGGAGTTTGGGATAGACAAGGAGAGAGAGAGAGAGAGAGGGAGAGAGAGTGGTGGGTAGAGCGAACGAGAGAGTGAGAAAGTGATAGCACGTAGTACTCCTTCGAGCCAGCGCAAGATGGATTTCCGCGAAGTTCGAGCGGGCCTTAACTCGCGAAAAATGTCAAAGTGAGTAGAAGAATAGGTGGCTGGCAGGAGCAGCAGAGAGAAGGGAAGAGTGAAAAGGGTGACTGGTAGGTGAGGTAAAGGGGCGTAAAACGAAGCATCGTCGTCGTCGTCCTCGTCGTCGTCGTCGTCGTCGTCGTCTTCTTCGTCATCTTCGTCGTCCTCGTCGTCGCTACCGCCACCACCACCACTATCACCACCACCACCACCAGCACCACCACTACCACCATCGCCGCCGCCGCCGCCACCACCATCACATCTACGCGCGTCCGTTGTCCGCCGTTCGCGATATATACGTGTATCCGCGTGCTTAAGATCCAAAAGCGCGGTTGTCGAGGAGATGAGGGGAGGGGAGATAGTCTCGTGGGGAAGAAGGCCGCGCAGGAGGAGAAAGAGAGAATTGCATGACGGAGGGACAGAGAGTTGTGGAGGGGATGATTGTCAAAACAGGGCTGCAAGACGCTACGAAAAATGTTCGTATTTATGGCACTATTTCCGCCGCTTCGAACCCCCTCCTCCCCCCCAACCTCCGCCCTGGATCATCCACCTCCTCCGTGCCTAGTCTTGTCTCGCCTCCTCGCGAAATCCTCTTCCCTCTTTCTTTTTTACTTCCTCCTGCCGCCCGTTTTCCAGAATGCGCGCGGCCGTTCTTACTTTTCTTGCTTTTCTCTTCTCCTCTCTCTTCTTCGCGGAGTAACCCCACCACGCGTCTTCCCGCGCCTCGCTTCCCCTTCCCCCATGTCTTTCTATGTCGTTTACTCTACCCTACCTTCAGCCTCGATCCCTACTCCAAACAACCTCTCCCCACTATTGAGCATCGACTCGCCGGCGGGAGTTCCCCCCACTTTTGCGGCGCCACTTTAATGTTACATTAATAAAAAGCAACAATCAATATCTTCCCCGTAAAAAATTTTAATCTATAACAGAGAGAATTCCGGCCCCTCCCGCCGACTCCTACCACCGACCTCTCGCGTTCTTCCTCGCGCGCGCTCTCTTTCTCTCGTCCTCCCTCGTTCTCCCTTGCTCTTTCGAATTCTCTCGCTCTCCTCTGCCTCCCGCCCTCTTGAGAAAAGCGCTCGGCTACGAACCGTGCCGAGTTCACAGTATCGTATCCAGCCTGTACGGGTACCCTGTTGTCAGAGTCAACGACGCGCGAAGTGCGTGTTGTCATTTCACTTTTCACACCGGCAAGTAAAGGATTGCGCGCGCGAACCGCCCTTCGTCGTGTTGTTGCACGTGCCCTTTTCTCGCGCCCTTTCGAGCGCGCTCGCCCTCCGCGCCATCCATCCATGTTTCTATCGTACGTTTCTTTTTTTCGTCGCTTGCAAGTTAGACTCATCTTTGCTTTTTGTTTTTCTTCGTTTTAATCTCTCTCGCTCTCTCGCTCTTTCGATCATTATTTGTTCTCTTTCTCTCTCTCTCTCCCTCCCTCTCTCCCTCTCTTTTTCTTCTTTCTCCTTTTCTCTATATCCGCTCTGTCTTTTCCCCTCTTTCTCTCTGTATATCTGTCCGACTCGCTCGCACTCGAGTGATATACACGCGATATTCGTTGGGGAGAATAGGGAGCGGAGAAGGGGACAGTTGTGCGTATGCGTATACGTACACACACTTAACATACGGAAGTCGAAAATGTGACGAGTTGGTGTAGAGACGTGCGTGTATCGTTGCAAATATATACGTGTATTAGGAAAAACATGCTTGCAGCTTCTCCTTTCAGCGATCTCACGTATTCGGGCGCGACCGCTAGGAGGGGAAAAAATACGTAACATAGACGAGAGAATGAATAGGGAGCATTGTTGGTATCGTTTCTCGTGTATTGAACTCTCTGCATCGAAGTTTGCATCGGTGGCGCAATAAAATTTACGTCGACGGGAAGTTAACGTGACATCTATGTGTCGCATCTGTATTAAGTACGCGAAGTATTGGACATAAATTATTCCTAACAAATCTACTTAAATTTCGACGAGCCAGTGAGTGTGAGAATTGTTCGATGGTCTCGTAACGAACGCTGACCTTTGTTATCGCGCTCGACGAATTGTTTTTCCGCAAAAGTTCACTCGAATATTTATCTCGTGCGAGTGGTCGTGCGATCAAAAGGAATACGAGTGGAATAAAATTCAAAATAGCACGGTTAAATTTCTTGTTATTCTGATTTTGCGTTCATACGTAACCACGATCGGGGATATGACTTCTCTCGATTTAAATTTTTTCTTTCCGGACAAAAGGGTACAGGAGTAGTGGCGCGAGCGAGCGAGCGAGCGAGAGAAAGAGAAAGAGAAGGAGAAAAAGAAAGAGAAAGAGAGAAATCGCGCTCGGCGAAAAAGACGAAGAGAAAACGGAGAGAGAAAGAGGAAGAGTAAGACGGATAACACGAAAGAGACAGAGTGGGAAAGGGAGGGAGAAACAGCGGTCTCGCGCATCTCTGCGCGCGACGAAGGCAACTGAGCTTCTTCGGACCTCAAGAGACTATAGTCGACTATTTTAACTTGAACACTATGTTTTGTAGCGTATCTTACCGCTGACTTGGCGGAAACCGTGTATTGTTATCTCTAATTTTTCTTCCTGCGCACCTCCTCATTGTGAAATTCATTGATATCGTTGGAAACCTTTTCGACCATATTATCTTGAATTCGTATTCGTCAATTTTTACGCGAGATCGAGTGTAATCGAATGTCGCCGTTCGATCCGCGATCGCGTTCGGACCTGTGGTCACAGATCCGCGAATAACTATCAAAACATCGAATTTTTTTCGCGCGTGTTTTCGTAGAAAGTTTCCAAGTTGTGCCAAGTGTGTCGAGACAGAGCCGTTAGAGTTCGAATCAAATTTGTGCCGCGTGACATCAACGATAAGTGATTCCCGTTTCGGACCCAAGATTCAACAATTATGAATCTTCGCATCATATTAACGAATGTGTCGCGCAGCTTTAACAAGTGACTTCGTCCAATCGTCGACGAAAAAACGTACGTAAAAATATTTATTTTTAGCCTTTTTCTTCGTGAAAATCGAGACAAAATAAATATGTATATATATATGTATATATATATATATATATATATTTTTTAATATCGCGAGCTATAAAACAACATTTCTTACGATCGGTATTTTGACCTCTCACGGCCGGAACGTATCCATGGATGTTCAAAGGAAACGCGAATTCCTTAACAGGATGACATTGCATCGGGATCTCTCGCCCCTGGCCGTGCAACGCGTAGGTCAGGTTAGAAACCTGTGCGAACGTTTCCGCGACGCATGTTGCTCTTGTGTGCGCGTCGCACGATAGACAGAGAGCATGCTATTGAGGTAACGAAGCAGAAAGATCGAAACAGAACCACGAACAACACAACAAGCGAGAGGGAGAGATATAACTACGGTTAATAGAAAAAGAAAGAGGATAAAGCACGAGAGTGAGAAAGGAAAGAGAGCACGCGGCATGGTTGTAGCGTGGTAGCGTTGAATTCGTACGGGTGACTGAATGGAATGAGTCGTCTGTGGTTGTGCGGGGAAGGGTGAGGGTCGGACCAATAGAGTCGGGAGTTTCGTCAGAGCCGCGAAAGGAGGGGAAGTGGCGTTGTTGGTAGGGGGGAGCTGACGGACTTACACACGTGCGTTCGAACATACGCTACGCGTACGCTCGTTGCGTTCGCACAAAACTTATACGGTTGTACTCTGCCAATCCTGTCTAGTAATGGAATTGATTTAACGATAGTTACACGATTTTCGATCGATTCACGATATCGAGCTCCATTTGTTTCAGTCGATGAATTATCCAATAATTAATAAGACGAATCGTTAATAATTTTTGCTCGCATGTGTTATATTTTTATAAATTACATATAGCACCAAGTGCAATTACAAGTCCGTGTATAAAAATGATATATAAAAAACAAAAAAAAAATAATATTGGATCGCAATAATATTCGTATTTGTCACTCAAATAGGACTGATGTCAAAGTTCATTCAGTAGTATCAGTAGCGCCTGGGAGAGCGTCATTTCCATTGCTTGTCCCGTGTGGTACGTAACCTATACGCTCACACATACGCTCGCACATATGTATACAACTCGTTTATTCTGTCTCTCCATGCGTAGTACGTGCGAGTGTTGGAAAACCAGCTGTGCGAATCGATTGGTAGAGGATTCGATTTTTCTCTTTCCCATCGATGCTGCGGATTGATAAGTAGTCACGTGATCAGATTTATTCAAAGGATTTACTGGGGAACATTCGTTACGTTGATTTCGATGCAATTTCGACGCGATTTCGATGCGTTTATATACGCGAACATGAAATTAAGAGATGATTTTTGTTTATTGCAAAATTCAAACTTCACTGTAACAAAACTTTTTGACAAACGTTTTACGATTCTTTGTTACTCAAAATTTACGAATTCTATAAAAATGTCTATAAAAATTTTGCGAAATGATTATCTATATATATATTAAGATTTAGTGATTAACAATCTTTTTAATTTTTTCTACTTTAATCATAGATTAATATTTATGTACTATACGCTTATCGTAAAATATAGCGATTAAAACATTTTATGCATAATAAATTAAAGTATTTTTTTTCACAAGCTTAATTGTAATTGTTAATAATGAATAAATAAAAAATAGAATGAATAATAATAGTCAGATAAAATTATAATATGTTAATTATTTAAAAACTCGCAATTTTTTCATATCGATCAATTTTTTTGCTCGGAAAAATCATGTAATGCTTTTTATGTAAATTACCGAACAGAATATGCCTGGTCATTGCATTATACACAACAGGAGTTTACGAGCAGTTAACGATAATCATGTACGATTGGAAAAATATAGCTACAAATAAAAACGGGTACGGAATATATTCATAGCGATTTTAAAGTTTGTTCAACTTTAAAAAAGAAACATTGTTTTTAAGTAAAATTTGTTCTCCGTCCTTTTTTTTATAATTAAAATTATAAAACGATAAACACGCGTCACCCTTTGTTCCGTTATTTCGTGCAAATTAATAGATTTCTCTAATAGATTTGCATACATGTGATTTATCGTATCCATTATTTTAATGAAAAAAAAAAAAAATAATATACCAGGTTTTGCTATCTAATCAAACATTTTCTTTAACAGGATATTCAATCGTACACATATACAATTTTTATAAATATTATCTATGATCTGTAATTATCTGCAATTACATAAAATCCTTGTACCAAGAAGTTGATAATTTTTATAATTGAAATCAATAAGATTTTTTTATCATGTATTCTCTCTATAATAAACTCGTGTAATACACACATATGTATCAATGAACGTGGAAAGAAATTTGAAAAATCGCACGGAGGAAGAGAAAGAGAGATCAGACGTGAAATATAAAACGTATGGATTTTCTAGGACAATGGGAAAGGTTAGAGAAGTGAATTGGAACACTGCTATTCTGGGTAACGGTTTGACGGCCATCGTTGTTATTCTCATTAAACGCGGCGAACTCGAAGTAAAAGTGTAAAAGGCACGGGTCATCCGGAGGCCGCAAAAAGGGAGAGGCTTTACTCTCTGGAGGAATGCTCTGCCGGATCGAGAATCTCCATCCGGTAGGTCTCGAAAACCTGTTGCATTTTAACGACGCGACCGATTCTTTGGAAATTCGGCTTGCTCGAAATCTGTAAATACCAATCACAACATCGGGAAAAACTGTCTTGTGCGATTGATGTTTGTATATTGACGTCAAGGCATCGCTCGATGCGATGTTTTATCGGTAAAAATCATTAAACTTCTCGCGATGAATATGGATTCGCTGGAAGAAAAAAAACTACGCGTTATCTAGGTTTAAAGTTTTTACGAGATGCATCGGATTATTTCTTTTATTTCCCTTGTTTGCATTTTATGCGATATTAAATTACAATCGAAGGAAAGGTCAGACAATCATGTCTACCATCGAGGAGCATTCCGTGGATATATAGGAAATGCGCAGAATGATACGTTAGATCGAGAAGTATAAAATTTTATCGCTATTTAAATTTACATCAAAACAAAATTTTTCACAACATCTAATTTCTCATACTAAAATTCTAATGTTCAAACCATGAATTAATAACGAATACGTAATATCGTCAAGTAAAAAGAATTAACAATTACACACCGAGATTGTAGATTTCTTTCGTAATTTTATAATTCCGCAGCGCTCTAAGTTTTTTCGATTCGTTATATTTATTAAATTATAGGAGCCAATTAAAAAATGAAAAGGAAAATGAATCGCGTCGATGGACACCACGTTTCTGAGAAATAACAAACTTCACTCGGGAGAATATTTTGCACGCATCGATCCGATAATATATGTATCCGTATGAATCGAAAAGTAAATTAATCAGTCGTTTATACGATGATCGGCTACGATGATACAACAATAGCTACTAAAAAAACAGCAAATAATGCATAAGCATACGTATACTGTACATTGACACGTGTACATAATTCCTCGTATTCCTTAATTCATAAAATATCGCCTTTTTGCACGATCATTGGTCGTTCCATACGTTTCGGTTCACAGGATTTTTCTGGATCGATAGAGCCGCCATACGAAAGAGGAGAAGAAGAGGGAAGCTACCTCGGCGCATAAACAAACGCTTATGCATGCTTGTCAAATAGTTCGGGATGCTCACGCGATCCTGCGTGTAATTCAAAAATGTGTAACGTAGAAAAAAATGCTCGACGATTAATCGCGTCTCTGGTGTGCAAAAGCTTCGCGAACCACGCGCCTCTACCTTGCCCCCTTCTTATTTATAACGTGTCAATAGCGTATCGTGTTACTTCCGGTTGTTAACACCGATCAATAGCGTATATCTTACTTTCACGAGAACCGAGTCCGTGCACGTAACGCTTCGTTTTTGAATTTAAAAATCCTTCCCTATCATACGATTATCGTGTTTCCACCAAATTTTTCCTCCACTCCCCCCTTCCCTCTTGTTTCTTCCATCTCGCTAAATTAGGCGCGGCATTTTCGCCCCTCTTCTTCAAATTTATTTTGCCCGGAGAAGAAGGGCGAAACATGGCGAAACTGTATCGGGGGCAGGCTGTTTACGAAACGGCTTCACCGGGCAAACAACCGATCCCGTTCGGCTCGATCGCTTCGAGTCGTGCTCGAGAACTCTAAAGCACACTTCCGCCGTTGATTCTGGCGTCATTAAGAGCGAGCCTCAGGCTCCGACCGGCTCGAACTTTGCCGCCGCGGAATGTGGCCGACTCGTTGGATCGTTCCACCGGAAGTTCCCGCACTCTTTCCTGCTCTCGAGCTTTGAACTCGCGCCGCTACGCTGGCCCGGCAAGGAAAGGGTGGGCGAGGGGAGTGGGAGGAGTGGGGATGTACGTGTACGCGGCTCGGTCGGTATATACGCGATACCCGCGTGACTCTGAAAAGGATAGCCACGCTTCTCGGGGCCGCTCGCTTTTAGCAAGAGGATTAAATTCGAAAACAAGCTCTCTGGACGGGCGAAGGACGTGGCCCAGTCTTCGACACACGGAAGCAAAAATCGCGGATCAACATGTTTTTATATCATCCGGGGCTATTTATATATTTGCCCCGTTCCAAATTTTCTGCCCCACGTCATAGAAATTATAATGAAAGTTCACACGGTTAAATAGAGATCGCTATTTTCGATGTACGTTCCTCGCTACCATATATCTAGGACAATTTCAACATTTCCTTGTGTATGTATATATATGTATATATCGGATTTCGCTTGACGACGGTCACAGAAGGTTAAAATGCTTCTCACCCCCTTCTTCTCCATCGTTGGAGAGATTCGAGAGTTATAAGATGATTCATTTCGTGAAATAAACGACTAATTCGTTTTGTCATCGAGAAACCACGAATTATGAATCACGATCTTGCGAGATTCTAGAAAGATTTTGGAAAGTATCCGAGAATTTTTCGAGAACGAAATATATATATATATATATATATATTCGATAAAGAAAAAGGAGGTTTTATCGAATTTCAAACGATAAGTTGAAACGAGGATTCGAAAGCACTTTTACTTCGAGCTTGAGATAGTTGAATGGAGAAAGATACGGAACGATTAGCTTCTCCCGGTCATGGCCCACGATACCTCGGTGGTATCATCATACTCGAGGTTTTCTGCCGTAGATGCACACGCGTCCTGTGGCGTACGTATCCAACGAAACACCATAGGAGAGCCAGGACGACGTAGAGCTAGAACGAGATGGTGGCGGAGACGGAGGTGGAGGAGAAGACGGAGAGAAGGACGAGAGAGAGGTGATAGTGGTGGTGGTGGTGGTGGTGGTGGAGGCGCACACGTACACACATATACACACAATGGTGGAAGATGGGAGATTTTACAAAAAGCGAGGCAGAGCGGCCCCTTTCGTCGCGCGGCCGCGGCGGGCGGAGGAGGGGGCGGGGGTGGGGGAGCGGAGCGGGGGCTAGGGAGAGGGCGGACGACCTCGACGATGATACGACAAAAAATCAGATGCACGGCCATTGGCTGTTCTCAATTCGAATTATTGGCTTCCCCGGTCGCCGTTCGTCAGAGCCTCCCCGACCTTCTCGATACTCTTTCTCTCTCTCTTTTTCTCTTTTCCTCCGATCTCTCCTACCACTTTCCCTCTGCCGCCGCCGCCGCCACCGCCACCGCCGCCGCCGCCACTGCCACCGCCATCTCCTCCGTCGAGCCTCCATCTCCTCTCTCGCCCCCTTCGGGAATGGGCGCCGGCGAGAAGGGCCGAAAAAACTTCGAAAAAAAAATCCAATTTCGTTGCCATGGTGACCGGCGTGCGTTGACTTTGATAAAGATCCCCCGAACGAGCCACCTCCGCTTTTCTGCCTCCTCCGCCTCTTTCTCCTCCGTCTCCTGTGCTCCATCCTCTTCATCCTCCGCCACCTCCTCCTCCTCCTTCTCCGCCTCTTGCTCCTCGGCCTCTTCCTGGCTCGGGCTTGGGCTACCCTCCGCCTCACGACGCCGTCTCTTTCGCAGTTTCTCCGATTGTACGCACGCTCGTCCTTTTCTTGCTACGTGTGCATGTGTATATATATATATGTATGTATGTATGCACGTATACACGCGCGACCCTCGGTGTACGTATGCATATTGTGTGCGCGCGCGAGAGGGAATCCACCGGCGGATTCGTGGACGAGGTATGAGGGGGATGAGGCCGTGAAGCCTCACGGGGGCCAGCGGTGGCTCGGTTTTGGTTGACCCATATCAAAAGGGAGGAGGTGCCTCCGGGACGTTTCGCTCGCCGGACTCGTTGAGTGGTTTGTTTGTTTCGGGCGCATCGACTATCGGAGAAAAAATTTTATTTACGCGCCGAGCAAATGTTACCAATAGCCGAAGACGCGCGTTTCTACCAGCCAAGGATGGAGATGCCGCGTTCTTTCTTCCAATTCTTCTAAATATCCTCACCGGTTCAAGGAAAGCTTCTATCCAAACAGGTTCAATGGATTTGCGCATTTTTCGATTGGTGAATCTTATTGTTAAAGATAAAACTTGGAAACTATGCCTAACTTATACCTTTTTTAGCCCTTTCGCGATGAATAAACGATCGTGAGTTACCGGCAGATGCGCGTCCCTAATTCCAGTCCGTGCATGCGAGCGGAAACTTGTGCGCGCCAGAAGGCCGGGCTTGGCTCTGTATTCTTGAGCAAGCGTGGGTGTGCGGGTGTAGGGGGGCCGCGTGTCTATCCCCACCGAGGATCGCGTCTGATTTTTATTTCGAAAAACTTTTTTAATAAAAAAGTTATCCGCGCCACCCCATGCCGGTCGGTGGGTAGAGGCTCGGCTTATACACGGCCAGGTGTATTCTATATAGGTGGTCGGGAGAGAGAGAGAAAGGGTGAAGAAGGGGGAGGGGCAAGCAAGCCACCGGACCTCGCATTAAAAGTTTCACAGCGCTCACGATATTTCATAACTTTCCTATATTTCGAAAAACGTGCACAGTCGGCTAGTCGGATCCAGACAAGCCTCGGAATTTGTGTGCACACAGGCTTCCTCAAGCTGTACGTGTGTATCGCGATCAAACACGTACTGTAGGGAGGGGGGGTGCCGCCGCGGTGCTTGCCGCGCGAATAGAGAGCCCTGTTACATTGCCATCTCTAACTTCTCTTCCACCTAGCCACGTACGTACATATATTTTCGCCTCCTCGTCAACAACTACACTTCGCTGCCGCTTCGCCCGTTTCGTTTCTCTCCTCTTTCTTTCCACCGATCCTTCGCATCTCTCTCTCTCTCTCTCTTCCTCCTCGATTGTTTCTTTGTTCCTCCGTCTCTTTCTGCGCCTTGCCTCTTCCCTTATTGTGTCCCTTTCGCGTTCGTTTCTCGTTCTTTCATTACGTTCGCTCGCTAAGAATACGGTTTAAAGTAACTAGAGCTGGTTGCAGCGGTGCTCCGATCGATCGTGTTTCGAAACGTGTTGGAATCTCGTTCGCGATCTCGATGATAATTGTAAATATACGAGCATAGAGGTTAACGTTCGTTGATTATATTCGTATCTAAATTGTTTTTGTCGTTTTTTTATCTCGATCGTCGCTCGTGTCCGTGATGCCTGTTCCCTTTTTCTTCCTTCCTCGGACGCATCGCGTATATAGTTACAGCGTGTAACTAAAAATTAATGTTCAACGGGAGAGTAATTCTTTCTTACGAAAAGAAAGAAATTTGAGATGAGATGATTTTGATGTTTTAAACAATTGGCTCGGTTCAGCTTTCTGAATAATTAATAATTTTACCAAAACAGAGTCAAGTAATTAGTCTTGATATAGTCGATTGATACAGTTTATCTTATCTACGTTTGATATAAAATCGAGTCGAGTTGCAAAAGATACTTTGTAACCAATATTTGAAATGGCCCAACTGGTTAAATGCTCGTCTCGTCGGAGTACAGTCTCTGGTATGAATCGTATCCGTCCTGCTTCACTCATAATGAAACGATACACGGTTTCGCACCGTGACTACCCTCGACGATACACGACGATGACACGCCGAGTGCAGTGACAGTTACATACAACTAACCTCGTATTCTCATCAGTCTGTGTTAAGATGCTTTTAACCATTGATGGTGCTCGTGTTGGCGAGCTTCTGTCGGTCATTCGCATTCGAGTATCAACGAAATAAATTGCCCGGTGAATCTTGATATTCTCGATCCTGTCCAGTCAACCTTTGAAAGACGTTCTCGCGTATTTTTTTTTTTTTTTTTTTAATTGAAAATATTTCGTCTATATTTAATATACGTATTTATCCCGGGATGAGTTGTGAACATTTTCTCGATAATATTTTATTTATTTAACCGTCGATTAATTATGTCGAGTTAATTATGAAGGTTATGTCATTTTTTTATCCATATACGAGGTGTTAATACAATATTAGGGGAATTGACGTATAAAAATATATCGCCTCGTTTAATGAATTATGAACAATTTAAGTTTGTTAAAAGGAGATAGAGCTCTCTTCGTCTGACATAAACGCTTATAACTCGATAAATAAATGATCAACATTTTTGTATCGTTTTGCCATCTTTCTTTCTACCACGAATATATTAACACCCTGTATATAGATATTTTTCTGAATTGCATTTACGGATACTATTTCTGTGGTTCGGCTGGTAAAACCTGATATATCGTATTTTTCTAATTTTACACTACAACGATTTTAACGTTTGTCCAGTTGTGAAAAATCACAATATTTTTAAAAACTACAGTTACTTCTTCCGGTTTTGTAGTTAAATTACGCGATGTACATTTCCATATCTCAGTTTTGAGGAAAAAATTACACCGATAATAATAATAATTAAAATTACAAAATCGAATTTTTCATATACATCCACTTTCCTCCGCGTTCTAAAAAGATACGTTCGTTTATTTCATTTAAATCTTTTTCTTTTTGTCGTCACAAAGTGAACACTCGACTCAAAAATGACGTAGCCTCCGTTAAATCTCGAATTTTTCCATCGTAATTCCCCCATTGTCTTCCCTCCACGAAATCGTAATTTCAGTTTTAATCGTGAACCAAATTACTCGCCGGATAATCTCGGTCTCCGAGACCGTCCTTGCAGATCGAACTTGCAGATTGCAGAGGCAGAGTTAGATAGAAATTTTCTTAAGAGAGAACGAAATAAGTACAAGAACAGTAGTGCCATGGAACGTCGCGCATCATATCGTTTTTTTTAATCCCCCTTCATTCCTAAACGTTTCATTCTTCTTTTTCTCGGTCGCTAAGCTGGAATCTTAGTGGGAAGAGGCTACTCGTTCCTCGATATCTTGCTTTTTTTTTCTTTTTTTCTTTCCCTCCTCTCTCTTTCCGTCTCTCGAGCTCGAATTCGAGCGGAGAAACCCTTTGAGGGTGGCAGCGAGGATCTTTGTCGACCTCGCAGCCTCTTCTTAACCCGAGTGCATTTCTTTCGGTCCATCCCTCTCGATTTCGACGAGAAATCGTCCGCTGGTCTACCTGTGGACCATGATCGTTTCCTCTTATTCCTTTTGCAATATCCTCGTCGCGTGTTTTAGTCACGGGAATAAATCCACCGCTGGTCGAACGATCCACCATCGTGGATTCCTTTTAATAAAAAAAAAAAAAAAAAGAAAGAAATAAAAAAAGACGGGATAGACTTTCGAGATTCGAAAGAAAATTTCATCTTCTCTTCTCAAGAGAAACTGAATTTCTGCGGTATCGTCGAAGAAGCAGAAAAGAGGCTCCTCTCGCCTCCTTTTAAACCGAGCGACCGACTTTCGACTTTCGAAGCTTTTCTCGCCCGCGACGAGGCGTTTAAAGGGATAGAGTAATTCGGCTAGCCGACAAAAGTGAAATTTCTCGGCTAGAACTCGGCTTTAAAGGGTTAGCTATCTTCTTTCGATCCGCGCGAATGATTGAAATTCTCCTTTCTCTCGTAAATCTATACTTGGACGCCTTAAAAATGTGATGGATACGATTCATTTAAAATCGAAATAATTAATGATCGTTTTTATTCGTAGATGAGATGTTACAACAGGTGTCCAACAAGAATATTTGTTATAGTTTAATGAAAATAGTTTGTTATTAACAATTCATTCGACTCAATTTAATTTTTTGTTCTTCAAAAGATTAAATTCTTCGATTTCGTTGGAATACATTAATAATTTTAGCTTAAGAGAAACGAAAAAAATATATTATTTTAATCTTAACAAAAAGCTTTATTATTACGTATTAATTTTTAAATATATTAGTCCAAAACAAAATTCTTTTCTTTTTTTTTTTTAGAACAATCTTCCATCCCGTAGCGATCCATTTTTCAAATCTACTTTTAAAAAATCTACAAATTTTGAATTATATAGATAAAGAATAATAGGTTTCTTTCCAGTCCCCTTAATACATATGTGAATATATAATGTGTCGTTTGAATTAATTGACTAAATAAAAAAATAATAAAAAAAAAATACGTATGTATAAATCTGATAAAAATAACGAAAATTGCGTGTATCGAGGATGGCAATTATATTTACTAACGAATTTGATCGGAATCGTGGTTTTGTTCCCAGACGTGGAAACACGTAGCTCGAGCAACGGGGCTTCTTACTTTCGCACGATAGATCGCGAGGGAAATGTAAAAAGGAAAAGAAAAAAGAAAAATGTAAAAAGTCAAGTATCGACCGCGGGAAAATGGGAAATTAAAAACGTGTACCACGCAGCAGACCTCTCTTTCCTTTTACTAGTCCGGTTAGGAAGCTAACGGAAGTTTTTCTACCGTCGTGTTGTGTGTGTGCACGTGTGTTCGAGCGTGCGTGTGTTGCGTATGAGTAACGGTGAAGTTGTAACACCGTCCTCTTATCGCAACAGATTTATCGATTTGGCCGTTTACACGCCGTTCAGTTTTTGCTTGAACCGCGAGAAACGTTAACCTGTCGTTGAATTTAGAATCGGGCCTGGCTTAGACCGTTAAACAAACTTTAATTTGTTCTACTCGGTATAATTACAATCGGTAAGAATAATCGACGCATGCGTGATCTGTAATTATGTTGATGCGCATTTAACTCGCGCATCGTATTTTATGGCATCCTTCTCTAGTTAATTACGTCGAAGTAAGTTGATACTTTTCGCCAATTTTGAAGTAACGTAAATGCGTCGCGACAAATATTAAATAGTTATTGTAACTTTGTGTTTATACGTATCGTGGTGGTATTATACAGGGCAAAGAGGATGAAAGTTATGCGCAAAGAGGCACGAGGTGATTTCTCATGGAAAGATAAGAGGAATATATGGAAAGCAATTTTTTCGTTTGAGGTTAGTCTGTGGAAAATTACATTTAAAATTTTGATATGCGTGCAATCAGTCACAAAAGTATTCGTATACTCGAATTCAAGTAAAAACTAGTATTATCAAAAGCAAAAAAATTTTTGTTGATAAAATCTGAGTTTTTTTTTTTAGAGGTTGATACTTGATATTAATATTTAATGTTTCAATTTTTTTTTTTATTATTTTAAACGTATAATGGTATCAGATAGTATTAAACTTTAAATGTATGGAATGTTTAGATTCCATCTATTGCGAAAAATATCTTTCAGATTTGTATTTTAAAATTGTATTTTAAAAAATGTTTGAGAAATGAAATTTTAAGAGTTGATGTCGTTCTTTTAATAGAGATCGTCTATTGAAAAGAAATTACTTTATTTATAATTGTAAACGAACATTTCATTAATATTAAAATTTTCGGTAACGCAAATGAATTATATGAATTAATTTTCTTATAACATAATATACGAAGATTTTGATTATCGACTGTATGTGGTTATATATTAATTAAATTGTTAACTATATATAACGATAAATAAGATACAATAAATTGAAATTTTAAATTTAGTGACAAAAATTAATTACACGGTTGATTACATTCAAAAATTTGAAAAATCAAAGCAAATTAACGAAAGTATATGCATAGAATTTTGCATACAGTAGCGAAAGTAATTAAAAATGAATTTCGTATTATAATTTTTATCTAATTTGAAATTCAACGCGTTTTCAGAAATCCTCAGTTGAAACGTAAGCGTGTTTTTACACGGATAACCGTAGAGAAGCAAAGCGAAAATTGTTGCACTCTATTTGTGCACACTTAATGAGTTTGAAAAGTATTTACACATCTAGTTCATCTCGTTAACGCGTTGTCATTGTCAAACAAATTTGCAAAGTCTTGTTGTGATCTTAAATACGATACTTCGAAACGATGACCATGAATAATTGGCGCTATTTTCTATTAAGCGGTAAAGTTTTGAAAAATTGGCAAGATTTTTTAAAATCAAGAAACAATGATTATGTGGAACTTGGCGGATAAAAGTCTTTAGTAAAAATTCTATAATTAGAATTATATATCAAAATAATATATATGTCTGCACTAATTACTTTTTACGAGTTTAATGCACATAAAAAATTTATAAAACTTTCTTTTAATTTCATTCGAACGTTGATTAAGATTGATTAAAAATTATAATAGTTGTAATATTTAATAGTTTATACGTATATATACGTTGATATTAGACTGCAGATATTTAGATGTGCATTTCGATAATTCAAAGACATTGTATGTTATGTTGAATACTCAAAGTAAAGCGAAGTATTCGTTATATAATATTTATCGATTATTGGTTAAAACTTTGCTCAGATTTTTATTTCTTCAATTATATTTACAAAGATATAAAATTTGCACAAACATTCACAGTTTAAAGAATACTTGCTTGAAAAGTTAAAGATTAAAATTTTCAATTTTCAATTTTAATATTAAAAGAAAAAATACGATGGTCAATTCGTAATTTTTCAAAAGTTAAACAATGCGATTGATTACTTTGTCTTCTCTTTGAATTCAACGATAAACGTGAAATGAAACATTGAAGGAACAATCAGAGAATCGAAAAAAGTTCAAAAAATTATCAAACTTTATATTCATGCAGAACGATCCATTGAAAGTGCAGATTAGTTTCTTCCCATGCGAAAAGCATTTTTAGGGAATATTCTGAAATATTTCAATTACACTCTTTTCCCCCCCTCGCATACACTTCGTGATATAAAGTTGCGTGATTTTTTCACATTTACAAAATTGCAAAAAAACATACGCACACAATATACATTTAAAAATATTCCAATTTCGCGACTTTATAAACACGGCCAAAAATAAGAATACCGCCGCTTACTCTTGTTTTGTTGTCTGAAAAGCAAAATACCCGTGAGTGCATAGCATACCTCCGGCATCGAGGTCACTCGTGTCTCGACCGTTTAGAACGCGAACGAAGTGCTCAATTTCACTTCACCGTAGTAGGGATAAAGAAAGAAAGAAGAAGAAAAAAAAGGAAGTCGAGATACGGGATACGGTTTTAAGCGTGAAGCTGGTCCGTGAAACACGCGTCGTTAAGAATGGAGGAGGATCTTGGTGGGGAGAGAGAGAGAGAGAGAGAAGTGGGCGAAGAGAGGCCAAAGGAAGTCGAGCCTCCGAAGTGTGATCGTGCAGAGGAGAGGCAAACGGTAGCCGGTACGAGATCCGTCCAGTTAGGACAGGTCATGTCACGCCACGCTCGAGGATTCATGCCCCTTTCAGTGGAGTTACCGCGCACTTTTCAAGTGGATCCTGTGTCTGTAGTTGTCGACGAGTGGCTCGCCAGTATACGTATATATAGGATGTTTGAGAAAATAATAAAATTTCTTCGTATTCTGATTTCTCGAAAAATTTTTTTAATTGAAATTTAAAATATGGAAAGATCGTCTCGTTCATTATTTATTATTTATTATGTATTTATCACGTACGTAGGTATGGATTCGAAAACGCATACTTCTTTATTTATTTTTTATTATTATCATCTTTTCTCTTCTTTCTCAAATATTTTTCGCGGAGCAGTCAGTAACATCGACAGGCGAAGGAGTTCGTAAAAACAGAGGAATGCAAAGGTAGATCGTACGTCATTCTGTCCGCGATGCTTTCTCTTTTTCTCTTTTTCACCTCCTCAAAATCTTACCGCGCGCGCAAATTATCGAATCCTTGAAGGAATCGAGTTCTCAAGTTCATACATTCACAAATCTAACGCGATAACACGTATCAAAAATAAGACAACTAACAAATCCATATATACAACCTGTCCGCTTGTAATTCATATCTAAGTTACCCTACTTCCATTAGAAATAATTACTAGACGATAATCGTGGATTTGTATTGGGACGAGAAAATGCGCGAACGAGTTTCTCCGGGCGGGAAACGCGTGAGAGGAGCAGGCAAAAAAGGTGGACGGGTTGGGAGGGTAGATGTTCGGATAACGCGTTAAACACCGTTTCTTCTGGATGCCGAACGGGACAAGGAGGGTAATACCCTTGGTATCGTTAGCACGGTGTAACGCAACGAGCGGTCGTTCACGTCTGTATCGTCGCTGTATCGTCGTCGTATCAACACAGGGCCACATGGTTGTGTTGTGGCGGAGGTGCTCGGTAAGTGACAGAGAGGAGGGTGCGGATAGGAGTAGGGGAGAAGGGGATATATACACGCGTGTTGGTGTGCGAGAGAGAGAGTATGGAGGCCGACACGCGCGGGGGGTGGCGCGCGCGCTGAGATGCTCGGCTCGTTTTGTGTGAGGGGAGGGAGGGAGGAGGAGAAGAGAGAGAATCGTGGTGCGGGGGAGGATGAAGTTGGCCGACGGGCGGCGAGAGAAGCCTAGGAGAAGCGAGAAATGGGCGAGAGGAGGGAGGAAGGGTGAATGATGGTGGGGTGCTCTCGAAAGGGTGGAGTGGGTGCGGGGTGTCTCTTTTGAGCCGCTGAACTTTGCCAAGTTCGAAACCGTCCGAGGCCGTGGCGGACTCACCCTCTGACGTGCATTCGGCTTTCACCCTTCTTCTTCCTCCCCTTCTTTCGCTCTCTCTCTCTCTCCCTCTCCATGCCTGCGCCTCTCTTTCTCTCCCTTTCTCTCCCTTCTCCTCTCTGCTTCTCGCTTGCTCGCTCGCTTTTCCCTCCATCTCTCTCTCTCCTCCGACCCCGTCTGTTTCTCCTGCACCCGCTATCTCCCCCTCTCCTGCCTCGAACCGCGCGCTTCGCCGTACCCTCTCAACCGTCGTGGTATTATGGAAATTTTGAACCAATTCGAAAATCAATAGTCCCTGCCAGGAAGCCTCGAGGCGGCCTACGTTGCAACCACGCTCTTCCCTAGAATGTATTCAGGACCGCGGCGTGTTTCACGATCGAACGCGTTTCAACTATTAGGCACCCGACGTTTTGGTAGCAGAGCAGCAACACGGTGTGTTTTCATTCCCGTGGTGGGAAGAAAAATTGGAGACGAAAAGGAGAAAACGAAGATTCTTTCTCCCTCCCTGTTCTCTCGATCGCGAGGGAAACGTGGACGGGCGGGAAAGAAGGAGGAGGAGGAGGTCAAAATCTTGGCAACGTTGGAGGCTTTTTCATTTGATGCGCATCGGATTCCGGGACGCTTGGAATCGCTTCGGTTCCCATGAGTCTTCGCTGCGATCCGAGTAAAGGGATAGAGAAGGAGCGAGGTGGGGCGTCCCGCGGGCCCCCTTGGAGGGGAGAGCTTTTTTCGTTTTACAAACTGGTTCAATTTTTTCTCAAAAAGCGGGTGAACACCGCGGAAACCGGTTGTGTCTACGCCGACTCTCGGGACCCGACTCGGCCGCCGAGGTGGAGGCGTCGGAGGGGAATGGTCTTCTCTTCGGAGCTCCAGGTTCGTGTAGACTCTGCTACGTAGCCCCGTCCAACGAACGTATCCTTCTTCTTAATTGAACCAACCCGATCCCATTGTTGTCTGCAGGAGCGCGCCGAAAATCCAATTCCCTCCCGAACTTTCCCTCCCCCTGCTCCTCGAATGACTGTCGACGCCTGTCTGCGATGGAAAACCAGTAATTACTGAAATTTTTCCGACTTTCTTGATCGACTTTCGCGCTCCTCAAAAACTTTCCTCCCCCTCCTTAGCCCCTCGTAGTTTCGCAATTGTTATTTCGATCCACGACAATGGGATTTTGGAAACGATCTTTTAAATGGGACAGCTCTTCTTCTCGGTGGCGGTTTATACGGAGTTATAGGGAGCAAAGGGAAAGAGTGATCTGGATATAATTATGATAATAGTGACGAAGCTTTAAGACGATTTGGAAAAGGCTTTTGTGCATGACACACTTCTCCCTTTCGCGAAACCTAGTCTGGAGAAGCCAACGCGAAGTAGGTTTCCATTAGCAACGACGTATTATTATTTACCAGCCACGCTCTCTGAGAATCCAGGAGTCTCTTTTCAGTACCGTAAGCCTTGCCTTAGCCGGGCCTACGAATGTCAAAGACGGAAATTTCATCGACGCGAGACCTAGTTTAGGGGTGATATCTCTGTATTCCTGATGTTTTATTTTCGGAATTGTTCGCTGGCCAATCGATACGAATGCTTCTTCCTTTCATCCGCCAATTGACGTATCTTTCTCCGATCGGACTGACTTGGAATTTTTATAAAGGGAAGAAAAGGGGGAAAAAATGAAAGGAAGAAAATGAAAAAGAAAAGGGATAATTGAAAAGCGCCGCATTTTTTCATTTCCTATTCCCTTTCGTCTTTTTGAATTCTGAAAAAAGGTCCCATTAGGTTTGTATTCCGAGAAAAAAAGCAGAGTTCTAGAAAGAGAGGGGTCCGAAAACAGTTGGGTTGAAAAAACTTTTTCTACGGGAAAATTTTCTATTTCGAAAAGCGTGTTTTATTTTCGCCGCTGCATCCATTTCTCCCCTGCGTGTAGCGAAGATGGAGGGGGGAAAAAAAAAAAAAAAAAGAAAAAAAGGAGAGAATCCAACGAACCGATGAACGGGTCGAACAACGTTGCCCCAGATGGATTAGTCTACCTTCGTACCCTGTGAAATTTGTTTATTTTTCACACCGTATCCAAAAACTTTTTGAAATGAATCGAACGGCAATGGATACAATGGACGAATCAAAAATAATGGGCGAGCTTTCTTGAAATTCACGGGACAAATTTTTCGAGGGAAAATTTATCATATTCTTCTATTTATCTATTCTTTTATCATATTCTAATTTTTATAGAAGAAAAGAATCCTTTGTGGAAGAATATTTAATAACTATCCGTTTTAAAAAAAAAATCTAGTAGTAATTTGTCAAATTTAAACATTGAAAAAAAGGGGAATTTATTCTTTATCCTTTATTCTTTAATCTCATATGTAATCATAAATGTAATTGCGATTAAAATGGCTTTACCTGTCAAGTTTTTTACTTTTTTAACCTCGATGTATTAACATGTACCGGAGAAAAAAATGATCTTTCGATGATGTTTTCAAATTTCCATTGATCAACCGCCAGATTATTTTTTCACTTTCAACTTCCACGCATTTAAACCTTTATTTTTACGATGTCAAACAACCTCGTTTCTCGTTATGAAAATTTTTATATATTATTTCATCCCGTGTCATAATAAAATAATATAATATAATAATAACAACAATAATAATAATGCATCTTGAGGGGATTGAAATATCCTTTCTGACCAAGTAAACATCGTGGAAAAGAAAAATCGATCAGAAAAAAGAAATGGATTCGTCAAATGTTTCGACTTCCGGTCCTCGAACGATACGAGAGGGAAACCAAAGACGAGTAAAAGTTTCGTTGTAGTCTTCGACTCGGAAGAAAGACGTGTGTGAAGATCAGTGGAGTATGTCGCCTAGTAATCGTCGAGTGCACTTGACTAACGCTCGCTTTAGTGGATCTCGCTGAAGATCGACGTTTGTGTGCGATGTGTACGCACGCACGATTACACGTGGATGTGGCTCGATGAAGCGTAACCTAATACAATATTTTTTCTCGTTTTGCATACACGTAACTTGTTGTATAAATGTTATGTGTACTTGTGGTTTTGTTATCCATTGGAAGACGTGCTTTTTTGTTTTTTTTCCCCCATCACCGCCGATTTTTTAATTAACAGAAAAGTCGAAAAAACCGCATCGCTGTTTTAACCGACGAATCTTGTGTGTGTGTGTCCTTTCGCATTGAAAATTGCCGAGGAAAAAGATCGATTTGGTTGCCCTAATACGTGACTAATGCGGAATGGTTATTAATGAATACATGAAAGATACATCATATATCGACAATAAACGAAGCAGATTCGTCATTCGTTTTATTTGAGCGTATGAACAAATTATTAAGTCAGAATTAACAGCGAAGGAATATTAAAGAAATGGATCTTTGAGATTTTCAAAATAATTTTCAACGTAATATTAATCGCGCAACAATTGTCGAGAGAAATGTCGATTCTTATCTCTGTAAGGCAATAATTTTGAAGATTAAAAAAAAAAAATGATTTCTTTTTCGTGGAATATCTCGATAGCATTGTAAATATTACAATTGTAAACAAAATCGTAAATGGTATCATCGATACGATTAAAAATACAAAAGTAAAATTAATTTATTATGAAATTTTCTACGCATCTATTATCCATGATATCTAAGTTTTTTATACAAGTTTCGTGAAAGAAATATTCTATATTAAGGCAACTGACTTTAATACACTTGGAAGAACAGCTGGTCACCGTCTAATAACCGGAAGTGGTGGTAACGCTCTACGGAGGAACGTAAAACATGTATACCGTGCGTATACATGTATGGTAACCTTGGAGCTTATCGTTGAGAGAGATTCAAAAGTATTTTGTTTTTACGCTTTTCTGATTAATATCTTTGCATCTTATTATATGCATTCGTTGCAACATAATAATGTTTTTGTTTTTGGTAAAATGATTATGATGTGAATGTCGAATACTTCAAAAAGCAAAAGGTCATCTTGTTCTCATGGAAACACTTACCAGTGAATATAACGAAATGAATAAATTATTAAATTGCTGCATACGTAATAACGAATATTTTCTAGATAGAAATACATATATTTCCGTTATTAGAAATCTCGTTAGACATTATACGATTCGTTGTAAATTTCTTTGATTCAATTTTGAACAATTGGAATGAAATTTAAACTTCCAAAAATATAAGCATTAATCGTTCATCATATAAAAACTCTCAAATAATTCATTTTATATTCGTCAATCCGATAAAAACTGAACCGTCGATTTTGATCCAGAAGATCGAAGCCATTGTTTGAAATCCAATCGTTTGTTCCGCAGAATTTGAAACGTGTTTCGGTCTATTAAATTACTAGATAAAGGATGCCCTGGTTTAATTTCCGACTAATTTCCATCGATCCGACCAATTCTTCACCGAAGAGAGAGAAAGAAAGAAAAAATTATATCTTGCAACAATTTGTGTGCTCGATGTAGAAAATAAAGCGCAGAAAAGTACATGTATAGTCCAAAAATCATCCCCACTACGGAACTCGTGATTCCAGAGGAACCACTTGTGGCTTCCACGCGTTACATCGCGTCTCCGGACCGGGATGTTCCAACGAGAAGTCCACAAAGCACGGCCAGATAAGCGATATCATCCGCAACAGAAATATTGATACATCGCTTAATGTGTTGTATCATTATCGAGGAGTGCATCGTGCGACCGAAATTTGTGTAGAATGGAAAAAGAAATTGGATCAGGGAGCCGTTTCAGCTCGAACCTTCTCGATTGTTCTTTCAGAATCGTTTCGCACGCGAGCGTCCCTCCTTGCGTGGTATTTTCTATCCGTCTTTGTCGTATGTTCCGTCTAAGAGGTGTTTCTCCTTCCTTCGCCCGCTCATCGATTTGCGAATCGCTCGGTCCTCGTCGCGAAACAGGTCAGACCATTCTTTTCTCGCCTTTGTTATTTCCGTGGTCGAGAAATTTCCAAGGACACACATTTTTTTTCCCCCTGAAAAATAGTGCTCGTCTCGAAGTGACCGACCGAAGTTCCAACGCGAAAGGTTATCGATACGGTTACGTATTTCTCGACCGGCGGGGAATTAAACGATAAGGCCTACTTGTAAAATTCCGATCCTTTCGAAAATACATTGGCAGTGCAAACAGATCATTTGCATCGAATCAATTTTCCCCTCTTCATCTTTTGTTTCGTTTTATTAAACAAACTTGTTCGTCGTAGTAAAGAAACGACCGAGTCACGTGGTCTGTTTAATGAATTAACACAGTTCAAATGAAGTTTATATTAACGTGTAATATTATTATACGTACGCTCGAGATCTTTGAAATTCGAAAAGTTTTAAAATCCAAATAAGAAACAATTCGCACAAATAACTTGCGAGAATCTCGTGACGATATGAATAGTTTATAAAAAAAAAGTTCAGTTTTTTGCAAGTCAAGAAGATAACTGTGATCGCCACTGGTTGAAAATTTACTAAAATTTCAATTTTTAACGAAATAGAGAGTATAACGTATTTATTCCTTGAAAAAAAAAAAAGAAAGAAAGAAAGAAAGGAAAAAATAAACAATTATCGGTTTCCAGAGTTTCAAATTTCGAGATTCCCAATACTAAACGAAGTTTCGAATCCCAATTTCACGAATCTAAATATCAAATTTCGATTCATTTTTTAAAAAAAAATCGATGGAAAAGATCCAAAACACAGTTGGATAAATTTCAATATTAAATCTTGAGCCGAATTAAGCGACAAGAAAAAAGCGATACCCAAAGGTTATTTTCGAGCGAAACCCAACTGGAAATTCCCGATCGCGATAGGTTCGGATGCGAATAATCCGACAAGGTTCTTCGGTACACATCGTCGATACTCGGACCTTTTCGTTTCCTTCGCGTCTCTTATCACCGATTAATGACGCACGCTGCCGCTGCATCCAGACTCGCAAAACAATCCCCACCAAGCCTGTTCCATAAAATTGTAATCGGTTGCATAGGAGATAGCTACTGAAACTCGGTGAATACGCGTAAAGGTGACGGCCTTAAAGCGAGGAAAGCTCGACGCGAGAAAAATAAAGCGAGAAAAAAGAGGGGTCGAAGCTTAAGTGTAAGGTCTCCTCCGTACGTTCCCGGCCGAACGTGTGGAGAGCAGCGCGTGGAGAGGGGAAGGGAGGGAGGACGAGGCGGCGCGGGGCATAGGTTCAGATCGCATCGCATCGGTATCGCATCGGATCGCGCGTCCTATCGTATCGTTTCGTATCGTATCGCATCGTATCGTAGGAAGAAAAGTGATGGTGGGGGGTGGTGGTTGGCGAAGGCGAGGCGAGGAGGGGACGGCGTCGGCCTAAGAAGGGGCTCTGGCAAGGGGAGGAAAAAGCTAAAAGGAGGAGGGATACACGTCGAACGAACGGAGGAAAAGGAGGCAGTGGCGGCGGCGATGGCGGCTGGTCGAGCAGGGGTAGGCGAGACGGGGGAGGCCAGAAGAGACACAGAGGACGGTTCCGTGGCATTTGTAGCATTGTAGGTCGTTGCGTTTTATAACGCGACTCCTTAATTTCCGCGACTGGCGGTCCGTGTTGTCCGCGAAAGATCGTCCTGTAATAATCGTTACCTCTCGTCGCCGTTCCATTCTTGCTTTCGTCGTGTTGTCGTCGCTTCGTCGGTGGTGCTCTGTGCGTGTGTGTGTGTGCTGTTTGCTCGCGTCGTTTCGTCGTGGTTGTGCGGTGGCTCGTCGTTACGAATGCGAACCTCCTTAAGCGGCGATGAAGCGTTTACGAGGACGCGGCTGGTACCCTTAATGGACCCACGAGGCTTTTTTGCTCGAGCCTTCTTCGTTTTCCATGGTTTCTGACTCGATCGCGAACGGGACAAAGAGCAGCGCGCGTGGTCGACGCGTGGAAACGAGACTCTCTGTACGCGGTAATTGCATATAGTGTGCCTGTGCGTCTCTCCGTTACTGTGTTGCCGTTGCTTTTTCTGCGGTTACGCGTCCATGTGTATTCGCCTATGTCTATCGCTCGTGCATGCGTCTCTCTTACGCGTGTCCGTGCCGGGATACTCGTTGATCTCGACTCGTTCCCTTGAACGTGTCCCATGCCAGGTTTCACCCTCGTCACGATGATCGGTGGAGGCACGTCGTAACGTAATAACGTTGAGCGATGTTGACGAAGGAAAGAGTGATCATTTTTGCTAAATAGACGCCACGTTTTTCCCGCGTGTCTTCGAAACAGGTGGCAATTATTGGCGACGACTATCGCGTAGGTACGTGGCTGTCGGACAAAGTTTTATTACTGCAAAGTCTATTAAAATCGTTGCGTTCACCGAGAAAAGCTAAAGAAAACAATCCTTAACTCTGCCAGTTTTTCGTTTCAACCGTTTGAATCGCAAGTGTCTTGGTTACACAGGCTCGAGCTCTTCTCGAGGCATCTTGAACGTGACCAAAAAGCTCTTCCCCTTGTTTCCTTTCCCTTTTACTTTGGGTGTCGTTTACTCGTCGTCACTGTTCTCCAAAGATGAAAGCCAACAGGAAATTGTGGCTCTCGCGTAATTCGGCCGTGTTCGAATACGTGACTGCGAAGTCGCTTTTGCATTTCTTCGTCAAATTTGTCCGGAAAAAAGACGTATTATTTTCTACCGTTCACATCATACAATAGTAAATGTTCCCCGATTTTTCGTTAACGGCGTCAAAATCAAATTTCTTCGATTCACGCTTGTCGAAACGTGTCTGCTCCCGATGTTGTGACTCGCGTGATTAACGAGTCCGCTCACATACGCGCTCCCAAGTGGCGCTTAATTGCGCTAATCGCGCCATGCATCTGATCGACGTTCGATTGATTTCCATTTCTTTGAGCCTCGCCACTCAACGAACGGATACTTTTACCCACTTTAACCCACTTTTAACTCGGACGTAGTATTTATAGTAGCGATTAATTAATGTATTTAACGCAGGTGGCATGTACGGTTATGTCATGGATTCTAGTTCAGGAATAATCATATAATAATGTGATCTTTCAGATATCGGATTTTGCACACGGTAGAAATATTGCTATTTCTTAAAAAAAAAAATTAGAAAAATTTGTGTAATATTTTCGAACAAATTTTGAATCAGAGAAGATTTAATATCTTTCAAGTTAAAAGAGATTCAAATGTAGAGATACAAAACTGTTCAAGTTATTATATTTTATGTATTAAAAAGATTAACCTAAGACTTAGTTGTTGATTGAAATGGTAAGATTTTGAATTTCTTTTGAAAGGTTAATCGATCAACTCTTTCTAGAAGCAGTTTCTTAAGAAAAGATGCGTCCATATCCTTTTTTCGAAACCTGTTGGAACAATCACAATTCCATGCAGTGGCAACACGTTCTACCTGCAATAAAACGCAATTGGTGAGCGAGAAAACAATTCTGGCCGCGTAATTATACATTTTCTTTGATGTACACATTTTTGGCGCGCGCCAGCCGGAAACAAAAAAAAGGGGAAAAAAGAAAGAAAAATAGAAAATAGAGAGAGGATGTTTCGCGAAGGGGTCGAAGAGGAGACGCGTTCGAGTTTTACGCCCGGTTTTTCGAAAAGAGCCAAGTAACGCTTTTTCCCTCCCCTCTGTGAAACTCGCGGAGTTTACGCTTTTAAGTCGATTCCCCCATCTCCAAATTTCCTCCCCCTTCTCTTCCAGCTACGAGAAATATCGCGTAATAAACCAAAAAGCTTGCCTTTTTACGAATTTATCTAACGCTTCCCTCTCTTTCTCTTTCCCTCTACCCTTTCTCCCCGAAAGTTTACGACCGCCCTGTGGAAATTTTGTTTTTACGTAACGGGTAATTTCGAGAATTTACCTTTCCCGATGGACCACGCGCGTATCTTTCTCACTCTTTCTCTCTTCAGAATTTTAATACCGCGACATTTCGTAGAAACTTTTTTCCCGGAAAAGCGTATTAGTCCACCGCGGCCCCAACGTTTCACCCTTTCCCCGATTTCTCGCACCTCTCGCGCCACCCTTCGCTTTTCCCCACCAGCCCTCGTTCCGCGATATTTTCGAAACGATCGAAACGATCGGTATCTTCGTACCTTTCGTTGATATTTTCGAGCAAATATTTTTTATCGCCACGTTCCTCGAATCGACTTCGCCGATTGGCCGGTGAAAATGGTCGACGAGTTTCCAAACATCGTGGGATGGAAAAAAAATTCGATGCACGTAGAGATCTAGAGCTGCAAATATTGTCGACACCTCGCTCCGGAATGGGTGAGCCGCCGTGGAAAAAAGCGAAACGGTGATTTTCAATTTCCACACGATTCTCGCGCGTTTGTTTTCGTCACGGGTTCGACGTTTCGTCACCACTTGTTGTGTCGGGACGTTGATGTTCCAGTGGAAATCAATAGAATCCATGAAACGAGGCGATCTCCTTGCAACGACGAGTGACTCTGCGCTCAATCCAATTATCTACCTCGCTCTCTCTCTCTCTTTCTCCTCCTCCCCTCTCTTCCCTCCCCTCCCTCTTTCTCCGTACGGCGCTGTGCGCGCGTTATGTTTTCCACGAAACGAAGAGAGAAGGACGTGTGTAATGTGGCACGTGCGTGCATGAGAAAAAAGCAAACAGTGTGTACGCCCCCTCGTGTGCACGAGAGAGAATCGGCGAGAGGGAAGGAGAGGACGATTCCCCACGCAGCGTGCAACGAGGTTTATCTTGGAGTGCGAGTGATAAAGCCACTATCGTGGTTCTCGTGCAGAGCCTCTGTGACGCTTTTCACAGGGGGCAAAAAAAAAAAGAAAAGAAAAAAAGAAAGTCCCTAGAAAATTCGGTCGCCATCTGAAATTTTCGTCCCGGGAAAGGAAACGAATCTACTCTTTTTCGAGTCTTTTTCTAGGAGGGAGATCTATCCTCCAAGATTTGTTAAAATCTCTCTCTGTGGAATTTAATCTTTATTCTACGCGTGTAAGAAATATTTAAAACTATATATCGAGATCGGTATCGAGTAATTTTGAAGTTCTTCGAGTCATGTCGAGGATCCAAAGGTTAAGGAACTTTGTGGAAAGAAAAGAAAATGGCTAATATTTAAAACCTTTCCTCCTCGATCCGTTTCCACAATGAGAAGAGAATCGATGATAATCATTGTAAAAATGTACGATATTATTAAATATAATGGAATAATAACATTATAAAATGGTGGTTAAAGAGCGAGTTCATCGAGACCAGAAAAAGACGATCTTCTTTTCGAGGAAAGTAACGTATGAATAACAATATGAAAGTAATATCATCATCGTATTTTTGAATTAATTCCTTTCCATATATTATATTCGATATTCTACATCGATTTTAACGTATCTGTTCTTGACAAGATCGAGTTAAAAAAAAATTAAAAGGTAACCAAATATCATTACACACACATTCACACACGTAGCCTTTAACCAATTAAACATCCATTCGTACATCGTTCTTTCGCAAATCTCCTCATTCATTTCCAGTTTCTTCCATTCTTCAACTTCTTCGGTGTGATGCACGCCTACAACTCGATGTATTTCAATTCCTAAAAAAAAAAAAAAAGAAAAATAATAAAAAAAATCTGATATTTCAAAAGAAACGACGATAACAAGTTGAAAACGATCCACGGTACAAGGATATTCGATAACGAGTTTTCCTCTTCGAGAAAATAAACGGATTATTCCGAGAAGAGGCGAATTGTTCTTGTTTCGTTCGTCTTGTCTTCTCTCGTGCAGTAACCGCGGAACCGTTATGCCCAACTATCGTATGCGCGTATATATATATATATATATATATATACATATATATGTATAAATATATATATATATATATATATGCAACAGAATCTTTGTAGCCACGTGAGAGGGAGGGGAAATATCGCGATAGGAAAAGCAGCGTGGAAGCGAAACACGGTGCACGAGAAGTCGATAAAAAGAGCGTCGAACCTGTCACGGTTAAGGAAACGGGCTGTGCCATTTGCAAATTTCTCGAAAATTAATTAATTGACTTTCTTACGTGCGAGTAAATCGTGCAATAAAAAATAGTGTAGTATTATTTTTGAAAAGTTAAGTATGCTTGGCGATAGTTTTCGATTCAGAAATCGAGACAATATTTATTAAAAATAATATCGATTGAATTACTCGAATTGTATTCGTCGATATATCAATGCATCGATATATCAATGCAATAATAGAATTTCTTCTAAAGTTTAAGCTCCTAGCCGTCATTAATTATTATTAATCGCGGTTAAAGAAGAGTTATCCAGATGGAAGTCTGATGAAACTTGTAATGAAAATATCGGAGGCTCGAAATATTCGTACGATTTTCTTACGTGAAATGATTACGTTTACAATTATTGCATATGAAAAAATATTAGAAAATATATTTAAAGAAACGCTTTTATTTATAATTATCAAACGTGGGTTGGGATTTTGATCGTACGAGATCTAGCAGAAATTGGTAAAAATCTAAGATCTACATGATATCTGAACAAGTTCGTACACGTTGTAACGATAATACACGTACGTAAGTATCTATATAGGATTCTTCCTCGATTCTTCACTCTCGTAAAATCGTGACCACGACTGATCCTCTTTGACCTTTCGAAAGAGAAGATTTTTATCGGAAATCCCCGCGATGTCTCGAGCTGGCGCATACTTCGACAGTTTGCTTTGCAGTAGCTTTCTTTTTATCGAAAAACGTAATTCTCTATAAACTTGCCTTACGAATTATCCTTAGTTGTTCTACGGTTAATTGCAGTCTTGGAAGTTTCATGGCTTCTTCCCGCCTGCCAAACTTTCAACTTCGAACGATTGTCGTTGGCCTGGAGCTATTCAAAAGTATACCAGAGTTACTTTCAATTGTTGCCTACGAAGTTTCCAGAGGATTTCTTTTCTATTCTTTCTTTCTTTCTTTCTCTTTTTTTCTTTCTCTTCCTCCTTTTTTTTTTCCTTTTTTCCAAATTCAAATCCGCCACATCTTTGCCTGACATTTAAGGTTAATTAAACTTGCTTCTGCGTCGATTCATTGTCTTAAACTTTTTCGAAGATTTCCTCTTTGCTTTCGAAACGAATCGAAGAAGTTTCCATCTCCAAAGTCTGGGATATTTTTTATTTTCGAAAGTTTGCAGTGTCATTGGACCATTGGCGGGACGTTTTTTTCATTTTTTGATGTCAACAAATCCGACGATTCGTATATATTTGTATTCGTTTCTCATTTTTTATTTTTTATTTATTTGTTTATTTCTTTTTTTTTTTTTCAGAATGATTGGACGTATTGAAAGACGTCACAGTTATCTGGAGTTATCTAACGGTCGCGAAGCATTTTATGTATTACTCTAGTTTCGTTTTTACTGCTGAATGATACTATTGATGTTCTACACTCTCGCGTATTTAATAATCTTTAAGGAGAATATTTATCGAAGAAACGTTATTTTAAAAGTTAAATAATAAAGGTAGATAACTCTAACTATTTTTTAATCTAATAATTAAATAATTGTAGAAAAGATCCTTTACTTTTTTAATATGTTGTAATAAAAATTTATCTTGTTCACAACATTTAACAACATTACTAAGACGACATAAAAATAATTAAAAATAATAAGGATCGTATTGTTTCCCCAATCGGATATCTTTTATTATCTTTCGTAATGTAACGTTATAATTATAACACGATAGTACAAATATCCCAATTTGATATACTATGCTATATCTATAAAATTTATAACATTTGTTATATTTAATTGCAGAGCAAAAAATTTGCAAAACGTATTTCAACGGGAATAATCAAATATGGTTCGGTTATTTTTACGATTTTCCGGTGACCGATGGCGTAAACACTTCGATTATGTGAATTATAACAGTATTCTGGCCTCTCGAAGAAGGAAGAGGCCACTTGGCGCGGTTCGTTCACCACGCAGCAATGAACACTTTGGAATAATCGAAGGAAGGGAGGAGAAAAAAAAAGGAAAAAAAAAAAAAAAAAAAAAAAAGGAAGAAGCTCGATGAATACACGAGTGGCCCATCGACCGATTTCAAAGTTCGAGAAACGATCGCGGATTAATCTTCTGATTAATTTGTAGGGCTCGCAACCTGTGAACGAGATAACACCGTCGCGACGACGGATTTTTCAGAGAACCGATGCTCGTCCAATTCCCTATTTCATTCTTCGATGTATTAGTTTCGTATCAGTTTAACGAGAACTTTGTAATTAATGCGCTGTTGGTTTTAATATATTCTAGGAAAGAGTTGGAAAGAAAAGAGGCTCGATACTCTCTTTGGTTTTAATCCTTTCTTTATTAATTCGGAAACCGAGTGGGTTTTAGCGAAAGCTATAATTAAAATCGGACTTTTTATCATTATCTTTCTATCCCTCTTCTTTCTTTCTCGTGCTTATTCTTTAAATTTTTTCTTTTTTTTTTTTTACTTTTAATTATTTCCTTGGAAAATTAAAAAATTGTATTTAAAGGTGATAAAAAATTTCAATAATAAGAATTTTATTGAAATTATGAAACGAAGCACGGATGTATAGAAACGAATGTTTCGAACATTCTATATACCGTTCTGTTCTAAATTCCGAACGTTCGTTCGACAAATGCCGCGATTTTCTACTTCACGTCGAGTCATCGATCACCGCGAATGAACAATTTTCAACTATGTTCCTGTCACGTACTCAACTGTTGATCCTAAGAACACGTTTCAACTACTTACCTACTTCGAATAATCCGAATGCACATCAGACAAACAATCATTAAGAAAACATGGAACGAACTTAATCAAAAACCTAACCTAATTCAAATAATTTGCAAGTTTACCATAACATCGATGAAACTTTCGAATCAGTTAAGAATCTCGAGCCGTGAGGTAATCGTCTTTCGGTTACTTTCGGCGAATATTGGTCAATTATGGTTGAAAATTACAGAAAATTGATCGACTTGGATCGATGAGACAACCAAGAATCCCGACTGAAGAGCCGAACGTCTTTCGGGCATCCTCGGCTAATTTTCCGATCTTAGTCGAAAATAGCCGAAATACGATCGGCTCTAGTTTCAGCATTCCCAGTCATTCGGGTTTAGCGTCCCATCGGTAAACAATTTGAAAGCAGAAGTGTTCGACTCTATCTTTTTTAAAAATTCTTATTTTTTCAATCAAATTGTCAAAGTGTACGATTAATATTCAATTTTATAGAAACCAAACTATCAATCTCAATGGTATTAATCCGTTTATTACTTCTATGTAATTCATATGTACGTTCTAACCTAATCTAATTTATTTGAAATAACTGTTCCAGTTTCGACACTTGCAAGAAACTTTCGATTCGATATTACCTAAACGTATGCACGTAAAGGATAATTAACGAACGACAGTCACGTTTCTCGTGCTCGTCGTTCTCGGTATCTCGAGTTAGATCTTCTAGCGGGTGTCCCATCAAAGGAGGGTTAACCCGATTTCCCAATTTGATCCGGATTCCCAAAAGGTCACCGGTTGAGCGTTGGTAGTCTTCCGCGTCTCGAGTAGTTGAGGATTTTCTCAACGGCGAAAGGTACTCTAATCCGATCCGTAAACACAATAGAAAGTATCTCAGGGAATCTAGGCTACCGAGCGAATATTGTTGCGCGCGTGCGCCACACGTCTCTGTATGTGTTATTCTCGGATACGTACCGAGACCTGAATACCGAGCTGCCCTCCAGCCTCGGCAAAAATGTTTGACATCCGGTTACCTCGTGGAGAACGGTCTTTTGACGCGCCATCGACATTTTTTCGGCGAGATGGGGGAAAAAAGGCGAATAGGTTAGGTAAGATAGCGGTGATGGAGGAATTCGAGAGATGGAAATTAGAAAGGGGGAGGGGAAAAAATGCGAGGGATGGGAAGGGGAAAAAGTGGGAAAATGAGTCGAGGAAAGAGGAAAATTAGTAATGGAATAAAAGATGAAAAGGGAAGGGGATTGAGAAAATGGGTGGTAACGTGGCAGGCGGGAATATTTGAAATTGGGAGGACGATGAAAGAGAGAAGGGATCGTAATTTCGCGCAAATTCGCGGCTTGCCGATTTTTCCGCGTATTGTACTCTCAGCGTTTTTCGATACGGGGAATTTATTGATTCCCACGATCCACCAACGAGTTCCATAGAGACTTGCCCTGGGGGGAATTTTAAAACCGCACTCAAGCGTGCGGCCTAAAGTCCTGGGCTTAGTTGTTATTACCTTCCATCCTCGATGAAAGACGTTGACCAGTTTACCAACTAGATATCGAAAAATGGTGCATGCTTCCTACCATCGTGGGATCTCGATCAATCGAATAACGATTATTCATCGTTTCGATTAATACCGGTGCTCGTTTATCACATGTACGTGAACGACCATCGACCGTATATACGTATATGTGCAAATTTTCAAACTTTTTTCTTTTAAAATTAAATTTCTTTTATTCGTTTCTTAAATTTTACACGAGATTGACGTTTCTGATAAAAATACTTTATCAGAAAATCATATTTTTGAAACCACTTTACGCGTAGATCTTATATTTAGATATACGTTATTTAACACGAGCCAGAATTACACTTGATCATTTATTTATAGACAGATCTAACTATCAATGTCTAATAATATCTCGACCAGTTTCCGATTGAATCGGTTCATCTACACAGAAAAAGAAATTAAAAGATTCGAAATAAATTGTCCATCCAAGAATTATCTTCTTTTATTTAAGCATATCGATGTAATGAGAAGTTAAACGGGTTTAGCCGGCGAAATAAAGTTAACTGTCGTAATGACATCTGCCACGTTGTCACCATTCATTACAAGATAATTACACGTGTAATCAAATGTCATCGGTCTCAATAGGTAGATTCGGCAAATCAGCTTTCCGATTTTCGCGTGTAATGGAAACTTCATCAGCGGTCAGTAATCCCGATAAATGTCGATATTCCACTTTCACGATTTTACAAAGTCAGTCTCTCGGTAATTATGCTAATAGATACAAGCGGCTCACATTAATCGTTTCCAGATAATGCAATGAATACTTCTTTTTCTGTCCGAGTTTGTCCGGCAAACTTTCTTTCCCCGGCAAAATCCTCGGTTTCTTCGAATCGATCTTGTTTCGTTTCCAATCTTTTCCAAGAATTTTAACGAATCAACCGAGAAATCTAATCTCGTTAGATTAGATACCGAAAAAAGAATAGTTTCACCTTGTCTCCATCGTATTCGTATCTCGACCAACCTTTGTTAATTTTTCGAAAATATTTATATCCAATTCTCAAGTTTTATCGAGAGATAAAACTATCTCGAATACTAAATAATTATTTAATAATAATAGCAACTTTTTTGCTCTCGAATATATCCTAAAATCCACTCTTTCTCCACACGTTTTAAATAACGTTCGACCAAAGAGAGTCCACAATATTGATGATACCATCGACACTTGTCGATTATTATTTTCGATCCCAGAAGCGAATTAAAAATATCGTAAAATTATATTGGTAATATTATCGACCGTATACATTTAACCGATATTGTTTTCGATACTACGTGCTTCCCTTTAGGCCATCCAAATAGCAAAGAGGGAAGACGATCGATAACCAGCTTACACGACAGCACCGATCTAATATCTAGTAATTATCAGCTTTCATCGTTGTTTCGAGACAAACAATCGTTGACACGGTAGGAAGTATATCGTTCGTTCGTTTTACATTCCCCGACACCGGAATTTCTTATTTTCTTTCCTACGAGACCGTCCGAGTTGCAAGCTGATGGGGGATGCATCGCGGCAAATTGCTTCATAAAAGTGGTCACTCGTTCGAGACCGGTTGTAAATTAACAGCTACAACCACGTTTCTATCATCGGAAAACTAGTTATCGACTGGCTCGAACCGAATCTAATCGCATCGAACTAATCAAAACTGGTAGAGATACAATAAGGGCGAATGTATAAACCCTATCGAAACCTGAATGATTCAACAGGATTCGTAATTGTAATCGTAATTATAATTTTTACCAACTTTGTAACGATCGAATAAAGATTAAAGCGAGGTTAAGTTATATTTCTCTTATATTTAAAACTATACGAAGATCAATATCGAAAAGATCAATTTTTTAAAATATTTGTTTGAATATCAGAATGTAAGGAAAAAATTTGTATACAAATATTATATATATTGAATTTGTAAAGGATTCTGGATCTCTCTTAGAACTTTATGTAAGATTAAGAAAATTCGTTTCATTTCGATAAGTGGGAAACGATGAATATTTCGAATTCGACAAAATGTTTATTGGCGAGGTTGCAACATTCTATTTTTCGACGGTTATTCCAATTGTGTTTTTAACTTTAATTTTTAACGCATCGAGGAAAAGGCTCGCAAGTTGTTTCAGGATCGCGACTCGACAAGCGTGTGTCCTATTTGACCTACTTGTTTACAAACGTAACTAGTTGCCCATCGTATAATATTTCTAAAATATTATCCTTCTGTTCACTGGATCGATAATAATCCGATAGGATACAAACACGAAACACGAGTGGGAACGGCAAAGCATAATTCATTAGACTTTTATTTATGGGAATATCCATCGAAAATCTTGAAAATTTGAGAAAAATTCGAAACGATCAAAAAGAAAATGACAGAACATGAAACTAGTTACGTTTCACAAACTTGAACGATAAAATTAAATGACACATAAAGTATTTTCAAACCGTTTTATTTGATATATTAATTAATTAAAATTCGAAAGTATCAAATTTCTCATCATGCACTAAGATTTTCATTTTCATAGGATCATAAATATTTAATTCTGTAAGAAGAAAAAAAATTATATTTACACGAATATTTCCCTTTCCAATTATTTTTCTCTTTGTGAAATATTTCCCTAAATCCATAATCGAATCAACATTTATTTTTCGCACAAATCTTTGAACAAGGTGAATTCGAACAAGGTGAAAGCGGATTGAATCGAATTCGATGTTTGTCTGACCAATACCTCTATCGTGTGTTACAGGGGAAACACGTGAGACTCAGCATCGTCAGGGACAATCGTAATCGAGGTGGACGTTCAAACTCGCGCGTAAATGCTTCGAAGGCCATCGTCTTGGAACCATTCGTCCGGTTGACAGGGAGCCGGGTTGGTTTCACTTCGAGAACGAGCCCAAAGACTGACTCTGCATCGACCAATACCTGTAAGCACCTTCCTCCATTGCTAAAACGAGTTTTGTTCCTTTCCTCAATTATGGGATATAAAGGTGCGAATTTACCAGCGAATTCTCCAGAATGTTTTTTTTTTTTTTTTTATTTTCACATACAAATATTTATCTTAACATACTCTTGTTCACTCGAGGAAAAATATTCTATACAATTCTCGATAGACTCGATTCTAGAAATTTTTATCTACTTCGTGTTCGATCAAATATCACGAAACAACGGATACAAAATATATTTATATTTCTTTGCAAAATTTTACGTGATCCAACGATAAGTAAAAAAAAAAGAACGATTCATTTGATGAAGTTCAGAGTTGTTGATAAAATTTCGTTCGTGTAATTCGAAGATGTACGTGTAACAAATCGAAAGAGTTCCACGGGATAATTTTAATTCTGCGCGCGTATTTATTTACATCACGCGGATGCAGGTAGCCAAGTTGGGTTGAAGAACTGGAAATTGCGAACGGCCGCCTCTTTTAGACGTTCCGGAAACGTCTCGTGCAATCTATCTCGTGTAACAGGAAACGTAAACTACCGGCGGCCCCGCGAATCATTCGCAATTTTCAAACGTAATTTTCAAACCTAATCACGTAATTAATGACTGATTAGAGGCAGGTATCGTGAGAACTCGAAAAGTATCACCGCAAATGAATTGAATCGTAAAACCTCTTTTGTATCTCTCGTGAGAGAAACGGCTTCCCCCCTCCCCCTCCCCCCTGCTCCCTCCCTCTTCACGATTGTCGAGCAATTAAAATAATTTTTCTATCAAGATTTTTTGTTCCCGCGCGCGTATCCTTGCGCTAATTACTCCGCGTAGCCCCTTGTTTTTTATCATTTCTCGTTTGGAAAAGGAGCATCGTTTCGAGCGTCGGCTCTTCGAATTCCTGGAAACGTATCTCGTGACCCGCAGCGCGTTGAGATTTCCAAGAATTCGTTCTTCTTTCCAGTTTAAAAGAAAGAAGATTTAAATTAGCGGTATGTACAAGTCACGGGATATTTTTTCTTTTTTTTTTTTTTTCACATATTTCTCAAAATCGTTGAAAAAAAATCGTGATCTTCCTATCTTCGTATCTTTATCCAGACTGATTAAATTATTCATTTTAGAACGTGAAGTGAAATTTCTAAATTTTATTTTTCTTCGTGACACTCTTGTCAAAACGAAACCGTGGGTTGATTCGAAATTAAAAATTTCAAATTCGAAACGAAATCGCGAGAAGTTGATCCTGCTGACCCGAGACACTAATGTTGCAGAGTGGGGGAAGAAGGAAGGCCGAGAGGGATTAAGGTGAGGCGAAGAGGAACGAACGGATCTAAGCGGCGAACGGTTGGTTGAATTGCCAGGTCCGCGCATGCTTCAGCAACGAGGCAGTTCAGTAACGACACCTCCCGCGACGTCATCCTCCAACATGTTCCCTCAACAGTATTGCCTACGATGGAAATACCATCACAGCAATCTACAGACCATGTTCTCACAGCTGCTCGAGCGGCAAGCTTATTGCGACGTCACTCTGGCCTGCGAGGGCAAAACTCTCAGAGCGCACAAGGTAAACAGAGACACGTTTTCAACCCTTCCACCGAATTCACCCACGTGGACGGTGGCTGCACGATCGAATTTCCGCCGGTACTCTCTCTCTCTCTCTCTTTCTCTCTGTTTCTCTCTTCCTCTCGACGTTCAACGAGACGTTCGATTAGATTCAACGATCGTCATTTCGAGAGGGAATATTTTCGATTTACATCGAATTCTTCGTTCTTCTCGCCAATTTCGTCGAATTATATTTAAACCTCTACGATTGTTATTCTTTTCTTTCCTTGCTTTTAGTTAGTTATTTAGATCTTGAAATAAATTTTATTCGATGGATGTTATATCGATACTGGTTTCGAACGAGGCGTGGGAGCTTGAATTTACGGAGCAAATTAGTCGCAAAGGAACGATATTCGAACGTACATACGCAATTATTATTAGTTCAAAATCGTATGACGTTACAGAGGGTTCGATTGATTCATTGATATTCAGACACAGATATAACAAACGTAAATATTTATATCTCTGATATTATTACATAATTATATCTCGGATATAAATATTACGTTGTATCAATGATATAATTGGATAATTAAATATAAATATTTATATTTATATATTTATGATTGTCGCGATAGGAAATAAGTTTGACCGGGAAAAAGAAAATTTTTCTTTCGAGCATGAAAACGTCAGATGATGCGTAAATTTGGCATTTCCATTCTGAAAACACGCGATCGCGAGGATGATTCGCGCGTTGAAATATCCGGCGACAGAGATGGAAAGGATAATCGTTCCGGTCCATCGATGGCCTTTTATCACCGACAACATTGCCCTTCGTTGGATAGTCTCCTATTCGCTTTAAAGTCCCTTTTCCCGAGGTGCACGCTTCGTTTCAGCTATTTTACTCTTCGAAATGTTTCAGAGGCGATCTCTCTCTCTCTCTCTCTCTCTCTCTGCGTCGTTTAACGCGTTTACAGACGTATTGTATCATCGTCGAAAACGCATAGTACTCCATTTTCACTTTCCATTTCCACGCGCCGCTTTGCTCGCTTAAATTGCTACAATATATGCAGTTTACCACTATTTTCCCTTTTTCTCGCCCTTTGTGCCCTTAAACCAGGGAGAAAAAAAGAGAGAAAAAAAGGAGAAGAGAAAAAAAGAACGTCTGCCCGAAATCGCGTCGGAGAAAGCAGCACGCACCGCTCGCCGGTTAGACGCGGCCAAACGGATCGTTGGAGGCCGGTAAACAGAGCAATTTTCCGAAAGATTTTGCAAAAAGAAAAAGGAAAAGGAAGAAAAAAAGCAAGGAAAGAAAAAAAGGAAATAATAAATAAAAGGACAGAAAGAAGAAGAGAGAAAGAGAGAAGAAGAAAGGGAGAAGCGAGAGAAGAGGAGGAAAGGGGGAGGGGGAAAAAAGAGAAACAAGCGGGTAAGCTCGATAAACGCGCGTTTCCCCGTAATTAAACTTCATCCTCTGTGGAAAAAAGCGGGCGAGCAGACGACAACGGGGGAAACGAAGGCAATCTCGTCCAGCTTCCATTGACTTCCACGATGCCTGGTTCGTCCGTTTCAACCCCTTCCGCCCTCTCCCCTGTACACGTGTCTCTCTATCGGACCGGCCATCCATTCTCCACCGCCCACCACCTCCGTCGTCCATCGTCTTCCTCACGTTTTTTTCCGCGTTTGTTGCCCGCACCTTCTTTCCTTCACGGCGCACAATTTTCCTCGATTCGTCTTATTGCGAGAGCCGCGCACGCACACACGCACACGCACGCAAACAGAGAAGAAGGAAAGAGAGGAGAGGGGGGGGGCAAGCAAGACCACCCTCGCCTCCTGCCCCGGGGAACATAAAACTTAACAAACGATCAATTTTCTGTTCTTTGTTTCTTACCAGGCTGGAACTACGGTATTTCGCCACTCTCCACCCCACCCCCCCTCCCCCTAACATTCTCCTTCGGCCTTCCCAGCCGACACCCGGTTCCACCTCCTCCCCCTCCCCCTCCATTCTATCCACCTCTCTTCTCCACCTTTCTTTTTTCCCTTTTTCCTTTCCTTTTCTCCCCTTTCCATCTTCCTCTCTCTCTCTCTCTCTCTCTCTTCCTTTCCCTCCAGCTTCGGTTTCGCCCCTTTGGCTTCGCCCCCTCCCCCCCTCTCACTTTCCCTGGCAATCGCTATCTTCTTCTTTTCTTCCCTCCCACCCGATTCGCGGGGCTGTTTCACCCCTACCCTCGAGCCTCGGCGGCTCGCCCGCCACCCCACCCCTCGGTCTCACCCCATCCTCACCCTCTCGCTCCCCCTCCCCCCTTCCATGTTTCCCTTTTTGTATCTCCGTCTCGGGCTGTGCGTCGAAACGAGCCGCGCAGAGGAGAGGCACTCTATCAAAGTAGAGTACGTTTGGCTTGGTTTATTTTTTACTTTGGGAGGGGTCCAAATTGTAAAATCAATACTTCCTCCTAAATTTAGAATGCCGCCACCGAGCGACGCCGACGCGCGCGGCCTTTTTCCTCGTTTCTTTTCGGCCTGCACACGGGGGAGAGGAGGGAGAGGAGGAGGAGGAGGAGGTGGAGGCGGCTTGGTCGCCGCGCGCGTCGCGCGGGAAACCGGCGTCGAGGAGGAGGAGGAGGAGGAAGAGGAGCAGCGAGAGAGAGAGAGAGAGAGAGGCGAGGGTGATCTCGCGCGCCGCGTCATCGCGTCGGAAAACAAAAGCCGACGCGCGACCGAATGCGCGCACTCTTTGAGACACCCTGGGATCGAGAGAGAGGGAGGGAGGGAGGGAGGAGAGAGAGAAAGGAAAATAAAAAAGAAACGACCTAACTAGGAGGGGTTGCGCGTGCACCACCCATGTTTTGACGCGTGTATTACGTGTGTATGTACGCGCGCTTGTTTTCACCCCCTCCCCCGATTTTTATTCGAAAAAACTTGGAAGCCGGATACCGAAGGACGCAGAGAGACAAAGAGAGAGAGAGAGATTCGTCCGTCACGCAACTAGGGTTACGTAGATCCCAACGAGGAAACAGCTGTTGCCTCGTTATCCCAGGCCGCACCACCTGCATCCAGGTGTGCTCGATTCGATCTCGCACCGAGTCTCGAGGAAAATCGAAATTTTCTTTTCTTTTCCTCTCGAGGAAGAGGAGATGTAGATACTCGTATAAGATTCTTCCCTCGAGGGTCAATTTAAAAATTACTCGCGCGTGGTAATGTTTAATACTTGGTCGAACTTTGTTGTTCCTTTTTTTTTTTTTCTTTAAAGTTATACAGAAATACAGGCAACGCGTATATATAGGTACGTGAGGTTCGGTATGTAGGTGGAAAATACCGATACGGATTGAAATATGAACGATAGAGACGATCAAAATGCAACGTCAATCGCGCTACAATGTTGTGGTTTGTTTTATGACGGTGTTGCGTTTACTTGCTTGTTGTTCGTTTTCGCGATCGCCGCCGGTGGGAGGTTAAATATCGATTGCTGTTCGATGTAACGCTTTGCTCGTGGCAGGTGAGGTCGTCTTTTTCGTAAAATAAACCGATTTCGAGTGGCCGAGACCGATGATCCCTGATGCAGACAGCTTGATTCCCGGCCATTGTTATTAAATGAATAGATGCCCGGGTTTTGTGAATATTTAAAAGTCGGGATTCGATTCCGCTCCGCTGTGAATCGTATACGATTTCGATACGTTGGAAAGACGTATTAACCCTTTCCACGAGAACTGTCCGCGAGACAAATATTTCTTGTATCGTAGAGTACAGCCTTTTTTTAATTCAACGCGCATGTTTTTCTAATTTTCATTGAATCGTTCGCTTATTTCGTTTATTTATAACGCTGGATTTTCTGTCCGAAGTTTCATCCGTGCAATCTATCTTATAAATTCAAGAAATATATATATATATATATATAAAACGAAGAAACGTATAACCTAGAATCGTTGTAAATAAAATGGATATATTATAAATTCTACGAAAACATCGTCCGTGTAAAATAAATCTGGAAATAATCTGATGACAAAGGGTTAATTAAAAATATCGATCCCGTGACAATGGCGACACGGGGGAAAAAAAAAACGACGGCAAAAAGGATAACTCGATCCCGTTTCCATGAAAATCCGCTTAATTCTACCGTTTGTTAACAAACTCGTTCGATAAACTCTGCAACTCCAACGGTTACTTTGCTAAAGACGAAGGTATAGTATCTTAACGATCGAAGATCTATATATATATATATATATATATAACGATCTATATAAAAATACGATTTAACAAGTCCAACCGTGCAACCGGTTATTTTTCTCCGATTGATCAATAATCGATATCGATCATATGCCCCTCGTATCGTGCCTCCGTTCCAAAATTCGGGCGTCCCTTGGCCCGGAAACCTCATTGGCGATAATGGATCTTGAAACGAAAATGAAACTCGACGGGGAGATCCACGCGAAATAGCGAAAAGATTGGTGAAAATTTCATATCGAGATCGAGGAGCGATACTCTCAAGGGTAACCGTGTATCGGTTAACCGCATTACGACCTATTTTTTCAAAAAGCAGTTTTCAACTATAGACCGTACACCTTATAATATGTACACCGTGCGCTGGTTAGACCGAATAGTTTCTAGGTTAAATTCATTTTTCATTTATTCGTAATTCCACTGAATCTCTCTCTCTCTCTCTCTCTCCACTCCGTCACGAAACCCGATAGATTTCGAGTTATATACCTTAATCCCTCTTAATCGAACGAATCGATAGACGCTCCCCTCCCCTCCCTCGGAGTTGGCAATCTACTGCAAGTTCGATCGAAATCAATTTGGATCCGAGTTGGATCGCGCCCAACTCGAGAAGTCGTCCATATCTCGAGAAACCGTAGCGGTGGGTGAAGAGTCGCGAATCAGTCGTCTGGGAATGTGGTCAACGGTGTCTATGCACGGAGGTTACGATGTTTTTCGATCGTTGGTCTCTACGCGAGCCGTGTGACAATCGGGGTCAGGCTATCGATCATGCCGCGTCCGAATAGAAAAGAAAACGACAGTGGGATTCCTCGCGGTCTGAGACCGTGACGATGATATCCACGCGGCGTGTTCTCAGGTTCTCTATCCGCCGACAGGAGAGATGCACGTTACAACAGTGCCTCGCGGGTAATTATATGCCGCGCCAGAAGGGTTGCCAGGTGCCAGGGTCGTTAAACCCGGACATCCTGTGTTCTAAAAAACACGACGCGCGCCGCTTCCTAACTGTATAAATAATAGCAAGTACTTTATTTCAGTAGCGTGTCTACGTTCGGATCATCTCCGTAAAATCACGTCCGCGACATCCCGCGTGAAAATGAAAATATTCGAGTTTCCCGCTATTTTACGGGATTCGCGGGAAATTTACCTCCAACTCGAGCGATCTATGATTTTAAAAAAGGAAGTTGGAGCTTGATTAATAAGAGTTGCGTGATAAAAATATATTTTATATCGTCATTTTGACATTTGAATTGTGTTGAAAGATAAGCTTCGGTGGATATTTTTGCACGTTGTCTATAATTGGTCTTATGAATATCGCCTACGTATTTTTAAATATTCTATATACAGTATCACGCATCATTAAAGCCACATGACGCATACGTTGCATCATTAATAAATAAGAACTTGTTAAGAACGGGTCATTTTCCACTTTGAACTTAAATGTTAATTAAAGAAAAAGAAAACAAACTGGACATAATGATTTATTTACGTATAATCGTTAAATACAATTATTTTCTTGCGTGAAATCAAATTGGTAGTCTATATATCGCGCAAATAATAAAGTTAGATATACGTTTGCATGATCGTAGAATCAAACCACTCGACTTTTAATAGAAAAGATTTGTCCAACAAAAGATTCATCGTTCGTACACGCACTTGACAAAGACTGAATTAACAACACCGACGAGCAAGTAAACAAAGCGTTCATTAAACGTCCCGTAGCCTGTGATAAAAGGAAAAAAAAAAAAGAAAAAAAGGGGTCCAGAATCCGGTGACACTGCGTAAAAAAAAAAAAAAAAAAAAAAAAAAAGAAAAAGGAAAAAGCAAAAACGCAGCCAGTCTCGACACCCGGGGAAAATCGGCGCGTGGGTGATTCTTCAAAAGCCCCGAGTGGAAAATGCGCGCGCTTGAATTTTCTCCTGATGCGCGCCGGGATCACTGGCGAATGAAGAAAGAGGATGGCAAAGCGCGACCAGGAAATGGAGAGAAGGAGAGTGAGACAGAGGGAGAGAGAGTGAGAGGAAGAGGGTAAGGGAGGACGAGTGCTCTCGCACGTGTTAAATGGGATTTTACGAGCGACGCGTGGCGAAGGAAAAGCAGTTTCACGAAATTAACACCCGCCGAAGCGAGTGAACTCGTAAAAAAATATAATCGATATTTTCGTACGGGCGTAAGTACTTTTCCCCATCTCTCTTTCTCATTCTCTTTCTTTCTCATTCTCTCTCTCTCTCTCTCTCTCTCTCCCTCTCTTGTCTGCGTTCACATTGAGTCACGCTTCTCTTCCCTCGGAACACGCACTTACACATATACATGCTATTATACATCACATTTCTCTCTCTCTCTCTCTCTCTTCCCCCTTCTCTTCCGCCACTGACAGTAGCGTAGAAGATTAATTTGTTTTACTCGTGTCTCGGAGTTTAATATTTTTCATTAGATCTCGCCTCGCTCGTTTCCCCCGGCTCCTATTGACGCACATTTATATTGTTGCAGACCGTCGAGACTGTCTCGCGACGCGTATCATCACGTGGAAATTCGCGGACAAACTTTGCGCCATCTATGCAAAGCTCCTTCGGGACCTTGATACACGCTCCGCGCTTCGACGAAACTTGTAATTTTTGCTTACACGCGATCAAAACGCTGTTCCCACTTACCACCAGATAACTGTATTTTACGAAAATTCCAGCCTTCTCGATTTTTATCACACAAAAAATACCCGGATTGATCGTTTATCGAACTTATTTGGTTAAACGCTAGGTGATTAATAGGTTAGGTTTGATTGAGACGTAACACAAGTTCGTAAATTTTGACATGTTAAAGAAATAAGTTTTTGGTGAAGATTAGGATTTTTGAATATTATTTTGGTATTGATAAAAATATAAAGTGCGTGAATAAATAAGTGTTTTCATTATTATAATTTTCATTATACTGAAGTAAGTATCTCGTAACTTGTGTATTGAAACAAATTTTTCACCATGGTTAGTGTTTCTCTTCTTTTACGAAAATTAAAGAAAAAAATCATTTTAGAAAATCGTGTTATTTAAATCGAACAACATCGATGTACCGATATCCGTTAATCGTTGACGTTTTTGAATCACGAGTGTGCAATTCAATTTACAAACGAGCGTGACGAATCGATAAACAAATCTTGTTCAAGATTAATCCAGATACAGCGATAACATGAGAATCATCGAACGCATTCTATTCGTTTGGAGGGTGGCATTGTTAAGGCTAATAATTAAAGTTCAAGAAGTCAATCGCGCGATATATTAATCGTCGAAATATTATCATTCTTTACTTATTGACGTTTAATCGTATCCCAGGAATAAACCGCACAGGCGCGATTCGATTTTATTTTTGATACGATTGGCAATCGTGGCCGAAGTGCACACAGTGTTATGTTTTGAAAGGCGCTTAACCAGAATCGGACACGATCTTGTTATTTTGTATCTTGTTACTTTTTCCCCCTGGAAGAGAGAGGCAGTCACGAAGGTAACCAATGAGATAGACTTCGGCCTTCGCATTGCTCGAATTTTCCAAAAACTTTCGAAATCGATGGTTAAGTATCTTGTTGTTCGCACACGTGTGTGTGATTTGTTCCCTCGATCTCGTATTATAAAGTCACACTTATGTTTCCCTCGGTTGTTAAGTCGTTCGAGCGTGACGATTACAAATCAATGAAATCTCAGTGGGTTATTAGAAAATCAGCGCGTGACTACGTTCTACTTTGTAGATCGACGAGTTCCTTACGCCATTGCGATCATGGAGACACGCAAGCCCATATGCATGGCTGCGCGTCCAAGTAGAGATGTGTATAAGTACGTATACAATCGCGCGTACGTAAATACATGCACGCGAACCTCGGACAATTGCGTTTGTCTTCTCTCCTTCTCTATTCCGGTTCCCTCTTCGTCTTTCTTTCTGCTCTTTCGTTCCTTCTTTCCCTCTCACGAACCTTTTTCCCACTGTCATTCCCTCCTTTTTCATTTTTCTCTCCCTCACCGTCAATTCTCTCTTCGCCCCCCTTCCCCTTTCCGTTTCAATCTTCCTTCTTCGCCCTCGCCTTTCTCTTCCTGACTTTTTTATCATTCTCGTTGCCCTCTCTTCTATTTTTTCCCCTTTTTCATCCTTCTCGTCCGTTTCTCTTTGACTCTTATTTTCTTTTTCTTTCTTTCTTTCTTTCGCTGAAGTTCTATTTCTATTCCCTATCCTTTTTTTTCAACTCTAGGAAACTGTTTCTCATTCTTTTTCCTTTGCTCTTTATTCGTCTCCATTACCTCTCATCTTTCTTTCTTTCCGTTTCTATTCGCGCCATTGTTCTTTCTGTCGCCGCGATCCTCTGCTATACACGACCTTTCCCTTTTCATCGGTGATATGATCACAAAGACAAACTTAGTAGCGCATGCGCACTCACTCTCATCACTTGATGAACCAAGACCAAGGTGAAAATTTGAAAATTTCACCGTTCGCGCTTTGTCATGACCATAGCCTTCACGGTCCGCCGCTTTCTCAGAATTCGTTCGTTCGTCGGTTACGATCCTTCTCTCGGTTCAGAATATGTTATGCCACCAGTTGGTTCCGCGTTACAACTTTAGGGAAAATATCGATATACCAGCTATTGATCGATCATATCGATATAATAAAACATTGATATTTATTTTAAGTTTAAGAGATTTTTCTAGAAATTTCAATTTAAATTTTTATAAATTTTACCTTCTAGAACATAAATTTTATTCATTCGATCCAACGATTATTTGATATGCTATTATGATAAAAAATAATAAATATTTTCGGATAAAGATTCCTTTCCAATTTCACAAGAGTTTTGCTTAAAATTCGAATAAAGGAAAAAGAAAAGTCATTATATTGCCAAAAACATTGAAATATATCGAACAATTATCGATAGTTTCGATGATACCATCTTATGGTATGGATGGTAAAAATATCGATGTTTGCTAGTATATCGATATTACCACAATATCGATATTTAGTTGCCATGTTTAGTTATTAATAGGACGAATGTCGTATAACATATCGACAATTTTTGTGCCATTTTTGTGGATATTTTAATAACACAATATCTACTACGTAACTTAATAATACTATAACAATTATTGAAATTAGAATTAAATTGCCGATATTCCTGTTTAATTCAACATCGATGTTTACTTTGTTGCAAAAATGTTACATAACCTCTCACAGTAGGTAAGTTTTTTAACGATCTTAGTTAAATCCGATGAGAAAAACTTGATTGATCCCGAATCCGTAGAAATTGCGTAATATTTATAAAACTGTAATAAAATTGAAAGTTTTTAGAAAGATAAACGATCTAGTACACGATGTAGTAGATGGACAGTCTGTTTTCGTTAATTTCAGTTCTCCATTCATCGGTGGGATACGATGAACTCTAGAGATAAACAGTCACCTATTGAAATGGAAATTATGCGTATGCGTTATTTATGAAATTACGTAAGACAATTTTTTTCGCGGCCAGAATCTCTTCAAACGACTTTACGCTAATGTAAACGACAGTCGATTCGAACGAGGAGTGTCGTTGACCGTACTTGACAATCACTTTCAACGTCTAACTTAAATTTGATCGAAATCTACGCCGTCGCGTCTTTTTTATACAAGTTCATTTTTCTGTGTCACTTTTTTCTTTTTCTTCTTTTTCCTTCGGTTATTTCTTTTCTTCGGAAAGCTCGATGTAAACTCGAACAGTTTGTCTAGACCGTTTACGTTTTTCTATAAAAATCGTTCCAACTTTGAAATGTTCGGTTACAAGCTCGTTAACCTCCTTCATCCAACGATGGTTTTAACGAAACGCGAGATTAGTTTCGAAAACGAGGAAGGGGAAAGAAAAAAGAAGAGAGGAAGGGAATCTACGAAAGAAGTCCTTGGTGAAATCCGATTTAATTTCATTCTCCGATTCCTTCCAGCAGCCTGGAAATTTTTTTTTTTCCTCTCTTTCTCGACTCTCTTGGTTCCGCTGTCGATATTACGAAACGAAACGAAACGAAACGAAACGAAACGTCGCGTCGTCGATGCATGCGTCTCAAAGACTCGATAATCGAATAATCCGGCGCCAATTGAATTTTTCGTCGCGAGTCCCTTTCTTTTTTTTCTCTCTCTCTTTTTTCCAAGGCCACACCTTCCCTCATCGCGGTTGCAAATTCCTTTTTTACCCTTCCATCTCGTTTCTCTCGTTTCACCGTCTGTCTTTCTGTCCCCCTGCACCTCCCCCTTCCCTGTCGCCCCTTTTGCTTCTCCTCGTCGGCGGCCAGAAACGGGAAACGCCTGAACTATCGATCGAATTACGTAACTAGAGGCAGAGAGGCCGGTAATCTCGTTTTTCTAATGAACTTCGTAGCGAGCGAATGCCCCTTACGTCGAACAACGAATCGTGCGCCATATTTCGTCGCTCGATCAAAAGTAAAGTACTTACTCTACATCTCTTCCTTCCCCCCCCGAGCCCCTCGTCACCACTTCAACCCCTCGCAAAGCGAAGATATCGACTGGATTTCTCGAGTTCTTCCGTCGTTCGCGGTATTTTGATATTTCGGTCGAGAAATTTATAAGGATATTAGTCAACGGAACGCGGCAATCGGGTTTGAGAATCATCGACTCGTTTCCCACATGCGTTTACCAGTGGCATGTCAAAAGTAGAAAACGGTTACGCTTTCTCAGACGTTAAACGAGAATAATATGGATTACACGGCGAGGCACCGTGTTCCCATCGCATTTATTATTTTTCCCGCATTGGTAATGACAATGATCGTGCCCTTCGCTTTCTCGATTATATATTACGCCGTTTCAAAAATCCGATTTACCGTAAAATTGGAACGAGGGAAGGAAAGGAGTGAAAATTTTCGGTACGTCGAGGTCAAGCGTTAAAGTCTCCGGCGTCGCGTGGAAAAACGTTACATCTATACGGTATCTCGCAGCTGTACCTGGAACACCCACGTGCGCCGGTATGCAAACTCTCTGGAAAAGAAAAAATATACGGAGAGAGATCGAGAGAGAAAGAGAAAGAGAGAGAGAGAGAGAGACAGAGCATCTTTCCTCGCCTCAACGGGCAAAACGACAGAAAAAAAGATCAAAAATCCGATCGCGAGACAACGGGTCGGTGTCTCTCGAAAGCTCGTGCCGACGTGGCGTTATTGCATCGAGCCAACGAGGCCGCGCATATCAATAAATAACGGTAAGGCAGCGTTAACAACAACAACGATACGTCGCCTATCATTCCGTGCTTCTTTGCCACCCACCCCCTCCCCCTCGTCGGACCGCGTTACCCCCCCACGGGGGTGGTGCACACGTAGGTACAATCGATTGCGTCTGCCAAGCTTTTACGCCGGGGAGAGAAAACCGGCGAATCGACAAATTCGACGCGGCGCACCCCCGTCTCCGAGGAGGGGTCGCTCACCATCGGCCCCGTCCATTTATATCCTCCTTCGTCCTCCTCTTCCTACGCCGTCGTCCCACCACCATCGCCACCACCACCGCCGCCGCCGCCACCACCACCACCACCACTGCCGCCGCCGCCACCCCCTTTCTTCCTCTTTCTTCGTTCTTTTTCTTTTCTTTTTTTTTTTTCTCTCTTTATTACTATTTTCTCTCCCTTCTTTTTCCCCCCTTTTTTCTCTTTTCTTTTTTCATTCCCAACGACGAAAGACGAAGCACCCCGTTATGCACGATAAAAAGTTTAATGTCAGAGAAGACGTCGTGGGCGGTAGTGGGTAGGGGCAAGGAGGGGTCTGCAGCGGGAGATGGGTGGGTGTGTGGGGTGGGTAGGCGCGGGTTCGACGTCGGGACAGGAGGATGGGGGGAGGGGGTGAAAGTGCCCGGGGATCGTAATGACTCGATATGAAACCCGGGCAGTGCAATTTCTTTCTTCTTCTGCCCTTTCCTTCCTCCCCCGCGCGTCTCGACGTCTTCCTCTTTTTTCATCGCAGTATTTCCCCATAAAAGCGGCCCGGCATAATAAAAAGCGTTATATAGCTGGCACTGAAAAGTAACGCGCGTCTCTCTCTTTCTCGCTCGCTCATTCTCTTTCTTTCCCTCTCCCCCGTCTTCCTTCCTCCCTACTTGATCCGTTTCGACCGTGTACGCGTGTGTATACACGTATACACGCACACGCGCGTGGGGACGCGAGTGTCCTTCCGTACGTGCATGCGCGCTCGTGGCTGTGTGGGTACGTGTAAGAAACAGACACGAGGCGGCGTAAGGTCTTTTACGGCCTTATTTGCGGAGACGTAAAAATCGCGAAAATCAATACGGAACTTCTAACATTAAATATTCAGGCTATTGACTGGGCGGGGCCGAGAGCCAGACACTCTTTCGTACTTGAGAGTTCTTCGGCCTCCACCATGGGAAACCCATTCTTCCGCGATCGCGATACTACCATTCGCTTTCCAGAAACACAGCTGCTTCCAGATGTTTCACGATGCATCGCGCTTCCTTCTTCGAACGTGCTCGCGTTATTCTTTTTTTGCCGGCGACTTGCGACGCGTGTTTCCGTTCGATCTTTATGTTGGTTATGCAAATTTATCGGACGATTTTCGAATTCGATTATTTCCTAAGAGATTTGCATAGGTGGATTGATTTATAAAACGATTAACATGAACAAATATTTATTTTGCGTTGCGTGCTATTTTTCCGGCGCGAGTGTGGTACGCCAGCGTTTCAAATTTGGCGCGTTTTTCTCATGTTTACATCATGTGCAAAAGATTCTGAAGAAACTTTATCGGTATACTTTCGAATAACAGGTTAGAGTGTAGCGATATTTGAAAACAATAAAACGAATAACCTATTGGGATGGAAACTCCGGATATGTTATTTTTTATTGTGTTATATATAGATTAAAAAGGAAATATATAACGTATAACTATACATAACCTATAACTTGAAAAGTATTCATTTAAGAAGAATAAACATTTTTTAATTCGAATCATCCGTGCACTCTTAATCATACTTTCGTTTCGTGTCCACTTTCTTTCGCAATTATTGCAATATCGATATACTTTTGCCGAAAACAACAAATTGTTCGTATATCGCAAGTATCGTTCGTGACATCTTTCCACCGGATGTACACGTCGGAGCGCACGAAATCTTTTTTTCCTTTTTTCCTCCCCCAAAAATAATAAGATATTCGATGCTCGTTATAATTAAAAACGATTTTCATGTGCGATGTGATCAATATTGAAATGACAATTTTCAAAGAGCGAAACGAGGATATTCGAGGCTCCTTTTGACGGAAAATTGTTTGATGCATGAAACGATTAACGTTTTAACTGAGCAATTATTTCCAGGGAAAAGCACAATATCCGACGTTCTTTCTGTAACCGGCAATCAAATTCAACGTTTGCAATTGGTTGAATCGTTTCGGTTACGTTTGTGAAAAATCGGACAATTTGATACACAACACGATAATACGAGACCTTATTGGACGGTAAACATTTGTTCCACCGAAACAAAGGGGGGAGGGGGGAGGGGGGGAATCGTAACAATGGAAAAATACAAAAGGGAAACAAATTCGCGAAAAACTACGGCGTAGGCCGGTTAAAGGGTTAAGGAATAAATAATTCGGAACGAAAACGAAACACGAGTTTTTTGCGAATGTAACAATACCGCGGCACGAATTAATACGTATGTATTCCACAGTTGCCTCTTTTTTTTACTTGCATGTAAAATTCTATTGTCGTTCCGCAGAATAATTTTCAAGGAATTACGCGAACGCTCTTGTGTTGTGGGGGAGTCGATAGAAACCACGCTCGAGCGACAAAAAAAAGTCGAGATGAGAGAAAAAGACAGTTGAAGAGGGAGGGGAGGGGGAAGGAGAGAGAGAGAGAGAAGGACACGATTTACGGTGGGCTTACGTTTCGTGAAATAAAATGCAAATTCGTAGGAAAAATCATACACGCTCGTGTTCCGTTCGGTTGACAATTAGAACCACCATTGATCGAGTAAAGTACAGATTCTGGCTTCCATATTTGAAATAATTTCTTTCTCTACAAAAAAAAAAAAAAAGATTCCTATTTATTCGTCGTTGTCTCTATATATTTCTTCGCCGATGAATATTTTATTGAACGTATAGAAACGTGTAGAAACGAATGATTTCCTAACCTATACAAGAAACGTTCTTCCATCTTACGATAGTTTCTCGAACGATTTTCCAAACTCAGTGGCGCCTAATTTAAAGTATAATAAGAATCGGATTTCGCCTTTTTGCAAGAAGAGAGTCATGGAAGACGTTCTCGCCTGCATTGAGCTCTCTCGCAGAGAAATTACTATTCAGAAAGTTGGAATAAATAATACGTTCGATTTTCAAATCGTGTATCCGATATTTTTCATTAATAATTAAATAATTTAATTCAATTTCATTTAAACTTGCAAAAATATCTATTCTTCCCTGTAATTTTCTCGGAAGGAGAATAACAAAAAAAGGATAGATTAAATTTCTTACCGACTTCTTTAACGATAAATCGGTATATCCTATTAAAAGAAAACGCTGGTTTATCGCGTCTACACGTGTGATAATTTTGTTCGTTTTGAGAGAGAGAGAGAGAGAGAGCGTCGATAAAAATAGAATAAAGGAAAAAAAAAATAATTTTCCCTCTTAAAAAAACAGAGTGGTTGACGAGGAAGGTGTTGAATACACTTGATGAGTGTTGATCTGTGCCGATGATAGGTGACAAATCTGGGCTAAGCCACGCTGATTTACGAGGGCTGAATTGGAAACGATGCACGCTCGGTTTAGCCTCGGACAAACAAACAAGATAATGAACGAGAACGAAGTAATAAATTTTCCCCAGATATTGAGAACAATTTATATTCTACATAATAGGGATATCGATATCTTTTAAACTTGAGCGCGCCTCGGTTGCAGCGGAACTCGGGTTTCCGCCGAGCGAAATCCCGATCGTTTTAAATCTGGAACCGAAGAAATAAATTCCGACCGGACGAGGCATCGTTTAGAGAGATCGTATCTTCTCTATTTCGCGACAACCGGATTAAACGCGAAGGGAAAGGACTGTGAGAAAATTACGATCGAGCCGGATCGAATATCGACGGAGGATTGTGCCGTTTAATAAATGACGTGTCGGCAAATAAAATCACGATTGACAGAAATATCGGTTGTTTAACGCTGCTAAATATGCACCGTGGGCGTGCGAAGCCGTTCTTGGACAGGTGTTTTAAGCCCGTTTCGCACACACGATCGATCTCCGTGCCGATTTTAGAATCTGCTGTCTCCTCTATACACACACACACACCGTGTATAAACCGATCTGACCTGAATAGAAACCGTGTTTCAGTCCTCAAGGCCTTTTCATATCGGCTCGATTTAATTTAATACATGCTTCCATTCTATTTCGTCTATTTAGGATTGATAGATCTCTACCCGATTCCCTCCCGTTTCCAGATCAATCGGGAGAGGGGGATCCATCCGATCGTGCGGCCGTCCTTTCTTTGTTTTTTTCTTTTTTTTTTCGTCTCGATGGGTCGAGTTTGAGAATTAACGTCGATCGATAAGATTTATTTTCGTCACGGTGCTTCAACGCGAGATACGTTGTAGTATGATGTTATGGTGTGGTGGTGTGGTTCGATGGTGGTGGCTCGGGGCAAAAGCAGAGGAGTTAAAAATTAAGGAGGTTGACACTTGGCGGGTTATTACAAACCCATCAAGAAAATTGCAAAACAATATTTTTAACGTTAAGAATGAGATTTATAAACCTATCAATCACTTTCTCCTCTACAATCATCCTTCTGCAAATTCTGCACTTTACTTAGCAGCAAATACACCGGCAAAGTCAACAGGTGTTGCAACAAATCAAGTTTCAAGCCTTCTACCGTAAACACACTTTCTAATCTTTTGAATTAGTAAATTTCATTGCTCTCTGCTAGGAAATAATATTAGAAGTACGATCAAAATTACTTTTACCTGGACGGAAGGCAGAAGTAAACGCGTGTTTAAAATTACTATTCCCCCCCCCCCCCCCTTTTTTAATATCAATATTCTTCCCAATACGGAGAAAGAAAAAACACGCAGAAAGAAAGAAATAATTTATCCAAATTATCTTATCTTTTATCAATTTCAAAGTTACCAGATTTTATTTCTCCCCTATTCTACCCTACTTACCCCCACCACGATATTCCAAGCACGTGTGCAACTCGAGAGCAGTGAAATCTTTTTCTTCTTCTTTCTCCTCCCCGTATCGACTGCGAGAGCGTCAAGTTAAGGAAGGTGTGTAACAAGCTTCAAGGCAGGAGAGGAGAGAAAAAAAAAAAGAAAAAAAAAAAAGAATCACAGCGGTCAGAGAACGAGAGAGTAGCCTGTTCGTCGAGTGCTTCATTGACTTTCATGACAGATCTGCACATAGTAGCCGGCTCAGGCGTCCAAGCGGAAATACATATTTTATCCGGCGGTGTTCGGGAAGCACCGCTTAAGAATTCGATCATCTCCACGATCTTCGTGTATACGTCCAACGTGTGTGTGTGTGTGTGTGCGCGCATATAACGGCTCTACAACGGCTCTATAACGGCTCACGTGTGGCATGCCAGTTTTCGGGGTAATTAATGAAGAGCGACACAGCGTCGCGTGCCCTTATCCGCACACCTATGAATTAACTCTGTCGGGTCCTCAATTTTCAACGTTCTTGATTTTCTCGTCTATATATATATATGTGTGTGTGTGTGTATTTGTGTGAGCGAGTGTACCCATCGAGGAATATTTGTCAAGGACGAGTTTTGTCGGTCATGTCCCCCACGCTGTTGTAACCGGTTTGCCTCGGTTTAATGGTCGATTTGCAAGCGTCAAAAGTTTTCGACGGATCGTTTAGCCCCTTCATTAACGGCCGCCCTTCTCGCTTTTGTTTTTTCGCAGGTGGTTCTGTCAGCGTGCAGCACGTACTTCGACACGATTTTGTCCCAGTACGAGGAGAAGGACCCCATTGTCATAATGCGGGACGTCAAGTTCTCAGACATCAAAGTGCTGGTCGAGTTCATGTACAAGGGAGAGATTAACATCGACCATGTGAGTGATCTGTAACTTTTTGTAACGGGTTGAACGTTAAACAACGACGGGATCAAATATATAACATGGGTGTGTAGTGGTATACGATCGGACGGCGCGTGGATAGATTCGAAACTTTTGCGATAAATTCGATTAAAAAATTTATTTAATCGAAATTTGCTTGATTCGGTTGATAGTGTTTATTTAACTGTGCCATTTCTCGACCATTCGATTTCGCAATTATTTTTTAATAATTTTAACCTATATTATTATTGAGGCATAATTTTATGGTTGACGAGTTTTAATTTTGAAATTTTAATTTTAATCGATCCTTTCTTTTCGTTTATAACATCGAGGTATTTTTCGATTATTATTTTTATGAGATTTCAAGTGTCAAAAAAAAAAAAAAAATAGGTAATGAAAAATATTTACATATTGTATTTATCATATCATTTATATACTACGCCGTAATTTCTCTTACAAAGATAATTCCAGAAAGTGAGTAAAAAAGAGAAAAAAACAGTTAGGATTCGAAACATTGCTGTAATTAAATGCAAATATAATATATTAAATTTCACATAATTAAATTTTGTTTTAAGTTTGATATTATAAAAATGAAATGGAACGTGATAATGAAACACTTTACTAAAAAGTGAAAAGGAACAGGATAAGAGAACGTGCAAATACTTTTTACAATCATTGCGTATATTCGAATTCTATAAATATATTCATTTCAAAATTCGAAATCATTCTGCGTAATGCGAGTACTTAATAAGAAAATATCATTTTTTGTAATCGAATCTTATGAAATAAATAACTTTTCGTATTAAATTTGACTAGATTTCGTGAGTTTAATACTCACAAGTTTTAAACTATCCAACTTCGAACATCTCGGATTTCTAAAGTACTTACACAAGATTCGAAACTATCCAATCAGATTCGAATTTACTTGCGATATCATATAGGGTGTGGCAGAAAAGTAGTAAGACTAGTAAAAATACGAAATAAGTAAAACTGCAAATTTTCTATTTTTACCCCTTAAAATAATGTTCGAAGAATATTTAATACGATGTCCACATCGGTTATTTAATTATTTAAAAGAGTTTAAAAATCGTTCTGCTTGAATTATGTTTAATTATCTTGTCACATTTTGTTAAATATCAAGATCAGATTATCTTTCAATTTCAATTTTAATTATGGAATCAAAAAAAAGTCTGTTGGTGCTAAATCAGGAGAGTAAAAAACGATGTTACTGATATGTGTGCAGATGCATAGCTATGCATATAATGCAACAGTTTTTAGCTGAAAAAGGAATTTTTGTACAAAACCACGCTCTTTACTTTTCTGGTTTGACACAACCAGACTTTTTCATACCATAATTAAAATTGAAATTGAAATGTACATTGAAATTAAATTATACGAATTCTTCAAAGATTAGGGGAAAAAAAATTTTAATTTGCAGTTTTACGTATTATTATTTCGTATTTTTCGACTAGTCTCATTACTTTCGATTTTTTTAAATTCCCGCGAATATATAGAATATTAATATATTCATAAAATAAAATATCTTTGAAGGATCGAAGACCAAAACAAATATAAAAGTTCATATACGAAAATATCAGTCAAGTCTTATTTATTGAGTTACAAATAATTTAAATTTGTGTTAGATGAAACAAAGCGAGAACAAAATACGTCAAGTGTAATGAAAAGAAAGCAATTTTTTTTTAATAAATAATTTTATAAATTTAATAAATAAGCTTCAATCGAAATTTTTATCAATATTTATATTTGTTTTGATTTTTAGAATTTCTAAAATTTCTAGAATTCAACGTTCTAAAAGATTCCTACGAATATATATTAATATTCTTTATTAACATATATTTGATCCTATCGTAAGTCTAACCTTACCTTATACCGAACGCGAATCGAAAAGACAGATTAGATGGAGGACATTGTTGAAACGTTGACTTTCGAGAAACGAGACTGGCCAACCGTTCGAACGTCGAAATTAAAACTGATTAAAGAAATAAAGTCCGCGGAACGTAGACTCTTTCGCCTCTTCTCAGACACGATGAACGACTTATTTACATCGTGGACATTTATGAGGGCACTTGTGTCTCGCTGACGGAGGGAAAAATATCGCGGGGGACAGGGTAGGAACGCGGCTGGCCTCAATTTATTAATAATTGAAGATTCTTGCTCTTCGATGTTTCGAGCATACCACGCTTCAAAGCGACTCGAACTTCCCATTAATCCACAGGCAAAAATCCTCGGGAAGATGCAATTTGTTTTGTCAATCGTTTCTTTCTTTGCTCCTATCTTTCCTTTTTTATTCTTGTTATCAAGAGTAATCGAACAAAAGGGAGAAGGACCACTTTGTCGTCCGGAGAAAACCATCGGAATAAAAATCGGAATAGTGGCATTATTATACCAGTGGTTAATTAACGATCGAAAAAGTTTTTGTTTTAATAAAGATTCGTTTGAATCTTGCGATCTTTGAATTTTTATCGTTGAAATGATTTCTTAATTATAAAAATATAATGATATTTGATATAAAATTCTTAATTTATTAATTAATAATAATAACACAAAAACTTTATAGGTTATATTACATTGTAGGTAACAAGTTCTGTTTATTTGAGAACATTTCCAATACATTCAATTTTTGAAAACAATATTTATCTTAAACTGCATATTTTCCATTATTATATATACAATAGTTTTTATACATACGCAGGATTCGTATTATCTTCTTTTATAAAAAGGTCTATCATTAAACAAAGAACTCATTGAATTTTATAACCTCTAAGCATAGTAATGAAATAATTCAATATAGAATCGCATAATTAATCTATCACTTTATTACTCACAAATAATCACGTAAAAAACTAACAAAATTTATGTCAAAGACGAACAAGAGTATAAAGAATCAAGTAGCGAAGAATTTCATCGATATGCCTCGCAAAAACCGACACTGTTATTCTTGTTACCAGACGCTTAGTTTCTCTTCGTTGTTACAACAATTCGACATCGTCCCTAACGAAAGCAAGGAGTATCATACGAAGCCTGAGAGATGTCGTGGTGTACCGTTTCGGATGACTCACGAAATATATGAAGTCGAACGTGTGTCGTTTAAACGTGCAAGAATCGTATTCAGGTTGTGAAGAGAATCCCGAGAGCAAGCAACGGGTTCTCTCTCGATTCTTCCGTGTTTCTAGTCGTGATCAAGCGCGCAGATTCACGAGAGCTTTCTCCGTGGTGGCGCTGCGGTGGCCACGATTTGCCTGCGAAAAATACGGCTCTGGTGAAAATATGTTCACGGCGTATCGGGCCGAAGATCCGTCGATATGTTCGATCGTGGCCTTTGGTTAACAGTTTTCAAGCTCGATCGGATTTAAACGAGGTCGGAGGCCGTTTTTTCATTCGTTTTCTTGCGTTTTCTCACGAAGTTAGAAACACGAAAGACAAAGATCGAAGACAACGACGATGGTGGTGACGTTTGTTTCTGAAATACACATTATTCCCGGTACGCTGGCTGCCGGAGACGCTGACCCACATAAGCATTTTTCCAATTCCATTCGTGGCTGATAGAAAGCCGCGGAGAATCGTTTGTGTAGAAAGTTCTCATATTATTTAGCATTCTCTCGGTCGTTCGGCTATTATTACGGTGAAAATTGGCAAATAGTAATCGAACCCTATACCGCCGATACGCGTTCAGATATATCGCATTTTTTTTTTTTTTCTTTCTTTTTATATCGTCTATCCTGTATCTTTCTCCGTGGACAGCGACGATCCGATTCATTACTCGAATCCCGGCGAATCGAATAGAGATTCGGTCGCTACGAGTATGCTCGCGCAAATTGAAGCGGGCAGGATTAATGGAATTACTAATTTTTACCTCTCCGCCGTGTGATCGCTTTTTCCTCCGGCTTTTTCCTACGGACTGCCAGAGAATAATTAGATTTACTTAGCTCCGCCTCGAATTTCTTACAGCATCGACTTCTCGCTCTTCCATCGATGTATAATAGTATCCATGCTATGTAACAGTATACAAGAGGAATCGAATGCTCTACTCGGGGAGGGGGGGAACAAGGAATCGCCTGACTCGACTCGAGCTCGTGCCAAAAACGTTGAAACCCGTCGCGCCCCGTATATTATACCATTTATGCCCGTTCCATAGCGGAAATATTGAAAGCGGATCGGTTAGAAATATTGCCGCCGTCTTCCTTGCCTTGGTAACTCTTGCCAGGAATGGTTAAACCACTCGGGCTAATGTCGACGGAAACGAGAGGGAATTCGCTACTTACCTTGATTAGTCGGAGGATATCGAGGATATAGCTGTATCCCAGCTTGGAAAAAAAAAATCTACTTTCCACTTCCTACGCGAATTTCGATCCTCTTTGTCTCTGGTACGATTCTGATACGATTCTTCCCGGCTATTGGCTCTCTGGTTCTATATATCTATCATTCAATAAACTAAACCATGAAAATTTAATGAAAAATATTTTAATGCTTGATCTTTTCATTCTTTTAATCCATATTTGTTTGTCGAATGTTTCAAATTATAAAATTCGTTAAAAGATATGATCATTTTATCGAGACACGAAAATAAAATAAAGTAAAGAAAAAGAATTTTTATAAAAGATATGAGTTATTTAAAGGAAACCTGTGTAATATAATATACAATAAAGCATGATGTTATAAAACTGCTTATGTACATTTTACTATTCTACAATTTACTCAATGCGGATATGACAATTCATGATTTATTTAATTCTTTGAAGAATAATGTAACACGAAAACAACTTTTTACTATGCAATTATCTCGTATTATTTTCTTGCCGTTAATGTTGCTTCGACAATTAACGAAAAGATGGCAATTTTGATCGTTATTTTTATCTTCCTCGCGCACCATTGAAATATAAATATTTTTCTGTTTAATTACACACAGCAAATTCCACAATTTCTTTGAGCACGATCGACAACATCCATTAGACCAGAAACTTTAAACTACGAGTAACGAATATTAATTCCTATTTACATTTTCTCTGAGATCTTAAAAAGATAAGTGGTCCATCTTTCTCGGAATTACCTTAAATAAATAATATATTCGAGAAAAATTTCATCCGAAAACGAGGAAGAAGACGATTTTGCTCGATTCTCGAAGGGATTAAACGACAAAGAGATTCGTGAAAGAAGGGAATTCTTCGCGTCTTTGTTTTGTTTGCCAGATTGATTAAAGTCGTCGTGCGTTGATGTTTCAGACGAGATTGTCGTCCCTGTTGAAAACCGCGGAGGATTTGCACATCAAGGGTTTGGCCGAGGTAAGCTGGCGTAGCGATTCGACGCAAAATGATCTAGGAAATAGCGGTCACAGTCCTGGGGCGGCGACTCCAGGTGTCGAGACGGTCCTCAGGGAAGGAGACGCTGACGAACCGCCACCTCCGAAGCAGAGACGCAGAGGGCGCCCGCCTCTGGACGATCCACCCTCGTCTCATGATGTCTTCACACCGAAAATCACATGCATCACCGGAAATGTACGTCAAGTATGGTTCAGATGTTTCATTTATCGTAATATCTCTGGTAGTGATTGTCGATTGAAAGATCAAAGACAATTTCTCTTTTTCTTCTCTCTTTCATCTCTATTTCTCTTATATCTAATACCTTTGATTGTCTATTAACTTGTGACTAACTTATTTTAGAAATCTAGTTTAGACTAATAATAATAATAATAATAATAATAATACTTGTGTTTATTTTTTTATTCATATCTCTTATTTTTCAAGGAATTTTCAAACTGTCGTTTCTAATGGTAATTTACTCGATAAAAGATATCGTTTTAAAAGATTTCGACATTTACGAATATTTGTCAATAAAGGTAATTAATTGATGTTGATTCAGAAGAATATAGTAGATGCGATATATTAATGCCAGATAAATTTTACATTTTTTTTTTATCATTGCTTGTGTATCTATTGTTTGTTTAATCCTCGCTATAAATTACAGCCGTGGCGCACTTTGATTTCGTTTTAAAAATTTATCATAAATAATTCCTGTGACCGGCCATTATTTGCGACGTTCCCCTAATATATCACAAAACTTACGTACATGCATATAACATATAACAATTAAAAATTATGAATCTCACGATCGAGATTTAACAAGGATCTTTATTATCAACTGTTCAATTTTTTGTTTTCGCCATTAATCCTTCTCGATGCAACATCGATCGCAATCGACAGTCACCGAGAGATTTCTTTGACGCGCCCGTTCAAACCTCCTCGATTTCCCAGGAGGAAATGATGAGCGAAGGCGGTGACCACGAGAGTTGGGACGACGAGATGATGATGAACGAAAATAACGAAACGCCACTGCCGGTGGTAAGGATGATACGTTTGCCCTTTAATCTTCAATCTTCGATATTTGCCAGATTTTTAACCATGGTTCGTCCTTTTGCAGCTATCGTACATGTCCAAGGATGACAACGCGTCCGACCAGGAAAAGAAAGGTACGTGACACCAAAGTCGATCGAACCAAAGTAGTCGTGATTAGGCGTTACAACGGAGGATGAGATACACGACACACAGACACAGCTATGCAGAGGTGTGCGGCTGTTCGGTAGGCGCGAAGAATTTAACGTGGTTTGATTTTGCTGCAGCGCCTACCACTCCCTCGAATTCCAACGCCACGAATCCATCGATCCCCGAGCAATTCCGAGACGTCGTGAAGATGAACGATTACCTGACGACGGGACGCCGCCAAGAGTTCTGGGAGGAGCCGTTCACGCGACGCGTTATGGATGCCATTAAGAGCAAAGAACTGGAAATGAAGACTGCCGCCGAGATACTTGGCGTGTCCTACGGAACCCTCTATGGCAGATATCGCGACAGTTATGGTTGCCTTAAACATCCGTATAGGTAATGGAACATTAACTTGATGGCTGTCGATTTTTGATCGCCTTTTCCTTCCCGATATTTCATGACAAAATGTGACCACCGAACTTTTAACTTTCGAGACAAGTAGTCTCGATTTTTTTCGAGACTATGAATGATGAAGTTCCGAGAAACGGAAATTTTTCCTATATATGATATTTTAGACGCGCGCTAGGTGAAATCGTGCATTAACCTGCTTTCATCGGTTTCATATTTACGGTCCCCTGTTTGGAGATCAATTCGAACTTTTTCTTCCACTTTTGCCGTCGACAAAAGTATTTTGGGGAATTTGGTTGAAACGGTAATCGAATTTGTTCACAGAGTAAGGGACTTTTGGTCAGAGCCGGGGCCAGCGGAAGTGTTAGCCAAACTACGAAGAAAGGAGATCACGTTGTTCCGTGCAGCCGAGTTCCTTAATGTGACCGTCCACACGTTGGCAACTTATCTGTCGACGCTACAAGGCCCGGACAGAATCTCGTTGGCCGGCGACTTGAGCGTTGCGTCGGGCGCGATCGACGGTAACAACGAGACGCCCGAGAACAACGAGTCCGTGAACGATATCTTGCAAAAGATCAACGCGAACGCGGCCACCACAGCGACACCGACTACCTCGACACCTATCAAGAGAGAAGGAGGCGGATACATCGAGGTGCCGACGCCCGTCCCGAAACCAGCGACCTCTGTACTCGAGAACAATCCGGACATCACGATCGTGAAGACAGAGAGCATGCCTCGCAAACGGGAGTACGCGAAAGTCTCGAACACGGAGAACAACAACGCGAAACTGATGAGTGGTGGCGCTGTGAGCGAGGTGACGCAGCAACAGCAGCAGCAGCAGCAGCAGCAGCAAAAGATCACCGATCCGTTGTCGTTGAACAACGACAACAGCAAACCCTAACTATTCAGGCCTTATCTGCAACCGGCAAATCCCCGTGCACCGAGCGCTAACTACAGATCCGATCTGTGCCCTCGAAGATTCTATTCGAACGTGTTTACTCGCTTCCTTACGAATTTTCATTTGAAATAGAAGATGGTGAAACGCGTTGCGCTGTCCATGTAATTATTTGTCCGTCGTGATGTATGTGTCGTCGTCGCAGTTTTGCCCTTCCTTTCGTTGTGGCGCTCCACACGAGCCAGCCATTTATTGTAGCTTTAGACAATCTCGCGTGTACGACCGTGCCGTCATCGTGGCACAGGCTGGAGTCGCGTCCACGTTGGGCAAAACTGGGCTGCGAGTAAACTGGAATAAACGAGGGAATAACGACGGATCTAAACGGCGGGCCGACATATTTGTCGACGATAACCTTGCGAAGCGAGGATTTGTGTTCGGTGATCCTGCCTTTCTCCGGGATCCGGCTCGATTCTATCCCGTTGCACGAAAGCAACGCCAGCCGCGTATATTTTCCGAATGAAACGAACAGAGTGCGTCGAACTAGAGAACGATTCCTTCTTAAGAATTAGTACCTAGCGATACGGTTCTTCGTTACTTCAAAATTGGTTCGCTTAATCCAAAGTCGGTAGCGATTATTGATCGTGTTTGGCCTTCGTGACAAGGAACAAACAAAGAAGAAAGGGAAAAACAAAAAGGAAGAAAAGAAATGAATGAAAGAAAGAAAGAAAGAAAGAAAGAAAGAAAGAAAGAAACGTGTAATAAAGTTCAATCGAAGTTCCTTTTGAATAACGATGTAGGGTGTATCGCGAAAAGAATGCCTAGACTATTTTCTGCCGCATGTGTCTGTATGGTAGCACGTAAAGAGCGACAATATTATTCACCCGTAGACCCATCAGTATAGTGATCCCAGAGTAACAGTCCTTCGAGAATAGATATGTTTCTCGTGCGGTTGTCGTTTCAAACAAATATTGCACGAGCGTATATTTCAGCGGTATATGAAAATACACTTTTGCAACGGGAGCCTTAAATCCTTTGAGTGCTAAAAACATTTTACATAATGCGATTTATGCCGCAAGATTAATCATTAGGTATATATTGTACATCGATCATTTTTTCAAAGCATATCGCACGATGTCCGAATTTATCTTTTGTTTCGATCGGTGTGATTTGTCAGTCTCAAGGGATTCATCCGCGGAGACGATCTTTTCCTCGCTAGGAATCCTCGATTTTACAACAACGTATAACGTTGAAACGCGGAAAATTCAATTTGCGCAAAAAAATAATGTAATCAGTACAATTCTATTTTCTTTTTTTCTTTCGCTCACTTTCTATCTCTACTTTTCTCTCTGTCTCCCTTTCACTCTGTTTTTAAAACAGTATAATATAGAATTTATATATTGCACTTATATAGATGATATTTTTTTAGAAAAAAATTCGTTTAAGCGTATACGCGAGCTTTCTTTCCTCCTTTTTTGTTTTTTTTTTTTAATTTTTTATTTCTTTTTTTTTTTTTTTATGTATATACATATTACGTTGTTGATATTTTAAGTGGCTTTTATACAAGCAATTGCTGATCGATATCAAAGATCGCTTTAAAAGAAGATACACGTATAACGTCCATTGTAAATATTGGTGCAATAGCAAGACCTAAAATTAATCTTATTTGTCACAGAGTGCGTTTAATCGCTATTTTAAAGAAAGAAAAAAAAATGCAAAGACAAAGGTGAAACGAAGAAAGGACATACAGTTTTTGTGTCGTGCAATTGTGTTCGTATCTTCTGGCCGTAAAAGTGAGGTTAGAAGACACGAAAGGGAATTAAAAAAAAAAAGTCGAGGGAAGATAATTCAAAAGATATATCCATGTGACGATTCCCGTTAATCAATCGATAATGCCTTGTTGGTGCGTACCAACTTGCAAAATTTACGTTTAAATTTTACTTTCATAAAAAATTGTTCGAGGCATAGTTGTTTATGTCGTGTCTAAGCGAGATTAGACGTGAAACGAAAAATTAAGTCGCACGCGCGCAATATTAAACCGTACTCCACGAGATATTTCAACTGGAAAAACTTTGAGTATTCCTGTTCGCTGAAGGTAACGAAGCAAAACAAAACAAACAAACAAAAAAACACTAAGTAAGAAGTAATAGTATAGTAGAGGTATTCTCGATATGATATTTTTCGACGATATAAGACTTAGTTACGTTGAGAGGACTCATGCAGAGAGGGTACTTGTAAAGTAATCCAGAGGAAAATGGTGTATTTGTGAAAAACCGGACGCACACAAAGGAAGAACACACAGTGTCGTAGAGAAGGGTAGTAATGAGGAGAGATCGAAATGATTAAAAAAAAAAAAAGTGGTATTGTGAAGTGTGTACATACAGAAGCGTAGGTTAAAATAGAACGATAAAAAGCGTGAAAATGTGAACACGCAAAAATATTATACATATACATATATACATATATCTCTTTTTCTCTAGAGGAAATTCTAAAATCGACTGACTATTAATGATAAAGATGTTCTTTAAACGATAAACTGCTCCATGAGCAAAGGAAAAATAGCGTTATATTTTGCGTTTTTTGATTTCTTTCTTTTTTTTTTTTTTTTCTTTCTCTTTGTTTTTATTAAATATTTGTTTATCGCAGTCGGACCTAAGAACAAAGAATAATCTTTTTGATTACTTTACGAGTGCTCTGGACCGACTATTTTACCATGTATAAGTATCATTTTATACGATAACTTTGCACCGTTCGATATTTTAGTCGTAGATTATTATTAGGACACTGTTGATGATATAGATCTGTGTGTTCATTCTTTCACTCATTAATTTAACTATTTTCAAATTTCATTATAAAATATATCTCTTTCACTCCTTCTCTCTTTCACTTCCTTCTCTCACTCTGTCGTTCATTACTATTATAATTAATTATTATTATTAATATTTTTTATTATTATTAATATTTTTATTATTATTATTATTATTATCATCATCATCATCATCATCATTATCGTTATCATTATCATCATTATCATTATCATTATTATCATTATCATCATCATTATTATTATTATCATCATTGTCATTGTCATTGTCATTGTCATTGTCATTGCTATTGCCATTGCCATTGCCTTTGCCATTTTCATTGTCATTGTCATTGTCATTACAATTATTATATTATTATTATTATTATAATATTTTTATTATTATTGCTATTATTACTATTATTATTATTATTAATATCATCATCATCATCATCATCATCATTATTATCATTATTATCATCATTATTATCATTATTATTATCATTATTATCATCATCGTCATCATCATCGTCCTCATTATTATTATTTTTATTTTTATTGTTATTATTATTATTGTTATTATTTCTTTTTTTAAGTAAAGTAAGACTAAGACATACCAAATGAGAAATATAAGGACAAGTTTTGTTAGGTTAGTACTATCGCATATCAAGAACGCAAGAATACATGCGCCTGAAGCACTCTGTATTGCCTATGCACGTCCCGGTGAAACGTATCTGGGGCGCACAAGACCACTTTTACTCTAGCAAGAGTATACGACTAGAAGTATTAATATTTAATATTAATAATCAACGCGGATTGTCCAGAATGGATGGTCATGTTTTTGAGGATCAACATCGAGCCATTTTGAACAAAAAGGAACAAACGAATTTAAAAAAGAAGACGAACGAAAGAAAAAAAAAAAAAAAAAGAAAAGTGTAACATAAAGAGGAAATTTGACTTTTTTTTTTCATTTTTCGGTCATTCGTTGTTTTTGTTTCGTTTTTATTTTTTTGTTTTTTATCGGCCAATTGATCCTTAGAAAAATTTCCTATTTTTCTACCGTCCATAAGGACTCCAAGTTTAACATTAGTCTTTTCCTTTTCTTTTCGCAACGTCGCCTTTTTTTTTCCTCCTTTTTATGCAAGACATTTTTTTTTTTAAGCGAATCTTCTTCCTCGCGAGAGTACAAATTGCATGGGACTTTTGTTAACCCTGTTGGTGCCATAAACATTTTTCAAAATATTTGATTTTATCCTGCGCATAACTTGAAACGATTATACACGTTTCATGATACATACATATTTGTATGTACATCGCGTCGGTATTTCCCTATTTGCTTTTGGGCACCAAAACGGTTAACGATTATCTTTGTACGATTTATTAAACGAAATTATCGATTCGTTTAACATAATATACATTATATTTCATATTTTTTTCTCATTTTTTTTTTTTTTTTTTTTTTTTAAACGAAGAGATCGCGCGTATGCCAAACCGTACGTCTCAAAGACTGATGGCCATTCATTTGGAAGTTCTTGTAATGGTAATCTCACGCCGCGCGACCTTGTGACCGTAACAAGATCGCCGGACTACATCGACATTGTATGGGAAGACGGGACAAGACTAGCCTATTATTGGCGAACGATGCCCGATCGCCGTGTGCATCGTACAATGAGACTAAAAAAATTGATATCATAATTATGTGTCGTTTGATATAAACGAGTAATGAATATAGTATGTATCATCGTTTTATACACAACTTAATTATATCTACGTACACTATGTACATTCCTAGTATACACTATGTCACTGTCACATACATTGCATTACACGCGCATTACAAAAGATTTAAAAAAAAAAAAACGCATGGACCTATTGTATACGTGTACGCGCGTGTGCATTCGCACGCAGGATAAGCGTGTACGCGTGCGCATGCACGGACGCGCACGCAGAGACACATACACATATGAATATATTTATAATAATTATATAGCTATTCCAAAACGGACCACCGCGACATCGACGTACGAAGATCACTTAAAATTACTACAAAATACAAACGCGATAGGAGAAATGGAAGAAAAATAAAAAAACAAAAAAAATAATAATGGAAGTCGGGGAAAAAGAAATATGAGAAATCCTAATCGGCGATTAAAATGCGTATTAAAAAAAAAAAATAACGATCGTCGGTTAAATTAATCAGCGTTACATTTCGTTGTTAAGAGAACAGCATCGCCGTTATCAGTGTCTCATGTATAACAACGTAATCGAGTCTCTGTCAATTTTCAATACTCGAGAATTTCCGAGTGTATACGTAATATACAGGAAAGTACGAAGAAAAAACAAAATATAATAAAACACGCATGTATAGCAAAAAAAAAAAAAAAAGGTTGTTACACTTGAGCACAATAGAGAGAACAAAGTATATGAGTATAGTTTTACACGAAGGCTTTATCGCCCATTTAATTTTATACTTGAGACACGAAGAAAAAGGCTGAAACGGTTAGACGATAAAAACAATTCGAAACCCCTCAGTTCTGCGTTCTCGTTCTTTCTCTCTTTCCGCTGTCCGTGAGAAATGAAAAGTAAAAAAAAAAAAAAAAAAGAACAAAACGAAACAAAATTAGAATTTTCTTTTTTTTTTCTTTCTCTCTTTTACCGATGGTAAATCATCATATGCATGATCATTGCGTACACATACACGCAAGCATTACACGCATGCGCATTTGTATCGCATCCGTTTCGTACAGAAAACTTCCTCTTCCACTGCCTATTCGTCTCTTTTTTTACTTTTCTCTCTATTTTCCTCTTTCTCTCTTTCTCTGTCTTTCTCTCTTTCAGTCTCAATTTCTACTTCATTTTTAAAATTTTTTAATTCTCGTTTATTTACTTAACAACATATAACGTATAACGTTTTGAAAATCATCGAAAGATGCGATAACGGGCACTGATCGATCGATGGAACGACGTCGCGTTCTCGCTTCTGCGGAATATTGTTTCTCATTAGCCAAAGTTTAGAATTTTGTGTTTATCTGTAATTTTTTTCCTCACGAACCGCGTCCTATTTTATTCCTTTCATTGTTTTTCTTTCATTGTTCTTTCCATCCATCTTTCTCACTTTTTCTCCCTCTTCCTTTATCGTTTTATCTCTTTTTCTCTTTTTTACACTCATACACGAACACGGGACATATATGTTTGACATATTATTATATTTACTATTATTTTAATTATAATTTCCCAGAAGTATATATTATCTTTAATAATCGTGGTAATTTTTAGACTAGAAAAACATTATATTAGCGGATAGAGATTAAAATATACATAACAAAATAAAATAAATATATATATAAATATATATATTATATATATATATATATTGATAAAATATTGAGATCGTAATTAGAAATGGGTCGAGCGCATACAATGCTGAAAGACGATAATGATATTTACGCGTAAGGATGTTAAAAAGGTCGAGCAGATGGATTAAAAGCGGTCTTGGCTAATGTGGCCAAGCTGCTCGCAGAGAATATTCAATGATTGAACAAAAAAGAAGATCAGTAAATGTAAATGTTTGTAAACAAATTATGAAACATTATTTGTTCAGTGCCTACATATTTACACAGTAACAATAAAGATGAAGATTAGCGAATATTCATTTGTCTCTTTTTTCACCAAAAAAGATACGATTTCGATTCATCGATCGAAACCAGTTGCCGCAAGCGAACCATTAATTACCATTAAAGTACACGCAGATCGTTAAAAAAGTACCGCAATGCGAACGATCGTTTTCCAGTATTTTTATATAACTGATATACATATTGATATTAAAAATAAATGAGTGAAAAACTGTGTCTTCTTTCGTAGCCTGGCATAATGTCTGTGGATTTAAATTACAATTTAACGTCACTGTCGTCTCGCGGCGAGATCAAAGCGATTCGACCTTTCCGAGCCGTCCAGGAAATACAAACATCTCGATACGGCATTCGTTTCATCTCAATTCGCTCTTTTGTCCGAATATTACATTTCAAAAATTTCATCAACAATTTTTAATAAAAACTCAATAAAACCATTTGAAAATTCAACAACGTTAAATCACATTTTTTTTAAGTACCAACAAAACATACAGTTTCATATTTCACGCCTTCCTTTTCCATCATTGAATTATTAATTTCAAACTCATGTTATAGATCATAGATCAATCGTAGATTAATAATTAAATTGTATATTTTTATATATACAATTATTATAATTTTTTTACAGGAATGTATAATACATAAGTACTTGAATATACGAAATACGGATTCAAGTATGGAGGCATCACATCCCCACCATCAGATCCTTTCTTCGCGATCGTTGGTTAGGCTAAAGTGACATCCTACCTCGGCACTCGGCAGTTGAATTTCGAAACTCGACTGTGGTGGATCGAAACGTCTCTCGTTTATCGTTATTCGCGATCTTTCGTCTTCCATCTTTCTCGTAAAAAAGTTGCGTGCACGCGATTTTGTCAGTTTTCTTTCTTATTTGTTTCTTATCGTAATTTCTTTTTATTGTTCGCGATGCATGTCTCGCTCATGCAAAAACTTCCGATGCCACAGGTGTCGAACTTCTTTTATCCGTTCAACACTAGCCTCGAAGAAGAGATCAAGAGATTATTTGTCAATTTTTCGATCGAGACAGAAAACACATCTGTTCCGAATGGTAAGTCAATTTATTTAAAATTTATAGAATTTGCTGGAAAACTTATGAACAATAATAACTTGAACAATAATATCGACGATAAAAATCCATTGAAATGAGACGCGCTTCATTGATTTTGATACGTTAGATATGTAAAAAATCGATAAGACATTTTTTATTACATTTTCGAATTTTTGCATTTATAAATTTTCGAATTATGTAGATCGCGTAACATGGATTATATGACGTAACGTAATCTTTTTGCGTTGTAAATGATTGTGAAAAAAAAATTAAAAATATTAATATCAATTTGTACTTGTTTTGATTTTTTCCTTTTTTTTTTCTTTTTTTTTTTTTTACTTCACGTTAACCTATATTTCTATTATAATTTATATCGCAATGAATTTTAATTTCTACGTCATGATAATAAATTTCTTATTAATATTTTTTTCTTTTATATAAATAATTTAAATCAAATACAAAATAATGTAAATAACTTTTACATAATAATCGTTTTCACATCATGGATTCCTCATAACTTAGGATAAACTGTCATCGATGATCATTTGTTTCGATTAAAAGAAGAAATCGTTTCTCATTAACCTGCGCATGATACATTCTTAATTCGCATAATTATAAATGTGTCAAAATTGATATTTTTGAATAAATATCTGCTTATTTTTTTTTTCTCAATTTAAAATGTCACTATCGCTTTGTAATGTACTTCGATTTAAAATCGTGCGTTCTGATCATGATTCATTATGCGTGATAAACTCGCGTTCCGATTAGTAGATACTTTCCATAGTTTGTAAACAAACGAATCGATAAGAGGAATTCTGTATTCTAAAACGTTCCGCTGAATAACACGTCGTTCAAGAGATTCCTAGAAACGTTTATTCGATCGAATTCATTGAATTATGTAAAAAAAAATAATATATTGGTATTACTTAATAATTTCAATGTTTCATAAACATAATGGTCTGTCGACCATTTGCTTTTTCGAGGGAAAAAGACAAAAGAAAAAAAAAGATTACAAGTGATCGTTCTTGTCTGGGTGATACAGATGTTTAAGATTGTATAAACGTAAACAGAAGATCGCGTGCTTTTTTGCTTGAAACATTCGATTTAGGATAAAGTTCAAAGATGGCAGGCTATTTCATTACATATCAACACATACATATTTGAGATGAAAATACAAATGCTAAATGAACGTTAGCTTTTTGTAACTTTCTGATGGCTTTTAAACGTTGACAACAATAATACTTGTTACAAATATTATATATTTTCGATTAAACGACAATATCGTTTCTGCGTCATTCGAAAAATTAGGACGACAATGTTTACAAACCGTGAAACCTAACACCTACGGACGTTATTTTCTCGACTTACGATATATCGCATTAAATTCACAACAAAAATATATAGATCGCAAATTTTATCTGTTATTAAATATTTCTTTTTTATTATTTTTCGATCATTTTCGAAAACTTTCTAGATCATATATAAAACTTTCAAATTATATATATAATTTTTTTCCGATCTTAAGCAGAATTAGCTTTTTATTTACTCTTTGTATTTTATTTTTTACATTTTTTATGTTCTTTGACGGAATGCAATACACATAACGATTTGACAATTATAGTCGAAGATGTAATGGAGGAGTTCCGTCATAATGGACGTGATTTTGAATATTGTCCAGATTTGGACAATGTTACAATGCCAGAAACGACACCACGCCGTAAGAAAAATAAGAAACCTTTGCCTACAGAGTGCGTTTTCTGTAGAAATAATGGCGAAGAGGAAGCTTATTACCGTAAACATTTGCTGAAAGATGCTGATGGTCGCGTCTCCTGTCCAGTTTTAAGGTAACTTTTTTCCTAACCTTCGATCTTTTTTCTTATAATCTTCCGTAGTATCTTTGAATGCATTTGAACACGAGCAAAATTTCACTTGATATGATTTCGCCGATTATTTTGCTTGTTATTGACTAAACATTTAACGCATTTATTCAAAACAATTTTAAAAATTTGAATAATGAACAGATTTAGAATAAACAAAATAAAGTCAAGATCATTACCTTGTTAGTAAAAAAAGAAAAGAAAATATATTATGGAAGGTTGAAAAAAAAACTTTTTTTGAGAAAACCACAAATTGTTTTTCTCATATCATTTTTTTTTTTTTTTCTGTGAATCGTTAGGGCTTATACGTGTCCAATTTGTGGTGCGTGTGGAGACATAGCTCATACGGTCAAATATTGTCCAAAAGGCACCAAAAACCCTGGCACATTGGCAACAGTAAATGCGTTCAAACTATTGAGAAACTCTATGGGCAAACGACGCGTCAAATAAAACACCGTGGCACTCGAGCACGTGTCACCATTCTTGTGCCATAAAACATCAAAAGTATATCTTCTTTTCAAGGATTTCGAAGAAGTGGTGCCTCCATCCTTAACAACTCTCGCGAGCGTTTCGGTATCATCTGCTGGCAGGTAATTTTACCGTCGTCGCATCTTTAAAATATAAACGAACCAAAGTGCCTTACAGGAATGTACATTAAATTCCTAGTAACGATTTCTCGAAACAATGTTACCATTCGTTGCTCGGTTGCCATTGGATCTTACGAAATTCATCTTATCGATTAAGCAAAAGAGAAAAAAGTTTATTCTACATTTCATTTACTTTGTCTCTTTGTTTTCTGTTCTTATATCATTTATTTATTTCGGTTTGGACAACATCATATCTAGTGAAAAAAAATATAAAATAAACCACCGAAGCTTGGAGGCAAACTATGAAAAAGATTATTATTCGAATCGTAATATGAATCGTCTAGAGTTTAGATAATCAAGAGGCTGTATCCAAAGACATTTTAGTCATAAGAAATTATTTATACGAAACGGTGCCATATACTCTCGCCAAACGTGTCACTTTTCTGTAAAGTTTCCTTTGCGATTACGAAAAAGATTTATTTATAAATGAATATTTTTATCATCTTTTCAAGTCATCACTTAATATTATGATAATTTCAACTTTTTTTTTTTTTAATTTCATATAAATACATTTACATGCATTGACATAACATTGATAAATATTCATATTTTTCTTAAGATTGTCGACAAATGTTTGTCAGTGTGAAAACTACTTTAAAAAAGATTGAAACTTTACAAACAAATACTGTGATAACGTTAATAAGATTCTTCAAGACTTTTTATACGACAGTCATGAATATTAAAAAATCCATGTTGTTTGTGATTACAAATACAATTGATTTTTTATAAATCATTTAACAAAACAAATCACGTTTTTCAATCTTAATAGTTTCGAGCAAAAAATTTTTTTATCGAGACACGTTAATGGACAGAGTACTACATTTAATTAAGTTTAAAAAAAATATTAGACGATATTTGAAACTAAAAACATTTACGCAGTTTTATTTATCTATACAAAATATGTAACATAGAGATTGCGTTTGTACATTACTAATGTTTATTAGAAATTATAGAAAAAAAGATTTTTCTTTTTAAGATACTTAGACTTTTTCTTAAAAAGTCGACGATGGACCAATGAGATATAGTTCCTTTTAAAATTTATACTTAATCATTTGACAGCATTAAGTATGATGTATAGAATATTCTAACTGATGGTACACATATTATAGGGAAGGAAAGGGCAAAGAAAAGTTTTTTTACTTATAAAAATAAGTTGAAAAATATCTATATATTAAAATAGATTAGTTAATATTAAAATAAAACGAATTTATTCGTTTGAGGCTTTATTTTCAAAAATATCAATTGAAAATTTATCAAATATTAATATGTGAATTTGGCTAATTCTTAATTGAATATTTCTTGAATATACTTTATTAACCAAAGTGTTTAAATTATTATAATTAGTATGTATTCTTAAATGGGAATTTAAACAAAAAAATTTTATTCTGCACTTTTTATTTATTTTCATGTATAATATAAATTCTTATCCATTATATAATTGATAATTGATTATTATATAATTGAAAATTATCAAAATTCACACACATATTTGACAAATTTTCAATTTTAATTTATTCAAAAAATCTTAAATAAAAAAATTTTATTTTGTATTCTCAATTTATTTTTTCATATAAAATTAACTTTTTTCTAATTGTATGTATATCACCATTTACGTGACATCTTTCATAAAGAAGTTTACGAAGCTCGTTTGTTTGATTTTTAATTTATCGGACTCTATGATGCTTATTATTTTCGAGTAATAATTAAAGAATAGAATCACATACGATTTTTCGATACGATTCTGGATGCATAATTATTTTGAAACCAAAGAAAGAAACCTTTCTCGTTCCTGTGAATCTGACCATAAGCTTCAACGAAGGTCAAATCGAAACGAAGGATAATACTAGTTGTGTAGTGTTTACATTCTTTGTTTTTTGATACTTCGATAGCTGATGGCCGGATTCTTCGCTCTTTCCAGGCGGAGAAAGCTTTTTTTTTTTTTTTGTTTCTTGGTTTATCGATTTTTTTTCAAAATACACAACACATGAGTCGAATTAAACAACGAATACAAAATATTATTTATATATTTAATATAGATAGACGAGCGCGTAAATATTAATTTCATTATATTAATTTTGATTTTGAAATTTCGATTTAAGTTAGGCAATCATTTAATATATTTTTTTATATATTAGTCCGAGTATGGTTGAACATTGATTATTCGAACTAATTAAAAAAGATTTGTTTTAATAATTTAAAGAAAACAAATTTCGGAAAGTATTATCAAGTGAAAATAACGTAAAATTAATTACTTTTAAATGCCGTTTAATTTATAATTCTAAAATAAATATATAAGTATAAATATTTTTAAAATAAATATTTATATGAAATTTATTATTTTTTTTCTTTGTATTCGTTCATATCAATTTTTCATATCAATTTCATATCGATTTTCATTATATTTTAAACAATGTTCGGATAATCAAAGTTTCTTTGTAATTCCTTTTTTGTGTTTCTATATTTTTGTAACTAGTGACAATTTTTGTAACTAGATTTAAGCTAGTTTAGAATTCTAGTTAAATTTAATGAAGTTTGGGCAATTTTTCAGAGATTTTGAATTGAAGTTTAATATTACTTAAATATTATTATTTAATATTAGTATTTAAACCGACAGAATAATTTGTTTCTTAAAATTGGTTGATTTTGCAACTTGTAATCTAACAATTACTTTGTTGTATGCAAAAGCATATAATATATCATAGATTACGTTTAAAGAGATAAGAAGTAACTTCCTGGGAGGTCTTGAAATCGAGTTACTATTATTTTGTGCAATTTAATATCATTTCGAATGACTTGCTAAGGTTTTGTCTATGCATGTTAAAAAGAATGGAACGATCATTCTATCCTTTTTAGTGTTGTATTGCTCAAGTAATATACGTATTTCTTTAACCAAATTCTTATAAAATGCATAACTTTAATTTGTAATTTCAAAAAATTTATACCGAACTGAGTAAGACAATTCATAAATATGTGTACATTGATTATAATTATATATTATTATATTCTTTTACGGCTATGTTCCTATTATACAATAATTGATTGATAGTTACGTGTTAGGATATAATTATAGAATAAGAATGACAATATATTCTCCAAGACACGTCAATACAATTTGACTGTCAAATTAATTGCACTCGAATATTTGTATATGATATATTATTGACTGTGCGTAAGGAGAAAAAGACTCATAGCGTTTAACAAGTTCCGATTGCGAAATCAAACGATAGTTCGCATATCATCGTTGTCTTTCTTTTTGATTTTAGAACAAATATCTAAAGATTTGCAACGATACTTACGTTATTTTTTTTTATTTCTTTTTATTTTATTTTTTTTTTTATGTTGAGTTTATCAGCGTGAAATAGTTTATTAGTGCAACGAAGTAATGAAAATTAATATTTCTATATAGTATATATATATATACACACATATATATATATATAGTATTTCTTATATTTTCTTATACAAAATATGAATTGTTTATAAAGATGTTGTATTTCTAATATTTATATATTATAATTGATAGTTGTAATTAAGTATTATCGTTCAAAAGTGATACATTACAAAAAATCCAAAGAGAATATTAATATTAAGATCATTAAAACGCCAGCACAGACGAAATTTCTCTTCATGTGACTAATAATTTTTTTTTTTTTTACATATATATATCTATATATATATGTAAAAGAAAAAATTATGATAGAAATAATTAAGAAAGAAACCATCTTGCGATTGCTGTTGCCAGCGTCACTCGTATAAAAGATGATTCACAATAAAACGCGAGATGACGTTACCGTAATCTGATGCCAGTGTGACTTATGATTATGAGTGGCAGGTGATAACGTAATAATAGCAGCTAGAGTAGAGTCACAGCCGTACAAGAGGTAGCTAATTTCGACGTTTATTACGCTGGTAGTATTCTTTATTTGTTCACGATTTCGTTCATCATTTAACATATATTCCCCCCGATGATCCAACCAGAATTGTACAAATGTTAATTTCCACGCGATTATTCTTTCATCGCATGTTTTGTCCTTTATTGAACACATTATAATGGCGAGCCGATCGAATGATACAAATCTTCACAAATCTTCGAATAAAAAGAAAAAGAAAAGATATCAATTTCTCTAATTTGTTAATGATAAAATCTAGCATATGAATGATTTGTTTATTTTTTGAATTTATGCGAATCAAAAGTGAATATTTATACTTTACTTTGATTTTTATGATTTTACTATGATTCGTTCGCCATTTTTGCATTGTAATTTTAGAGTACATTCTCGTGTACCACCGTCATATTTGTATCTAATTATTTTTCTTATTATTAATGTTATTTGTATTATTATTATTATATTATTATTATATTATATTATTATTAATATTATGTTATCGGCGTGTCATTATTTAAGTGTATGTAGTCTGATAATTTGTATCATGATTTATAAAAGAAATAATGTTCATAAAAGAATACTGCAATTCAAACAAAGTACACTTCTTTTATTTTAAAGTGATTGAAGAGTATAAAAAAAAAACTGAAGAATCTTTTTTAAAAAAATTAAATCTGCTAGTAAAGAACCAAGGTTTATTTAATTTAACTGTATTGTTCTTAGTATAAATTTATTGTTTTTATATGTAAGTATTAAAACAAAAATAAATTTTATAATGTTATTTTTCTACATTTCTGTCAGTTGCCACTATTAAAACGCGCTTTGCACTGGAAAGATAGTACAAGTAAACGTTTCCTGCCTTTTTTTCCTTTATCTAGTCATAATCCTAGCCCAGAAAAAATAACAGAGATACATATAATCATCGCGAGTAAAAAATGAAAAAATATATTTTACAAGTGAACTATCAACTGTTGTATGACAATGGATTTCATGGAAACTGTTCACATTTTACGGTACACGCATCGACAAACACAAATCGTTTTGCGCGTTTCTAAAACGATAGAAGCAATCAATCTTATCGATAATCAACAAATTCCATAGTGTTTGCTATCTCGAAGGAAGTTGAAACGGTCTTTTTCTTTTTTAATTCAATATTATATTTCAAATTTAATTTCTTAAATCCATATTACATGCAAGTAAATTTATTGATCGTTCAACATAACGTAAATGCACTTTATTTATATCGTAATCGCGCATCTAGTAGTGAATATGGACAATATTTTATACCGGTAACTTGACGTTCATCAATGGTTTGTTAGGTAAATAGGTCATTCATTGTATTCGTTACGAGTTGTGCGAATAATCGTCTAAATACATTTTATTGTAAAAGAATCTAGCGTGTCAAAGAGTCCTTGATTAAATATACAATTCCTTTAGAAAAAAATATTTTGTTGTAATGAACGACGGAAACATTAATTTTATCTGGTTATATCTTTGGCTTGGTGGATAAATCCACGATACCATCATTGTGTAAAAAAAAAAATTGACAATTGATCCATATAATAAAATATCTATTAGCGTTGTGTATGAATCTTCTGTATATTCTCCATTCGTAGAAAATATCGATGCATCCTGTATACATAAACGTTGACTGACGTTAAAAATCGTTCACTAGGAAACGAGCCAGCGAGTAGGAAACAAGCCATGTTGCGACTCTTTACGTTGGCATACGCTATCACGATTCTATTAATGATTTCAAATGCATTAAACAAGTCAAATAAAAGCATAGTGAGAACGTTAGATAATTCATTTCATAAAGAACCTCCTTCTTTATTTTTGTTTCATTTACTTAAATTAAAAAAGAAGATTAACAAAATAGAACAAGTGCCAACTACACCACCAACTGCGGATTGTATTTGTGTACCCTATTATCTTTGCGATGCTAATCGTACCATAATTGCGGATGGCATTGGAACAATCGATATTCGGTGAGTTTTTCTATTTCAATAAAAATATTGGGAAATTTATAACAAGAAAAATCTGTTCAATTAAATCACAACTTCTTTATTTAAATATATAAATAGTAAATAAATATAAACTAATTTTTTTTATCAATATCTTATTAAAACTTGAAGATAGAAAAATTGAAAATGTCAAAGTATTTTTTATTTCTCTATAAAAAAATGAAAATTGACAAATCTTTTATCACAAATTTCTGATAAGTTCAATTGTCAATCACTTTTGATTTCAAAACAGATATCGGAGATGCACAGGAGATTTAGAAATATGTTGTCGTCCATCAAATATTACAGTCACTACCACAACTACAAAAGCACCAACTACTACGAAAGCACCAACTACCACGAAAGCGCCAACTACCACCACAAAGGCAACGACCACTTCGACTCTTCCACCGGTGATTTTTCCAACTAACACAGAATTACCAGCTGCTCCAATTTGTGTTTGTGTGCTTGTGACACAATGCGATCCAAATGGTATCATCGGCACGTCCGGAGAAGGTGTGATCAATCCTCGTTCGCAATATGTACAGTGTCCCATTAGCAATATGGTTTGTTGCAAACCAACCAGTGTAATCCAATATTCATATCCTCCGCTTACCTCGTCACAAATTTGTCTTTTATGTGGAAGCGCAATCCAGTGTAGCAATGGCATTATGATTCCTGTAAATGTTGGAATTGTGAATCCTCTAGTGACTTACGGACAACAAACATGTCCTGTACCCACCTCCTGCTGTCAAGGAATAAATCCATCGTATGGAAATGGGATACCAGTGGTTATCGGATCCATTAGAAATCCTGGAACCTCTCAGGCTTGTTATTGCATGAAGAGCTGGCTCTGCGCACCGGGAAATTCTGTTAGTTTCGATGGCGCTGGTGTCATTGATCCGAGGTTCTCTGCGTGTGGAACTACGGATGAAGTTTGTTGTCGACCTGTTGCTATTAATGCAGCAAGAAATCGTGACTTGCAAGGATCAAGAGAGAGTATAATAAACGGGGAAGCTTCGTTCTCGCAAACTGGATGTGGTACACAAAACAAAACATATGCGACAGGTAAATACTAGATTAATATTTTTCGAATCTCTCTTTAATAATAGTTAAATAACCTATCTTTTGTTTTTAATTTACAATTTATTCGTACTAATTATTCGTACTAATAAATTATATCGTATAACAGTAAGTAGTTTTAATAATTAAATAGTTAACAATAAGTTTAAGTGAAAAAAAGAGAAAGATAAAATGGGATAATTCTATCTTTGTCATATTGTTTCTGTCTCATTTCATTTAACGCAAAGTAAAATTACCTTAATAATTTAATAATCATCAATTGATATTTTTATATATTATTTATATTTGTTTCGATTTCTCTTCAATTTTTCAAAAATGAACACATTAACCCATGAATATATTGTAAAAAAAATTATATTTTATTGCAACTAGCTGTTTTCTTTATTCATAGCTTATCCTGTAGATACTGGAAAAACATATTTCGCAGAGTTTCCGTGGATGGTGGCTTTACTAACAATACAATCGGACGGTAAATATTTATTTCAATGTGGAGGATCTATGATTACAAATAGTGCTATTCTTACAGCTGCGCATTGTGTTACCAAGTAAGCAAATTATGGTAATTTTATAATAAAATATATGAATTTAATTATTGAAAATTAAAATCAACGATAAAAATTTTTTTAAAAATTCGTTAGTTTAGGAAATAATAGACCGATAGCGCGTTTTGGTCAGTGGGATTTAAAATATCAACCTGGCGATCAACCAGTGCCTTTTCAAGAAGCGAACATAAAAATTATAGTAACGCATCCTCAGTTTTATAGTGCTGCTTTGTTTAATGACATAGCAGTAGTCATTTTAAACGCACCGGTAAAACAGAATGTAAATGTTGTTCCTATTTGTATACCGCAACAAGGATTGATATTTCCTCCTGGTATTAGATGCATTGGTACAGGTTGGGGAAAAAACTCATTTGGTAACTATTATTATCATATTTTTATTTTTTTTTCTTTATTAGCATAATTTTGTTATAGATTTATAAAATCTAATTTTATAAAACTTTGTAATATTGAAATATCGATCGCGCAAAAAATCAGTATTTTGATATATATATGCTCTCTATGATTTTAATTATAATTTTGATTATGATTTTAATTTAATATTTAAATAAAATCTAATCAATTTTGTTTTATTCAAGAGAATATAATTTATAACAATTTATATATTTACCTATATATTTATTTCTATAATTATTTACATATACTTAGATATTTTTTATTTTTTGCTATATTAATATTATCGCATGTGACATAAGAATGGGGCTTAAAAAATATATTTAAATGATAAATCTATTCTAGTTTTACTAATTAAAATCTTTATCATATTAAATGCAGGTGGAACATATCAATCTGAACTACGAAAAGTGGAGGTTCCTATTGTGAATAGAATTGATTGTCAAAATCGGCTTCGAACATCAAAATTGGGACCATATTTTCAATTACATAGTTCGTTCATTTGCGCAGGGGGCGAGACAAATAGGGACACGTGTCAGGGAGATGGTGGTGGACCTTTGGTATGTCCCACAGCTACAGGACAATACTTTCAGGTATTATGGTTTATTGCAAATAGTAGTATGGATTACAGATGTTACTAAAAAAAAAAAGAAAGAAAAAGAAAAAACAATGGCATTGAGAGACTTTCTTTTTTCTAGGCTGGTATAATATCTTGGGGAATTGGTTGTGGAACGTCGAATTTACCTGCTGTTTATACGAATGTAGCACAATTCACAGAATGGATTAATCAACAGTTGGCAACTTACGGGGCGTGATAAAAAAATTTAATGTGTTTTACAAGTCTTTATCTAGTCTTTTTTTGTTTTTTTATTATTTTATATATATTTTGATGCATTTTCAGATAAAATTATATACGATTATTTAAAAAAAACAAAATAAATAAATAATGAAAAACAATTGTTTCTGATAAATCTATAAAAAATAATTATATTTTAATGATTAAATTAATAAGAATTCCAAAGATATATAAAATCATCTTCATGATAAATTATTTTTTCTATTGTGATCTATCTTAAATTATTTTCTCGATTTAAAATTGAGAATAAATATAATTATACAATATGTCCAATCTTTTTATAATATTATAATAGACATAAATTATAAATTATTTTCTAACACTGTAAATTATGTTTTGTGAAGTTGTCTTCTTAGAAATATAAAGTTGAAAATATAATATTTTTAAATTAAAAATTAAAACAATGTAATAAGAAAGAAAATAAAAGCATTTTCAATTAATATTTCGTATTCAGATGGTAATTTTTATTCTATAGAATTATATTTTCTAATGTAAAATTTTTTGGCTAAATTTTCGATTCTATATTAGAAAAATGTAATCGAAAAAAAAGTAAACATGAAATTTTTCTAAGTAATTAAATTTTTGTTATAATATATGTATATCGTACATATGTGAAATACTTACCTTGTATATTTTACTTTTATATATTTACTTGTTGCCATTTTTTTTATTTTTTTGGATTTTTAATCGTTTTTTTAATAGTTTATTTAATTTTAGAGATAATTATCTTATATTATTTCTAAATTAAAATTTATTTTTTTGCCATTAATTGAAGTTAATATATCTCGTTATAATTTACAAAAAAATATTGAACTACGTAAGTCAAGAAATTATCAATATGTATTATTAATATATATAATCAAAATTATTTAATATATATATTATCTCTAAAGAAAATAATAAAAAGATAGTATTAATAGTCAATTTTTATCCTATGTTTATTCTTCTTTATATTCCAATTTGTCTATAATTACACTGCAAGATTTATTTTATTTTTTGCTATTATACTTAATAGAAAGTTAAAAATTGAGTTTTTTAGCGCCATCTTTTGAGTATCAAAATATTTTTTTAAAAATATTTAAGAGATGACACTGATAGTTAATTCTTATTCTATTTTATTCTATCTCTGATTCTCAAGAGATGGCGTTATCGTTTAATTCTAAGCCATCTCTATTCTTTTTTATTATTTGTTTTTCTTATCTATAATATATACATATTTCATCTAAGACATTCTAAAGATGGCGCCACTGATTCTCTAAATTTCTGTATTTCTATTCTTTAACTATTTGTTTTCTTTGTCTATACTTACTATTGGCGCATGATCATGAGATGATATAGGATGTTAATTGGATATAATTGCATCATTTTTCTTTCAAATTTACAATGTATTTTAATCTTTAATATCTAAAAAATAGATATTATATTTTCTGCTTCACAAAACAATATATGTTAATATTATAAGACAGTATTACAAAATCTTATAATCAATCATATGTTTTATTTCTTGTCTGTTTCAATATTGAAATTTAATTTCAATTTTAATTATTGTGATCTTATTTTTAGTCGAATAATGTTGATAACTTTGAGAATGAGATTAAAATAGGCTTAATAGACGAAGACATGAAAGAATGCATTAAATTTTAGGATCTATTTTATATTTAATCTGTGATAATATTTTACTAGTATTTTATTACTAGTTTGCTCATCTATTATCGACAACATGTATGCATTATATACTATAATATATTATAATATAATCGTAAAATCTGCATTTAATATCATTAATAGAAAAAATACATTGTTATGAATTTTTTTTTTAAAATTCATTTAATTATTATGTTGATATCATCTTATAGTATAGTTACAACATTTGATATAAAATAAATAGAACAATGTAATTCATATCTTTTTTATGAATAAAAAATTCAAAATAATAAAAAAAAAAATAAAATTATAATAATTAAAATAGTTTCATTATTATTTTCTAATTTTATAATAATTTTGAAATAATACTAAGAAATAAAATCAAGTCCGACAAGGAATGTAGGTATTTAACCTTAATGCAAAAAAAAAAAAAATAAATTCCAAGAATACATTAAATGCCAAACACGTTTAGAAGCAATAGATTAAAGTTAAATGTTGTAAATTTAAATCTTTAATAAAAAAAGAAAATATATAAGTAGAAAGTTATTGATTTTTTTTGGCTTTTCGTTAATAAATATATAAATTATCCATTGAAATAATTTTAGATTCGCATGAAATATAATTAGTAATGCAATTAGTTTTATGTTGCAAAATATATTAAAATTTTTTGTTTGTTTAATTTACTACATAATATACATAATATACATAGTAAATCAAAAAGTATTAAAAAATCTTTATTAATTTAAATCTTTATTATTAAACTATTAAAAATTTCATAAGTTCAATAAAAAAAAATTATGATAATTCCGAGAAAAATTCCAAAAAATCTATATTAATATCATAATTGCATAATGGGGAATACCATCTAAGTACCTTGATCAACAAGTTAATTCAGTATTCAATCGTTTCAGCGTAACGTAATATATATGTGAATATATACAAACATTTGCTGTAGGACAAGATCATGAAATCATGAATAGTGGAGGGGGTAATTCTTATATATATATGTTCGAAGCTTGGCTGCTGTGTATGTAAACGAAGAAATTGCGGTCCGAACGTTCGACACATCACTTGTTCTTTGAAGAGAAAATTCAATTTTTGATATTTAAGATTACCGTAAGTACTTTATGTTTTTTTATATATATGCATAATTGTATATATAATGTTATTTATTAGAAAATTTTTGTTATAAAATTAAATAATAATAATAATATGAGTTTATCATTATTACGTAAAAAAATCGACTATAATCTATTGAACTAAAAAGATATAGATTATATTGAATGAAATATGAGTAAAATATTTATTGAAAAATTAATCTAAATTATTTTATTGATTCTTAGAATTGAATTTTAATAATATTATTAACATTAATCTTCATAATATTATACATATTAGAAACAAATATTAAATTTATATTATATTTATTATAAATATAAATATTCAAGTATTTATATAAATTATTTAATATAAATATTTAAATATTTTTCATAAAAATATTCTTGAATGATCAATTTTATAAATATTGCTATTTTTTTTTTATATTCATTTCTTATGTCTTACTTTCTAATTCGTTTTTTTATATTTGTATACGAAATTAAATATTTTATTATAATATCATGTTGATATGTATATTATAGTTGTGGTCATCATAAAAAAGGTCAAAGTCAATCATTTTTTATGTTTCTTAATCTATGATTAAGAATGATATTTATAATAATTTTTTAAGGTATTTACAATATATAATTTCATAATATATTCTGCTTATTTTATCTAATTTTTTTTTACATGTTTTTTAAATAATTTCGATAATTCTTGGGAAATCTAAACAGGAAAATTCTTTGTTGAATCATATATTTCATATGCATTCTCAATTTTTTTAAACTGAATATTCCATTGGTATTATTATTGGTATTAAATATAAATAATAATTTTTTAAATAACATTATTTAAACAATTATTTTTCTTATCTATCTTTAATTAAGACAAATGTTATAATGACGTTGACAATGAACAATTAACGTATGAATATCTTGAAAACATTACGCAGAATTAGCATAAGAAACGAGTAATGAGTCATGTTAATAATTGAACATCTTTCATAAGTTTGTACGAAACGTGTATCATATTCTTGTTTATTTTCTGTGTAGATGAATTCATATCGAAATCGTGAAATCATTCTTATTTATACTGCAAATGAAATAAATTAATTACAATTGATTGATGAACACAATTAATTTTCTAGGCAAAAGTATTTATCAAAATATATATTAATTCTATCATTATCCATTCGAATGTATATAATGAAAAGACTTTAATGGAATTGCTAAAATCCAATCAACGGGTTTTTCTTCCATAAAAATGTTCTGCTATTTTGATATAGTGTATATACAATATATATAGAAAAATTCTTTTCTTAGAATTATTATCGATCAATTAAATAAGTACTTATAATATTCTTTGTTTAATAAATATAAAATTATTTTCACTTTATATTTTTAATTTCTAAAATTGATTAAAACTTAAAGATTAAAAATATTTTTAATTATAAATAAACTACAATTTTTATATTTTTTACTTTATAATTATGAAACTACTGCAATTAAATTTTTGATATTTTTTTAATGAAAATGATATCAATTAGAATCAATTTGAATGAACTTAAATATTGTTCTAAGAAAATTACTGTGCAAAAAAAAAAAGAGAATTGTAAGTATTTTGATTTAATTGCTTATTTCCTATAGAATAAACGTAATAAAAAATAGCACGCGTATTGGCCAAAAGTTTCATATTCACAAATCAAATCACAATAGCATGAAAACGAATAGTATGTAAACAATTATCTTCCTTATTTTATTTTCAATTTTATAAATAACAAATAGTATCTATAATAAATTAAAAAAAAGTATCGAATCTTTTCTATTCTATTAATATTTTTTAACTCTTGTTGATATTTTCAAAAAAATAAGCGAACCGAAAAAATATAACAGTCGACTTGAAAAACATCAAACTTAAGTAAAATGTATAATAATTCCAAAAATGCATTAAGTATCTCAAGTCTCACATAAGTGAAAAATATATTATCTGAAATCTTGAGACAACTAAATCAACAAGCATGTAATAAAATTTTTGTCCTTCAAATAAACCTGTTCGTTCTTAAAAAGATCTGGTTATTGATACTATTTAACCGATGATTCATATACTATACTATATGCTTCAATGTGAAAACCTTTATACTTTAGTCTCTTTATTTAAGTAACTTATAAAATAATGTGTTTCAGGATTTCAGATATCGCAATGTGGAAAATATTTTCGATATTGGCGATGGCTATAGCTATTTCTATAGCTGCGCCTCAAAAGAATAATTTGGATTCCTTGATAACAAATATATTTGGAACTCCTCAAGATCAGCAGATTTCGGATCCTAGCTCTACTACATCGGCAACGATTTTAGGCACAGAGAATAGGCCAAAGCAACCAGAGACGGATTGTGAATGTGTACCATATTATCTGTGTCACAATGGTTCTATCTTGCAGAATGGAACAGGAATTATTGATATCAGGTTCGCTTTTGATGATGAAAGTGTCAATAAACATCGCACATTGCGGTGAGTTCTAAAGAATAGTCTCATAATGATTAAAATTAGCATAATTTCAACTGATACATGATTAAAATAAGGTTGAATTTACTAATACTAAAGATATACTGTTAATTTTTTTAATTTATTAAACAAACGTGGGACAAAATTATTTTGCATGCATTTACAAATACAAATATTCGTAATTTAACAAATATATGATTTCATATTTATTATATTTATTTACATTTTATAGAAATTCACTATATTAATATATTAATACATTTACTATTTCACGATGTTTTTTTAATAGAATTGGAAATACGAATTATCTTAATAATTTAACGTGACAATACAGTGGTGATCCATCATCGAAGTATTCGGAATAATAATTGATATGAATTATTATTCTTAAAACTTATTCATATTATCACAATGATAATTATTTAAGTCTAATAAAGTATTCATATCGCATGAGACTATCTTTGAACTCTGTGAAAATTATAGATTACTATAATTTTTTTCTTGCTCAATCAATATATATATCTTATTTTTATGTCATATAATAGTAATTCAAGGAAATTTTATTAATATTTTAACATTATTAATGATGCAGGGCGCTCGGTCAGTGCGAGAATTATTTGGATGTCTGTTGTAAACCACCAGATAGAGTAGAAAAAGTTACACCACCACCAATTGAGAAAAAAGGTACTTGTGGACAAAGACATCCTGAGGGTGTTGGTTTTAGAATTACTGGCGATGTGAATGGCGAAGCGCAATTCGGCGAATTTCCATGGATGGTGGCTATAATAAAAGAAGAAAATATCGGTGATCAAAAATTGAACGTCTATCAATGCGGAGGTTCCTTAATTCACAAACAAGCTGTTTTAACAGCTGCTCATTGTGTACAAGGGTGAATAATCGATAATATTTTAAAATATTTTTTTATCGATTTATATTTTATTATTTATAATAATTTTCAAATAGAAAGCAACCGTCTGAATTGAGAATTCGTGCTGGAGAATGGGACACGCAAACTAAGAATGAGATTTTTCCTCATCAGGATCGTAATGTGAAAAATGTTATTATTCATGAAAACTTTGCTGGTGGCACTCTTTACAACGATTTTGCTATTTTGATATTATCCGAGCCTTTGAATCTAATGGAGAACGTGGATCTTGTTTGTTTACCAGAACCAAATACTGTATTCGATGGTTCTCGATGTTTCGCTAGTGGTTGGGGAAAAGATAAATTTGGTAAAGATTTAATTATTAAATTTATTTATTAGATATTTTTTATTAGAATAAAGAAAAATTTATTATATTAATAAATTAAAATAATTTTTTACAGGTAAGGAAGGCCATTACCAGGTAATTTTAAAAAAAATTAATTTACCAGTAGTACCACACAATCAGTGCCAGGATTTACTTCGAAAAACTAGATTAGGAAAATATTTTATTCTTGATAATAGTTTTATTTGCGCTGGTGGAGAGTCTGATAAAGATACTTGTAAGGTAATTAGAATTTATTACAAATTTAATAATGTAAAAAAAAATATTAGCAATATAATTTCTTTTTTTTTTTAACTATTTCTAGGGTGATGGAGGAAGTCCCCTTGTTTGTCCAAGTAATAATAATCCTAATATATACTTGCAAGCAGGTATTGTAGCATGGGGAATTGGTTGTGGTGAAAATGGAATTCCAGGGGTTTATGCTAATGTTGCATCTGTTCGCGATTGGATCGATGAACAAATGGCTTTTTATAATTTGGACAATACTGTATATCAGGCTCAAAAAATAAATTGATTGATTTCTCAAAATTTTATAAATTTGTATGCATAAAAATCGATGTTTTTCTGTGGAAAGACTGCTGTATTCTTCGCATGCTATTTTTAAATAATAATGTATGTGAAACTAGGTATAATATGTATATTGGATATATTTTTTTATATAAAATTCCTTCAATATTTAATTAATTTTTATTACAGATGCGGATCATTTTTATTATTTTTCTTCATCACACATTTTTTTTCTATTTTTTTTCAAATTTTATAAAATATTATATAGAGTATATTCAAAAGAATATAAAATATTATATAGAATATATATATATAAAATGAGAAAAAAATAATTTTAAAAAAAATTAGTTAAAATTAATTTTTGCATTAAATAATCGATCATAAAATTATATTTAATGAGAAATTTCTAAAAACATGCGATTCACATATGTTTAGCAAATGAAATTTTCATTTCATTACAGTAATTCTTTTCAGATATGCTACATTGTATCATATGATATGATATAATAACGATAATATATATTGTATTATTCAATATTCTAATATACGTTTTAAAAAATTTGTTTTCAAAAAGGATATTGTTTATAATCTTTCTTTCTTGAGATTGTTCACATGCTAAACACATTTAGATTTGTCTTTTTCTGAAATGCAACTTTCTAATCACAAAATATGATTTTTATATAAATTTCGTTTATATAAATTTCGCTAAAATTTAATTTAAGAAAATTTTTTATCTTTATTTAAACATTATATAAATTTTAACTATTTCACTTATAGCATAAATATTGAAAATATGCTGAAATCATTAAAATAGAACTATAAAAATAGTACATAACATATATAAGTTTTTAAAATTTTGAGATTTCATATATAGCCATAATTAAAAAATATTTTTATTTTTATATTTAAAATATTATTATATTTTCTATAATTTAATTTGCATTTTTTAATAATATGTAATGTCATATATTCTCGTTAATTACAATTTTTTTATTGTTTTTTTTTCTTCATATTTTAGAAATATCTAAAAACCTACAATTATTTAGATCAAAGACAAAAAAAAATACTCATGTTAGTAAAACAAAAATACTGAAGTAAGTATTTATCCTCGTTTTTTTTTCTGTTTAACATTTAGATATTCGTAATTTATTAAAAAAAACGAAATAATTTCTTAAAATGATTAATTATAATTTTTCTTGTAATTATTTTTTTGAATGTTTTTAATATATTTTTGTTAAATTGAATAATTTTATTTTTTCTATAAAATAATAGTTATTATTATTATGTGTTATTGTACAATATATTTTTTCTTCAATTTATTTTCAATTATAAATATAACAATTTTATATTTATATTTTATAACCATTAATATTATATTTAAAATTTTTTTTTATCAGTTTATTTGTTGTAAATAATTCGCAAAAATTTTATTCAACAATAGTAATAGTATATTATATGATAATAAACAAAATAATAAATTTCATTAAAAAACATAAAGTTTCAAATGATGTTAAGACATTGAGTTATGATTATTATAGTATAGTTGTGACTTTAACATCATATATACATACATATATGTACTTTATTAACTTGTTAACTTAATATTTATAAAAATTGATAAATAAAAAAAAAAGGAAGAAAGATACAAAATTAATAAATGATAAAAAAATTATTATTTTAATAATTAATATTTCCAATTATTTATTGTATTATTGTGTTATTTTGTTTAAAATTTTAAAATTTTATGAGATATATAAAAGTTTTTATATTATCGATACATCAATTGTATTTATGATCCTCGTTATTTTATCGTTATTTTTAAATATTTTCATAGTGACATTCGAAACTGAATGAAGTTCGAATTGTACATGTGCTCTTCTACGTCAATTAAATTATGAAGTATTGGAAGTGATTAATGAAGACTTAGATATAATTTATATTCATTTGTTTTTAAATAAAAAAAATCACAATATAAGTAAGTATAACATTATTTTCACAAATTATTCTATTTAGTATTTTACTATGTACATATTCACATACTTATTGCAGAAAGTTACATAAAATTTTTGCAAATTTTTAAAAAAAAAATACATTGTAATAGTATTTTTACTTTTTAATATTTTTTTTTATGTTGATAAATATTATTTATTTTAATATAAACGCGAAAGATTAAATAAAAATGAATATTTTTCGAAATAAAAATTAATTGTTTAAAGAAAAAAAATCTAAACAATGTTATAATAAATTTAATATCAAAATTAATAAAGATATTTCAAATAAATTTAAAAATGTTTTAGGTTTAAAAAAAGGAATTATTGTTTTAATAAATTGTTTAATACAAAAAGATATATTAAATAATATATCATTAATGCATCATATTCCATTGCAATATAAAATTAGAAATAATACATTACCATTGATAATACAAAAAATATGAACAATAATTATTCTAATTATTTATATTTTCTTTAAATAAATGAAATAATGATTCTAAAAGAAATTAATCAAGTAAAGTATCAAAAACTAAAATTAAAAAAATTAAAATAATGAAAAGTTGTGTAAAAAAAATTAAATAAAAATCTAAAGATATTAGATTGCAATGTAAAAGAAGTTAAAAATAATGATATTTTCAAAAAAGAAAATCCTGTGACAATTACAGATGAAAATAATTTTGGCTTTTGGAAAGAAAAATATGGTAAATGGTTATTAATTTAAAATATAGTTATTAATTTTGTTTTATTTTTATTACATTTCTGTACATTTTGTATCTTTTTCTGTACAAATTTTTTATTCTGACTATTGTTTAAATATTTCATTAGATAAAATTATAAAAGCTGAAACATTAAATTAAATTAAAGAATGCTACGAAATTAAAAGTTTGTTTAAAAAGACAATATAATATAAATTTTAATGCGATAAAAGTAAATATAATTTTGAAATATTACATAAAAATAATTTAATAAAAAATTCACAAAACAAATATATAAATATATCTTCAAGTACAAAAAATATATCTAAGTGTTTTTTGTCCAATCAAAAAGAAAATTTAAAATTGGAAAAATCAATAATATAAAATACAATATCTAAAAGCAATATATTTACAAAAAAAAATTATAAAACAAATATAGAAAAATTAAAATTAGAAAAAACTATAGAAATCCTAAGAATATTAATCTTGAAAACATAAAAAAATTAAATAATTTAATAATAAAATAAAAATAAAATAAAAACAATATATTATTTGATGAACATAATGAAAACCATAATACTAAACATAATATACAAAACATAATACTAAATGTAATATACATATTATTGAAAAATATATAGTAAAAATATTGCATTGGGAAATATTTCTCTATTTAAAAAAAAAATTATAAAAGAAAAAGGAAAAAAATATAGTAAATATTGCAAAGAATGATAATAATATTGCAAAAAAAATAAAATTAAATGCAAGACATATGTTACAAGATTGTAAGTATGAATTTAAAAATAATTATATATGTGAAAATAAAAATAATATTGCTTTTGAACTAAATATTATTTTTGAAAAAAAATTATTTGAAAAAATAACTTCAAATTCTTATTATTTATCTTCTACTAAATATTGTCAATATATATTCAAGCTGAAAATATAGATTTACAAGTGATAGATACAAAATTAGAAAATGACAAAAATATTCCAAATCCTTTAGAAGAGAGTCAAATTCAAATTTCTAGGAATATTAATAAACAAGATTGTGATTCTCTGCAGAATATACAATTATGTGAACCAACAATATCAGAAATAAATAAATTGTGTATAAAAAAATAATCTTTTCTTTTAAATGAAGAAAATAATAAAAAAGAAATAAGTAATGAAATGGAAAATTGTATATCTTTATTTGCAGATTCAACTTTTATGGGTGAGTAATTATTTATATTTTTAATTAATGTATAATAATAATTAATGTATTGAAATTGTTATTAATTGCTTTTGATATTTAAAAATATTTAAATTTTTACAGGTATTCATGTTTATTAGATGATTCATCATATATTGAAAAATCATTTGAAATGACTGATAATGTATTTGAAATTATTATAAAAATACTACAAATGATTTTAATAAAATGTATAACAATAACAATGAAAATAATATTCCAAAAAGAAATATAAAATCGGAATATAAGATTAGAAAAAAGTATTTTTATTGCTAATAAAAACATTTTATTAAAAAAATCTTTTCATAATAAACAAACTTCTGAAATAAAAGATATAACAATGAAATTTAAAAATATTAAAACTGTATTTAAATATACTGCCAAGATTATTGTTATGATATTGTAATAAAAAGGTAGTAAATAGAGAAAATGTTACTTTAAATATAATGTATGTATAATTTTAAAGCTATTTTTAATGTTTCAATATTTTTATATATTTACATATAAAATTATTTTTTAATAATATAAAATATAAATATTTATGTATATATATATATATATAATATATAATTAAATTATATATCATATTATTTAGAAGATGATATATATATTATTTATTTTTGTAGTTTTGTAATTTTATATTACTTATAATTCATTGGTATAATAATGATGAGTAAAATTTATTTACAATACTGGATATATTAGCATTAAATAATTTTACAAATTTTTTAAAAAATATTTATCAAAAATTATATATTTATTCCGTATCTGATATGTCTTGGGTATTAAAAGTATTTAAAAAATTATATGAATTAAAAATTGTATCTAATAAAATAGCATACAATACTATTGAATAGATGCAAAATGTTGGAATTCACTAAAAACTTTATTACTTATATACTATAGAAAATATGGAAGTGATTATTGTAGAAACAATTTTACAAGAATGTATAATTACACTTACACATATTAAAGATGTAAATATAAATATAGTAGTTAAACTCTGCAATCAAACATATTCTAAAATAAATCAGAAGTTAATGTCATCTTTCAAAAATTTGATAAAGTTTGATGAAACAAAAAAGAGACCAAAAAAAATTAGAATTATTAGAATTTATTAGAATATGACACAGATATTAATTCAGCAGAATTATTTTCTACAATCGAATCAGAGATTACTTCAGATATAGATTAATATTTAAAAATAGTTAATACAAAAAATAGGGCTTGGGAAACAAATAAACAAAATAATACTAATGATGTAAAAAATGAAAATTATTTTACATTATATTCAATAAGTAAATAAAATAATTTTTTTTTATATATATTTTGATATATATTTTTTTATATATTAACCATTATATATTATAGATGATTTATCAAAACCATACTTTGCATATGAAAGGACAAAATTTTGGAAATTTTATGTCAATAAAGAAAGTCTTTGAAAAAGATTCAAACATAATGATTATAAATATGTTATGAATATTCGCAATTCAGTAAGAAAAGATCAACAATCATTCTTTACTCATGTATGTTATCAAATATTATGCAATGAAATAAAATATTCCCCTTATCATTTGAATAAGTTCATATCACATGCAGATAATAAATAATTTAATAAAATATTATAATTGTTAAATATAATTGTTAAATATTATAATTGTTAAAATTGTCTTTTTATGTACATATTTAATTGATATGATAATTGATATAGTTTTAATTTTAAGTGATCTAGATTTTCAAACTAAAATAGATAACATTTTCTAAAGAATTTGATCAGAATAATTAATTTATTTAAATATTTAAACTTAGATATTTTTATATTAATATTAATATTAATTTTAATATTAATATTTTAAAATATTCCTGAGTTCATTTAATATTTTTTTGCAGTCCAACTTGGGACAAATGCTATATCATATCAAATATTATATGATGTTGCCAAACATATTTTGATTTGTTTAGCTGAGAAAAATTTATAGATATTATACACTTCTTAAAAATATTAATTTTAATAATTCAAGCAAAAATTCATTTGCATAAAATTAATACTGCAACTGTTCTGCTTTTTGCTGAGATATATTTAACAAATCAACGAATTGTAAAAGCTTTTATCTTAAACGTGAGTTATTTTCTTATTAAGATATAATATTTAAAATGAAAACTAATAATTAATTGCAGTTATTTTTATGAAACATTCTTTCTAGAAACTAATCTCATATATACTGATTCAAATAAATGGAAAATATATTCTACTGTAAAAGATAATTCTATTAAAATACAAGTAATAAACATTTTATTAAATGCATTTTATGAAAGATTTCCAGATTATGCAATTTTTCTTTTTCATTTTTTTTTTTTTAATTGTAAATCAATTTAGCAATTTTTATCTACTAGGTAAAAAGAATAATTTTATATGATTAAATGATATTATTTATTAATAAATTTAATATCAGTTATATAAATACATTCAGAATATATATTTTTGTAAATATACATTACATTTTTAGATCTTACGAATATTGAAAAATTAATTATTGAATATAATTTTATATTAAATATTATTATATATTAAATATTTATATTATATATTATATATTATTATATATTATTATATATTATATATTATATATAATATTATTAAATATTTAATATAATATTATTTCGTGCATTAATTGCCAAATTGGTTCAGATTAATGTGACATTAGTTAAATGTTTACATCAAATAGTAATTAATTTAGGAATATATTCTAAATTACAAATAAAGTGTTAATAAGTGTTCATGCATTTTTATATTAAAAAAAAATTATAATTGCTGTTAATAAAAAATATTCATATTAATATTGCGTTAATACTTATTGTGCTCATTATTTCTTGAGATTAGTTTTATCCAACAACACATCTTATTATAAATTCTGATTGGACAAAAGAAGAAATGTATTTTACAATGATGGATTTAATAGAACAACTTTTATTAAATATTGGATCTGAAATCAATCATCTAAAAAAATATTCTATATATCTTTGAGACAAGTTATACTATTACTTATATTTCTAATTAGAACTTATTAATTAATTTTAATCTTTTACAGAATTTAAATAAGAAATTTATTTGTAATAAAAAAATAAATCAACAATATGCTAAACAAATAGAACAGAGCAAAATTTTAATATAAAATATATTGCAAAAAGAATTCTACCTATTTTAATAACAAAAAAACTTAAAGGTAAAATATTTAAGTTAAGTAGTATAAGTATTAAGATATTTAAGAACAATAAATTCGAATTTTAATCATACATATATTTAATTAAAAGTAATGGAAACAAGATTATATTTTTGAATAAATTGTTTTTTTAGAATCTATGTAAAAATTTCAATTTTAATTTTTTAACTTCTAAACTAATTTACTTATAGAATTTAATTATTATGATATAACAAATATTATTTAATTTTTATTTTTAAATTAACAATATTTCATTTATAATTGTCTTATACACAATATATTACAAATTTTAAAATATATTTTTAAGTTGATTATGTTTTGAGTAGCTTAAAATATATTGTATTATGAAGTTATACGCATTATAAATATTATATAATTGTATAATAATAAATTATGTGTAATATATATATAAATTTGTGTTCTTTTTTGAAAGCATATGATAATTATATCAAAATAGTACATATATAATTATAATACAATAAAATAAATCTTTGATATTATTGATAAATTGTGTATTCTTTAGAGTTAAATCTAATAAAATGAACATTTAAATAAAATATTAATGTATAAAATTAATTTAAATAAAATTCTATTGCTATATTGTACTATCATAAGTAACTCTTGATATTTATATGTATAATTCAATAAAAACATATTTATAATTTATAAAAACAAAATAAATTAAACATTCAAGATATTAATTATTTAAAATCTTCATAATTACTTCTTCAAAGATTTGCATTTGATTAATCAAATTCTGGTATGTCATCAAATGAATAACCTGGTACTTTTTGATAAGCTAAAATAGCTACCCTCATATGATAAGCACCTGGTATAAACATTAGAATTCCTAAAATAATAAGTGGCCACATACGATCTGAATACTGTAAAAAATAAAATAATTATTATAATTATATTTATTTTTTATTAAATTTATAATTAATATAACATATAAAATAAATATGTATATAAAATAAAACATACATGTATTTTGAAATAACAAGAAAAAATATTTTTTAAATTATAATGAAATGCAATAATTTCAAAAATATAAAATATAAAAATATTAGATTAAGATATTTTACCTTTGAATCAATATGTCCACTTACAATTAGACTGCCCATAATTAGCATTATAGTACCTCCAACAAAAAGAAGAGCAGCTAATGTAATGGCTTTCCATGGTATTTTTACTGATGGATTCACAAACTGTTGAAAAAATATTTAATCAATCGCATTTACTTTGTAATATTTTTCATGAGTTCTAGTTACATAATATCTTAATTGATTTTAATAAATATATTTATAATATGATGAAATAGAAAAATATTTAAAATACATCTAATAAATAATATTCAACCTGGGAATCAACAAAACCATTATCAGTTTCTGTAAGCTGTGTATAATCCACGTTGTTAAATTGTTTATCACCAAGTTTCCTTCTAGACATACTCACTTTGTGAATATAATCTATAAAAATAAATTTAATTGCAAATTTTTATAATATCAAAATTTTCATTATTTCTCTAAATTAAATTAAATTAAGTTAATTTTAATTATTAATATCATTATTTTATATTATATTTAAAAGTAAATTTTGTCTTCTATAGATTGTTTTTCAATTATTTTTAATGATGTATTTCATATTTATAAATAACATCTTATTTATTGTATAACAAATCTTTTTTATAAAAATAATCTATGTAATTTGTAATTGATTGAATTAAACTATCAAAAGTATATAAATATCTTGTAAACTGAATATTTCATTCTTTCAAAAATATGAAGTAAATTTATTAATATTGATTGAATTATGAATATATATACATTGTTTGTAAATATTTCAAATACATATTAAATTATGTACAAATTACAATTACAAATTATTGTAGCGTAATTGTAAATATATAGAGTATTGAAAATGTCAAACTGTGTCAAATGAAACAATTTTTTCTATCAATAAATTGTTGTACTTAACTTTTTAGCAGATATCATTCATAATAACTTAGAGAAAAAAATTAAATTTTGCAATTTATTATTTTTATTAAAAGAAATGAACAAAAACACTTATAGGTTATTATCTATAGTATTTAATAACGTGTTTTAAATTCAGAACGCATGCGCGTATGTTGAAAGTAGGGATAAATTCCGAGGGAATATTTAAATATTTAATTTATTTAACATTATATAGTAACAAATAGAGATAAATAAATTTGATTTGAGAAAAGTATAGTGAAAGTATAGTATTAAGGATTTAAAAACAAATATTATTATTATAAATTAAATACTACCTGTGCTACACCAACTCGTCCACATATCAATCAACAATTGAACACTTAAAGTCGTATAGATAAAATCATCAAATTATTTTTATTGGATTTTGCTATCGATGAAAAAAATATTGTACAATTTTAAAAAAAAAAAAGACAGGCTTCAAATTCATTTTGACAAATCTTTTTGATGCCATTTCTCTCCTAAATAAAATGAATCAATTTCTCAAAAATTCGTTAATATTTTTGAATTGATTTAAAACCCAGATTTCTATTCTTTCATAAAAATGTATAAATTAATCAAAATCACTATTTAAATAAATGAATAACAATATATGCAAATATTCGGCTCATATAACTAGAAGCCAAATACTAATTATAAGTAATTATTTCTACACAAATTTTCATCAAACAAAAATATTGTTGACTTATAGTCGAGAAAGCAGTTGATTAAGAATTAGATACACAAAGTTTATAAATTAATATTATTATTTTTCTAGTACATTTAACGCGCACTATTAGCATAGACAACTTTAACTTCGAGATTTTCAATTACACTTCTTGTCAGTTGGTCGGATCGATCTGCGAAAATGAAGAGGCGGTGGAAGCTGTGCTTTCCTGCGCCGTGACGTTGAACACAGTACCGTACAATTACAAAGGTATCATAGAATTTCAATAATATCATGACATTTTCAAAACGAATATTTTCTTATAGTAGTTTTATATTACTTACATGAAAATAATATATAAAAGTTTGGAAATAAAAATAAAATTTTGAATTTCAAAAATACATATGAAAATATAGTAAGACTGTATATTTTCGTTATAAAAAATATAATTGTAAAAAAAAAAATGTAAAATAAAAATAAATGTAAATATTTATCTTATTTATATGTTTTTCACAAAAATTTGATTCATTAAGTCATATAATTACAAAATTTGAAATGTTTAAGAAGCATCACTTTTTGAATGTTAAGCGCATTAATAACTTCGAGTAAAACATCATGTTAAAGGTCAATGTGTAAGGAAGATGAAAAATCGAAGAAATGAAAGAAAGAATCGATATATTTCTTTAAAATAAATTATACGCATACTTAATCATAATTCAATGATATCTTTTTAAAAATATTGATTCGTATATAACATAGATAATTTTTACAACAATCATATAATAAATATATATTTATATACATTAATACTAATAATTATCCTTCAAATAAATTAATATTAATCATTATAATTTAACTAAAGTTAGAACAATTGAAATATTTGTAATCAACAAAGAAAAATTTTGAATTATTTATTCTTAATTATCTTATTTTTTTAAGATTTTTCTTTTAAACATTAACCATAATGATTGAAAAGAAGTTTTAAATAAATTCGATTAATACAATCCTGCAATTAAATGAACGCAAAATTCTGTAGTGCTGGGTACTGGAAGCTAATGATACGATATTGAAGAAAAAAGGCGCCTGCGCTGGGACTAGTACTGGGACTAGTGGTGTTAGGTGCAAGGAGGGTAATGGTGACCTAGGGGCGGCAGTGCGGGTTCAGGGGGCGGCGAGGGCGGGTGCCTCCGTTGGAACTACCTCTTGATAATAGCCCGCAACTATTCTCACCTCCGGCCGATTTCACGCCGCGTAATTCTCATTTCTTTCGACAATCGAATATCCGTCGATTACAGTGATTATTATTTACGATTTGCTGGAATAACAATCACGCGATTAATTTATTAAGGTAAATCGAAGAAGCATAATTATAATATGCCGATTAAGAATAGATACGATAAATCATTAGTCATTGGTGCGCCAACAATAAAATGTTTAAAATTTTTTACTTGTGATATTTCCATTAAGAAGTTATACGATTTGGATCATAGTGTTTTCCGTTGTGATGTTATCGTGATACTGGCGTGATTATCTGCAGCAATCGCTGCATGTAGGTAGTCGTTGGTTACTTGTCGATAAATGAAAATCCTTCGCAGTTTAGGATGCTGTGAAATATGTTACGTATATTAATTCACATCGTATTTTCATTTATGTTTATTAATGTTATCTATGTCGGTTCATTAATTAAATTGAGAACATGTTTAATTTCATCATAAAAATAATAGACTAGAGTCTTACGTGGACATACGACGCGGGACAAGTTACGGTAATAAATTGACGACGATAAATCTACTGAAATATTCAGGCAAAAATATACTTCGCTTTAAAGGCGGGAAAAAAATAAAGTAAGAGAGTTCAAAAGAATTATTCTTTCTATTCTGTTACGATTTTACGAATCGTAAGGGATAATCTTATTACTTTTCGCTGAATTTTCTTTTATCTATATTTGATTTTTTTTTAATAAGATAATCTTCTTTTCTCGTTTCATTGTCGTCCTTCTAGAATTATTTCATTCTAAAAACAAATGTTTTTTTTATTATTAAAAATATCGTTGACATAATATTGCGAAACTAATATTCGTGTTAATCATGATAGTTTGATCTTTGTGTAATATAGAAATTTTTTCGCTTTACATTTTATTCAATTGACATGATCACTCGGTATCAAAAAATGAATTTTATACAATTTATTCGTACGAATGAAATTCAATAAAAAATTCAATACTTTCGTTTCAATGTTTAAATTATTTATTTAATTATTTTAATACATATAACTAATCGATATAACTAATCGATTGACTATTTGTATTCTTGATTCATTAATTATATCAATTAATCTGGTATGATAAGATAAAATAATATTATACAATTATAAATTTTAATATCTTGTTTTTAATTAATTTTGTGTATTTTGATATTTCACGTAAAATATTTTCATGGTACAATTACTTTGTCAATAAATTGAATAAAAATAAATTAAAATTAAATTTTTAGTTAGTAATACCAGATTTAATGACATTTTTCATAAAATAAATCGCTTGCAAGTAACTTAAAGAGAAAGATAAGTTATCTTAATTACAATCAATGTCGTTTTTCTTTCTCACGTTATTTATCACAATACGTAACTAAATATATTGTTTTAAAATATCGAAGATTATTATTATCGATCAATAAAAAAAAATATGAAGATTATACTGACATCGATGACACTGTTAACTTGTAGGCATAACTAAGCGCATTATAGACATAGATAACTGTCGCCACTTGAGAAATAATATGCTTTAGTCTTATCCAATCATTATAGATATAAAAAAAAAGATCATGTAATTTTATATTATTATCTCTAACTCCTGAAACTCTTTGAAAATTCACAATATTAAATATTTGACATTGAAAATATTGAATTTAAAATCTCAATTTTTAGTTCTGATGTCATTAAATTTCAAGTTATTAAATTTTTAAAAAATTCCAAATTCTAAGATTTTCGAGAACTTAAATGATTTTTTCCAAGTCATTCTAAATAAAAAAGTCTTTAGTTTTCAATCTTAAATAAATCCTCTACAATTTTTATAATGAATATATCATTTATTCATATTCTTGTTTTTCTTTTGATTTCTTAAAAATACTAAAATTGATTCAATTATCATTCTAACGACTACTTTCATCTTTCCATGTTAATGATTTTGAAAATTGAAATAATTATGAATGCAAGTCTGAGCGTGCATGGATATGTTCTACTTGTTGCAATAAGAAACTAGACCTTGGAATTTTCATGAACTTTTGGTAAGAATGACGTTTTTTAAAGTTCAAAAGTAAAAAAAGTAAAAAGTATATTCGTAATTATATAATCATTATATAGAAAGATCTTTATCGATACGTATTTATAAACGAACATGAACATGAAACGAGAACATAATGGCATTATAGTTCGCTAGATATATAGGCACCGACCAATTTGCTTCGCTTTACATCTCGACGCGATCTAATCGATTTTTCTTTCTCATAAGTTTCTATTTAATCGATTCGTTGAAAACTATGACGTTCAATCAACTCTAGGAAATTATTATTGCGAATGATTCATGGAGAAAATCTTTAAATCAATAATGAAGTCATTTGAAAGTCGTTAAATATTAAATGAAAGATACATTAAAGATCATATTATTTTATCACAGTTAATATTTAAATATAATATTTATTTACTATTGATTTTTATCATAATGATTTCAGTTTCAGCAAATTTTCGAATATTGAACACAATTTTATTGAAAATTTTACGGACCTATAAGATCATGTGTCTTATAACGAAGATTATAGTTCAAAAATTTACCTACACAATGATCTCTTGGTAATTAATTTCAGTATGGAGTGTCCTGAAGCGATGGAACGAGGCAGAAACTTTCGTTTGCTTGCCAAGGAAGAACTACCTAAACTCTTGGATTTCCTTGATGGCTATTTGCCCGAATCCTTAAAGGTGCGTCCGATCTCCTTTTAAACTTGTTCAATTTATATTTTCATATAAAATCCTAAAAAATTTTCTTAGAATTTATAATTTTTCTTAAATTTTTAAAATAATAATTAAAAATTAGAAAAAAAATTTTGATTTCATTAAAAATCATTGAAATAAAAGAGAAAGTTTTGATTTGATTATAAAAATTAAATTATGGAAATTAAAATTATGGAAATCCAGAAAAAACATGATAGTTTACAGTTTTTGAATATATGTATGTATAATTAATAATTAGTTAATTAATTCATGGCATTTTTTTTATACAAAATTCAATTTACAAATGATGTCATATTTCAATTACATCATTTATGAATGATGTCATATTTCATAGAAAAACCTAATTTGTCTTATTATGTATACGAATTAATTTAGTTAACTTAGTTTGCAAATATTTTCTCTGTTATTATGTTTTAGAATATTTTCTTTTTGTTATTTTATTTTAAGCTTTTTAATAATAATTCCAATGATTAATAACGAATCATTTTTATAATTATCATTATCATAATTCTTTATAAATTATTAAACTTTTTGTATTTTTAATACTAACATAAAAAAACATATTTGATTTGAAGTTTTTGAAACCTTTTTTATAGCAAAATTTAATTGAAAATTCCAATGTCTTCTCTGTTAAAGCAATTTTAAATTACTCTTCCAAGAAGATTTTGAATTTCATGAAACATCAATGAAACATAGATCTACAATATTTAAAGGATTAATAATATATATATCATGATAATATTGAATTCATGGGATAAAATATCTCAAAAGAAATTTAGTGCGAAGATCAATACCTGTTGTGTTTGCCACTTTTAAATTACTTTTCCATAGTTTGAAGTCTTTGAATGATATCGTAAATTATATGTTAACTTTCCATTCTAAAATTAAAACTTAAAATAATAATCTTGATAAATTTAAAATAATAGTATCAAAGATGATAGACTTTTCACATTGAAATTAGATTTAAAATCTAATGAAGAAAGAAAGTACAAACAACAAAAACAAGTTGAAGTAAACAGAAGAAAGAAGAATAGAAATAAAAGTTGTCGCGTGGTTGATAGAAATTGGATGAACCATAAAGGGGAACTATAGCTATAGAATATCGTAGGATTCCCGAGGGAAAAGGCGACGAGATTCGATAGGATAAGATTACCGGTGCAAAGGAAGAGATTCCTGCGTAGTATTTCCTCCGTAACCCGGTCTAAATGGTGGGCCGTTGTGCTAGGTTAGTGTCAAGGTCGCGGCTGGTACAGATCGTTTTGCGCAGCAGCGATATTCTCGGTGTGATATTTGCATGCAGCGTCGTAAAGTAGTACGGACAATGCGACATGATTTCTTTTATTTTTTAAATTGTATAATATGTATAGTATATAATATCGAACAATCTCTTCTGATTTCGATGGCATAAATATATATGTATTGATTACGAAATTTAAAATCGTGTTCTCATTTTCTATTATAACTGATATTTTTTAGCCGCTTTCATCTTTGTCACGCTACACAGACCAGTAACGGTTTATTTTAACTTTGCTTCATGAAGTTTCTTGTATGTATTTTCTGTACTGGTCGATATTTATTAGCAGACTAACTAATCTACTAAATTATTACGGTAGGTATTAAGATGATATATAGTGTCACTAAATATTAGTGATTTTTATTAATTAATATCAAATATTAGTAAGAGTTATGTATAAAGGATTTTCAAAATTTACTACTTTATAGTACTAATATGTTTTGCTTTTTGGTTTGTTCAATTTGGATTTTTTTTTCTATAAAATAAATTAAAATAACATAAATAATGATTATAATAATAAATTAAATTTAAAAAATTTTATAATAATAATAATATTTTATTACCATTGATTATTTATAAGAAATTATTATCAAATTATATTATCTTGATATATTATTTCTTAATTATAGATTTGAATAAATCTGTATATAATGTTATATCAATTTTTATGATAGTTTTGTCGAGGCATTAAATAAAGTTTTAGTATTTCCATCTAATCGAAAACGTGCCAATTTTTACATATTATAGTAGACACCTGTTAATATAAATTCAGCGGAGTGTGATAATCGGTCAATGAGCACGTATTTCAGAGTTAAATTATTAAATCTAGCTTACCTTTCTATGCTGATTTATTCATTGCTAACACGACATTTATTTCGACATACTTTTCAATTAAGACTGTCTTGTAACTCTCAACAAATAATGAAAAATTTTTCTACCTGGATAAAACTTTTTAATCTTCTTTCTTCTTTTTTTTTTTTGCAAAATAAGATTTTCAGCACAAGTATATTTATTAGAAATTAATAGAAATAAAAAATTTCTATATATAATTTTAAACGATCTCTTAAAAGATATTGCGTAGATAACCACGTATTATTGAAATTTCATACATCAAACAATATCATTGCGTAATAGATTGTGATTGGCATCTAAATTATTATGACTTCGATATTGCTTTATGTTAATTCTATAATTTATATTCAATACCTTTGAGAATCTGTTACAAAAATAAACAACGAACGTTAGATTGATAAGTATAGTGTCACCGAATTCGCAATTAAATTATTAGCCACCAGAGGTCTCTTTTTAAAAAGTTACTAGAAAAACTTGATACATAAAAAAAAAAAAAAAGAAAAAAGTAAACAAAATAGAGAAAAATCAATTAGAAAGATGGCATCGACCCATCTTTTTCTCTTTCACCTTTCATTCTTGAGCTAGTGAGTTATCGATCTAAAAAGAACTTTGTTTGTTACTCGTCGACGGTTAGCGGAGTGGCGGGACTATCGGTGTTACGACTGCTGGCCACGCCACCTCGATTCCGCTACCGATGTGCAAGGTGTAGCGGAGTCAAGGCCAAGGTTGCGTTTCCATGATCAACGCGCGACGTCGATCTCGTAATCTTTTCGCGATATCAAGATATTCGTTTTTGCGACATTCTGTTAAAATATAATATTATAAGTGTAATTAATATTATCAAGAAAATAATCGAAAATAATTGCTTATTTGAAATCATAAACTCTCCTGTTTGACATAATATTCATAAATTCATATGAATTCAACAACTATATTACAATGTCGAGAGTATGTATATACACACAACATATAATTATGCAGAGAATATTTCGTGATAGCTCATTTGACGCTTAATATAGCAAGATGGAATCACTTAAAGATCCTAATGTGACTATAAGATTAGATCATATGTGTTAAATGTATATTTATACTACAATTTCTGAATAATTCTGAATAATTTCTGAATAGTTGAATGCTGATTATATATTTTGAAGAAAAATTATATATTTCTCAAAATATGAAATTGATTTGATTTCTATATGGCATATTTATAATAAATATAATAAAATAATAATTCTGAATAATATTATCAAATTCAATGAGAATATTATTATGATAAACATAATACAAATTTATAGAAATAAAAAATATGCTTTAATAAAAAATATCTCAAGGTTGGTATATTAAAAATTAATGTAAATACATTTCTTCTATACATCCATTGGTTTTTCTTAGAGTTTCCATAAGATTTTTAAATTCCAATCATTCAGTTCGTACAAAATAACCTCTTAATTTACAGGATTTTCTTCCGTTCTTGTTCCTGCTATCCAGTTTGCGCGATTCGGTAGAGTTAACATACTCATTGGTACTTATATTACGCGTTATAATGTTTGGCCAACATGAAACGATACCGCATACCGTCATTTATCCTCGAATAAAGTTGTGCCAACCAACGAAAAGGCAAGGTCAAGGTCATGTCCGGACGTGCACACGCGATGCCATATGGCTTTTTCGAATCCGCATTCGAATCGATTCTTCTTGCATGCTTACCAAGTCACGATGATCCTTACCAAGTGACGTCAAGCCGGCTCGAAGATGATCGATAATGAGTAATTTTGACAAAGCATTCTCTCAATCGCACCTTTTTTAACCTTTTTTTTTTTGTCTTCGTGATAAGCATAATGTTTAACCATATTTCTTTTTTCTCTTTTTAAATTTTTCAAATTGAAATTATTGTTATGTACAAATGATGATGTGAGTGATAATGTTTCTTTTTTTTTCAAATAAATAAAAATTTCTCTTTTTAATAAAACGTGAAATATGAATATACTGATCAATTATGAATTTAATTGAGAAATAAAATGTTTTTATATGTTAAAAATAATAAAGGTGCCATAAGATCTGGTTTATCTGGCTTACCGTTGCATTTACATTCTATTCTATTATTAACCTCAAATAGATTAAATTGTATGTCTTTTAATTCGCAATCAATTCGTGTCAAGATTGTTCTATCTTATTAAATTGAATTTTTAAAAATGATTCATTATATTGTTTCTGCTGAATTAAATAAAAATCTTTCGTTTTATTTTTATCAGCATGTTAAAATAATATTAAAGAACAAAAAGAGAAGAAAGATAGTCACGAAAGATAAAACTTAATTATAATTAAAATCAATCTCACATTTGACTGGTGTACAAAATCCCATAAACTAACGTTTTTATAGTTTACTTGATTATCGCAATTTAACTTTCCTTTTAAAATTAATTTTATGATCATACAGAGTGACATGTTTACCGGCAAAGAATTTTCTGCGTACTGTTTCCACTTAAAAGACACCAAACGAATCGAGACAGTTTCTACAACTTTCTCATTTGCATCATCGTTTCTGCCACTTTTCGAGATCGAGCCAGTGATATGTAAATTTACACCGGTTATACTTCACGTGCTGCATGTGAAACATTTTATTATACGACATGTATGCTCGCCAAAGTATTTCGAGAATAAGTGAGCCCGATTACATTCCCTTTCCACAAAAGAAGATGCGGGGAACTTGTTCGCTTACGATAGAAAGGGAAGGGATGTTAAAATTCCATTCGTACACGTGAATTCGTTCGAAAAAGTAAAACTCGATAGAACGGATATCGGCAATGACGGATAAAACGTGCGTAACAAATAAAAACACATGCGGCTACGTGCCATTCCTGACTTGTTTGTATTGAAATTTCAAATCGAATCGACGTGTAAAATTGCTAGGACGTTTGTCGAGTATAATACTCGTCCATTCTGTCTGGTGCAACCAGATTATATGTATAAAATCTAGGACAGGCTACGAGGTTCCGCAATAGATTCTATTGCCGATTATTTACTTACTTTCAACTGATCGAGGTTGAAGCTGAGCTAGTAAATACATAGTTAGTTCACTATAAATTATTTTCGGTATGTTTATTCTATAATTGATAGATACATTTTTTTTCAGGATTTCTATTGATGATTTATTGATTTTATTAAATATATTGGTCTTGTGATTTCGAGTGCAGAAATCATATCGGTGGATGATGATGGATAAACGGAATGAAGATCATTCAATTTTCTGGAAAATAAAAATTATTATTTAAAAGAGAAACGATGCTAAAGTGTCAGAGATAGTACACAATAGCCTACTTTATCTTAAGTATCGATTGATAAAGTTTCCTTAATTTTATAAATCTTAGTTTTTTAATTATATATTTCTGATTTCGATTTTGATAATAATAAAAGTAAACAAACGTATAGAATCCATTTCACTTATTCATTGCAAAATGAATATCATTGCAATATTTGACTAAGAAAAGGAACACTTTAAACACGAAAGTATTAGATATAGCACATGTTAGTTTATTTTAAGAAGCGACGTCTGGAGCATCGCCCTTGGCTAGGTTCTCCTTTATCCTGCAGCTTCCTCGTAAATATCCACCTTTTCATCTGACAAGATGTTGCCTTTAGTGAATGCGCACTGCGAAAAAAAAAGCTTCCCTTTAACTACCCCAAGAGTTTGTACTCTTCTAATTCTTTCGTGAGATGAAGAAGATTTCCAACTGTTTCTTCGCGGTTCCATAGCTTTGTAAACATACGGTGGGAAAGGATTACTTGTTATTTTGCTTCTTTACTTGCCACAACGTTATTCAGTTGGGAAATGTACCTTGAATAAACTCTCGACAATTGTTTACACCTTTTAACGTAACATTGTTATCTTTCTGTTTCACAGTTCCATCAGACTTTGTTGACCTATATGAATGACAGAGTATGGGATTTTAATTTCTATGTGGCTAATGACTGGCCGGATGATGAGATCTGTTTACATTTTCCAGGCATGACGTTATCTGTAAGTATGAAATGCCCATTTGCTTTAGATTACACTTAAAGATCAATAAATTGATAAGATCGTGTAGCTCACGCATACTATATAGCAAATATAATTTCATTTCTATCGAATAGGTTCATCAGGAGAAGAAATGTAAATATCAAACATCGCCAAAATGTAATTTGTTTTCCTTGAAGATGGATATTATTACATTTTTTTTTTTTGCTTGATAATCGTTTGAAAATTATCTGAACGAAATATAACAAAATTGATGGTCTCTTTTCTAATGAATATAAATTTGAAAATCAAAAGGAAAATTCGCGTGTCTTCGACAAATTCATCTTGTTTCCGAACGTATCGCACAGAGGTGCAGAAAATTTGGCCCAAATCCTAGCTTGGCTTTCGTCCAACCTTTTGTTTCACAGCCTTGCCAGTTCATTTCCTGACCTTCCCCTGTAACTTCTCTAATCTATCGCCCTATCTTATTCGATGCTCTTTACTTAATTAACGTGTCCGCAATTTTGTCCATTTGATAACTTGTTACCATTAAATTCTCGTGTCCTTCCCCAAATTCGCCAATTCATAAATCAAAAATTAACCTTGATATCTCTCATCGTGTTAGTTATTTGTTCGACCACGTTCAAATCGTATTATTTAATTTCTGCTAACAATAAGATTAAATTTCGAATAGAATTTCGGATTTTCAAATGTCGAATCTGAAATCTCTGAACAATTAATTCGTGTACCAAGTCCTTTTACAATTTCTCTTAAACTAAAAATTAAAAATCTCTTTTAACGCAATCGCTCGATCGATTTTCAGCCTCATGGTTTACTGTTCGAAAGTGTAGGCGTCTTCTGTCCCAACGATCGACTGGATCTGCTTAAATTATTAAGGGAGGAGGATATTTTGATCGACTGGACGAAGCCTCTTTACATCAATTTCGTTCATTACGATATCGCCGAGGAGTTGATACATCTTTACGAGGGCACAGGAACGATCGAGAGGGTGATAGGGGATGTTTTTATGTGCAAGGATCCTCAAAACGTAGATAACGTCGAGGAACCGGATGAAGAAGCCCATCCCGACATTCAAGTTCAACCCTTGAAAGCGGAACACGCTGAGAGTATTTACGAATTGTATCCAGCGAATGATATGGAGTGTCACGAGGTTTTCCTCCGATTGATCAGGACGCTTCCCGCTGCTGGAGTGTTTGCTAAGGGTAGTTTGGCAGCTTGGATGGTTCAGTCTTATTACGGAGCCATGTTTTCGATGCAAACCAAGCCTGAATATCGAAGGAAGGGTTACGGGACGAAATTAGCAAGGTAGACGAATTTTTCTTTTCTTTTATTAAAAGTTGATCTAATTGCTTGGTTATTGCTTGATACGGTAGAGTTTAGATGGATTTTGAAATAATATATTTGATCAAATATACTTCTCCATTCATAATAGCAAAACCGTAGGTACCTGACGAAGCAGGTCGCTGACAGAGGTTATCAGCCTTTCGTGGTCATACGTCCAGAAAACGAAGCCAGCCAAAGTTTGTACAAGAAACTAGGCTTTAGGAAAATCTATCAAACCGTTCGAATGACGTTCATGCCTTTCACGTGGCAAGATGAAGAGAATAAAACGACTCGCATTTTGAGGGAAAATTTGGAGAACGCTGTCAGACAGCTTACTATCGAGCAACAAGTAGTGGACGCTTTCAGAAACGATGAAATTGAAGAGAACGAAGCTGGGAATTCGGAATTTGTGGTAGAGGAACCCGAGGAAGGAGATGAGAATCCTCCGGAGGAGGAAAATATCGAAGTGACGGAAGTATCGACCGAAGAAAACGTGAAAGATACGATCAATGATACTGCAAATGTCGAGGATAATGATGATAATGCTGAAGAAGCAGTAAATGATGGTGATAATCAAGACGATGGGGGAACAGACGGTGGGGACGCGGAATAATTAAGTACACGTTCGATTATTCGATAAAAGGTCCATGATTTACGTCGTGTTACGCTCGCTCGAGGGTATACTCCTCTTTCCAAGGCTGATGGAAGAAAGAAATCGATCAACTATTAGAAAATTCACCTTACACGTATGATTTTAAATGCATTTTCAAACGAACTGCAACTCTCGTTTTAAAACAATTTCTTAAAGTCTTTGTAAATGAAACTTTGAAATGAAATCTGTAACAATTGAAAGTATTAGATGTGATAGGCATGATTATAAAATCAACCGATTACATGCATCGATGTACCTTGGCTATCTTGGCTAAAATGGCTACCTTTCGTTGGAAAGAACTCTCGAGCAGCATGAATGATACAAGAAAATAAAAGAAAAATTATTTTAAGAATCTTAATAACTTTACAGCACCCGCGTTCGTGCGAGGCTTCAATTCGCGTACGAAGAAATATGTATCTACGTACGGATTCCTCATATCAGACTGCTCGAAGTATGTCATGAAGGTCTCAGGAAACAGGTAGACGTATCCTTTGAATTGTCAAGGTTAGATTATTTCAAAGTCTATCTATACCGCGTCAAATATCTTCCTATTGTATTTAGTGGATTCGTTATTTCAAATATTTAATATTAAATTTATAATAATTACGTGAAGTATATTTGAAAGTTAACTCCAAATTAATTTCTCATTTGGTCGTACTTTTGGACTAATCATTGTAATAATATTTGTATCTTTGATAAAATGATGTATATGCATTCTTATTAAGTAGTAAGTGTTTGATTGTTATTTATTGAATTAAATCTAATTAACAAGAATATGAATATAAAATTCAATGTATTCAGTTTCTTCTAGAAAAAAGAAAACTGAAAGTGATCAATGAAATTTGTTAATCTATTAGCGATTAAAAAATTACGATAGACTTTGAATTACAATTTCTCCATATTAAAATAATTAATTCTATTTTGAAAAAAGAACAATCAGCGTGAATGAGTCGTCGTGAAACGTACGACAGTTGAGAAATTTACGCGCTGAATCAATCTGTGATTATAATTTCCCTATATAAAGTAGCATTTCGAATAAAAATTCAGAAGCCTCGTGCGACCTCGACACGCTTTCCTTAATACAAGTAGAAGCCAATTACTGTGCCGGTGCGCTCAACCATAGTAAATTTCAGACACATTGAATTATGGGATAACAACTTTAACTCGACAAGATTGGAATAGGGTATTGAATGAAATTTTATTCTAAAATTTATCTACAATTTTAACAAATTATATGTGTGATTGTGATCCCAGTTTCAGAGAAATATTTAATTAAAATTTTACCTATCTAGCTTAAGCCATTTACATTTTCAAGAAATTACTTCATTATTTTTTTATTGAAAAAAAAAATAGTTTTTATTAATATAAAAGAGTTTTTGAAGAATGTAGTGCACAGACACAATAATCGGTCTAGCGTGCGAGCCAACGATAATAACAATAAATAATATTAATAATAATAGCGATCATACAATTAATATTACTATTAGTTACAGAATATACATGTATAATATGAATATACGCGCAAAGGGAAGCCCGATCAGCCCGGTTCGGTTATTGAGAAATTCTTTTTAAAATATAGGTGATAGTTACTATTTGTATCATTTTTTCTATATTTCACAGATGATGCATTTTCAATGATACTCTACACGACAAACGTGTGAAAGAACAGGTTTAAAAAGTCGTAGCTGGGACGACCGGGCAGTTCCTCGAAGGCCCTCAATGTCCCTCCTTTATTTTGGATTTTCGACGTTGCTGGGGGCCAGCTGTGATATTTTCCCCACTTACGCTCTGGTCATAGTACCAATATTTAGATTTAGACGAAACTTGATTGTTGTTAATGGGACATGCTATAGCTCAATTCTATTAATATTTTGTCATGGATGTGCTTAAAATAGCGAATAAATTTGTTATTTCGCATTGTTTCAGTTATTGACTCTTGGAGGACCAACGAAACTAGCATTGACAGGAATGGAGTAAAATATAAAATTTGAAATTAATAATGTTAAATTCGGTAATGTTAAAAACATTACTATAATATATAAGTTATATAGCATCAGTCCTCTAAGTGTAAAACGTTATACAATAAAATGTCACGTACGTAAAATGATACAATAAAATTTAATGTATAATTTATATTCTAATATTCCAATTTAAATAATTACAATAAAAAAACTTGATAAAGAATTTAGAAATAATCCAAACGTACGTGACTATATATATGTTCAATGTCTAAAAACAAATCTACATACTTCCCTGCATTGCTTGTATGGTAAGCTTGTCAAATTTTGTTTTGTCAAAGTTTGAATTATAACAATAATCATAACCTAAACCACAATCAATTTCGTACACTTCTTATACTGTGCACAAGCTCGAATGGAATTTACAAATATGATTAAATACAGTACGGTTATTACAAAAAAATATATAAATTTTCGAATCGAATAAATGAAAAGGGTACTGAATTTCAAGTTCGAAAACTGTGATTTTATGCACAAGAAAAATTCATCGTAGTTCCTAAAATTAGAACTAGATAGCGGAGGTGGTTAGTGGCGCTGTTGTCAGGACAGTTTCCCTCCATTTTTAAGTTATGCAGTGCAATTTTCGATTCGATTCGTTGATCGCGCTATGTCAATTATAATTCGCAGTGTAATAATATTACTTTTTGTGTCATATATCGTCACTAACTAGTGCTTAAACACCAAGAAGATTTTATTTTTGTTTAATATTATATATTTTTGAATAAATTCAATAATATATAACGTATAAATACAGAATAAATGTACGATTATAAAGTTTTATAGACAAAAGAAACATGGCAGTTCAAAATTTAATTAACGAATATATTACTGAATTTATTTTTAAATTTCGACATTATATACCCTTTATCCAGCTACTAATTAAGGTAAAAATTAATTTTTATAAAAATAATATTGTTCTATTGGATATTTTTTTAGTTTCGACTAAAAAATTTTTAATAGTTAGTGACGCATATAATTTGCACAAAATGATATTTTGTAATGGCCGTACGATATATAATTTCGTTACGTATGTTTGAACAAATTGACTTCAAATTATATAAATCTGTTTCTTTATTCATTTTCAAATATATATCAAACCGATAATAAAAAAAATGATTTTAAAAATTAATTTTTTAAATAATAAAAAATGCGTTTAAAATTTTTTTAAATTTTATTTTTTATTGATTCAGAAAATTAATTTTTTTAACTTGACATATTAATGACGTACGTAGTAATTATTAATATTTTTGTAGTTTCAAATATAGTTAGACGTTTAATTTATCAATCATAATTTTTTGTTTTAAATTAAAAAAGTAATATTAATATTATTTAAAATTCTGTTTTTATATTATATCTTGTTTTATATACACAATTGTAATGAAAAAATATGAAAAATATTTAAATGAAAAAATGAAAAAGAAAAAAATAACAACGAAATAATTAATACAGTTAAATCTATACGAGCCTGCATTTATAGTTTGTTAATTAACATCGTGCAAATCAATGTCTCGCGAAATAGGCCTAAAATCCGTCTATTAACATTTAAATATGTTTCTTCTACACTTATTGTAAATATATATATAGGAATATTCATATATGATGTACATATATGCATATATTCCTACTTCCTCGTGCACGTTGCTTTCCGCTATAACAAAATCTTTATCTGAAGCAACTCTTAAATTTCTGTCATATAACATATGAAAGTTACACATATGAAACTGTTGAATAAATAAAAAAAGAATATCGCGAGTGCAAAATAATCAGAAGTTTATTCACTATAGAGGACGAGAAAATAAAGTTAACCTATAAAGTGTAATGTCTGGAAAATGTAATTTGTCTACCGTGTGTAGATATCGATTTATGTAATTTGTGTGTTCGATAAAAGCAAATAGTTTTAGCGTGAAAAACGCTAGTTTTATGCAAATCAGACATCAGAAAAGAGCTTTGGATAATGAATGGAACAAATAAATATGATTTTTCAACAATGGTGTAATTTATTATGCACTTTTATCGACACACTTTTCCGTATCTATATCGATTATATTTATTAAATTCAAAATTAATAGTTATTTTTACACAGATTTAAAACCATAAATTATTATATTTTATTTATTTTTAAATACAGAATCAAATATTCGATTCTTTTTTTAAAAGATTTATCATCTGTTCATATTAATTCATGATAGGAATTCAAATTTTTTTTGAAAAGAAATTTAATTTCTTTAATTTCTTAATTTTTATAATTTTGTTTTAATTTTCAGTTTGTTTCTCACAATTTAAATTTAATATTAATATCAGAAATACAAATATTTTAATTATTACAGTAACAAACAAATAAATATAACTTCACTTACATCAAACGTAATGATTAAAAGAATTTACAAAACACAATTGTTATTGCTATTTTATCAATTTATAATTTTAAATTTTATAAACACATTTTAATAATAATTAAATAACTATTCAAAATTCATTTTTTTCATAAACGGCACTCGCACTATCTGCTCAAACGATTAAAACTCACAAGAAAATTCCATAAATATGCATTGTAAATTAAACGTCGAACATGTGATATTCATAATAAAAATCCTATAAATCACAACATATTAACATTCAACATAAATACACATTCTTGAATTTCATAGTTTTAGAATGAATGTATCACTAGTAGCACAGATTTATATGTCAAATTAAGGTTAGAACACAAAAATCGGTTCTGTAGTTGTAATTGCACATTGTTTTTGATTATCTATTAGAAACTGAAGATATTCTAATGGATAGAACGAAATCGTAATTATAGAAAAGTATAACTACAAATACTAGATTTCGGTGAGAAAGAATCACACAGTGTAGATTATTGCAAACGTTTCACGATGTACTGCACTCAGTGCTCTACAAGAAGGAGAAGAGACGACAGGTGACTGGTGCCTGCGCCATGCGCATTGCTCGCTCGACCTCGGCAACACTCGAGCACGCTCGTCATTGCTCGGGCGCCTCCGGCGGCGAATGGTGGGGCGAGCAGTGTATCCGTGACGTCACATAATTAGAGTAAATACAAAGTAGTCTTGATGGGACAGCGGCGTGCGCCGCACCGTGAGTCGCTGGTCCGCGCGCGTCAAACCTATATCGTTTCGATACACGCACACCGCGTTTGTGTAGCTCGTGATATATTGCGCTATGTGCCGTCAGTGTGTGTGTACCAAAGGATCCTAGATGACTGTGGGAATAGTAAGTGACACTCGTGCAGCAAAGAAATGGAAAAGATAGAGGTGAGCAATAATAATTTGAAATTATAATTAAAAATTGTCTACGTTAGTTAATATGAATTTACGCGTCTGCGATCTTTTTTTTCCCCCGTTGTCGAATTCACTTGATGTGTTCTCTTGCTCGTCCGTAATGCAGAAGTGACAGCGTGGTGATGAGTGGGGGAAGGGGTAGTCAATGGAGGGGAGACAATCGTGTACTTAGACATCTGGCAACAAATGCAATTGTGTATATCTTCAATGTGCCACACTATTAGAAGGACTGATTAACTCTCCCTTCTCCATCGTTATCAACCTTTCGTCTTTCTCTGTTTCATTTTCATTTCTCTATGTCAACTTTGTGATTCTGCTTTTATCTCTCTTGCACGTTTCTTAGTCTCCCTCCTCCCTCTTTCTATCCCTCCTCCATCCCTTATTCCATCCCCACCCTTCTCATTCTTTCTCTTACTTACTCGTATGCTTGCTTACTATTTCTCTCTGTTTCTCTCCGTTTACATATCTCACTCGCTCCCTCTTTCTCTCTCTTTATCTCTTGTATTCTTTCTTTCTCTCTTTCTCACACTTCTACCAGTATACTTTATACTTCTTTCTCTCTCTCTCTTTTTCTCGTGTTCTCTCACTCGCAGTTAGTGAGGTATTTATAGATGTGCCTTAACCCGATTTAACACAGCCACCTCGACTCGCATTGTCCTAACAACGATTTAATGAGAAATTACATTTTTCCTCGAATTGTTTAGTTCTTGACTTTTTTATGATACTTTCTCTTTTTTAAAAATATTTTGAATTAGATAGATAAAATTATTGTGTAAAAGAAACGTTGTAGAGAAAATACAACAATATTATTTGTGCACAAGAGTCGAATCGATAAATACGTCTGTTATTATTAGGATGAAATATTATGGTACAAGCGGTAGATAAATAGAGCGTCGTCTGTTTAAAGAAAATTTTAAGAGCGTATGTTTGTGGCTGTCGTGAGAAAAATATATTTAGGAGTGTTCGTAGAAAGGATGTACAGTCGAATAAGAAGTTTACAATTTTTATTATCAACATATTTTTTTTCTTTTCCTTTTTTAGTTAATTTTTTATTTATAATACGAAAACAATTGAATTAATATTATTTATCTATTGAAACCAATTATTCAAATCAATTATTAAATCATAATTATGGATTTCTATTGATAATATTTTTCCATTAGTTTTATCATAGCTTAAATTTATTTTTTCATTTTTTTTTTGTCATTTTTCCATTTTTTATTCTCAAATCTCTTTTCCCCCTCTCACATGCTGTCTGAGTTTTTCATACAGCGATTCGTGAATTGCAATTCATATGATGAATACTCATGGAAGCATTCAGAAAACGATTTTTGTGAGATTCAGAATAGCGATTTCGATTCCGTGTATAGGTCGATTTGTTGTCGGCGACATTTTTCGAATCGAGACGGTTGACGAAACATAGAAACAAATGATAGTATTCATATAGCAGCTACAAAATCGCTCATTCGCAATGGTAGTTGAACAAGGACAGTGCTACGAAATTAGATATTGCATCGAATGAATATCTTATGGTCGGACGCATATATTACACGTGAATCGCGATTCACAAATTGCTACGTGTAAAAGAATAGTCCAATGCGTATCGCATATAAAAGAAATCTAATTCACACATTGTTTCTGTCTTTATCGTTAATGGATGAATTAAAAATATATATTTGAAAATTTAATCGATAATGAAGGATCGTGAAATAATTATTATATCAGGATTTAAGCGTGTGAGCGTTATTTTTGTTATCGTAACTCGACTGAATACGTAATACATGTAAAGTGGTCTCTATTGTCTTTTTCTCGCAATAAAGAGACAACAAACTTCTGCAATTTTTCGTCGCCTTTGTTCACCGTATAACAACTTAAAATATTCTCTCTGGCTTTTTGAATAAAGTTTACTTTTCTGGTGAGCTATTTATCCATAGAAATTTTATTTCGTTTTCTTTTTTATATTGTTGCTAAAATGGAAAATATAAATTATAAAAAATGGTACTGATAAATAGAATAATAATAGATGCTCTAACGAAAATTCCCTATGACCTATACTTGAGCGTCTATGACGTAATAAAATTATATATTTATACGACGCGAAGCTGTTTGGAGTATGATAAGTGAGGCACGGTGAAATGATGTTATTATGCAACAATGAATACTTATCTTATAAAATAAGTAATATTTCGCGATAATATTAATGATTATGGCATCATGGAGTTTATTTAAATAAATGAATATATTAATATACAAATATTAATAATAAATTTTTTAATTTTAATCGGATATATTCGTTGCATATAAATTATATTTAAATCATTTATAGATAATTAAATATTTAAATTTTATAATTAAATTTAAATAAATAATTGATGGAAAACAATGTAATAATTTCATTAAATTTAGTATAAAATGTATTTCGAATTGAATTTAATAACGGGTAAAACCAAATTTTATAAACAATATATTATTAATTTTATTTATTAATTTCGTGCGTCGGTTAAATAATACGTGAATCACGATTAAAATAATGCTTTGTCCTTGTGGTAAACAAACACATACATATTCGTGCTTTTTCTGTGCGCGATTCAAGAATCGCAAAAAATAACAAAACATTTATTTTAGCTTCGCTGTGTAATTTCTACGAGATATGTTTTATATTGAACAATGTTTTCGTGCATCAAATATAGACGAGTTGTTTTCTACAATTTTTCGCTTGAAAGCGAATGCGTATTTACGAGTTATATTAAAATTATTTCAATCGAAAGGTTTATTTTTGCATCATGAAAATTACGTAATACGATTTGACGACTCATTATTTACGTTTAAGAATTTCAATATTACACAAACACATGACATTTTTTAAAAAAGATTAAATTTAGAATTTAGTGCGCGTGGCATAATTTACGTCTTTGCAGACTTTGTACAGGCCCCTATAACAAAAACGTTTCTCACGGTAATCATTTTCTCTCGGGATTTATGTAATATAATATTTGCTTCTCGTTACTCTTGATTCTCAATTCGCGAACGTGTTACCGCAAATATAGCTCTGATAAAATACTAGTCGTGCTCGAAAGATAATTATCCCATGATTCACCGACTGTTGCTTTTTTCTTGTTACAGATCGTTAACAAATTTTATGGTCAGTTATAGCTATACCTTTTTTTCTTTGCTTTCTCTTTTTCTCTTTATCACTCTTCCTTCTGTATATATTATCTTCTGTTTATCTATTTATTTCTCTATATTAGAATTATATTTGAATACATCATACACGTTGTTGCCCATAATTTGCTATATAATTTTATCTTATAATGAATTCCCGTTTCACATTTGTAATTATAATTTATTTCATTGGCACACATATATCCGAGCTCGATGTACAAAAATATTAAGGAATTATTTCTATAATTTGAATATGTAGTTTCTTATCTTATTATAAAAAAAATATATATATATATTTTCCTTTATTAATTTACTCGATAATCGGTCATGCATATACATACTTACATGTGGCCGCATATTTGTACTGTTTACATGACTCTCTCCGGATTCGTGTATCTTCGTGCGTATTCGTGTTGGTACGCGTGACACGATGCGCGCGCACACACATGTATAGCACGAGCCAAATTCAACGAACCGAGCGGGACAGGTGCTTCACTAACAATAGTGGTACGCGCCTTTAAAAATGTACTTCAAATAATGATCGCGACGCTAAGCGCACTTTCAGTTATCGCGTAAAACTACCACGCACAACGCACACCACAAAAACCAGTTACCAGATAAATTTTACGATCTTTCAGCAGCAAAGGAAATTAGCCGATAATTTATCCACGTTCGCGCGCGCGCGCGCTTCTGGTAGCGAACACACGATCTTGTTCGCCAGAATTCAATTGGCGATTCATAATTAAAATTTGTGTACACGCGACTGGGCATATTTATTCGCGCTCACAAGCGGGTGCTGAGTGCGTGTATCGATCTTCATGCGTTCAGCCGAACCAAATATTCATAATCCGTGAAAAATGAATTTAGGTTAGCCTGCATTTTGATTTAATACAACGTAATAAAAGAGATATTAATCACTTAATTCATTAATCATTTCGGATTTATCTTTTTTCCAATTAAAGTCCCTTCTTTAAAGATTTTTATTATTTATTATTTATTTTCTTCTTGATGCGTGATATTTCTTCGAAGCAAAAAATGTAATCCTACGCGATAATATTCATCTAAGTTTTGCACGTTGATTCAGTGTGATTCGTTTCTTACTTCTACCCTCATACGATCTTCTCCCACCACGGCTCGTTCCCGCTCTTTCCTACTAACGACATTAAAGGAAAGTACCCCGTTGCTGCTTTAATGGAATTTACTTTTGTAGCTTCGCAGAGCTCACCATACTTTACAGAGTAAATTGCACCGCGAGGGCGGATCTTGAAAAACAAGTGTTTCGATTTGACAGGAACAATAGAACGTTCTCTTCTCTGGTGATATTATTACTTCGAATAGCAAATCAAAGGACATTTTTCAATTTGTATTTAAATTATAATGATATGAAAATTTTCATAAATTTATAATGCGGTCAATCCAGTTGTTTCCTGTATAATTATTTATCTCTATAATTATCTACGTTCTTCATACATTATTAAATTATTTGACGCGTTTAGATTTGTTTGATCGCGTGTTGCCCGTACTCATTAAAAACGAGACCGACAAGAGACTTCTGCACGATCAAGATAACGATGATAAACGAAGATACATTGTTAACTGCGATGATACGGCGTTGTATGCATTACTTTTTGCTTTAAAAAATTGCTAGAGGTGATAATATCGTTATCTATCGTGAAAAGTAATTATTCATCATTGAGTATCCATCAAAAAAATTAATTTATTCAATGTTATTTCAGTTTTATAATTTTTGTGAAAAATAATTTTTGTATTTCAAAGGAAAATCGATTTTCGATTTTTAATTTAAACGCGTCAATCGTAATTTGAATAATAATTAGAAAATAGAATTGTAAAGCACGAGAATGCTCACGAATGAAAAAAGAAACGAGGTTTTTATCACGGAGTGTACATCATGCTAAAATTCTAATCGGCAAAATTAGTCGGGAGGGGGTACAGTCGCGCCAGAAAGTCTGGCTGACCGCGTTTCCAAGTAGAAAAGTTATGAAATCAATTCAATGTAGGATTGGCATGTATAGTATTGTTGGCTCTGTTATTTCTTTTACATACATAGGTAATATCCAATTGTTTGCTTTGGATGCATATAAGATAAACGTCTTAATAAGATGTCTCTTACGTTCAATTTCCTTATTAAATTCTCTGGATTTATAAATTAAATTCCCGAGGTTATCACGGTGAAAGATTGATAATTAATATTGGGAAAATTTGAAACTGTTGTGAACGAAGGGAATGAAATCAAATCAAACAACCTGATTCTCAAAGATGTTAATCGATAAAATATAAACGCGTAATTATGCTTTACGTTAAATTAATAATAATAATAAACTACGTTTTAAAAGAGGTACATTGTATTAAAAAGTTGACAGATAGACAGACAGTGTAAAATATATGTTTGCTTTGTTGTAAATGTTAAAATAATTCTAGATGATAAGAACGACTGAAACTCGTTATCGGTATAATACTAATGGTCTGTTATCTTTCATAAGTAATGGAAAGAGTATTTTACCATCAAGTATCTTGAAAATGTACATAATGTTCAAGAATTATTCAAACGTGTGCTCGCAGCGAATATTTATCTAAAATAATTGTTTAAATTTTGTGCAATTATACGGAGAAATTTATTTTATCCAAATATTGGAAAGTTCGCGATTATTCATATATATGTATATATATATATATATTCATATATATATTATTCATATATATATATATATATATTCATAAATAACTGATTAAAAAAAAAATTGATGAAACATGTGACCTCGTTTAAAACGTTATAAACTTGCTTCATTCAATCGGGGTCGTGATATTGATTTTGAAGGATACATAAAAGTAAATAGTAGAGAGATATAACGATACAACGATAAAATATTTATTCCAATAATAATTCTTTTAAAAGATGTATATCTTTAAATATATATATATATATATATTAAATTATGCATCGAATTATTGATAAAATATTTTTTGAAAATGTTCCATTTCATTATTTCACATCGTTTTTTTAAAATGAAGATTAAAAAATTTATATATTATTAAATTTTAATTTTTCCTCTCTTGGATTCATCTATTAATTCTTTTTTTTATTTTTTCCTTTTACGTTCTCTTTTCTCCTATTGATTTTAATGGACTTTCGACGTGCATTTAACAACACGGATGTAGCACGTAATGCCAACATTTGCGGGACCAGTTATCATGGCTATGATCAGGAGAATAACAGGCACCGAAATTCACTGTGTAATAGTATTATGACAATGAAAGGAAGGACGACGAGGAATGATAGATAATTTTATTCGGACCCTTCGAACGATTTATCACTGGAATTTGCTTTCCAAAATCAATTTCGTTTTATATTAGCTTGTTTTATACAATCTCGTCAGGGACACCGGATACATTAATCAATTATAATTTAAGGTTGATCCGTTTTTATTGTTACATTTATTTTTATTTTTCGAGACTGATGGAAAAGAAGGGTCGTTAAGTAATCAATGTTTTCTCAGCTTTCATGAATCTTTTATGTCGTATATATTCATAATTGAAATGCTTTTTTAAATCGATGTTTTGTATTAAATTCCATTACGTTTTATTTTTTACCGTTTAACGTTCCACTTACTTTTTTTTTTTTATTCATATATTTAGAATAACATGTAAACTGGTCAGTTTTAGTATACCATAAATACTACTTTCAATACAACGAATGAATAATTTATTCGTGCACGAGAGAAACGTTAATATTAAGTAGGGCAAAAGTAATAACGATGAAAATAGTTGTAACATATGACATTAGATATGAAATATCGTTTCGGAATTTGAATTTGATAGGTTAACAAATTAAATTATATTTCGTCATGAATTATTATTAATCATATTTATAAAAAAAAAAAAAAAAAAAAAGAAATTTGTTAAATTATAGACAAAATTAAATTAACAATGATTTTATATTGAAGACATGAAAATTTTCATTTTATAAATTTTACATTTTTAAAAATTTTCCAAATTTTTAAATCGCGAAACTTTATTTTATTTATTAAACCGATATTTAAGGGAAACGAAAATCTACTCGTGACATTACACACAACAATAACTCGAGTCAGCAAAATTCTGGAAACACGGTGTAAATAATATACCAGATATGAATATTGAATAACGAATAATATTTACTATCTTGAATCTAAAATTTTCATCTCTCTGTAACCTAATATTAAAACAAAAAAGGAAAAAAAAAAAAAAAAAAATAAAAAAAAAAAAATAAAATAAAATTCTTATTCCAACCTTAAGAGGTTAAAGCGTAGCGATGTATTATTACCGATCGTGGAAAACGTTAACGTTATATTGCACAACCGACGCATCGCGATGTATCTCGCATTTGTTATAACGAATACTCGTTAAATCAACGCCAACTTAATTGAATTCCTACGCAGCGGCGCAATTTAAATGTGATTCGACGCGCATCCACGTTCACTTTCCGCGCTGACTGTACACACAGGCTGGTACATAGACGCGTTCACGCGATTAAGTACATTGCTTCTTTCATCTGCTGCTGAAAACGAAAAAGTTCAAAAACGAAAGTCTCGCCTCGCGGAGAGAACCAGATGTATATCTATATCTGCACGAGCATATGTACCCCCCGCATATGTACGTGTGTGTCGAAGAAAAAGCAACTTTTAACTTGATTCCACTTTATCTGTGTGTGAGTTATAACCGAGCGACGCTTATCTGCGACTCTTCTTAAATGCATTATTGAGCGAAAAACAAACAACGATACGAAATCAAACTTACGACTTCGAATTTCAGCTCCTATGAGAGCTCTTGTTTCAAAAAAATAGAATTTAACAAAATAAACGAAATAAACTAGACTTGGAGAGATAGAAATTAATTATTTAATTTGTTTTTTTTTTTTTTTTTTTTAATTTATAATCCCTAATTTTTTAGTCGCGAATCGACATACACACACACACATATACGGAAACGCGAGAGTAGGTTATTTAGTTATTTTGTAAAAAGTGACTCGATTCAAAGAAGATTTTTAATTTTCCAAATTGATTGATATTAATAATAGATTTTTATTCAATCATCATCGATCAATCGAAGAAATTTTACATATTAAAAATATTTCGAAATTAGTATTTTCAGATGTGACTATCCGACGGGGGGGAAAGGAATGCGATTTTAATTCAAAAAAAAGCTGAAAATAACTTTGATATCTCGAAAAAATTTCAGAGATGAGAAAAATCAAATTGTTCGCTATATGGTCAACTCTAAACCATTCAATCTTTCTACGAAACATTTTTCACTAAAATGATTACTTACAGCGTAATTGGATTGGTTCGTGCTCTAGTTATGAGTTTCATACAGTTTATAAATAGCACAAAAAAAAAAAAAAAAGAAAAACAATTACGAATTTCCGTTTTTAAACTCGATTACAATATTTACACGTAATATTATTTTTGTTTCGAACGAAAAAACAAACTAAATTGGTTTTATCGAAAACATTAACGATATTTGGAATTTGTAATATTAAACAAATATCGTTTCACCCACGACTGAATATGTAATAATATAACGATATTTGTTCGTTGAAATAGTAATATAATATTTCCATGGTAATAAATTGATAACAACAATCGCAACGCTATTATATTAATCACGTGCTAAAAACAACACGCGAACCCGTTCTCCCAACGATAAATTTACTTCATACATAATTGTGTAATTTAAACAACTTTGTTGGCAAGTTATCAAAACCTGTATGAAACACGGCGTTTTAAACTAAACTCTAAATCATAATTTTAAAAACATCGTTCCCTTTTATTCCAACGCTAACGTTGGAAAAAGCTGAAGCTCATAAAACTACATTAATATTAACCATACTCTCCAGTCTTGTAATCTGAGAGTTCTACCATTACGTCATCTTTTTAATTTTAGAAACATAATACTATAACTAAAATATTCAAGCTTTAATTCGTGGAAAGGCGCAATAGTACGCTATCGTCTCTCTCTCCCTTAGCATCGTTATTTATATAAACATTTTAATTGATCGCCCCGTCTAAAATGAAATCGTCTTGAGTTCGAATTAATATTCGAATAGTACGAAGTTTGCGCAGTCCTTGATACAAATAGATCAATCGTGGCGAAAAACCAATCGTTTAAAATTGTTTTCAAATTATTTACTCTATTCGTCTTTTTATAAATATTCCACTCACAGATCTTTCATTATTTCGCGTAATTCGTCCTCAACGTCGAGCGCACTTGCGAACCAAAGTTTATCCATCCTTGACACAAATTGTCGAACCGTAATCAAATATGCGCTTCAAAACGGTGTCCACGAAATCTTAATTGCTTTTCATTTTCTATATGCATTTGTTCTATTTATTAGGACAAAAACTACTACGCGTTTCACTTTTTATTTACGCTTAAACATCCGGAGCATCGGATACCGTTTAATTACAATGCGGGCATGGTTGAATTTATTTTATTATAAAAAAGATATTATTGCGAAAGAATTTAGAATTTAGATTTTAGAATGCAAATGGTAAAGGAAAAAGTAATAATTAATTTTATTATTAATCGAATAATTAATTTTGTTATCCTTTCGAAATATTATATATATATAAAAAAAAAAAGAAAAGGAAGAAATTGGAACAGACATTAATAATAAACGATACAAATTGCAATTACACGGATGAACAGTTCATTAATAACAATTGTGAATTTTGTTGCGTCGAATGAATAATCGACAGACGAGATTTGTTAAATTACGAGTTTTGTTCTCGCGAGATACATCGTGAAACGAATCCATTGCGGATGAATAATGGCACAAAGATTCGGATCGATAGGAATTTACGCGTGGCTTAAATAAATAAATAGAAATTTCCGCGGGTAACCGGTGCGCAAACAACCGAACGCAATTTGTAGATGATCATGAAATTCAATCCATTTTCTTACTTTAATTGAAACTCGTTGTTCCTTTGATATCGTGTATCTGTGTGTACCATTAATCGAGAATTGTCCGATTAATTAAACCGAATTTTAAACAAAAAAAATCGACCGATGAATTATCCGACCATTACGCAACACGAACATAACCTACAAATGGGCGGGGTTAACGCACACGAGGTCGGTAACGTAGTGAATCGTAACGCGCTGATAAATCTATCTAGCGTCGATTACGATTCATCGATATAACATGATATGTTAATACACGAGGATTCCACATTTCCCATTGGTAATGTGCCAAGATACTGAATATATGGTACATCTACTAGTGGCACGAATGTGCATCGAGTTATGAAAGCTGTTCGAAATGTTTGCAATTAAGATCTTGTGTGATCCTCGCTTCGTTTCGTTGCTTCTTTCATTCATCCGGCGAAAGAAGGCCACGACCTGGACCTTACTCAAAGTTTACCGAACGTTGACGCGAGTGTAAATAAGTCGGTGAGGTTACAATAATGGGACATGCGATGCAATTTTTTCCCTCCTTAAATTCTACTAAATTCTCTCTATATTCTATTCGCATAGATTTTCTTCTTTCTCGAAATCTTTCTCTCTGGTATTATCAACGTGTAATTTCTCCCACTCCTCTCTCTCTCTCTCTTTCTCTCTTTCTCTGTTCAAAGAAGCGAGCATTATCGATATTTACATTCAACGTGGTGTACAATAGTTTGCATCATCAATTCAAAACACATTTGTATCTTTCGTGCGGCGTATATTCATGGCAAAACTATCATAAATATTGCGCGTCTTATCAGATTCTCTTCGTAACTCGCCGGCACAATCTTGATATCCGCCATAGTTATAATATTATCTTTTTTTTTTTTATTTTCAATAAGTCATTTCTGACATGTAATACGCCACTTATCAAATTTTAAATATTGAGTGATTTTTTTTAAATTAAATTGTGTGTCGTTAATAAATTTATAAAAAAAAAAAAAAAAAAGGAAAATGTGATTTAAAAATATAATTCATACTTTATTTTTAATTTTATATTTGGACAGAGAGTTTAACCGTTATAACTATAGTTAAACTAATTATTAGATAAACATAATAAATTATGCCTTTTTTTTAACGGTTATGTATAATTTCTAAAGTATTTTATAATTTATGCAAATAATATGTCTTTATATCTTATCGATTTGAATATATTCAGAAATACTGTGACTAAATATATCTGTGAGGTAATATATCTACGTAGAGTGTTCAAAATTTCTTCTATATAAAGTCGAAAATTTTTTGTTTCTTTTTTATCATCTAAAAAATTATTCTATTAACTATTAAACACACCAAATTGGCAAATTGTTATTTCTGTAATTATAGGAAAGTAACACGGATAATTTTTACCATTAAATTAATATTGACTTTTATCGAGTTACAAATATAATATATACGCGTATATAGTCGGTCACACAAACGTTCGTATACAAAAATTTAATTTTATTTTTCTATTTTCTCTAACTTTATGATGATTATTATTTTCATTGTTAAATTAATTCCACGTATATACGAAACTTTCAATAAAATCAAATCATTTTCGTCTTGTAATGAGAAAATAGAATACGAGTACTTATAACGGCTATTTTTATTATTATTACAATACTACTTCAATCACAATCTTTTCACATAGATATATCTAAATACTCGTTACAAAACCGTTGTTTTAATCTCAATAGGTAATCAAACGTAATCTCTTGCATCGAAACACTTTTATCATTCAGAGATACACGATTCCTTTTTTACCCATACACTTCCTTTGCTTCTGGTCTTCTTCTCTGCTTTCTCATCCCTTCCTACCCCCTTACTCTTCAGTCAGCAGGTTTTGGCCTTAGATGCAGGTAGATGTAGGAGAATGTAGCAAGCATACATACATATATATATATAAGAGGCAAAAAGTAATTGGCAGTAAATTTTCTCCAACCTCCAGACTCCAGTGTATCTCGTTGACTCTTCCATGATCCACGCTGAAAAATACATAATATACATGCTTACTTTCTCGATCCTGCCTCTCGATCGTAATTCCTTTTCAGCCTGAGCATTGTACCGCGTGTACTCACTCACGGAGCATGAGAATTGATAAATTTCGTTTTCGACGATTTATTACCGTCGAAGAAAACTTTTCAAATTAAGAACGAGTCGGTACGCCTTTTGCTCGTGCTTCTTCTTTTTTTTTTCCTTTCTTCTTCTTATTTTACATCCCATTACGTCGAAAACTCTTTCACACGCGTTCAAACAGCTCGAACAACTGTATATTTACAAAAGGGGAGGGTAGGAGAAGTTTTGATGCGGCGAAGAGAGGAAACGCCAAGTCATTTTTTAAATCAGTCCCCCAAACAACGGATTGAAAGAAATTGAGCGAAAATGGAACGAAAGGATGGGAGCGCTATATTTATATAGGGTCGCGTAACTGGTTCGCCTTATTATTTGTGATAAAATTGGATAAAAAATTGTATTATATAATAATTAGGTTTCCCCTTTTCCCTATTTTTTTTATTCTTTTTAAATCGTTTTGAATCGTCCCTTTGACGATTATAAATACGTAAATTATAATCCAAGATAGATTCCGAGCAGGGATTCTTTTTATTAAAATTTTCGAAGCAATTTTTGGATATTTTATTGCGCTTTAAACTAACGATTTATTTCTTTTGGAATGGAAGAGTTATGTACGTGACACCGTGTAGACGCGTTGGAACGTCGAAAAAGAGTTTTTTTTTTTTTTTTTTTTCATCGTGACGGGACAGTTCAATTATATAAGCAATCGATGGGAGAAAGAGGGTATAGGTAGAGTATGTCAATGTCGATTGCGTTTTATTGGCACTGTATCATCGGCCCGTTCCGGTGATTACGGGTTTATTAGAATTTTTATCCTTTCCATTAGGTGGATATCTGGATGAGGATGCATTATGGACGTAACGCGGGGAATTCAAATGTTTGAATATTTGGATTCGGGTTGAGAGGGAGATAAGATAACCATGCGAACGTGAATTTCATGGATTAGGGAGGGGATACGCGTGTATGCGCATGCGCGCGCGCGCGTGTGACAGCGGAAAGTAAATGTTTGTCTTTTTATTCTGCTCTGTAAGCGTGTTTATGAACATTGTTAGATACAACGATAAACGGATGCGCGTGAATATCGATTCTTTCGATTATAGAGGAGACATTCGTGATATCTGGCGAGTTTTTATCTGATAAAAAGAGAGTCAACACGGTTACAAGAAGTTTTATATATATATATATATATGTATATGCTTATCGATTCAATTAAATTTCAATGATGATCGGTCAAAGTTTCTTTTTAATTCGTTTTAACAAATTTCGAGAATTTTTCAATACACGGACAATTCTTTTACCTGTTGGAATTTTAATGGAATTTAATTATTCGATTATTATTTATTTATTTTTGCGTGTACATTTTTAAATTAGTATTAAAAGAGACAAGATTTCACAAGAGTTATAGTTGTAGCATAAATCTTTACGAATATAATAGAGGGGTTGAACATAACTTAAATGGGAAGCTCCTAACCTTTGAATCGAGCCATCCTTTTTATAATAGCCAAGTAACCTTAAGATCCTTCCTCTCGTATTTCTCAAAAAAAAATCAACGTTACAATCAATAATGGAATATTACCCTTAATCTATCTTCCAGACATAAAATCTCCCCTTACATCGTGAAATTGACCAAGAAGAATTTGATAATTTAATTTTCGTATTAATTTATTGATTTGTTAACAAAGGTGGGAAATTTTATATAAGAAAAGAGAAAGAAAAGATCCCCCCTGATGAAATTTTTTCAGTAGGAATAACAATCTCAAAAATAATCTAAAAATAATCGCGGTAGATCGATGAATAACTCTGCGGAGATATTGTATGAATTTTGAATCAGGATGGAATATTCCCAAACAGACATGGTATAGTTGGATGCGTTTGTCCACGAGCAGGGGCATGTTGCGAATGCGTAAAGAGCGATTCGAACTTGCTTCCTAACCGGGTCAAGCAGAAAATGCTGCGACTAACAATAAGTTTCGTTTACCAGCAGACAACAAAGATCCGGTCTTTCGTTTTGAAAAACTTCCTGGATCATCAAGCAGAGCCCCTATACGGTCACGCGACCGACATTTGTCCGGTTTCTTGGCTTGATTTTCGGCAAACTTCTACGCGATTTATTACATCTGTGTATTCTATATAAATATACAACGGAAATTCGATCATCCCGGCTCGATATAAATAGATCTTTTGTTTATAATTGAATTGAAAAAAGAAGAGAAATTATCATGCCTTTAATTTTCCTGATATACGATCCTTCCTCTTTGCGATAAAAACGCGGTTTTCAAGTTGAGATACAATAAATAAATATTATTCGTCGAATTGTTTCTAACCGTTATATTCTAAATTATTGCACACGTGTGTGAAATCAATAATTTCGTATGCAACAACGTAATATTATCTACGTATAAATTAGCCATTTTATCAAACGTTTTCTGTTCAATAATACATAAACGTTAATCGAGGACGAATAAAATATGAATTCTTCGGTCCCCTACGCCGAGAAATTTTTTTTAAAATCTTGTTAATCCCCACAGATTCGTCGCATGTTTTATTAGAAGGAAGCTACATCTCTGGATGATGCAACTTTGATGCCAAAGCTCGTTACTTTCCAACCGGTTTTCTTTTCCATTTTTTCCCCCTTTTTTTTTTTCTTTCTTTCTTTCTTTTTTGTTTGCTTTTTTCCTTTTTCTACACACCACCACTTTTAACTCGAAACGAGAATTAAACAAAGCTCGCGTTCATTTTTTAACTTTAGTCCTTCCGATATAAATAAATTTCATATTTTTTTGTATCGTGTAAACTCGAACTTATGGAAACATACGAGGGGAGGGGGGGGGGGTCAGATGCGTGAAGGATTTTAAACTATTCTTTGTCTCGAGATACTTGGTTGCTCGTTTTTAATGGAAATTTTTCTCTCTCTCTCTCTCTCTCTTTCTCTCTTTTTTCCCTTTTTTATCAAACTTTTTCCTCCAACTTTCGCGAAATAGTTTTCCACGTTCCCTCTTCTCCCGCTGTACTTTTCATTTTTGGCAAATGCCAAGTAAACAATACACGCAGAAGTGAATGAAAAACTCGAACGAAATTTATTTTTTCGCAAATTGAAAGATCCGATATGAAACGTTTTATTTTTCTGTAATTGATGAGTTAATTTCCTCGCCAAATATTTGTCGTCCAAATTTTTTCACTGTCTCGAGGGAGGAAAGGTAACAACTTTTTTTTTTTTTTATCAGTTTTCCTGTTTGTATTTTTGTTTTGTCGAATAAAGAGAGAGAGAGCATTATCTGTAGCTTTTTTTCAGATGAAAAATGTGATTTTTATTTAAATGGATATCTCTGTTTATCACGTTTATCTTGAAGATAAAGAAAAATGATATCAAAATAATTTATTATCATTATCATTATTATTATTATTATTATTTCTTTTGGTCGTGTGTCGTAAATTGGAAAAAAAATTGCATTGATACATGCGAAATAACGTGAAGCTAAGTTTCAATTTTCTAATAACGCATTTTTGATCGTATCGTATTAACATTTCTTAATATTATTTCTAACGATTTTTACTTGTTTTACTTAAACTTATATTATTATAGAGAAACCTTATGAATATTCTAATTATTTTAATATCCTCGTCATAAATCTTGTTAAATTATATACTATGTGTTGCACAATGAAGAGTATAACAAAAAGAGTTGTTTGATTTTATGGAAAAGGAAATTTTATTTTTTTTTTTTTTTTTTGAAAGAAGGAAAAGAGACGCGATCGATTCGGTGTATTAGAAATTAGGATTAATTAAATTTCGAGAAAATTTCATTTGAAAAGTTCGAGTTGAGTACACTCTGTTCCTATTATGCCATTAACGATCAAATATTTACCTTAGAATTTAAATTTAATGTCCCGTCATGTTTGAGATATCTAAAAGTTTGACCTCGTTTTTTATCGCGTTTCGTGCAGTCTGTGAATTGAACTGCTTGAACTTTTATATAAAACCATTTTCTTCGTACTTATTTTAAAGTAGATGAATGTTTTTAATAAGATTTCGTATTTCTAGATTGTATCGTCCTTGTTTCCTTTCTTCCTTTCTTTTTTTTCTTTTCTTTTCTTTTCTTTTTTTTTTTTTTTTTTTTGTTAATTATTCTTAGATTGTACGGAATAATTTGAACTTAACGAACGTTCAATAATTTCATCGATCTCTCTTTAGGGTATAACTAAAATCGCAATTGAAAAACCAATTTGTATTGTAATTCTGTTGCAGCGACAGCTGTTGCACAGGAAATCGTTTCGGGCAATCATAATTCCGTGCATGAAGTAAAACATCATAAATTTAAATTAAAACACGCGACGTTATTCTCGTTTCACATTTGATACAAGCATTTTTTTTTTCTTTCTTTTTTTTTTTTTTTTTTTTTCTCTCTATACTAAAAACTTGTAACCGTGTTTTCCTCGTGTCCCATCGATCTAGAAAATTTCACGAGAAAATTGTGTATCCTTATCGTTAATTATCAGAAAATTGCTACAGTTTGCACGTGATATGATGATTAGATAATTATTAAATTCGAATTATTGAATTTTACGAGGGGGAAAAAAAAAGGGAAGATCGTATCAGAGACGGAGAAGTTTTATTCGTTGCTTTTTAAATGTAATTAAAAAAAAAAAAAAAAAATGGAATACGAAGAATATATTTATTTTGATTTACATATAATAATTAAAACGTAATTATAATCCGTTTTACGATAATAATAAGTTTATTCACTTCTCGAATACATATGTCGAGGAGATTATTTTTAATAAACTGCCTCTATAAATGGCAGATCGCGTGACTCCATAATTGGCAGTTCACTATTTTCACTCGACAAAAAGACAATTGCCTCGGAATCAATTAATCGTGTAATTCAATATTTTTTGTGGGCAGTTTATAAAATAATTTAGAAAAAAATTAAAATTCCTATAATTTTGTTTTTTTTTTTTTTTTTTCTTTAATAAAAATACATCAAATTCGTATAATTTTATCAATAAGAATGGGACCATTTCGTTTCTTCCCATTTTATATTCTTTCGTCATCATCGGGACGAAAGTGTTCGTTAAAACGAAAAATAAATCTTAAAATTATTATAATCGCTTTATTGATTGAAGATAGCAGGTCATTTTTATAAAAATAACAAAAACCGGTCCCGAATTGTTACCACTTATAGAGACATTGCTGTTTTTTTCAATATTTAATCGATATTCTGGATATCGGTAAATACCAATCATTTCCAATATTTACCACCATACATATTGACTTTCACATTCCAATATGTTATCAGATATTCGCAATAATATTTGCAAAATAATAATTGATTAAAATAATAATTCATAATCATCTATATATCTAAGTTTTTTTTTTTTTCTTTTCAAAAAAATTTTATTTCACCATTAAAAGATTCGTCTCTCTCTTATTTCTAAAAAAAGTTGGAAAATATTTCTAAAATTATCTCTTTTCTAAAATAAAAATCCAGAATTTAAATCTCTAAAAATTCCCAATAACGAAGACAGCACGCAACAGCAAAGTGTCAATCGGGCACGCGACAAATCAGCTGCTGTACAGAGCGAAAGATTACGGCCCCGTCGAGTGAATCGAATGCTTTTTCTTCTCTTTCTCTCTCTCCCTCTCTCTCCCACTTCCTCTTTTTTTTCATCACGGTCGGCCCCTCGAGCCCATTATCGATCCCCGAACGAAGGGTTTACAACTATGAGCGGCAATGGGTCCTTTTTTTTTATCGCAGGTCTCTCTATTCCAATCGCCCAGCGGTGGGATCAAACCGAACGTGTACTTATCAATCCGAATCAATTTAATGTTCGTTTATTATTTCTCGAAATCTAGGTGTACTTATAATAATCATAGCGTATCTCGATGGTAAATGGTCTTTCTTTCTTTCTTCCTTTTTTTTTTTATTCTTTTTCATTTCAATAAAAATATCCGCGAAAGTATTTTTTTCGAATAATTTTCTTCTTATTCGTCATATTTCTTTCCTCTTCTTCTTTATTACACTCTGATGTAATATACGTTATACAGGCTGGACTTCGTAATCTGATTATTACGTAGTAGTTTATATTCGTTGTTAGCGAATCGAATAAAATATTTTTTGTTACATAGATGATGCATATCTTTTCATGTATTTTTATAAATTGTTTAATTTTTTTTTTTTTTTTTTTTTTTTTACGCATAATAATGTGTTAATAATTGCATGCGCGTTCGCGTTGGACGAAGCGAGACAGAGAGTGTAGCTCTCTTCGTTGTCACCGTTGCCGCGCTCTGTCTCGCTCCATCCAATATTACGATATTAAATTACTTATAAATAACTTAATAAATAAGCCTCAACCGATATTTTTGTATATCAACTTTCGTATTTATTTCGATCTGTAGAATCGATGATCTAGAATGGATCGATTATCCACGAATATATCGATACTTTGTATATAATATATAAAAAAATATATATATATATATAGAGGCAACTTTTGCCTCCGATGTCGATGTAGTGGAGCTCGAAATCCAGTATAGGAGTGGGGGGAAATGGACGAGATGGTGGGGATTTCAAACCCGATAGAGAGGTCCGACGTAATTACTGCTGGGAATTGGACAAATGGAAAATGCATTCTATTATTGTAGCAACTTCCTGCAAAAGGGGAACAGTTGCCTAGTAGACTTTTAACGTGCACGTGTATGTGTATATATATCGGCATGCAGTGTTTTTTTTATGGTACAGTACCTTGTGCTTTTGCCGCGTTTCGAATATCAACCAACTCCAATAGAGTGAATATAAATTTTCTATTATACTGTACCGTGCGTTCTAAAGGACAGCTTGTTTTTCATTAACCATTCGCGTTTCAAAACTTTTATTATCTTTTTTTCTGTTGAATGTTTACTATGTATTTATATATGATATTGTAATCAATTTTAAGATAATAACCGAAATGGATAATAATAATAATAATTATTATTTTTTATCTCTTAAAAGCAAACGATAAATTTAAATTATGAATTTTAAAAGTCCAAATTTTTTATTATTTTTTTTTTTTTTTTATAATTTCCCCCCTCCCTCCCGTGTTTATTCAGATATTATTTAAAAATATATTTAATATTATATTTAATATTATAAAAGGATCTCGATGAAAGATATGTATATATATATATATATATATAATTTTTATAATCAAATTATTGAAAAGTGCGATTAGCTTGAAATTCATTAAAAATCTTGAAAACATCGTGTTTACGATCTTTGGATTCTTTTTATAAAAGTCCAACAATATTCAATATACAAACGCAATGAAAATTCATGAATATTCATTAGAATAATAAAAACTTACTAATTGGTCATTAAAGAAGAGAAATAAAAAATTCGTGTTTCTCGGATTGCTTATTTATGAATTTCGAAATTCATGACTTCAATTGTTAATACAATTGTACATTTATTACATTTATTTTAAGATTTATTTCATATCGTTTGAAAACCGATAATTGTTTCCTCATTTGTATCCGGTATTCATAGAGCGAATCCATTAGTAAATTGAACAAACGTCCTCGTTCGGAGAAATCCATGAAAATTTGCTAGTGGAATTAATATTAATGAATTGTTAATGATCATCGTTTGTGTCTGTTTTTCTCTTTCTTTTTTTCTCCTCTTTTTTTTTTTTTTTTTTTTTCCATTTGTAACGAAGCTTACTTTCTATCAGATTCACTGTTGCGAGAAAAAATTTTTTTTTTACAATGAGAAAGTTCTAATTAATCCGCATTCTGTTATAATTGTCATTTCTTTACATCTTAATATGCTATCATCGTTTCCTTATATAATAGATTTTCGATGCTCGAAAAATCTTTTCTTTAATTATGCAAAGCTACTCGTGGACACGAATCGAAACAACATCCCTTTGCCTATTTCCATTCCATTAAAATTTAATCAAATCGTATACGATTTTATCGAATATAATTAAATGTATATATATATATTGAGAAGCTCGATATCTCGAATTGAATTAAATATTAAATCAATTGAATTCGAAGAAATGATAATTCATTAAACGATTATTTCCAAAGTGAATCGATTGAAACAAACAAATCTGTGTTCGTTTCTATTTTAACTTCTCTTCTAAATTTTTTACAATTTTTTTTTCTTTTTTATTTTTTACCGTGGGTACAACGTGTGTATCGAGTGTTGTGGTCATTCGTTGTCAAAAAAAAAAGAAAAAAAAAAAATTATCGCCAGATAAATTGCAAAAATAACAATTTGGGTTCTTGCGTTGATAAAATTTAATTTATGCCAGTAAAATTTTATTCCTTTTCCCAGTCAAATGCATTTTTAAATCCAATTTGTCATTGTTCGTCATATTTTCCATCGCGCATCAAGTTTACAATTTTATTACGAGAAAATAATGGAACCGAAAGTTAAGAATTTCAAGACACGGGGCATAATTAACGTGGAGAGATAAAACTATCAATTCGAAACGATCGTATAAGCCTTACGCCTCGAAATAATCACGTAATAAACATGAATTTAAAATCCTAAAATTTTACGCCGTTGAAAAAAAAAAAAATCCAAGAATTTAATACAGTGAAATAAAATAATAACATCTATAATATAATTTCTATCTTTCGTTCGTTAAAGCATTCGTTTATCGGTGAACAGATCGGAGAATTTCTAATTAATCGGACAAACAAGAAAACGTCATGAATAGACGCGTAATAACCATTATTGAAATTTTCTTTTCGGTCGTAGCTTAGCGGAAACCGGTTTCTCGCCAGCCAACGTACACCAACCATATCCAGGTGTCTCGCGATTATGCTAGAGGTCGAGACACACGCTCTATCCAGACACAGACTCTTTAAATAATACTCTTCTCCACATAGTTGATCGTAACGTTGGCCATAGGCAGGTGGATCGTTCCTAATCGATCGCCAACAACGATCAAACCGCGAAGAAAACTTGCGGGTATAAACTCGCCCCGTTAAACCTTGTCCGCGAGATTATTCGAAGATGGGCATATTTATTATTAACGGAACAATAACAGTTCAAAAGTCTTGGATACTCGATGGAACGGTTAATCCGGAATCGGGGACGTGACCGAGTAATTTGCGATTTGTGTGCGATAAACTGAAAATACAATATATATATATATGTATATATAGTCGGCTATTCAATTAACTTTAATCTAGTTTGAATTTAACTTTCGATGGAAAAAAAAAAAAAGAGAAAAAAAGATTTCTCTGGAAATATCCAATTTATATTCAGAACCGCTGTTCGATGTAAAATACTAAAAGTCTTTATTTTTTTTTTTCTTTTACTTGAAAATTAAAATTACTTCAATAGCATTTTTTTTTTTAATTTAATTTTAAAATATTTCACTTATTTCATGATTTTAAATCACGCTTTAAAAACTTAACATTTAAAAGATAATTTGTTTCAGTTTAAAACTCCAAGTTTAAAGTTTTATGAAGTTTTTACTCGTGCGGTATTATAAGTTTAAAATAACAGAAATTGCAGTCGAATCATTTTTCGCGTGTTTTTTTAGAAAAGAAAACGATTATAAATGATGCTATTAAATTATTTATAATTTTTTCCTCAGCGTAGCTCAGCTGAATACAAGATTTAGAATTAATTTGATGATAACACATGGATTTCGAGCTCGTTAAACGTTGTAATTCTTTTTATTTGGTATTGCATTTTATCTTCGATACAAATAAATATTTTGCTTTCTATTTAATCCTTCTATTTCTTGTTTGAATACAAAGATAGGCTATTATTTAAGAACGTAATTTTATTTGATCGTAAATTCTATTTCTACGAGCTCGAGCTTTGGTTCACTTTGGTTCACTGAAATTTTTAGCGTACTACGAAATAACCTATAACTTTTAAATTTAGGTCAACCGCCCCTCTGCAACGGTGTATTCTTGAAAGTTTGAACAAAATGAAAACGAGCACGCCCAAATATTACTTACGTTCAACTTTTAATTACATCTTACCGACCATCGATAATTTATCTTAAGCTGTAACTTTTAGCGCGAAAACTTTCCCAAATCCTATAAGTATAATTTTACGCCCGGATCAATAAAAAGTCACGGTAACTTGTTTTTTAGATTACCAACTTTTTCCAATTTTGAGAGCTGTTGAATATCTCGCTTGTATAATATTCAAGGAAAATTCTTTTTCATCTAAATTTTTGTTGCTTAATAAATGTGGATTATATCACGATCAACTGAAATATCGGTATCAAATCAACTTTTCTAGAAAATATCGCGTAAAATTGTATTAACTATACCACTCTTGATATATTAATATTTTTAGTGAAACATTATTTTTGAGGCTAAAGGTTAAATAACATAATTTATCTTATAATGATGAGTTGTGAATTTCTTATATTTGCAATTAAAATGTTTTTAAATAGAAACTTAATTATATATTTAATTATCTTCATCATATATATTAATTCTAATTATTAGTTATAAAAGATTGCTCAAGTATTATATATATATATATATATACATATATATATATACATATATATATATATATAAGGTCAGAAATTCAATTTCAAATTCAGCTCAATTTAATTATTCATTTAATATAGTTTGCTAAATTTATCGAAAATCATATTAAAGTTATCAAATTTAATGGTGATAAATTATATTATAATTAAATTTCGATCTCTAAAATAATATTATCTTTAAAGGAATTAAATTAAAAATTACGTATTCAAAAATTTTAAACTCGATAAATATATTTTCTAAAAGATAACATCATCCTGTATTTATATTTTACAGAGTTGCGTAACAAAATTACCAGATTACGTAACAAATTACTAGAAACTACTTATTATTATCTTACGAATAATATATCATCGTGCAAATATCAAACGATATTTAATAATAAATTCGAAATTTCTAATTTATATGAATATTTAAAAATATTTAAATATTTTAAATAATTAAATCGATAAATTCTATAAAACAGATTTACGAGACAGATAAATTCTTCAGAAAAATCTGTTGTTTACGCAGCAAAATACTTTTGCTCATCATCCGTATATATATATATATATATATATATATATATATATATATATATCCATAAATCAATATCGAGCTCCAATTTCGAACGAGTTTGTCGTAATAAGTTGTCCGCGCGACTGAAAGCAAAACACGTTTGAGGTTAGGTTTTAGATACATCCGATCAATCTCGATTGAGAGAGTTGTACGGGTTTTTCACATTGGGCAAAAACCCTTCATTGGCGATTCATTTCCACGATAGCGATGATTTACATTCCGCGGGACTGTCGAATTAATTACCGGATCGGAACGAGAATTGCTCGAAACAATCATGCGCATAAACACTATCACATTGCACACCGATGACTTTTCAGTTCGCACGGTCATTCGAATATGCGCGGCCCAACCGAGCAAAATGGGTATTCGTCTCTCTCTCTCTCTCTCTCTCCCCACTCTCCTCGCTCTGCCTCGTCCCCCTCCCTTCTCTTCCCCTCTCCGTTGCGTTTCATTATTTACTTTGCACCGGATCAACTGCTGACACGAGTTATTAGGGACAATCCTGTTCGTTACGTTAGTCAAGTTAGCATAAATTGTATGCTTTGATAGAATCTAGTCGCTTGGAGAAAGTTCAACTCTGCTCGTTGTATTGTCTACCGATGTTGTAAAGATTATCCATTGTGGCGGGATCAAGTTTAATCCGGCTCTATGAGTCTGGATTGTCGTTGAAAAATTTAGAAAACAGATTGGTTAGGAAAAAAATTTCTAATTAAAATATGGAATTCCCAATAATGATATTATATAATATTGTAATATTACGGTCTTACATAATATTTTTTAATTACGATATTAATACGGCAAGGATTTATTAAAAATTACATCTTTACAAATTAAACTTTATGTATTATGCGATAATGTATAAATAACATTTTAAAAGGTAATTTGAGATAGAAGTTTCTTATTTAAATTTTAAATATCCTCTTTCCTTTATGTTAAATATTGATTTTAGAATGTAGGACATACTATTTTTGTAGCGTAAAAATATTTGATACGTAGATAAATTTAAAGATAAATGTTCATTAAATATTCCTCATATATGATATTTCTATTCTCATGTTGCAAATGTCGATTTAATAATTTTATTTATGCTTATGGATTATTAATTATTATTAATGAAACGAGAGAAGAAAAAAATAAATAAAATTAATTTGATTGATGAGAAATCTAAGATCTTAAAAAGTTGGCATTTAACGACTCGATGATTACAGTATTTAATAATTATACTTTTAGAAATATGAGGTATAGAAATTGCAATATCATGTATGACTCACGCTACCTACATATTTTTTTCCTACATAAGAAAAATATTCCACAAATAATACTTTAATTTGAATTATATGTTTTTCTTTTGCACAGTTCATTTAATTACACAATTCTTTCACAATTAAACCAATATTATGAAATATGAATTATTATTGAATTATTCACGAGTTTCGAGTTTATTATTATTCAATTAGCCAAATGTTACAAATTTCATTAATATCGTTGCACAAACACCGTTGTGTATAATAAATTTTACAAGGGAGTAAATGAATTTTTGTAAAAAATTTTACGAATTGAAAAAAACATTAGACTTTCTATTCGTATTTTTTTCCTTTTTCTTTTTCTTTTTTTTTTTTTTTCTTTTTTCATAAAATTATCCTATTTGAAAATTAATATGTCGAGGAAAAATATAAATTCAACGTGTATAAAAAAGTAATAAAATTTAATAATAGAAGTAGTCAGAATTGAATATTATTAAAGAATTAAAACTAAAAATAAAATTTATCGTATACGATTAATATCTGTCCTAGAAAAACTGCCACGCTCAAGTCAATTCACATTCATTTATATATTCTTTTGATTACAATGAATTTAAATGGCTATTAACGCACGAAAAAAAAAAAAAAAAGGAAAGGAAAAAAAAAGGAAAAAAAAAAAGAAACAACGGAACATATTCATTAGAGTTAATCGTTCGTCTATTGACTTTCATTCGATGATTGAAAACATTTCATCGATTCGTCTTTGCTTCCGCAAAAAAAAGGCATATAAAAGCGGATAAATAAGAGGGAATAATAATTTCCAGCCGTAATCATCGTTAAAGATGGAATTCGTTTGTGTGTGTACACATCCGAGTGAATCGAGTTACCAGCGATAACTTATCTCTGCCATATGCTTATGACAGATGTGATTACCTTCGTGCATGTCCACGCTGACACGTATTAAAAGTAATTGCCTTTTTCCAACCGGTGAAATATCGAAATTTATATTGACTGGTTGAAATGGAGGGAAAAAAGAAGGAAAGAGACGCCACAATCTCCATCTCACTTCTTTTTTTTTTGTTTTTTTGTTTCTTTTTTTTTTTTTTTTTTCTTCTTCTTTTTATCTATCCAGCAATTGATTGTGCACCATAGATACGTGGTTGAAGAAGCACGATACAATGGAACGATTGTATATAGGTGAGCGCATACATGAATGCATTTACCTAATCGTTATTTCACTCGTGTTTCAATACATATTCGACGAGATAAATAATTCGATCTGATAAATCGAAGGTAGAGGATTATCTCAGCGAACAGTTTTGATTGATTAATCTTTGCAAGATTTTTTATTAATAAGCCCATTCGTATCGAAAAGATTTAATTAATTTTACGTAGAAGAAAAATTCTTTGAAAGGAGCGAAGAACGAGTATTAACCTTTTTTTCTTTTCTTTTTTTTTTTACAATGGGTCAATTTCAATAGAAAATTTTCCACCTTATACGTGTGCACACGAGGTGGAAACTCGAAGATTAAGATCAGAATTAATTTCAATTTTAATTATTTAATTTCAATTTTTAAATCGTATATCCATTGTTATAAATTAAATTTCGAAATTAAATTTTTTTTTTTTTCTTAATTTTCTTTCTCTTTCTTGGAAAAGTTCCACCGTCGAAGATGCAACATTATTGGATGAAAAATCGTCTCTCTTTGGCAAAATAAGCCGGTGGAAAGAGGGATTCATCCCGAATGCGAGTCGATCGTGTTGTTTCTCCGATTCTTGAGAAAATTAGGTGTGGTACACGTCGCGGCTTTATCGACACTTTTGCCATGAATAAAAGATATCGCGTTATCGGAGGAATTAATAATACTGCATGAAAGATACTGGCTATTTGTTTGGTTTATAGTTTGCTGTCAGGACTATCTATCGACTGCTCGATTGTATTATTTATAGCATATTTCTCTTTTTTTTTTGTTTATAATCTTTTCTTCTTCTATCTAAAATATGTATATATATATATATATATATATATATATATATATCCTCTATTTAAAATGTAAAAATTTTACCAATCACGAATTCTCTGTAAAAAGGAAAAAAATTACATTTGATCTCTCTCTCTCTCTCTCGTAAAAAAAAGTATTCCCATTTGTATAAATATATATCGAATAAATTATACATATATATATATATTATCTGCTCTTCTAATTCACGATCGAGTTAATTGAAAAAAACAACTCTTGAATTTGTTGTTACTCCATCGCGGCGGATGGAATTGAAAGTAAAGCGAACGGCGGGCTCGAATCGATGTCGACGGCAAGCCATAATTTAGCTCTTTTTTTTTTTCTTTCTTTCTTCCTTTTTTTTCTCCCTCGTTCAAATATTTCCTCCCGCTGAGCTTAATACGCATAAATTTCTGTAACGTCAAATTACAGATAACTTTCTGACGAGTACACATAAACAACGATTGTACCACCATTGTGGAGTAAAGTATCGACGCGAAAAATTGCAAGAAGCAAGAGAAAAGAGAGAAGAAGAAGAAGAAGAAGAAAGAAACGGAAGAAAATTCAAACTATCCACAAAAAAAAAAAAATTTCGAAAAACGAGAAAGAAGAATGAAACAAAAAGAGAGAGAATACTAATAAAACGGGAATCTGTGAAAAAGAACAATTTATTCCATTTCAGGCACGGTATCGGTTTTTATTTATCGAAAGAAAAAAAAGAAAGAAAGAAAGAAAAGGGGTAAATAAAAATCTTCGGGGCGCGGAATCGCGATTAATTTCTTGAAACCGCGGTATCTAAAGTTATTACAAAAGCGCTTCGAGGGATTTGTGATTTCGCGCGACTCCCTTCAAACTGTCAGCCGCCCACTTTTTGAGTGTCAGCTTATTTAACAGGCTGTCCCAAGTGTGTACACACGTACACGTGTGCACGCGCATACACGCGCATTCATCTCCGCGTGTATCTCTCTGTTTCACCCACTGTCGCCTCCACGCCCCTCTCCCCTCCACTCCCCCTCCCCACCCTCCCTGTTTTTCCTCCCCCTTTTTCATCCAGTGTTTTCTTGCTCCCGAGGCAGCTTGCTTTTGATGTTTTCGGGGCTGTTGGAAAATCTTTGCCGATGCTTCATCGTCCATAACGTGTACACAACGTGTATTATATTTGTACTATCCGAATACGTAGCACGAATATTCGGTAAATTCGATTTTGTTGCATATTCCGGGGGAATATGCGCGTTCAAAGGGATGATGAATGAAAACTTTTTTCTTTTTTTTCTTTTTTTCCATCGAATTTTCTCCCGCGAGTATTTTATTTTATTTTATTCTTTTTTTTTTTATTTTTTCGATCCACGATCATTCGCTCGTAACGTTGCGCTTGATGGATTTTGCGAACGAAAGTTTAAATCTGTTAATCAATCTATTAATCATTTGTTGAGAATTGTTGTAATAGATTTTGTACATCGCGGATATATATATTGGGAGATATATTGGAAATATATGGATTCTTTTTTAGCAAGAATATTAAAGATTTCTACTTTTCTTTTATGTTAATTTTTCACGTGCTTTTGGAATTTCTCGCATAGATTTCAACCTGTTTATTCGTTTAAGGAACGGGTTGATGCTTCTTTAACGTTAATATCCGTTTTTTCATTGCTAATTATTGCTCGATGAGAGTATTGATTATATTTCTAGTTACACGATTGGATTCGATGAATTATGGTAAAAAAGAAAAATTATTCGCGTTTGGATCAAATACGCCATGACCCGAGAGGTTTTTTTTTTCCTTTGTTATTTTTATTCGTGTTACAATATCTCACTGTATATTTATCAAAAATTTTGAGTCGATTCTCTGCTATTCTCGACAGAATTTTTTTCCATAAATTAATGTCGCGCGAATTCATAGATCGAATTCCAAAGTGCAAGAATTCAAATTATATAAAAAATTAACTGCTTAACTTTGTATAAAGCTTGACAATCTAACTCGATAAAAAGTACAAATTTTAAAAAAAGACACGCAATTAGACACCGCATTCGATCAATCCACGCACGCTTGCAACAAAATCCAGTCGCATTACTTTCACTTGTAAAACTCAGTCTCTCGTCGTGTTTTACGACTGTCCGTTAGCCGTTAATTCGAAAATAGAAAGATCGCGGGCGGAGAGGGCGGGGTTCGAAATTAGGACGAATAATAATAATATTAATAATAATATTAGCGAGCAATACCAGCGGATATAAACGGAATTGTAGCACGCATCTTGCAACGATTACAAATTTAAATACGTCCGATTGCTCTTCGATAAGCATGAAATACGACCAATTAATAATCGGATGCCTGTTTATTTAAGTGCACAAAGAAGTGGATAATTTCGTTAGCCACGAACGTGATTTCAATCAAGTAACGAAGTATAAATGTAATTTTGAGGCGGAACGACTGTGGGAAAATTACTTTGGCCGGCGGAATCGTTGGAGTAGAAAGAGGAGGAGGGAAGTTGTGTGTGTTTCGTCGCGTATAAAACTCGAACGGAAAATCGAACGCGATACGATCTGTTTAAAAATATTCATAGAAATTGATACGTAGTTGATAACAACAACAATTCGTCGGTCGTCCAACGGTCGTTCTGTCTTTTAATAGAAATTTAGTATCGTATTTTCGCGTTGTGTCTTAATGATCTTGATATTTGTGAAACTGAATTGAAATTTTTATTTCAAAATGTGCGTTCAAGCAAACGAATATATTATACATCGGCGGGACGAAAATATATTGCGTGTATTAATAAGTGAAACGCTATATTATATACAATAAGTATTCGTAAAAAAAATCCTTGGCCATGTTATGTACGAGTCCGTCATATAAAATTAGGATTTAATTTGAACCTCGAGGGGGACATTTTCAAGGTTTACGACCGCCTCGAACATTCTCTGGAGCACGAGGAATGAAAAAAAATTCTCAATATCTGAATGCTAGGTAAAAACGCGTTGATTCTTTATTTTTGGATTAGAAGGAATCGAAACGAAGCTTCTGAATTTTTCTCTTCTTCTTCTTCTTCGAAATTAATACATTATCTCTCCGGAGAAGAGAGAACGCGAAGAAAATAGCGTGATTTAAATGAGAAACATACACATTGTAATCCACCGCATTCGACTCGTGCAATTTAAAATGAGCTCACCTGAAGCGCTGTTTAGATAGAAGGTTGGAAATAATGACGAACAGGGTTTTGAAAGAGAGACGAATTGAATGCGATACGTGGGCGGTGGAGAGATGCTGGCCGAGGAGGGGTTGGGGAGGGACGCGAGAGATTAATTTGTGCGTTGTGAGAAAAGAAAGGAAATTAAAAAAAAAGAATAGAAAGAATATATATATATATAATGATAATAGAGAGAGAAAAGAAAAAAAGAAGTAAAGAAAAAGGAAAGGAAAAATATCGTATATGATTGTATAAATTAAGCCCGATAACGGGCGAAAGAGATTGAAATGGTCGGATGAAATCATCGTCGATTGTGAAATAATAGACGACCATTGCCTGCAGGAAGCTGAATTCATGCGATTCGAACAATCTCGCGGGACGGTTCTCGCGTAATTCGTGTACAAAGTAATGCCACGCTATGATTAACGCACCGGTAATCGGTAAATCCGTCGTTTCGGGAGCTGCCTACTTGGAAATATATATTTTTTTTCGAACGAGGAAAAGAATTTTTGCCCGAAAAAGATATTGTTATCGCGGGAGAAAATTTAAAATTAAATCGTGCGTATCTTTATTGAATATACGGCCATGATTAAAAACCTCAATTATCATATTAAAAAATCGTACACGTGGAACGATAAAAATATATATATATATATATATTTTGCGCGCATATATTCGCGGTAAATATGTTGTTAAAGAGAAAAAAGTGAAAAATGAAAAATATGCTTTCAAAGTTGAATTCGTTAAAGCGCCATAAGCAAGTTTTAATTTAGCAATATTAAATTTGCTTCGAGAATTAATTATCAAATGATATTAATGTATGCTTGACGTGGGTAAATGGTTAATTTTGGAGTAATAAACCGTGTTTATACAAAATTTGATCTAGGTGATAAACATTCTCCCATCGATATCGAATTGCATTTCTATATTACACGATTATTGTATTATTACGAAACATGTAAACGCGTATCGAAAGTTTAGTATTTCATAAAGCCAATTAATATAGGTACATATTATTAATTACACAGTATATTTACGTATTGTGCCATATCTTAGAATAAATAAATGTATATTGAAAATATCATGAAATCGTTTAATATACGTGTAATTAATTATAGGATATATATATGTATATATAGAAAAGTTAAGAATGCAATTTATATAAAAAAAAAGAAGAATTGCACGATGTAGAAGAAGTCGTAATTGTCACTGCATATTTTGCAAGTATACATCAAGCTTAAATTCATTTTTTAATTGGAATCACGTATCTTTTAATATCTTTTAATACGTCGATCGATGCAAGGCAGCAACGAAAGCACGAAGAGCTTCGAGTGTCCTTGTATCTTTCGTATAATAATATATCTATAAAAAATTGATCAAATTAATATTTATATTTGAATAAATTAAATTTTTGCTTAATTTTTTTTCTCTCTTTTTTTTAAGAAACGACAATCTGGATTTTTTGACGTACTAAAAAAATATTCCTGACGATCGTGCGTTCATTTATAAAAAGAAAAATTAAAAAATTAACAAAATTATTAAAGATAACACGATGTTCAAATAAACATTCGAATTTCATTCATCGAATTGAAAAAGAAAATAAATTGAAAAAAAAAAAAGAAAGAAAAAGTCAGTATTATACGTGGTTCGAAAAATATTAAAATACTAAAAATAGTTATAAATAAACGAAGCAAATGCATTAAAGTTGCGCGTCACGGAATAACCTAGATTCTTCGAAGCATTCACCGGTTGTATGTATTATATTTCTTTCGTTCGTGATTTAATAATAACTAAATAGAAGGAGAAAGAGAGAGAGAGAGAGAGAGAAAGAATAAGACGATCAGAATTTCAATTTACGTTGGGGAACTGGCCTACGTGGCCTATTGAGAGTTGACAATAATAATGTTACGATTGCAATGTTTCCGATTTGAGAAAAATCGAATCGAATGCGATATTCTTTTTTTTTTTTTTTTACAAAAAAATCACGTAATGAAATTTTTGTTTATTGCTCCTCTTTTTTTCTTTTCTTCTTTTTCTTCTTTTTTTTTTTTTTTGAAGACGTCAAACGTATACAAGAAATATGAGAATATAGGCGGACAGAGAATTCCGATAATTAAGTCCGCACAAAGCTGTAATTAAACGAGTTTAATGACTCGAGTTCTTTGCTTAATCGTAGCCTTTAAATTAACCTTCCGTTTTATAGTTTAACTTTAGTTCTTTATGCGAAATCGATAGTAGAAATAACATATGGAAGAAATACATTGGAATTTTAAATTATCGTCCTTTGTTTTGAGGTATCGTAATTTTTGTTTGCCCATTTCTTTCGAATCGTCGTTGTATATATAAAATTTAACGTAATACAAATATAATCTATTATTTGCGCGTCGTAAATAAACAAGATAAGTTTGTTTACGAAGTTCGATAAAAGGAAGAAAATTATTGACAGATAACGCGTGACGGAATGTGTAATTAAAGGAGAAACGTAATCTGCGCGCTTCCTACGCTCGTTATTTAGCAAAAGTAAATTTAGAAGAATGATCGGTTTAAAAGGAAAGAGGGGAGGGAAGAGAAGAGAGGGAGGGGGGAAGAGAAAAAAGAAAAAAGAAACGGAAAAATATTGCTGATAAGCAAAGTGAATAAATTAAAATCTTACGTTACGAAATAACCTGGATTCTTTCGACCGTTCAGCAATACTATATTTCTTGCGCCAGGATTTAATAATAATGTGATATCGGATCTATAAACGCGAATATACTGTTTGTCGGTGTGTTGGTGCGCATGCGCGGTTGCCTTATTCATATTATATGTATATCCCCCTCCCCCACTCCTCGCAAACCACCGATTGCACGCGATTGAGAAACAGAAACTTGCGTTGCGTTATCTATGCGAAATTGCACGTATAGATATAGAAACAATTTCCACAAAAATTTACGCGTGAATTAATTTTTTCCCCCGCGAAACGAATTTTTTAAATTTAAAATTTAAATTTGGATCGGTGAATTTGAAAAAAAGAAGGAAAAAGGAAGAAAGAAAGAAAAAAAAAGAATCCCTCTCAAACTTTTAATCAACACGAGAACGTGAAAAATTTGAAGATCAAAAAAGTTTTAATTGAATCTTCGATAACATATATTATCTTTACTCTCGATAGTGCAATTGCTTTTATTGAATAACTAGTATGGTATCTCTTATTGTTACACGCACAATGGTAAATGTAATTATCGTTTCATGTTCGTATTTGTAAAGCGTTACGCCGCGGCACGAGTGTTTCTATAGCTCATTATTACTCATACAATTGCATCATTAAGATACTATTTAACCGGCTTCAGCGGTGGAAAGTTTCATTTAAAGAAGGAAAAAAGTGGAACTTGTTCTTGCATTCTTTTACATCGGCACACACCGATTTTCTGCGTTTTGTGCGTTTTGTTGCCCTTTTGAATAATTCATTTCAGAGAGTTTTAAGAGTAACAATAACAGAGAATTACGATTAATTGGAAAAACAGTTTCTAATATCTCGAATCGATACGATCTCGCTAGATCCATCGCTAGATAATCCTTTATCAGGAAATAAGTTGTTATCGAATATATCATTTTCAAAAATAAATTAAATTTTATTCCCGAAGATAAGCCTCGTGACACATATATTATTGCTTTCTTTTATCTCCACCTTTTCGATAAATTATTCGGATGGAATATAAATTGAAATTTTTCGATTACGCTCGATACATACACCCGTACGAATTTTAAAAATTTTAACATTTTGTCCCATTTTTATAAATTGCATTTTCATTTTCTATCCTCGAATTTTTTCGTGTTTTCGCTTCCTCCTCGATCCATTCGTTATCTTCCAATCGCCATTTAATTTCGCCAATTCTTCGCCGGCTATTAATGATAATCGATGATACGACGGGTCGAGAATAGAAATTTATCAAAGTTAGTTTTCAAATTTCTTTCTCTCGAATCTCCTCCTCCTCCTCCCATAACTTCTTGCACAAACGGTTTTTAATAAACAGGCGCAATTTTCTACCCTCGAGCGTCGATTTTCTTTGTTATTTCTATCCACGAGAAGCGAGGGAGGGGGCAAGAAAGAGAGTTTCCATCAACGAATGAAATTTGGATATTAAAACGCCGTGCAACGCCGTGGCGCTAAATGAAAAAATATGAGGCATGAAAAGTCTCTAATTAAAATATAGAACTCTGCTTCCCTCGCAGTTTATAACATTAATAGAAATTACGACAGACATTTTCTACGAGCGAGACATCAAAAAGACTTATTAAAGAGGCGTTTCAATCCGACTGGTAATTTCACGTTTCACAGATTCGAAGTGAAAGAGGAAAATCAAAAAAAAAAGAAAAAAAAGGAAAGAAAGAAAGAAAGAAACGCTCGTTTATTGGATAGAAAAATGAAGCAACGAGTTTTTGTTCGTGTACGAATAATTAACGGAATACAATGAAAGGATAAATGAACAAATAAACGAAGATTAATAGATAAACAATAATAAAAAGTGGAGATAAATTGAATCTCGTAATAAAATCTTTTGACGAGACTTAAATTATTCGAAATTAGTTTTAATCGGTACAGCCGAGATAAACTTTCATAAAGATAGCAACTTACGATCTACAAACTCGCCAGATTATTGTGAGCAGCCTTCTTCGTTACGTTTCCCTCGAAATCTAGTGAAATGTCCTCGTAACTTTGCAAGGAATTAATTATAAATTTGCGTTGTTATAATACTCCGCGAAATTAATAAAAGTATAATAATAATTCCAAAGTTTTGACCGAAGTAGTTTAACAACTTTTTTCGATTCTTTCTTCTTTCCTTCCCCCCTCTCTCTCTAATCTTAAAACTTTTCAAGTTAATAAATTCGAACTGTCTCGAAAAATTTTCCGAAATTTCAATTGATTTTTCGCCCTCGACTCATTGTCGATTCAAATTAAATTCGTCTCCAACTCAAAATTTATTCACGACCATACGAATATCTTTCTAACTCTCTATCCCTAGCTTTATTCACTCGAGACACGCAATTGTATTTAAATATCTCATCTCTCTCCTTTGAATGGATTCCGACGTTTCGATTAATATACCTAATTTGCATATCCGAAAAATTTCTATCCGATAAATATCCACCAAATATTCGGTTTACAATTTCGAAATTGGATTTCGTCCTTCGAAATCTTGATTGGCGAAAAATTAAATATATATGTACCGATATCGATGAAAGGATTAAGCTTAACGAGGGGAAAAACATCGAATGAAATATTCAAACGTTTTATACATCCGCGAGGGATCAATGGAAAAAAATTATTTTTCAATAATTTTATATCACACCGATTCCGATCGAAATAATAAACGCGAGAAAATATTCTCCTCCTCCTGTTTGTACATCACATTATATATACATATATATATAATACGTATTATTCCAATATTTACATATCGGTATTTGTATCGGTATCGTCAAGTAAAATATGCAATGCGAAATATATGTATGAATATATATATCTTTTTACTTGACGATAACGTTGTGTCATCATAGCATCAGCCTTCTCTCTCTCACTTTCTTTCTTCCCTTACCTCAATCTCAGACGTACACAGACATTCATCGTACATCTTGATTGACCATTCATTCCACGTGTTGCGAAATGTCCCCCACAAGCAAAAAAAAAAATTAATAACAAACTGAAATTTTAGATACATCGATCCTTAGATTTAACTCTCTCCTCGGAAAATGGATAGAAATTATTCGGGGGCGAAATTACGCGTGGGGTGTAGCAATTTTTTCGGGGTAAAGAGGTATATAAAAGAAAAGGGAAGAAGAAAAAGTGTTGAATGGGCCAACACCCTGGCCGCGCTAAATGGCGAAATAAACGTTGATTATTCTCAAAGAGGGGCCCAGTCAAAGCGGGACCCAATTATATGAGCCGAGAACCGGTTCCATTTTCGTAGCCATCTCCAAGGTGACTTCTGATCTCTCTCCTCCGTGTGCAGGGAGGTTCTTAGGAGGATCTCGGGCTTTGTCGACAGCTCGAGAATCGGGATGGGCCCGCTCCCGAATATGCACACGTGTATATATCTTTTATTATTTGCACAACTTCCCTCCCTCGCTACGTACGAAATGATAATGAGAACAGGGAAGGGAGAATGATGATAAAACGACCGAACGAAGGAGGGAAGGGTGGTGGGTGAATATTGGAGATGTCACTTTTGCCTCAATGCGGTCGATCCGAACCCAGGATGAAACGTTGAACGTTGGTGTTGTTTCATCGCGTTTATTTCTTTTTTTTTCTTCCTCTCCCGTGAAAACTTTAATCGGTGAAAAATGGCGCGCGACTCCCCTGCTTCTTTCGCAACGATTGATCGATGAAATAATTGGTCAACGAGGTCGATAAAGTTCTTCTGTTTCTTCTGGAAAAAAAAGAAGGAAAAAATTGTTACAAATAAAGAGACGCGTTCGATAAATAGAATGGCAACGAAATGGTTTTCTCTGGGCCGAAAATATTGGGGGTGATAAATTTTTGGAGCAAAAGCTCGACTCGGAAGTCGAAATGGCCGTTATCAAATGTGTGTGAAAATGTTATTAAAAGTAGCGCGCGGCGGCTCGTTCGAAAGGCGATAATTGCCTTCTGTGGAAAAACGCGTTTCATACACGCGTTTCATCGCCCTGTTTATGAATTACTTCCCGGTAACAGTGGATCTCGCGGTGGATCGAGGCAAAAATTTCGTTCCCGCTCGTTTTTTAATTGAAATTGATGACCCTCGAGAAAAATTTAACCCCGCACCTACGCGACGAGAAAACTCGGTAAATAATGCGTACAATTAACAGAGTGATTCGATCGAGAATAACGAGAACTGATTACACTCGTGAACCCATCAAACGGTTATTCCCGTTTAAAAATAAATGACCGCCGCTCAAACGATTTTATATATACGCGAGAGCGTAATTTTTCCTCTTTCGTTTTTGTTTTTTTATTTATTTATTTATTTTTTTTTTTTTCATCAATAAGCGATTTCCTCCTTAAATGCGATACCATAAACTCGATAAACGATTTTGGATTGGAATATTTTTTTAGGCATTGCGCAGAAATGATATTTCATCCCGAAATTCTCGTATTTTTAAACGTTATTTTTGGTATATTTGTATAAATTGTTTGAATACGTTATCCTTGCAAATAATATATCAAATAATACATTGGCATCGGTCAACAAAATATGGCTTTTGAACAAATTGCTGTAACCGTAGAAAATGGTACAACGGTGAATTAAAGTTTAACTTTCAAATTTTATTATAAAATAATATATATATATATATACGCGTAATATACGCGCGTTGTTTGTTCCGCTAACGATATCTTTATTCAAATAATCGACGCGAAATCGAATAATGCAAATATAATCATTAGAAATTAAATACGATTCGATCGACTAAGTACACGCTTAAACGAGTATGCGAAAATATATTATTTTGAGTGCAAATATTTTCTTTTTTTTTTTTTATGGAACAAGTCTGGATATATTTATACAATAATAGATTTTTTTTTTCCTAGCAGTGGGAAAAATCTAGAGAAGTAACTAAATAACTTGAGCAAGGGGATTAGCCCGGATATAAATACCTCGCTTTTACTGAGTAACGGTTCAAAGGGATGTTTAGCTATGAAATATTTCCCCGATAATCAATACAAATTGTTTCGATATGGAATAGGAAAAAAGCAAAGGGGTTAAGTGGTTCCGCAAATGTTGCGTGAAGTGATGCGTTGACGAGTCAAGTGTTCCTAGTTGTTGATTCGTATTACAGAGGAAGGCGTGTGCGTGAAACGTACATACCTGAGTCAAATTCCCCGTATATCGTGAATCGAGCGTGTATACATGTGTCTTTGCCCGTGTGCGTTCCCCTGTGTCGATTCACTCTTGTACACACAGGCGTTACTTTACTGCAGCGTTTGTGAGCCTATGCTAGCGATGGCTTTGAGACGTTTCTAATCAGAGTAAACATCGAGCCGTCAATTTCGCGTTTCACGTTCACCCGCAAAACGTGTCTCTCGTAATATCGAATTCGTGATTTTATTTTTTTATTATTATCGATGTTGATTGTTAAATGTGTGTTAGAAATTAGAAAACATTTCTCGAACCTCGAATCGAAACGTTGTAAACGTTGTTTGAAAGTTTCGAGGAATTTTTTTCTAATTGTTACTGAAAAATACACGATTTGATGAAAATTGTGCGTGGAAACGAAATTGTCGGAAATAATTGAAGCGAAATATGCGTGCCCATCGCTATATCTATATATATACGTGTGCGAGCGTAGTCTAAAGGCTGTCTCACAAACAGCGCTTGACGTGCAATGGGGATCTAAATCCAAGTGAAAATAGGAACATGTGTGTGAACGTTGTGTATCGATTTCAACGTAGGGACGTTGTGAAATAAATTTTGGAGCAGACTGTACGACGAATATATGCGTGTGAGGAATATAAAAGCGAACGATATCTCCTCTGATATCTTTGAGTGTTTCTAATTTAAAGCTTTTATGAGACAAACGTATTTGCTCGAATAAGTTTACAGAGACGAGACGATACAAATTTTCCGTATAATGCATATTTATTAGAATGACTCGACAAGATATTTGAAAAGGTTAAACAATTTTTCGAGTGTTTGGCGCGACTTTATAACAATCGGCGAAATAACATTCTAGATGCACTTTGAGGCCGGTATCGATTGGCTAGGTAGAATAAATCATTCGAGTACCAGGAATATTTACTCGAGAAACTATGTATATCTGTCTATGTAATAAACCTATCAAGAACTTCCGCTAACAGATTGTACTCTACACTCGAAAACGAGGCTAATATTTAAATTTCAACGCGAGTTACAAAGTATATTCGCGATAGATGATTTTTTTTAAAACGTCGCGAACGATTCTCATTTGGAAAAAAAAAAACGTCGACGATCGATTAGAAATTCGTCCCGTCTAATTTTGCGTCAAAAAAGAGAAAACAAAAAAAGAAAAAAAAGAAAACGTTTCTTTAATTAATCGAATGAAATAATATCGATAATATTCGAAAAGGATACACGATTCCCTCTCTATTTACTTTACATCAGTTTCATAACGCCGATTCAATTACCCTCTCTTCCGCTTCCTCTCCTCGCTTGAAAAATAAACGCGGTAAATAACTTTCAAAGGAACAAGAAATATATACATATTCGAATAGAAAGTTTCCCCCTGTCTCGTTATATTCATTCTCGGTATATTTGTTTGTGAATCGCCCCTTAATGTCTTGAGGTGAGTCACTGATTGTGACGGCGGCTTAAAGCGCTTAGTAAAACTCATTCTAGTGGGAGGCCGTTGGTGGGGGAAGCGATGCGCGCGAGAGAGACGGAGCGATGGCTTCTTTTCAAGAGAAGTGTCATTGGGAGGGAGAGAGAGAGAGAAAGGGAAAGAGACGGATAGAGCGTCAGACGGGGATAGGGCGAGCGAGAAGAAGGAAGGGAAAAGAGAGAGAGACGGCACGAGCGAGGTCTGGAGTGCGGGAGGGCTTTTGGACAGCTTGGTATATATGCGATTACACGCGGTGAGTGTATACAATGAGACAAGGGGTAAAGGGAGATGGGGGCATTGCCCTATATATTCTATCTTTTTTTCTTTTTTTTTCCTTCGTTCCCTTCCTTTTTCAATGACAAGCTTGAAACTTGGAAGACTGGTTTCCTAAAAATTTTTCCTCATTACAATTGGAAATTTTCTTATTACAAGGAGTATGTCTAATTGAATCGTAGTACGTTTCATTTTCGAATAATATCGAAATCGAATTCATCGCGTGTCGTTTTCTTTATTAAAATTACCTTTCCTCGATAAAATTGTCCCCTGACATTTTCTCGTATTTCATCCCTCGCTCTTCGATTATTTTAATTCGTCGCAGGGATAATATTAATGTTTCGTAAAAGCAATGTTTCATAAAATTTTTCGATAATAATAATCGAATAAATTGCGAGCGCATTTCCATCTCGTGTTTGTATCGTGAAATCGTCTCGCACACAATTTTATTTTAATATTCAAAGATGTATTAAAATATTGCAAATAATAATTGTAGGATATTACAATACAGTTATAGAGAAATAAATAAATATTGAAATTTCTGGAATAAATATTGAACACACTGTTATGAAATTTTTCATAAAACTAATTTCAACGAAAATAATGGCGACTATCCTCTTGGGAAATTGAGACCCACAGGTTGGAAATTGGATTTAGTGTTTATTTTATAGCTGTGTTATTAAATTGCGAATGGACAGATATCACAATAAGCTAACCTTTTCAATGTTTTTCTCTTCTCCTTTTTTGTCTTTTTCTTTTCCCTCTCTCTCTCTCATTTTTTTTAATATCCAACAATGGAACAAAGATTTACGAAAAATCGAAATCGTTTCGATCTTTAATTAAGAGCACGCTTTCTCTAAGCTCTTGCAGAGTCAAAGGCGAGATTCATTTCGTTTCTTTCTCTCCTCTTGTTTTTAATCTCTTCTCTCTCTCTCTCTCTCTCTGTTTCTTTTTCTCATTCATCGATAAAGAATAAACAAGTTCATTAATTATGTAACAGATCGATTGTTGCAATTAAGTGTTACAGACAATTTCCTTTTCTCTCTGCCTCTCCTATCCCCTCCCCTTTATAGTTGTAAACGAAAATGTTAACATTTTACTTTTTTACGTAAACGAAGTTAAATAAGCATGGAAATTACTTAACGATCTCTCTCTCTTTTTTTATACATTATATATTATATATATATATATTATATTTTATATTATATATATATATATATACGACGAGAAACAAGCTAATTCGTCGTTTTATTGGTGAGCAATTATATAAGCCGTCTCATTGTGTTCATATTAGTAAATGAGAAGCATACCTTTTATTTCTTATAACCGTAGTAATCGTGTAACATTGTAAGAGAGATCCCACTCCGTGTGAGTTATTTATATTAATAGACTTGCTTTCGTTAATATGTATGAGGATGTGAAACTTCCTGTGTTTAGAATCTTCGTTCTCTTTGCTCAATGTATAATCACTGTTTTGTAATATACAATTTTTTTCGGTCGTTATATTTCAAATTCTCGATATAATAAAAATTGTTGCGATGCCACGATTAAAAAAAAAAAAAAAAATAAATAAATATTTATCCTTCTTTCGTTTGCCCGATTTTCTGTCAAAGTGTAGCTATAATTATCTAAGGAAAGGAATTATTTCTATTTTAAACGTTGAGCAATTGAATAGCATTTTTCCCTCTCCGATATAATTAATCGATAAGTAAAGTAAACAATCTATTTTCGCTTATATAGTTTTATCAATCTCCAGTTCAAGGATAATAATCAACCCATATTTTGTCTCATGATTATTAAACGGGTAGAGAAATCAACTTTTTAATTGTGTCTTTTCTCTTTCGTTTCTTAAGTCAATAGCTAAGTTTTATTATTCGCGAGTTATACGGCTTATTAATCATGGAATAAAACAATGCTCGACGCAAGGGGAGTGCAAGAGAGCGCGTGTAACACAGAAAGAGAGAGAGAGAGAGAGATCAGACAAATCGATATCTTCGTCTCTGTGATAGATTAGAATATATATCTGCATTATGATTAACGAAGTTAGAGTATTATATTACAAACATTTATATAAGGAAAGTTATATCAGATTTTTTATTTTTATCCTCCTTCCTCATTTCAACATTTTTCGTCCAATCGTTATATTTTATTTCGTGCTTCCAATTCGAATGCAAAAATTGCCGTGAATTATCGCGATACAACGATAAAACAAACGAGTCTCGGTGTTCGAACGAGATGATTATGATGTTATGATTTCAAATATTTATTCTTTGATATAGTGCAAATTTAACAGTGCATGTTTATTATTCAAAGTTGCAAAGTTGATTTTGTTGAATACGAGATTTTTTTACAATTTCCTTTTTTTCTTTTTTTTTTTTATCTCGTTCGTTAAAACTATAAAAATTATTCCCGTATCAAGGGGATTTTTTTGGGAAAAAAATTTGTATATTCGCAATTTTTATAAATATTTAATTTGTTGTTATTTATCGCTTTGTTGTTTTTATCGTATTTTATCATTGGTTGATAAATTATTCTACAAAGGGGCCCAATGTCTTTCAACAAAGATGACTCACGCAGCAGACCGTCCAATGGTCCCTAATTTCAATTATCTACTTCATTACATAAGTCTCATTCAAACTATTACCACAACGAGAATATCGACTCTATTAATCCATACAAAAAGAAAAAAAAAAAGAAATGGTAAATTTCAATAGATATCTTTTTTAATTATTTATTTATAATGATATTATAAATTATTATTTCTTCGTCGAGATTTTATCGAAAATACACACAGCTTTTCACATTATTACGTGATTTCTCTTAGACGATGCAACAACATATCTTATCTCTTACAAAGATTATCCCTCGAGTCTCAAGATTTGACAAACAGAGGTATGTTTACATTTTGGTTTATCAATTGCGTGGATTACGTTCGATATAATTTATTAAACTCGCGTGAATCATATATTCCAAATCGCACATTTCGTTCCTTTTCGATCCTCCTTTCTTCCCCCAATTTTTTTTTCTTTCTTCTTTTTCTTTTTCTTTTTTTTTCGTCAAGGTCGATGTTTCATTCCACTCGATACAAAGTCCCCGTAAAATGGTAGGTCTATTCCATACCTTCCTTTGTAGTTAATATTTATTCGAAGTGAAAGGAGTTAATTAGCATATGGCTATTTGAAAAGGTCGTTTTCATTATTTTCTATTCTCACGTTGTATCAACCGTGAGTTATAAATTCGTAATTGTCCGCCGGTGAAGGATGAAACACTCGTAATCTTGTATTATGAAAACGTGCTACACATCATATTTCTCTGGCACTGGCCTTAAAACGTTATGCGCAGGACTCTTTTTCGCATTCCTTTTTCGTTCTCGTCTCATCCAGTGTTGCCTCCGGTTTGCCAGAGGAAAACCAGGCAACGGCTATTACATAAAACTCGAAGAGGCACAACAGACTGAACGTTACGGTATTTAGGATAAAAAAAATGAAACCAAAAAAACAAAAAAAAAAAAAAAAACAAAAAAAAGAAAGAAAGAAATGGAAACATGGCCGCTGGCATCATTTATAAAGAAAATGATCGAGCGAAACATTTACCTTTAAAAGACATTAGCGAGATTAATTTTACATTTTTAATTTTTCTTTTTTTCTCACAGTTTACAAAGTCGAATCGGAAATTTCCTCTTCGGTGATTTAATTTTATCGCGAGTTAGAAGAAGAAACTGAAAAAAAAAGGAGGAGAAAATATATAATTACTGTGTACATAGAAAATGTTGTAGAAAAAATTAGAGCGCAAAAGGAACTTTGGACAACGCTTAAATGTTGGAATTAGATCTTACATAAGTGAAATAAGAATTTTCTTTAAAAAAGAAAAAAAAGATAATAATATTTGGTTTCCAAATACGAAGTTTATATATAATTTAGTTTAAAATTCAGTAACTTAAAATTATCAACGTACTTGGAAAAATTGAGATTATGCAATAAAAAAAATAATTTTCATGCAATGCATAATCTTGCTAAAAAACATTTCACATTTTTTTTTCTTTTTCAAAAATCCAAACTCATCACGTGGATTAATTTAATAGTTATTCACAACGTGTCATGGACAACGATATCCAAGTCAATGATATGCATTGCCTACATATCACAATGTTCATTGTATACAATGATGATGCAGTGTAGAAATGGCGACACGCTCTTTTACAATTAGATGTGTTCAACGAGAAAATTAAATTACATTCTCCCCTTCCTCCATCCCCACCCTTCGCCCAAACGATAATTATTCACGGTCAAAGGATTTAACACTTTTCACTTTTACACGAGGTGAAGTAATAGTTGTTCACAGATGCATTCGCTTCTTCGTGCGATTAGCTTTCGTGATGTTGCTCTCTGAAACCAGTTCCCTTTAAGAGCAATTATAGAAATGAGACGATATTCCATTTGTAGTTAGTTACTATTTCTACGCGGAATAATCATTTTGTCTTCCTCGTCGTTCCTTTTCTCCTTCCACCGTCACCACCACCCTCTCTTCCTCCTCCTCCTCCTCCTCTTTCTCCTTCTTCTCGATTCTTTTTCGTACTCGACTTGCGTGACTTCTAAAGATTCTTCTAGCTTTACAGAAGAAGCGGTTCTCAGACTGAAAAGAATGTAGATCGCGGTGTTTCGTTTCCATTTGAAAATACTTGTCAAAGTTTTTGCATTTTCTTCTGGTAGAAATAGAGAAAGAGAGAGAGAGAGAGAGAGAGAGGGATGTTCTTCTGCTCGTTAAGTTCATAAAGTCATTTACTTGACCTATTTTTCGGTCGAAAAACATCGTTACCACCACACCTCGGCGGACAAATCGATTTTTAATCAATTAAGATAAATTATGAACGCTGAAATTTTCAAAGAAAATTTCTCTTTCCCTCTCTCTTTCTCTCTCTTTTTCTCATTATTATCGAATTTAATCTTATATATTAGCTATTCGAATCATCAAGTCACACTGGTATTACAGTTACGTATCGATTAATAATTTATTAACGCCATGTCAGTTTATATTAGATCCAATTAATATTCTGTAATATTCTGGACGAATTAATTAATGGCTAAGAGAAGGTAGAAAGATCCAGGAGAAAATTATTATTTCATGAAAACGGGGATATTATATATCTTTGTGTGGAATCGTGTAAGATGAATAAAAGAAACTTTCATTTGCATCTGGAAAGAAACATAGTAATTTTATATACATATGTGATTCGGAAAATTTGTAGGATTTTATATATATATATTTTTTTCGCAATTAAATAATAATACATTATTGGTAAAATTTTTCAAATTACAAATTAATAATATTAATTTATCTCTATCGAATAAGTTTGGTAAAAATAAATTTGATAATAAACATTTTTATTATTAAATTTTGCAAATTATGATCATCCTGTTTCAAATTATAAGATGTAAAAAGAAAAAGTATATAAACGTATAATTTAATAAATTTCTTACAAATATTTATTCAATCCACTTACAAAAATCTTTACATACAATTTTATCAATATAAAAATAATATCTTATATTTGCAAAAAAGAATTCGACAAAAGCGCATTATCTCTAAATTTCTCCTTAATTTCATTGCAAACTTCCCAAACAGCTCGATAAGAAACATTATCTTTCATTTCAAATATATATATATATATATTTAAAAAAAAAAAAAATTCCCCCTCTCCAAAGTAAATTAAGGAATTGAGCGCCACTGGTCATGACTGACAACGAGCATAAATAATAAACCGATCGTAACGTTCCATGTGTGTACACGGATAAAATGTGCTTGAACGAGGCATCGACAACGTATGCTGAATAATACATGCGCTGTCGTTCTCGATGCCGTGGAGAAATATTTGGTAGGGCCGGTACGCGCGATGGTAATTGGAGTGTGTGTGCGGGTAAATAATGAAGGCAGAAACGCGCCACACGAAAATCCATGCACAGCAACCAAGTGACTACGTGGACACGTCGAAAGGGTGGGGGAGTGGTGATGGTATGAGGGAGAAGTTGGAGGAAGGGGTGGAGGAGAGACAGAGAGAGAGAGAGAAAAAGAGAAAAAGAGAAAAAAAGAGGGAAAAGAGAAAAAAAGAAGGACCGGTAGATGCAATTGCGATATCAATGGCGTTGGGGGTTCGCAGGCGATGCAGCTGTAGCGGAGAAACGAGATTAACGCTATAAATACCATTGGTGGCCGGGCTGTGTCTTGACCGGCGAGAAACTCTTGTCCGCGACTGTACCCTTAAAACATTAGAAATAGTTATGACAGTGGCGCTCATCCAATCGGTACCGTTCTGTGGTTATTGATTCAATTATGTAACTGGCCTTTCATATGTATATCGTATCGAAGCTAAACGTTTTTATTCTCCATAATTGATTAGTTCGAGCAAACTTTTTTTTTTAATTTTCATTCTCTGTTTGCGTTTTTTTTTTTTTTTTTTGTATTTTAATGCAGAGATTAAGGACACAAAAAAAAGATTGTAAATGTATCGTAGATACGAATAAATTGTATCCTTTGTTTCGTTTTTTTTTTATGATGTAAAATTTTTTTTTTTTTTTTTTTTTTTTTTTTTTCTAGCTTTTCATTCAATGAAATTTCAAATTGGTAAAATAGAAATATCATGGAGTGTAAAATACATTTTGTTACGCAAAAAATTGTTTTTTTTTCTTTTTTTTTTTTTTTTTAATGTTTTTCGAGTGTTCAATTTTATTTGCTTGTAATGGTTTTCGAGGTCGCATGTCGATAAATATAGTAAATGGCGTAATGAGCGTCACGATTTTCATACGAGATAATAACTTAATTAATAATGCTATTAATAATTTAATTATTTAACTGGAAATAACATATGAATATATTATTCTTATTCAGTATTCCGTGTGCCCATTATTTGTCATAAGGTATATTTAGTTTGGGAAAATAGTTATATTTCAATTTATCGAAATAAATATTAATTAATAATTATTCGAATAATTATGAATAAATAAATGTTAATAATTAAAATAATCAAATAAAATTAATTTAATTTTTTTTATCATAAATAATGTTATTCGTGTTTAATATTTATTAAAATATAATTATTCGAAAATATAATTATTACATGTTTGACTATATGACTACGTTATATAATATAATCTTTACTTATTATATTATGTAATATATTTGTTATTTTCATTTCAAATGAAAACTGCACGAGTGTGTTTAAGAATAGATTATTATTAGGTTGACTTAGTGAGCAATTAAACCCGATGCAATCGAGGAAGGAAATAGCCATCCTATTTAAGTATTAGAGTTAACGAAGTAATTATGCATTTTTGCACAACAACATGATGCATTCTGAATCGGAATTAAATAACAGAATTAATGTATTATCTATGTTTAGATAATAATTATATATCCTTTTTTTTTTTTTTCATAATATTGAAAAATTTTTCACAAATATATACATTTATACAAACTTCATTAAATATCTCTGCTACAATTTAAATTTTATCAAAATCATTTATTACGAAAGAAAAACTCGAAATAATTTATTTATATTAATAAATTTTGTTTCTAAAAATAAAAAGATTAATATCGAATAATATTTAACGATGGAATCGAAAATTTAACTAAAATATTATATTTACATTCAATTCATTTTATATATGAATTCATATCCTGTATTTTATCTTTATTATTTTAAATATGGAATTCATATTCTCTATATTTTATGAGAAAATAAAATTGTACTTTCCAACAAAACAAAACTCAGATTATTATACACTACAAAACTATGAAATTTTTCTGAATAAAAATTTTTATGAAACTCATCAAAAACAATAGAAATATTTCAGATAATGGAATTTAAACAAAATTTGAAACAAACTTTGTGGAAAGAATGAAAAACAAAAAAAACATACAAGTCTTTGCAAGATTGATTGTGACACGTTAAAACGAAGGAAAAGAAAAACATATTGATATGTGAAAATATGGCTTATTTTTCGAATTACAAGCGGTTTATATTTGCACAAGAAACGCCTGTAAATAGGCAACTGGCCAAGAATCGGTATATAACCTCCAAAGGTATTCCACGTCACATGTTTAGTAACTCTCTAGTATACATAAATCGACAATCCTCCTACACGCACGATGTCGTTTTCACACACCAAAATCCATTCGATTTGAGATCGAGCATGTAAGTAAAGTAAAGGGGAGAAATAGACAAGCTTTTGCTATAAAGTAGACGCGTCTATGGAGTATTCGAGTTAAGCAGAGAGATGGCGCATCGGATTTTTCTTTCTCACTTTTTACCGTATCATTGGGTATTCTGAATCACGATAGCAATCTTTTTCATTGGTGTGAAAGCGGTAGAACATCATATTTGCAATTCGATATACGGCAATATTGAATTCATATTAACAGATCTGTGCAAGGTGGTGTATATTTTTCCTCGTTAAAAGAATTTAACGCGTTTTTAAAAAAGACCTTTTGTTAAATTTTCTCGGCTGATGAGATTATTTATGTTTTTTTAAACAGCTTTTTAAATTATGTCTTAATTTACTTTTTCTTTGCATCCAATGATTCATAATTCATTAAGGAAGGCGAAAACTTTTCATGAACAATTTAATCCCATCTTCATTTTTTATTTAATCCATTCGATTCATTTTTTAACTTTCGAAACTGGAAAAGAAACTTTTACTTGAAGTGGGGGAAAAGACGGGGAAAAATATGTATATACTAGTCAAGAAATATCAAGAAGTTTTCCCAAATTAAATATTTCATTTAGTTTAGTAACGTTTTCTTGCTAGTTATATGGTGCTTCAATTTTCGTAATATCATTTAATTAAATTATGTAGGAATTTAAGCATTTCGTTCACGTATGACGAGAAATAATAGCGCATGAGAGGGAACTTGGTTAATAAAGGTTATAGTTTAAGATGCATTTATAAAATAAGTTTCGAGAAAATTAAATTGCACTTAGCAGTATATCAGATTAGATTAAATATGTTTGCTTTATAATAACTACGATATATATATATATATATATATATATTTCAAAATGTTTCAAGCAAGATATAATATATCCTTTTGCATTAATAATATTTGCATTCTAGATTACATTTGATTGATATCATGATAATATGAAAATTATTTCGATATTGCGAATTTAATCTCATTTCTAGTATTTTAATTAATTTTTTCATGTCTATTTGCGTGTTTTTTTCTTGAACAGAATTCTTGAACGAAGTGAATTAATGTGAGTACATTGTTAAATATGAATATTAGGATATATACATTAATTCTCATTTTTAATATTATGTGCATTAATTTCCATTTTATATTTTTTACATTTATCGAGAATTTTATTAATAAATTTTATTTTAATTTAATATATAACGAGGCATAATTTTATAATTTAATTTTATAGTACTTTGCCTTAGATAATTCAATAAGATTAAAAGGAATTGAAATTAAATTCTATGAGACTGTAAAGAAAATGTAAAAAAAAAAAAAAAATATTAATCTTATTTCATAGAACAGTTAATCGAATATATTCGTACGTTTCATAAAAATTATTATTTCATGTTTTATTAATATTTTACATTTTACATATTTATATCTTAAAGCAGAGACATTTATAACATATATTTATAATAGATAACAGACTATAAATGAAACGATAAACGGGAGATAACACGTATATAATAGATAACAAATTTATAAAATAAAAACATAGAATAAAAATTACAACATCTATTTAGCTTACGAGTTTACTTTACTTTGATATTTCATTTCAAACCTTTTTTATTTCAAACATTTTATTCCAAATATTTTATTGCAAATAACTTCGTTAAATAATTCATCCAACTCGACAAATATATTAACATCCTGTACATTATATAATAACAAAAATTTTTCTTCGTCGAAAGGTATTCAACACAAAGATATCAAACATCTCAAATTCAATGCAAACACACCAGATATCTCATCCACTTATATCTATCTATCCTCTACTGTGTATCTAATAATCTCAGCTTGCAATCTCGTACGTAGGATTATCCAATGTCTACGTATCGGTATCGTTCAAAATCGGCCATCGGACAGATATAACACGTAATCATCGATCAATTTCGGTTCAATTGGTAAGGTAGCGCGAAAAATTCGATTTCGGCTTAATTGATGCGCTTGCTGCGCGCGATGCGCGCGTCTGCATTCGGGGGATTGCGCATGCGCATGTCCCCTCGCGTGCTTCGTTAATCACGCACGTTGACGGTTGAATCTTGGCAAAAAGAAAAGGGGAGAAGGAAACGAAGAAGTGAGCGCATTTGTGAGTGTGAGGGAGGGGAAGGGAAGAGGTAAGGCATAAAAGACATGAATGCGAGTCGTTGCTCGCTTTGCTGTTCGCACAGGAAGCTTCATCGAGAGTTATACGCGGGACTGTACTACGTGCACGCTTCGTTTATCGAATTTCTCTCTCTCTCTCTCTCTTTCTTTCTCCTTTTTCTCATTCTCTCTTCTAGTTACCTTCCATAAAATAATATACGTTACTTTTTCTTTCTTTTTTTTACTTTTGTAATAATAGCGATCTTTTTAAAGGATAAACGAAAATCGTGGATTATTTTGATTTCATTTTTTGTAATCGTGTTTTTTTCAATTGTTTCGAATAATTGGAAAGAAAAAGATTGATAAAAAGATTGATTAATTGATTTTTTTTTTCAGTTGTTTGTAAATTGCAATAATTTTCAAAATATTCATTCGATTCGATAGGAATATTTTGTTTGTAGGTAATATTTATATGTTTATCAGAGAACGTTTGGACGATAATGCTTGAACTTAAAAATAAAATTGTTGTTAAAATTATTGCAAGCAATTTAAAAAAGTTAAGCAGATAAAATTGTAGATATTGCTAATAATAGGTTTGTAATATTTATTTTAAGATATTTCCTAAATCGATAATTTTCCAATATTGTTAATTTCATATTTCTTTGTACGTAAATAAAATAAAATATTAAAAAAGATATGATTTCAGTTTTAAAAATTGAAAAATATTATTATTATTTATAAAATTATATTTTTTAATATTTTACAAATTTTAATCTAAAACTTCATTATTTTTAATTATATATAAACTTTTTCTGATAAACTGTTTGAAATGATATATCTTCTCACAGAAAAAATGAACAATTCCTGATTAAAATCTTGAAAAATATCGTAATCACGTATTCGAGTATTTATAGAAGTGTGAAAAATATATATTTATTGAAATTATTTATTACATTGTAGTTGACCGACATACTTACAATGTTTGCGATTTGTTCGATAAAATAATCTGTTCATTATCTAAGTATGACATTTTTCTTTTAAACGCTCATTTTTAAATGTATAAATAACCGATACGAAGATTGTATCGATAATCTATATTTCTCCAAAACAAAAAACACTAAACTTTATATAAATGTATATAATTAAATTCTTTTTTTTTTCCTTTTTTTTTTTTTTTTTTAGAAAGATTATCTAACAATTTAATTTTACTTCGGAATCGCATATCAATATATATAACACGCATTTTCAACAACCGATATTCACATCACGGATTATACTAGAGACCATTTTCTTCCTTGGAAAATGTATTACTTTACCTTCATTAGTTTGCACGTTATCCAAGTTCAAACACGCTATATAATTTTCCATTTAATCTTATAAATGAGCTCAAGGTTTATTAATGAACGTGCAGCCGATGTGAACTAAAATTTCACAATTATATGAATTATTATTGAAACATTGGAAATTTATTATTAATAAGAAAGATCTTTATCTAAATCTACCGATAATTTATATTATCGAATAGAAATAAATTGGAGTGTTTTATCGAAGAAAAATATTAATTTCTCCATAAATACAATGCTTTATCGGGAAGCAAATGTGTTATTAATTTTAAAAAGCGTTTTTTTAAAGCGATGCAATGATACAAATGAGGGCCACTGGCGTGGGATATGAGTCATCTAACGACTTGTTTTACTTGACGAACATCCATAAAACCGATCTGATGGCTTACAAATAAGCGTACTCGACACAAGCCTATTCCGATATTTCCCTGACTACGAATATTATTTTTACCCATTTGCCTTATCCCTATTTGCCGAGCTTCGTGAAAAAGAAAAATAAATCTATCGATATATCGATTTTTTTTATATTTCAATTTATTTGAATAGCATTTGTTTAACAAGCCTTGTTCCCAAATAAACTTTCGATGAACTAAGAATAAAATACTCGACTAAAGATTAAGAAAAAATTCTGTCTTATATATATATATATTTTTTTACAATATTTAAAAATTAAATAAATAAATTATTTTTTAATGAGTACAATCAACTCTCTTATAACACGGTATTGTAAAAATTTAATAAACTTGACGATTCTCGTACACGAATATTTCCACTGTTTTTGTTGACATACCTCCGATTCCTAGCTTTCGTTTAATACAATTTCCACGAATTAATACGTGTCCTATAGGAGAGTCGACTGTGTGTATACATTTTCGACATTCTGCGCGTGAAAACAAATAACGTTCGCGTGGAGATTACGGAACATTTGTGTTGTATGTAAACAGAAGGACAAGAGTTATAAGAGGAAACGATGTCGATTTCGTTTCAGTTATTGGGCGGTGCTTGCTTCAGCCATGGCCCGTACACGTTCTACAAAGCGGTTAGAATAGGAAATGGTCGTGTACTTCGTCTTGGAAGCTTCTTCCTCACGAAACTGTGGAGTGATGCCGATCTCGTCAGCATCGGGGAGCTTCAGCTGTTGTGGATGGACAGCCGGGGACCGAATCAACCTCTGGCATCGTTGCGGTTGTACTTCTTGCCGGAGAACACCCCGGATGGCCGAAGGGACACGCATGGAGAGGTGAGTGGTTTTTTGCTTTCTTATTCTCTTCCCCTCCCCCCTTTCCTCTTACTTTTCGAGGATGAATTATCGCGTATGTATGTGCGTGTGTATGTAAAGCATCTTTATTAATTTAATTTGACTTGCTCGCTGTCGACAAAATCGCAAGGATTACTCTTTTATAATCGTATTGTTCAATAAATAATTAATAATTAATAATAAACATAATGGAGATTTGCAAAGGTTTATTACGATTTTTTACGATCGTTCGTAGTCTTAAATTAAAATAGAATTATTTTTATAGCGGGAAAAAAATAAATTTAAATTTGATGGATTCGAGATATTTTCGAGCGTTTATCTTCTTTATTGTGAAAGAAATTATCTTATTATAATCTAAGGCTATGAATAAGATATATCGCGTAATGAATATTTGCAATATTTTATTTTTGTAATGGTTATTTATTGATCGAAATAATTATAAATACGTAACGAGCAATTTTGTCCGTCAAATTGTGTACTGAGAAAACTTTAAAAAAACAATCTATTTATATTTCTCATCCTCCGAGATGAATAGATTAGATTTTTTTTTTTAAACTGTTCTTATGGAATCGATATTTTTAGGATCCGTATAATAAGAGTTTCGCGAAAACAAGTTATTTTAGAACATTTCCATAAGATAAATAAAACCATTAGGTATATTAATTTTATTTGACGATATAACATAATATTTATATCGTAATTATATTAGATATAAGATATATCAGTATAATAACAGTTTTGTAGGCAAAAAAAAAAAAAAAAAAAAAATAGATACTTTTTATATACGTACACGTATATTTTTTTTTATTCTTCATACATATCTATTAAATTTCGTTTCTATTCAGTTCGATCGTAGATAGAAAGTAAAGTTTCGAATGTAATGAATCAGACGAATTGCTACATTGCTCTTATTGCGAAAATAATGAATTGGAGAAGCAATCTTGGTTCATAACGACAGCACCGCGTAAATAGCTATATTCTGTAAAATAGAAAGTAATATTTAAACCGGTAAATCAGCTAGGATTGTTTCGTTGTAATCTTATTGTGAAAGTAAGAGAGGAACATTTTCTTATTCCATAAATGAATAAGAATTATCGAGGACTGGGCTAAAGTAATTAAGATTATAAACGTTAGGAGAATCTATGTATCAGATTTTGTTATCTTAAAGATTTTTCATCTTTGAGATGATAAAATAAATAAATGGAATAACGAAAGTGTTGGAGTTTTAAATAAAAATTTTATTCAAAGAATAAAATTACAAAAATTTTTTTTTTTTCAACCACACGCTTCAAAAAGATTTCATTATTGAAATATGCAATAAAATTTGAATAAGAGTCGTTTTATTAAAAACTTTGGACATGGAGATAAAAAAAAGATACGCGTTTTTTTTTTTTTATCTCCAGTCTTGAATTCATCACAAAGTTCAAAGTATAGATCATAAGTGTAGTAAAATAGAAAATCTCGCAGTTAAAAATACGTAGAAAACTTAATCTCGTTTCACGATAGAACGGAGAGAATTACTCGACTGTAATCTTTTATTCGAGTTAATTGCCCCAGATAAGATAATAAGCAATCTTTTTCCTCCAAGTTTCAAATATAAAGTATATTAATTGAACATGTAATCAGAGTGGAGCAATGTTAAAAAAAAACGGTACGGGAAATAATATGGGATTACAATATTTATAATACAAACTAACGGTAAATAATCATAGAAAGTTACGTACACAGTCCTGATTTCGCGTTTTTTTTAAATCGTGATTAATGATTTCGCTTCGAAATTAGAATTAATTATTATTGTTGCGCATAGATTAGAATCGAAATAATATTATGGAAATAATTTAAACGTGGATATATAGTTTTTATTTAAACGAGATCAAAAAATAATCTCGCTAAAAGCATCTCCACCATCGATTTTTATAGGAACTGTAAAAAAAAAAAAAAGGAAAAAAAAGGAAAAAAGAGGGGGAAAAAACAAATTCATAAAATTTCGACGAATTTTGAGAAATAAATTAAAAAATAAATCGATTAATAAAATTTTTATATTAAATACGATAAAAATTTGATTCGAGTGAAATATGAATATACATGGAAGAAACAATTTCTCCATCCATTTATATTTTAATTCTTCAATAGGAATAGAAAATTTTTTCATCATTTTCCCTATTTTTAAAATAACTTATTTTGATTTTTTTTTTTTCATATAAAATCGAATCAATTTAAAAATATATTTGGGGGATATAAAATTTTTTCGAAAAATTGGAAAAATATAAAACGTTCTCGGTATATATATAAATTTCTTAGCTTCAAGAAATTTGGCTTTGGCTCGACTGTCGAAAACTTTCGTTTTTCGAGTAATAAAAATTTTTACGATCCACTAATCACTAATTTCCAATAAAATTTAGTTGCTCTTCCTTTTGAAAATATATAATGGTTATCGATGCGTATCTTCGAGCAACGATTATCTATCCTTTCAGTTGTAATAATTTGAAAGATCGTCGAGCGATTACGAGTGTCGTAATGCCAGAATTTTTCTGAATTCTGTCGGCTAATTTTAGCGATGCAACGCAACCTTGATCTAATTCATTGCTCGACCACGTTACTCGAAACAATTCTACGTTTCATGTCGAACATATATCGTGCGCATATTTTTTTTTTCTTTTTTTTCCTTCAAACGTGATTCTTGCAAGATCATATATTTTTTTTTTTCTATAGTGCGCGAAATAATTGCTTTCCAAAATGGATAAATCATCGAAGCAATCACACATGTGCACACGTGTATAATTACAGTACAGTGTTATTTTGAACGATTAGCCAGCTTTATTATTTACAAAAAATTGTCAGATTTCAAAATTCGACAATTTTTTTTTTTTTTTTAATTACGGTTCCTCCGCTTTCTGCAAATTTAAAAATATCCTGACGGGATCCTGATATTTTTATCATAAATTTTGCGATAAATATTCGTGTATATGATTCAACATTATTAAATATTATTAAATATTTTTATCATGAAATGTAATTTAATAATATCCGTAAAACTTATCATTCTCGTATATTCACTTTATCGATCATCATCATCATCATCATTATCATCATCATCGTCATTATTATCATCATTATCTTTCTTTCTACACAATATTTACATTAATCGAAATAAATAAGTAAAAAAAAAAAAGAACGAGATTGAAATTATAATCAGTCTCAAATTGAAAACAAAACAACGCGCCATCATTCTCCGTCGTCTTATCTAAAATTTGTCCTCCCCCCTCCGCCCCTGAAAAATTGGAAGGCGTATAATTGTAATTTAACCGGTAATCGGTGGCGAACACTCGAACATCTCGTTCCACAACGAGGAAATACTCTTTCGACGTTGTAAACCGGTTTACATTCTGTTTTTTCCACGTTGCTCGAACATTTCATCGGCAAAAATCCTCCCCAAGAGTACGCATTACGCGAAACGATGATTTTTTCCTCCCTCCTCCTCCCCCTCTCCGTCATGACCATTAACCTTTCTCAATTCTGTACTTTCGATATATGCCTGCACAGTCATCCTCGCATCTGTATTATCTCACAAAGAAATTCAATTCGAAATTCTTGGCAAGCATGCGGTGCAGAAACATTTCTCGTTGAATGGAAAATAACTTCGAGTGGGAATTAGTTTTCATTACGAAAATTCGAAGATTTCGAGACAAATTTTTTGTGCGCGATGTATTATTTATTGCGTTGAAAATAAAAGGAGGAAAAATAAATAGGAAAATTGTATATAATAAAAGAAATATCGGTTATTTATTTATAAAGCAATTTAAGTTGGATAGAAAGTAAAATGAAGATAGAATCAATCTTACTCTATCTTTATTTCATCTAACTTAAATTGCTCGTATACAAGTTTCGATCGATATTTTTATATATATATATATTTTATTATTGTTTTGACTTGTGAAATCGATTTTTCAAAGGCGTGCCACGAATATATTAACGCCTTGTATAATTCATTACGTTCAACGCATAACAAACTCGAATAATGTCAATTGAAATCAACAACGTTTATTTATGGAAAAAAAAAAAAGAAAGAAAACGCGTACATTTATATATCCACAAAATTAATCAATAACGATACGCAACGTTTAATTTCTTTGTAACAAAATGTATCGGTATCTCGAGTCGAAAGCCAATTTCCACCCACGCAAGTATCAAAGGTACCAGTTTAACTAAAATTAATCTGTCTTATAATAACGCGATTACCGCGGCCACGATAGTGTTCAGGGCACATTCGTGTACTCGGAATCAAATTCACCTTGTATTATGCTAACGACATGCTAATGGCCCCCTTCTTTAACGACCGTTTCCTTTTGTGAGCTCGCTTTTGATTCCTCGAGTTCTCCTCCTCGACTCGTCCATGGCTTCCCATCTGGCGATATTAATTACGAAAATATTCCTGTCCACCGGGCCGGAGAAACAAAAGGATGGGGGGGAGAAAAGGGGGGGGGGGAAATAAAAATTTAATATTTCGGATATAAATTTTCGCAGCATCGAGCCCCTAAATTGCATTATGCCGTCCCGTGAACTATTCTATAAATATTCAACGAGATATTATCGATCAATTGTGATGTAAATCGACTCGGTCGATAAAATAGTTAATAATCGCAAGTTTATATTTATTAGCGTGAAACGGGGATGCAAACGAAGAGCGATGGGAGGCAAAGAGAAATCAATTGGGTCGAAGAGTAGAATAGAGAGAGAGAGAGAGAGAGAGAGAAAGGAAAAAATGAAACGAATGGCGAAGTTGAAAAATTCATGAAATTCCGAGGCACGATCGCGAAAACACAATATAGATTTATTTCCCTCTGTTAATAGGGGGACGAGAATCGGTGTTATCGAATATTTTTTTTTTTTTCTTTTTCTTTTTTTTAATTTCTTCCCCTACTCGGAGAAATGCAATGAGAGAACTTTATTATTTAATTGAGTTTCGATAATTTAATTTCTTCGAATCTTAATGAAATGATATTCTTTGAGATCACAACCGATTTCTATTTAATATTCGTGGATTTCTGATCGATTGATCGTTCTTGCAACGAGAAGAGACAATTCTTATTTTCGTTTCTTTTTTCTTTCTTTTTTTTTTTTTCTTTCTTATAAAAAAATTCAGTTTGCCAAGTTTTTCGATAAAATTGCACGGGTATAAAATACGATAGCAGGAGAGAAAGAGGGAACGAAATGAAAATATGATTGGAAGCGAGTACGAAAATATTAGAAAAAGATAAATAGTTCTACGAGAAAGACGGAGATAATAAAAAAGATTTATGAGCTCGCTTTATAAAAGATTCCATCGCGGAATTTTTCGAGATTATAGAGAAGTATTACGCTTATATAGTTTACAACGAATGTTTAACGCAATTTTTCATAAGGGAAAAGAAAAGGGAACTGGAGGAAGAAGAAGAAGAAGAAGAAGAAGAGGAGGAGGGGAGGAAAAAAAGGAAGAAGAAGAAAAAAGAAGGCAGTAGATGCAGATCTGTATGTTGTTCTTGCGGCTTTCATATTTTCCGGATTTTATTCAAAACCATATTTGCATTCTCATTATTTTTTTGCCTCCCTTTCGTTGAAGTTTCTCTGAAATTCCGTCGAGCTCCATACTTATATTTTCCATCTTCTCTAAGCATTAAATTCGTTTTCCTTTTTTTTTTCTTTCTCTCTTTTTTCCTTTTCTTCTTCGCTTTGAGGGCGCGAGTGATAAATACATTTATTGTTATTATTATTATTATTTTTTTTTTTTTTTTACGAACGTGGAATAAATGAAACGTCGCAACGTTTAATTTCGAGCAATTTAACAATCGAATCCTGCATTCGATCCTTTTAATTCGATTTTTGTCATTAATTGTTAAATTACAAAAATCGCGTTTACTTTGTTATTATCGATAATCGGTAATGATGATTACAGGTTATAAAGCCTGGTAATGGAAGATTTCTAGGTACTTTTTGTTAATTGTTGGTAATATATATATATATATATATATATACATATATAAAGAATTTAAACGAAATAAATATATACGACCAGTTTGCGAGGCTTGGTCCATGAAAACTCGGTAATGATGTTATTTAAATGCCTAATATTGATTGAGGATGATAGTATAATCGCGTTAATATGCAAATGTATTTATACATTAATTAAATTTATACGCGGATAATGTCGTACGCAAAATATTACCGTAACTGAATGTATGAATTGCGCTTGACGTCATCGATTAATTCATCCGGCAAAAAAAAAAAAAAAGAGAAAAGGAAAATTAAAAAAGAATGTAATGAATACACGTAGTTACACATCGCTAATGATATCGCTCGCGGATATTTACTTGTAGAAAATTGATACATACGAAAATACCGGGAAGATATGGTATAAATTTCATTTAATTTAACTACTTTTACGATAGAGATTTTTCAGAAAAATTGCTCGGAATAAAATAACGATAAATTTCCATCGACTTTATTACACTCTTCTTCCCGCGATCCTTCTTATCTCAAAGATCTACTTTTTAAAAGTCAAGAAATAAAAGTAAAATCTTTTGCCTTCGAGTCTCGATCGAAGGAAAAATGGAGAATTGAAAACAATCACGAGGTTAACACCGCGAAACAAAGTATCAGACCGAAATACAAATCCCTATTTACGTTCCATTCCCTTTTTGCTCGCGCAAATACGTAACCGATTTGCACGAACATCCGCAATCTAATAATGATATCGCGGTGCGGAATTTTCTTTCGAGAGAAAATCTCTCTTCGCCCGGCCTGGCCGAAGTTAGAGAAATTCCAAGTGGAATTAAGCAAGAGATATGCAAAAAAGGGCCAGGATATAAAAGATAGGAGCGGTTAATAGAGGCGAGGGCGTAAAGTGCTGGGTGGCAGATGTAAAAATGGTGCTGAGGGGTTTGCAGGACACGGGGAAAATCCCTCGTCGAATGTTAGGGCGGATTTTGGGGTTGGACTTGGCTCCACTATCGAGACATTGTCAATTAACCGCGCCCCTTCGCTCGTCATTCTCACTGTTTACAGGCTGGCTCGTTTGGAAAGGAGCTCCTGTATACAATAACGTAAATGAGAATTTTGTTTCTCGTTGTGAAATTAAATTTTCATCTTTCGAGATTTTTCAATCTTTGAAATTATATATTTTTCGTTCGGGATGAAGAAATAAGGTAGGAAAAACTTGATATTTTTCGAGTTTGCTCCTCCCCCCAACGCGACAACTTCCATTCGCGTTTACTAATTGGGAGAGCCTGGAACAGTCAAAACTGCATTTAGTTAGTCGAATAATTCAGTTAATTAAATATGCACCGCGCCCGGAAAGTTGTATGACTCGACGCAACTTCTTTCCCTGATAAATAATCCTCCCGTATCGTATTTGCGAATTTTTGGGATGAAAAGGAAAATGGTAATAATTTCTGGGAACATCGTTTCTCCAAACAAGCCCAATGAATTATGCAGATAACCTGGTCGCACGAAGAATAAGGCCTTTGAATAATATATATCGTCCATCATAATTTTAGTTTCTCTAGAAATGTACGTAAAATAGTTTTTATTTTATCGTTTCTATTTCACGTATCGAGCACGTTTCGTCGTTTTAATTTTTTTAAAGTTAAATCCACAATTGTGGCTTCGATCGTCTCCAACGATTATTAATCGTTATTACCAAGTTAGATTATGAATTATCATTTTCTTTGAAATTTGAATTTGATAGATTAATATCGCATGAATCATCGTGAATAATGGTATTCGTGTGATAATCTTATATAAGTTTTAAGTTGAGAAAATTATTGCGATAATTGCTGGAAATAATAAATTTATCATTTAGAGAGAGAGAGAGAGAGAGAGAGAGAGAGAGAGAGAGAGAGAGAGAGAGAGAGAGAGAGAGAGAGAGAGAGAGAGAGAGAGAGAGAGAGAGAGAGAGAATAGATAAATCTTCATTGGATAAATTATTTTAAAGGAAATTTTAAATTAAAAAAAAAAGAGAAAAAGAAAAAAAGGAAATAACAATTCTTATCAATTTGTAACAATGAAACTGTTACATAAAAAAAAAAGAAAAATGGATAAAATGTTATTTTTATCGAATATCTCATATTTCAACAATATACATCGATGATTGGATAATTTTTCAGACAATTATAATATTTGTAGAAAATGATATGAAAAAAAAAAAAAACAAATTACAATTTATTGCATCTTATTAAATATACAGTTGATCGGATAAATATTTTACGTATCTCGTTTTCCAACGTAAAGTCATCGTCAATTAAATGCGTTGCGTTTTATTTTTTTAATTCGAGATATCGGTGAGAAATGAAATAAATAAATATTTATCAAAAGTAGATTTTTTTCTTCCTTTCTCTCTTTCTTTCTATCTTTCTCTAATGACTATATAATTTTATATATAAATATCATCGTCATTTAATTGGATACTATTGTGCATTGTACAAAGATAAGCGGAACGGAATATTCGAGCGAGGAACGAATTACGCATTTGGAAAATTGAGATCCCTATGTATTTTCTATTTCAACAAAATTTCCCTCGCAATATTATAGAAATCGTTTTGTCAGATCTCAAAGCGGTGTTTGTATACACGTGTGTACAAACATAATAGGCGGAGATATAATGGTACACTTTGGTAAATGGAAAAACACATAGCGTTCGTTATTATTTTAAATCGATAAACGTCTGTGCACGCGAGAGAGTGAGAGAGAGAGAGAGAGGGAGGGAGGGAGAGAGAGAGAGAGAAAGAGAGAGAGAGAGAGAGAGCCACTGTTAAATCGAATCACCGTGCTCACAATCACGTCCGTATTATTGCACACGGCATCGAGTAAGAACAATAAATTGGATGCAAAAAAGACCTTGGAAATATTATTTTAAATTACATTTGAAACTGGATATATCTACGGATAAGTACGCTTCGAGCGAAATGATGTTATTTCATATGAATTATTATTCTTAATTTTTCGTTGTTATTACGTGTCAAGGGCCAATTTTCCTCTTTAACGATCATCTAACGAAAGACGCGATGTTTCTCTCCTGCCATGAATTATCTTTTGAGAAAGAATCATTATGTACATATATATATATATGTGTAACAATGATTCGATGAAATTAAAACGAAGATTATTGTTCTATAATCCGTGTCCAAAGTAAGAGCTTTCACGTTTTATTTGTTTTTTTTTTCCCTATGGAAGTGATAAAAGTCACCGTGGCAAGACTCTGGAGAGGAGAAAGAGGATCGCAAAAAATTGGAACTTTTTCTCTTTTTCCCTTCGGAAAACCAGTTTTTACTTGCAATTTATTCGTTCGTTATTTCCGAGTCTGATTGGAAATTCAGGATGTAAGAAATAAAACTGACGAAAAAAGTAAAATACGATCATCGATGAAAGGATCATCATTGTGTTGTTGAGGATCAATTGAAAGTTATTTCCTTTATATTATATTCGAGTTTTTCTTTATTGCATTTATATCGCACGGATAGGTAGTGTGTAGAAATAAGTATCTTCGAGCTCGACAAGGTTACGTTCTAATACTGTCCGCAGAAATGAGGTAATGAATAATGCATTCCCGCGATAAATGTTAGTTTTATGAAACACAACACATATGCATACAATCACATACGGATGAACATTAATTCGTTCTTGATGGTTCCGACGCATATTTTACGCGAATTTATATTTTAACGTGAATTTAATTAATTGAACAAAAAAAAAAATAAATAAAAGAGACAAGTGTAAAAATAATCTAAATCTATTCGTGATATTTTTTTTTTTTATAATCTTTTTACGTTGTAAATTAATTTCTTTTTCTTTTTCTTACATTTCATTCCATTTTTTTCTATCACGTACCAATACAAAAACTTTTTCTGTACTAGGTAAGACACTTAAAATAGATTATGCGAATGTTTGTTTGTTATTAAGACGTTAGAAAGAAAGAAAAAGAAAAGAAATGAAATATATGGAATTGTGAAGGGGAATAATTAATTTGGCGTAAATAGTTTTTTTCTTCTTTTTTCTCCTTCTTTTTTTTTTTTGATATATGAACTTGTCAACTTTGTTTTTTTTGTTAAATGGGACGATATATTCGCGATATATCGCATAGTAGAGCGTTTTAAAAACGCGTACATCGACCTATGGTTCAAGATCAAGGTCACTGAAGGTCAACTGCAAAATAATTTATCAGTAAGGGGCCGAGATATTCAGGTGGCCTGTTTTTCGTGTTTCTGTACACGATAAAAAAAAATTCATTTATAATCATGTACACACATTCCCTCGGTGTTTTTTCTTTTATCGCATTATATATTCATCGCGATAAATCTCTCGATTTCGTTCTTCGATGTTCACTCGTACTTTCCATCGAAAAATTTGAATCGATCTTTACTCTCGAGATGTCGATCAATTGAACGTCAATTGAACTTCGATACGATTAAAAGTGTTCGTTACTCAAATATAATTCTTCCCGTAACGTTTTATCGAGCGTTATTGAAGTTATTATTATTTTCATTTTCCATTATTTTCATTTCCGTGTACTATTAACGTACGAACGAGTCTCTCCCTAATTTTGATTCGAAAAGATGATAAAATTGGAATTGCTATACGTACGCGATTAGCATGAAATTTCGTAAGGAAATATCTAAGAAAGTAAAGTCAAGGCAATAAAATTGTATATTAGCTTTGTCTACACTTTCGAAAGACTATTCGAAAGACAATTCGGAGAACTGGCCAAGAGTCGATTATCTTATAATCCCATCTGTGCTTTGGAATAAATTAGGAGGGGGGAAGTTGGTACAGTTGTCGGGTAAACATTGCTGTTGGATAGTCAAGATGAATGGAGCCTTTTAATTCGATCGTGTTCATCAATCATGTCAATTATATACGTGGCGCAGTCGATTCATGATAAGTCATTGGCATAATATTTTCACACCGTCGAGATTGATCGATTTTAATCGTTTCTGGATTAATTAGAAAAAAAAAAAAAAGAGAGAACGATGGAAAAGGAATGTAATCTTTCTTCGTGGGATAAGGATGAAATACAGGACTTTGTCCTCCTCTTGTTTCAAAATGTTTCCCTCCCTGTTGAGAAGAAAATATCGCGGACAGATGGAATAATAGGAGGAAGATATGATTCGGAGAACGATACTTCGTTACAACCAATCAGAAAACACGTCATCGAAATAGATTTGACGAAATTTCGCACCCTTTCATCCAGCTTTCCACCCTTCCTCTCCCCCTAAATAAATTATTTCATTTCATTTCAGCCATCCAGTTTTGATTCGATTTTCTTACACCAGCCTCTAAATGAGAAAGGCAATTACGAGAATTTCTCCGCTTGTTCGCGTTTAAAGTATTGAAAATGAAGCATGAGGAGAATGGCGTGATAGATGGCGTTGCTTTGTTAGACACACTTTGTCGCATACATTATTTTAATACCAAATATTAAAATGTTTCTTTGCAGCGCGCCATTTCTCATTTTATCCATTTTTTTCTTCTTTTTTTTTTTTTTTTTGTTCGATATATGTTCGGGATGTTATTATTCACTATGCAAAATGTTGGGCGTAGATATTTCCATCAAAACTTCGAAGCTTTTTTTTCTGTTTTTGCAAAAAAAAAAAAAAAATTCTTTCGCCATTTTTTCCTCCCGATTTTATTTTATTTTATTTTATTTTATTTTTTTTTTTTATCTTTCTTCCCTCCTTTTTTTTTTTCTTTTGTTTCTTTTCCATGCGAGTAAATTAAGAGAATATGAACTTTTCTACTCCCATTTCAAAGGTTGGTTTTTATCTTTTTTTCTTCCTTCGTGTAATTCGTAGAAATCCTCGTGAAGTTTTTCCCACTGTAATTCAAGATAAATACGTACATTAATTTTAGTGGCATTATTACATATTTTATTTCATAAATATTATTTTCCCTTTGCATATTTAATTTAATTAAATTCCGTTGACGGTGGATCCGGGACGCGGAACGAACAAATAAATGCGAATATTATTTAAATATATTATAATACGTTATAAAAGTTTATATTATTATTAATATAATACTAATAACACGAGCTGCGCAGATGAATCGATATATATAGAGGTGTGTTCAAGATGGAGCTGCGCTGAATTAATAAGCGTGGGTTTTACTTAATTAACAAAATGTGGACTTTGCGTTATCAGATTTCGTTGTGAAACGAATGTACCTGTTAGAATAGATTACGATCCAACGAGAAATTAATGTTAAATTAAATTGTACAAACGAAATGGGGGAAATGATTGAGATAAAAATACTTGGGAAAGTGATTTCTCGGCTAATTAATCATTTTTCACGATCGAGGGTAAGTTTCAACTTCAATTTCAATTTCATAGAATAGTGGAAGGGTGAGATGTCGTTTGTTTCAAGTTGCAAAAAAATTGTCTCCAATTCCATCCGATTTCGGTCGAATAATAATCCGAAGCGCGCTTTCGAGTCGAACCTTTAATGATGGAGGAACGGATGGGGAGGAAAGGTGTAAAGTAAAGAAGGAGAGACGAAAAAAGGAGGAAGATGGAAACATGGTGGTATTGTTGAACAGCATAAATACGGGCGGGAAAGAGAATAACAAGGGCGAACAAAGTGTTGTTTTGCATGCATTCCATCGCGATCGAACATACACGTTGCGAATATTTCATTGCATTCCGTCAGAAAATATTTTATGCTCGTTTATTTCCTCCTCCTCCTCCTCCTCCTCCTCCTTCTCGTCAGAAAAAGTTTGTTCCGGGAATGATGAAATTTATTTGCACTCGTTCCTTCTTCGTGGTTTAATATTCCTCTCCTTTTTTTTTTTTTTAAATTTTCTTCTTCTTTCTTTTTTAAATTTCCCTCTCTTTTCCACGAGCACACTCTTGGAGAGAAGCTTGACGTCCCATTTCGACGTACCACTCAAAGCCCTTTTTTAAGCAATTCGATTTTAAAATTTCGAGAACGCCGCATCCCCTCGCTTTGAGGAAGAATTTTTGAAATTTATTATTAATTATGCTGATTTACAAACGATCGAGCGCAATTCTCGATTGATTTAATTTCTCACTGAAAATATTCTCCTTTTTCCCCTTTATTTCGAATTATTCGATCTCTCTGATTTCGAAAAAAAAGTTGATATTCCCTCTCGTTTAAGAAAATTATTTTTAAAATTAAAACATCGATCAACGTCCAGTGATTTTCCATAAACTCTTCCAATTTCTCTACAATATATTTCGATCAAACTAAACATTCGAAGATTAAAATTCTCCTGAAGAAATAATTCTTCATTCCTCCGAGTTTTATCGATAAAGTGCAAACGATAGTTGATTCCTTTCCGCTATACTTATTTATGAATTATGCACGATGACTCGTATCTATTTCACACATTTTCCATCATTGTTCCAATCCATCGACTTTGTTAGAATTTTTATTTTTTTCTTTTTTTTCTCGCATGAAATACGTCCCATTAAAATGCATATATATATATATTTCTCTTCTATCTTTGTTATTTTCGTCAAATTCAACTTGCAACGTACATAATGCACACTTCATTTGATACTCGTAGAGAGTCCACTTGGCCTGCATAATTTATTAGAAAATAGCGAACGAGTTTCCTCGTCTCCTCTATCTCCTCTGTCCTCCTTCACCTCCCCCTCCCCTCCCCGCTCCTTTCTATGGATCTTCTCACGCGCATGCATGCAGTCTCTACGTTAGAATAATTCAATGTTCTAAATAAAACTCGTGGAATTCGCGTGCACGCGGTTGTTGTTAGGTCAGTGTTGAGGACGATGGGGGGAATTCACGATCGGGTGAACGTACCCTTAAGCCCTGCGCATACAACGCGATTAACCCGTCTGTATCGTTTTCTTCCATTAGTAAGGGAATCCCGAATCGGGCGGGCGAACTGTTTTTTATTGGCCTTTGTACATTGGAATATTGGTGAACGGGGGCAATAACGAGGCATTGTACGATTCTCGAGAGTGGATACGAGTTTTTAATGAGACTCGTTTAAGTTCGATACATTAACGTTGGCTCCAGTGATTTTTAGTAATAACTCGGGCAAGTTGGTGGCATTCTTTCCACGTAGTTTTCTTAGTCGATCGTCCCGTTACTCTTGTTGTTTTCACTCGGAGAAGCTTTTTTCCGATTGCGAGTTTTAAATTTAAATATCGAGTCAGATTTGTCAATTGCAAATCTGAAAAATTAAGAGGCTCGGTGGAACACGTGTTGCTGAACTACTGAAAGGAAGAAAAGCGAAGGATTTTACGTTTGCGTGTGTTAAGAAAATTAACATTGTATTTTATTGAGATAAAAGTATAATTACATATCTGTTTATTTTCATGATATCACTTTAATTACAATCAATCATTACGTAAAATACGTTATTAATTCATATTAATATTAATTAAAATGTTAATTAACGTTAAATAATATAATTTTATTCAGAAAAACACGATACTATGCTATAATAATAATAATAATAATAATAAACAAACGTAATGGTATGCAAAAATCGGAATTGATGTACGACCGTTTTCTAACTCTAAGATCTTCAATTGCTAGGGATATTTCGATATATTTACTGGAACAGTTGGCGAGACACCGCTATATTCGTCCATTTATCATTCTCCCCCTTTCATCTCACATTTTCCTTCTTCTCCTTAACCTCAAATCATTTTCAATAAAAATAATTCTCCTCGAAATTACGCGTTTTCACATTGATCTCTCTTTTCTTTTTTTTTTTTTTTGTTTAAATTTTTATCCAAAATTTCACGAAAAGAAAAATCTCCGGATTTGTATCGAAGTTCAGTCGTGAATATTGCTCGAAATTAGATTCTTTGCAATAGGAATCGATTAGGGAGGCCAGAACGCCACTTTGGAGAAACATTTTGAAAATAAATCGCGTCCAACACTCGTCGGCTAACTCCGTCCAACGTGACAAATTGTTCCTGATATACTTCGAGTGCCTCCCTTCGGGACTGTTATCGAATTTCGACCGGGATGCCTTGAAAGCGACGGAAGCTGAATCGGGAACTTTGAGAAAAATTTCGGGAACGATATAATTCTGACGAGAAATGGAGAGTGAAGAGCTTCCCGTTTCGAGGAGACTGATCGATCGAGAAAGGAATCACTTGCAAAATCTTCTATTATCGAAATTATATATTCGTGAGATTTTGTTTCAATTTCGAAAAAATTTCTTGCAAAATATAATTACAATTATCACTACGAAATATATTTTGTTAAAAAGAAATACCGTTATAAAGATGCGAAACGTCGTTGAAAAGATAAATGAACGATTTATCTATAGATAAATTTTTTATTTTATCTTTTTGTGAGAAAAACTTGATACTTAGATATTATTTTTAACTATTGTTTTTACGATTAAAATTAGAAAAAATGATTTAACCGAAGTACGTACATATACTTACGTATCAGGTAAATAAAAAATTTATTACATTTTCAAATTAATTCTTCGTTATTTTTATTATATGCATTTTTAACCGTTTGATAAAAAAATTATTTTTCTTTTAGACGGATAAAAATAAATGAAAATTATTTGATATGGAAATTAGAAGTTTCAAATATTTTTTTTATTTTTTTTTTTTTTTCACATTTTAGTTCACTTTAATTTAAAAATGAACAAGAAAACATCTCCAGCTACGTTTCGTTATATTTATAAATGGAAAGAAATATTACTTTCGTAATGGAAATATATGAAATTAACGTTTACCATTTTATAAAAAGGGAATAAAACGGGGAAACGGTCTTCTTCAATTCCTCTCAATTTGAATTTTTTTTATTAAATTAAAAATATTTGCGCGTATAAAACGAGACAATAATTTATATCCGTTAAATCTCAGAAAACAGAGGAAATTTTTTTTCAAAAATTAATAAGATAATAATCAGAATAAAAAAAATATTTAATATTAATAATTCTAATTGACATCATAGAATCTTTAAATTAAATAATAATTAAGTAAGCGATTCCAAACATTTTCATAAAGTATAAAACGTTATACGGAAAAACAAGAAAACGGGCAAAAAATCGCGATTATTTATTTAAATTGGCATTATTTACATACAGAAAACAAGTTTTAAGTTTTTAAATTACTTTAAAAAATCTTTGATCATAAATATATTTATACGTATCTATACGTATATCTATAACGAGAAATAAAAGAAAAATACACGTATATAATTATTGGTTGAATTTAAATACAGATTGATTTATTTTCTTATACATGCCGCGTATCGACGATAAATTATTTCTAAAAAAAAAAAGAAAAAAAAAAAGAAAGAAAGAAAAAAAAGAAAAAAAATAACGAGAAATTGATATACACGAGACGAGTACAACATGGCGGCTACCTAACGCCACTTTGTGTTTCAAGTTGGATATCGCATGTATGTACACGCACAAAATCAATGCAGTGTTTGCAAAGGCTCTTATTCAGAAGCGTGACTTACATAATACATTCCTACAGTGGCAACGTTTCCTACAGAGATATAATTCATAAAATACGGAGACTGACAGAATCGATTTATTTACGTTAATTCATTTCTTTCTTTATCGAATTAATCTTATCTTTTTACATACGTTTTCTTTACATTTCTCATGCATACATACGCTCGTGCAGAGATGCTAATTTTTATATACGTATATTCTAAATTATTTTTCTCTTTTTTCCTTTCCAACCTCGAATCCCTTATTTTGTTATCAAATTTAATTATCGTTACATATATAATAGTAAATTTTATAATATATGCAATTGAATCGTAAATTGAAGTAATTAGCAAAATATTTAATTAAATTGTTACTCTGGCTATTAACCGGAGGAATCGATTAAATGGTCGTATCGCGTTTTATTTGCAATTGTAACGCACGAGCCGTGTATATTAATTAAATTTGATTTTGACCCGTTTCATTGTTACGATTAACAATATGATCCATCTTCTAAATCATCTGTCATCTGATCGATGCGAAACGTTGGAAGAAAAGAAATTGTGATTCTATTAATATAATACGCGGGGATATTCAAGAATAAAAATTCCCAGTCGTTTTTTTTTTTTTCTCTGTATTCAATCAATAGTCGATTTTCCGCAAAATTTCCAACTCGATTTTATGACGAACAAGTACATAGCAATCGTGTATTCCGTGAAACGAATATTCATCGATATTAAATCTATAATAATAATAATTTTTACCATTTATTTAATATTAATTCTTACGAGCATTTAAAGTAAAATTAAAAATTTTGTATCTTTACAATGAATTACATTATTACATAATTTAGTATTTTATGAATTTTCTTTTCGAAGAAAGAAATTCTCATTCCGAAATTTCAATTCAAAAGTTTCTTTCATCGCAACACAATATACAAATTCATTAATTTGATTTTAAGCTGTATTCACATCGATGAAAAAAAATAGACAGAACGGTACATCATCAATCAATCAAGTATCGATCTCGAGTTTTTGACGTGCACGCCATTTCGAAACCAAATCCAAAATTTCCACCTACACGCAGCGACATTATTATTATTATTATTATAGATTTGTCCTAACCCAGACACAGTTAATTAATTAAACTCTCGTGCAACGAGAGACGCTCGGGCGTCTCTTGCCAAGTAAATTCGTCAGATTGTCCAAATAAAACATAAATTCTGCCCGGTCTCAATCGCCATCTACCGAGCATTACGTGTACCACCAGATTTATGCGAATTCGGTCCGGTATGTGCTCTCACCATGGATATATTAGAACGCTGTCACGTAGAAATGGAATCGAGTCGTGGAGTGTTTGTGAACTGGAACTGACCCGAAAGCTTGATTCGATGAATCGAATGTGGACAGAAATGGGACGGGATCGTAATTCTGATCGATTATCGTCGCTCGTACACCCAATCGAAAAATACGATTTTCCGATCGAACATGTGTTTCTCGATGTTTCGTACAGAGGCATAAAAAGAGATTGATTACATTTCGTGCGGGGAAGGAGGGGGGAGGGGGAGGGAAATAATGTTTATTCGTAACATAAATAATTCATCGATGTTTTTTCTCTCTCTCTCTCTCTCTCTCTCTCTCTCCAACATGATTTTTCTACCGATGAAAAAACAGAAGTCGATAAAAGGTTTCGTGATGCTCGTAACGTTTCGAACGTAGCACGTATGGACGCCATTCGAGTCAGGTTTATTCCCATCTCTAGTAATACGGTGTTGGTACGTTGTTGCTGCAGCATGGTTCGCATGGTTGCCGAGGATCTCGGGGTTAGGGAGGAATCGGGGACGACAGGGGTGGACCAGGGGTGCCAAATGGAAGCTATAGCGGAGCATAGAGCTACTCTGTATGGGTAAGTGGAGAGAGCCAGTGTTATTGGTTTTTGTTGCGCATGCCTACTGCCGGCGCCAATCTGGCGAATTATTAGCCAAGTTTAACTGGCCAGAGGTGAGATAGATTATGACAGAAGTTGGTAATTTAATGGCCTCACTCCGCTCTCGCGTATTAATCGATTAATATTTCTCTCTCTCTTTTTTTTTCTCTCCTTTCGATCTAATCAAAATTATTGATTTTAAAAATCAATTCGATTCCTCCTCTTGTGTAATTCATTTCATCTTTTTTTTTTTTTTTGATTTTTAGTCGCCGAAATTTATCGAATATTTTATTAGCACGATCGTTGATCGGTTTTTATTCGAGACACTGGAAAATTATGAGTGTTCTTTTTTCAAAAATAATATGAATAAATGAAATAATATTGAAAATATATGTATTTGAGATCTTTTCAGATAGAATACATTTTATTATAAATTATTGAATTTTTATGAATACGTAATATATAATATAATATATTTGGAAACATAAATTTCTCTGTTTACGTACAGTTTTTTTTTGATTAAATATTTTATTATATTTATTATTTATTATATTTCTCAATGGGAAAATAAATTTTAATATTTACGATACTAATAAATATAATAATATGATATATAGAAAAGAAGTATTTCCTTCGAAGTTTTCAATTACTTTCATTGAATTCTTTTTTTATTTCTCTTCTGAGATATGAGAAAAATTGACGAATAAGTAATCGATCATCGATTCTCCGGGTCTTACATACCATTTTATTGCTTTCTATCTACTCCCTCGATGGCACAAAACGAATTTTGATGTGTAATCACGAGAAACGATTCGAGAGTTCGTAAAAAGGAACATAAGAGATTTATGAACTTAAGATTTCTCTTCTTATTCGGCCGAACTCTTTTATTTAAGAAAAGAAGAAAAACGGAAAAAAAAAAAGAACAATCTTAACAATCTTTTTAACAATCAACACGAAAAAAGAAAAAAAAGAAATTACCTTCCTTGTATTTTTTATCGCGCATGATGTTCCATTCTTTTTTGTTTTCTTTTGAATCGAGCGCCACCCTACTCGAGATCCTGAAAAGCCAATTTCGCCGATAAGCGGACAGCTGCAACTCCCCGCGCGGTGATCCCGCTTAAACGAAATTAGTCCGCGGCCGCGATGTGCATAAGGTTGTAACCGCAACTAAAAAAGTGAACGAACCCATACCTAAAGAATGTGGACGAAAATAAAAGTTTCGATCGTATTTTTTCGCGATACTGAAAGGAATACGAGTGCACGTCTACAGTGTATCGAGCTTGCATTAGTGAAGGGAGATGGCGCTAGTATCGACGGTGATGACGATAATGGCGGGAAAGGAATCGGTCCTTCGAGCGACATTAACCTTTGAATTGCTACAGGTAGTAGTTGAGACGTATGTAACTGTACATGTGGCTAACCGAATGAACTCGACAGGTTGAAATTCGTTTGTATTTGCGCTCATGCCATTTCGTTGGGCGCTTGTATGTGTCCAGCGGCAGATGCTTAAGGCCCGTTCACACGATCGTGATCAATGTATGGGTATTTACCTGCTCACCATCACGACTTTATGGTAGATACGTTCATGTGGGATTTGTGGGTTGTGGGCAGTGCCGCGGCAACGCTTTCGTTCTTAGTTTACTTAGGCGAATACAGAGTGCCCTTATGAACGCTACAATACCAACCGAGTAAAAAGGAGTTACTTTCGTCGAGTTTCCTTTTTATTTCCATCCCGACCAACCTGCCGCGAATCGCTTTTTTCTCGGCCCCTTCTTGTCACGGTTCGTGTGCAATTTGTGCAATTCATGCCACCCTCTTGTTACAAATCAATTAAAATATATATGTATTTTCTTTTTTCTTTTCTTTTCTTTTTTCTTTTTTTTTTTTTTTTTAAGAAAAGGAACAGAATATTTTAAATAAATGAATTAATTGGATGAAATTATTCTTAATAGTGATGAAACTTGTTTGGTAAGAGAACTTAAATAAAACTCATTAGAGGAAAACGTATAAGGTTGAGTTGCATTAAAGAGAATAATTCTTCTTGAAATATTTCTCTTTGGTAAAATGATTTTATATTATGTCAAGTTGCCTATTCAGCTCGTTGGCCAATGTCGAGTAGTTAGAGCCATCTTTCTTCAAGGTTTTCTTCCTTTATGGCCTCGTCCACGTTCATTCGCGTTGCTTTTACATCGCTGGTGCACGGTAATTGAATATTTGACGAGCAGAAAAAAATATCATTTTTGTTTCTGTTCGATATTTTTGTAAATAAAATCAACGCGATTCATTATGTTCAAATAATTATGTATTACTAATAATAATAATAATTATTAATATTTATTATTACAATTATTAATTTATATAATTATTAATTTCATTAGCATTCGTTGTTTATTAAAAATTCTAATTTATAATTCATTCCACAGCCGTATTACGAAATTGATGTATTATACTTATGTGTTATACGAGATTTGTGATTAAAATTTAAATTCATATAAAATTTAAATGTTCGAAAAGAAGAAGATAAAAAGAAGGAAAGATACTGAGGAAAATATAATCCGATAAAAATTACTTTACTTGAAATATTTTTTCAATGTGAAATAGAATAACAAGTTTGATTTCAACTATGATCATTCCTTCTCATTTCTTGGAAAAAAATTGTTTATTTGAATTTTAATTAATTATATTACGAACACGCGAATGGATACGATAGAGGAAAGATAAAGAGGTAAAAGTTTTCACAAGGAAAGTAATTTTGCTCTCTACTGTACATTATGTGTTTTGCTTGTATAGCTTGGATTGGATTGGATAATTCTAAACACAGTCGTACACAGTTGCCTGTATAGTAACCTTTGACCAACTGTGTATGGACTCTCCCTACAGAGAAAGGAAGGGATTCTCCTTTCCCCTATTCTCTTACCTTCTCTGTCTCTTTTTATTTCGTTTACTCTTTCTCCTTCTTCCTCTTACAAAGGCTCTACCCCTCCCCTCTCTCCCTTTCAATCACGGAGACCACGCTCCTCTGCCATCTCTTTTTTAATATCTGTCTTTTTCTCCTCCACTTGTCTGCTTCCTCTCGATTTTTTTTCTTTGTTCATTATTTCACTATTTAAGTCTTTCCTTGTCATTCAATTTCTATTTCGCTATTTTTTACTTGCACACTCTTTCTCTCTCTCTCTCTCTCTTTCTCTCCTCAAATGCTCTGTCCTTATTCATCCTTCACAATTGATCCCATCTTTCTTAATTTCTTTCCTTCTACATCGTCTCTTCTTTTTCTTCCTCCCTTAATAAAATTACTTCTCCTTGCTCACTTTTTTCTTTTCTCTCTCTTTCTTCTCTGTACAAGTTTTAGAGCAATTTAATCATATTGTTTGAACAATTTCCGTTGTTATTTAAAAAACGTAAAAAGAAATTTTCAGATTATTTAGAAAAATTTACAAAATATTTAAAAAGATATTAATTTTATTAAATTTCAAAAAAAAATGGAGAAAAGATAAGAAATAAACATTTTCAGTACAAATTTTGATTTAAAATCCATATCCAGTTCTGAGCAACGATTTCTCCAATTTTAATAGTTTGAGCACCGCTTTTCTATCTCTCCAAACGAAAATATATACGTATATATATTTCTACGAACAGTAGAAAGAGCCTCAGTGAATGGAGAATTCTTAAATTAAATCGTCAATCTTCGCGAGAAGTCGGCCCTTTTCGTCACTCTAACGAGAACCGGGGAAAAATGAACTCCTCTCTGTTCAACACTTGTGAGCTTTCGTTTCGTTTGAGCACCTCCAACTTGTCGAGCCTTTAGAAATTGTTTCACTGACACTCGTCTCGGAAAACGTATTCAATTCTCGTCAGGGGAGTAGCGAGTCTTTTTTTTTCCTTTTTCCAACATTTATATATACCGGTATGTGTTAATATTCCTCTCTCTCTCTCTCTCTGTCTACATATATATATATTTCGTATAATTATATTAGAAATTATTTTGTCTATCTATTTAAAAATATTTATTTTTATGTTTGATACAGTTTCACAATAAAATATCATTTATTTTAATTGAATAATAATTTTTGAAAAATTCATATTTTTTAGATAAATTTTTATGAATGCATATTTATTTATTTAGTTTCTATCTGAAACAGCTTTTAGTTTATTTAAGTTATGAATGGATATGAACCGATTCCATTTGAAATAGGTTTTAGCTGACGGGAAACTCGATTTTATTTACATTTGTATTTCACCTCCGCCAGACGAGATTTCAATTTCCCGAAAACCCGTCATTTTTTGAATTGTGACAGTATTCTTTGCCAATGGATGTTTCAAAAACAGCTACAAATCACTTGCATATTCATGAATTCTCTTTTAATTAAAAATATCTCCATCGTTAAAGACGCAGTGCAGAAAATATTTTTTTTTTATAGTTTTGAATATTTCATCAAAATTCAATGTTTCGATATCAGTAGAGAATTTTGATGATTCTAAAAATAAAAAAAAATAAGAAACAAATATTAAAGATAAAAAAAAAGAAAAATTACATAAAAAGTATGTAAAATAAATAATAAACAATTTTTTCAATTAAGTTATTAAAATTATTAATAATGAAAATGATTTGCATATTCATTTAATATACATATACATAATATTTAGCAGTTTCCGCTTTCCAACGTTGGATTAAATTATTAGGTTAGTGAATATGAAATTTCGTTTCTTCGAATGAAAATTTAATTTCTTGAGAATATGTATATATTTAATCGTAATTTAAATAATATGTAATAATTGAAATAAAAAATTAATTTTCAAAAACTTATTTGAAAATTTTACAATCATTAGAAATCGTCGAATAAAATAAATTATTTTATATTTATTTTATTTTACATAATTTAGCAGATACCTTTAAAATGAGCACAAAAATATTCTGACTGGAATATATAAATAATATCTATTTTGAGAATGTTTAATTTATATCCCCAACGAACTTTCACGATACTTTTTTGAAATTTAAATTCATTAAAAAGTCACATGAATATTTTTATTATTTATAGTGAACAATAAGTAATTTCTAATATTTTTTTTATTACAACTGTTATTTACATAAAAATTTAAATATTTTACGACTAGAAAAAAAAGACACGAAAAAGTAAGCAAGAAACATTATAAATTTATTCTTTCATTATATATTTATATTATTCTTTTTATATTATTCTTATTCAGTGTTTAATTTATATTAAAGTTATATTAAAAATTAAATTCATATACATTAAGAGAGTTAATCTCTCAAAGGTAAGATATTTCTTTTTATCTTTTTAATAATTTCTCTTTCAATTTTCTTTCCAGGAATATAGAAACGAATATAGAAACCATCAGTTATTTTTACTCGATATTCTTACGAATGATATTTTCTTTATGATGAAACGATTGCTTGCAGCGAAGCGTGGGCGATGCGATAACAAAAATTCCAATGTTTTGCGCCGATACAAATGTCGCCCCACTTTTCATCGACATCAAGGCAATTTACTTAACGCATTATCCCTTACTTTACATGCTCATAGACCATTGTAACCATTAGGCTATGAAAAACGTTTACTCACACGCTCCTCGATACAGTTGTATCTCCACTTCATAATAATATATACTTCCAGACATAATACATACAGGCATACCTATGAGGCTTGTGAGCCTTATATAGAGAAGACTTTTAAGAAAGTTGTAGTTGAAACGAATGAATATTAGTGGGATTTATAAAAAACATAATTTATGGATCTCGTATGTTAGGTATAAGGAAAGAATTTACGAGACAGATGGTCGAAAGTCGAATAGATTTGTTGGACTTTTGCTGTTCAAAACACGAATATTCATGGAATTTAATATCAAAGTAGAATAACACAATCGCGAATTAATATTAATATATTTCGCTTATAACGAAATTTATTCGAGCCTCGTTTCCCCATTGAACCGTTCAAACCATATCAAATGTGTTTCAAATTGTGTTTTCGATAATCGTCGAACGAATGAAAAGCACGTTCATTGTATACCTATCTTCCATTCATTTATATCGTATTGTTCGCTAATGAGAAATCCAGCAAATGCAGCGAAATTACAAATGTAAATCGATTGTTTAATGGATCAAGCGAATCGCGGCTCAAAATACTATTTCAACCGTCATTTCTTTTTCCTTTTTTTTTTTTTTTTCAATTCTTTAATATAAATCATTTATCTCTTATTTTAATCATAATTATCTTTTAATCGTAACATGATCAAGAATTGTGGAATATTATAAATTATTTAAAAATTAACCTGGTATATTAAATACCAGAATTTTATTATTTAAATTGAAATTAATAAAGACTATAAAAAAAAGATATTCCTGATATTCATCGATATTCTTTTTGTCAATTTATTTATCTAAAATGGGAGGGGAAAAATGAAATGGGATATTTCTGTCGAAAATTCTATGCGATCGAATAGAATAACACGAATGACAAACGAAATAACATGAATAACATTCGTGTCAAACGCTAAAACGGAGTAGAGAGAATGTATCGATTAATAAACCGCTAAATGTCAGTAACAGAACGTCTCCTCCACCCCTCCCCCACCCTTTCCCCTTCCCTCCATCCTCTCTACTTCCCCCCTCCCTCCCTCTTTCCCTCCTGCTACTCCGCTCGTGCTCCCCCACCCCTCGGCCCTCGTGACTAATAATATTGCCGTTCATACGGCACAACACTATTTTGAAACGCGAAGCAATACAGGAAATACGGTAACGGAGTTCGTGTAATAATGCCATGTTGCATTATTGAATTACATGAGAGAGTTCGACTCGGGAAGATCGATAACAAGCTGAAAGTAACGAACGCCGCCTCCTCAGGCTCATATTTTTATCGTTTACACGGAATGGAACGAGATATATCCGAACGAGCGGTGGGATGGGAGAGGGAGAGGGGGGAGTTTCTGGTGTCACAATTCATGCGGTTCGATGTTAGGTTACCGGGAACAAAGGAATAATCGAACGTCAAGAAAATATATGATGAATTTCATTAAATGAAATAATAGTAATTAAGACGATCTTTTCGTCATCCTTTAAAAATGTATCAAAAACCGGATGTGTATAATTATTGAAACATCATGTTACATTACACGTTTACAACACTGTGTCATGTTATACAATTACGCACCGACTCGAGGACAGGGATCGATAACTCCCTATACGATCCGTGGCACCAGGTTAGAATCCTCGAAATTTTAATTGGAACAATTTTTGAATTAATTATTTTCATAGTTAAATACCGAAATATGACGATATGGTTTTTTATAATATTAAAATACGATAATTTTAAACTTTATAAAACTGTGAGAAATTGAAATATTTTTAAAAAAGTTACAATTTCTTTCTATTAAAAATGTATTTCTCAAATACATTTGTATAATTTTATATAATCAAAATATAAATATCGATTAAACAAATTTAATCTATTTTTATATTTTAATGGAATTTAGATTAAATAAAAAGTATCAAATTACGTTACATTATTTTTTTAATAAATTTTAATAATATTTTATATTGCCATTTTATTTTTCTTTTTTTTTATTTAATTTATATTTGCATGTAACAGACGTATTTCAATTTTGTTCATATATTAGGTTTCCAATAATTGAGATCGAAAGTAACAAAGAGTTTCTTTTATAGTATTCCGGTCGTTGAAGTAGATGGGATATTAGACTCTGAATGGGAGTACAATCGCGGTTTACGCCTATGGGGCTCGCCCTGTCGTCCATTAAAAGTCGTCGGCCCTTGTCTCCCTCCGTGAGGAGCACAAAAACCAGAAAACGTAAAAGGCATGGCACTCGTTCGAAACCAGTTCACGCTCCGGGGGAAGTTCTGCATGCCAAGAAAAATAGATCGTTAACGAATGAAAAAAAAAAAACTTCGCTGAAGGGTGGTTGAGGGTGGAAGCGATCTAATAAAATTAACCTGTCGTGTTAACAATGAACGCGATAATGACGCATGTGTCGCCCTCGGTGGCGAAAATCGCATTACCATGTACCGACACGAATAGATAAATTGGAGAAAATTTTCATTCGAAATCGTAACGAAAAAATCACAGTGTAGGTTCACGCTCCCACATTCGGATCCTAACCTCTGTCTGACGAGTTTTCAATAGAGCATTCTTCGGTTATATTGCTTGTTTTCTTCCCCTGTCGAGTTGCGGGATCGATATATATATATATATATATACATATAGTATATCTACAGTGTACATTCGAATATTATCGAATCCTATAGGTATATTAGCGTGACTGGGAAATGACGAGGAGAGGGACATGTAAATACATATTTGCGGTTGAGTATTGAGGTAACTTCAGTTAACATTATTCACAAAATTATGATTCAATAATTAATTATTTTAGATTTGTTATATTATGTTACATTTTATAAAATAATCTCGATTTTTATTTTAAGAATATTTGAGAAAAAAAAAAAAAGAAAAGTTACCATAAAGTTTCTCGTGAATCTCAACTTCTGTTTTGCGCGATGTTTTCGTTATGAATATAAACGAGTTTCCGCAATAAAAATAAAAAGCAATAGTTTTGCTCGCATAGTCGTGTACTATTCTTTCCAGTTTTTGGTGATTAGTTTTCATGAGTGTTTTAAATTGTATGTTTTTTATAAACTTGTAATTTTTTTTGTTTTTTCTTTTTTTCTTTTTCTTTTTTAATATCAATGTAAATATTCATGCATAATAGATGATCAATAATATATGTTTTTAATTCGCAATGATAATTAAGACATAAAACAGTTTCATAATCTGCTCGAATTACGTAACATAATTATTATTCAAACCCATGCATATATGTATATGTTTCGTAGGAAGACGGGGAGCGAGTTTTCCACGTGATCACTTGGAAACCTGCTTTATTGGAATTCTATTTCTGTTGGCACTACTCTACGCCAATGTGCCCTCCCGGACTCCAGTTCTGTTGAGGAGGGGGGAACATAGTATTTCTAAAGTATCTCTAAGGCCTCATTGACCCATGAATTGTTCATCTTTGCATACTTTGTTCCCGATTTTCGCCTTTGAAATTTAATTAATGTAATCGCTTCTAAATTTATGCGACTAATACGATGAATTATTTTTATTGAATGATTATTATACGTATACATTTATTTATATTTACGATGATGCATACAAGCAATTATCTTGTCTTTTGTTTAGATATACGACAATGTATAGTTTCGTGAAACAATAGTTTTGAAAGTGTTATATCACCTGTCATCATATTTATCGATCGAGGCCAGGATAAAATATGAAATTGAAAATGTTACATTTCTAGATTTTTGTATTTAAATTGTTTTTCAGAATTTATTTTGTTTTAAGGAACAAGATTAAAAGAAATTTTAAAATGATATTTTATAAAATCATATTCCACCGTTATATTATTTTTTGATAATATTTTTTTTAATTTTCAAATTGTTATTACGTTATATGGTCAGTAAATTTAATTTCTCTGGTAACTAAAATGTATTCATTCACATTCTCGTAAATTTCATTTTGAAGCATTACAAAATTGAAATTAATTAAAAACGGAGAATACGTTTTTCATATACGCAAATACCACTAAACTTTTATCAAGCCAGCGAGCATATTTCTAAAGTTATTTCACAAAATATAAAAAAAAATAAAAATAAAAAAAAAATGAAATAAAAGAAAAATAGGATAAGAGGATTGGATATACTATGTATATGTATACACACACACGCATAAAAGACTCGGTATTTTTAACAGAGAATCAATCATTGGAATAGAATATTCTAAAAAAAATCTTCTACTACAGATGAATATATAATCATTAAATATTAATTTTGAAAATTACACAAATTAATTTTTAAAAATACACTGCATTGCGACTAATGCGATTGAAAGAGAGAAATAGAGAGAGAAAGAGATAAAAAGAGGAAATCGACTTACAAATTACGGCTCTTCTCATACGAGTATCTTGTATATGTGCCGTATAATACTATAATGTATGTATCTAATGTAGGTATGTAAACACATATATACCTGTATTCTATCTGAGTTGGTTGGGAGTACGACGCGTTTCCATGGTAACCCATCCCTCCTATCAAATTTTCCCCCACTCTCGCTGCTCTTCTCCGTTCCCCCACTCTGAATTATTCTCTTTCTCTCTCTATCCAGTGCTTCTACTTCCTCTTACCTTCTTGCTCTGTAACTCTGTCACTATCTCACTTGTTTTTCTTTCCTTTTCTTTGTGTTTCTCTTTCGGTTACCCCTTCCATCTATTCGTCGGTCTCTCCATGTGTCTTTATCTCTCTATATTTCTGTTTTCCCCACTACCAAAGTTTCTGTCTCACCCACGTTTACCCATATCCTCTCTCTCTCTTCTTCTCCTTCTCGGTCGAGTATTACGCGCGTCTCTATTCTCCCTTCCTCTTCCTCCTTTCTCGTTCTGTCTTTCTCTTTCCCCTCCCACTGTGCAGTCAGTCTTTTGCTACGGAAGAAAACTATTCATTGTCAATACTCGAGACCCCGACTCTCGACCATGAAACCAACTTTTTTCACAGGGGTGAATTCCCATTACCGGCATATATACGTATCCTTTTTACTTTTTTTTTTCAAGGGACTTCAATAATGACTTCAGGGATGATCTTTTGGGGCTAGAGGCCTTCGTCAGGGGTATATTAATAAAACGATTTGATCTATGCTTGTGATTACATCAGAATACGTTTTGTATTCTAGATAAACAGAAATCGGATTTCTTCTCCCCGATTATAACTGGGCTGTTGGATCTCTTTTTTTTTTCTCGACGATGGAGAAAGGGCGTTCAAAGTGAATTCTTAGTAGCTGTTTAAACGCTTGTGAAATGTGTTTAAGCAATTCAAGATTTTTTCCCACTTGATATAATTGTACCTTCCTTATATTAAGTCAAATATTATCATTATTTTATCAAATATTACCATTTAATCTTTCTCAAAGATAAATTAATATGAATTAATAAAATCTATAAAATTTATCGATATAATTATTAAGTTTGAAAGGATGATCGTGATATTTCAGGTAAAATAAATTATCGTGAACCAATTCATGAAGCGTTATCAATTCTCATAAGAGAATCGAATAAATTGAACACAATTATGGCAACGTGACCGCTGTTAATCGTGATTAATCCGCTCGTGCCGCAATTTCCTGTCGTCGATGAATCATAAATCGTACTGTCAAGAGATTCTACAGATTTTCCAAGTTCATTCGTCTCACATTGCCATGATACGTATACGTATAACTATATTTATATAGTAACAGACTCAATTACAAGTCTCGTATAGTTTAATTTAATATAATATTCATAATATTGAATGTTTTTTTAAAAACATACCAATTCCCCACAATGTGCTTGCTTTTGCAAAATTTTGAAAGATATTCTTGTCAGAATGAAAAAAAAAAAAAATTAAAATAATTATTTAACAAAAAATTTCAAAAAGGAGATTTTTTCCTTTCGTTCCATTTTCTTTTATTCTTATGAAATAGAATAAATTTTAGATTTTACTTGGGAGAAGACTTGACTTATGTTTGAATAACCGAATGTTGAAATTACGTTTTAATACTGCACGGTATAACTAAAGTTTAATTGAATGAATGTTGTAATTTGTGCTGCGAGTTTCTCTTTCGGAAGGAAGTCAGGCAAACAGAATAACTTTGCATGAAATCGATGAAGGAACAGAGTCTAACTTCTCTTCGTATTAAAAATTTCAACGAACTTGTAGAGATGAAATTTACGACGGAATAAGTTTGTGCTCTTAAAAAATACTAGAATGACCTCCAAGAAATACTTGTATATAATAATTTTATCTCAATTTCTTGGCAGAATTTTGAATTTTCTATCCATTACTTGGAAATTAAAAATTGATTACGTATATATAAAATATATAAATATGTAAATATTTCCAGCGGAATAAACAAAGTCAAAATATGGCCAAATATTTATGGATGTTGTATATTTTGCAAAATTTCATTTATTAAACGTTAGAAGAATAAAAAACGAAATTGAAACGCCAGCACGTATATTTAAAAATTGTTTTAATTCATCATCTCGAACCGCAACACAACGCCAATTAAACTACCACTATTTTATATTCGTGTATATCTGATTTTATCGCGGCTGTCAAGTGCACACCGTCATTGTAACGGATTGTGCTGAGACGGAAGAAGGAAGAAAAAGAAAAGTAAGCACTGGGGAGCGCTGAGATATTTATTAACCTTCCAGTTAATTGTAGAAAAACTATTCCGAATAATATAGAAATATACAGATGTTATTTCAACAACAATTTTAATTACAATTTTTAAATTACAATTGTATAATTTTGATTTTCCAATTTTTATAAACAAAATTTATCAACTAGATTTTTAAAAACAATATTTGTAAGTTTTGAAGCAACATTTACATTTATTTATATATTCATTATTCAGTTTTTAATAATTGATAAATAATTTGAATAAATAAAAGAAGGAAATCAAATTATTATTTAGGAAATCATATAGAACGGGTAAATCGTTTAAACAAGATTAGAAATCGCATTAAAAAAAAAAAGAGAGAGAAAAAAGGAGACAAGGGTGTGTACGCGTCCTTGCCACGTCTGGACCACCACAAATTAATTACGAGTCGCGCGAGAGAGTGAGTATCAAGAGAGAACGATAGAGACAGAGATTGGGCCTCAGCGAGGGAGAAAGAAAGAAGCAACGAGAAGGGTGGTGGAGCGATGGAGATAAAGTACGGTCTCGAATTCCATGTACCCACGTAATTCACGTTAATTGGTATTCAGAGGGGTTACCCGTAGCGAGTGTGTCTTTTGAAAACAAGCTGGATCCGTCCAATGGCAAAAGCTCTTAAACCCAGTTCCTTTTCCTTCGGTTACTTGCTACATTTTTCCCTCTTTCATTCTCTCTTTTTCTAACGTAGTCAGAAATCTTTAGACTCGAATTCTCCGACGGACAAGTTTAATTCATCCCGATGATTTAACCTTTTCACTACATAAAGCGAGAAATAATATTGTAATCTTGTGCGAAAGATTTCGAAATGATAATCGATAAACAATTATAAATTGTCCTGGACGAGATGTGGATTGTAAAAAATAACGAAATATAGTTCCAAGTTTTAAGAATATAATATGGTAGATATATGGCGACTATTCAAGACTTATCGTGGCTATATATCTGGAGAGGCATATTTCCATGAATCGGCCGATGTAATTTGACACCTGCTCACTCTAGCGTGCATCCCTCAATGACAAAAATGAGAAACAAAATCTCCATTTTCATAAAAATATCGATAATTCGACTGAAGCATAAAAGAAAAATTTACTTTTTCTGTTTTGATAATTCAATAATAGTTGAATCACGATCGATGCAGATCATAGATAATACTTGCCTCGAGCCAACAGTATTAGGAAATGGTAGGAGTAGTTCATGGCCATTTAAGCGAGTAGATTTGTGGCCATCTATTCGAACAATATCGCACTAATTCTAACCTAGCACGATTTAATATGACGCTTTATGCCGGATGTTATCTTTATATCATTTCTATTCGAATCGATACGCTCGTATTAGAAATTAAATATTTATCGCAATAATATAATGTATTTTATCGAACAAGAAAATTCTATTTGAAATATAATTCTTGTCAGAATATAGACAAAAAAAAAAAAAAAAAAAAGAAAAAGAAAAAATTAATAGAGCAATGAGATTCAACGATTTGTATTACGCAACCAACGAAGGATTACTTTTTGTCGAGGAGAAAAGAACTGGACAACGTTGAGACTCGATGATAGTGACGCCACACATTCTTATTCACGGTACGATTAGTCATAATATTCATCGCTGATTCGGCCCATATTTTTTTTCTTTTTATTACTCCAACAATCTTGATTATCCTTATTTGCCAACGTACTTGTACATTTTATTTCCCTCTTTATTTCTCTTCATCTTGTTCGAAGGTCTTATCGTTCATTCGAAATTTATGCGTTTTTAGTCTACGATTAATTCTCCAAAGTGCGAATTATCTCGGCAATCACTTATGATTTACAAATATGGACGTATTATTGGCTAAGTTTAAAATATCTTTAAAACGTTTCACGATGGTGTTAATTAACAAAGCGTCTTAAAACGTATAACCAACGTATTGACCTAACGGTACAATTAATTTGCGAGCATAGTCGATGATGTTTTTTTTTTTAAAAAGCGCGAGGAATTTTGTTTTCAGGTCAGTCGGCAGTTAACATGTTTAAAAAGTTTAAGGGAATGGATTAAATGATTTGTATTATTGTTATTTTTGTAACCGAGATCATTCGAGTTTCTTTTGATGCATCGTTTTGAAAGGGCTTAAAAGTAAAGGTTGAAAATGGCGGGCAAGGCGGTAGGGTCGGAAGAAGGAGGAGAAAGATGGAAATTCGAGTTAATACGGGGCCCTCGTCGCCGAGGGAAAACAAAAGCAGCGTTATTTGGGAATTCAGCTCCGGGGCCTCGATCGATAATAATCTCGCGCAACCGTACATCCAGCAAAAGTATAACGTAAAGCTTTCTTTCGCTGGTACCTTTTAGAGCGGAAACACTTTTCGAATCGATCCTTCGATTCCTTAAGTTGAAATCCCCCCCCGTATTTGCTGTTTATGAAATAAATTTCGAAAAAAGAAAATTGAGTAGCGAGTTTTAAGAGATATAGAAGGGAAGCAGAGTTGTTCAGAGATGTTAAAAAAAATTAATGGGAGACGTGAAGCGGATATAATGGCGGACTCGTGGATTGGAACAAGCGTGCGTGTTCCATTGACTCCCATGCGGTTTAATGAATGTTAACGTGCCTATTAATAAGAAATTACGTTATTTTTTCCAACTGTCTAGTCAAAAGAATATTCTCGCCGTTCCCACGTTTGTGTTTGTCAGTTTCAATTAATTCACCGTTCGTTAAAATTCGATTCAATTCATTCCTGTTAAATATTTGCATTTCGCCGGAATCACTCGAAATACCATGAGAAATATTCCGGCGAAAATTATTTAATCAAATCCGAATGTGTGCATAATTAATATGTTTCCCAAACATATGAAAATTTGAAATTCATGTATTGTTCGCGACACCCCTCGATGAAATTTTTCACCCCGTCTTTTTTTTCGAAATTACCAAAATTATCCACGGAATAACGAATAATACTTTTCCCTCGAAAATTTACTTATTCTATTATTTTTAATAATCGAATGGAAAGATTCTCTTTTATTTTATTACGTGGATGGAATCTCTTTTCTCGATGGCCTTCGTACTCGCGAAATTCTCAAGGACTTCGATATTATTATAGTAATTTTAAGAAACAAGAAATACTCGAGAAACTAGTTTATCTTTCTTTTTTTTTTTTACACAACACATAACAAGCCAAGGTTTTTTTTTTCTCTCCCTTTCTTTTTCTCTCTCTTTCTCTTCAGAAAATTCATGTTCAAACTGGAGCAGCGTATATTAAATAAAATGCAAAAGATAAAACACGAGAAACGCTTTTTAATTAAATTATATTTCAAACTGTAAAGAAAAAAGGGGGGAGGAGGGGGAGGGAAAAAAAAGGATCAAAGCGTCAGCGTCATAAATTATATTTTGCGTTCAGTAATCACGACTCTTTGATAACTATGAAATTCCATTAAAAGGTTTAATGACTTTAATAAACCTTTTTTTTTTTCTTCTTTTTCGTTTTAAACAACACCAAAGAGACTTGCTTCGAAATCCCTGGGATTAAAGATTTTACGGAGAAACATTTCTCATAGCGAATATAATCTAGTGTTTATTGATCCAATAAAACATGACGTAAGGTGAAAGAATTGCAATTTTTTCCTGCGATAAAATTCTGTTTGCTAAAAGAATTCGATTCTTCTCAGGAAAAAGGAATTGCGGTGGTGGTGGTGGTATAAGAACGTTGTTCGAACGTAATCCTCTCCCATATTTTTTTTTTTTTATCTTTTTATATTTTTATCGAGAAGCTTAATATATTGTAAATGCGGTGAAAAATTACCCTGCAAAAATTCCAATACGCTCTTTTCTATTTCGTATACCCGGCAAACGATCGAGCACTTACGATCGAGATTCAGGTAAAAACAACAGAGCATGTTATTTAACTGAAACATTCATTTAATTTGCTTAATGCCAACTGTTAAAAATTTAATTCTGAAGAAATTAAATTAAAGATACCCCTTGGCGTAATCAGAGAATGCTTTCAGGAGAAAATTTGCCACAATGTTCAGAAGGAAATTAGATAATTATTCGAATAAACGAGAAAAAGTTTTACGTTAATAAGAGATGGAGAACACGAAGAGGCACTAGAGCAAGAGAGAGGGTGGTTCATAAATTTAAATAAAAGTGAGAGGTATGATATTTGTGGGGGGAAAAAATACTTTGGTTTACGGATCGAAATATGAAAATGTCAAGGTAAAATTTTATATCCTGTTTATTCATTTTTTCTTTCAATTTTAAATTATCTTCATAAAAGGGTACAATGTATACATGATTTACCCTTTATAATATGATATAATGTATAAACTCATGTATCCTATATTAGTTTTTTTTTTATATATATATAAAATAAAAAGACAAAATTTGGAATAAAAATTGGAAGAAAATAATAAAATTTTGTCATCTAATAAAATTGGTTAAAATAAAAAAAAATTATTATTACGTAATTAATATTCGTGCTATTAATATCAAATTAACAATAAAATTATATAAAAGAAAATTCGACATATTTATACAAATATAAGAAAAATAATTCGAAATTTTTCACAAGTATTTTAATCTTTACAAAATTATCAAGAGTAAATTAATAATAGAGGAAAAAATTGATTTCATTTCTCGATACGATAAGTTTTTAAAAAACTAGACCATAGATGGCGTTGCGAATTATTGGAAAAGAACCGGGAATAATTCTCGCCAAAGAACCGAATGATGTTATTTAATTTGCGGTCGAAAGGTTGCCGGTCGTGATTCTGGCGCCACTTTCTTCAGATATGAATCTTCCCTCTGGCATTGACTCCATCTCGAAAATCATGGCTAATCACACAGAACCCATTGTCAGAAACTCGTTAACGCGTCATTCGCGAAAGTTTATTTGTCTAGGGCCGATTATTCGTGCTAACTATTAGCTCTCCCTAATTACTTCCTCTCTACGATGGACTTCAAAGAGTATTTCTCGCCCGATAAATTCGTGAAACGTCGTTAACCTTTCGGGTGCATTGTCCTTTTTGAGGCGCTCTTCTCCATTTTTCTCTTATTTCGTTTTTCATCAGACGAGAAAATTAAGTTTGTTGAATTTTTTAAAACCGTAATAACTTTGAACAGGAATTATAAATTCTTGAAGAGTATCTAATTCATCCGATTATCGATTAATTATCAATATTATAATATTAATCTCCATTTGTTTTGTTTCTATGTATGTAAATGTAATAAATTATCTTTCGTTATCGATCGTTGATATTTCGTTGTTCTTACTCAATTAGGTTAAGTTAGATTAGATTATTATTGATTTCAAATTAAATCAAATATTATATTTGAAAATAAATTGTGATTTTTAATTTAAAGCTTTAAAGTATTTCAATTGTTATATTAATATTTTCGAGAAAATTAAAATTTTATTTGTGGATTATGATAATATGATGACGTTGATCATCATAAAATAATCTCATTATTGGACTTTGAAAATCTAATATCTTCCATGGTTAATGTCTTTTAAAAATGTTTCGCAAGATTATTTTTCTTTTGTAAAATTATTTTTTAATAAACATTCTTTTATAACGTCGTAGAAGATATAATTTTTGAATTACGCTTCGTGTTATTATAATAAATAGAAAATAATTAATCACGAAAGAATTTATTATCGGATTTTCAACATGATTGTTAAATTCTTGAATTTTTCCTCGCTCAAAGAAATTTAATAATTCTCGACTTTAATAATTCTAACTCGAGGACAATTTCAGCGACGAATAAAAGTATACCGATAAACGTTTATCAAGCAGCATTAAAATGAGAAACAAAATTTTTTCTCGCATAATACATTAGATTTAAAAAGGGAAAAAGAAGGAGGGGGAGGTAAAAAAAATATATATATAAAAAAGAGAAAGAGAGGGGAAAACGGGGGAATAATGAGAAGAAACGAATAAAATCTCCTTTCAAATAAATTTCTCTTCAAGAGCTCCCGAGAGCTTGATGATCTTCCTTTCTTTGTAAACGAGATTGGAGTCCATAGCGGACGAGAATTTTACGAATAATGAAAGCTGGTCGTTGAAAATAATTCATAAAATAATACTGGCAACTGAATAATAAAAAGATATTTGAAGTTGCTATTTAACGAAGAATTTTAATTAATTCATCTATCTTGAGAAATAAAAGATACACGCATTCGGCCGAATTCGTTTCTTCGAAAATATATTTTTAATGAAATGCACCGTTACTATCGCGCGCTTTGTACTTTTGTTTAAGAAAATATTTATACATTTTTGCAAAACTTACTTGAATAACTTTATCATCGGCGCGTTGAATTAAAACAGGCAACGTCGAGTGTACGAGGCTTTAGTATTCACGTAATATACATAACATATACGTATCGTACATTTCTCTTTATGAGTTCTACATAGTCGTCAACTTAACGATTTTTCTGTGCGAAAAAGATTTCATTTAAAAATTCATATATTTCCATCGACCGAGCTTCTTTTTTTGTATTTTAAATTAAACTACGGCTAACTCTATTATTATATTCACCATTTTTCATTTAAATCTCATTCTTAAATTACAATTTTAAATTTAAAATAACATAACGATCTCTGTCCTATTTCAAAATAGATATAATAATTTTCTTCCATTTATTAACGAAATTAAATATATCAGAATCGTCTATAAATATGATAAAACCCGTGTAATTAAGTTATTCAAACTCGATATTCAATTCAATTTTTTATCAGAATAAATTAAAGGTAAAATAGAATTCCACGATAAGATAAAAATCGTTGAAAATGATTAAATAATCATAATACAGTTACACTTTAATTACATTGTTAACTTATTTCCTATGAAAATCATTCGATCAACCAGATAACGTATTACGTTGACAAACAGAGCGGCGATTAGTGGGACGTTATACGCCAATGGTGATACAGGCGAGCCTGCAGTCTGTTTAAATCCATTGGCGTAGTGAACCGTTGCGTTTCGGTGGCTTTATGTAAATCGTTAAATCGTGTATCCGTACAATTTATGACTTTACGAGTTGACAAATTGCTCCTTGCGACCTATATATGAAATATATCTTGATTTCTTATTTAAATAAAAAACAAAAATATCATTTTCATTGTAAAAAATCTTTTATTGCAATATTTATGCAAACATGTTACGCTCTCAAAATAATTAATTCCTTGATTTTACTCGACTTTGAAGTTTATCAAAAGCGCGAAAACCGAGATCTAAATGAGAACAGTTCCTCTTGAATAATATTATTCTTCAAAGAGAATTATAATTGCTAGAAGATATTTTAGGAAATTTTGTTACAACATTTATTTATATAAGAATAAGTTGAGAATAATGATCGTTAAAAATGATTGAAATTATCGTTGGATAAAATTTATTCCTATGCAATGTTTTCAAATAGGAAATAAAATAAAATATACTTCTTATCTTGTAACCAATAAATCGAGAAACCATTATTCTTTGTTTCAATTGTTCTATTTCCTGTGCATTTTATTGAATTCAGTTATATCATATCGTAAGAGAGAAGAGAAAATATTGTCCCGAAAAATCTTTGGAATTTTTCCAAAGGCTAAGAATTTAAAAAAAGAAATGATCACAGAGGAGGAATTAAATTCAAGATTGTGCAATGTTGCTTTTTCGTCTTTCGATCTTCTTATTCGAAAATCTGTTGCTTTTCTTGTACGATATGGCAGAAACGGAGAAAGGTTTAGAGAATGCAGCCACTGATGCAGCCGCCTATGTACCGTCCTTGGCAGTTTGCCGTACGGTAGAAATATTGTCCCCGAACGTTTGGTCTTGCGCTTCCTTTTGCAGACAATAATTCTCCGGTGTACTCAGAGAGGGTTTCACAATAATAGGAAAAAAGGTGACCCTCGCTATTCAGGCCCAAAGCGGTTATTTCTCACTATAATTTAATAACGGCTTGTATTTTGATAACGTTATTATTTCATGCGATTTCAAAGAGATGAATTTTTTTTTTCAACGAATTTAAAAATATCAAAATAGTATAAACGAAATAATTGTTATAATCATTTCAATATTTTACGCATTAAACGACGATTCATGTGACGATATTCATTTCGAGATACATTTTATTTTTTTTAAATAAAAAAATAATTAAATTTTTAGTCACGACTGAAAAAGGATCAAATTAAAATATTTTATTCGTAATAAATAATTAATAATTTTTTTTTTTAAACAATGCAATCAATTAAATAATTTAATAATGTCAGAGAGAACATAATTAAATAACTTGTTACGCGTATTTTTTTGCGTGTTCGTAAAAAAAGTATAAGTAAATTCATTAAATCAAAGTTAGAAATATGTACACCGGGGAATACGAGCAAAATCATGAACGCGCTGTGTTCATCGTTGCGAGTACGAACTTATTGCACGCTTAATGAATACTTAGTTTGGCCTCCGAGCGTCTTAGTTCGACTACTGCCCATTCGACCTGCACTTTCTCATGAATTTTTGATCGAGCTACTGTGCCTTTCAAGTAATATTAACCTGGAATATTAACAGACTTGGGGAATGACGAATATCGAAACGATATTGTGCCGGGACTGAAATTAGTTAATTTAGTCGAACTTGGTTTATGAGCAATAGAGAAAAACGTTGGAACGTTTTCGACCTTCCAACCATCTCGTCACATGGGTGGTCGTGCGCGCGCGCGCGCTCGTCTTTTCTTGCGACGTGCGTTCGTGTTTACTCGAACGTTATAAATTTAAACTCCAAGCTTGCTGTAAATATTTATGAACCTACAAGTCATAAGCGGTAATAGGATATAAGGTAGAACATGATTAAAGTACAATAATCATTTACAATTATCGTTAACTTAAAATTATATTCTTATATAAGTATTGATAGGTGTTTGATTTTTTTTTTCTTTTTTTTTTTTTTTTAAGTTACATCTATTATAATATATAGGAAGATAATATTTCTTACGATTGATAATTACTTCGCGTAATATAATTTATTATAAAAAATAATGGAAGAAATATTTTTATGCTTAAAAAGTTGTATGATATATTAAAATTGAGAAGAATTTGACTTTTTTAAGCTTAGTAATGGAACTTAAACTTTGACAAAAATATGTATTGAGTTTTATGAAAGAAAGACAGATGACTATTACGTTTTTATGCAGTTGGCATTCCCAATCAATAAATTTTTAGCATTTGTATGAAAATATTTATCAAAGCAGGAAAGGGGCAAAAGTGTTTAGAGGTGGATACACCGGTTTATAACAGACAGCTGTGAAGTGTTCACGCGTTGTTTGCAGATGTAACTGACATTCGCAAATGTTTGATTTTCTACTTTTTGTATTTTTTCTTTTTTTTTTTTTTTTTTTTTTTTTTTTGTTCCTCGTTGAGATAAAATAAGAATATATTATGCAGTAATAATTTTGTCTTATACTCGCTAATATTTATTGCAACCCACTTTTAATTTCAAATCTCATAGATTTATTTTGTTATTAAAAATGAGTAAAGCGAAGGTACGTAAAAAGGAAATTTAAAATAATAAAATTAATTTAAATTATAACGATACTAAAAACAAAATGTGATCGCGAAAGGATTTCAAGATCCTTTAACAATTTTTGAACCTTCAAACTTTATTGAGATGTATATGGAATATTCCATTGTATATTTTATACTATTTGAGTCGCTGTATTCCCATCACTGAGTCATAACATGGTTGGTTGTAAAAAAAATTCAATATTCTGCAGAATGGTGTAGTGGTAAGAAAAAGGAGAACATAAGATTCAAGTTCTAAAATACATTCTGCGTGGGAATAAGAAATGGTGGTTGTATGATACTTCAACGATAATAAATAATTTCGCGATTGCAGCGCAATTTTATTGCGGTTAATATATTTTGAAACTCTTTCGTTATACCATATTGCTCATGCGCTATTATTATCATCATCAGTATTATTAATGTAATTACTCATTAAGTAAATATTATAACGACGGGAGTATTAAATATATTAGTAGATCTAAAAGGCACTATTTTCAACGTAGTTAACATTTGTCGATTATTTATTGAACAATAAATCAATAACGATCTTGTATCATCATCATTGAATCAATATGGTTCCTCCTAATGTCTGATATACAATTTAAAACAATTGAATATTTTATTTCATTAATATTCAGTAATGTCGCAGCCTTCCTTACCTACTAAGTTACTTTTAATACAGACATAATTATATCTAAGAATGACGAAACGACAATGATATGTAGTTGCACGTCATGTAATGTAAGTACTGTATATCATATTTAATATATCCTATTTAATATTCTTTACAAATTCGAGTAAAAAGGGACACGAATAAATGTACGAATAAAGGGGGAAAAAAGATGAGAATTATAAATGAAAGAGAAGTTTTTTAAAAGTGGGAATTATGGGAAAAAATAAAATATGATAATTATTCTTCGTTTATTACGTGGGTGTAGATTCTTTAAATTAATCAGAATTTTATAGATGGCTATTAAAATTTATTTCAACGTGTAACGTACTATAATCTAGGGAGGGGGGAGGGGGGAACGCTTAATTTATAAAGAAACAGGCCAGTAGCCCTTTATTATCCGGAGGAAAATAATTAATTAGCGATGCGCTTTCGTGTCGGTTGTACAGCTGGTGCAATCATTCTTTGGCTGACTCAGCTGCTACGTAGCTGAAAATGTTGCGAAGAAAAACATCAACCGTATTAAAGATAGGAAAAAAAAGACTCCGGGCAAATGGTTATTATTTGAATCTGAAAGAATTTCCTTTTTTAATTTTGTTTCTTATCGCATTTGGAAGTTTCGAGCAGTGTGCCACTTCTTCACAAAATTTTCAAATTTTTTCATTTTCGAAAAGATGTTGTGTGAGTTTTCAAAATTTGAGATTAAATATTCAAGTTTTCAAATCTTTCAATTTTCTGAATTTTCAAATTTTCATATCATCAACTTTGTTAAATTATGATATTTCTACTTTTCAAACGTTTAAATATTTAACGTTAGATAAACGTACTAAGCAAATATGGAACAAGTCACATCGGCATCTCAAGTGTTTAAAGTCATTTAAACTCTAATTCCACTAAACCAATATACGAGAAGCGTTTACTTGAAATTCAGACCGTAGATCTCGAATAATCTCGCGTTGTTTCATACGATATATGACGCATAGAGTTTTAATTAATTAATACATGGCATTCACGCGTGATAAAGTATCATGTGTACACTGATAGATAATCGAAAACGTAAGAAAAAATAAAAGACGAAAGGAAAAATAAGAAAAAATTTAATATATGAAACTATTTTGCATTATATTTACATCTATTTTTTATATTTATATTTACTTAATTCTAATTGGATTTTTCCATCCTTTTACTTAGAATTCTTACATAAATCATGATTCCATATATATTTCGTCCTATGAAATATACGCGAGTAATATACGTAAAATGTGATACTATAATATACGTATAATAATAATATAAGTTTCTCGAACATTGAAAATCATCGTCAACTTTTAGACGATACTGTACTAGAGCTTCTTCGAGTAGAAATATGCGCGCGCGCGCACACCCCACCATATGTGCACGCATACGTATACACTGTCTGTTCCTTAAAGCGGAAAAGATTAACAAGCAAGAACGAGCGGTGAGCGTATTGAATTCAACACATGGAGCTGAGTCCCTGTAAAACTCTACGAACGCATTAATAATCTCAACCAAGCAAACAGGAACAAATAGAGCTATGGATCGAAGAATTTCATTATCTTCCCGAGGTTATCTCGGGTCACCGAATAGCCTATCGTCGTTCATTCAGAGATCCATTTAATTACCAGAATTCCATTCAGCTTATGCTGTCACTTTGCTTGCCGATTTACCGTCGTTGTGTTTCTTATATACATAGTAGTATATATTTGTTTGTGTTCCATGCGCATAAAAACATTGGTGGAAGTAGGGACGGAAGAAGAAGAAGAAAAGAGAAGGATAGAGATAACAGTCGGAGTGGGGAGAAGAGGTGGGGGTTGCCGTGGGATCGGAATTTCTCGAGAACATTATTATCATTTGAAATTACGCGAGTGATTCGATTCGCTGTAATGCAGTCGCATAATTTTCTCTATGTTCGTTGTGTATAATATTTACCCATGACGCGAACTATATTAATAAATAAAGCTACGAAGATTTCTCAAACGAAGTATAACGTAAAGTTTTGAAGGGGGAGCCATATGAATAGACCATGAATAGACAAATCATATAGTACAGGATGTATACGTATCGTATAACGGTAACCAACATTTTTGAACGTCATCAAATAAATCCATTAAACACAATTGAACGCAAACTTTATTAGTTTTTAATTATCTTAATTTTTTTTCATTAAAATATTTCTTATTATATTTCTTTCTTATTTGAAAAAGTCGAGATTTTTTTCCGTTTAATTCGTTTAATTAGAGTCATATGTTTCTTCGAGCATTAATCGATATTTTGAAATACATTTTCAACAAGAGAAACATTTTAAAAATATTATCGCTATAATTTATGCGCTACTAAAAACTAATTAATTTTATATGTCAGCATTTTCTTATAGATTATTTGAAGAGGATACCGTTACGTGATACACTCTGTATATTTTATCAGTATTTATAGTCGGATGTAGATAATCAACTTCAGAAATAATTAATGATCATTTAGATATAATATTGTTAATAGGTAATCATATTTTCACGATAAAAAGAAATTTTTAGAATATATTCAATTATAATAATATATCGTTAGATATTTTTTAAATATTTTATACATTTCATTTATATAATTGATTAAATTGTATAAAATAAAATTGTATTTAAAAATACAGAGCAAATATTTATCAAAAATCATCGCGTTAAATTTTAAATTTGATCAATAATATTTTTTTTAAAGTAAATTTTAAATAATAAATGATAAAAAAAAACATAATTAATATAAAAGTTATAATAATTATATAATAAATGTATAAAGAAACAATCCAAAATTAAAAATATAAATATATTAGAAAAATAAATTAAAATTCTATTGATATCATAAAAATTTATTTTAAAGAAAAATTCATTTTATAAATACGCTTAATCGATAAAATAATTAGAATCAAATCTTTTTTTTTTTTTTTTTTAAATAATTATTTTAATTTTAATTTTTTCATTTCATCCAAATGTACAGATATATTTTCATAAGGAATTCATAATTTGTTGAAGCATGGACTTCATGGACTACGTTGTGTGCAGTTTCAAGTGGATACACATCACGATACTGAAAGTTATTTATAATGCGCGGTTGGTCGTGGCCGAGGCTCAGACGCGAATTGTATATGATGGAATCGTGTGTATGATAGCTACCACTCGGCGAGTACAGTGTCGCACAAAAGTTGCTCGATTGGTTTGTCCTACGATCCTGTATTTCCTTCTTGGCCTCGTTACGCTGCAACTATTATTATTGACGTTACTAATTCCCTCTTCTTTCTCCACTCTTCCTCCGTTCTCTCTTTCTCTCCACTGTCCCCTCTTTCTTACCGACTGTCTATCGTTAACCTCATCGTATTCATCATTTTATTACCATATTCAAGCGCTGTTATTTCATGTCTACTAATTGCACTAATGAGATGTAATCTTGCATTACATCGTTTTTTTTACTTTGACGTTATCGCATTTCATACAATATAAAAGTGCTAGTGTATATCGAATATTTTTTGAAACGTATTTCTTTTTTTTCGAAGGTTTATCAACGTGTCGCGAGAAAATTTTTGATCGATGTGTACGCAGTCGGTAGGTTCGAGTAGCATGTAAAGAAGCATGTAAGCTCCGGTGTAATGTTTTCGAAATCGAGAAGCATGTTAACTGAACAATAACAAAGAGATATATTAAATACCGTGATAAAAAATTTTCATATTTTTTAAATTTAAATATAAAAAAGACACATATTTCATTTTAGCCTTTTATATTTTTCATTAATGGATTTCTCTTTCAATTTTTCCCACTCTTTATGAAATTATAATTCGCGAATGTGCATATATGAAATTTAATCGGACGAAAATATTTTACCTATCGTTATTTCAAATAGTCTCGTAATATTTCATTATCGCTCGTAAAGTATATGTACATATTTCTTCATTTTAAAATACGAATACATATTTAACGTGTAAATAGATTTTATGAGTTCAAGATACACGATAATGCTTCGTTATTCAACATTATATTATATAGTGCTCTTACCTCGAACAATAGTTCGCAACTTATTCATAGATGTCATACTTGTTCGATTAAAATGAAAAATTTCGGACTTTGAAAGCATTGGTGCACACATTCGATAAATAATACGAAATATAATTAATGTTATGCGTAATTAATATTCATATGATATTTCCTACGTGTATAAAATTTTTTTTTAATCAATTTATTCCGATATATTCCAATAATATCAAATTGCTTTTTAAAAGTATTTTATTCACTTTTTCTGAATAACTCGTTAATTTATATAAATTCGAAATTTTAATTTGCGAAAATAAAAACGAGTTACTTGAGCATTTAGTTGATTGTTATATTGATTACGCGTTACTAAGAGCAATGCCAATGAACCAAATGTCGAATCGATGGTCAATTTCTATTATAAAGACTCGAATGTACACATATTATGAATGAGTTGCAACGAATTAAAGGGCAGACGGGTCAAATCGATAAGCCATTTAATCTCTTTCTCCCTTAAAAAAGAGAAGAAAAGAAAAAAAAAAGAGAAGAGAGAAAAAAATATGTATACACATCTGAGCTTTATCTGATAAACCGTACTTAAAATTCCACGGTTCCGTCAGTTACGTTTCGTCTGTTAAATATTTATGGAACTTATAAAGTTTCCTCTTTCCTCTATAAGGAAAGATCGGCATGAGCGCTTTCGACGTGATCTATACAGGGTGTTTCCGAAGTGATGGTATTCAAAGGGAGTGAATTTACATAGAAAAGTAAATCGAAAACGTGGATATTTTTTTTTTTTTTTTTACCATACGAAATTTCATCTTTGAATAAATTAATATTTAATTGAATTATAAATCGAATAAATATTTGGATACATCCGTGATAAAATATAATATTTGAGAAATTAAAATTAAAGGATATATTTTCAGCTGAATAATAAATTTTTTATTTTCATGAAAAATCATATATTAATTTTCAACAAATTGTAAACGCAAAGTTTCGATTTTTACATTTTTGATAATTCAAGTCAGGGAAAGAATTTAATTTACTTGGAAAATATATTTCTCTCTCATTTGTCATCCTTTACTACGTAATGTGATAAATCCAGACAGCAATGCGAATACCGCAGTGATAAAGGCAAGTGATAAAACGTGAGGTTATGTGTATAAGTGTACACGCATTCGAAATTAATTGAAATCTATTTCGAACTCTTTTATACGAAACAATACATTTTTGCATTATTTTTTTCCGTATCGAAGATGTACCTTCGAGATATATGCTATTTTATTTGAAATATACTCCGTAATAACATTTATTTGGAAACAAACTCGATTTAGGAAAGAGAGAGGCAGAGATCGATATAACTAGACAGTTTGATGTTCATATTATTATCTTAATCCTGTATAATGGAACGTTATAGCATCATGATACATTAACATCTTGTGTACATAGGTTTTGGCGAAACGAAAATAACAGACAAGAAAATATGAAAACATTTTATCGTTTATTTAAAAATATTCCCTCCATTTTTGCGATATTTCCTTGATATCGTAAAAGTTACGGTAAGTAAAATGTATTATAAATTTGCAAGGATGGGGGAAAATTTAATATTTTCATCTGTGCGCGGGGAAAGAATAAAACGAGATAAATAAAAGGTAAATTTCAAATATTTCATAAATATAAATTTCATAGATACAAATATATTATGATTTCATAAATACAATATATTTCATAATTATGTATATATATATCCTATATAAATATTTCGTAAATTTCATCGCGTAGCTCGATATTAATTGCAAAAGATGAAATTCTTCGTTTATACAGACGTATATTGATAATTGGAGATGACTTTGAACATCGTGAAGATATTTCGGTATATAAATAAGATCAAAGGTTAATCGTTTAGCTGCATCAGATTAGATTTAACAAAGAAGATTTACGTCCATGCATCTTTATTTGCTCGTCCACCTGCAGGCTTTATTAAATCACTGCATTCTCTTCATCTTTGCTCTCCCTCTCGAACAGAACTGATCGATGAAAGAATAAACGTCTGTAAAGTTTCCAAGCAAACTTTGCTTTATTAAACGCCATAATCTCATTTTGTTATCCGCCACTTATGAAATTGATTCGATGAAAAACCAAAAGAACAATAAATATACGTAGAAACTGAAATGTTATCGAGGAATAAAACTTCAAAAATATAAAATGGGATAAAGGAATTAATTAATGTAATCGAAAATTGAATTATTAAATTACTCCATGATTATTTCGATCAATTATCGAGTCTCTTTTAAATTTAATAAAATTGATTTATACGAAATAACGTCTATTTTAACAATCCCTATCGTATAATTGAATTTCATTCAATTAAATTTGCTGTCTGTCGAGATTAATTTATTCACGAATTTATGAATATATATTTATACAGAGGTACCTTTATAAATTTTTTGTGTATTAAATCCTTTTTTCTTCTCTTTTCTATCCTCTCGATTGGTATAAGCTTTTTTAATAATTATTATTTTTTTTTTATGTTTGTTAACATATTCAATGCAGCATCAAAAATGGAAAGATTTTAGGTGGAGGATATTACAGAAAAATAAATGGAAAAGATACGATATATTTATATAGAAAAGCATATATTCATAGAGAAAGAAATGTAGAATTCTTTTTGATAAATTAGTAAATTGATGTAACAAAATTATACAGATATTTATTCACGTTGAACTAGTTCAGTCGTACACAACGTACACTTGACTTTTGCAAATTACAATCTCATTGGCTTAAAAATACAGCCGAGAGAAGAGTTATTAAACCTTTGATCGATTCATGCAGGTTATATTACGTTGTGCGACAAAAAAAACTGGAAAAAGTATTTAATATCGGGTAAAGCTTACGTTGAGGTTATGTTGGAGAAATTAAATCCGGACTTTGTAATGAATTACCTTGAAGAATTGGATTCTGAATAGGATCGATATACTCCTCGAAACGTTTTTGTGGCGAAGAGCCGCAATAAAATATATTTATTTCCTCGTTTAATGTAATCAAACAAGAATTAGACGAGGAAAGAACGAATAACACTCATAAAGAGACGTAATTGCTGTAGTCGATAAAAAAAAGCGCTTGAAAAGTCCAAGTGGAATAAAATCAAAACGAATTTTTATTTGTTTATTGGTAAATAATAATTTTTTTCTTTTTTTAAAGATTTATTAAGATTTCTAAAATACGATCCCATTGGATGATTTTAAATGTATAGATTTCGAGAAAGGAATTAAAAATCATACGAATTGATGTTTGATTTATTTCTCGTATTTTTATATTTCATTAATAAACAAAATAAACAAAATATACAAAAAGAAAAGTAAAAATTTTATTACAATGTAATAAATATAATGTTAATATATTACAATGCGACAGTACAATATTACAATTTTTATAGTATTATTATTTTACAGAATACTTTTTTCAAAATGTACCGATTTTAAAAAAATTTACCATATTTGAAATTATGTTTAAAATACGGAAAGATCGAAGAAGTATTGAAAATACATTAAAAATTCTTACAAACTTCTCAAATATAAAAATCGAAAATCTATTTATATGGGTGCAAGTTGTTTCGTTCTCTAAAACGGGTTATACGACTTTGCATAAACTTGATAAGTCGAGAAACCTAACTCCCCGTCGCGTAAAATAAAAAAAAAATGAAAAAAAAAAAAGAAAAAAAAAAAGAAAATTTCACTCAACTTTGCGAACAGATAGAATTCACCCTTGGAAATAAGGCCGTGTTCTGGAATAATAATAAATCTGCCTTAATAAAACACTTTCGTGATTCAAGCTGAACTTCGTCGAAAAAGAAACAAAAAGGCGAAATCGAGCTAAAGAACTTGAAAACCTCTTTCTTCTTCGTTCCACCACTTTCATAAAATCTTTTACCCGAGAAATATTAAAGTGAAGAAAGAGGATGTAATTTTATTGCATCCAACAATCTATTAATTAAGTATTATATCGCATTGAGAGACTTCTTCGTAAAGATGACTAGATTTTTAGTCTGTTTTTCATGTAACTTGCGTTCGTTTAACATTAAGGCGTATTCATCGAGCGAATAGTGTTCAGTGGCCAATAACAGCGTTGCTCGTTGTTCACAAAACTATTCATATTGCTTCACCAATATAGTTCACGAAATACTCGCGAACAGCGTTAGTGGAGCCAACCTCACGAGAACAATAACAAGCAATTTGTACCTTCTGTTTATTACCGAACGTTCCACGGAATAATACAATTGAACAAGCGATGAGTCATAAAATTCTGATTCGATTACGCTTTGTGACTTTCTCTTCTGGTAGCTGCTCGCTCGTAACGCTACAATAAAGGATTTATTAAATTGTCATTGGGCTGGATATCGAACGGGCAAAAGGGAGGCGATTTTATGGCTGGCCCCGAAGTTTAACCTTTCAAGAGTATTAAAATCGGATTAGCCTCTCTGGATGATATTCATTGTTCACAGTTGTAACGATATATCTCTCTTCTACCCCTCTAATGTTCACTCGGAAAGTACATACTAGATAAATTTAATGTTTCTCCTCCGTTTCATCATAGACACTCGATATTTTATCCGAAAAATTTTATTTCATCTTTCAATAATTTCATATTTTCGATCGGTTCAATACGTATTTTATCGTTTCGACGTTTCAAAGAGTAATCTTCTTTCGCGAAGATATTCGGGTCGTGGTGAGTAGACTTGTTATTCGCTGCACGTTCAATGGGACACTTAACCCTTTTATATTCAAATTACTTTGCTTGTATGGGTTGAGAATGGTTTTTCTTGTTATACGTTGACATGGTATGTAAAAGAGAATATAAACTTTATTTGTCTTTCACTCTCTGTCTCTCTCTCTTTCTTATATATTTTAATATTTCATTAGAAAAAAGTGTATTTATATCTCTACCATTTCATCAGGTTTTAATTGTGTTTTGTTAAAACCGCGGAGTGGATCGATATAGTTATGAAAATAAGAGACGGTTAATTTTGAGATTATTTTGAATAAAATTTTATATAAAAATGAAGATCTTTTATTATTTTTTGAATCTTCTACAATATTGCGGACATAAATATATCGTATGAAGTTAAAAAACTAAATTTCCTATTACTGAAAATTTTTTAATTTCAGAATAAAAATGTATCATTAATAACTTTACATTCTCAAATACTTTTTGGAATTAATTTTTGTAAAATTTACATATTTATTATTTAATTTATATTTTTTGCATATCTTATATATCTATCGTATTTACTATACATATATTTACTATGTAGCTTTATTAGTTGGAATAACAAAAAACAAGAATAAAAACAAGAAAAAAATATTTCGCATAAAAGTTGAATACTTTCAAAGAGGATATAATATAATGCAATTATTCTTCTCTTTGGAAAACACGTGGAACATATATGAAGATTAACATTGATTTTTTAAATAGAATTTTTTAATGCATAAATAGATGCAATTTTATTATTCTCTACAAAGAATTATTATATATACCACTTATAATGTAAATATTTTCTTAATTAAATAAAGTTAAAATTTTCTAAATTAATAAATGAAAAATCATTAATTTCGTTTATTTATACGTTTCATCATTTATGTCTTTTAATTATTAAGAAAATATTTAACTATTACTATAAATATTTTGTAAATCAATAAACTTTTTAAATTGCATAACAAAATTTTTTTTTATAGAAAATGACGAGATATATCACCATGTACAAAAAACGTGAGAACTCATTTAATTTAAAACAAAATTAACGTGCATAACTTCTTTATATAACTATTTCTAAAAAAGTTATAACATTATAATGGAATCATTTTAAATCAATTCAAGTTACAAAATACATGATACAAATACGAGTTCAGAATTACAATTTTTTCGTTCAATACTGCGAAATGATATCACTTATTAATCTAAGAAGTAAATACATAGAACGTAAGTATATTTAGAATTAAGAAAACTGTTGAAAAAACAAATACAAAAACTAAAAAAATAGTAGCAGCAAAAGGTAAGTAAAAGTAAGTATAAAAGGTAAGTATAAAAGGTAAGTATAAAAGGTAAGTATATAAGATAAGTACATAAAAAATAATAAAAATATATGTTTTAGAAAATATGAAAAACATCTATTGCCAAACCTCTTCATCTATCATATTATCCTATTATCTCTGAAAAGTCGAAATTTTAGCCAGAATTTTAAAATCTTTGAATTTTGCCAAAAATTGCTAGTGCCACCTCTTCAGATATCATGTTCTCCTAATCAAAAGTCGAAATTTTAGCCAGAATTTTAAAATCTTTGAATTTTGCGAAAAATTGCTAATGCCACCTCTTCAGATATCATGTTCTCCTAATGAAAAATCGAAATTTTAGCCAGAATTTTAAAATCTTTGAATTTTGCCAAAAATTGATAGTGCCACCTCTTCGCATATCATGTTCTCCTAATAAAAAGTCGAAATTTTAGCCAGAATTTTAAAATCTTTGAATTTTGCCAAAAATTGCTAGTGCCACCTCTTCAGATATCATGTTCTCCTAATAAAAAGTCGAAATTTTAGCCAGAATTTTAAAATCTTTGAATTTTGCCAAAAATTGCTAGTGCCACCTCTTCGCATATCATGTTCTCCTAATCAAAAGTCGAAATTTTAGCCAGAATTTTAAAATCTTTGAATTTTGCCAAAAATTGCTAGTGCCACCTCTTCAGATATCATGTTCTCCTAATAAAAAGTCGAAATTTTAGCCAGAATTTTAAAATCTTTGAATTTTGCCAAAAATTGCTAGTGCCACCTCTTTGCATATCATGTTCTCCTAATAAAAAGTCGAAATTTTAGCCAGAATTTTAAAATCTTTGAATTTTGCCAAAAATTGCTAGTGCCACCTCTTTGCATATCATGTTCTCCTAATAAAAAGTCGAAATTTTAGCTAGAATTTTAAAATCTTTGAATTTTGCCAAAAATTGATAGTGCCACCTCTTCGCATATCATGTTCTCCTAATAAAAAGTCGAAATTTTAGCCAGAATTTTAAAATCTTTGAATTTTGCCAAAAATTGCTAGTGCCACCTCTTCAGATATCATGTTCTCCTAATCAAAAGTCGAAATTTTAGCCAGAATTTTAAAATCTTTGAATTTTGCCAAAAATTGCTAGTGCCACCTCTTCGCATATCATGTTCTCCTAATGAAAAGTCGAAATTTTAGCCAGAATTTTAAAATCTTTGAATTTTGCCAAAAATTGATAGTGCCACCTCTTCGCATATCATGTTCTCCTAATGAAAAGTCGAAATTTTAGCCAGAATTTTAAAATCTTTGAATTTTGCCAAAAATTGCTAGTGCCACCTCTTTGCATATCATGTTCTCCTAATAAAAAGTCGAAATTTTAGCCAGAATTTTAAAATCTTTGAATTTTGCCAAAAATTGCTAGTGCCACCTCTTTGCATATCATGTTCTCCTAATAAAAAGTCGAAATTTTAGCCAGAATTTTAAAATCTTTGAATTTTGCCGAAAATTGCTAGTGCCACCTCTTCAGATATCATGTTCTCCTAATAAAAAGTCGAAATTTTAGCCAGAATTTTAAAATCTTTGAATTTTGCCAAAAATTGCTAGTGCCACCTCTTCGCATATCATGTTCTCCTAATGAAAAGTCGAAATTTTAGCCAGAATTTTAAAATCTTTGAATTTTGCCAAAAATTGATAGTGCCACCTCTTCGCATATCATGTTCTCCTAATGAAAAGTCGAAATTTTAGCCAGAATTTTAAAATCTTTGAATTTTGCCAAAAATTGCTAGTGCCACCTCTTCGGATATCATGTTCTCCTAATCAAAAGTCGAAATTTTAGCCAGAATTTTAAAATCTTTGAATTTTGCCAAAAATTGCTAGTGCCACCTCTTTGCATATCATGTTCTCCTAATAAAAAGTCGAAATTTTAGCCAGAATTTTAAAATCTTTGAATTTTGCCAAAAATTGCTAGTGCCACCTCTTCGCATATCATGTTCTCCTAATGAAAAGTCGAAATTTTAGCCAGAATTTTAAAATCTTTGAATTTTGCCAAAAATTGCTAGTGCCACCTCTTCAGATATCATGTTCTCCTAATAAAAAGTCGAAATTTTAGCCAGAATTTTAAAATCTTTGAATTTTGCCAAAAATTGCTAGTGCCACCTCTTCAGATATCATGTTCTCCTAATAAAAAGTCGAAATTTTAGCCAGAATTTTAAAATCTTTGAATTTTGCCAAAAATTGATAGTGCCACCTCTTCGCATATCATGTTCTCCTAATAAAAAGTCGAAATTTTAGCCAGAATTTTAAAATCTTTGAATTTTGCCAAAAATTTTTAGTGCCACCTCTTCAGATATCATGTTCTCCTAATAAAAAGTCGAAATTTTAGCCAGAATTTTAAAATTTTTGAATTTTGCCAAAAATTGATAGTGCCACCTCTTCAGATATCATGTTCTCCTAATCAAAAGTCGAAATTTTAGCCAGAATTTTAAAATCTTTGAATTTTGCCAAAAATTGCTAGTGCCACCTCTTCAGATATCATGTTCTCCTAATCAAAAGTCGAAATTTTAGCCAGAATTTTAAAATCTTTGAATTTTGCGAAAAATTGCTAATGCCACCTCTTCAGATATCATGTTCTCCTAATGAAAAATCGAAATTTTAGCCCAATATCTATTCTATTTCAAGTTTTCAGTAAATTTTTGCGTGCTACTTCTCTTAAAATTATATTCTCCTAATACAGTCGCAAAATTGACCAAAAATCATGGCTGGCTATCCGAAAATTTCAAGTCTTTGAATTCTAGAAAAAGTTTCACATACTTTATAATTTTTATATTTAATTTTTTTCTAATACATATATAATCGATTTTTCTAATAATATAATTTTTTCCTTAATACGATTTTGTAATAGGACGATATAATTATGAAAGAAGTAGTATGTGAAATTTTTCCAAGATTTTCATAACTCAAAATTTTGTGCCATTGGCATGTATTTTCGACTGTATTTTACGACTTTATATTAGAAAATTATAATCTAAAGGAATGTAGTAAGCAAAAATTTTATATACTTACCTTTTATACTTACCTGTTTATACTTACCTTTGTTTTGAGGAATTGATGTTCTATTCATTTTTAAACATTTCTCTTAAAACTAATATACTTACTGCATTATATCTCGCCACTATCTCAAACTTCCATTCGCGAACAAAATTAAAATGAATTATTTTTTTTGTAAAGAAAGTCAAAGTATCGAAAAATTTCTGGTGCCACCTCTTCATGTATCATATTTTCCTAATAAAAATTAAAAATAATTTTAAAGATACTGAATTTTTAGAATGTTAATCATCTTTATATATATATATATATATATATATATATATATATATATACTTATTATATACTTACTATACTTACTATATATTGTTTCAATTTTAATAATAGGAATTTTGGAATCAAAGACAAATGTTACAATTATATTTTTTATCTTTTGAAGATAATATTACAATTTTATTTTTTCTTTGCAATTGAAAAAAATATAAGAATTGTTGCAAAATTTTATTACAAAAATTATAAAATAATAAAGTGTATTGAAAATAGTAATGTATTAAGAATTACGAAGTATTTCTTAAAATATAGCCAACAATAAATCTATCATCTTCAATAACATCACGTGTATAAAAATGTTATTGAAGGAACGGTATTAAAGAAGAAATTAATAAATGCATGGTAATAAAATGCCTCGAAAATTTTACGAAAGCCCAACATGAAAGCTTTTTCTGTTGTGTAAAAGTGTTAGTTGTGTTGTTCGCTTCAATTTAATTATCGATCGATACTGCAATAAAACAGGAAATTAACTGTCACGGAAAAGGAGGGTTAGTTGTACACGGGACATAATTTATAGTCGATTGGATTGCATTTTTAGAATTTAAGCGGTTATGAATAATTATAGAAACAATTAACGCATCTGTCTTAGCGCACATTGTTTCATGAACCATTTTACCGTGTAATTTCTTTTTAATATCGGACTATTTTTGTAATAAAAAACATAGTATATTTTATCGTTTAAAATTGGAAAATGTTCGATCTAAAAAAAGAAATTGTAATCATTAAATTTTTCATCAGGAATTTTTTTTATTTTAATTTTAAAAAATTCTTATTTAATTTATCGTCACAAATGGATTCATAACGAAAATAATTCTTATTAATTTTTATTATTTTTCAGAAAAAAATATATCAAAAGAGATATTACATGTTATTGATTATGGAAACAAATATTGGAAAAATATTATTTCCATAATCAGTAACATATCTCTTTTGATATATTTATTTTGTATCGAATTAAATTATATCCGGAACGAATATATTTTACATAAATCTAAAGGAAGATCGAATAAGATAAAAAAAAATGATATAATACACATTTCAATAACTGTTATTTAATTTCGATATTTGATATTATCAAATAATGATTCATAATTAATTTTTTTAATCAACGATTGACAATTAATGATATTTTTAATGATCAGCTTATAAATATCTTTAATTAACGATAAATTTCTTTTAATATCAATCAATAATATTAATCGATAAATCCAATTAAAAATTATAATTAATAAATTTACTAATAATTTCATAAACGTTATTAACGTAAGCAACATTTACAACAATCCATGAAATAATTTGAGCATAATAAAACAGAAATACGATCTCGCGGGATGCATAATAGCATTGATTAGATAATCAAGTATTTATTACAACGATCAAAATAACGCATGATTGGTGATATGCCGGCTTCGATGCAAATGTGCATGTACTATATTTATACATAAGGAAAGATAAATAATTTTAAATTAGAAACGAACAATGATTTATTCGTGCCCACATTTCTGCGATTATCGTCATATGAATAGTATACATTAAGTGTAACACACGCGTGCACCACGTCAACGGCACGTAATGCGTGTTCATTTATACGCACGCGTTCTGAAATGAGGTATAAAGGCAAGCGTAGACAAGATACCTGTTTCCATGACTGTTAATTATGCGAGAGAATTATAGTTTCAGCCAATTTCGAATCGATTAAATCGATGTTGCATAACGGTTGACGAATAGATTCCAAAAATGATGATTCAATATTCGGAGATCAAGTTTTTCTTAAAAGTCATGAAATTGTAATCGATCTAAAAAATTTTTCAATTAAACTCATCTGCAGTAGGTTTTTTCAAATTAACTTGATTTTTTCACTCGAAAATTATTTTAATCAATTATTTCTACTAGTTATTATGAAATTGAATTAGATTGAATACTTCTTCACACATTTGACAAATTTCAAGTGAATCGAGTTGAATGAAAGTTTATTATATCTTTTTTAAACTTTATTTAAACTTGATACCGTGAGATATCCAACTTGCTAATGATCTTTGTTTTATAGCAAATTTATATGCAATCTCGAAATACAATAATGAAAGAAAATGGTTATAACCATTAGTGGATACGTTTGATCTATTTTTTTCCACGATGTCGATCGTTATTTTTATAATTGAATACTTGTCATTGGACTTTGAAATATACATTGTTCCCTGAAAACACCAGTACTCTATGATAGAACTCTATCGAAGAATAGTTCTAGTTAAATAATATGCACTTTGTCACGTATCCTGTGAAATAAAACGAATCGATATCAAATTTGAAGTACATATATGTCGATTCGGTTTTTCGAACAGTAAAATTAGAAAAAAAAATATTTTTAAATGATATCAGTGTCTCGACAGATGAATAAATTACAATTGCGCCACTCCTCGAGAATTTCAGGATTCTTTAATGTCGATCTTCGACGTACACTGAATAAATTTCGATATCAAAATGTCAATATCGAATTCGTTGAGAAAAATTGGTAATTGTTTGCAAAATTAAAAAAGAAAATAAAGAAAAGAAAGAAATTTAGCCTAAATTATTTATAACGAAATGCTAAATTTCATAAAAATATAATACTTTTAAATGTTTTTTAAATTACATTATGAAATATTTGAGCTGTCCGATATTTTCCTCCGTGCATAAAAATATTATAGATGGAATGATTATTTCAATATTTTATAACAAATTAAAAAAAATTTATAGAATGGAAAGACGAGATGATTTATAACAACAAATATGTTACGTATTGATTAAAAATAATTGAAAAGATGAATACTCATTGACGTATAGAATAATATTTAATTATTAAAATAGAATGATGAATTTATTGTACGGTGAAATCGAATTTCGATGTCATGATTTATGATCAATTTAATGGTGTACTATATCCCAGTGATAAAATTTGTGTTGCGATAAGAACGCCACCTGGTAAACTCGTCGAATTCCATTGTTCCTCGATGAATGATGGTAAAGATGATGGAATAAATCTTTTTTCCAGCATCGGGGAAAAAATAGAAAAAAGAGAAAGCGATTAACCGAAACTGCAAAAATCCGCGTTGCATTAATCTGCACGATAGCCGCTTTTATCGCGTGAAAAAAAGATTTACTTCTTTCGTCACCGTTGGACATGGCAAATGAATAAAGAGTGCAAATGTTTCTTGTGAAATTTGTCGAGTAACAAGCGGATCAATCGGTCGGCTTTAGAAATGTGAGTAAATTTCGAATTTTTTAATTTTTTAAATATTCAAAGGATCATTATTGTTGACTAATACAAATTGACTAATTCGACTTGATCATAAACGACAATTTTTTATTTATATTTATTTGAAAATCTCTCTTACCATCAATTATGTGCAATTTCTACTTTTTTTTTCTTTTTTTTTTTTTTACGTATTTATTTATAAAATCTAAAATTAAACTTTGAAATATAATCGAGGATAATATGACCATTCGATAAACGTGATTTAGCGTTAATTCGCATCACACGTCGTATTGTGAAATTATGCGAGGCAAAAAATGAAATGATAACGGCTGAGAAATCTGACATTTGAGAAATGATTACCAACGGGAAAAAAGCATAATGTTTTTTAAATCAACCATCTTATCGCGAAATTGGGAACATTCATTTACTCAGCGAATAAGATCAAGCTAATAAATATCGAGTGAACGTTACACGGAACGGTATAAATACATAATTACTGTTTTATATTATAAGCGATAAAATGAAAATGAATTTTTCTCTGATGCTTAATAACCGTTAAATAAAAAAAATTACAAATAATATGAATAAAAGATGCTGAATATAAATAATTGAGAAATAATTAAAAGAAAGTGAACCAGAGTTACGTATGTACTATGCTATGATAGTTGATCAGTTATACCAACTTAAAACGTATCGCGTAAAATTTAGTAAAATTTGTTACCAACCGCACGCTCGTAATCACACCGATATGAATATGAATATATATGAATTGATCCATTAATTACGAAATAACAATCAATAGGGAATTTATATAAGGGGAAATATTTTTTCGTATTTCATTAAGTAACGAGATATATATATATATCTATCTCTTTCCTGTTATCGACATTCTAATATTAAATTAAAAGTCTTTCTATAGAACAGAGAACGAATAATTACAATGTTGTGTTCGTATAATTGCATTTTAAAGTAAATTTCAATTTGTCACAAATGAATAAATGAACGACTCGGGTCAATTCGTTTGAAACGCGTGTTTTAAATGTAGCTTTTAAATGCATCCACAATATTCGCAATTATACGCAAACACACGTACAGTACGGAGATTAATAATGGCTACGTACCCGTGCGTCCGGCCAATAAAGTTACTCGATAACTATAATCTAACTATTCGAAATAACCGAGCATCCAAACCAAACTATTCCCGCTATTCTAGGTTTGCTGGCGTTCACGTAATTGAAGAAAGAACGTACACGGCAAATAATAACGAGTATTGCGTGTTCCCTTGCGAGGTTGGCCACCATGAAACGACGAATGTTCAAAATAATATCCGACTTTTGGAATTTAATGGTAACGGACAAATCCATAAATTGGACCTCCCATGATGTTGCAAACATGTAATTGTTCATTATTATTAAAAATTGTTTGTTAATTGCAATGTATATATATTTGTGTATATATTATTAAAATATAAAATAAAATGATATGATAATATTATTATTGTGTATGTTATTTATTTTTACCACCTTTACCTAAACTTGCCAAAAAAAAAAGAAAAATGAATTTCACTGACGATTTTAATAAAGTAAAAAAAATTTGTCAGAAATCAATTTTCTAAAATTAAAGTGTTTTCTTGGAAGGAAGGAAAATCTAATTTCTTGCTTTAATTAAATTTTCTTGCTTTCATTAAATTTTCTTGCTTTCGAATAAGGGGAGCGACATAGTTGGTATTCGAGAACTACATCGAATTATAGAATTAATCAAACGGCGTGCATTTTGCGCGTTACACGCAACAATGGAAAAAAAGTTATTTATAAACGGTCCATTAACGGATACAAACCAAACGTTGTTGATCGATCGACGTCCATTTTCTATAAATATATACGCGCATACCGTCGAAATAATAACTGGTAAAATTTTTTATCGTGTCGCTATAATATTATCGTATTTTTTTTTCTTTTTTTTTTTTTTTTTTAAATGAAAAGAAAATAAAATTTCGTACAATCAAGTTGAAGTTTCAAATCGGATAGACCGAGAATTAACAACAAAATATTAGCGATAGCATCTATGCTTTTACGCGCAATGAATAGCACAATTTGCTTGAAAGCGTATATTTTTCAATTACCCTCCTTTTCTTAATGGATTAATTCCTCTGGTTGTTTGAGCCACGCTAATCTCTGCAAGTTACACTTTTTTTTCTCTCCCCCCCTCCCCTTCCCCTCTCGTTTTATTGACGAGTTTTTTAGTTTCACACGCTTCTATACGTTCCCGAGTATTTCACTCGTGCTTCTTTTTTTGCCATCTTTTTTTGACACAGATATATTTCATTGCCGGTAACAGATGGTGTCTTTTTCCCTAGCCATGTTTCCATCTTGCTCGCACAAGCGTTGCTTTTTTTACTTCTCTCTCTCTCTCTCTCTCTCTCTCCTCTCTCTCTGTGCTCCCTTCTCTTTTTATTTTGCCCGCGGTACAACAATACATTCATATATGAATGCATACGCGTACGTCTGGCCCTTTTGTGTCTGCATGCTAATCTTTACGTGTCGTGGATGATACACGAAAATACAGTGTTGGAAAAATACAAAGGATCGCGAATGAAAAAAGAGATTGAGCACCCAAACTGTAGTATTAAAAGCAAGTGTTTAATTACTCTTATAGAATGTTTCAAAATAATATTTTTTTCGACTCGGGCGTATTTTTCGAATGGTCAATTCTTACCATTCGATGAGCGGATCGATTGATTTACCTTTCGATAATTTTCAGTTTTTGACTCGTGTCAAATATTTCAAAAATGAAATTTTTTTTTTCTTTTTTTTCTTTAAACAAAGATTATGAAATTTAATTACGCACTTCTATTCACGTGACATTAAGAAAAAGTACAATTTAAAATTTCCTCTTAAAATAAACACAATGATATTACTTTAGAATACAATACTTGACGTTTACGATGTACGTGAGTGTTTTATAATCCGTTATGCGTATGCCTGCATGCGTATACAGGATGCCTCACATTCCAATGTTATCACTACACTTTCATTAATTTAAGAAAAAGAAGGAAAAAATGTTGAACAAAAGTTAGTCACTTTTTAATTGTCTAATAAAATTTGCAGTCGCGCAAAAATCCCGTGAGAGAAAATATTTTTTCCCGACGAGGAACAATCCACGTATTAAAAATTTATTATCGATCATACGCGGCGGCAAATATTGAAATCAAAAATCAAACGCGTGGATTGGTTTGTCGAACAAATCGTGCCTGATGGGCCGGAATTTGCACCGTCATTAATCAAGCGTAACATAATTTCGCGAGTCATTAGAATTATTCGAGGCTAATTAAAAGATCTCGGTGACTCGCCCATAAACCCCACCCCCGCTCGAATTCACTTTTCGAGGGAGGGGTGGCGGACACGACACGGCCCTCCACGATTTTAATGACCTCTATTCCTCTCCTCCCCCGTCGTATCTCTCGTCGTATTCTCTAAAATCGGGCGATGCAATATGAACGAAAAAATTTGACAAGTCGTGACAAATTGAAGGGGCCTCGAATCCTGTTGCGGGTAGGCACGAATATTGGCGCCAACTTCCCGGCCGAAAGTTTGCCGGCTCCACGGTCCGTTGTAGCACGGTCGTAGAGGGCGCTGCCACCGGGAAATAATTGACCACGGTGATTGGTCAATGTGGAACGATCCGAATTTCACACAACGGGGGCGTGATGAATATAAGCATGTATTGTCGCGGTGAAGTGAAATTAAGCCGGTTTAGCGGTGTCAGTTTGACAAAAATACAGACACGACAAAAGGGTGGACATATGTATGCACGTGTTATTATTACCAGATTTGTTGTTATTTTTTAAATGATCGAATAAAATATGTGAAATATATTGTGCAATGTATATATATATTTATATCGGTTGAGACGAAAAAATCGGGAGGAATTAAAGGGTTGGTTTGAAAACGTGGGATATACACGATCCAGTGTGCTTGGTTGGTTACACCTAAATTAATTACCCATTGGGAACCAATTCAACGTCAAATTCACTCCTCTTTATTTCCCCTTTATCCGCAATTCTAGCATTAGCTTTTATTATTATTTTGCTTTATGTGTTTCAGGTAAGAGCCGTTTATTTCCATTTACCGTTCGCTGTTTCATCTCGCAAATGGGTAAGGTTACTTTATCGTGTTTAAATAGAAAATCGTAAAGCAGATAATTTTAACGCTTGTAAAATCTTTAATTACTTTTGCACGTGCTTTGAGCTTAATAGCATTAACTTTGGATTAAAAGTTGTATCAAACGTTTCAAGCGCGTAAAAACACGTTAAAATATAAGAGTGATAAATAATTGAAAATTATTTTTCCAACCCGGGGAAAAGAATTATCGTAACATTTTCTCTAAACTAATTCAACATCTTAAAAATTTCCCCAAACAAACTTTCCAATTCTCTTATTTACGTTACTCGCGACGATATAACACGTACAATTACACCAATTAAAAGCACGAAATACGTATATAATAGCCGTTATATCCTCCAACACCCGATTCATCCGTCCGCGTTGCGTTACACAATTATAAGTTATTTTTGATTCCCCATAAACCAACTCTATTCACCCGTTGTAAATCTTTGTGCGTGTAAACAACTATCTACAGGCGGCACATCAACGAAATTAGTTTTAACGATTCGTTAGAAGCCCGAGGCCCCCGTATACGTGCACCTTATTGATTGGTTATCGGAATAATGGCCGGCCGGTGTGGGTAATTCGCGTAGCCAGTGTTGGTAATTCGTGGTTGTTGCGTTGGTAATTCGGTGGTATCAACGTATCGGTGCTCCCAGCGACAAGCCGCGCGAGAGAACATGCTCGTGAAAACGTCGTTAATGCCGCATAAATTCCTCGGGACGTTTTTATAACGTCGAAAATCTCAAGCTCGAGGAGCTTCCTGATTTTTCCCCCGCCCCTTCCGCGGGCAAACAAAGATGGGTAAAAAATAACAGCGACAGTAACAAGGACGACAATGTTGTGGGAATGTCGCGAAATAAATTTGTAAATTTTCTCATTTTTACGGCCGGTGTAAATTGAAACGATAGTTTTAAATTTCCGATACTGTTTTCAGACGTATCTCGATCGTGGCACAAATTGAAAAATAATTTATACCAATTATACTCACTGCTTATTTTACGTTAAATTATAGCTTTTCTTTTTTACTTTATATATTTGTAATTGTAAATAATAAACAAAATAAATATTTTGTAATAATAATAATAATCATTTTGATGATATAACGTACGCAGGATCGACAAATATAATAATACGCAATTTACGAATTCCTCGATAAAATCTTGAAAACAGTTGTCAATTATCATTCATCGATCGAGTGAGCGATACATTTAATTGATGGTAAAAGATCTCGTAAATAGAAAGAAACGGGATAATGGAGTTCATAAAGTCGATTTTTTCGTGGGCCTGTACGTGACACATGCACGGGTGTGTAGCATCGATCGTGGATACACACGTGTGGAGAAGTACACGTGCAGGGCCACTAAAATACAAATTTGTTCGCACAGCCGATAAAACAAATAATAATTCGACTCGTGATGCGATATTTCACACCCCGGAAGTGAATAATTATTCTCTTCATATGAATAATTACCATTCACTTACAGGACAGTTAAATCGTATTTCGACTTATAATTTCATCTCTGCCCTTTATTCTCGATTGCGTTCTAACGTTATTTAACAATAATTGTACATATAAGCACGATTATTTTTAAATTATTATCGTCAAATCGTATGGTCAGTTTCATTTTCTCTATTTGTTTGTTGCGTGAATTATACGTTCCTATTTTCGAGCGCAAATGTATGATTACGCGTAATGCAATTTCAAGGTCGCATAATTAAACCCATAAAAATTCGCTTCGTGACGCAAAAGTACCACTGTGAAGGAACAATATGCGAAAAAAGAATCACGAAGAAATATTATTTGACGTCGAATATTAGAAATAATATATATTCATTTATGCAACGAAATATTCTGGTGGTAATTCTAGCTCGGTAATACTACGCTGCCAAAGCTGAGATTTTGATCCGCGTTTCTATGATATGAATTTTAGTTTTTAGATAGATTTAAATATGCTATAGAAGAGAGAATATGTCAAAAAATGTATTTTTTGAATATTATATTTCTTATTTTTATGTAATATTTACATTCATGTTTAAAATTCAATAAATATAGATAGCATTATAATTCTCACGGTGCAAGTAGCAATTTTATTTCAAGAGTATGAACACTCGACGAGGGACTATATCTTTCTTGCTTCCACTCCTTGTGTCTATTCACTGTCTTCGTCAGTAGGTTCGAAACTAAACTCAAGACGCTGACTGGTGAAGCTAGGTCGTTGTAATTTAGATAAAACGGTTCTATAGCGAAGTAACTTGAGTTATATTGCACCTACAACATATGGTATAAATATTAATAAATTAATAAACAATAATTCATAAATAAATATTAGACGTAACAGAATTTCTTTTAATACAATTTATATGTTTATTATTTTTTTCTAAATATGAATCAAAAAAATCAATCTTTATTTGATTAAAGATCGATTGATTAAAGTAACCGGAAGATGTGAAAATTATAAGTTTAAGAAAAATAAATTTTAAATACAATAAATAAATTGTATTGTATTGGTGAAAATTTGAATCAATATGCAAATTATAGGTTTAATGAGAAGAAAATATAAAAGATAGGAAGATCCTTTAATGACAGCTCGAAATCTGGTCGCTCAATGTCCATGAGAGCGACGATAACATTGTCGATATTCCCAATGCTCACAGTAAACTCGATAAACAGGTTTGCGCACGACGATGCAGATCGTTAAGGCACTATTGAAATCTATATCTCATTGTTACTCACCATATACATATCCTTCCTCTGATCTACGTGATCTGAATTCGATCTTGGATGTTATTCAATGAGGTATGTCAACGACGTGCCATAGCACGGAAATTTTTCCTGGAATTATCTTATCTTAAATGAATCGAAATATCCTTCGTTCTTCGATTAAATTACTTACTGTATAAGCAATATTATTTTCTAATCTCTCGATGCGATCTGCATTTGTCTTCAGTTAGAAAATTTTAAATATAATGAGATCGATCCTTAAACGGTCGTCGTAGAAAATGGCTGCCATTATCGTATAATTTATGTTCAATTTTATTTGAAATATTTTACAACACGGTGGATAAATTTTTCATTTTATATACTGGAACTATCGTCGCTTAGTATCTAACTCAATATATTATATATGTAAATGATAATTAACCTTTTATGGAACAAAATTATTAAGGCGATTAAAGATTGAATATTCAAAAAATATTAAACGCGATGGAAAATAGTAAAATAAATTTTAAATTATACGAGAGAATAATTCGTACGTGATTATCGTATTTATACTTGGATTAAAAAACAATAACACGTGTGCGCAATCAATATTATATCCTTCAAAAGATTAAAATAATATAATGAAAATATATCGATGTATAATTACATAATATTGATACAATTGTAATTTTATTTGAATAAAAGTTGACGTTGATTTAAATATTCATATGGATGTATTTAATAATAATTGCAGAAATAAAAAAAAATCTCTGAAAAATTTTCTATCTATTTCGACGATATATCGGGGATTCTAACATTCTAATATCAAAGTTGAAACATTTCGTTGAGTCAAAAGAGATGAGAAATAGAAAACTAAGATTAACTTAAATTTTTGGCTAATTTCTTGACAGGTTGATAAAGTTTCAGAAGTTTGCTATTAGTGTGGAAAATGCAAATAGAGCGCAGCTTGATTCGCGTTTACGATAATTATTTTGCGTTGTATGCATAATAATGACGGTGCGTGCATGCGTACGCTCGAAAAGTTGCCTGAGTGGAACGTACACCAAGTGACATGCTACAACCAAATGCATGATTCATGTGCCAATTATCGTTCACACAGTTAAACGAGTTTAGTACCTCATACACGCGCACCCGCGCTCAATTGCTCCGGATCCCTGTTGCTCTCTCGTTCTTTCATCGTTCATCTTCGTTTTGTCTTCCCTTACTTCTGTTTTCCAACTTCCAATTTCTCCTCTTTGTCAGGATTCGCGTCAATTTCTTTCTCTCTCTTCTTTTTTTCTTTACCGTTTTGATCTCTTTTTAACTCTTTTACTTTTCACGGCATCACTTGCCTTCTCTCTTGTTCCATCATTCGCTCCATCTGTTCCTTTATCCTCTTTTACCTGTTATTTTCTTATCTACTCTTCTCTATTTGCCCACACTGGCTTTCCTCTATTTGTCCTTCTCTGCTCTCTCTCTCTCTCTCTCTCTCTCTCTCTCTCTCTCTCTCTCTATTCTCTTCCGTTAGCCCTTTATTCGTTCGGCGTCTTCTTTTTAATCCCCTTCTCGTTCTATTATCTGTCTCTCTTGCACTTAATGTTTGGCCATGTCCCTCCATTTGTCTATCCGTTTCGCTTACTCTTTAACTCACCGACTCGCGCTATCCCTATCTAGTGCTTACTTTCCGTCCTATTCCATCTAACATAAATGGTATAGCGCGGTCTCTCGCTCGACTAGGATAGCATATGTGTGCAATACACTCGTAACAACAGAACACAAACACTATGATAGCGTATACTCGGTGAACGAGTTGCACAAAAAAAACTGTGTAAACGGCGTTGCGTGCGCAGGAATATTGGAATCTTTTGCTGTCGATGGTATCTCCTTTAAGGTGGCAGCCGCGATGGGGGAAGAGGGTGAATTCGCCAGAGAAAATTACATTGGGATTTCTGTTGATACTCTTGAATTACAGAGGTATGGATTTTATAGGGAGGATAAACTATTATAGAGGATAGCTGGTTTACTGTTTATACAGTAATTGATTCCAGCGATCGTGACTCGTCTTTGTTCATTGTTGCTCACTCTCTATCTTGCGCAAGCGCCAATTTTGTTAATTTCATTTTATCGTCAACATTTAGCTACATGTGTATGTTGAAAATCAATTTTTACGAAATTATGATTGACGTTAAAAATAGTGGTAGCATTTTTATAATTATTAAAAGGAAGATGATGAAAGTATTATTAAATTGAATAATAACTTCGTTTGTTGCGTTTCTTGAAAGTATATTAAATGATGTTATATTACTTTTATATAAAATCCATTTAATTATCAAGGATATTTAAATATTATTTTTTTTAGAAAAAATATTTATTCGTTGATGCTAAAACATTTTTATCACATTCTTTAAAGAGTATACATCACCAAAAATGGACAGACTTATTACTCGATCTACCATTTTGAAGACATTGGAAACGATGTAATTTGAATATCGAAGATCGAAGACGCGACGTTCGATAAATTACGGATGTCCGTGGAACAAGCCGGATTGACAATTTATCGATTTATCGCGCAATAACTTACATGATTCTCATGTTGAAGAAAGAATTATTAAATTATTTATTCAGAGAATATAGATTTTCTTATATAGTAAATTAAAATTAATAAACTTTTAAGAAATGTTTTTTTAAACATATTTTAAAACAAATCATTATGTTAGGTTATTTTTTGCTTCTTTATTCTTATACAATCGATTAATTATCTGCTATCTAATCCTCTGGAAACTTTTGATTTATAGCTGAAATCTATGCGATCGATCGTTCATTTGCTTTCATAAATTATTCACTTCGTTACATGTTCGACGAATGTAATGCATAATTATATATGATATTTAAAAATGTTTTTAAATTTTTTCAATATCTAAATAAAAATATATTCGAATAAAGTTAATTATTATTTTAATATAATATATATGTTTTTTCAAATATTTTTATCGTAATTAAAAAATATTATAAAAATGTAGATTTACCATGATGCAACTTGGAAATATAAAATTAATTATTTATGTATATATATATATATCTATGTCGTGCATATTAGATCAGTTGTGTCATTGAAAAATACAATTCAATAGCAATACAGTCCAATTCAATTGCTTTCATTTCTGTTTATCTCTTTTATATTTAATACTCTGTCGATAACCAATATATCTGACTTACTTTTATACCGACTGTAGATGCAAACTGTAATTTTAGTCGTTGGAAATATAATAACAATAACTAGAAAAATCAATTCTCTGTCTCATACGTTGGTGTATTTAATCCTTTTATTCAAAATATTATTCATATAAATGCAAATAATCGAAAATTAATTTTTCGATTTTGATTTCATTCTTTGCCATTTTATATTCAATAAAATTTATCTATATATTAAAGTTAATTATTGATTTTAATTTGTAATTTCTTTTATTTTTGTGTCGAGAAAAGAAAATGTATTTTCATCGATTGAGAACTGCTGAAACATCTATATAATACAAAATATACATATACATAAGTCGTAAATTTACAAGGAAGCCACACGATCTTAACGGTCTTAAGCTTCTAATTAAAAGCCACGTTACTTGGCTTTAATTTGGCATACTTCCATTTATGGTTTCCTATAAAAATTAACCAAAAATACAATCCATTTATTCCGAAGGCAAGTGTTATTTAATTCAAATGATATTTAAATATCATCGAATGTTGATAATGCATTTTATTTATTGTTGATTTGATTTTAACAAAAAATTCGATTTTATAATTCACAAATTATATTTTTCATCAGATCCTAATTATTAACAAGTTCGAGCTGTTGATTAATTCAAAAATAACTCGAGATATGCGCATTAATTATTGAAATTCCTGCGCTATATGTATTAGTTGGAATAACATTGTGAGTGACATTAAATGCCAGGCAGATCAATATCTGTATTACAGTCTCTACAGAGCGGGTCGTAAAATAAATCTCTGGCTGAAATGTTATTATTACTCACTCGAAGATAGAAATTACACAGTTAATACTAGTAATCCTTGTGCTAACTTTAATCCACCAGCATGTTAATTATAAATAATCATCCTAAATTGAAATACGTTATTAAATCATGAAACACAAATTGTATAGCGTTGTATTCTGAATTTATAATTTATATAATATAATTTATATAATATAAAACTCCATCGATTTGCATTTAGTCACTGTTATTATTTTTACGATACAGTTATCGTTTGTTTTATTTCTGTAAATATATATATATATATATATTGATAAATAATTCAATAAAAATTTCATTGCTACGCCAATGCAGACATTCGAATCAGGACGGCTTTATTTACGAAGGTAACAGCATTACGATATTTTTCAATTCGAATAATATACGAAGTGATTCAGCCTTTGCATGACTAAATTGCTTGAAAACTCGCAACAGAAAGAGAAAACGAGTATCCAACGGTATATACCTATACATATATACTATATAATATATTCTTGTTTCTCCCACAATTGGTCTATCGTTGGCGAGAATGAGAGAGAGGAACGATGGGACGACGACGTGGGGCATCTGTTTTGTATGTGCAGCGTGAATTTGAACACGTGTTTCATTTAAATATTTGTACCTGAAACTCGAACGTTGCCAATTTACACAAAATGTTCTCCACGACAATCACGGTTAAAAATTTCATTTCGTTCAGTTGCTACGTACATAGGAAATGAGATTTTTTTTTTTTAAAGATTTTGTTCTTTTCAAATTTTCAAATATGATTCGTTCATTTTCTCTCTCTTTTTTTTTTATTGTATTAAACGACGTTGTAATAGATATTTAGCGTTTAAAACAATTCTCAAGTCATCTAAAACAGGCCAATATGTTGTATTTGAATTAAAATTTGATATTCGTGAAAATGAGCTAAGAATTGAATGCAAAATTTAATTAAAATTCATAAAAATTCAGCAAGAGAATAGTAGTTGAATCGTAGTCTATTTAATTAAAGTTTTAATTGAGTATGTTAAAAATATCTGACTATTGGGTAATAAAATTTCGAATATAATTTTTACGTTTTGGGAGATCTTTACGCGAGATGAAATAAAAAATAAAATAAAAAAAAAAAAATAAATAAAAATACAAAAAAATTACGCGATGGTAATGGAAAGATTTTAATTTCAAAAATTAATTAGAGAATATTATTTATAATACGTACTTGTGAACGATTTTTTCCGAAACACGGGCTAATGGAAAATTTGTGTATTCAACGCAATATTCTTCATTTAATGTAGTGGTGCATCCGTAATACACTGTAACTTCATTATACAACTCTCTGTTCTCAATTATGCAGCTTTATTATAAATTTACAGATGCTCAGTACATGGACTTGAATTTTAATTGTACATTAAAATCCATTTCCCAGTATCAAAAATAAAATTGTTTCGCCACTAATTGAACTTAATTATATGCGCCGTCATTGTTTATTCAGTTAAATATGGCTTGATTAGAGTATTAAACAGCACTGGTCTTCATTAAACTAGAGACATATTGATTAAAACGCGACGTAGATAAAAACAATCGTGCAATCATACGGAACGGAATAATCTAACCTTTATGTTTAATCAAGTTTAAATTTATAGCGAATCATTGCAATCAATTCATGGATGTTATTTATCTGAAAAGATAACGAAAAAAAAAAAAAATAAATAAATAAAAGAAAAAAAAGAGAAAAATTATTGTGCCATCAATTGTTAAAAGTTTTAAAAACGTACCTAATACCTTGTAACAATCGATTAACCATCTTTCTCTGGAAATGAAACATTGTTACAGATCGTGGCATTTATTTTCAATAAAATTAATTCTACGATGCCTCCCAATATTATTCTGTGACTGATAGATAAGAGTGAATTGGAGTCGCGCCAGCTGCTGAGTTCTGTATTCGTTTCATCGAATAAAATGGGAATGAATGAGTGATGAATTTAAAAAGCGATCAGCCGGTATGAAAAGTGAGAAACTGATAGAAAGAGGGAAATGATTGTGCTTCCACCATTGCTTGCGTATTTGAAACAATTTGCTTGTCATTTCCACGCAGATCAAAGCATGGAAAAACTTATTAATTACTTTTTAGAGAGGAGGAGGAAAAATTATTGAATGTACTTTTTTAATATCGATTCCAAGTTTATACGTTAATTTTATTTTTTATTTTATTTTTCGACATTTAATTTAATAATTTTACGCTTTCTTTTCAATTGCATATGAAAAAGGTTCACTATTTCAATGCGCGCTTTTTAGCTGCTCCTCTTTGAGAAATAGGCCAAGCAAATAACTTTGCATAAAATCGATGAGTAGCGAAACAACCTAACTCCACTTTAGAAGGAAAAATTTCGCGTACCGTTCGTTGCAATTTACAATGGGAAAGAGGTCGTACTTTTAAATAATGGTAGATATTCCTTCCTTTTTGCATATAAAGCGGTGGGCCAGCAATATCGAACGTTGTGAAAATAAACTTTCATTCGAATAATACTTGGACGGTGATTCTTACGGGACGCAGTATATTATTCCATAAATTCAGTATCTGAAACTAATTCACTCTCCGAACAATTTATTCTCCCAATTCGTAATTTGCAGTAAAGTTGGGTTTTATTATTACTTGATTCGCTCTCGTTACTCTTATTATTATAACGGGTCTCGTAAAAAAGTTCGTAAAACGCGATACGAGCTTTCTAGAAATAAGTAATATCACAGAGAACAGTCTGCAAAAAGTGCAATGTACATCGAAAAAATATATAAAAGCGATAATAAACTTGAATCGTGATAAGATAAATTAAAAGTTGTTGAATATGATATCTGTAATACCGTGCAACATTGTTATGTTATGTTAAACCCTAATAGAAATAATCGTATACACGTTATGGATTCGGTACTTTATCAAGTTACACATGACCAACTTCAAGTATCTGGCCAACTCGATCAGACGTTACAAATTCTCTCCCTTCCAACTCGTTATTTTTGTCAATTTATTGTCTCCGTCAGTATGACAACTGCCCCTAAATAATAACTGCCTCGGCTTTTTCGTGTTCGCTGCCCCTCTCATTCGTGCATACTTAGGACTATAAGCATGCAAGCGAGAGAGCACTATCGAGGGGAAGCCAAGAGAAGGACGGATAGATGCGAAAGAGAGGCGGAGCGATAGGTAGATGCGATGGTGCGAGCGAGAGATGGAAAGGAAGAGAGAACGAGATAGAGGACGGTCGAGCGCGCGTATCCGGTCGTTGCCACGTCTAGAGCTCGTTCACTTGTTTTGTCTCTCCCCACTCGCTATACCCACGTGTTAGGATGCATTCACACGGAAAGCCACTAGTCGTAAAACCTGCTTTTCAGTTCTGTTCGCATTTGTCATGGGGTTAATTGATGTTAAGCGTTACGTGCGCGCAGACCTGTGCGTTTCGCAAAATTCACAACGGAACATCGATATTATCGGCGAATCGGAATTGATCGTTCATCAAATTTTGAAATTTTTCGGTGGATATTTTCGAAATATATTTTTTAGTGACGAAACGGCAATCATATTTGTGTGATATATTTGTAACCATTTTGTTTCTATTATATTTTATCGTATTTCGTTGCGTTTATATTATATGCGCATATTGCAAATTAATAATTAATAATTGATCATTAATTATATTATTATTTCATCGCGTATCCATTCGTGCAATCTTATTCAAATAATTGTCACGCCCAATTCACGAGTTTGTTGGAAATTGAATCTACAAAAAAAAAAAAAATATGAATTAATTAAGATAAAGAAAATTTTTATAATCATTCCACTTTATACGATTTTTATTCGTTTTATTTAATATAAAAAATTGTTTTAAAATAATAACGTTCGCATTCAAAGAAAGATATTATCATGGATGTAAGAATTAAGAAAAGAAATGGAAATTATTCCACTGAATATCACGTTGGCGTTTAATATTTTACTCGTCGGTAAGTGGCGAGAATATGCTGTACTCTGCCCGTCATATACTTCCTTTACCAGAGGAGAAACTGAAAATATACATTTCACACGACCTGTGCCTCTTAAAATCAAGATCGTTTCAAATAGGAAGAAAAAGATTTGTCGCCGAACGTGACTAGAATATCCTGCTGTTTGTTCGAACGAAAAATTCTTGTCCCATCAATTTCTAGATGCATGCTTATGTATAGCAAAATGGCCGCTTAGGTTTATGAGATAATGAAACAGATATTAAATGTATGAAAAAAGGCAATATTACACGATGCGGATATGCAATGGAATTCCATTAAAATTTCTTCTCCTTTTTTTTCTTTTTAAATTATTCATTATCAAAATTGGTTTTACATTCTTTCAAAATATATATATTCTCTACTCGTAATTATTTTTTTTTTTTTACTATTTTTATGATATATATATATATATACACATATACATATGTATACAATGGGTATTGATTTAGCTTCCATATACTGTATGTTCGAGAAAAGCTTTTTATACGAAGCGTTAAAATTTTATCTGTGATATTATATATAGTTATTAAAGCAGATTATTAAGATTACGTTAATAAGTTATAATGAAATGATTAAAATATAGAATTTATAATTAACAAAAATATAATTAATCAATTATAAATAATATTTGTGATTTGATAATTTTAATTCCTTAGTTTTAATTTTTAATAAAATTCACTTACTTGTATGTTAGAACTAATTAATATTAATTATTTATTACTGTTCATTATCTTTTAATGAAATGAAATTATACGATAAAACGGAACATACTGTAATTTCTTTTTATAGCATCGTTGAACCATAGATAGTTACATTGCATTTCATAACCTGTAATTATTTCGAAATCGATTTATTTTTGTGAAAAGAAATAACCAGTGGTTTTCATTAAGTTAGAGATTTAATTGTCGTTTTGGTGGTTTGTGATAAACATACAAAACGGTTTAACGTAAAATAACTTGACGAGTCTAATACCGTTGTAAGGCTTAATTTCCGTTTTCAGGATGCCTCGTGTAACGTTGCCTTACGAGTAATTTCACTATTTTCCCTGTGACCCGAGGTTTCCACTTAAATACCTTAGTTTAACGAAACGGTTTAACTATTGTCCGCCGCTCATAGAACGAACGCATTCCGGTCAAGAAATGAATTCACGAAATATGTATTATTAGAGCACATTGTTGTACTTCTATACCGTTTGAATAGATATTAAATTTTCATAAATGAAAATGTAAGTAAGCTTACATAGCATATCGAATATTGAATTCAATTGTAATATTTAAATTTAACGATTGCTATAAATACAAGATAAATTCTATAATTTTTAAAATATAAAAAAAATTGAAAGGAAAAAAATAGAAAATGTACTCACATTTAAATAAATATATTTAAGATTTGTAGTAAGATTTTATACCATTTACGTATTTAGACAAGTTGTATATATTATAACTGTGTAAATATTTCAACTTCTTCTTTCTTCTATTAAACTCTCTGCCTTCCCTCTATTTTTTTTTCTTGCATGTTCTTTTTTACTCTTGTTTCTCACCCTCTTTTTTTACTCACCTCTTGCTTCTCTTCATCCTCCTTCTACTCTTTTCATTCTGTTTTTCTATTTTGCTTCATCCTTCCCTTTTCTTCTCTTCCACCTTTGCTTTTCCCATCTCTTCGTCGCAGTCCCCAGACAATATTTTACCGGCTTCCGCGTTGCTATAGTAACCACTCGCGACTTCCAAGTTCTCGAAAGCCCGTGTGCTTCTCTTTTCATCTACAAACCTATGTATATCCCTTCGCGATTTCTTTTGACCATTATGCAACGATTTGTCCGCTTTCTCCGTTCCTCCTATCTTCGTTCGCTAATTTTGCGGCAAAATTTTTATAACGAAAGCACAAAATTATTGAAATTTTTTTATTTATTTTCTTTTTTCCTTTCTTTTCTCTTATTCGCTTATTCATTTTCTCTTCTTCTTTTTTTTTTTTTTCTAATAAAATATATACATTCGGTCGAGTAACAGAATCGTGATTTTCGTTCTAGATTTCCCCACTAGGAAAAATCAACGATAGATATATGATATATTGAGATATGAATTCTTATATCGTATCTTAAGATATCGGAAATTGAAAGATTTTCTGAAATATGTTTGAAAACGTTGAAGAATCGAAATCGTGACTGGCGTATGTCAGGACATTTTAGTGGCGCTAGTGTTGCAAAAAAAAAGAGGGGGAAAAAAAAAAAAAATATGAGATCAAAATATTATATTCTCCTTTTTTAGCCGAAAGGGAAAAGTCTGTGTCTTGCTTCTTTTTTATTACTTCCTCGAGGTGAATCGGGAATGATGTTTGAATTGAAATATTGTTCTCCAGAAGTTATTCAATACCGTGCAGCCGTCTGTCGGTTTATTCGTGGAATAACTTGTTTGAAAGTCATCGGAAATCAATAAAATTAAAATTCGTACGTTAATGAAATAAATTTTAATTTAGAAGAGAGTAAATTTAAATATCGCGAGTTTTGAATTATTAATTCGATATGTGAAACGTATTTTCCTGAAAGCATTCATTAATTTTAATGTGAAAAATTCTTTGATTTTTAATATCGTTAATTTGATTTCATTACGCATGAAATAACTCGGGTATGCAAAGATTTCGTATTTTCACGAATTTAATACGTCGAGAGACGTATTTGTGGAAAATAGAACGTAAAATAAACTTTAAAGCTGAAAATGTAATCAATGTAAATTACTATCGTTGCTGTATGCCATTTAATTTAGCCAGATTTATTTTCACTTTAACGTCGAGCTTCATGCTTTTTAAATCGCTAACTGATTCATCCTATTTCAAGAGACACGAAATAATCTCATAAATACACACAAATCGCAGAATGCTGAATTCGATGATACCTCAGAGAGGGGCGGGAAAAAGAAAGCAATTTTTAAAATATAAAAAAATTGCGTTCGTAAAGAGAGAATCGTACACTTTTCTATCAAAAATACAAAGCTCCTCTTCTTTTTTTTTTCTTTTCTTTTCGAAATAATTTTTAATTAATGTCGCGACGTTTGAATTTTTTAATTATCTGACTTCATTGAGGAAATCTTTTAATCACGTAATTAAATATACTTTATCGGATTAATAATTACATTTTCAGACGTTCGTTTTCGTTGCTGTGCGAACATAAGCGCTCGAGAAAGAGGATTAATTATCTTAATTAAAATTGCGACAGGGCGGCATTTAATAACCGTTACAGTAAATGTTAATGAATTATCTTAGATGGAACGAATAAAATTAACAAAAGCGTGAATATCTATAATAGGACGACCATCTTCTATTATTGTTCACAGTTTCAGTTTAATTAGATCGAGTAGTAACTCGTTAATGAAGAAATATATCGAAATTAAAATTAGATATGTACGTGTTTACGCATACAGAGGAGGAGGGGATTGTTACAAAATGTGCACTTGTGATTGCGTGTTCGGTGAAATTACTGTGACGGTTATCACGGTGAAAATTTTATAAATTTTATATCGCCCCAAAGCACGTGCCCCATTGCACTTCCTCACAGCCGTGGTTTAATATAAAACTCTTTACGTTAAATATAGTATCGAGTCTAACTTCGCGTGGTCGTTTAAAATGCTGTTACGTAGAAATTTTATTTATAAATTTCTCGAAACGTTTCCCCCACTCCTCGGATAAACGTTTGCAAGTCTCGAACAGATTGAAAATGAACGGATTGATTTATATAATTTATGAATCGAAGAGAAGAAAAATTGCTCGATATCGAATGTCGATAATAATAATAATTTCAAATTAATAATTAATCGTTACTTTATAATGATTGAAATAATTTATTTTTATATTTTGTAGAAAAAGTTCAACGAAAATTTAACAAAAGCTTGTTCGAAGCTATTTCACGTATCGAATTTTTCTCTTTTCTTTTCTGTTTTCTCGTTTATTATGTATAAATATTATTTTTTAAAATAAAAATAAAAAATATCTCCTCTATAAATCTTTTTATTCCATATATATATATGAGATTTTTTCTTTTTTTTTTTTTAAATATTTAATTTCATTCCTTTATTCCGTATTACAGATTGAAACGTAAAAGGACACAGATTAGTCTCGCAGAATGTGATGACCTCTTCTTTTCCCCTTGAGCACGAACGTGCGTGTGACCGCCAACTCCGTTTTACCCTTGATAAATCGGGCCGCGCATGTTTATGCAATAACTGTGCGAGTTCTATTTAGATATACGAAGTAGTATTCTTTAACTTTGTACGCATGAATACACGAAATATTACACGAAAAAATTTTAACGAGCATTAAAAAAAAAAAAAAAAAAAATATGGAAAAAATGTATCAATTGGATATTCGAAGTTTCGTTTTCCATATTCGTTTAATTAATCATTCTCTTAAAAGTTTTATCTTTTATATAATTTGCAAAAATAATTTAAATATTCTTTTTGAATACAACGTTTAAATTTATTTCAAAACGATTCCATTTCGATAGAATTATATTATATTGATATTAAAATCAACGGCTTAAAATTGCATAGATTTTTATCGATTATTGCGAATAAAAGTGACTACGATCGATCTTTGATGTTTTATTTTATTTTTTATTATTGTAGAAAATATATTAAAGGGAGAGGGGAAAAAAAAACAAATTGGAATATTTCGGAAAATATTTTTTACAATTATTACGATATATATATATATATATATTACGGAAAATGTTTGAAAATTTTTGAAACGTTTTAAATATTTGAACGCGACGAATTCAAATCTGCTATTCTGATTTCCCGATAGTGTGTTCCAAGTTGAAATCAATGTTTTCCGTGAATTTTTGTCGCGAAATAAAAAAGGAAAAAAAAAAAAAAAAAGAAAAAAAGATTGCGATTTTCAAAATCAATCAAAGCGAATTGAAAAAGAAAATGGAAATAGAAATAAAAAAAGAAAAAAAGAAAAAAGGATATTAAATCTTCCGTTTTTCTCCCGTGTATATTTGAATTGACTATGACCCGTATAATTCAATTGAAAAAACGATAGAAAATCCCCATGAATCATAGGTGTGGCAGTTACGTCGACGAATAGCGCGCAATTCCCATAATTTTGTCGAATAGTTGAATCGAAGAACATAATAACGGGCAATTGAAATCGAGCGGGTATGGGGGAAAAGAGAAACAGCGTTTCGCATCGATCGATCGAAGCGTTGAGAGGTGGTTAAAATACGTTTGTTCATTGGGCTATTCCGCCTGTCCTCCTCCCTCCCCCTCCTCCTCCATTCAACCGACGGCGAGTGCATTTCGGTATCTTATAGAACAGCGAACAGACGCATTCGGCGAAACCGCAGTGCCCTCTGGCCTTGTTCAACGTTACTTTATACAGCTTGAATCAAATTAAATCAGAGTGTGCTGCCTCGTAACGAGGGACGTTCTGCTAATCCTCTCTCAATCAGATTTGCTATTGTGCGACGAACGGAAAGAACTTTCTCTCTTTTCTTTCTTCATCCATCCTTTTTTCCTTTTTCCCCTTCTTTTCTTGTTCGTCGGTGTCGGGCTAGTAATAAATTTGATTTTCCACAGGGTGATTACCGGTCGATTAATGGCGGCGACGTCTTACTTTTTCGTTCGTGTCAATTTTTTTTCCCCCCCTTCACCTTTCTTTCACCTTTGATTGTTTTTCTTTTTTTTTTCTTTTTCTCCAAACTTTTCCCTCTCTACCCTCTCTCTTTTATTATTGTTGTCGATTAATTAATTCTTCTAAACGACGGAAAGGAAAGCTCGGAAAGCTTTTTCGCTTCAATTTATTTTCGAAAATGAAATATGAATATATATATATATGTATAAAATTTATTATTCAACACGCGAGCGGTATTGATTTTAATATAGGTCTAATAAAATTACGATATAATAACAGATATGGGAGTAATGCACCTGATTCCATACCTGGGTCTGAATTAGAATTGAACAGTTTCGAGTGTATTATGCAAATTGTAATTAACTGATATTTGCTTGTAGTTTGTGGACATTGCGCGGTGTATGCGTCAGGGAACATTTATTACTGCAATTTATGAAATCAAAATTGGACCGTAATCGAATTCAAATATTTAAGTTTTCACTGTTTTTTTTTAAATAAAATTAAAAACATCCTCCTATAAAAACGTCGCTAATTATAATTCAATATTCCGAGAAACGCATGAATCAACGAAGATTATTATCATAATTTTGCGAAAGACCAACCTTACATTTCATTTCAATAAACCGGTTGCAAGAACTTCTTTTCAACCGGTGATTTTATTACGAAAATAAAAATGGAAGGAAATAAATGTTGAAAAAAGTGTCATCGCGATAGAAAAAACATAGTTTCTCTTCAGAATGGAAAAATGAGGAGAGGAAAGAGAGAGAGAGAGGGAAAAAAATAGAAGTTTACAGAAGTATAGTATCCGTGACTCAAAAGCGCTACTCGGAGCGTCAATAAACTTGTATAGGGACGCTCGTAAAATTTTTTTCTGGAAAACGAAGCAACATTCAAGTATGAAAGCCCTTTTGAACTCGTCTTAAGTTTGCCCGTATTTACGAGATTTCAGCTTAGACGTCACGCGGAATGAAAGATTAAGGGGGCAAACAAAGTAAAAGGGAAATACTGGTGGTAAGGGTTAATAGTAATAGTGGGGGAGAAACAGATTCGAGGTGGAATGGGTGGGGAGAATGCGCGCGCACACATACAAATACGCGACAAGAAGGGGGATAGGAGCGTTGAGGGGAAAGAGAGAGAGAGAGGCTCCCTCAAAGTTTTGGTCAATTGATCCTACGTTTAATCGAATTAATGAAGGACGCAAACGAAACTTTGTTGACGAACACCCGATACGATTTGATAAAATGCCTGGTTTCCTGGGAAATATGTTTACTTTGCTTCTCCTAATGTTTAATTCGATTTCCAAAAGAAATCTCACAGCCTCCATATTGGAATTAAATAGAAAATCTTTATATTAGCTTTCTTTGTATTTTCTTTGTGTTTTAACGCACGTTATATAAATATTTTCGCAAATATTTGACGATTTGCTTATTGCCGCAATGTAAATTTTAATTCGCGTATAAAAAATTTAGAAAATAAATATATTCTTTAATTTAAATACGGCCAATATAATTATAAACAGTTGCATAAATGCGAGAAATGGTCAAGGTTTTGATATTCATTTGCTCTCCTCAGTTTTATATATACTCCTTTCTTGTTATTAGGTATAAAAAGTTTGCTCGTGTTATTATTTGAAATTGTGAAACGTGGGACTGGCAGGAGTTAGGTTATAAACGTACAGTTGGTAGCAAAAGTTTTCAGCTAGGATTGGCGAGCACGAAAGTATTCGATTGAAATTTATATCGCGATCAATGCTCCTGTGGATTTTTAGAGGAGTTGAAAACTTGGGGAAAAAGTATAAAAATATATTTGCGAAGAGTTTAATTTAGTTTTGCAATAAAATATACGATTTTATTTTATCCCATAAGGGAATAATATAATATTTAACTGACCTGTATGACGCAAAGCAGTCTGTGAGTCTTGCTTGTGTATTATTTCATTCGATGTAAGAAAAAGTTGGCAATTGAAATAATAAAAACGGGATGGGGGGAGAGGATTCTACTGTGTTACATATATATAAAAAGCCTCCGAGCACCGTTGTTTTTTTGATACAAAGCAGATTAAAATAGAATAAAACGTTCTTTTGCATACATAATATAGGACCGATCAATATTTAAAGACTTTAAAAGTAGGTAAAACCAGCGAATAAAAAGAATAAGAAAAGAGAGAGAGAGAGAGAGAGACAAACAATGATGACTTTTTTTTTAATGTTAATAAATAAATATTGAACGAAATTGTTCCGTTTTTTGCAATATTTATACTTTTGACTTGATACAATTAAATCGTTTTCTGATGTACATTTGATTTAGTATTCGCAGTATTTAATGGGCGAAGGTAAAGGGGAATGATGCATGAATAATTTATTTAGGAAACGGCAAAAACCTTCGACTACACGCAACTTGTTTCAAGATTATTTCATACAAACGGTTAACGAGCGACGTTATATATGTATAAATGTAATATTGCTAGATGTTTTGTATAATCCGTTAATAAATGTTCTTGGTTTATTTGCAACGGATGGAAGAACAGTTTATCCATTATAAAAGTTCGTGACAGAGATAAACATTTCCTTTTATCAAAGAAGAAACGTCTCTTTGAATGTCTCGTTCATGGATTCAGTGCAAGATTATATTGAAAGAGAAGCTGGTAGAAAATTCAAGAAGTTTAACGTTTGTATCTTCAATAATCTTCCACGAATGTATAATTTAATGTTTAACCGCAATATTTAAAATGTTAACGAACTTATTAAGAAATTCTGAAGTGATTGCAAATGAAACTCACTTCAGTGTTCAAACAAATGAAAATTTTAGTTTCAAAGCATAAATCAGTTTAGTTTTTTTAACGTACTTCACTTAAATATTATACTTCGTACACAAAGTACCAAGAGGTTTAAAATATCATCAATCTTTCATAACTGAAAGTAGATAACTGAAAGTAGATAAAAATTTAATGTACCAAATATCTAAAATCTAATCAATATAAATATAAAAAAAATTTTTTTAATTTTAAAAATTTTAATTTAAAGTTGAAATATAAAATGTGAAAAATAAATGAAATGGTACCGTCGTATAAATTTCAGAATTTCAGATTTTCTTTGAAATGTTTAAAAAAAAACGGGACAGAGTTTTTGTTTTTTAAGATCTTTCGTGTTGTTACGGCAGGCACGTGCCAAACGCATTGTTTCTTTTTTACCGAGCGAGAAACAGAAGAGCGGCTTTCCTTCGACGTGTAAACGGGACTTTATGCGCTGGTTATTCATGCCATTCGCGTGTAAGTACGTACGAGCTTTCGCACATTTACGCTGCTCATTCATACAGGGAAAGAGATATAAATACGCGTGCGCGTTGCGAACACGTGCACATACACCCACGATGCGTAACGACCATATAACTTCCCCTACTCTTCTACAATCCCTTCCTCCGTACCATCATTCCCCCACTCTTTCTGCCATTGCTATCTCCTCCTCATCCCCGTTCCCACTCGGAAGCCTTTTATTTATTTATGGAATACATTTCGAGATTCAATTTTGTCTACGTATCCTGCTTGTCCCCCGTTTATTTGTCTATTTGTTTTATATCTTTTCACGTCTTTGCCATTCTCTTCTTTCCTCCTGTTTCTTATTTCTTTGTCTAGTTTTTTATACGTTTGAACGCAAGATACTCCGTCAATGTTCGGATCACGGGGAGCATGTGTACCGTTGGTCGGTAAAAAGTTTTTCTTTTAAACCTGTTGTATAAAGCGGGAACATCATACGCGCGTTCATCTAATTTTAATTATTTGTTTTAATCCCGTTCCCGATACTCTGTTGTTTGATCATGAAGTTGTTTTTCGTATACGTCAGGCAACATTCACGGCATACAACGTTTATTTGCATCCATGGGTATTAAGAGACGAAAGTTTGATTATCTTACTTGGAAACTCGCCACAGAATCGATCACTCGAGTGCTGCGTGTCACTTAAAGTGTTACTAGAGTTCTGGCACTGGGAAGAATGGAATCTTGCGACCACAATTTTCCAAATACAAAGATTAATTTTCAATTTGAAAGGATTGAAGATAACGGTTAATTGTCGATGAAAATAGAAAAACAAAGTATTTTAAAAGATGGAGCGGAAATAATCTTGAACAAAGAAAATGGATTTAAATTATTACGTGAGCATAACAATAATTTACAAATAAATTATTTATAAATAATAATTGCAAAAATCGAGAAATTTACCGAATCTAAATTTTACCTGGAAAAGAGTCTGTCATCGTACACGACGCTGGAAATAGATTCGGTTATTATTAGAAGAAATTGTACACGGATACAACTAATAATGACGTATAATAGTATTTTCGTCTCATGGTGGAAACTAAAGGCTTGGAAATTCGGTGGCAGCATACATAAGCGGTAGCAGCACGATTAAACTTTAAAATGCAATTATCTCAAAATAACTGTGCTCGGCAGTTAGCAAGTCTGTGCTCAGTAGGGCAACGTAACCCTTATAATTGCTCTGAATTAATACATCAAACAGCTATATTATCTAGCATGCACTATGCTATAGTATAGAATAGTACTATCTGTAATTGCGTATTCTGTTTCATTCTTGCAATTACAAAATATATTTATGTTGAATCTCTATTATCTCTAATATTAAATATATATATATATATATATATATATATATATATATATATATATATTATTTTTTTATTTATTTCAACTACTATTGATTAAACAGTTTCCTAATTATTTAATCATATTCCATGTTCGATGTTGCAATATAATTCTGTAATTAATTATTGATCAAAAAGTAAATATTCATGTTAAATTTACAAAATAATTATAAAAACGTTATAGAAAAATATATCTTCGTTGTTAATAATTAATATTGTCAAAAGGATTGGTTTCCAAATAATGGATTATTTTGATCATGTGCCAATAATTGATTACATAATACATGTACATTTATTTCAAAATCTTTTATATCTCGTTTGTAATATTTATCGAAAAGAATTTTAAGTAAAAGCATTCAAAATAATATTACAAATATAGAAGTTTGAAAATTGAAAAAGTATTCATCAGTAAGCGTATATAACGCAGCCGACGTCAAATACAATCTTTTCAACGATGAATTGGATTGGATTAGAAGATTCTTGGTCGAATTTTCATCTTCGTTCCTCTTCCCCTCTCTGTTTCACGTTTCTCTCGCTCGTGGTGCCGTCTATTTCGAGAATTTCGTGTCTTGACACAGCCGCTGAAAAGGTGGAATGAGCAATAGCGAAATGGAAGTCGCTCATCTCGATTTTCGCGACACGACATTCGGATGAGAATAACCATTCTTGATCCACGAACATTTTCTCTTCTTTTCTTCCCTTTCTATCTAAAATTTCTCGACGTTTACAGAATTCAAACGATGTTGCATTGCTTATGAAAATTTAATAATCCTACGATTCTATGAACATATTTTCGTGAATCTGTTATGAAATAATTTCGTTTGTATATTTTATATTTATATTTCTTCCGGAATTATTATGAATGATTAATACCAATTTCCTTCTCTCTATTAAATTTTATCGATCAATATGAATTTAATTTTTTGTCGTGTCATAATTGAGCAATTAAATTTTAACAAGGTGCAAAATTAATCTTTAACTTCCATTCATTTTTATCAATTCTTCCATATTCAAGAGTCATGAAATATATTTCATAACAATTTGTTTGTATTAAATAAGCACTAGAAAAAAAGATTGTCTACGTTATAATGTGTTTTTAATAAAATAATTTACAACACAAAGGAATATATTTTTATACGTTAAAAGTACCGTAGAGATTTTAATAAAAACAGAATCACAGAGACTGGTACAACACAGGACCGCAAAAGGATTAATTCAAGAAAAGAAGAAGAAAAATCGATTCAAGACTCGGTAAGAAGTTCGATGTGAACCAGCAACGTAATTAAAGTCCCTTTTTCCGTGGCTCAAATGTCCTTTAATATGCAAAACGAGTCAATTAGAATATCAAACGTGACCTCGAACGAGAGCACGCACTCCTGTACTAAAATAACGTGGACACACACACACATGCACACACACATGCACACACATACACACCATTTTACTGAGAATTCCACCTTCCGCAATCGTAGCTTCTTTTGCAATCATTTTCGGATTTGTTCGAATTCTCTATCGTGGAACATCGATAAAATTGTTCTTCCTCTGAATAAAGTGTTCAAAGTTACGACTTCGATCGAAATAGTGCAGAAGTTTTACTTGAAAACTGAAAAACAAATTTTTTTTCATTTATCGTTTGCAATTTTATCAACCATTTGGTTATTACATACTCGGCTGTAAAAAAATAAATTTAAATTCAATATTTTTTATTCGAATTTACCTTGTATCGTTATATCCTCTTAATTAATGCAGTTCTTTTATTTTCTGTTTCAGGTATTACTGAACATTTTTTATTTTCTATTTTACGGGGGAACGATAGTAAGGATCTGCCGTTTAGGTAAGATACTTACTTAACGAAATTAGAAAAATAGTTTCAAGTGATATATGCACGAATTGGTAAATAATTATACGAACTTTTGTAATAAATATCTCAATGGATAGGAGTCAAAATACGAAACGAGACGAAGACAGAGTGAAACAGTTCCATCTCTGTCGCATCATCCGCTCTCCTTTCATCTAACGAAAACTTAAATTGCTCATAATTTAATAAACAAGCCTCGATTATCTATATTTTTGTATACCGTTTTTAGCCCCTCCAAAAATATCTCGCGAATATAGATATTAACATTATTATGAACACTGTATTGAGAAGGATATTGCAGAAATAGTTTGTAAAAGTTTGACTAAAATGCGTTCAAAGCGATTCGAAGCTATGGCAGGGCTGATCAAACAAGAATGAGGTTGGTTAAATGCGAAAACGAAGTGCTCTCTGGAAGCTTTACGCCAAGCACGTACACGCGAGCTGCAATTTACATGCTTTTATGCGGTGCGAAGTTTACAACAAGCGCGTACACGTGCCACCGGCGGAAAAGTTTGCTGTTTTTCTTACAAACGCTCGTTCGAGGGGGATATCCGAATGGATAAATTACGTTGTCGCTTGGTTGCCCCGCGACGCGTGCCGCGCGTCTAGGGGAAAAAAAATTCCCCGCTCGAGTGCTCTTTTTTTTTTTTTCTAACCTTGTCATCGATACCAAGTTCGAAGCCAAGTTATCGAATTACTTTCTAGCTAGCGATGAATAAATGAACGAGCAAATAAAGTTTCGTTGAATAAAGTTTCATTCGTGGTCCATAAAGTTTTCTTTGTTTTTGCGATAATTAACGGTAATAATAAAAATTACTAGCCACAATTACTTCGTGAAACTTTCTTCTGATGAGATTCTTGAATGCTTCTATTTATTCCTAAGAATTCCTCGCATACCGACGACTTTGAATGCGAACGTTTGAGAATTTATTTGCGAATAAATAAAAGTAAGCGATAAGTAAGCTTACTTACTCGATGTTAATTTTCTTTCTTTATTTCTTTCTTTTTCAATTACATATTCATACAAATTATTGTATCATACTTTGATCTCTCATATTTCGTGTCAAATGTCGCAAGTCATTATAAATGACTCGTTTGTCTTCGCGTGTTTGATCGAGTTCGCCCGATTGTGCTTTTACTTATACTGTTCGTGCTTGTGAACGGAAATTGTTGAGTTAACCCTTTGAACATGGATATTTTTTGCCCTGGTGAGATTTAAAAAAAGATGTCTGGGATAAAAATCTGTATTATTATTAATATATGTTCACTTTTGTAAGAACGATCTTCAAACTTAAAGGGGAAATAAAAAATATTTTTCATGAATTTGGACATCCAATATTCAAACTATTAACATATATAAACATATAGGCGTATATCACGACTTTAATAAAAATATTATCGATTGATTAACAGCTATCACAATTGATGGTGTTTTATTAATCTCAATTAATAGCAGCCCATTTAAGGGGACAATACAGGGATCCATAACTGTGCTAAATTTGTCCGTGATGAACCTAATTTCTCGTGGCATAAACGTCATTAACGGTATTATGTAATTTTACGTAATTACTCCCTCGTCTCTGGGATGCTAACTTCATAAATCTGCAGATCGTTAATCTCTAAAATTCCAAATCAAATATTTCCCTTTCTTTCGTTCTTTTCTTTTTTCTTTTTTTTTTTTTTAATCAAAAAACCAGACAATGTCCATCATTGGCGGGAACTTTTATTCGGGACGACCTTGTAGAGAATTCCAAGAAGGAATTGGAGAATGAATGAAATGGAAGAACGATCGATCTCAATAGTTTCACAACGTTGACGGAAACAAAAAGGATTCGAAAAGAGGGATTCGAAAAGAAGGGGGCGTGGTTTGTAACAAGCAACGTGGAGGGAGGGGGGGGGGGATGGCGACCGCGTTGGGCGGGGGTGGGCGGAAAAGGGCGACGCAAGGTGGAAAAGAAGTTGCAGCGAAATAAATTATGCAAAATACTTTCCTTCGTTGGAATATGAAATCGTACCGTGGAGTTCTCGTCACACGAGGCGAAAGAATTTACTTTGCGACGGTGAATCGGGATTTGTATAAAAAAAAAATAAATTCGATAGTGTCCCCGTCTGATATTGACAAATCGAGTTATCAACCGGCACGGGAACGTGAAAGATCGGTCGTATATCATGTAGCAGGTACTACTTGTTCGAGGTGTTTTATTTACTTACTACTTCCTGTATATCTTGTATTTTATCCTGTAAATTATATTTAAAAAATTTTATTTCCCGTGTATCGATCGATAAAAGAAATGAGAAATAAAATAAAATCAAGAGGGCAAAAGAGACAAAATGAATAAGAAAATATTAGAGATATTGAAAATTAGAATAAAATTAAAATGTCAGAGAGACGCATTGGTTATTATTCGTTAATTGAATTAGAGAAAGGCTAACTTTCACAAAATATTATATAGTTTGAAACGAGTTCATCGAGGTTTTGTAGTATTCTTTAGCCTGTCAGAACTTTTGAATACCACGGTGTGAGACAGAACTTTTATTTACTTTTGACGGGCGGAGGGTGAAGTTCCAGATTCCATCCCCGCCTCTTTCGATCGGCCGAGAAAATAAAACCTATTCGTCATCATACGTGTCATGATTTCCGTGGAGAGTTTCAATAAATGTTACTAAAGATATATTGTACCTTTTTTTCCTTTTCTTTTCTTTTCTTTTCGTTTCTTTTTTTTTTACGATGCGTGCTTCCATTTAAACTTTATCAGCTTTGTAGAAACTCGGGATTGTAATTAAAACGTAACCTCGTAAAGATGAGAAATGTAACCATTTATAAAGGATAAACCGAGACGTAAAATTATTATCGTTATGATAAATTACTGAAAACAAATAATGAATTATTACAAATTATCGAACGTAAATTAAATCGTTAAAAAATTTAAATGATTCGGATTATTACGATAAAACTTATCTTGTTAAATTCAAATTTGAACAAATTGAAATTATGAATAATACGGACAAAAACTTTCCTATTATTTTCGTCTTGTATGCATATTTCATTCTGTTCTGCAATTAGAAAGGATTGAAATAAAGCAAATACGACATTTATTATTTATGAATAAACTACGTCTAATAAAATGAAAAGAAACGACGTACACAATGGGCGGGAAACATTTCAACGAAGAGTTACGTTCTCGTGTAACAGGGACTGATGGGAGGACGGTCAATCACAGGGAATATAAACGGATTACATGCCTCGAATGCATTTCTTTCACCTATTCTCACACTCCTTTGCCTGGTTCTCTCCACCTGAAATAGGAATAACTGGTCATTTGGGTGGATAATAATTAACACGAAACGATTATTCGCTTTTTGAATAAATCACAATTTTCTCACAATTGTAGAACGAATCTCTGGATATAAAAGATACGATTTACTAATCTTATGTTTCTTTTTTTTTTTACCAAAAATATTGGGAGAAAAACTCTATGTATGTTAATTTTTAAAAGAATAAAAATCTTAAAATAAATTCATCTTTTGATTTTCTAAATTAATAAATTTTGTTTTTTTATATTCTATATTTAAAACGTGAACTAGGGATAATTTTATTCAGAAAATATATCGGAAGCTGTTATTTTTCCGCATTTTTCTTTTTTTAAAAAATTATAAATCTAAGTTACAATAAAAACTTGCTTTATCCATTTGATTATTTTATAATTATAATTTTTTTATTCTTTCTTTTATCTCAATTTTATATATTTTATATAGTTCAATTTCTATCTCTTTATTCGTTCTGACGTGAAACAAATTTTGAAGTCAACCAAACTTTTTTTTTTATCCAGTGAAAAAAACTCTCTCTTTCTATTTCCCAGCATTTTCGTTGATATTTTCCTCTTTCCTTTTATTTTTATTTCCTGCTGATGCAATTTATTTTATTTATTAAAATATTTAAAATACAATCAAATTAATCGCAAAATTCATGGAGAAACAAGCATTTCTACGAGACCGTGGCGTTCTAATATCGATCGTGTCTTTTTATCTAATTCTTGTTTCCGTACTGGCGGTTTCCGTTTCGAAATTCTTTTCAAATTTTCCATCGTTTCGCGAGCAAACAAATTTTCTGACAAAGATGAATTGTTTTACGTGTTTATTACTGCAATTGCAGAAATACAAGCGTGGTCTTCAATCTTGTCCCTCCCCTCCCCATCTTTGTTTCACATTTTACATTATTTCGTTCCATTCGTTTCCGGTTTTATTATTTCTGTATTATACACAGGATGAATAAATGCATCAAAACGCGTTATTGTCATTGCTAATAATTTACGATGCGCTCAATCGAGCGTTACAATAAAATTATTAACGTTACATTAATAATCGTTATCGCGCTCCGCTAGACGTTTCATAAATTTTTTAATTTAATATTTCTATCCATAGCATCGATTATTACTCTTCTATGTTTCTTTTATTCTACATCTCTCCTACATTCTTTTATTTCATGTCATATTTCCGATTCGTGGCATTGATTATTCCTCTTTTTTTATTCCGTCTATAATAATTTTTTAAAAATTGATAAGGGAGAAAAACATCGGGATCGTTAAACGGAGAAGAGAAGAAAAGAAAAGAAAAAAGAAAGAACGAATAAAAAATATCGAATTGATTTATTTCCAAGATTATCGTTGTTAAACAATTAACGGTCCTTCCTCGACTCGGTCGGTACTTTCGTTCGAAAGAAGAAATTGTTCCGAGGATAAAAATACGCTTGACATGGCATCGAGAAAATATTGCGGTATATGAAACGGAGACACTTTATCGCTACGATATATATCATTCTATTCACTTACTCGTGTGTTGCCTTTCAGAATGATAGTAAAGGAGAATATCGTACAGGGAACGAGGAATCCGCACTATGAGATTTTTCGAACGAAATAAAAACCGGCCTGTTTTATAAATGACCGGACACGCGAGCATTCTCAAGGGGCTCGAGCAAAAATGTATAAGCCGAAAAGCATGGGATTTTTACTATACCGATGAAACGGTAGTAATTTTATAGCTTGAAACGTAGCAAGCAATGCGATAAAATGTATATTCTAAAAAACGTTATTCCGTCTTGGAAATTAGACTCTTTGGAAATGCAAATTTAATTTGCGAGCTCGCAATAGAAAGCATTGTGTACAACTTAAACGTTGTTAAACTTTCTCTTTGTACAAAAACTTCTTTGTGTGTGTACGTGTACGCGTAAATTAGTAAAAAGTTGAAAAAGAGTTACGAGGTTGTCGTTTACTCATACTTCTACTCGTTTTTATAAAAATACAACCGGGATTGTAGTAATATTAGCTTTGGAGGTTAATATTACAAGCCATAATTTCAATCTTATCGGTTTCCGATACGCGGCTGGTATGGAAATGTTGAAAAGTACATTGTAGCAAAATCACAGTGCAATATAATGTCCATCGTATCACAAAGTACACAAATACGACCCGGTACACAGGACAAAGTGAAATAATATATGGAATGCAAGTCGGATTACATTTGCATCTGTCATCCGAATATCTCCGTCCTCTCCATATATGTAGATGATGTTGTCACGATTCATCGGAAATTTGCCGTCAATCTGATTACAAATTTCAAACCAGTATTGAATTCCGTTCGATCCTGGTGTCATATTTGTGTGACAGTGCCAAGCAAGCATTGACCATTCGGTCTCTGTAGATTGGTGTATATATACACATGCGGTGTAGCCCTACCCCCACTCCTTGTCATTGCTCTACAGTGTGTTCAACCTCGCCGGAGAAAAATTTCCTCCCTACCTAGTCGGTTGCAACTGAAATTGTTGCTGATGCTTTTTCATGAAGGATAACTCGACGAATGTCTTCACGACGATCGTAAAAATAACTTTATCGCGAATACAAGAGTCTATTTAATGTTGGACGAGTGTAATCCTATTCGTGAAACACCGTCTGTATACGTATCGTTCGTGTGCACATACGAAACTGAATTCTCCGCACGCGCACTTGAATAGTGTATCATATAAATACACGCGCGCGTATAGAAATGGAGTGGGGATAGAAGGGAGGGGACAGAGAGAGAGAGAGAGAGAGAGAGAAGGAGAAAGGAGAGAGAACGTTTACATGAACACGCGTAAACGTATGCACTCGGAGATGCTAGCGTATGCGTGTAGATGTAGCTGCATACGGTACACATTACGAGGAGTATCCATGGAGTGGAGATCGTTCTCCTCGCGTTGCCATTCCCCACTCTTCGGTGTAACCTCTTCCACTGCTTGCTCCCGCCTTATTTATCACAGTAATTCTCAATAAACTACTCGCTTCCCTTGTCTCTTGCTTACTCATGAAGTAATAAAGTGAATTTACTCCAATCTACAACCTCTTTCATCGAATAGTTCTCGTTTTATATCGTTGCATTCGATGTGTTTTTCTCTATTTTTGGTTTCCCTTTTCCTTTGTCAATTTGTTTTTTTTTAAATACTTTTTATCTTTTTTTTTTTTCGTTTTTTTCGTTGTTTATTCGTCGAGCATTGTAAACCGATCGAAATGTTGTTTTGTTTGTAACTTCGATATCCGAAAACTTCAAATTTATTGGAAATTTTACAAGTTTGTTAGTTCCTGAAAAGAATTGTCGAGTTAAATTTTTTTTTTTTTTTTGATATAATTCAGTTTCTTAGATTCGATAATTTATTTCATTATTTCTTTATGAATTTGAAAATTATAAATAGAGAAGAATTGTTAAAGAAAAATTTAACGATTAGTTTTTTTTTTATTTAAACAAAAAAGTTTGAATAATTCATTGCAAAGAATATAAAAAGCAATAAATCGATATTCTAATAATTTTTTTTATTTACTATTATATTATACAGAAATTTATTTTATTTAATTTATTATCTAAATTTATTTTTAAATTATACAATTGTTATTTATGACATTTTCGTGTGCAATAAATATTTTACAAGTAAATTCAAATGACAGAGTTAAATTACTTACCGTGTATAGCTTTCAAAATGTATTATGGGAAATAGGAAAATACATGGTAATTTTTAAGAGACGTATTCAAAGTTTTCAAATAAATCAGAGTTTTTGGAGTATCGAAGTTTCGTTCGAGTATAAGTTTATGAACACTGAATATTGTGAAACTTTTTATATGACTAGGAAGAAGCAAAAATCTTGATTTTTATAAGATAGAAATTGTTTCAGTATTTTCATTTTATTGATATCAATTGTTTCTTTTTTGATATTTTTTCGTTAATAAATATTTCGACAATGAATAATATAAGTTAATTTGATAAGCTGACTTGTTAACGGATATAAACTAATTAGGCAATAAATATAAACTCGGCAATAATGTCAGTCGTAACAGTTTCGCCAAGTAATCTCCGTGAACGTGGTCGTTAATTTTTACGATCGAATATCTCATTGTACAATGTGTACGAACTAATGATATTTATATAAAATTGTTGTGTTTCTTTTATCTTTTGTTTTTATCATAATATGAATAAAACGAATTGAAAATAAAGTTGTATTGAAAAATAGAAAAAAAGAACAAACCTATCCAATAATTCGATGAATTTCGTATTCATTGAAGGAAGAATGAATCATTCACATTGGAAGATTCTTCTGACGTTATTCAGCCTTCGTGACTTTCACTTTTCTAAAAAAAAAAAAAAGAAAGAAAATAAAAATACGAGTGGATATTTTCAATTAGATTAGTTCTAAGTACATCGAATTATAAATGTCAATTATTTGCGTTCGTAGTGTTGTCAGTGGGCTGACATTTCGTTAAGGATTGTCATATACAATCATGTACAAACAGTATGGTTCACGGACGAGGAAATGATCTGTTGCTGGTGAATCATGAATATATCCATAAGGTTAAGTGACGAGGACGAATAAATGACTGAAGTAATAAGAACTTGCACAGGAAACTAAAATCATTACAGGACACTAAAATCAAATAGTTTATTATACATAAGAACAATGAGTTATAGGATAATGAGCTAAGACAAACAAAATTATAATTTAACACAAAATGCACGTACAATATACCAACGCTTCAAGTAGAACGAGTTAAAGAAATTAACCTTCGAGAATGGAATATTGATACATACAATGAGACACAAATAATTATTTTCAATAAAAAAAATTCATTTATGTGGTTAAATACATTTCGAAAATACAATTTTAAACTTAGATTTTAAAACTCTCTTGTATAATGAGTAATCAATAATATTAGTAAATTCACGTATTATGAATTATAGGTTATGAACTTCACTTTTAGAATTTTATGTGGAATAAGATGCTCAGATCACTAGAATTTTATTAATAATATTTCATTTACCTTATTATCAAATACTACACAAGAAAATTTATTAATATCAATCACAATTTAATAATATGCCACAATAATATTCAACATTCATACAAAGCGTCACTGTAAATTTTTTCCGTTACACAGCCTTGTTTTCTTTGAATGGTTTATTCGTTTCTGATTACTTGAAAAATTTGTTCAGATTTTAATTTTAATTTTCATATATCGTAACACACGAATCTATGATATAGAGGGTTAACGATAATCTTCTTCCACGAACGATCTCGGATTATCACAAAGCGATGTGAAGAGGAAAATGAAAGCGTCGAAGGCCCTTTAAATTTTCATTATCGATATTCGATAACGGAGTGTACTGTGATACGTGACTATCCAGATAATTCCATCGTTTAAAATTCTTTCTCTAACGAATAATTAATTACACTATCGGTATTATTATTCGAATTCAAAATAGTAAATAATATTATTTGCGTTTAAATTTGAAATAGCTCGACAAAAATAAATAAAGGTTTTAGCATTTTTATTTGAAAATTATCGAACTTCTGCCATGTTTGAAACGTACAATGTTTTTCTAACTTTTAAAATTATTCTTTCGTGCCGCAACTCTAACATACATATACACATCTGAAGTTTTAAAATTTTTAATATTTTCAACGTATAACAGGTTAAATGGATATCATTTCCGCCCAGTTGAATTTCAATTTAAATCTCTTTGTTATTTTACAGTACCACCTTCTGTTTGTAAAAAACGAAAGTAATATTTCATTACATTTTGTTAATTCAATATTATTTTTCGTGATAAATTTCTATTTGTAAAAAAAAAAAAAAATTAATATTTTATTACATTTTATTAATTCAATATTTTTTTTAATAATAAATGATATAATATAATTTATGGAATTCATCGAATAATTCATCGAATAATGTAAAACATAAAATGTAAATATGACAATGTTAATTTTATGATACTTATGATATTTCGCTTACTATCTAAATTACGTGAACTCTGACAAAGCGTTTTCAGTTAATTGTGATTGTAGAAGTAAGTGGGAAGTTAGAGCAAATTACGTCAGCTAATTCGATAATAATGCATTTTCGTAAATCACAAAGCTAATATGCGTCAGAAGATACATTCATCATTGATGTCGGATGGAATGCGATCATTGGTATTGTTATTAGCTTCACAGATGAACACGTTAACGTGGTTCTAATGCGAAATGAGTCGCGGAGAAACAAATATCGATACGATCTATGATAACACATGACATTTGTAGTTGGATATGCTTGTGCAGTGTGTGCATATTGTAGGCAACTTGGTCGATAACAAACATGCACATCAACCGTCGATAAAGCAGATTTAAATTGTATTTATTTTTTACTGCATTCCTTTTTATCGAATGACTTTTTCAAATAAAATTAAAATAAAGTTGAAATTGCTACAATATTTGAAATTATTCAACGAACGATGGATCTGAAACTCGTAACAATTTAATTAATGTTAATTTATCGTAATGGAAATTATACGAATATAATTTTTATTTTAAATAAAATATTCGATATATGCAGTACTACAAGCAAAGCTACGCGAATTATATGAAAATTATCGTTGCCTCTAACGCGCACAAAGAGAAATGATTTTATGATCGCCAGACGTATTCAGCAGCTCGTTGCTGAAACGTAGCAATAACCGAGAGTGGTGAATTTTCATTTACTCGGTATCGTTACTTCCATTTCTGTATGCAGCGGGAATCATTTTGAATAGAAAGTGAACAAAGCAAGCTCTGTGGTCCGTTTATCGCGTTTTATATGATTTTTAAATTGTTGTCCGAGCACATATGTTTATGTGTAGGATCCAATAACATTTGTATTTTGGGGATAAATATTTCTCTGTGATATATAGAAGTGAAAATATAATGATATTAAATCTCAGCGTGAATTACTTTCTTCGATAAATTGAAACAAATGTCGAATATTTTTCAAGAGCTTAAGGCAAAGCTTAATCGGAACGACCTATAAATAATCGTAGTCGAGTTTTACCATTATTCAGCATATTTTATTAATGTCTCCTTTTCTAAGGCATTTTTAATTAATCACGCGGCGATAAGGCGAACAGTGGCGTTTCGTAATTCAAAGCTAATTTAATTTTGAATCATTATCATTGCTGTACTATGAAAAATATTCATGAACAATTACTATCTTTAATAAAATTTCAATTAATTAAGAAATTATATATGAAGTTAATAATTAATTATATTTTTAATCGAAATGGTATAAAATTTAATTAACGATTTTGATTCTGCTTTAATTTTCGATTATTATCTTTTTGTTATATTGAGAATTTCCATTCATTAACTCGTTCTTTCACTCTATTATTTGAGGAGAAAATATATTCCGGCAATTTATACATTTGTTCTAAAAGATATTCGTTGAAATAATAATTGATACAATAAAGTTATACACGAATATTCCGGATCGGAAACACGATAGTGAGTCAATTTATCAGTCTTCGTTGTTAATTAAATTTTATCATCGTTCGTTATCGGTGCTAATTGAACTCCTCTGTTAGCGTGCAATGGTAATTTTCTAAAATTTAATCTGGTATATGGAATATTCAGGTATTATTTACATAAATCGAGGCTCGCTTCGCGTATTGATTTTTATAAAGTTTGAATGCATTGCTTAATGGAAATCACATTGATAGAACGCCGCCGGTGTAAAAAAATATGATGCAAAAACGTAGCGAGAGGATTTTCGAGAAATTGAACTTCAACTTCGAAATCAAACGGCAATGAAATTAAAGCTTGAAATTAAATCTCGTTGAATTCGAGTATATTTATAAATTAAACGAGTTAAAAAGTATATTCATGGCAAAGTTCATGCGATAAATAAATTAAAATATTATATCAATTATCGAATTAAAATATTATATTCGTTGGCGCAGAGAGCAGGAAGATAATGAAAAGGAGAAAGAAAAAGAAAAATAGATTAAAATCTTCGTTTGCTGGAGTAACAAAGAATTTTATATATTTATATATATATATATATTTTTTCTATTCATCTAACTATCTTAACATTTATTTGCATTCCAATTTCAACGGAGAAATACTTTGTACAAGTTGTAACGTAATGAAGATAATTAAAATACAATGTAAACCCCGACGCGTATCGAATTATGCAAACGTGCAAGAGTGTGCTTATTCAGAAACAAAACACGCCAGCTCGTACAATGCATTATTATTTGGAATTTACGACGGTACTCATGAGAACGATGGAAAAGGATGGAGTCGTATTCCTCTACACTTGTTATCTTATCGTGATCTCTAAAGGGTTCGAGCTCGGATGGTGATCAAACATTGAAACGGGATCGAATTTCATCTAAAAAAATTTATTAAAATTTAATTTTAGTCATATTAGTCATTATCGTTTACTTTTATTTAATATTTTATAATATAATATTTTAAGTATAATTATTAAAAAATAATACTCGTATAAATGAAAAGACAATTTGACAAGATACAGCGATGGAACGAAATGAGAATCACTGACACGAGCAGGTTGACTACCCCCCGCCCACCGCTACTCCTCTTTCCCCCCTGATTTCATGTTGGAGCAAAGCTCATGTTACACGATGCAGACTATCTTCCGGCCAATCGATACGTACTTAATTAATTAACCCTTTCGTATATCACATATTATTACTAATTGTAAATCCAACGAAATATATTTGTTCCAGTTGCTAACGAATCGCGTTAATAAGTATTTTGTAATGGCATCGTTTGCTGAAAATGAGAGAGAAAAAATAGACGCATGTACAGGTGAATATTTTTAATTAAAAGTAATTTACGTTATGAAATTTGTTCCTAGAAGTTGGTAGAATAATATTAAAATTGGCGATGTTGTTAAAAATTACAAAATGTGAATAATGAATAAAATGAAAGAGAGGAATTGTATTAAAATTATTAATGTGAAATATTCAATTTCATTCCTCCCTTTCTATAATAATTTTTTATTCTATTTGATATTAAATAGAATTTATTTGCTTAAAATTAATTCAATTTTTAATTAAATTTTATCTTCTCTATAAATATAATAAATATTTAAAAAAAATATTTCTTTATTTAGAAAGATTTTTTTTTTTCAATTGAAAAACAAATAGATAAGTGCACGAGAGATATTAAATGGAATTCAAGTTAGTGTTCCACATAAGAACGTTCAATTTTTCAAAAGTTCCGATTCACTTTGTTTGAATGAAGCCAACTGAATGCAGGTAAGATTACATTCTTAAAGTAATTTAAAGTTCGTGCCAAGTTTCCGAGGTTCTCGTTGTTAAACAGCATTAACTCGGTATTGGAGTTGATTTTATGTAAAAAAAAAAAAAAAAAAAAAAAAAAAGAAAGAAAGAAAGAAAAAAGATAAAAAAAGAAAAAGAAATACAAAAAAAAAAAGACATGTATCTATAGAATTAAAAGAGCTGAGATTCACTGGTAAATCTTGCTTATGTTTTTTTTTGTTTTTCTGTTTGGGCCAAGAGAACCCCGGTTGGTTGTTTGTTCTCTCTGTTGGAAACCAACCACTTACGAGTCACTTTCTTAATTAACTCTTATCATTACAAATGGTACCTACAACATACATTATATTCTAGAAAACCTATTTCTTATTTATACATATATGTACATATATACATAATGTACATATATATATTATATATATATATATATACATATACTTATTGTACTTGACGTATAATTACGCTAAATTATGACAAAACTATGTTTTCAACAAAACTTCCGATAATAATTTCTATGTAAAATAGTTGGAAGTATTGTAATACGAGTTTATAGAAAGCTTTTATAAAAATGTATGTTATTACCAACTTGCACGCATTAAATTGTCATGAATTATGTGAATTTGTTGAAAGCATTTGAGAAATAAAATTTTTGAAGTATATATACATATATATATATATATATATATATATTATGACATATGAATAATTTACTTGGTTTGTTTCGACCCGACTTCTCTCTATGAATTGAATATAAGAGAAATATCTTGTACTGACATATTTATTTAGGTTATAAAATTTCTAACCTAGAAAGTTGAATTATTTGAAATTATTTGAAAACATGTAGCATGGATTTTAATAAGAAAAAAAAAATCTAATAAAAATGTCTTCTTACTTGATGCATTATCGAGAGAACGAAACTTTTTCCACTGGAGATTGTAATATTTATAATTGGACATTAGACAGATATGGGAATCGTCCGTATACAGTGGCTTGTAAAAGTTCGAATGAGGTCGTGGTTAGTATACATATACTTACTAACGTCCCGTAGAACCTTATTCGGGTCACTTCGTGATGCTTCGTAACCCTTCGTGTGTCACTTGTATTTTGTGGTTATTCGGTGGGTGAGTCGGACTTTCCTAGTAAAATAATAATTAGAATCATATATATTCTTGAAATTTCGTGTATCAAGAATTATCTCGTAAAATTTTGTTTAAATATTTTTTCTTGATTAACTAATTATTTTTCATAAATTATATAATGTTAAAAAAAATAAATACAAAAATAAATACAATGTTATTTACTGTTTTTATAATTCACTTTTCTCAAACAATTTTAAAGTTTATTTCTATTCACTTTTATGTAAATTAATTAAAGTTTTTCTTACTTGATAAATTAAAAAATAATTAAAGGAAAATAATCAATGCTGTAGTTGTCAATTACAGCAAATTACAAAATTCCTTTGTGGTCGTTAAATTATTTTCATAAAATTGGTTACGCAAATGAAATAAGTTGCAACGGAATGAAGAGATTATTAAGTTTAAAATAATTAACGGAACAATGGATGTCAAATTGTTACATAGAGACAAAGTCTGCATTATCTACCATTTTCACTGTTTGCTCTGATGGTAACAAAATAGGAATTGTTTATTCTCCTAGCTTTGAAAATTTAATTAATAATTCATCATCATAGTTTGTTATATTTATTTAAATATAATCAAAATTCGTAAAATTATTTCATTCTTTATAAAAGAAATTTTACTAGAAAAAACTATTAAATTACTTTCAAACAAATGGCACTGTCTTTCGGTGAACTTTTCTTATGTGCATTAAAGACCCTATTTCATTCTGTTGAATTTTAACAAGCTTTGAATAAGTTTTGAGATTATTTAAATGAAATTTCAATGAAGTCGGAGGGGAGGGGAAAATATTGGATTTAAAGATAATTATAAAGAGGAGAACGGAGAGTAAGTTATTGATCCAAGGAGGGAGACGGTGCATTTATGAAATTGCATTTATGAAACAGATAATATTTTATAATTAAGGGCATCAATTTCTAGGCCACACCCACACATAATGCCGTGGCTCAAGTATCATTGTTATTCTCATGAATTTAAATAACTTTTTAATAATTTTATCCGTGATCACGGGAATAAGTGCTGTTCAAACATAAAAGCTTATAACTAGAATTTTCAAAAGTCCTAGAGTCATTGAAAATTATAGGATTGAATCAGAACGAATTTATTTTATTGCTGGAAATTTTGTATCAGCAAAATTGAATTTCAAAGTATTATTGCTTCCATTTAATTTTCTCTCTCTCTCTCTCTATATATATATATATATATATATTTTTTACTTTATTTTATTTTTTAATTCAAAATTTCAAATATGTACATAATTACATCGAATATAATTTTTTTAAATATAATACGGAATAGAATTCGAATAAAAGGCACGAAACTGATTATAGTACGGGCAATATATGTATATTTATCCTGCGATGCTAGAATATTATGAAAGGAGGAGACATCTGGCGGGGAATGAAAGCACACTAATAGAGGGGACGGATACCATTAATAATTACTTTTAATGAATTTAGTTTATGAAACGCGAATGAAAATTTGTATTTTTCAATACGAATAGAATCCAAATAATTATTTAATCGAATCAAAATAAAAATGCAAAATTGAAAAATGATTTAACAACGGGCAAAATTTGAATTTATCATTTGACCAATGCATCCATATTTATATCGGGTACTTTTATCGAGGAACTTACTCGTTCGAGAATACCAGGGAAATTAATTCAATTTAGTTGCCGTACAAAAGAATAATGGACTGCGATTTAAATGGTATTGTAAACCTTGTGCTGGAAAAAAAAATATTGCGCACAAACTTGAATGAGTCATCGTTTTAATAATAGCGAACAATCAGTTCGTATGATGATTTTAAGATAATATTATTTTTTGAACTTATAAATATTTTTTCTTTTTTTTTCGAAAAAAAAATTAAAATCTTCATCGTTTTCGTGTTCATAAATAATTAGACACGAGATAATAAAAATTATGTTTCTTATCAATCGTGTATTACCTATATTTTTACGATAATTATTTTTTCATATCTTTTTAACATGAAAGAAAAAATATTTTTAATGTGTTTTATTTTTAATTTATTATAATCGACAAATATATATTCTCTTATAAAGTTTCTTACGCGTTATTAATTTTTATAAAACGAAATACGATAGATACACGACGATGATGATTTTATAAAACGAATATTATATATTATTGTTAAAAAACGTATTTTCAGAGAAAATTCAATATAGTCCACGAAATATTGCTGGAAATATTTCTCGTCCATTGAAAAGGTATTACTTGTATATCGTGTTAGTTCTTTTTCCACCGTACGAATTACGAGTTCTTGATTTTTCGAGAGAAGTTTTCCTGCAGTATTATTAAGTACTAAAGTGCGGCTTCTATATCGATAAAAGACTTAACTTCACGATACCCATACATAAAACACGGTAGTTTCGCGAAAGATTTCGAAAAAACGAGAAAAGGATGAAAGACTCGCGTTTTGAATATAATCGAGAGGCAAACAAATCTATTGCTATTCTTATTACCTTTTAAATTTGAAATTCGAAAATAAAAAAAAAAAAAAAAAAAGGACGAGAAATATTACGAGAAATATATTTTTTCGAATAAAATCAATCATAGCAATGATAAAACAAACATTGAATTTTTGCTTGTATTCAATACTTAGTAGTAAAAAAAATATGACTTTATCATGAAAATATATAGGGAAACCAATAACGACAGTAATAATTGCGATGTTTAAAAATAAATAACAATAAATAGAAAAAAAAAAAATAACACGTCACTTTTTAAATTGAACGACTCGATTGATTATGGTTATTATACTTTGTATAATAAAACACAATGTTACCGAGCGAGCAAACTGACGTATCAGTTATTAAAAGTTTAATCATTTCTATTTCAAGGTACAGGCCGAGCGACAAGTTGGTAGATATGGAGGAGAGAGTACAGTCAATGGGAAAAGTTTCGCGTTTCGCATACTGGATCAATGCAGTTTCGCCCGAGCTCGTTGGTTTACGTAATATTAAAACTATTTCGGAATTTCGTTTCGCGTAATAACACAGTAACGTTGAGAATAGAATGTACCGATCGGATACTGTTTTCAAATTTACTGTACTTTATTGCGGTTACACGAGAATAAAAGCATTTTTAAAAATATATATCGCAAGAGAAAAGCTCGCGGCTAGATTTTCGTGCGACGATATTTTTGTTTTTTTTTTTTTTTTTTTTGTTTTTTTTTTTGGTTTTTTTCCCCCCATCGCGCTCAGCCTTTCTTTTGTCCTCGGTCGATATTTTAATTAAACAAAATGGAATTAAATAACGTTTCGTATTAAGGAAAATTCTACATCGTTGGATATTTTTATGCGCGACGTAATTAAATTAAATGGAAGGAAATAAATAACGGTAAATAATATGAAATAATAAATGGTAAATGCAATTCCCTTTAATTTGATTAATTCTTTTCGTTTTTCATCAGATCACGCTATTTTTCGAAATATGAAAACAATTTTTAATCCTTTTTTTTGCGCGATATAACCGTAGAAGGGGATATACAAATAGTGAAAGAGGACAATTATATTGTTTTCTCGGATGATTAAAAATGGAAACCGTTGCGATGAAACGATAATTGACCAATTAAGATCAGTTACAACGCACTCGTTTTTACGCATTTTATTTACAGACCGGCGCGATGTATTAACTCTCTATGGTGGTCATAAATCATGAACTATCCACGAGCAACACGGTTCACCTGGTCGCATCATGTTAATTTTAGTGGCTATCGATCAGAAAGCTTACAAGCGTATCAGACTTTTACCTCTATACACGGACTATGTGATTTCTAATTATTACTTACATGCATTCATAATACCGATACGAATTCCACGAAGGTAAAATACATTTCACCGAAATTGATACCGTTAATTAAATTATCGACGTAGCATAAATCGACAACCTTTTAGAAAATTAATTAAATTTAATTTGAAACAAGATTAATTTGCTATAGCTGGATTTGAGTTTCTTAGTACTAGCAGTGTCTTTTTTTAGCATCTTGAAAGCATCTCCAAGTATTTGACTTTTATTGGTCGAAGAAGAAACGTAATCGATAATTAAAAGGATATTTCCAAATCGAAGTAAAACTGAAATGAAAGAAATTTATATAATCACGAATTCTATTTTTCATTGCAACATATAATATATTATACTTACCGTAAAATGAATGCTCCTTCGATTCGATTATTACGTATTATTTCGTTTAGAAAATTTCTAAAAAAAGATAGTGATTAAGAATATGATGAAATCACACAATTTCAATTTCGCGTTGGTTAATATTAACGTTTCCAAGCGCGTGTCGATCCATTCGTCAACGTTTACACGGCCACAATGAGAAGCAATACTTGTTACAAGGCCATCGCTACAAACAGTGGTGTCTCGATTGTTGCAAAAACAAAAATACACAAAATCCCGAGATTAGTCAGCAGGTATATTTGTGTACATTCATTTGCCATATTCGAATCCTTCGACTTCTACGAACGAATAATACGTCGTGTTTGCTATTCCATATTTGTTTTTCTTTCTAATTTATAACGCGCGTGCGTCCTACAATTTTTGTAATTGATAAGATTTATTCACATTTCTAATCGTACAATATCGGTTTATCTTTTCGTCACTAATGATAATTAAAACTCCGTGGAAAGAATAAATGATGATTTAATAAAATTATTCGTTTGAAAATTAAATAATTATTTGTTTAATTCTTACGAATTCTTTTTCGTTGAATTATATATTCAAATCATAAAAAATCAAAAATTATATATCGATTCGTTAAATATAAAAATAAATTTATCCAAGTAATTTTACCACTACTTAAACAACTCAATTAACTCATAATAAATTTACATCGAGTGCAACGAAATCAATATTTCCAACATAATTAACTTATTTTTTTTATTTTATATATAATCAAGTGATCTGATTATCAGATTATAACAGACGTGCACAATGAAAATATTGTACAACTATCATCATTAGCAAACAAGATCCGTTCAATGGTATCGAGCAAGAGTGGTGAAAACAATTATAGTTATTAATAATAATCGCGAACGTAATTATCCCTTTCGAGAGTATAACGTAATAACGTTATTTGTATATATATATATATATATACGAAAATTAATAACGTTCCCATTAAATTTCCTTTATTTGTCTATTTAATTATATAACGAAGTTATATTCGAAGAGAAAATTGAAAGGAAGATTTTATCATTATATCCCCTATATTGTTCCGTCAAAAAGAGATAAATTTTATTCTCTCTTGTCGAAGAATCGTGTTTTTCTCGTACGCCCGTTTAATCAATATATTTGTTTATTCGAGTTGCGCGTACGCAAATGCACAGCATGTTGGTACACACGTTGTATCGATCGTATTAATATAATGCTTTAATTATTAATATTAGATAATAACATGCAAATTCTGGATACGTGTACATACGTATCTGGGTACATGGGTAAACAAATCATTTAAGCTCTGTATCGGTCATGCGCTGTTAAAAAGTTGTTTGATATGCAAACGTGTATTGCTTGTATAACAAATATTCGAAAAAACTGACTGTTCCAGCTTTTTCCATGAGTTTTGACGTGTCGCGCAAAACGCAACTACCTTGGAATTCATATTCATGTTTCAATTCTTTGTCTTCTCGTCTGTTTGATCGTCGAAATGATTTCATTCTTTTTTCTTTCTTTCTTTTTTTTTTTGTGGTCAGCCATTTCACCGTGTTCCACAAATAACGCGTTTATATCAAAATGGTGGATAAAATTATTTCTAACAATATTGAATCGAGGTTAAATTATTACTTCGATAATTAACAATAATATTAATACTACATATACGTTCTAAGGTACCTAAAGTAATTACGGTATCATAATAATTATTAATATTAATAATATCGTTTATTAATATATAATTAATATGTAATAATAATAACTAATTCTAACGAACCTATCGATTCCCCCTCCCTCCTCGTTGATTTTAATGAGGCTGAAATACGTTCATAAAGGACATTTTCAGCAATTTTATCCTTTATTGTAACCGACTGAGTTTTTTCCCTCCTTTTTTTTTAAATTATTAAAATATTTTATGAATCTAACTGCGCGTCTCTTTTAATTGTAAGAAATCCTCCAAGTCCAATTTGTGTATTTCGACCGATGTTAGAAGAGAGGTAAAGGAAATAAAACATTTTATCGAATAATCTCGTAATGACGCAGGAACAACGTGTTTCACAACCGCATGAAGTAGTTGCATGGGTGGCCGGCACAAAAGGCAGAGAAAATAAGCTTGCCGGGTTTACGATCACGGTGTGGGGATTAGGATGGCAACAGATGTCTAGCAAACGTACATCTCGTTTAAACGATAACTTAATTGTCTATTATTTAACGAAAGGAGGGGAGAGAGAGAAAGAGAGAGGGGGGAAAAAAAGCAATCGATAACGTTGATATTGAACGTGTACATTTGGTTAAAGGTAAATGAAACTTTTGTCCAAATCGAACGTGACATTTAATTTTATCTCGTTCCGGAGACAAATAAAATAACTACAACGTGCGCTCATTTGTGCCCGCTCATTTTTCAATGTTTCCAAGATTTAACTTGTTTATTTGCGAGATTTTTTTTTTACCCCATTTGTTCGAATTTAACGAACTTGTATTCTGTCTTCCGCGATGGATAAAGTTAGTATATCGGAAGAAATAAACATGGAAATTGAATTAATTAAATAATTACGATTACGTGTCAACTCGAACGTGTTCAGAGATTCGAACGTCAATCAATTGTATTATACATATAATTCAATATATTCTCTTGAATAAATTTTACGACGATATTCCAGGTTACGTTTCGCTCTCCTGTCGTTAAATTTCAAGTGGAATAATTGAATAAAGGACATGTCAAGTGACAAAACTCGTTTCATTGTGTTAACTGGAGAATCAAACAAGTTTTATGGAAGCGAGGCAAGTCAGTGCAATCAAGTGCCGCTTTGTAAATGGATGTTTAAATGCACGGATAAAAATTGTGATTTTTCCCTCGCTGTTATTAATATAAAAAAAAAAATCTTGTTATTTTATTGGACACTCTTTATAATTTATTCTTAATACAGTTTTTTAACACGGTTCGAAATTAAAATAATTTACATGGAATTTAAATTTCATGGATTTTTAGTTTTTCAGGAGAAATTGAAAGACTCGAGGGAATAAAATATTAATATTAAATTTTAATATAAACGATAAATTTTTTTTAATTTTTGTAAAATGATTATTAAATGATTACGTACCAATTTTCGATCATATTTAATAAATCTAATAAATAATCCAAGACTTTTCAACACAATTTCATGGAAATAGCATTAATCATAATAGACACGTGAAAAATAAAATTTAAGATGAGAATTTACGAGCAAGAAGACGGAAGATTTATAGAAATGTATTATAATAGAGAATATGAGATTATAATTATAATAGAAGATGTCATAAAGAATACATGACAGATGTATCCACTCGTATATACTTTTCATATATATATATATATATATATATATATAGTCCCGTTGTATGAACTGTTTACGAACATTTTGTTCGTGATTTCCACGGAGAGTTACCGTACTATATATAAGTACTTGGAGTATTATTGAAGTTTCTATTCTATAACGAAGTAACACCGTTCCAGAAACTTGTACCTGGGACGAACTTAACTTTTTCGAAGGAGATTAGCAGAAATTTCTCCATTGTATCAATGACAACGAATTCACAGTCCGCTTTTAAAAATAATCGCGATGTATGATATTTATCCATGCATACGGGTTAATAAGAAGTTGGTAATTCATAGGAGCATCGATGATTCATGATGAAGTTGATAGCATTCAATCCCCATAAAGTATACCAACGTGATATTCGAAGTAAATTCATTATCCAACTACTTTGATCGTTAATCAATTACTCGGCAAGCTATTGGGAGACACGTATACGAAGCGAATTTATTGTACTCGAGTATCTCGATGTAATTATCCCCGTGCCATTAGCGCCATCGAATAATCACTATGCATTAACAAGTCTCACAATTATGACACGAATACTTAAGCTCTAAGGACAAATAATTCTGACGCATGATATCGCACAGTTTACGTACGTTTCCCCCTCCCCTTGCGAATACCGGGGGGAACGCCTCGAAGAGAAAGTAATATAAGAGAAGAATTTTATTTTTACGCTGGATATGAAAGAGCTGAAATTATTCCACTCGAACTTTAACGAGTAGAACTCGGCGCGGAAATAATTTCGTTTCATTGTTTCCTGCGAGAATGTGAGCCTCTCCCGTTTATGCAATATCTGACGTATAAAATTTCTATATAGTTAACCTCTCCCTCCCCTCCTTCTCTTCTTCCTTCTCCTCCTCCTTCCCACGTTGCGACCTTTAATTTAACTTCTTCCTCCCCCCTCCTCCTCCTCCTCCTCCTCCACCTCCTTCTCCTCCTCCTCCTCCCCCCTCCTCGTCTCTCTGTTCGTTTTAATATTTTTACAACCTTCGAAGAATCGTGTTTACGGCAATAAAAACATTAGCAACTTATGGGGCGTCGAAGAGTCTTTAAAACCCCTTCTTTTCATTACTAGAACCTCGTGGAAGCTTTTATGCGTCTGCATTTCTGTCATCAATCAACGTCGGGAAAGAATAAACCTGAAAGCGTTTGAAAAATGACGAGAGTGAGAGGGAGGGGGGCAGATATCTGTTTTACCGGCAGATCCTTTCACCGAAGAACACAGGGTTCGAGTGATAATAGGATAGACTTAACGATCAACCGTGTTTTACATAATACAATGTGGGACATTCGTGATCCGTCTAATCGGTATATAGAAACATATCGATCACAGGACTTTACTCTCTAAACCAATTTCAACTTTTCAGCGTTTTATATTTTTAATAACTTGTAAGCCTCTGTGTTGTAAGGTTTTAATAATTACATCGATTTGAAGCCAATAAATTACAAATACTATAGAGAATGTTTGAGAAAAATTCCATTTCGTTGCGATATTTCAGCCTAGTTTGTCAAATATCGTTTGACAAATTACTCGTGGGCGAATATATTCGAACAAATATAATCATACAAGTATATTTGAAGTTTTTCATGCGTGGATTTGAATCAATTTTATTATTATGAATATTATATATATATATATGAGTTCTTTCGTAATATAGCTTTCTATTCGATGAAAAATTCTCAGATATCGGTATAAAATATTTCAAGAATGACAAAATGGAAAATCAATATCTCGACATTTCTAGGTTAACTGGTGAACTAATAATTTTTTAATATTTTTCCCGATAGATGCAAAGTTATTATTGATCAATATATTATACAATGATAATAAAACTGTCGATGCAATGATAATGGCAAAAATAAAAGAAAAATTTATCACGATAAATATTAATATCGTTACACGTTTATATTTTCAACGAAAGAAAATAAATTAATCTAAATTCAAATTAACGTGATCAAAGATATTCCTTTTTATATATTAAAAAAAAAAAAAAAGTTGACTACAACTATAATTTTTATAATGAATTCATTAAATATAGTTATTATCTATAGGATAACCTAGTATGTAAATTTGCATTTGATGGAATTCTGACGAGGAAAACAAAACCGTTCGGTTTTATAGCGTTATATACCACAACGAATGAGAACCCCTGGCAAGCAAGTCATACCGCAGGAATAGCTTCTACGCTAAAGTTGCATGACTCTGTTATGTATGTGGTCTATTATGTTTGCGACTTATAGAATAGCTTTCAGCTTGAGGAACGTAAAGGTTCTGTCACAACTACAGTTCACTTTATCATAAAACTTTCCCCTTTAACATGCACGTTCACTCACTTATCAATCAAATCAAATATTCGTTACCACGAACGTCCAAACTTAATTGGATCAAGTTTTTATTAGAGGGGAAAAAAAAAAAAAAAATATGTAAAGTGAAAATCACGATTCGATAACGAAACGCGATTTACATTTAAACATTATTTATATTTTAATACGAATCGTCGATATCCATTTTAATCTTCCAAATGCAATTCCATTCACTTGAATAATCGTAATCTTTTTTTTTCATCGATTAATTTACTCTTCAGTTTTTTTATTATTCGACTGAAAAAAAAAAAATTAATAAAAATATACATTCACGAAATATGACCACGAAGAATTAATTTTCACCACTTTCGAAATATCTTCCAAGATTATCCGAAATGATTCGAGCGATACGTATTATAACAATATTAACAATATTCCCATGCGCACGGCGGAATTCCTTTCAGTATTCTGATTTTAATTATGTATAAAAAAGAAAAAAAAAAATGAAGATAGACGATTACATCCTGTCCGTTGATCGCAACATCGCGAGTACAATGAACGAGGACTGCACGCGGTCAAGAACAGCGTAACGAACGATCGCAGTAATAATAATGCGCTCTGCCGCGGGGAAGCGCAATGTCAGATTTTGCTTTTGTACCCAAATTGATACGTTGATTTATGCACGTCGCGCTAATTTTACCCAATAACTCGAGCGTTAATCGATCCGTACGAGATTTATTAACGGGAATCGTACGCATTTTGCCAACAGTTGGAATAACATTGGAAACAAAAGGGGGGAAAAAAAGAAGGCATATAATAACGCGTGTTCCCAAACGACTGAATGGACGCGGCGCGCACGTGCACGCACGTTGGAACGGGACGCGTTTTTGAAAACCGAATCAATTAAAATTTATTTGCCAATATCTTCGCGCGGGGATGATAAAATTCACGATGGTATTTGCCGATATAATAGTCGCGGTAAAATTACACGGTATAAATTCAAATTCATTTTCAACGGCTTACGATGAAACGATTTTCGCGGCACGTACTTCAACGGGAATAAACATTTTATCACTGTCATCATTTATCTCTCTCCCCGGGCTGACGGAGTTCCATCATTCTCTCCGCGTTTCTTTCTTATGTGTATCGGCCTGTCCTATAGAATTCCGGACCTTCGTACACCTCTGTGCCTTTATACATACGAGACAGAAAGTTATCGGAAAACTATTCGGGGCGGGAGGAGGGGGCCTGAATATTATGGAATAAAGAGAGGAGGTAAACCCCTCCCGTCGATACTGCTTTTAAAGATGTTCGAGGATAAAAAAAAACTCGCAAGATTTAACGTTACGAGCAAGTACTCGTTGTTCAATTTGGCCAATTTACCGTGAAACGAAGCCCCCCCAACTGTTTGTCCACCGTTATCTATATATTTTATCGAGATATCTGGCCCACGTGAAATGACATATTTAACGGGTCCATCGATGGCCGATCTCGCGACAAACGGGGGAAGGGGAGGGGGGAAGGGAGGTTATCAATTTGTAGTCGGTGGCACGGTTAATAGAACCGTGTTCGGTGATTCGTCAATCGTTTTACGCCGGTTCGCTTGGTTTTGAGCAACCCTTTAGGATGGTTGGCTGGCTGGCTGGCTGACTGGCTGGCTGACTGGCTGGCCGGGATTTGCGCGCCGTCTATTAAAATGCCCTCTCTGTTTCCCGGTAAAAAATGAAACAGCTACTCGGGGACCCGATGAAACCAGTTCTCGATGGCCTCACACAATGTAAGGGATCGTAGAGCAAGATGAATTCCACGCTCGACGAAACTCCTCGCCGACTTTTCTCGTGTATACGTGTATTATTATGCGCGTGCATCGGCGTGTATGTAATACCGGTTTTAACGTGTACGCGTTAGAAGGTTTATCGCGTTGCAGTTTTCGTTGGGAATACATACATTCGTTCCATCCTCTTCCTTTTTTTCTTCTCTCTTCGTCTTTTTTTTTTTTACTTTTTCTCTTTTCTTCCTCTTTCTTTTTTTTGTCCCTCAATGAGGCAGGAATCCCTTTCTTTTGCTTGTTTGCTCGCGTCGCTTTGCTTCTCAGGTGAACGATATTGGAATAATGTTGAACGTTGAGCCTTTGCGGCCATCCTCGGTCAACGATCGTTTTCCTCTCTTTCGATCCTTCCCTATTCGCTCGAATTTCATCCCTTTATTATTCCTTAATCGCAGGGGGAGGGTAATTGTTGAATTGTTTTTTTCTTTTCTTTCTTTCTTTTTTCTCTTGAGACGCTCAGATAATCATTTATATTTGTTGTTTGGACGTACAGATGTTGGAGTCAGATTGCGTTCAATTACTTTCAATAATCGGGTAATTATTCGAGATTCAGACACGGTAATTTAGATTAGTGGAGCTTAATTAACAGAGGCTTTTTCCTGTGGCTATATACGAATGCCAAAGAAGGAACGTAACGGTACGCTAGTTGAGAGTGTACAATTATTATTGGCAGAAATGAAACTCGTTGAACTCGTTGTTGGACGATACGTATTAGAAATTTGAATTATTTTCAGGACACATTGACAATTTTTGCGTACATCCACCGATAATAAATCTATCAACACATAAGATACTTGTAAACTTTTATAAAAATATATATATATATATATATATTTCTGCAATCATTTTCATATTTTCAGCTACTAATAAAATTAATATGATTTTATTTATCACGAACGGGGCAAATTTACGCTCAAGTTTAAGCGATCCGAAGTATCTTGAAGCCATCGCTAAATGCGCCAAGCGCGCAATTCTCTCCTTTCAACCGGCGCATATTGTGCACGAGGACTCTGCATTTATCGTTCCACTCTCGAGAATCGCGATAATAATGTTCTGCGGCAATTGAGCAATGATCGAATGATGCGAAGAGACATTACCAACGTTCGGATAACGAACGTATTTGGTGTACACAAATCCTTGTTGATCCGTGAATGATCTCGATTACTCGACTCCAAGACCGGTTTGGGGGATAATATGGAATTTCTTATGAATATATTATTCACATCTTTTTTACTTTAATTACGTTTGGAACGAAATGGAAACAAGATTCGATCGAACTTTAAATCTTTTTCAATTTTACACGTGATTTTTTTTTTCAATATCCAAAATTGTTTAATAATTACGAAAGATTATTGTTGAATTTGCAATCGTATAATTAAAAGTTTACGCTAAATTCCATCATCAATCATTTTAAAGATCGCACGGGTATCGTTGAAATCGTATCACTGTCGCTCAAGGCTATCGAGGAAGATATTATTATTGATTTAGATTACTTGAATATTACGGGCTATTATCGAAGTCGCGTTATTTGCATAATAATGCATATCGCGAAATATGTAATTCAAAGATAACTATTACATTCGACGCGATGTAACGTTTTGCCAAATATACATACGTTGAGTGACTCGATGTCGTTATAGTTTGAATATTATTAGATGTATTATCTAATCGATAATACCGTGGAAAAATGTATATTCGATATCCTTAGTTTTCTGATAAGAATCTGAGAAAATATATTCCATGACAAACGGTTGTTATCCACTCGCGAAGGAATGCAAACACGAGTGTGTAATAACTTCACTTTTCACCCTATGTTATCTCTACGCTATTTGCATTTACAACATTGCATCCGGGTTTTATTTACGTTATGAATGCATTGCGAATCAACGTTCAATCTTCTCATGTAATTTACTCTTAATGCGTAAGCTCGTTTTTATAATATGCTTTTTTTTTTCTTTTTTTACTAAACATTTTTACGTTATCATATTCATTTCTATATCGTTCCTCTAGAAATAAAATTCACTATTCTACCGGTCTATTGATTAACCTTATCGCTCGAAATAAAATTTTAATCGAATAATCAATACCATCTTTTCTCGTGCTATTTGTTTTGTGCATGCACGGGTATATTTCGTCCCGTTCCGTCTAAAATAATACGAAACAATGAAGTCAATACATTCTCGATGTAACTCAGATTCAACACGAATATCGTTATAACGTTTAATTTGAGATTAAAAATATTTTTCGGGATCGAGAATGAAATTATCACCGGGATCGTTTAATTTATTTATCATAAATTCTATTTCACTCGCTCGTGATAATTATCGATCGACGATAACAAAAATTTCCATTTTATTTGCACTCGTTATTTATCAACCGAACTTTCCAATATTTATTGGGGCCAATGAGAAAAAAAAGATATTTCAATCATTTATACTTCTTCTTTAACATTTTCCCCCGCAACAGTTACGATCTCGCTCGCTCGATACTTTTCTTCTATCTCGTTCCTTATGCGAAATGTAAACGTCACTTTATTATTATTATTATGCTCGTGCCGAGAATGTATGCCGTTATGGGCGTGTATTATATAATATAATGCACCGACGGCCGCAAGGGGCGTACGAAGTGGGGGCGGTTCGGGGTGGTGGAGTGGGGTGAAACTTTTCGGTAAGTCGGTGGTAACGTTCTAGCCTCTCCTCCCTTCCCCGTTCTCCACCCTCGTTGTTTCATTGAATTGCAGAGAAACTGTTCGAGTTTCGGCGCTGTACAAAATAAAATTATTCGCCGACACTTTAATTAGAAATTTACGCTGCCCGTTCCCATACGTTGGTCCAAGACTTTATCAAGGAATTAAGTAAATTAGATTATCAACGAGAGTAAAGTGAAAATTATTATCTACCTCGTATTATCTCGTGTCTTGGATATTTCGGTCTAATGCATAAGTAAACGTGGCGGATACCGTACGTTTGGATGAAATTGTTGACAAAAATTTTACACAGCCGAAAATCACTCTAAACGAACGATCTTTCTCAATTGCTATAAAATTTGTAAACACGAAATAACGCAAATTTTATATTCTTCTTGTTTTTTATTTCGTATATTTTTATATTTTCAAACAGAAACTATTCCGTATACTTTTCTCATTTTCTGAATGAACTCAAAAAAAATTCGTCACGCATGGAATTAATTATATATATTTTCTTTAAAATAAGGGGCTACGTGGAAAAATATTTCTACGTAATGTAACGCGATTCAATTCGATTTATTAATCGCAAAATAATTTCGATGCCGCATTCACGACCCATCCATATGAAATTCGTAAAAGGGAGTCTCGCAATGCTTTTCAACTATTTAACAGAGGCATTCCATGAAAATGAACTCTGCGATTTATTTACCCAATATAGTGACGTATTTTGTTTATCCAATAAATTTATCGTTGCGCAATATAGATACGTTTCCAGAGTTTGAAACATACAAAGAGCGTTGAATTTCATGGAAATGGATTTGATCGATAAAAACCCGCTCTCTGTTTCTTTCTTTTTTCCCCTTTCTCTCTCTCTCTCTCTCTCTCTCTCTACCTCATTCCCTTTATCCTCATTGTTTGTTTCTTTCGTTTACGGAGGGAAAAAAAGGGCTAATAACGGAGCGCACTTTCACACTGGACAAAGTAAAAGTTTTTCTTCTCTCCCGTCCATATTGTTGCGCTATATATCTGCCGCAAGAAGAACGAATATTTAATCACTTTTCTCGATCTTAGCCATACATCAAAGATGAACGCGAGACACACATCTGCTCAAAGAGATATAGATATCCGTGGAGAGGAAGGGAGAGCAGACAATGCGAAATCTGTAATATTCGAGCGCAAGCAGCCACTTTTATTATACGCCATCTTTCCATTCTCGAGTGACGAGACATAATAGAAACGTACAGTTGAAATTTGACGGTTCGTAATCTCGTTTGGGATCCGGGTTGGGAGAATTATTAATCGATCTGCGCGATGGATTAAACGAATCGTTGGCAGATCTTCCGGTTTGAGCAATATTTAATCTTAATGAAATGCGTTTGCCGGCCACTTCAGTTATCCTTTATCGCTCAACTGTTTAGAAACGTCCCGGTGGAAAGACGGTGGCCGCGTTAAAAAGATAAAATTTGCATCGGCGCGTTCAAGAAGCATTGGAATAATGAATAGAAATGAAACATAAAACGTGGCAGGGCGGAAGTTGGCCGAAACTTTTTCTTTGCATGGAATTATAAGTTTTAAGCACGATGTTTAAGTTTCATAAAACTGTTCAAAGATTTCCAGCTAAAAAACTAAAATATTGGAACTCGACGCTACGAAGGGAGGGATGGGAGAGGGGGGAGAAGAGCTACAACTGTGGATAATTCGATGGTTTGCGGTTATTTCGGATCGGGTAAATCTACTTCGAAAAAAACTTTCCCCCTTTCACTCCGTATTTTTATTTATCATCGTAGATTTTTCTTTTTTTTTTTCGACCAAATGAAACGGAACTAAAGCGGACAGAAGTTAATTTATCGAGCTATAATCGAAAAAAACGAATGGTATCAGAGTTTTCTATCATCGGGATCGAACTGATATTATTGTATAAAAATTTATACACCACGTTATAAACGCTCTTGCGCGTAATGAATTTGGCAATAAAACAATTCTTTTGATTAATACGTAATTGAAAGAATTATAAGAGACGCGTATAACCTATAATTTGTCATCTCAATGATATTATTAGTCGGTAAAATGATCGTGTAGAGGGTTATGATACATGTCTACATGAAATTCTATTAAAATTACGTATTCGTATGTAATAACGAAATAATGACACCATTATGACAAGTAGATCGTAATGTTACGACTAACGATATATATATATTAGAAAGAAATCCTTGATTGCTTTTCGTTGATGCAGATGCATTATTTATTATTATCTTCTTACTTTCTTCAATGAAGTTAGTAATGATGTACCATCTTGATTGCATATTTCCGTGCATGGCAAAAAATACAGCTAAAAATACAATCTGAAATATTGAAAAAAAGAAAATATATATTATCGATTCAAGTGGAAAATTTTATGATTCTAAACGTGGAATAAGAGACGAAGAAAATTGTTAAAAAAATATCTAACATTTGAATTTGTACAAATATAATCAAACCGAGAACACGATTCCATTTTATTCCTTTTTAAAAAGTAATTCCCATTCCTCACACATGACCCTTGACGAAACCAGTATGAAGACGTGGAAACATGAACGCACAAAGAGAGAGAAAGAGAAAAAGGAAAGACAGAGAGAGAGTGTGTGTACTAGACAGATAAAGAGCAAAAGGGACTAGGAAGAGAGGAGGAAGCCAAGAGAGGGATAATAGGGGTGGGAGAGAGTGAGAGAAAGACAGTACGAAAGGTAGGGAGAGACAGCGGGTGGCTCGATCGATCCAGAAACACCGTGTGTAAACTACCAAGCATAATCAAATTCCTTTTAGCTTCAATCCTCGCATACCAGTTCAAAGTGGCACTGTTTTCATTCAGACCGACTGAATCGAGCAAAACGTATTTTCTTACATTAAAGGAAATGACTTTAGCCGCCAAGTGGCCTTCAAATTGCGCGCGCTAATTAGCAACCTCGATAATTGCAGTTATTTGCTATTAATTTTTGATTTTCAGAATACGTACGACTTTTGCCAGATATATAATAAAAATCCGTTTGACGATAAGCTTTCGAGCATCGTTAGAGATTTGATCGTTATCACTGGAATTATGAAATTCTAAATTGAATTTTTGCAAATTGCACGAAATTTCGATATTATTACAGTATAGATAAACATATCACGAAGATGTTTATTCGATAGAAATGAAATTTTTTTTGAAAATCAGATGTTTTTGAAAAATTTTTAAAGAAAAATTATATAAAAGCCAATGGCCATAAAAAGTTATCGAAAGGGAGATGAAAATACTCGATCAATTAGCCTAGTTTCATATTGCATTGTTCATGTCGATCTGTATATGACTCAATGAAATATAGATCGGAACTTTTGGGTCACCCTATATTTCCTGAAAGCGCGCCATTGCCCCATCTACTACCGCGTGCTCCAGGGTTTAATCTAACAATGATTTATGCTTCGCAGTGGCTCTCATACTTATTGATTTAAACCTGTCACAAGCGCTAAAATTAATCCTATTCGTATTTCCCTCTCCGACAAGTGTTACGTATTTTTCCCCTTCTTTTTTATTAATATTTTCTCTCATACATATTTTCTCTTATCTTTATTTTTTTTCCTTTTTTTTTTATCTACTACGTACACCAGGAATTCACATTTGTCTATCTTTTGTCGATGTAAATCTTCCCTAACCATAAAACTCGAATGACGTCCCTTTGTTGAATTCTCGGTAGCCGGTTCAAAGCGAAAGAAAAACGAAGAAACAATTCGAGCCGGGCGGAGGTGGAAAGAATTTGATTTGGAAGCACGCTCGAAATCTAAACTTTTCACAGTGAGATTCGTGGTCGGATAACAACGTGACTTCCAAAGTAATGGCCTCCCAGTGCGGTTTACAAGCAAAGATTGAGCGTCACTAAAACCAACACGCTACATATTCCACTCTACGATTGTATTCCTCCCCACCTTCCTGCTCTTTCTCCCTACCACTCTCGTTCATGAATGTATTATGTACGCTCGGCGAATATGTCAACTGCAGCATTGCATATTTATACGGTGGCTCCCAGATTTTTTCTCCCCGTATATAATATTTCGTCTTTAACGTTATTTCATGATTATCGATTCGGTCAAACAACAATTTCACACGTTTCATCTCGTCGTTTCGAGCGATCGATTTTATCGATATACGTGATAATTGTACAAGTTTCGCGTCTTAACGATACACGCCATGTCTGGACACACGGCCATTGTTCGGGACTATTCGGAATCATTCGGGGCCGATCGTTTCCAATGGGTGGGGATGGCCAATGACCATATAAATGGACAAATTCGTGGTCATTTATATGTATATTACTGTACTTCCTTCATCTGATGGCTGGTTTGCTATCATCCGAGGAATATTTTCTGACGTCTATTTTAATTCAACTTACAAAAGACTACTTAAGAAGTTGAGTGAAAGACAAGAGATAAAGGAGGTGGCGGGCAGAAGATGAGATTACCTAGATAGATAGAAAGTTTCGCAGCTACGATAATAATATCGCTAGCATGCTTGGATGCTATACAAGTCGTTTATTACGTTTAATGTAATAAATTTCGTCGGTAAATGGACGTGGGTATGAGTCGCATTACACGACGGAAAAGTATTAAGGGCCTTGTTCGTGTCGTACTGATATCGTTATTAAAACGATGCGCGCGTTTCGATGTGCTCTCGAAATAAACAAATCGAACAACATACATTATTGATCGCGCGCCCGGTTAAAATTAATACGCGCGGTAAAACAATTTCGAGAGTTATTTATTATTTTTTGCCGGTCAAATTAATCAAAACGGGTGGACAATTTCTGCCCCGGCACGGGATGACTTTTGCTGTAAAATTTAATTGAATTCAGAGTTACAAATAATTTATGAATAGTAATGCGAAATTTATGTCGAATCTCGGTGCAATAATTGGACGATGGAGCGATATAAAAATAATTTAACGCTCGCCACGTATAAAATAGATTTCGATAAAAAAGTATAGATATCGGATATAAATTTTGAAACTCGCCTAACACGATTATCTTTGCCCGTAAATGTAAATTACGTAAAAGTAAAACGAAAAAAAAAATATAAAATCGATGGTTATCGATTAAATAACTCGTAAAAGGAGCAATAGGAAGAAAGGAGTTATACCAATTTCAAATAACATTTTCCGATACTAGAAATTCATTAACAATTCCTTGTCGAGCTACAAACATCATTTGGATCTTTGCCATAAAACATTCTTCTCGAATCGTCTACCCTATCTTTTCGCTGATTTAGCAGTTAATTGTGAACCCTTTTCATCCCGTCCCCTATTAGTTGTTAATCCCAGTCAAGAATTGAATTAATCCATCCAGTCTTTTAATAATCGTTCGAAGACACGAAATCGCGAAACAAGACAAAAATCTGTCCGTTTGACGAATATTGCCAAAATATCGTTATAACATGTTTTTAACATCGGCCAATAATAGACGAATTTTTCAGCGTGCCAATTGAAATAGCTCCCAATAAAAACAAAACTTTTGTCAATTCTCATCCTTTCACCAGCAAAGAAGAACAATATTCTACGATCAATTTTCTCTTCAATTTTCCTTTTTATCGTTTCGTAAATCGATAAATGCACGATAAAACAGAAGAATTGGCGCAATAAAAATTTTAATCGAATACATTCATATAACAATTATTCTGTCTGTGAGCATGATATTTGAACTACGATAATATCGGACTATTATTCACGATACGATAAAATTGGAGAAGAAGAATGGATTAATACGATAGAAACATGATCGGATATTACAGTTTGCCAGGTCGTCCGATTTCGCTGAAATTGATGGGTTATCGGTGTGTTTAGGGTGGCAGCGAAATCCCCATAGCAACGTTTGAATACATTTCCACGTGATTCCATGCACACTGTCCGTGTCACGAGTTTAGGGTTAAATCTGTGCCTGTATCTGTGCCAACTATTGCACTATCTTCTGGCACATTGTTGTCCCTGCACATGTGCATCGCTCTCTGTTTCCTTCACCCCATACACTCTCCGTCTCTTTCTCCCCTTTGACCTCTTTAATCCCACCACCGCCTTGTCTCTCCCTAACTCTCACCCTCCAGTAATGGTCGACTCTTCCTGGTTCTCCCTCTTCCAGATACACATCTCGGATGTGTGCAGTCAAGGGGAATGCTTCTAGCTATGGAGTCTCGCCTCATCTTTTAAATGCAAAATGTTAATCAGATTTTAAAGGTGTAAATGTCTTTTAATTATTCCCTTGTCCACAAGCGAAATGGCGTTACTTGTTTTGATCGGTTACTTACCATTCTCTAATATTTTTTTTTAATTTTCCTTCGGTACATAATCTTATTTCGACGACGAATAAACATGAAGGTGTAATAAAGAGTTGTAGGAGGAAAGTCATGGACCCACGGCTGTTTCTCACCAGAAGATATTTTAATATTTCAAGATACTATAAACTCCTCCCAAGGTGTAATTTCCTAGGTATACTCCTTCTTTCGAGGTAAAAGTTTACGCCTCAAACAGTACGGTTCGCTTTGTTAAATTGAATTTTGCAAGTGTGCATATCTCGAGATTAATTTAAAATACACGTACTTGAACATTTCGAAACCAGCCATTGACCTATTAATAATACGTAACTTAATCCTTTTGTCCAGAAATCATTTTGTCCTGCCGCATTTATTTCCATTAAACATTTCAACGGATCATAGGCGAAATTTATAATATTTGTACATGTGAGCTCGAACGGCTATATTTTAACCATTACGCCGGTATCTGAAATTTTTGATAATAAAATTTTAATAAATTGGCTCGAAATAAATATATATATACATAAAACGATCAATAGTATATGAAAATTAAAAAAAAATCTTCCGAATTGAATTGAATTGAATTTTATATTTTAAATCAATTTTCCATCTTGTACCGTTTCGACGGCAGAGAAGAATCGATCAATCGTAATCATTTCATCATCGATTAGCCATCTCGACCATCTCGAAAATCTTTGATCGAGGCTCCCCCTCGTTATCCAAAATTTACACTCGGCTAATTGCATTTCGCGTAAGTGCTCGGTCGGGAAGACGATTGAAAAGTAAGAGATTACCAATTTGGCGAAACTTCGTTTGGGCGGGACAAGTTTAAAACTACATTTAAATATTTAAATAGAATCGAGTTGCGAGTTGAACTCCTGCCATCAGTTTCACTACCAGGTTTAACGTGATTACAAAGTTGCCACGGTTTACTCCGCTCTCCGGGAACAACGAACCACCGAATATAATACGCGAATAATCAGGCGTAATTCCTCGTGTCTTGTAACAAACGATTATAAGCCGGCCCGAAGGAATTGCGGCAAAAACTAAGGAGGGAGGGGGTGGGGAGAATTTAATTAAAACGATATCTCCGTGTTAACGAAATCAATAGGGGGTGAAGAGCAATAAGGGGCAAGTGGGAGTCCGAAAAGTCAATAGAACGTGGAGGGAACCCTGTGGAGGAAATCACGGCAATAAATACATGGAAGAGACGAGTGGGACAAAGGAGGGGGATGGGAAACGTTCATGTCGGAAGATTTTTCTTTGTGCTACGCGTGCTACCTCTCGGTTACACAATTCTTCTTCATCGTTTTTCGCGTGTCCCTGCGATTAAGACGGAAGGTTTGTTTTCAGAGTCGTGCTCGAGGGGTGGAAAACAGGAGAGAGAGAGAGAGAGAGAGAGAGAGAGAGCAATGGGGGAGTATGACGAAAAGAAAAGAGAAAGATTTTCCCTGAAACTGAAAATGGGAGAGCACGTACGTGACTGATAGAGCACAGAGGGAAAGAAAATCCACGGGAAAACGTATTAACAGTGATGGGAACGATATACCTTCTAACTAGGTTTATGGAATTATTGCAAAGACTAAAAAATTCATTTTTACATTCATGAATTTAATGATCAAATATTTGAAACGTTTTTTTTTTGTATTATATGAAAATATTAAGCGACTATTAACGGACTATCAACGCCATCTACATTTGGTCAAATCTTTCGATTGGTAAATTAATTTTGTGTAACGGAGCGAGAAGAGGGAACGAGCTGGTAAGTAAAGTAGCGAAGGAAAGATTGTACAAACAGGGGAGCAAATAAGTGATTAAAGGTGAGGAGTAAAAAAAGAGAAGAGGCAATGAAAGCCAAAAGAAGAAGAGATATAAAGATGGGAAAAGAAAAGATCGAGAATGGGATGTAAACGAGGGACGAGAAAGACGAGCAATAGCAAGAGGGGGGAGGGAAAAAAAAGGGAAAGAAGAGTAAAGGAAGAAGTGAAGTGGCGGGATTGAAGGAGGGCATGGATGAGCACGGAGTTAAAAGATGAAAGTATAACCGGAGCTATAGGATTCCCAAACTAAATAGAATGTTATATCGTGGCATAGATAGATAAATGAATTTTAAATTTTGTTTTCAATCATGATTATTAAATAAAATGAAAAGATTATTTATACAAATAAATAAATTGTAAAATCTATTTCTCCGTATTTAGATAAAAAAGAAAAATATTATCAAATTTAGTTTCATTGAAACGTTCAACATTTTATAGCTAACTCGACTGGCAGTTGAAGTGCAAGGGGTTAAAACCCGGCCATTTTACTTGGCTCAAGGCTCTTTTCGCCGCGGGTTAACGGATTTACTCGCAGAGCCACCGGTTCAAGTGCATCTCACAATTGCCCCTCGTTGAATCTCAATTCTTTCCGGACGATTCGATTTGCCGCTAACGAATCTTGCAGTTATATAAGCTAATTGCGGAGAAACATCGTGGACAAGCGGTTGATGTTAATTAAATAAATATAACAATATATTTCGTATTATATAAATAAATTACGTTTATATTCTGACTGTTTTATATCTCAAATTATTTATACTCGTATTTATTAAATGATCAAGTTTTTATTCGTGTTCCCTCTTTTTTATTGCTCGAGCTTACCTCGTTGTTCAAAGGTCGAGAACCGATGAAAAGAGTGCTAATACTTAGCATACCGTATGTTTACATTTCTTAGTTGATTTATGCACGTTCAACGTCCCAGTAATAAATTTCACATCAATGTTTGGTATGACTCATTACGAGCATTTATTCGATCTTCAAGATAAACGAAATGCGCAAATTGCATTTATTACTGTCCATCGTGTAAAATTGTAATTATGTTTGTATTTCGTTCTATTTCGAATTTGAGAAGTTTTTATTTTTTTTAAATTCATTCTTCTACATTTTAAATTTTAATGGAAAGCAATAACTTACAGTTGAATTAAATTCCACAAATCACCAGGTCCAAAAGTTAGGTCAAACTTTGTGAAAATGACGTCGCCGCTGGCATCAACGGACAATTAAATTATCGCTGAAGCGGAGTAGGTAACGATGCACTCGAGGTACAACATAAACCACGAGTTACGTTGGCTGGATTATGTGTATACATAACGAGCACATAGGTATTTTAGCTTTATACACGACAAGTAGATCTATGTACGTAGAGGATGGGTCAGATTACGAGTTTAAGTAGCGCTGAGACTTGACCGTGTCTCCACCTGTCGATGAAAGGTCGGTAAAATAATATCGAAAATGGAACAGACTGGTAAGAAAGATACCTACTTCCTCCCGAGTCAATAGAAAATCTTCAAAGTTCCATTGAAATTAATTATCTTATCGTTTATTTTTGCTCTTCTCAATATCTTATTTTCAATTTAACCTGTAATTTAATTAACGATGTAAAAATATTATTTTAACATGGCTGGAAATTTTAAAGAAAAATAAAGAATAATTGCATTTTGAGAAAGATAAATCATAATAAAACACGTCGACAACTTTTTATTCTACTTTTAAAAATATAATACACGTACAAAAGTTTTGCGAAGAGATAGATATATACGTATAAAATGTGTAAAATTTTAAAGAAAAGATTTAGTTGTAAGAAAGAAGATTGCTTAAATGATAAGTTAGTGACATAACGCGGATAACAATTCATATTCGATAAAAATTATGTGATTATTTTTATCCATGATAAAAAAAATCATTTCAATTCGAAAAGTCATTTTTTTTATAATTTATCTATTTTAAAAATTATTCTTCGTATTCTTCTTTAAAAAAATTTTTTCGCTTTATTTTTTTATCGGATATGTAAAAAATACGATATATTTGTAAAAAAAAAAAAAACATCGACATAAAAAATAAAACGAAAAATACTTATCTGATTGCAGGACGAAGTGCTGACAATATCTGAAAAGGTTGTGGTGCGTGTTCATGATCTCGTTACGTGGTTATCGCCTGCATTGGAATGGTCATGGGGTCGGGAAGTATCTTACCCACCGACCCCAACGTCGTCTCCGGAGAATAGCCCGTTAAGGTATGAGATACCTCAACCGCAGGTGCTCACCGATCCTGGCATTGATTTTTCGGACGTCGATAAGCAACAGAAGGAGTACGAAAGCAATCACAACACGCGAAAATCGGACTATAGTTCTCAAACGAAAGTGGTGGTGCTCTCGTATCCCAGGTATTGCCGATATCGAGCACTCTTACGTAGGCTCGAAGGCGCCGAACCGTCCTGGCTTTGCTCATCCATAGCAGCCGCACTGGGTGGATTCACCGCCACACCGGGTACAAGGATACTCTTCTGTAGAGATACCTTTGACTATCCGGATCTTGAAACTCACGAGCTCCTCTGCAATCATTTAGGTAGGTTAGGTTACCAACTGAAATTTATTTTCCTTTTTACATCGATGACGAAATAGAAGTAGAAAAATTGACTTGATAAAACAGATTTAATCAAAATATTATCTATTTATGAAAATACTTTTTTTCATCTGTTGCGTAAAATATTTGGTTAATTAATATTATAATAATTAAATTATAAGTATCTTATACGATGTATTAATAATCATTAATTAATTAATTATTAGATATTTTATTATTTACCGACCGAGATTAGCATGTGGTCGCAACAGACAATTACATTGCATAGTCTAGAGAGCCATTTAAAAAACAATAGAACGTATCGGGTAAGGCTAGCGGGAAGAACGTTAGTGTAAGGTTGTGTTTCTTCATTGGAAAAATATTTTGTAACTATAACGATGACAAAGCATATTAACACTTCTATTAGCATATATACATCCGTCTTCAAATATGTACATAATTCGATGTGTCAGGATTTATAAAAATTTTAATAGTGAATGTGATAATAGTGTAATGTGACGTATGAATCGTTTATCGATTCATTTGCTAGTAGATCATTATTTTGATACAAAACACAATGTCCATAATAATGAAAATACAAGAAAATAAAATTGTGTATTTTAAACTAGTTGGTAGGTATTTTTGTGCTTCGTACAAAGGAAAAATTGTTGGTTAACTTTTCGGGCGGGATTTATATTGAAATGTGACACGTGCACGTGGAATAGATTTGGAAACTAAAGTAGAAATGATATATAATTCTATATTAACCTACATTGTACGATAAATATTATGTGATAAGTGTCGAGTAAATTTAAAAAAAATTGTGATGTAAAATCCTAGTGATTAAAAAACAAAAATGTTTTAACTTTTATTATTAGATCGTTAGAGTGTTTGGTATGGTAATTACGACTATAATTTAACTAATTGCTTAATAATAATGTAAAGAACATAAATGTAAATGTATAAATTGTAATTTACGAATAACAATTTTTATATTTCGAAATTAATTTTTATCGTTTAATTATTAAATCATTACATTAATACATGTTATGATTTAAATTATTAATCAATAGAATATAAAATATATATATGTGTACAATTTATCATATTGATTTATTCATTTGAATTTTTTAAAATTTAATATCAGACAATGAAAATGATGATATTTAATGAAAAGTGTTATTTTTTTCGATCGTTACGTAAATTTTCAAAATCCAAATGATTATTATTTACGCCGTAAAAAAACGAATAATAAGATTTTTTTATCCGATTAATGAAAATATCGTTCTATTATATTTATATCGAACAAACATTTCTCGTTTATAGAAATTTAAAGATATATATATATATGTGTGTATTTTTTTTTTATGTTTTATTTTCACTTCAAGATTGAAAGCAAAGCGAAATATTTTTCAGCACCAAAATTGAAAGGAAGGCCGAGGAGGAAACGCAAAAAGCGCAGCGCATCGCCCGGTGAATCGAGTAATGAAAGTGAAGCTTCCGTTGCATCCACGTCGAAAAGTGCCCCAGCGAGTTCGAACGTTATGGTACCGAGCGTTGGTAGGCCACCTTCGTCGGTAGTACGGCGAAGCGAGCGGAAGACCAGCGCGGAGGAAAAGAAATTCATAACGGACGTGCAGAATTTCATGAACTCGCGGGGTACGCCTGTCGGAAAGATGCCACTGCTGGGCTACAGGCAGAGTCAGTATCTGTGTGACGTCTTTTTTTTTTTTTAACAATTGGCGGAAATTTGTAATAATACATCTTTAATTATATTTCGTATTTTCGCATATGTAAATGTCGATCCATATGTAATTAAATCAAAACAGTGATTGGTACTGTTCGAAGCTGATCTACAGCAGTGTTTCCTTTTGACAAATCTTACGATACGTATACGATAAATATTTATCAACAAACAAACAAAATCTATCCAACTAACGAGGTTCCTTTGCTTACAGTCGATCTCTTCCTGTTTTATACGAAAGTGCAAATGCTTGGTGGTTATGATTCCGTCAGCGCTGGCCGACTGTGGAAGAATATCTACGACGATATAGGTGGTAATACAGGATCTACCAGCGCCGCGACTATCACTCGACGGCATTACGAAAGGTAAAGTAATACGGATGAAAAGTCTGTCGTGTCTGTGATTAACGACAAAGTCGGACAATCGTCTATAGAGTCTGTCGTACGAACAGGTTATTGTTACCATATGAGAGGTATCAAAGAGGCGAGGAAGAAAAAATTAGACTGACACACGGAAGACGAAGTAAAAGTAGCAGCGTATCCGAAGAATCCGAGGACATTAAGCAAGAAACGAACGATTCATATCCATCGGATACGCCTCCCCCCGTAGAAACGAGTCTTACCACCACGAGCCCTCCCTTACAATCAATCGTATCGACAGCGGTAAGTATCGTTGAGATCGCTCGATACTTATTCCATGTTTATCGTATCATGTTATTCGTACAACGTAATTGTTACTTGTAGCCGTTCCTGTCGAATGAAAAACCCAAAACAGAGACTGGAAAGACGTCGTCTCTACGTAGCGTAAGAGTGAAGCCGGAACGTCTGAAATCATTAAATACCATGATTGCCAATAGTACACCATCACCCAGCCAGCAAACCAGCCAACTGCCAAGTCCACCACCTTCTTCTAATACATCAATTTCAACGCCGAGTAGTACACCTTCTACCACACCCACGAATGGTACTGGAAGTCAGAGCGTGTTAGAGAGGCAGCTGAACAGCCCTCTCATATCGCAACAAGTTCCACCGTCGTGTTCGCCACCGGGTCTTCCGGTAACCACAGTGGTGACGAATGCCTCTACAGTTGTTACGTTAACGCCTCCGCCCGAGAAGGACATGAAAGAGATCAAATTGGACCCGAAGCAAACAAGCTTGCTGGCGCAGGGCAAGGAGAACATCCCGTTGTTCGGCGAAAAGTCAATTTTTGCGGAGAAGGCTATAGTGCCTCCTAGATCGCCGGAGGTGATCGATCTTGAAACGGAAAGCGACACGAGTAGGGATAAGATAATCATTCCCAGCTTCAAGAAGCGCAAACTTGAAATACTCCGCGAAGGTGGGCTCGAGGTCACTGCCGTCGACTTGGATACGCGACCGAGCGTTATTCAAAACAATTCTCCCGCGCCAGCAACGATGAAATCGGAGGAAAAGCCACCGATATCGTATCCTCTTCCAGTCACGCCCAATTCCATTCCCAAGTTGATTTCCGTCACCGTGACGCCCGACATAGGGCACATGTTGTCGTCCCCCCAAGAACATCAGCAACATCATCATCATCAAGCACGGTTACCAACGCCGACGAAACAACATCCCGCCCATTACAATAACAACAACAACATCGCAATGAACAACAACAATATGGTGAACAGTCGTGTGATAAATCTTGGCACTTCTAATAACGCCGCGTTGCTACAATTGTACGCGAACGCCAACGTCCCACCACCGGCATCGTCGGGGTTGCATCAAGCAAATCATCGTTTCGTGCCGCCAACTGTTCCTAACGGTAGGATATTTCCGCCCAAGGTGACACAGTCGAGGTCGATATTCGCACACAACGAAAAGACGGTTTACGGAGATCCAAAAGAAATTCCTATCCCTCCAAAATATCGTCCCTCGCTGCATCGTTTGCAGCCGCATCCGATGTATAGTAATAACGATCCCGTTTACGGCGGGGTTCTCGACTTGACGCAAAAATCTAACAAGCCGACGTACCCGAGGCCGAGCTTAGAAATAGTGAAAGTACCTGTAGTGCCGAGGCCTAATCCATTGAACTTGGAGATGAGGAACTCGTCCACGCATAAAGAAAAACCAACAGATTGTTCGAAACGAAGTACCTTCCCTGGTTATCAGAGTGTACTCGACAGTCGAACCATGGCTTCGAATAATTTAGAAATTACAATCGTAAATCCTAAGCAAAAGAGTAATCACCTATGTACACCGGCTCCTGTCCGCGTACCGAGTCCATCTAGAAATAATGCAATACCTATGCAAAGAAGACAGCAATTGAACGGCAAGTATATGACAAGGAGTGAACCAATTTCACCTTATACACCTAGGAAACCGAGTCATCCTGTTATACCGAATGTACCTAATCTAAATCATCTAAATAGTGGAAATTATACCAGGATGGCTACGATCCAACAACAAAACACGATCGATAGGAGAAAAAACGTAGAGATAGGCGGTAAGGAGCAGCATCACCATCATCATCAGCATCATCAACACCAGCAGCATCACCTTCATCAACAGCAACATTTGCATCCGCATCCTCATCAACATCAACAGCATCAACAACAACCGCATCAACAACATCAGCACCAACATCACCAACATCAGCAGCAACAGCGTCGGATCAGCGAGGGCGATAAATCGTTAATCGCTCAACAACACCAGCAGCAGCAGCAGCAGCAACAACAACAGCAGCAGCAGCAGCAACAGCAACAACAACAACAACAACAGGAACCAAGGCAAACCGAAGCTGGAAGAAGACACAGTGTTCCGAGTATACCTTCTGGTTTCGTACCTGCAGTGCCGCAAAACAATCCAGCTTACCTTCCGCAACTGCCAAATACGCCCGGCAAGTTCCTACCGATTTTAGACCCCATGTACTATTCCGCATTCTATAATGGTTTATTCCCCCCGCCGATTCCGCCCACGGCTGCAACGTCGTTTTTACCGCCGGAATTTAGTGCATACTATAAAGAATTACTTGCTTCCTCGCAACCAAGACTGGGGATGGCGGGGCAGCACCAGCCGGCTGCTCCAACGTCTAAGTAGGCAAATGGGATCTCATATAGGGTTTCCGATGTGTAGCGAACGTCGGTTTCATTTCTAAGGACAAAGATCCGTCGGATTCCTCGCTTCGAATTCTATTTTCATTGAAATTACTCGGGAGGACTTCCTCGTATGTGTCAATAAATAAAGACATTCAAGCGGAAAAAAAAAAAAAGGAAAATTAATCACTGATAATAGGGGGAAAAAAAAAATGTGTATTTAAGTTATCGTTTTAAGGATTTTTCGATGATCATTTAAATATACTGTATTTGAATACCATTCTAAATATTCTAATGAGGGTAGGTAGGAATGAAGACGGAAGTTTTTTCGTTCGAATTATATAATAAAACGAGAAGAAGTGACTATCAACGTTCGAACGTGGACGAGTAAAAATATATGGATACAGTAAACTAGGTGTGTACTACATGCATATATCATGCAATAAATTAGGTAATAATTTTTATATGTAACAATAATAACGAGATAACTTCATTGTAAATGGAAATCGATGAAACGATGTTTCGGTCTTATTTTAATTTTTATATATATAATAATCGAGAGAATATTCGATATTAATTAAGGGGGAAAAAAAAAACGAGCGTACTAAAACACTGTGATAACGATTAAAAAAAAAAAAAGGAAAAAAAAGAGAAATGCTGAAACTCATATTAGGAACGAATGAATGCAGTTGACTCTTTTTCATACGATAATACGATTTTTTTTCTACGTTTATTCTTCGCAAAGTTTAAGTGTATAACCACTACTACAAGTGTCGAGTGTTAGGAGTAATCTAATAAATCAAGAAGTTCGAGTACTAGTTTTATTTTCTTTTTTCATTATTTTATATATTGTTTTTGTAAAATGTACATTTTTCGAGAGATTAATAATTTGATTGTTCATCATAAGTCCGAATTCCTTTATTTCGAACGTGCGATGTGATAACTAAATAAATATATAAATAATTATAAAGAAATATATATATAAAATATATATATATATATACATATACATATATATATAAATATATATACGTATACACGTACATACGTGTATATGCGAGATCTTTAAACCGACGGATCGTCAAGAATGTATAATTGTTTATTGTATAACGACAAATCTTACGTAGTAACGATCGCGAGAACCCTATTCTACTGTGTAAGTTTAGACAATTTTCATTGTATTGACACATACATACCAATCACCATACACATACACGCAACACTGATCTGTAGTCAACTCTAACAAATAAGTGCACGTAAGCGATGATTATAGCAACGAGATAATGTACATAATGTATATAATCACGTATTCGTTAAGCTAGATAAATTCCCTGCATTATATCTTTCAACATTACGTAAGAGCGTTAAGATTTAGTAAATGTACAGGCTGTCTTATTTGTGTGGCCAACGATAGTCGTATCGCTACATATATACATATGTATGTATATTCTTATTAGGGTGCAACGCAATATTTTACAGAATAATTCTAGAAAATTTCTTGTACATTGAACACATATACGGAAGAAAAAGAAAAAAGAAAGAAATGAATGAAAATAAGCGCGGATAATAAAAAAATCTTTTCATTTTCGTGTACGACGTATATACGTATATACATATATATGCTCGTAAATAACAAACAGAAAGAAATAGAAAAGAGAAAGAATGCGAATCGTACATTGGTTTCAATTAAAATAGCACCATCGTAATAATTGACTGATTAAATAAACGCGATCGCTGCCGAGGAACGATCGAACATCGCGGGCCACCAACGTTTTGAGGAACGGAAGAATAAAAAGAAGTACCGATGGTATATCCATGTTAAATGTAGACATATTGATAGAATTTGTTCGTTTTAGGATACTCTGATAAAGGAAAAAAAAAATAACAAAAAATAAACAATATCAGATTAACGTTAAAAAACATTCGTAACCCTAAAACGTACAATAATGTAAATGGTCCTCACCATGGACTATTCTAGCAAAAAAAAAAAAAAAAATCAGATTTCTATATCGATGTCTTTCAACAATAAGTTGTTCATGTTTGGAAGTTCTTTTACGAAACAAGAGCGAAATGATGAACGTCGTTGCAACTTAGGATCGCGGTTTTTCGAAAGGTCTTCGAGTTAAGCCCGACGTATTGAAAATCATATAAAGCTTTTATTTCTTTTTGTTTCAATCGATAATCATAATAATGCAGAAAGGAGCATGAATTATTTCTTTTTTTTTTTTTTCTCACGATGAATAATTTTGTTTTTATGAGATATGCCTCGAGATGCTTCTCTTGTTCCAATGGTGCTATGTTGCGAAGTATTTCTAAAAAAAAGTCTTAGTTTTTTTTTTTTTTCTTTTTTGAAAATTTATTAAGGAAAAAATATCGTCGGGAACCAACGAGATCGTTGACGTATTGTGAAAGAAATACGATCTAAGACAGACCTTCTTCACGTCCAAGTCTGATAAACCGTATTCGAAGGTAAAAAAGACTTCTGATTTCAATGTGTGAGTGTATATCAAAAATAGATACGTTATTGTTGCGATTCAATATAAATTCCGCGAAATTAATTAAACAATAACTGAAAACAAAGAATGGAAGAAATAAAATATGACGAAGAGGAAAATTTTCTTTTTCTCGTAATGAAGATTAAAATAATAATAAAAAAAAAAAAAAAAAAGAAAAGAGGAAGGGCTTGTACGAGAATACGTGCCATAAAACTGCTTAGATAGTGACTTTCAAAATCGAACGATAACGACGATCGTTTGTATGTGCTTTTAACGAGCCCTTTATCAATTAGAGAGACTATAAGATTGTAGAAGAAAGTTTAAAGGAAAGAGAGGAAGTGCAAAAATTCCATATGGAAGATTTTATGTAATTAATTTCTGTTTTGTTACCGTGGTTGTTTTAATCTCGAATTATAGTGAGCGTGAGCGTTCAAGAAGAAATTGAAAGAATGTGCGTATGTATGTGAAACAAAGAAAAAAAGAAGATAAAGAATGAGAGATATCAAATCCGCGCGATCAGATGTGAATGTATGAATGAGAATACAGAGAGAAAATTAGAGAATGATTAATATTCAGAAAAAAAAAAAAGAAAGTCTATGTTCGTTTTTTTGTTTTTCTTTTTGCGAGTTTTTTTCTTCATTTTGTATACTTAGCAGTGACTTTTTAGCGTAACCCTCGTTTCCCAATTTAATAATAATTATTATTACGATACAAATATTTTTTATTATATGGGCATTTCAGTTCCTAAATTGGAAATAAAATATCTACTACGAATGATTTCAGTTATTGATAAGGCTCAAGTAAGTGAATACGATTCCCTTCAAAAATTATATAACATTTGAAAATTTTAATTTAAAACTTCAAAATTTTTATTTGAATTTATAAAATAAAAGAATTTTAACCTTGAATATTATTATTGAAAGATGCCTGCTTTGATTCAATGCATAAAAAAGCATTGCTCCATTATTTCAACCATAATATCTATAAGTGATAAAAGAAAAAAAAGGTAAGTATTATTAAAAATATCACATTAATTATGTATATTTTAAACGTATGAATTACGTATCTAGAATACATAGAAGGATAAAAAAAAATGTATTAAAAATGTTTCAAAAGTAAAAATACCTTCGATTTATGAACCTCGAACGCATCCTATACATAGTGCTATGAACTCCACGAAACAATCGAAATAAGAAGAAAAAGACACGCGGAATGTACGAGCATGTGCCGCGAAATTTAAAATCTCTTTACGGTGGCTATAAACTGATAACCTGTTTAACCAGTTCGGTAATAGTAAACGTAGAACGTTTCGTCTCACAAAATCTCGCTTCTACTTTATTTTTCCTATTGATTATTTTTACTTGGTATATCTTCTTTCCATCTTCTTATATTTCGCGATAAATTTCAAAGAAATAATCTTTTTCTTTCGATTATATCTTTTTTACTAAAAATAAAATATCACATCTTTTCATTAATGAGATTAAATTTATGCAAAAAAAATTAGAAGAAAGAATTAACGTACATACCTCTTTCAAAAAATATAACGGCAATAGAAACTTTTTCGTTGTGAAACATAAATTTATCGATCATTTTGCTTATTTAATCTGAATATTAATTATCGCACGTCGGCATAAAGGTTAGTCTCACGATCGAAACTCGCAGTAACGCTGCTGGCAACCTTGTTACAAACATACCTAGACGAACACAGATACGTATAGATTGTACACGTAGCGGATAGAACAAGGTATGTAGTAGGATGGAATTGTGTTTACCTCTCCAACCCCCGACGACAATCGGCAAATACACTTCGATGTAGGATTGTCGTGCACCACCGCATACCAAACTATCTTTGTGTACGTAATGTACTAGCATAAATCTGCATTCAGAGACGAAATTCTCGAAAATTCGTATTTGGGCTTCACGAAAATTTAGTATTGTACAACCTAATTCCACTTCGATTCGTTACTCGTTCGCGATGAATTTTATCCTACGATTATCGCAATTTCTTCGATACTCCCGCCAAATGATTCGATTGTAGATGGCGTTGTTGCAACAGTACTTATTGAGTGTTCATAAATTAAGAAAGATCTAATCTAATGACGCTTTTACAATGCAACGGATAGAAAAATTTTTTTAAATTTTATCAAGAGCAATTTATATGTAGATTCTTAATTTAATATATCGTTTAACAATCTTTAAAAAATAAAAGAAGTAAATTTTAATAGATTAAAACAGTAAATTAAATTGAAATACGAATGTTCAATAATGTTCAAATTAATTACGAATCCTGAAATGAAAATATCTCGCGCGTTACTTACTTTTCAGTAAGTAAGTAAATGTCAAATCCTCCTTGAAAACGTATCTTTGATGTCATCCTGAAAGATAATTTTATTTAAATTATATAAATTATATATTTTAATTTTAGAAAATAATTTTCACTATTTTTATTATTGACGAAACGGTATCGATTTTTACAAAATTTCATAAAAAAATACTGTCGATATTGTTTATATAAAAATGAAATATACCATAAAAACGAAATACCCTGGAAAAAATAGAATTATAGAATAAATTGTAGCAGTAATGAACGAATGATGATTATTGCACCTCTCGGTCGGTAATAATGCATAAAGAGATTCGTCGTGTGCACTGGTATCGATCGAGAGAACAGGCGCAAAAGATTATATAGACGTAGATGGAGGTGCGGAGGTTTCTTGGACGCGGTTGAACATCGTTGCGGTGATGAGCATGTCACATCTTCACGTTTCGTGCGAAACAGAGAATGCACGTAACCGGTGCAAAGCTTTCTTCCGCCCGGTTCTCGTGAACACTTCACCTACCAGACAATAGTTTACCGTATCGACCTATTCTCCCTCCTTTTTCCTCGTACGTGGCTTCTCCCTCCGTGACTCGTTCTCATCTACCTCCTCATGCCACCCCGCCCTAACCAACCACGAACTTGCTCTTCTGGCCTTCCCTCCGTGCCTTTCCGTAGATTCAACTTGTTTCTGTGTGCCATGAACTCCAAAGCTTCCGAGTCCACTTAGGAACAGCTGCGAACAATCCACGAGAAGAGTTGCTACCTTTCTAACTTTCCTTTCATATTTTCAAAAGTTTCGCTCGATGTTCCACGTATTTTATCCGATAATTTATCGTTATACATAGAATTAATTTTGTCTCTATTATTGATTTAACTTCACTTAGTAATTTCAATCGAGAAATACGAAGAAGAAGAATTAGAACGAGCCTTAAACTCTTATAACTGTTCGTAAAAAAAATAATAATTTTTATATTTCCTACGTCACACGATGAAACAAAAGAACTAAATTTTCTTTTGACGTACCAATTACTATTAATATTAGTTGCATTAAAAAAAAAAAAAAGGAAAAGAATTTTCTCGCTCATACATTCGCCGTTATGGATAATGACTCGCGAAACTACTTTAATTTGCTCGAGCTCGAGCGCGACTCATAGACTTCCCTTCGCCGAGGTTTCCGAAGGTCGAGATTTGTTCCAAAGTTTGTATGAATGAAACTTATCCTAATATCTCCGTGAACAGCGTGCGGCTTTCTTCGGACAGTTCTCGGCCGAGGAAGGAGTGTCGACCAAAAGTGCAGAAAGTCCACGGGAGAGAGAGCACGTGCGAGCAAGGGTTGGGTTTGTGTTTCAACTCGTCCGAATCGTTTCAGCTAGGGTCAGTGGAACGTGCTTGTGTACGAACTGTCCGCAACTGTCATTCACCTCGTGGCTCGCCACGCGTTCGCGGCAGATATTTCCGCACGGTTTGCGGGAAAAAGTTATCACCGAGACGGGAAAAAAATCGAAATGCCACGTCGGATGAGTTTTCGCGGCTCGAGAGCTTCTCTTTCATTAGTCACACTAGGGGGAGGGATATTGGAATGAAAAAAAGAAGTGTTACATTTATGCGCGCAACCTCTGTACGGATTTTTAAATTTCCTTTTTTTTTTTGTGCGTTTCTAATGAACCAAAGTGTACGAATAAAACCTGAAAGATCGCCCGAAAGAAAGACCGCTACTTATCCTCCCGTTTCACGTTTCAAACTTTCTCGGCGTATCATTCGCAATTTGCATTTGAAAACTTTCGTGCATTTTATCCTAAACACTCGACGAGCGATATATATATATATGGATGTACAACCAACCTACTATATACGAATATCCGTTTTCACGTTATTTCGTTATCGCATAACGATGCGGCCAACATTTATCTCGAAAAGCTCTCTGCATTTGACGCGAGGAGGGAAGAAAGAAAGGAAAGAGGAAAATAAAAAAGAGAAATTGACACTTGTTCGAATAGATCTGCCTCTCTATTCGCGGTCATTCAAGACGCACATTACACGTGTATCGCTCATTGAGCTTTCGCGTGAAAAGATATAGCCTCGTTAACGAAGCGCCGCTGTTCAAAGCTGTTTCCCGTACAGCCGCGTGGTTCTTCGTTCGGCGACACGTCAACTGTTACTGAAGGCGACTTTTCATCGTCCTCGGGATATAAAAGGCGGCCATACTGACCCCGAATCCGCGGGTTATCGAATCGTGCCTTCACCAACAGATAGGCATCGAGATGCGTACTGACGTACAGTGTGCGAGCGTTGTTCGCGTGACAACGAGTCAAGCGTACTCTTACTCCCGTGGTTTTCTCGCCTGACAACCGCGACCTTCGAACGTTTATCGGTCGAAAAACTTTCTTCGTGATTTCGCCTCGCTTTCGAGTGAGAAGTCTCTCTCTAGTCACGCACAGTGAGTGATTTTATTCCTCGAGGAGGTCTCGATGGATCGTGGCAAGAGCCGAGTGGAAATAATGGGCGATGATGGAAGATGGAAAGAATGGAACTGAGCGGTATATTTTTGTCAGGTATGCTTCAAGTTACATAAATAGCGAGATTTCCAATTTTTCCATTCCGATATTACTTTGCGAGTACGTTTAACGCTCGACGCGGTGGTTTTTAAGCGAGTTAACTTCGCAATGATTGCCGATTCGTTTCAACTGTTGGAACGAGGAGGCGAGAAAGAGAAAAAGTGTCAAGGAATGAAAGTATCGGGAGAATTATCCGCCGATAATTATTACAGAGTCGAGACTTCTGCTTTCTCCAAATTCGTACCATTCGATCGTGTTTCCCGTTCGAAGCGAATTCATGTCAGTTGATAATGGCAACAAATAGCTCGAGCCGCGATTCAGCCTCGTAAAATTTTAGAAAGTGCTCCGGTCCGCATAACTTCCGGCCTCGTGAGCTAATCTTCTCCGTTTTCTGGTAGTTGGACGTGGTGGTGAGGTAGGTCGGCATAGTTTCCCGTTGATGCCGCCTTTCTATTCGAACGACTCGCCGGGGAACAAGGAAGCATAACGCGCGCCGGCTGCCGCGACGCCAGACGCGGCTGCATTCACGAAAAGGATGGAAAAATGAACGCGCGTTGCTTAGAGACGTAAATGCAGTTAAGTTCTGCCTGGATGCGCCCGACAGTTCTCAATATTCTCGATGCGAAACACGAGGCTACTTTATACCGCTAACGATACCTTTTATGGAAGACGAGAAGACTTTTTAACTGACTTTTATTTATAGGGAGAGAGAGAGAGAGAGAGAAAATCGAAGAATTTAAAAAAGAAACGAAACGAATTTCGAATCGAAGTATCCTCGTAGCTCGTGTAAAAAAGAAAAAGAAAATTAATAGATAAAGAACGATGAATACGTGAAATCGAGTCGAAAAAGAAAGCCATCTTAAACGTAAACCGCATGAAAGTGGCGGTTTGAAGGTTAGCAGGCCTCCTGGCGTCGCATCACCGCCTAATAGAATGACTGGTCGTCTGACCACCATAACCTCGCCGACCCATCGACCCCAGCTATACGTTCCTGGGATAAACGCAGAGAGTAAGAGGCAGTGGTGGAGGAGGAGGAGGAGGAGGAGGTGGAGAAAGGTGCAGAAGGAGGAAGAGGGTGGGCAGGGTCGAGGGTGAACCCCTTATTGATTTTTAGGGTGACACTGTCAACCGGCGAGTGTTGAGTCCCCCCTCGACGGGAGGGACTTTGAAACGACCGAGGAGCGAGAAAAAAATGTGGCGGCCGCTGCGCCATTGCACGCGCGAAAAACATCCCTCCTCCGATCTTTTCTCCTCCTCCAATTATAACGCGTAAACGATCGCACGATCGACCGAGATTTCGTTGAAACCGCGATTCGTATTATCGTATCCTGATCGTGTATGCTTCCGCTATGTATAGTCGCGGAAACATTTTTTCCCGTGTCGTGTAAAAGTGGCGAGTGCGACGTCGGCGGCGGCGGCGGTGACAGAAAAGAGTAACTGTGGCGAGGCGCAGTCCCGTTGCGGTCGGGGGTTCGCCTCTCGGCGCAGGGCCGTACGCATCCGTGGGCGACACTCCACGTGGAACAGCTGCCTCCTTGCGTCGTCTTGCATGTTTTACACCGTCTCGGCCGACACTCGGATCGCGGTTTAGTTAGTTCCCGTGAAACGATCGACGCGACGGTGGACAAAATCGCGGCCGTTCCACGCACTCTTTTCCTCCCCCCTCCTCTTCGTCAACAATCCGCTCAATTTTATTTATTTCGTTTATTTATCTTTCTCTTCCTTCCCCTCGCCTCCCCTCCCCCCCGCCCCCTCCCCCCTCAATTCGGTATCGGGAGTTAGAGTGAGCCGTCGTCCATGAATGGGAAACGAGTGAAACGCGTGATGTGTTTTCCCGTGATCGTTTTTTCGTGCCCGGCCGTTCCTCGGTATCCGCGTGTGTTCTTTGTGCGCCACGTTTTTCTTGGTTGCCTGTGCCGCCGCGTGTAGAGAAAGTAACGAGTCGTAACTTTCGAGTGTTCGTGAAACGGTGCGCTAATAGGAGGATCACGGCGGAAACACGGCGATGCGTTTCTTTGTCGCGCCTCAGTTTCCAGTTTGCCGCATAAGGGGGAGAGGATTGGATTCGAAAATCGAAGGGAGGAAGTGTGAGAAATAATCGAGAGCGGGAGAGAGAAAGACGGAGAAAGAGAGAGGGAGAGGGAGGGAGAGAGAGGGAGAGGGGGAGAGAGAGAGAGAGAGAGTTGACGCGCGTTGGCCTATGCTCCCGCTTCTGTGTGCGATTCTTTTTTCCCACCTACGTATCTTGTCCGGTTTGCTTCTTCGATGCGAAACAAGCCCGGCTCGTCTCATGCCGTTTACAAATCAACGCGATTGTTGCAACGTAAAACGTAACGTGTACACGGAGCGTTACTCGCATGCAACAGGCGACACCGCGTTGCCAAAGTTTCCTCTTGATTAATCGATCGGAAATTACAACCGATCCGAGTATTTACAAGGATTCGAATTAATCGCGGCCGCGGTAGACGCGGCACGGATATCAAGAGAATCGAAGAAACGAAGCGTAGAGGAGCGTGACGCATTGGCGTAGAGCCGGCAAGGACAGTCGCGTCTAGGGAAAAATCGGGTGAAAAGTTTCGGGTGCACGCGCAAGGAATATCACAGCGGTGTAATTACGCGAAGGTAGCGCGCGGCTTAGAATCAATACGAACGGATTACTTTACGACGACTTCGTTTAACCGAGAGGATCGAGAGAAAGCGTGAAATAGCGTGGAATACACGGAAACGCACGCGTGTTGACCGGCCGAGATATTTTTCGACTGGTACGGTAAACGTACGGGGCAAACGGCGGAGAAAAGAGGAGCACGGAGCTACGTGTGCCTTCATGGGGTGTGCTTTCAGTGTGTTTGGGCGGGGTGTGAGGCAGTCGTTGCTGCCGCGTCGACTCATGCAGCCGGTCTGTTAAAAATGGCAGCGTCGTCCGATTTTCACGTATGGAATAACAATTGTTGGCTACGGCCGAGGAAGAAATCCAGTTGACATCCGGGCGCGGGCAGTTAGGAGTGGATAGTGAGTACCGAACACGTGGTCCGTGAGGGAGCAGCTAATCTAGTTCACTACTAGGTGCGTGTGTCGACTAGCTACACTCCTGGCGCACGTGCGTACGTGTGTTTCTTCGAGTCGTCGCGTACGGTGCACGTGTGAGTGACAAATGCGAGTGAAAGTGTCGGAGACTAGTGACTTTTTTTCTTATCGTCACGCGTTCCTCACAGACTTCTTGTATTTTCATTCGCGAAAGCTGTCTTGACACTTGAAACTTGACGTTTCGAAGCGTCTGTGTCGATACTGTCGCGTTCCTCGAGTGTTTACCATGTAAGCCCGTCGTTTCATTTTCATTGGTAAAAATCGATGGAGTGCTCGTATCTCGTCGGACGAAAGACCGATCCTTTTCTATAATTCGATTCGAAATTATTACGATTCGTTCGATGTGAATTAACGGATGAATTAAAAGCTGGATAAATACAAATTCGAATGCTGTGGCGCCACCTGCGCGCTACGTCCCTGACGAGGGTCGTCTGTTGACTCTAGTGGTGTTTATTCGCGCTTGCCTCTTCTCTCTCTCTTACACTGAGTCATTTGTGTTTGGACGGTCGCGAATTTTTCTGCAATGTGACGGCAAAATGAATGAAGATTAGCGTGATGTCGGACCTGTGCACGCGCCTAAAAGTGGGTGCGCGCCTGGATCTCGACTGGAAAGCTGGTGGAACATCTTGAAACACGTCGAAAATCAGCGTGAAAATGCCGGCAACGCGACCGTACAGGTGCCCATTGTTATCCCTTGCTTTCACGTTTTTCGATAAGACGATGTGTCGACAGACTGCGAATTCAGATTCATGAAAAGTATTGTAATTCGTGCTTTGTGTACTTCAAGTGGCCTCTTCGCGGTGAGATTCGTGAAACGCGTTCTAACGACGACATAGGTTAGGTTACCGGCACATAACCTTAAACATATTCCAATTAATATTGGAATTATTGTATACGTAGGAATTGAAACGTAACGTTCTTGTGACCTCTTTTAATTGAGTATAAAGTGTGTCCACGTGGATTGACAATTTTCACCAAGTGCTGATTCCTACATAGTGGGTGATCGGTGCAATGGAATGAGCTGGGTGATCATAAGACAATGAAGGCCAATGGGACAAACAATGGTGATTTTCTTTTGTTACTTAGTTTCTTTAGAACTTTTTGAACATGATATATCCTATATCACTTTGTATATGAGCATCGATATGCATAGCATTCCATTAAAGTTGTTTACATTATGTTGACACGTTATTTATATATTCATAATCAGTCGTATAGTGTCATTTGAAAGAATTATTATATCAAATGTAGTTAAAATATGAAAGGAATAACGATATTAGTTACTTAGATTATACAGAAATAAGCTTAAAAGTTAAAAAATTGTTGAAAGCTTCGCGCGCTACATAACAAGTAAAGTATTACAAAGATATTAGTCGTGTGAACGTGCACAATATTTGAAATAGAAACTCGAGCATCTGAATAGACTCTAAAATAGCACGAGCTCCCTTGTCACATCACAGTAAATACCGTATCAACATTAATTCCTGTTCCTCTTGGAATCGGAGTACCTTGTTACTCTAAAAACTAATATCTACCGATACGTACATCATTGTCCATCCAATATATAGCGTAGATTCCTCTATTTCCCTAAGATTACATCAACCAATTCAATAAGGAGGACGGATAGCATAAGAGAAAATGTTTACATTTCCAGGCTGTAGCCGCCTAAACACGCCATTGGCAGCCACTACCACACTGGAGGATCCGGGAACACCAGCCTCTTGGAAGGGCCCGCCACCCGGCTCGGAGGCATCGCCCTTTACACCCAACTCCGTTGGCCAGGGTGGTGGCCCTGGCTCCGGTCCTTACAACAATACAGGTGGTCCACCGAGTAATGCGGCCTTCCAAGGCCCAAGCCCTTTCCCCGGTGGTGCTGGTAGTCCAGCGGGGGCGCCTCCTTATCAAGGACCACCCCCTGGTTCCGCGACTCCTCAGTATACTGCCTCACCAGCGCCCAGCGGCTCCTCGACACCCGGCCCTGGACCACCGCCCAACTCCTCGGGCTTCCCACCGCCACCCAATAATTCCGGGCCCCCGTACAATGGGCCCGGGCCGAGTCCATTCGGCTCGCCATCTGGCGGGCCACCGCAATTCGTCGGTCGACCCGGTTCCTCGGGGCCTCCTTTCGTACCTCCGGGAGCGGGGAATCCTCACTTCCCTTCGCACGGTCAACCGTTTGGCGGACCCCAATACGGTATGCCACCAGGAAGCCCGTTTGGACCTGGTCACCCGATGACAGGGCCTATCGGTCCTGGACATCCAGCCATGATGGGACCCGGTGGACCCGTCGACAGGATGGACCAAGGGTGAGTCTCGTCGATCTTCTCTCTCGTCGACGCGTTGCTTATCGATCGAGGCGTAGATAAAATCAAGATGGTTGGTTCGATAACGATGTGATACGGTTTAAAGTAACACGGTTTCTTTGATCGATAAGTAACGTAAGATTTATCATTGAATTTAACGTAAGTGAGTAGTAACGTGCTTCTTATTGAATGTTTGATAATGCATGCTGATCGTTTGTTTGGTAAATGGAACTTTGTTTCCTGGTAAGGAAGAACGTTTTTGTATCGAACAGTTATATATGGGGAGGGTATTGAAAGAAATAGTCTCGAATTTAAAATGCAATTGCTCGAACGCGATAGCATCGATGGACTTTCCAAGGGCTTAGAGTCGTTTCGTTCGTCGAAAAGTCGTCACCCTTAACGTGTAAAACATAAGTCGGGCTTGCTAACATTCCTAGATAACGCGGCCCGCAGGTAGCCGCTATTATTTATCACTCGTCTCCCGGTTAGTCCGCATTCTTCCCGATTCAATCCAGCCTCGGCTGGGCTACGTTCTTACGCCCTTAAAAATTTCCCCGATCGTTCGTTGATCGACGGTCGTTAATCATTGGTCCTTTCGAACTCGTTCTCGAAATCGATGCAAGCCACCGATATTCGATACACACGGCACACGGGGATCGTCCACGTTACGTATCGGCGGTAAAGTTATAAATAGGGAGTAAAAGTAGCAATTATTTTTACGGAGAACAGTTTCATTATTTTTCAATAGAACGCAGGAAACGCTAATCATCGTACGGTTTTCCGTATGAAATTTATAATTAATTTTATAATGCGTGCAAATTTATTATTTTCATCCTTGTTACCATAATAATATTATAAACGAAGTTGAGATTTCATCAACTTCGTGTCATCAAATTCTTCTTATTTGATACACAGATCGAACGATTATATTTATTCTCCATGAATCTCCGTGAATCTCGAAGGAAAAAGAAAAGCTGTCGCGTTTCTGTCGGGCTGAGAAGCACTGAGCTTTCTTAAAAACTCGATTTTATCGAAATGAAATCGGGGATAAATATTTTCCCTGGCGCCGATTGCCAAAATTTTTTCCCGATCGTTGCCAAAAACACTGCGGGAACATATTGTTGTTAAGTATCCTTTTTGCAAAGAGAGTTAAGCCGGATCGTTTCTGCAGACGAAACCTGTAATGAACGGCGCCAGCATCGAGTCCGTTCGGTGCTAAACTTGGCAGCGGTGTCAGTGATTCGCTATCTATGATCTAGATTATCGATACGATGAGAAAAAATACTCTCGTTATCGATACACGCACACGCGCACGCACACTCTCTCTCTTTCTTTCTCGAAAAGAACATTTCTCTCGTTCGTGGAGAGTACGCGCTGGAAAATTACCTCGATAGCATACGCGGTTACTATAATTTATACAAGGGTGATGCGGAGAACGTGCGTAAACCAGTTTTTCGAATAGTTTTCTAACAGACATCTCCAGGGGCGTGACTCGATCGGTCACTAAAATCGAGCGAGGGCGACTGCGAAACGCATTATTCGAATTGCCTTGCACCTTGGATAACTTTGAAACTGGAAAGGAAAAAAAAAAAGAAACGTAAAAACTAGCGTAGTAATAAGTTGTACGACACGAGATATCGAGATGAGTAGTTGGAGGAAATTTTTAACGCGAATCGTCTCACGTCTCTCTCTCTGTGTGTGCTCGAACGTAGCGTGCGTGGGCACGCGTGAATTCCTCACGCGTGTATTTACACGTTCGAGTTTACAAGCGCCTTAAATCTTCGTAAACGTGTCGGACCGCGTAAATGGAGAAAGAGGAGTGAATTACGATATAATCGTTCAAGATTCGAATTCGAAATTGATTCGTTTGGAATATTTTAGAAGGCGGAAGGTTAAATTGTAAACGCATCGATCGAAATCGGTAGCCTCTCACAAAGTTAGAAGAGGCGGTTGATAATTGATATCATTTATTAAGACGTAATAAGGAAGTTCGTTCCAGGTTCTCATCCCAGGACACGCGTGCGTATAAACAACCGGTTTCGCTTAATCGAGGATTTGTAAAACGGGGCAATGATAAGATCGCGGATCGGGATCTCCTAATATGAATTTTAATTTCTGTCAAGGTTTAATTAACCCTCCCCGGCTAGCCCTATAATTTCCTCGACGTTGAATAATTGTCTACCTGTCGCAACTTGTGCTTCGCACTTCTTCTTCTCCCTCTGTTTCAACCCTTCTTTCGCGATCTATAGCAGCGACGAAATTGCAGCAAGATAAATTAACGAGAATGAAGTGGACTTCGCCTCGATCCCTATCCTCCTCGTCTTTTTTCCTCTCTCCCTCTTTTCCTTTTTATTATTGTTCCCGCCTGTCTGGTAACCAGGGGATATGTTGTATCGTGTTCGAGAGATAGAATAGACGTTCTTGGTTGGGATTGTACCGCGGGAGGTGACGCTATACTTTTGTAGGAGGTAGTACGCGACCCACCTCCCCTGTTCTCCCTAAACCCTCCTAGCCACCCCGTGTTACGGAGGGCGGGTGAACCAACGAGTGGAGGTAGTGTGGGGGGAGAGGGGGACATCAGGGTGGTACGAAGGTTCTCATATTTCCTGTATATTAATTTTTCACGATATCTCACCCTAGGCCTCCTGTCTGCAAATTATTTGTTATTTCTCCTTTTTTTTCTCTTTCTTTCTTTCGTTTCCCTATTACATCCACATTGCATTCCTTGCAACGTACCTCGAAAAGATAAAGTCTTTCTCTCTCTCTCTCTCTCCCTCGTTCTCTCTCGAGACTAGAGTCAACGATAAAGTTCGATGCAACTGTTGGATCGATAGAACGTGCGTCTGAGAATCAAGATATCGCAGATTCACGACAATTCGATCGAGTCGAATTAACTCCAGAGAAAAGAAAGAAAAATATTTCACCGATGATTTGAATATTAATTTCGAAAAAAATTTGATCGAAGGAGGGAAAGGAAGAATCAATTTTCCATTTTTTTCTCTCTCTTCGAAAAACTTTGTTTGAGAACCACTCGAGCTCCCTTCCCTCTCCTGCTCTTCCTTGCTCCTCGAGTTTGGGTTGGAAGAGGGATGGGGCTGAGAGGTGCAGGGGGGGAGGGGCAGGGCAGGGGCAGGGGCAGGGGCAGAGTAACGGCGGTCGGGGAGGGGCGGGGAGGGGGTCTATAGGTAGTGTAGGTAGAAAAGCGAGGAGATGGGGTGGCGATCCGACGTGGTCCGGGGCCCGGCAAGCTCCGCTCCTCGCGCGTCCGCGCCGCCACCACCACCACCACCACCACCACCACCACCACCACCACCACCGCCGCCGCCGTTTACACTTTCGCGTGTAAAAGGAATCTTGGGATCGGGATCTCTGGCGTGCGTTTTCGTCTCACCCGTTTGTCTCAGGTCGTGGTCGAATCGCGGTTCCACGCGATGTTCTGCTCCGTGCCGAGCCATTTGTGAAAACGAGCAACGAGAAATTCGTATCGCTTTATACCGGCCGCAACGAGGGTTTGTTTATACCGCCACGAGGCGCATAATTGATCGGCAAAGGGACTTTCTTACGTTTCTTTTGCCATTACCTCCTTTTTCCCCTCCGTGGATACAGAGTGGTGGGACGTGTTTGCATTCTGGAGATTAGGAGGGGAGGAAAAGTTAGTTGTAAAGAAATTATGGAAATGTCGAGGGTTATTCATTGAATCGTAAGGAGTTGTGAAGTCTGGTTTCTAATTTATCCGAGGCAAATTTTAATTTTAATTGGTTGTAATGTAAGGCTCGATTTTCTCTTTTGGTTTCTTGTTTTAGTTTGATACGAATTTGAGTATTTTGCGAATATTTTCAAAGGTATATATCTATCGTTGTGTTACTTGGATCGGAATTTTATATCTCATTTTCGCCTGGATTTGAAAAATAGATGCTAACCGATGTTGTGGTTCACTCGTTGATACATTGGCTACCGGCCATTATCGATGTGTTTATATAAATAATATATATATATATAAATAAATAATAGATCGTCATTTAAATAAAATAATGCGTCGTGATCGAGGAGAGAGCAAGATTTCATCGGATGTTTATTTTGAATGATTAAAACAATGGAATTATCCCGTAACAATATTTCGATGGTTGATTAGTCGGATTTTTCAATGATTCGCGTATCACGTATCATTATAATAACGATATAATAACGATCGTTACACAAGTATGCCGTATGAGTCACGTAGGAGTTAAATCGATCGAGATAACTCGTTCGGTTTCTTAAAAGTTGACCACTAATTATACAGTTTAGATCCTCTTGCGTCGATCCGATACCGGTAACGTTACACGCGAGTAAGATACAAGATATAAATATGTTGTCGTTATTAATAACGTACTATAATAAGCTAATGAAAATGAATTCGACGTGACGAAAAATTCCACTTTTTTTTTTTTCCCCCTCACTTTATATCGATAAATTTACAATTTGTCAATTCAACTAATGTCACGTTAGTCGAATGTGACAAATTATTTTATAATAGAATTTTAATACTTTGTACAGAATTATATTTTTCGATTATCGATACGGATGATTTATTATATTCGGAGTTTGAAATTTGCCAAGAAGGGATTTTCGCGTGATTCTGATATTTTCGAAGTTTTTCAGGGAAATAATATAATAATAATAATAATATTTGTGCGTAATGTTTATCGACGAATTTTAAGGAAATTATCAAGAATTGGCGAAGACTTCGAAATGAACGCAATTAACGCTCGAATTTACGTAGAAGCTACGTCATATTTACGACTAGCTGCATACACAATGCTCATCGAATTCACCACCTGTCGGTTAGAAAATATTATTATTAATTAATTCTCGATCAATTTGCTAATAACAATTGCACGATATTTAATATCGCTGGAAACGAGAGAGAAAGAGAGAAGGAATATAATTAATGAAACGGAAGAACAAATAATAATTTTAAGATCCGAACATTTTTATCTATTTGACGTAACGCAACGTATTTTGATATATTTTCGTATGATATATCCTCCAGATGAAACAAAATTTATATTAATAATTCTCTTTTTGATTCGATATATAATTGAATTAATATATACATATATATATAGAAATTTTTAATTTCAATTAGAAATCGGATAGTTATTAACGATTGATAAGCGTTCTGTGAAATTAATGGGGGCGACACACCACTCTTTTCAAAGATTCATATTCTTTTCGTGCATTATTAGCTACGATGGCGGTGCACCGAGGAAAGAGATAGTATTGATTTTTACCGATATTTAGCCGTGGAATTATCCCCTCTCTCTCTCTCTCTCTCTCTCTCTCTCCATGTCGCTTTTTCTTTCTTTTCCCAGCTCTTTCTCTCCTTACACCCGTCTGCTTCCTTTTGCCTCCACGATCTCCTCCCTTTTTCGTCTCAGCCCTCTCTAACTACCCCTCCTTTCATCTAGTCGCTTCACCCTTGTCCCCCTCAGGGCCACCCTCCCTGTGCGGCACCCTTCGCGAATCCTGGAAGGAAACTAGGTGCCTGGAACAGAAAATCTGAATACCTATGACCCAGAAGAGCGTTTCTATGCTAAATAGATGTTGAATAACCGAATAAGGAGAGACAGAGAGAAATTACCCCTCGATGAAACCAAATCCCCCCGTTATAAATATCATATTCGCAACACCGGGTCGAATTTTCCAATTAGAGTAGCCAGGGGGTGCGATTTCTTCTTCTTTTGTCCTTCGAAACCAAATCCTCGAAACCATATTTTTACCGAGAACTGAAAGTAGCAAAGTATTCTCCTTTAACCTGGACATCAACAAGTTTCTCTCGGAGCGTTATCGACTCTTTCTTCCCTGTTCTTTTAGTCAGGAAGCAAACCTCGTCCTTTTTTCGATACTCCTGGCGACCTCTGTCCGGCCTAAGTCGGAGGCGCGTGTAGCGGCGCGGTATCTTCCGGTACGGCAGCTCGGTACGCGCCACCAGGATTCCCCCTGATCGGCGCTTCGCTCGGTGAGGAAACAGCTCCTCGTGAAGGGAGCCTCGTGTGGCTTGGAGAGGGGGGAGTCTCTAATTTATAAGGGGCAGGGACAGGAGGGGAGGGAGAGGAGATAGAGAGAAAGAGCGGCTCTTACTAAAATTCAAAAGTTTCTCGACCCAAGTTTACGATGCCGTCTAGCCGGCGCGTCGCTGAGATTCTCTCTGTCTCCTCGCCGTGTCGCCCCTCTCTCCTTTCTCCGCTTCTCCTCTCCTGGCATTCGCCTCTTTTCCTTGTTTGTCCGACGTTAACTTGGAATCGGTTTTTCGAAAGCGCCTTCCGATCGTTTTGTCTCGGGGAGAAGAACGTGTTTCGGAGATAACGGGTCTCCCCCGATTCTGAATACTCTTCCGTGTATTTCATTTTTACTCGAAAGAGAATTAATTTGAAACGGAAAGTAAAAAAATGACTCCCCTAATATTCGAGGATAATCCACTCCTCATTTCTCCTATTCTTCTATTATTCCATTGTACTCGAAAGCGCGAAAGATGGGCAGGAATCGTGGAAGAAGAGGCATAATGGCGTCGCGGCCGTGTTACCTGAACACGAGGGCCCGGAATACACCGAGTGTCATAAACTGCCTTGTCCCAGAGGGTGGGCAGGGTGCCTTAACGAGTTTTAATCCGGATAAGAAACGATTGGCACCCCGCAGACCGCGCGTAACGGTACACCGGCGTTAAATGTTGGGTATGGTCAGCGACCCACGGAGCAATCTACCCGGTGTGTTGTTGCTCGTTACATTAGAACGCGTCCAGCCTGCTATTCTTTATCCATCGACCGTGTAGTGTGACGACGATGCGTTTCTTCGTTTTGAATAGGTACGTACATGATCGAATCGCGACTTTTTTGGTTTTTTTCTCTTTTTCTGCCGTTGTTAATTGTGATATCAGTTCCAACTCGATTCAGGGTAGTCGGCAAGTAGCCCTTCGATCTATGGAAATCGAGTGGATCGGTCATGCGTGAATAATATATTGAGATTCGCGTCTCGTTGTATCGAGCTATGTAATTCCAAAGCAACGTTGCTGTATGAATATTTAACGTTGACATTTATTTTCCTGGACGCCCACGATGATCCTGGCGTTTTTTTCTCATCCTGCTCCTCGATTCAATTTATCAGCGCACCTAGGAACCTCTCTTTCTCTCTCGTAGAACAATTCTTAATTCTTCTTATCGTTTGACGGTTTATTCCAAGATTGTATCCTTAGGGTTCGGAAGGGAAACGATTTTTCTTTCTTTCTTTTCTTTTTTTTTTCCCAAGAGAAAATTTCAATTTCACGCTGTTTGGAAAGTATCGCGAAATAAGGGAGAAGTATAATTAGAATTCGAGGTCCCTGGAAAAATATGTAATTAATTAGCGAATAATTCGAAGAGCCAAGTATAAAAATAGAAAAAATAAAATTTGAATTTACCTTTCGTACAATAACGTTGCTCTTAAAATTATAAAATTATATGGAATCCTCTCTTCTGAAATATTCTGCCGACGAAGATTTCGAAAAAGGCGAAATTTTGAAACGATAAGCCAGGACGCAGCACATTCGCGGTGGTGCATCTGCATCGGTCTTCGAACGGTTTCTGCCCCTTACGTACCGGAGAATGAGTCACTCTCGATTCTTGGCACAATCGCACATCTGGTCATAGATTGTCCTCGTTCCTGGGGCTCACGGATGCTGTCGTTTCCGATTGGAATAAACGCGCAGGCGACCAAACTATAGGGGGAAAAAAGGAGAAAAAAAATATTGGTACACAAAGCATATCGCAGTGGATGCTAATGAGATCGTGACGCTAAGAGCTGAATGGTTCGTGTTGGAAAATATCCTTTTATGGCGTACATGGTATATACGGAGCGGAAATTTGATTTACGCGCGTATAAGAATTGCCCGAGCAAAGGTTGAGTGGTAGATGATTCTTTAATGGGGAATATAATATGCGGAATAACGGAGGAGGGTTTCATTCGAAAAGGTTAAATTTAAAGATCTTTAATCAAGTTTCGTCTGTTCTCTTCGATGGTACATTTCGTGCATAAAACACGAAACGGATCCCTTTAAATCGCCACTTGTTAAAGAATTGATAAAAGAATTGGAAATTGTGTGTGTTATTTCGAAACACGGTAGAAATTTTAGCATCAACAATATCGATCCTCTAAAGGGGGAATTCTAAATTTATATCGAAATTTCTTCCAAAAAGTTGCGTGAAATGATACCCTTCTTTCAAATGAAACAATTAATAAAGGAAAACGAGCCGCCCTTCCGCGACAGGAAGTTTCGAGTTTCTCCGGGAAATCATTACTTCGTCCGGGTTTGCACGTTTCCCGCCGTTCTCCATTTCTTCGGCAATTTCCGCTTCTTTCTCGTGCGCCGCGAGCTACTCGATCCTTCTCATCGAAACCCGCCACCCCTTCCCCCAACCGACGAATGCGACGTGAGTCATTAGCGCAGGTCACGCTGTTATTAAAGACAATGAAGCAAACTTTATACGAGCGGGGGTACGGGGCCAATTACTTGGCAATTAGTCGACCGAGCAACAAGTGAGCATCGCCACCTCTCTCTCTCTCGCTTCCACCCACCCTTTCTTCGTCTTCTGTTCGGACCACCTTCTCGTTCGCGTCTTTCCTTCCATTCAGTCAGACCTTGCTCGCCGAGAGATCGAGGTGTTCGATTCTCTGTGAAAGTTTTTCTGCCGAATTTTACCCTTTCTAGAAAAATTTTCACTTACGAAGCGCTCGAAAGGAATCCTCCCTTCCGATTCCCGATCGAAATCGATCCGCTCATTAACGCGTCCGTAATTGGATGTACCGTTTGTACAACTGCCGGATGTTTTAAAAACGTTTTCTGACCCGTTATTAAACTAGAACGTTTTCCAAAATGGATTTCACATTTTCTACTTTCGATCGGTGGTACGCTTTTCCGCGCCTGTAATTAATATTCCATCGATATTCGCATTAAAATATTAATTACACGCGTCTTTGCGAAAAAATATCGTAGCTTGGCTCCCGTATTTTTACGTATTATTTCCGTACAACGAATAATCCCGCCGAATGCAATTTTAAACAAACAACCCCTCCTCCCCATCGCCCCTCCCCTCTCATTATTTATGACCACTAGACGGCTACATTAAAAATAATGATGTTGCGCCACGGACGGACGGACGGAAGCCACGGGACGAAAATCAATGAAGCAATTAAATTGATAAGTTTGCCTTGTTACACATTTCCATCCTTTTGTCGCAGCAATCAAACTATAAAATTATCTCGCTGTCGTGGACACGCGTAAACACGCAGCTCCAACCCCCTCCCCCTTATTCGGCCCGCGCGAAAAACTTGGAATTTTAATTGACATTGTTACTCGTCCAGTTAAAAATACACCCCCGACTCTAATTACGTAGCACTCGCGAATCTCCGATTTTCCAGAAATTTCCCGTGTACGTTCGCTCGTTTAAAATTTTCCTTATTACGCGTTTCCTTGCTTTTTCTTTCCCCCCTCCGTTCGAGCGGGAAGAGACGCGTGCACTTTCGTCCAGGGGCAAAGTTCGTTCTTCTTTCCATTATTCCTCGTTTACAAATTTTTATTCCTAACGAAGGGAAAATATTCGATCCGATCCTCCCTTTGTAAAATTCGAAATGGAAAGCGGAACATCGATTATTGTTCGGACGATCAAGATCATCTCGGCTTAATCGATCCTGAGTATCGATAATCGTTTCCCGAGGACACTTTATACGCGCTATTAGCGGTTGGCAATCTCGTGGCACGCGTTACGAATTCATTAAACTCGGCCGCAAGATATATTATTATCTCGCGCCTACCAGTTTTATCGGATGACGATACGCGCGAGGCTGCAAACCCGCGACAACCACTTAAAATCTTGTTCTTTAATTGCCGGCATTTTAATCGGTGTACGTCATTCCGTTATTGCGGAACAAATTGCCGCGTGATTGGCCGCCATTCCCCTCAAGAGAAATCTAACTAAGTCTAGAATATTCCGGGAATAATGTTTGTAAAAATGTCCGCCGTTTCGCATTTCTCAAGATCGCCCAAGATCTCGTTCAAAGATTTTAAATGGAGCGGGAGGGAGAATAGGCTTTCCCTTTTTTCGTGGCGTAATTGTTCGTTTGGACGAGAAAAGAATATACAGGACTCTTGGAAAGAAATAAATAAATTATTCCAGGGCGGAGTGATGAAAAGAACGGCGCGATGCGATGATATCTTCGATTGGCCGTGACGCGAAAGACTGCGGCTACTTTTGCATCGTCCTGTACCAGCAACCCCCGAAGGGGGGGTGGTGGCGGCGGGGCGAGGGGGATGGGGCTGCGGCGGGCGTTTTTCAAATAATTACATCGAGCTGCGGTGGTGGTGGGTTGCCATGGTAACCGCAGTGCCTTCAGTATCCTACGACTGAAAGCAACCGGGCAACCGTGCGATGCAACCCGGTTCTCTCTCCCTTGGTTCGTACTTTGTGTCGGTTCTGAACGTCGGTTCCCTGGACCATTCGTGTTTCAACGTCCCGATGGAAGGAAGGAACCGGGGGAGCCACGGATTAGGAAGGAATATCCGTGGATAATTTCCACGAGATGTTTTCTTTCTTTCTTTCGCCTGTAAATGATAATTCTCGTGGCTCTCTCGCGTTGTTTAATTACGAAGAATCGAATTACAATAACGAGTTTCCAACTTTTTCCCTTTCTTTCTCTCCGTTCTTAGACGTTGCGCGAATTCGAGCTTGTGCTACTATATCCACTAATGAAAATATCGTCTGATAAAAACTCGAGTGGAACGAAGGGTGGCGTAAATTTCGCTCGACAAGGGAATTATTAATAAGGGAAGATCGGTTAACATCGAGATCAATGTTCCGTGCTCTTCTTATTTCGGTTACATCCGATTCAATAGGTGACGTAGCTTCATTTGAATATGAGTAACCACGAACTCCTCTCCAATTACACTTGTGTCGTTGAGTCGTCCATTTCGAATTGCGTCACTCTAATTTCGACTGATTAGGATAATCCTCGCGGCGGGGGACCGTCGTTACGGGTAATAACGAGCCTATAAAACGATCTACGCATCTCTCCTCCTATCTCGGGGCAAACTGCACAATCCCTTTCTCTCTTCTCGTTTCTTTTTTCCTCTTTTTCCTCACCGAGGGTGTAGAGAACTTCCACTTCGTAAAGTTCCACCTACCGTGACCTTGACTTCCTGTTAAACTTCCAACCAGAGCTTATTTCGCTTAGTTACGTGGCCACTCAGGAAATCTTACGACCGCGCCACGATCGTAAATTCAACGAGTGGAGACGAGGTGTGCAAATGTTACGAGGTGTAACATTGCCCGATACCAGGGCGGCCGAGGTCAATCTCCTCCCAACCCGGATTGATTCTCCACGAATCGTTTATCACTCCTTATTCCCTTTCGAAATTTTAAATTTTCTCTCTCTCTTTCCTTTTATTTCTCTTCCTCAAAGAAGAAAGTCGACTCGTTCGAAAGGTTGATCAATGAGACGAGAAATCGAGGAAGAAATTATTTCGAAGATATTTGAAAATCCGCGGGAACGAGTTCCATCACGCGCGGAAGTAAAAGGTGGGAAAAAGAAGAGAAGATATCGAGGGAGGGGTGACTACCCCGACGGCGCCAAGAAGTGGCTAAAACGTCGGGGTTTACGGCGTGTCTGCGTTGCGAATCGACGTGGCCCCTCGCGAGCCACCCTCCCTCCCTCTTCCACCTCTCGTGCCGACCTACTAGCGACCTACACACCTAACCTGACGTGCAACGGGTCAAGCAAGACCGCGGAGAGCGACAGACAGACAGAGGGAGAGGAGGAGAGAGCGAGAGAGTGGAAAGGAAGTGCACGGTGGAGCGAGAGAGGGAAGCAAGGGGTTGGAGTGGGGTCAGTTCGTGACCCGACCACCTGTGGAAGCAGCCGGTAGCTACTTCTTGTTTGCTGTTTGCGCATATCTACCTACCACTTATACGTACTACTACGTATCACGTAGGCGAACCGCCGCCCGATGACCGCGGTCACGGTTAGAACCGAAATTACGTTGCTCCCGTTCCTCTCTTTTCCTTTTCCTTTTGCACGTCTAAGATTTTCCTCGCGATACGAGATTGCAAAGGGTCGGTTAAATTTAATTATCGTCGTTGCTATTATTATCAAGCGATTTTTCGACGAATGCCCAATTGCGTTATGGCTGGCATTAATAGGACGGTGCGTTCGATTAAGGAATTTATGTTAACGGGGAGATTTTTGAATGTAGAAGAGGGCGTGTATGGGATGTGATAAGAGGAAACAATTCGAGAGAAAGAAAATGAAATGCGATTAAATCGCGGAAAAGCACGGAGGAGTGCCAATTACTTGGCGCCTAAACGATGACGTGGAATGACTGATGACGCGATTAACCGCGGAGGTTAATGTTCCCGATGTTTTTCCTGCTGGATAACATCGCGATTGAATGCACTTTTTCCCCCCTCCCCTTTTTCTTTCCTTCCTCTTTTTCTTTTTCTTTTTTTTTCCATCGTCTTTTCATACCGTTGAGGTAGTTTGCCAGGAACTGTTAGTTCGTTGATGATGATTACGGTGATGCAAAATGATTTCTCGCCAACTCGAGATTGAAAATGCTTTTTCGTGTGCTTCGTATTTCCTACCCAAGATACGATTTGTTTATACCGTTTATTTAATTTTTTTTCTGGGTATCAAAGAAAGTTTTATAGAAATTATAGCATTTAAACGGTTTAGAATCACGACAAACGTTCGTATGTTGGCATCGCTGCCAATAAAACGGCAACAATTTACAGCGGCATTTAGACATAATTATAACTTAATGCGCCCTCCGTCTGTTTACGATTGTAATTGCAGTGGAAACAACATTTAGGTTCGGTCACAATGCTGCCGAATTATTCATCGTGCGTCACGTTTTATAACGTAAATTACTTCCATTGATCGAATTTCCCTTGATCCCAATGTTAAACGACAAGATCGCAATTTGCAGGGATTTTCTTTTAAAAAACGACATCGAAATTTCATCACGTTTGCTCCAAGATCAATCACGTATTATCGATCAAAACTAACTACAATTCTTCGCTATAGCAACAAAGCGACGATATATATGTATACGTTTCGTTGTTGGGGGTTAGATTTTAAAGGGGCGGAGATAGGCTGTTTCATTCACTAATCCGGACGAGGAGAAAGATGCAAAAGAGACGAATAATTTGAAAGAACAAAGTACAAACACGACGTCTCTGTCCTCCGGGTGTGATGTAATAACACGAAATTACACCGTATCGCCTTAGGTATGATATAGAGGCCGTTTAATAGTACTACGGCCATTCACGCCGCGAGTCACCGCCAGCTTAGCGCTCTATTAATCACAGATTATTATTCATGCACCTCCACAGCTAGTCCATGTGGCGCTTTTAGCACCGTTGACTTTTGTCGCCCCATTGCCTTTAAGCTCTTCCTCCTCCTCCTCCTCCTCTCCCTCCTTCTCTCACTGGCGCACGCTTTCGTCGCATCCTCTTCCTCTTCCCCGCCTCGAGCGCCTTCTCTCCACCTGGATTCTTTCCGCTTCCTTTTCGGCCCCGCTTCATTAACCAGCACGTGGTGGAAATGGAATCGGGAAGTTGGGGGCGCCTCGAGAGAGAGAGAGGGAGGGGAGGGTTCTCGTGTATCGTGGCTGCACGGTTAATTGATTTCCGTGGGAATCTTTGTCCAATCGTGTCTCGTTTCGTTTCGTTGGAAGGGAGCCACTCGATCAAGGATTCGGATTTCGTCGTTGTGCGTGATTTTTGAGTCCGTTAAATGGAGCATCTTTTTATCGGCGTGATAGATGGTGTCCTTGACCCATTTCGCGTCTTAGATTTTACTTTGTGAAATTTTTTAATTTCATCCGACCACTCGTTCCGTACACTTTCGTTAACGATGATGTATCGGTCGAAATAAAGTTTGTATTTTTGAAAAACAAAAAGCAAAACGTTCCGCGCAATTAATTTTTCGCCCGATATCGACCGAGATTATAATTGAAACGCAACGAAGCGAAATACAATCTCCCGGATTGACAATCCGACCGATTGCCTCTCGCGCGTAAACTTATTTCATCGTTCTACTGTTATGTAGAACGTCTACTAGTCCTAGGTGTAGAATTTCCTTTCGGAAGGACACGTCGCGAGTCAACGAGAGATGAGGCAAAAAAGAAAGGAAAGAAAGAAAAAAAAGAGGAAGAAGCCTCCTCCATCGCGGTTCAAGCCAGCGGGAAAGGAGGAGAGAGAAAAAAAACGTGTAGCAAGGGAAAAAAAAGTAGTTGTTCTCGAGCTTTTTTTGTCCTCTTATCCATCGAGCACGAGCGAAAAAAGCGGACGCACGATCCGAGTCACGGCTACGTCGGTAATACTTTTTTTTTTCTTCTTCTTCTTCTTCTCACTTCACACGTGCACGTTCTCCATATCCTCCATCTCTCTCCCTCTCGCGCTACCGCTCCTCGCTCCGTCCCTTTTTCCTTTCGCGGTGGCGCTCGCTCCGTGTATCTGGAATACGGGCTACTATTCTTAGGAACGGTTCTTACTTTCTTACCGCGTGTCAATGTTTTCGTTCACGTTCCCGATGTTGGTATTCGCAGCCCGTCCACGTCACGGTTGTCGGTTTTTTGCCGCTGCTTCGGAGACGAATGATTAATTATTGCGGCCGACCTCTCATCCCGTGAGTGTCAGTGATCTCGCCGGTCCGTGCGTAAAAAGGAAGTGGTTGTGCGACAACTTATGCGATCCTTACGAGAACGACTTCATTTGCCGCGAAATTTTTTTCGAATTTCCTTCCCTTTTTTTCTCCCCCTTCTCACCTCCAAATTCAAAATTCTTCGCCTCCTCCGTTTATTTTCCATCCGAAGATAAGATTCGTCAACTTTTTAATCAATTATTCATCACCTCTCGACTCCTTTTAAATTTCGGAATCGAATTCGGCCCGCCCAACGTCTACCTGTCTCCCGATGGGCTCCGATAAAAATTCTGAACGGCGGATCGTACGGCGAATCGTGATTAATTCCGTACGCTCGACCGGTAACGGAAGAAATATTGGCAAGTTGGGAACGCTCGATCGGTAAAGCCTTCTTTCGCTCGCGCGAGATTTCGCGAAAATTAAACCGCGATGTTTGTTAATTTATCTCAAGCGTTCCCCCGTCCAAAGGTCGAGATACCAGCCGTGTTCCTGCGTCGTTACTTTGACAGACGACCGTGCGCCACCGTACGGTGGACGTCCGCCGTTCTACGTGCGCGCTGTGCTACGAGCCGACCGTGCTACTCGGTTAATTGACGCTTAATTGGCCGTAATTAAGTTAACTTTGCGAGCACGTGGCCCCGCTCCACAGAGATATCGGCCACGCGCAAACGACGCGGTTCGAGCAATCGGGCGGAGGAGAGCGATGTGCGAGGCCTCGATTCGCTCGACTTTCTATTTTTTCCCTTTATCGTTACTATTATTATTATTACTTTTTCTTTTCCTCTTTTTTTTTTTTTCTATCCAGATCACCGTGTCGCGTACGCGATTCTATCCGTGGAAAGAGAGATTAATAACGAACCAGCATCGACTCGTTGGCTTGGTAACAGCGTTGCTGATTGAAATGCAAAGGTTGAGACCGGGAGCATAATGGACTTCTTTTTTCTCACGTTCTCCTTGAACACTCTTTCGACATTCCTATAAACATTGTAGATATTCCCTCGTTCTCGAATCTCTTTTTTTTTTTCTTTTCCTCGCCGAGGAGCGCCTTTGTCCAAATATAGTGGCTGATTATATACTCCATTTCCATCTTCTTCTTCTCACCTCACCTGGCATCGAATCTTAGTCGGCGCGCTCGATCGAACCGATCGATAATTTCCACGAGGCGAGAAAAATTCTCGAATACGCGCATCATCGATCAAGGATACACGAAGAAGGATATACGGAGCCGCCAGGGTCGTCCAGGGGAGGTGGCGAGCTAACCTCAAATCCTTAGCCAGGTAATTCACCTCCACCTTGAATTCCGGCGTCTCGTGCGTATATGTAATCACCTGTCGCTGATGGAGGCTGACCTTCTGCACACTTTCGCCCGTTGACTTTACCGTGAAGCGAATACATTTGCATCTCGTTTCCTTCCAATATATTCCTCTCCTTTTCTTCCAATCCACTCGCCGCCTTTTTTCCTTTCCTTCTCTCCCCGGCCGTTCGACAAAAGACGAGATGTTCGACTTCGTCCTTGGAAGCCTCCTCCTCTCTCGCGGCACATAGCAGCATGGAATAATCCCTTGTCCTTGCTCGCTGTGCACGAGTCCGTTTTTAGATCGACTCGTTCGATCGCGCGTTTGCATATTTTTGGAGCCTCAACGGGGCGAGCCGATCGAGATGACCCGCGAAACCGTGGATCGAGAATTTAATCGGCGCATCCCCGAGCTGTCCACTCATGCACGGCTTCTTACTAGGCCCCCCGACAAACAGCAAACCTCCTGGCGACGCGTACGATCGAGATATCTTGCGCAGAATTCTGGATTCCTGGTTATTAGCTCCTCCTCCTCCGCATCTCCGCTCTGATGCTTTCATTATGCGATCACCAACGGCGACGAACTCGAAACACGCGTCCAACCCGGAACAGATTCTCTCTCTCCTCTCTCTTCCGAACTTTTCGAGATCGGATTCCAAACTCGACGCATAAAATTCGAAGGCACTTGCGCGGACACCCATCGATCCGTATCATCCGATTTCCGATGTTACAAATCGACCCCCCGTGCACGTATTTAAACAACGACTCACAACGCGGCGGAACAGGGTTATCGGCGACTCGACTCGACTCCCTGGACCCCGCTCCCCTCTCGATCCTCCCCGTAATTGGCAGGAAAGATGGGTCGTTTTTTCTCCCTTTTCCTTTTTTTCGTTTGTTTTCAGGCCCGCGCCGTCTAGAAGTATAAAAATTCGGCCGGTTTCTCGAGATGTAGATGCGTTCTCGGAAGCGGGTTGGGCCTTGCCCGTACGACCAGGTGAACGTGGGGGGATACCGCATCGGCGGAGGGTGAGAGAGACGAGGGGGAGGGCGAGAGCGATCCCGATGCGAACCCCGGCTCAAGTTTTGTCCGCGCTCGCGGCGATAGCATTGTCCCACGGCGCAAAAGTTCACGTCGCTCCTCGCAGGATAACAATTGTCCTTTGTTGCGCCTCTCCCCTTCTTTTCCCTCTGCTACTGCCGCCGCCGCCGCCGTCGTCGTCGTCGCTTCCAACTCTTCTTTCTCCTCTTCTCCTTCCCTGTATCTTCCTTTTATATTTTTCACTCTCTTTTTCCTTTCCACTCCTCCGCGCCCCGTTCCACCGTGCGTGTGTTCAAGTGTGTATCCTCCTGCGGCGTCTGCTCACGCTTGTTTGTTTCCACGCGCTTTAACGAATTCCGACCTTCGGCCACGTACGTGAAACGTACACGTAACGGCGCGAAACGTTACGTCGAGCGATTATCCGTCGCTATTTCTCGATCGATGGGGGGGTTTCTTCTTCTCCTTTCTGCGCTCCTCGTGGAAAAGTAGGGAGGAGGACTTCCGCGATGCGGGTGATAAGATGAAAGGGAATGACCGTTCGATTCGGCGGAGCCTGCTTTGCCATTCTGATTCCTCCGCCGCGAAAATTATTCCGAATTTTTCGAAACGGCGATCGACTCGATACGAGCTCGTTGTATTTTTAAGCGGCGAATAGATTTTGGGTGGAATTTTGAGTTTAATCTCGGAAGGGAATCGAGAGAAATTTCTCTTCTGGAGCGGTAGATGTGTTCAGGTGATCTCGCGGAGCGGGACGGGATGGAAAAAATTTGGGAAAAGATGGAAGAAACGGCGGGGTTATCGCTTAATTTCGTCCCATTAGACATCGGCGAGAACGAATTCCCCTCCATCGTTTATTAATTCGATCCTAGCCGTTCACGAATCTCATGAAAGATATGATCGTGTGGGTGGAAAATTCGGAGACAACCGTTCTGTGTCGCGGCTGAAAATATGGAAAATCGTTAGAAGGAGGAAGCAAGTTTTCGGGAGAGGCAGCGATGAATTCGTCCGCATTCCCGGGGACCTGTTCTGCCCGGCACAACTATTGTCCTCCTTTCCGGTTTTTCTCTCGTTCGCCGAATATTTTACCGATGGCGCTTTCCCCATTTTCGACGACTGGAAAAAAGGAGAAAAAGGAAATATCAATGTATCCATTGCCATTTTAGATGTCGAGATTTCGAACGATGAGATGGAATATTTATCGTTATTATTCTTATACGAGGATGCCATTTTCTGATCGAATTTCACTAATCAATTCGCGATTGGCTCGATATCGGGAAGAGTCTTACTTCAGTTACTCGATCGACTCGAAAACTTCCTTCACGCGTGATTCGTTGCACCTTTTGAAAGAGGTACGACGATGCCTTGGAAACCCGCCTTTTTTCGCCCGGCTTTTTCCAAAGCTCGGACCGATTCCGGCGTCAATAGGATCGCTGCTCGTTAATACGTCGTCGGACAATAATTTCTCCGCGGCTTTTCGCCGTGCACCACCTCCTCCGCCCCCCTCGTCGGCCACCACCTTCTTCGTTTCCCACCTCTCCCTTTCTCTTGCCTCCTCACCCACACGCGCGCACCGTCCGCGTACGTACGACAGGTACGTGTGTTATATCACATTATGTACGGCCGCGTGTTGGTCCACGTATCTATGGCCTATGTATACATGCGTTATTCCTGGTACGTATACAGGGTGAGTCACGGCGAACAGTGGAACTGAAATATTTTCTGAACCATCGATACCTCCTTGTTTCTCAGCCGTGAAAAACTTTTCCCCTCTCCTTTTCGAAAGAACCGCGATTCGAGTACTTTTCCCGCCCTGTGTATAACCCGCGTACGTGTGGATGATGGCGAAGAACCTATAACGCCCCGTGGTGCCACGAAGAGTTTTCCGTTTTCGATGAAATTTAATTGCACGCTCCGGTCGACGCGTACAATTTGCTTTTCGGGGGAAAAATGAATAGTACGCGCATGTATCATTCTCTCTCTCTCTCTCTCTCCGTCCTTGGAGCGCACCCCCGATGTGCTCCACCTTTCGAGACGAGTGCAGCAGCGTTTTACGACGGCATACATTAATGTTTTACAGGGGAAGAAGGGGAAGTCAGTGCAGCTAAGGCACTTCATTAGCGGAAATATACGTTATTTGTGCAAAATGGAGTTGTTGATGCACGTTCGGAGAATTTATCGATCGCGCGCAATTATATTCCTTCTCTTTCGAAGGCGACTCTTTGCTGGGCGCGTAGGCGTTACTCGGTGGGTACGAGGAGAGAGAGAGAACCCTTACGAACCCTCTCTTTTATTTTCTTTTTAGGCCATCCTGTTTGTATTTACTCCACCACCCCTCGACTTTCCGTGTAATACGTTCGTATACCGTCTCCGAGTTACTGTTATACGGCTATCTAGATGTACAGGCTGTTTCCAATTTCGAACACTCCGTATAATGTATACGCGCTCGATGTAAAGTGATATATCGATGATATATCTAATCCAGCTTTCTCACGATTCGTTTACCTCGTTATTTCATCGGCTCGGTCGGTATCGTTGAAGTAGCCTTCGATACTCGAACTTGACACACATTACTGCGTCTCCCTCTCTCTCTCCGACGTTTCAAAATTCGAGCCAATTATTTTTGAAACACCCTGTACAGAATGGAAGGACGAGCAGCACGAGTGTCGGTGACTCTACGCTCACACGGACGCGGCCCGTGCACGTACAGAGGAGAACACACGTATAGAGGAACGCGCGTGTGGTAAACGTGGCACTCACACACGATCGGCGATGCACTTGTCGTGCAGCGCGACCGCCAGCGGTTCTCATTTGTTCGATATTTATCCGCGTGGAAAGCTCTCTTATCGATCGTGCGAGGGGGGAAAGAAAAGTTGGGGCGAAAATTCTTAATTTCGACCTTCCAACAGATTTTCGCCCCGAGAATCGAAACGTTTGTTGCGCCATCTCGACGTCCAGTGCAGGCCGCCGTAGTAGTAATTACTGTTTGCAAATTGGCGAACTCGCATTTGATACATTTATCGGAGGTGCTTGTACAGCGGCGCGATTTATGAGAAAACGTTCATTGCCAGTGTTATCGGAATGCTTCCCGATAGCGGGCCGAATGGCGAATCGGGCAAGAATGCAACATGGACGTTCTTTGATGTTAAACTCCATCCGGTATATATTTGGCCCTAATAACTTTGCAATCAGTCGAGACAGGGAACGGTTTTGTGCAACACGATTTTTCCTTCGCTATTTCTCCACCTTTCTCTCGCGTTAATAACGCAAGGCGGTCTTTTCCATAAACGCGAATCAAGATTTAAGCGATGTATGCTAATACGAGACTTAGTATGCGCCGCGGTGGCCCCGCATTATGAAGATTTTCAATTTTACGCGGCATCAACGCGAATAAATATTTACACCGGCAATGAGCGGGCCCGTTACAGCTCTATCTCACCGCTGACAGTTTCGCTAATGTCGTTAGCGCCCCTTGGCACGGGCCTCGTTAGCCATTTCCAGGCGCGCCACGGTTTAGGTTCGTCGGCGATTATCGAGAATTCCACGGATCCGAGACGAAAGATCTGTTTTGTTGAGAAAGGGAGAAAGGAATCGGAGAAAGATCTGAATAATAATGATTTTTCTCCGTTTTAATTCCCTTGTTCGAAATCGATGATCAAAGTAATCGAGACGATTAATCGGGCAAAGCATGTGGGTATTTTTAACAAGATCGTAGGAAAGAAGAAAAAAAGAGGGGCTCCCTCGTCACCGACGAAAATTTCCTGTTCTCCTTTCTCCGCTCGTGCAACGTAGTCGCTGACGTGCACTGCTGACACAGTGGATAGTCACGTCAGCAATTGGCAACGTGCCCGAAAAAATATTTCGCCCCTTTGGATCCGTGCTTTGACAGGGATAGAGCGTTCGTTTGGGTCAATATCGCCGCGTAAAATATCTGGGTGACTTGGTTATCGTTTATCTCGGCAAATTACGAATCAAGCTCGGAGAGTTTCCAAGAAAAAAAGGAAAATAAAGAAAGATGTATCGTAACCCATCGCGAAATCACCATAAATACACCGGATTCGGTGTAAAGACAGGTTGCTCCTCTTCCTTTTTTATTTGCTAATCGAACGCCACGCCCACGCGCGGCTTGCATAATTTCAGCGTAAATTATCGCACGGTTATGACAGACTCGATAAATAATCCCGGACTTTCGGGGATTGTCTTTCAAACCTGTTCGTTCCGATATTAATTTTGCCTCCATTCTTTCTCCCCCACCGAGTTCGACTTTCCTTCGTTAAAAATAAAACAAGCAAATATTCTAGCTATTGCGATTCCTTTCGATTCCTTCGCTTTTGCCAAGATTTTCGAAAAGGCCGGGATGCGAGTACCGATCGGTTCTTTATTAGGGGTTGCCAAGTTCACATTATCGCGACCACGAACCGCTAACACGGTTAGTCTTCGCAATTACGCGTGCCATGGGTGAAAAGGACATTGTCGGTGATGTCACTCCTCTTTCGCTCTACGAAATGTATTCGACGTTATTGGGTTAAGTCCGTCTTTGCAAAGTAAATTACGCCCGGCATTTATGATAAACTTGAATGGTTCCTCTTTGTCTCTCTCTCTCTATATATATATATATGTATATGTATACATAGATAGATACTTATTAACATGGAAAATTGATAGGACGAAAATTTTATTACTCGCTACGTGTAATTTGCCGTCTCCACACTTTGTCACTGCGAGAGGCGTATCTTATCAAAGAGACGAGAGAAAAGTGTTTCTCGGTATTTTATGAAAGAATTTTGAGGCTGTCGATAATCGAATCCTTCGAAAAGAAAGGGAGGAAAAGGGATTTTCTCGTAAAGAGAAAAAAAGATAATAGAAAATAGGAAGGAACACAAAGAAAAACGAGGTAGCACCGGCTGAAAAGTTTTCTCACTTATCGTTACGCTCGGTAGCAAGACCAGTTTTAATTAAGAAACGAGGCACGATAATTGACTTCCGCGATGCTCGCTTGATGAATGGGAGCGTTTTTATCCTGTACGAAAGGACTGTTTAAGGAGCGAGCATAAATACCGTGGTAAGTGCTTTGATCCGAACAGTCTTTCTACACGGGCTTCTCTTTCTACGAAGCTAGTGGCCTGTTGCATGCCACCGCCTCGCCGTCCCTCGGGCTATGCACCGAGCAGCGCGTTTCTTAAGGCCGCTGATCGATTTAAGCCGCGTCCACACGTTCCCTCGGACGGCGAAATGTCCACCGCGGTCAACTTTGAAAGCTGTCGGCGCTCGTGTAATAACTAGAATCGGGTGTCCAACAATTTTTCTCTCTCTTTTCTTCTTAGGAGATTGATTCGATCGATTTGAAATTTGGCGCGAAGGAAAAGAGTGCACGTTCGAACGATTGATTTGAATTCTTGAATCGTAGTTGCTTTTCGTTGGATTTATTTTCTCCTAGTTAATTCTCTTTTATTTCGAATCGCGGAATATCGTTTTATCTATTCACGAGGAAGAATTAAAATGTACAAAATGGAAAAAGGAAACGAATCCACTTTTTACACGTTATATTTAGTTTTTTCTTTCTTTTAAATATGATCTTGAAAATAAGAAAGATCCGTGAAAATGTTGATTGATACGAAAGGAAAAAACGAAATGGAATTCTTACTAAGATTTGTGATATTTATAGCATTTATCGAAAATTGTGATAAATGCGAGCTTGCTTTTCAATAGAGGGATACGCGTATCGAATTTCGTTTTATTGATATCCTCTTTATTTATTTATTATATTATATTTATATTTGCCAATTTAAATTTTTTATATTAATTGCAGAATGTTTGCTCTTTTAATGTAAACTTTGTAAAAGCTCCGTTAATGTTCTCGGCAATTTTTCATGCGTTTTTCAAACTTTCAATAAGAAAATCCGACTCGATGTTGGAACAATGCAGTAACGATTTTTTTATCATTTTTTACCAATCGATGAAGCATTATTCGAATTGCTCGCTCAGCTAACCTCGAGCTTTTAAATTAAACATCCGTATATCCATATTCAGTCGCTAAATTTCGATTGATTTTCGCACAATTCGTAATTTCACGCGTAAAATCTCAAATCTCTTCTTAGAGAAACCTATAATTTTTGCGAGGTTATTTTATCTCCTCCGATTCCGATATCCATAACGCGAAAACGATCGAATGTTACACGTGTTTGTCTCCTCCCTTCTTCTCCCTTTTAACTATTCCGATTCAAGAATAAGAGAATAACAGAAAAATTCCATTTCGAAAAGCGTGAAGGCGTAGTTGACAACTGATCGATCTCAATTATCCGAAACGTCTCATAAAATATGCATGCCGCCCGTTCATACTTCTTCCCCTCCCCCAGGAAATATCCTTCCGCAAACTATTCTTCTCCTCGTGGAATGGCTCTAGTTTTGTTAACGATTCGAACGGCGATAGTTTCATGGCGTCATCTCCTCCTTTCCTCCTCGTCTCGTGCACCCCGAGTCGCGTCTGCGGACGAGAGGTGGAATCATGGGGTGGTTCGGATCTCGTTGCGGGAGTAAAAGAGAGCCAGAGAGAGAGAGAAAGGGAGAGGGAGTTCCAGGGGTGGCGGAGGACAATACTATCCCCGCTGACTCAGTTTATGGCTGATCATTCGACCCTGGCTCTCTCTCTCTCTCTCTCTTCTTCGCGTCTTCCCTACATACCTCCTCTCTTTCTATATAGACACGTGCACACGTATAAACGCAACGTATATACAAGTGCAGCGTGTGTGCAGAAATATATAGACATCCTTGGCGCACATATAGCGCGGGTATGTAAGATCGTCTACAGGGTGAAGCGTTTGAAAGCTTCCACGACTGTGGCGATCTTCGATATTTTAATAGGAGATGGAATGAGAAATTAGGATAAACGAGTGGCAGCTTGTGGTTGGATTCTTCTAAAAATTATCATCTCGCCGACTTCTGCTAAGATTATTATTCGATTTGGGAGAGAAAGGATAATCGAGGAGGTTCGTTGGTAGCGCAAACTCTCTGCGCAGTGGGTAGCAATTCCGGTGTTGCACGCACACGTGGCCCGTTGCGCTCGTTGCACAGGTTCTCTGGGCGTTCCATATCAAATCGACGACGCGTCTCCCTTTTGTCGCGATCCGATAGAACTCCCTGTAATCTGCTCGTTAAGCTCTTTACGCGAAATGGATATGGAAGAAGCCTCTCTCTCTATATATATATATATATATACGTATAATCATTTGCGGATGAAATTAAGGAGTTACCCCGCGGGCCCCGCTGTTTAATCAGTTTCTAGCCTCCCTCTCGGCTGTTAATCTTTTCGACGAGACTAGACACACGTTATTACGTGCGAATTAAATCTCTTAAAAATATTGGAAAATAATTTCCACGATCACAATAAACGATAAAATTCTTCTGATCCTCGAGTCTTATACGAGAGAGAGAGAATATGAATCAATTATTCGATCCTCGCGCCGCTAATTAACCAGCGACACGACCGGCTGGAAGGGGTGAATCGGCCTCGATCCCTTTTCATCCGTCTTCTCCTCGACGCGTGCTCGACCGTGAGCCGCCGTGTCAAAATATTCCGGTGGATTAGGAGGGGGGCGCCGATCGAATTATACACAGATTCTCCTTCTTCTCCCTTATGGGTCAGCCTCTTCTTTTATAGCAACCCGTGGCGCTTCGCGAAGCGCTGCTTCGTTACGGCCGGACGCACACGATCCGCCGCTAATCCTCTTGGTCGTTCGGGCGACACCCGTTCGGGGAGTCCCCGTCAATGCGCCGACTCACGTCGGCTACCTTTTCGAGATCTCTTTCATTTTATCTGATCTCTATATTCTCGTTTTTCTTTCTTTCTTTTTTTTCTTTTATATCTCTCTTTTAAGGAGGAACAGCCTTAAAGCGACACCTCGTTTTCGTTTCCCTGAAAATATTCCAAGTCGGTTTCCAGTACGTTTTGATTATTAGTTCGTTCGTTGAAATACCTTGCTCGATTATCCTGCATCGATACGAAATTTCCGCTCGTATGCCAAATGATTTCTGCTTCGAAGGCGGTCACCGAGGAAAAAAAGAAAAGAAAACATTGGCCAAAGTAGCGCCGATTCTTAATCGCAACCCCTGCAGGGCCCTTTCTTCTCTTATACAGCCCGGAGGATTAAACGCGGCCACCCCCGGTGTCGAAGATACGCGAAATTCCCAACCAACCCACACCCCATCCCCCGTTACTTTGCGCCCCCGTTTCCCTCTCCCCGCCTTCGCCGTCTCTCTATTTTTTTCTCCCGCTTGTCCCCCTCCGCCTCCACCCTCCTTGCTCTTGCATTTTTTGCTTCCTACAACCACGTACAACCAGCGCGCACACGGAGAGAGAGAGAGAGAGGGAGGGAGAGAGGGAGGGGGTGCAGAGGTAGATAGGTGGGCAGGGGTGTGGGGCGAGAGAGAGACAATTTCATCGCGCTCGTCTCGTCAGCTCGTCTCCGCCGTGGTGAAGAGTTGCCACGGGCAACCCTCCGCGACCACTGGAGAATTATTGTCCGTGGGGGGAGGAGGGGGATGGGCCACCCTCTCTCCCTCACCCCTCCCTCCTTTTTCTCTTTCTCTGTTAGGAAACAGGGATGAGTGGGCGAGAGTTGGGGTGGGTTCAGGCCGGCGGAGTCGTGCGCACCCTGTGCCAGGAGCTCCACGTCGGGGAAAAATTCAATCCCCCGGTTAAAGGGGATGACGCGCTCTTCAGGGCCGTATAGTGGTAGTCGGCCCGGTAATTTTCACGAGAACCAAAGCTCCCCCTTCTCTCTCTCTCTCTCTCTCTCTTCGAGTTCGACCGCACGTGCCTCCTGACACCACGGACCAAAAACCAGCCCCCTCCGATCTTTCCTCCCGTACGCACCGGTTTAAAAGTCACGGGCGAGCAACTACCTCCCCCTTTATCGAACCCCGATCCAGGTCTCCCTTTAAAGTTTCCTTGTTGTCGGTAGGACGATCTTTGCTCATTTCCAAACTTATTTCCAAACTCTTGTCGGACGCGTCCAGGGGGTTGGTTCATTTGGTTGTTTTGGATGTTCCTTTTTTCAAATTCCTGCGTAAGACGGGTAAGCTGACGTTGATTTCGAAGTTGAGAAATTCGGGAGTGGAGTATGGGAAATCGTAGGTGTCTGTGTTCGGTGGTTTTCTTCCTTTTTCTCTTTTTTATCGGGTTTGATAGGTGTAGCAAAACAAATACGAGGTGAAAAGCATGGTGGGTAAACTTGGTCGATAAATATACAGGGCCTCGTTCTTTCCCTCTTCGAGTTATTCGTTCTCCAGAGCAACGATGATTGTTTGCCAAAGTCTCTTTCGGCTAATTTTATGCCGTGGGAGAGTTGCAAGCTGCTAACACCGGTTGTTTGCACCGAGATCTGCGGAGTCACTATTTTTTCGCACGTTCGGTCTTCGCTGATCCCATCTTTCTTTCTCGCCCCGATATCCAGATTAATTCCAACTTAATAATCGCAATCAAAAATGATGAAATTACGAATGTCGGGGATGGTGGTGATTCGATGGAGATCGCAACAAGAAGGATGGTCTGATTATATAGAGTTTCGAAAAAAGGACGGCTCCGATCGATCAATTGGAGAGTGAGAGAAAGAAAAGACGCTCTTCCTCGAATCGCATGATCCTAATGACGGCCCGAGAGGAAGAATCGGAGAAGCGCGAAGAATCCTAAGAAGGTAGCCTGTTAATGTTTAATCACGATTCTTGGTGTTCGAATGCCGCACGGGATTCCAGGGGCCGGTCCTCTTACGACAGTAAAACGAACGAGCGAGCGAGTTTACGATGCTCGACGGTTTCAGGGTCGGACACTGACGAGCACCTGGGGTAAATCTAGAGGGTGGCTTAAGGGGGTTAATTTCCAACCTCGCTTAATTCACGTGCTTGCCCCGCTGACATCGTTCCGCCGTTGTTCCAACGATCTTCACCGCCCCGACCTTGCTTCTTTGTAAACCGTTTGTATCCGTTTCTTTGAGTTTCACTCCTCTCCTGCGATCATTTCGTAAATTATTTCGTCGTTTTTTCGAATTCTTCCTTTTCGTTTCTTTCTTTCGTTTCTCTCAAAATTTGGGAATCTTTTTTTTCCATCGTGGACGGAACATTCGACTTCTCCTCCGTCGTTTGTTATTAATATTAAACTAAATATTGAGTTTCTAATTTTAACGCAACCTTCTTACGTATCATTAGTATAGTATAGTAAGTCAAGGATTTTCGGAAACGACGATGCGTAATTGATATTTCTTCGTTTTTACCCAACAAATTTTTTCTCGTATTCAACCATTTATTATTCACTGTCACATAACGATACAAAATAATGGCGATTTAATCGTCGCGATGTCTCTCGTGATATTGGATGATATTAGAAAGATCGATAAAAATTCTGTAGAAATTACTTTAAATAAGGATCGACATTTTTATCAAGGATAACGAAAATGATCGAATCAAAGGATCCTTTAACTTTTTTCTTTTTAACCTTATTGTTGGATCGGATACGCTCGATTGATTTGTGCAATTCTTTTTTTTTTTTTTTTTGGCGTCAGTGAGAATGACCACGTGCAACCGTCAAACCGGGGATATCTTATCGCCGATAATTAAGTGTACATTCACCTCCCTCCTCCGCCCACGCGTACGCCTTTTTTTTTTTCTTTTCTCTCCATGTCCCCTCATCAAGGTTATTTTGATAACACTACCTCGATTCGATCAAGCAGCACGCTCAATTCGTTTCACGCTCGCTCGCAACGTTTCTCGAGCGAACCTCGCGCTAATATTCGATTTTCGCAAAGCAATATTTCCTTCTTCCGTCTCGAGATAGATAGATCTTTCTTTTTCATTTCCCCGTTAAAAATCGCAAGTCCATTCTCAGTTTAAATGTTTATCGATTTTCGATAAAAGAAAAAAAAACGAATCGTTGCGAGAAGAAACGAAATTCAAAACGAAACGTGCGCGCACTGACGACATCTTGGAAAAATCCGTGACGTTGCGGTGCGCGTCAACCGTCGTCTGGAATGGGAAATTTCCATGACGCATCCGTCGATCGTTAAGTGTAACGTAGAAATAGGAGAACAGAGACGAGAGACTCGTTTGGATTAGCTGTGGAAATACTATCATCGATTGATTAACAATTTCTCGGCAGTATAGCTACAGTGATCCTCGCCCCGTTAGAATGTTGGCCACCCCCTCGTTTCGATTGTATTCTTCCACTTTTGACAAAAGTTGCATTCCCGAGGGGAACGCCGTCCACGAGTTTCCAATTCCTTCGATATCTGTGGTCGAGCATTACCAGGGAATTCCGTTCGCCAGAAAGCGATCTCTGTTCAATTGAACTTATGCCTGTGCACACGTTTACCCGTCCGCGTTACATCGATCCATCGATCTATTTGCACTCGTTATGCGTACTGCAACTGCCTCGCTACGTGTGTAGAAATTATAATTTCCCCGTGGCGAGCGCGAAATACTCACGGTGCTTCGATATTGACGAGCACAATTTTCTCCCTTTTTTACTCCCTGATTAAAATTAAATCTCGAAAGTTTAACGGAATTCAAAGGCGTAATTTTTCGAAAAAAAAGGAAATGATTCTAATGGCGCTTCCATTAAGTGAAAAATTTTCATCCGACACGTAACCTCGTGCTCGACTACTTTCATCTCCGGTTCATCCTAACCCCCTGTACACAGGCAATTTCGCGTGCGCGAGTTTACATATTAATCGTGTTGTTACACTAACAAGTGTTGACTCGTTCCTTTAACGGGGGCTCTCGACGAATGACGCAACGTTGCTGAGGGAAGAAGAGAGAGAGAGAGAGAGAGAGAGAGGGTGGCAATGATAGGAGGAGAGGAATGAGACGTACAAGAAGTGGGAAAAGGATTCCGCGGTATATAGGCCTACCACCACTTTCCTTCTCTCCCCATTTTCCACGACGTTTCTCCTTTTTCTCCTGCGCGTCTTTCTTTCCACCTTCGTCTTTGTTTTTTCTTCTCTCTCTCTCGAACTCAACCCCGCGGCCCTCTAGCACGCTCCGCTCCCTTCTAGCGCGCCACCTCTCAAACGCACGAGGAATAGAAGAGGGATGGACGGAGAGAGAGGGAGAGAGCGAGTTGTTCCTCCACCTCTTCTGCGTTCTCCGCGCCCATTGGCGCCCAACAAGCGCACCCGCTTAAGAGATACGCGACAAGCTTATCGACACGGTAAACAAGAACACTTTACTACGACAATATTGGCCGAATGTAAAACCTGTTTGAAAGGCGACATAAAAAACGAATATGTCCGAGTGTCTTCGGTCGCTTCGTCCATATGCTTCCCTCTCCCTCTCTCTTTCCTTCCTCCTCTCCGTCCTTCTTCCTTTTTTTTAATTTCTCCGCTCGCTTCCCTCTACTCTCGCCTTTCCGATTCCTCTCTTTTTTCTCTCTCTCTCTTTTTCTTTTTCGTTCCGTTGGATGCGCAAAAAGGTCTTGTCTTAGAAAAGAAGAGAGGCCTTCTTCTCTACCGTGCGCGGGGAACGGAACTGGCGTGGAAACTGGTTTAGAAGTCGTACGCTCGAGAGATTCACGTTTCTCCTTCCCGAGCAAGGAGAAGGAAGCGAGGGATTTGTTTTCTCGCTGATATTTTCGTCGTTTTGTCTCTCTGTCGATGCTACCATCGAACAGGGATATACTATCGAGATTGTCTTTGGAGAGAGAGAGAGAGAGAGAGAGAGATATTAATACATAACGATACCGCGCAAAGGAACGTTCGAATCTCCCGCCGAAAAGCGTCGGAACAAATGCGCGGGAACACGGTCGTCGCGGGGATCATCGTCCTGGTAACGTCTCCTCCTCTCCCTTCGAAACCAACGAACAGAGATGGAGGATAAACAAGGGAGGCGGAGGGGAAAGAAGGAGGAGGAAGAGAGGAATGAGAGAGGAGACACGTTTGCTCGAAGAGACAAAAAGCGCAGCGTCTGAAAGGAAAGGTCGAGGAGATTTCCTCTCTCTCTCTCTCTTTCATTATAGGCAGGATCATCGGCCCAGTTACGTCCTTCTTGCCGGTAACCTTGCATCCTTCGTCGACTTTTCCACCGACTCCTCCTTCGGTGTCATTCCACCTTCTCTCTCTCTCTCTCTCTCGTCCTCTTTTCTTTTCTTTTTTTTTTTTTTCTCCTCTCTCTCTTCCTTTTTCACTCCCGTACTTCGCGAGAACCTACTACTACTGGCTCGCGCTCCCTGCCCCGATAGGCAAAAATTGTAGCAACCTGAAAAAGGAGGGAGGAGAGGAGGAGCGGGGAGAGAAAAGGGGGGGAGGGAGGGGAAAAAGAGAAGTAGGACCTGCAGCGGCGGAGCCCACGCGAGGGGGAACAAGAGCAGGAGGGGAGAGGCAGAAAAAGAAAAAGGGAAAAAAAGGAAGAAAAAAAAACAAGAAAGAAAGAAAGAAAGAAAGAAAGAAAGAAAGAAAAGTCCAACAGACGTGGAACAGAAAAAGCAGAAAGAACGAGCGAAGCTGCGGCGCGGAGCGCAGAGAGCGGGGAAGTAAGAGAGAGAGAGAGAGAGAGGAAACGGTAGAGAGACACACGCTGCAAACAATGGCAGCGCGTGCAGCCAGCAGTTTCTTTCTCTTTTGCCCGCTTCCATCCTCCTCTCTTTCTTCCTCTTCGATCCTCCTCCCTCCCCCCTCGCTCCTTCTCTCTTACGCACACGCACGTGTGCACCGCTCTTCTCTCTCTCTCTCTCTCTCTCTCCCTTCACGTTTCCTCTCCCCTCGTACCATCCTTTCCTCCATCTCTCGCTCCGTCTATTTATCCATCTGTCTTTCTCTCCGCTCGCCTCGTTCCTTCTCCCTTTCTCCCGCGCTCTCTTCGTTCCACGAGCAACAGTAATATCTACAGTTGTAGAGACGTGCGGCAGCAGCCCGACGCTAGAACGGAGAGGACGAGAGAGAGTGAGGGAGAGGGAGGAGGCGAGAGCGAGAGGGAAGGATGTGTTGCGGAGAAGGAAAGAAGGGAGAAAGAGAAGGACGGAGGAAGACAACGACAAGAGAGAGGAAGGGCGGAACAGGTTCCTGCCGTGTTGGGTTGGGTTGCCGGAGGGTGCGGGGATCCGAGCTGGAACGAACGGGGGCCGAGGGGAGGGCGGAGGAGAACTGGAATCCTGAGTAGCAACGGCGTAGCCGCGAACCAACGAACCTGGGCTCAACCTTAAAGCGATGGATCACTTTTGGTCACCGATCTCCGCACCACTTGGTCACCACTCACTCGCTACCCGGAGAACAACGCTATTTTCCTCGTGGAAACGGGCCAATATATATACGCATATGTATAACTTTTAATCGAATAACAACGAATTTAAATAATTCTATAATATATATATATATATATATATATTCGACTCGACATTCTAATGTATTAATTAATTTTCAAATTGGGCAACTTGCTTCCCCAAGCGCGAGTAAGACGCATCGATATTTGAAACGTAAGTCGAGATGACCGAAGACGTTGTATGAATAATGTATACGTACGAGCATAAGGATGCCATAGGGATCGGATCTTTCTCTCGCAATTAGGGCGGACGAAGAACGCGTCCTCCTCCTCTTTCTATTCGATCGAAGCAGGATGATCGCGAGGATGCTTTCGACGATACCTTCGATGACGTAGCTGTTTATAGAAATGGGTGTTTCCTGGGTGAAACGATACCGCGTGAAACTTGGCGATTAGCGTGGAAAGGGGGAAGGACGCGAGGAACAGATTCCAAGGCGTGTCTCGGATTAATCGATCAAAACGTGGCAAGTTCGATTGAAATCCGGTAATTCCTTTCTTGCGCGCCGCTACTTGGGATAAACGGGGAGAGGGGGATCCGAGGGCCGACGAGGATGGTCCGTCAGGGGGAAACCTGTTTGCTAATCTGCAACTAACAACAAACGATCGGTTTTGAAGTTTCTTGAGTTTCTCGATCTATCGGGGCCTCCTTCTCCTCCCCTCCCCCTCCTTCTCTGCTTCATCGATTTTTCGATAGTTGCCCGCTCTTGTTCGCGCTCGTCTAACCGAATTATTCGTCCCGGTATAAACCCCCTTGGATCGCGAATACTTGCGCAAGGTAAGTACGTAACAAGTATTTCAATAACGGAGTGGCGAAGGCGAATCTGCGGGAGACGGTTAGAGATCGTCGACGAGCGATCGACGACGACGACGACGATGCCTGTGAAACCGATGCGGTTGCGAATTCGCGAACAATTCCCTGTGTGGAAGAGGGTAACGAAAGTCCCGCGAAACCAGCTTTTTCTTCGTCGTTTGTTACCGAGAGGATGTTAAAGAGGATCGAAAAAGTTGCGCGGCGACGATAAAATCGTAGAAAATCACGTGTGTAGCACCTATCTGGTGATATACCCCCCAAAGTCCCCAGAAAGAGCGGCATAATCGTTCCACTAGGCGAAACTGTTGATTGACCCCCTCCCTCACCCGCACCGACAAGGAAAAGTTTTACGCGCGATAAAGTCCGGCGGTGATCCGATTAATACGTAATTGGTTAAGTTTCGACACCGTGAGTTTCCATCAGAAATTAGTAATAGCAACTTTTCGGGTCCCATCAAAATTCTGTGCGCGCAAAGCGTCACTCTGTCCCCATATGATCCGATTAAAATCTCTCTCTCTCTCTCTCTTTTTGTCGAAAAGAAAAGAAAAAGAGAGAAACGTCGATAATGAACGCGTGGAATATTCCATCGTTCTCGCGCGCTTTTCACGTGTAATTTCGTGTATTGTTGTTGGTCTCTGTTCGTCGTCGTCGTCGTCGTGTACGATCACCGATAAGGACAGCATAGCATTGAAAAGACGTGACAGATGGCGCGGCGGTCGCAAAATGTCCTCTAATGGCGCGATACTCGGGGCACTGATTAGACGGTTAACTGCGGAGCATTAGTTACGAAGATGATAATAAACGGTGTTATCATTTAACGCACGACCGTGCGGATAACGAAAAGGCCCGCGTATCGCCAAGTGGCGACATCGACGTCACATGGAAAATGAGACGACGTGACTCGATAGTGTAAAGCGTTTAACGTGACATACAGTGAAAAAATATGTCGTCGTTAGGATAATTAACATTACTGGAAATCATGCCTGCTGATTAAAAGTCTAATATTTAACATTCATTATTTATGTGGCTCGGCCATTGTTATGTGTATCACCGACCATGCCATTACGCAGATAGATAATTCTTTCGAGTGTTTTACAAAAGAAAAGAAAAGAAAGAAAACGCGTATCACAAGTTCTTTTTCTTTTCTAAATTATCAATCAATTTTTTCGTAATCCCGAATGGAGGAAGAGAAAAGAGAGAGAGAGAGAGAGGACGTTTAGATATATTTTTCCTTTCTTCCCTTCTTCTTCCCTTTTACCAGTGCAAAAGATAACGCATATACACCGGGGAAACTCGGCGGCGGTGACTTTGAACAAAGGGGTTGACATCAATGGAGTCGTCGGAGATCAAATTTCAAGAAATGCTCAAGGGTGTCTCGACCGTTTCATCCCCCTTTTAATACGTTTCTTAAAGAAACTGGAGGAGCGATGTTCCTCCATCAGGATGAACATCGTCCCCAGGAGGATCCCTTTCATTCCTGACAACCCTATAGCTTACAACTAAATTAGCGCCTAATAGGAAACCACCGAGGATGATCCCTCGCGCGTCTAGCCCTGATTATTCTCCAAATGCCGAACCGACTACCGGACCTTCTCTCCTCCTTCTCTCCTCCAAACAAAACGAGTTTCGCTTCTTCCCCAACCCTCCTCTAAATAACAAACCCATCTCCGCGACGACACCTCAACTCCTCTTCCTTAACGACGCTCACCTTGGTGCCATCCAAATGGTGCCACTCGGATCACCTCCCTTTTTCTTTCCCCTCCCCCCATCCCCGGCTGGCCAACGCGTAGAAAACGTGCGAAACGCGTTCTCGCGATCGCGGTGGTGTCGCAAAACGGTCCCCGGAGGGACATTGTCCTTGCGCGCACGTTTGCACGGGGCAAAGTCCCGTGGGAAAACGCGAGAGATCGGAATGCGGAGGAAAAGGGGGTTCCCTCTCGTAGCGCGCGCACACCCACGTACGTGTGCACCCACCACACCCTGGCGTCGCTCCACGGCCACCCCTTTCGGTTCGGTGGTGCGGCAAATCAGTCGTTCTTACGGGAACACGATGGTCGACGACGTTGAAAGCGGTGGTAGCTGTTAAAGAGGAGGGTCGTAGGGCCGGGGCGCGGGTTCAGGGGGAGGCTGGATCACGGTGGAGAGAGGAGGAGGAGGAGGAGGAGGAGGAGGTGGGGAGGGAGGGCGAAAAGGGCGAGGAGGGTGGCGGCGGCCGTCGTAGCAGCAGCGCGGCGAAGGCGGTGGACTCGTGGGGGTGGGTTTGGTTTGAGGGTGGTTTGATCGTATGGTACCACGATGTATTTAATCTGCAGGCCGCTATATGGTCTTAGTTATTCATGGTGGTCGGGTGATGGGGTTCTGGTGGGGGCATGGTGTACCGTCACGAAGGGTGGTGGTGTGGGGTGGGGGCGAGATATTGATCAAAACCTACCCTGGCACCAACCTCTGCCCCCCTCTTACCCCATCCGACCCCCCGCAGCACCCTTCTCTCTATTTCTCGCTCTCTCCATCCCTCTCCCTCCATCCCCCGCTCGCCTTCTCGCTCTTCCTCTCTCCCAATCCCTTCTCCCCTTTTCTCTTTCTCTTGCTCTCTTGCTCTACCCTCCCTTACCCACACCTTCCTTCCTTCCTCACCCCCTCGCTACACTCGACCGAGCGTAGCGCCAGTGGTTCTCAATCCCGGATTTCGAATGGAAAAAGGGTTCTCTGCTGTGCCATCGTTTGGATGTTGCTCGCAAGGCGTCGAGGGACGCGTCGCAGGGAGGATACGTTCTTTGTGTCGAGATTATGTAACCGATGGCGTACTTTTTAAATTGCGCGTGTATATAAAGGGGGGAAAAAAAAAAAAAAAAAGAAAGAAAGGAAGAAACAGGAAAGAAGAAAAAGTAGGCGCACGCTCAGATACGTGATTTACGTGGTTAATTTATCGATACTTTATCGCTTTTCCGTAGAAATGGCCGTAGATGTATCGGGGTGAAAAAAATCGGGAGTAACTCGAGAGTTACTAATTTCGAATCTTGGTTATTTAATCAACTTATGCGTAATCGAAATATATTGTTTTTAAAAATGGCGGATATCTTATTTTCCAGAAAAATAACGGCCATCTCGTCTTTTCTCGTTTGTCGCTTAATTTACGATTTCTCTTAAAATCGTATACCAGGGGAGAAATACATACATATATATATATATATACGTATACGTATTCATAGATAGACGTTGAATCTATAAATGGTAATTAACTATCGCAAGCATTTAATTTCCAATCTGTTGCGTTTATATTACGATTGAATTTGAGAAGACAATCCTTTTTATATATATAAATAAGCATGGAGATTACTATGCGCTACTCCGATCCGTGTACATCGTAAATAAGATTCGTAACACGGTTGGTCCCTATTACTTTTTACGATTCTCTCTCTCTCTCTCTCTCTTGGAATAATCTCTCAAGAGAGAGAAAGAGAGAGAGAGAGAGAGAGAGGAAAAAAAAAATAACGAAAGTAGGAAACACGAAGATCGAAGATTCTATCGCTGAAAGTTTCTCCTTTGCTTTTCGTTCCACTTATGGTCCCAGAGATTATTCTCGGCCGACTTCGAAAGTGGCTAGAAGTTTTTTTACGAGCCAACCGAGTCATTCACTCCGCGACATTTCTCTCCTTCCCTTATTCCCGTCATTTATGTCGGATGTTTTCTAATTCTACCGGTTGTAAATTGCATTTTGTTGTAATTGATCGATCGAACGACGGTGAAATATCATCGCGATGTTTCGGGATCGTTTCCCCGCCCGTTTCGTCCGCCCGAATCATTTGATTTGTTACGGGGTTATGCGGTGATAAAAAGATGGAGGGATATCGCGTTTTAATGATATCGGGCGAGATTTATGCCCGATGATCGAGCAACAATGTAAACGGCGGCCTCTCTCGTGCCGCGGAATAATTCAAGATACTATCTGCGAAATTTATTTTCATTTTCTGCGTCGCAAAGGAACACAGGGTGGAGTATCGTTAAAACTGAGAGGGGAGGGGATATGTACGTGTATATATATAAGTAACAGTCGAATCAAAATACGATCAATTTTTTGAATTTCGCGTTCGACGAGGTAGTTGGATATTTTTTTTTTTTTTTTTTTATTATTATTTCGAAATCCGCTTATCACGAAGCAATGTTGAATAGCCTATGGTTTTTATAGAGGAGATAAAATTTGTCGAGTGACTTTTACGAGTGAAATTACCGGTAAATTTGCAATTTTATCACGTTTAATTTTCTTCTTCGATGCGAAAGATCCTTCTCGAATTTGATATTTGACGAGCTAATGCCGTCGATGACTCAATTTTATGCTATTGTTAAGTGCGTTAAAGATTAATGGGGATATTAGAATAGTTGGGATATTTGCCGAGATTTTTTTCCCCGTACTTGCGAAAAGGTGTAATAAAATTTGATGGAAGCATTAATTTTGGAAGAAAGGGAAAAATTACATTCGAAATCTCTTTAATCCACGACGGAAATGCGCGTAATGGTCGATGATCGGAGAAATTATTTCGATTAAATGTGTTGTGCTAGAAGGAATCGATTGGAAGGATGCAGAAGAGGAAGAAAAAAAGTGCAATTATCGTTGCATAACCACGCCAAGGTAAGGTAATGGTGGAAAAATATAATTTCACTTCGAACTGCAGTTGGATCGATTCGTTCGACGACTTGCATGATGTTGCGAGATGAGAAGAATTATATTTATATATATATTTTTCGCGATAATTTCCTCTATTCCCCCAATTGCTTCCACCCCGTCCGTCGTTTGCACTCTTTTCTTTCTTTCTTTCTTTCTTTCTTTCTTTCTTTCTTTCAATTCTTTCGAACGAGATAGCGGCACGACGGATTTCCGGTATATTTATGATAAAAAATTCCTCACCTGTGCTCCGTTGAGTGGTCTTCGTCAAGCCCGTCCTTTTAATGATTTCCGAGAAGAAGAGCGCTTCAGAGTATCGTCTCGAGGACCCGACGGTGGCTCGACGGTGTAACATCATCGCGGCATTTAATTATTTCGATTTTTCGCATTCCTCCCCATTTCCCCTCCCCCTTTTGTCATCGTGCAGTTCGTCTCATCGTCGAAGATTCACTTTCGTCGGGAATTCGTCGAACGAGCTCGATAAAAATCAATTATCCCGCGCACACCCCTCCAATGATCTCCGCGTATCTTTGCAATTTATCGCGAGATCACCCGACCGAAGGAAGAAATCATCGCTAAACTAGCACCAGGCAAGGACAAGATCTCCTCTGATTTATATCGATTTCTGTGTCGAGATTAAATTGCCCGTGACGCGAATACGAACGAGCGATATTAATAATTTAATAGGATGTTAACAAGAATTAATTAACTAATTAATTTTATCTAAGTAAACTTTCGATCGGACAACTCGAGAGAGAGAGAGAGAGGGAGGGAGAGAGGAGCCGGACTTCCGTTGTTATTACGCGCGTAACGTAACACGAGCCGGAAGCGACGCGGCACCGTGTTTTCTTTCGGTTACGCGCATCCTCGATGTATCTTTGTTTTTGCCCGAGATCAATCCCGATTTCCAATCTCCCTTATCCGGATTTTCGAGACTCTCCCCTTCCTTCCCCTCCTCCCTCGGAAGGAATAACGTCGTCGAAAGGGAAAGGAGGAGAGGAGACACTCGACTCGAAAAAGCGCCGATCGTCTCTCTTTTTAATTTTTCCTCTCCTCTCTTTCTCTTTCGCGCGAGAAGAGTCTACTCGTCGCGGGGTAGCGCCTGCTAAACCGATATCTTTCGCCGTCACGAATTCTTTGAAGTGTATCGACTCGACGAACCACGGTGTGTCGCTGCGGCTTTTAATTACGCGCCAATTAATTAACACACCGTTCCCGCCGTTTCTCTTTTCATCCACCCCCCTCTCTCTTTCCCTACTTACTCCCTCTCTCTCTCTCTCCGTTTCCCACTTTGCTCCTTTTTTTTCCCTTATTTTGCCGGACGTAGCCACGCGGAGCCATTAGAGGCGACCGCTTGCGCGCCACCCTTTCCCTCGCCACCGAATTATCTCGTTAAGAAATTAACCGCGAATTAACGCCGTTTTACCGCATAATTAGATGACCTTTAAAGATTGTCCCTTAATCCTCCCCCTCGGTGTTTGCTTGTAAACAATCCTCCAACCGTCGATCATCCAACCTCTTGCCGGGCAAAGAGGAGAGGAGGAGGGTCATTCGTGTTAAAGCTTTGTTGGGAGGAAAAAAAAAAAAGAGAGAAAAAGTGTCTGGCGGGAATTGGAAGAATTCGAGGGGCGAGTATCTGGGAGCGAGGCGAGAAAGTTTGATATCCGTTAGATCTTGTCTGTCGCCAAGGAGTTAGCAGATAGCTAGGTGGCGGGTTAGATTGAGGTTGATTGGGTAACCGCTAAGTATATCGAGCTTAGAGCACTTCAGCAACCTTCGATGCTTGTTTGCTCGATGACGGTGGGCTACTAAGGCGTTCAAACGCGGATCCTACAGGTGACCGGCTTCCTCGCTCGTCCCCTTCGTTCCGATCAAATCGAGGGAACGATGATAACGATCGATGACGTCGAGGCGAAGGTGTCGAGGATGAAGGAGAAAAGTATGGGATCGATTATTAGTATGGGAGCAGTCGTAGTCGAGACTCGTCCTCGTTACCAGATACTATCGCTACCACCAAGGGCCAAGGACTGGTTTTCCTGCGCCGGAATCTTACGCCGTGTCGCATTGTGCGAGAGCGGCTTTAGTCGACGCGTGACAAATCCCGGTGAGCACGCGTAATACGCATGTCGAATACACATGAACCGCTCTTAAAGGGCTCGTATCCACGCCTCCAGTGTTCCGGTACAAGATTACTTATCGGCCGCGACAGGATACTCTACTTTAAAGAAGCCACCTCCTCCCTTGCTCAACCCTCGCTCCTATTCCCGATCCGACCGAATAAACCGACTTGGTGTTCGTTCATTTCTTCCCTCGGATTTCGCGCATCTGAAATTCTGTCTGTATCTGTCCTCGCTTTCGAAGAAAAGGGATGTCTCTTTAGACGCGGAACATCTGCGAGAGGACGGTAGTTTTTAATAGTGCGAACATCGTCCAACGTCGATCGAGCGAGTGCGATTAACTCGCGATGAACCTGCGTGTACCTCGGTTGCAGGTCTCCGGGAGTGAGTTCTCAGCCTCCTGAACGTTCCTCGAGCTACCTCTGTCTTCCTATCGTTCCTTCGCGACGACGTCTCTGTTGCTTGCACACGGTCGTATTCCCTCCCTCCCCGTGCTCCTGTGTCTCCGTGTCTCTCTCCCTCCCCGTGGTGGCAACGAAGCGAGTTCGAACCGAGGCGAGTCGAGGAACCCTCTCCGTGGAAGAGGAAGAAGGAGAACGGAGGAGAACGGTGAGCAAACGCTCTCTCCTCCTCGTTCGCCTCCCCCCATTCACCTCTCCAGCCTCCCCTCCCCGGCTCGCTCGGTCTTTTTCCCTCCCTTTTTCAGCTGTCTGCCCCTGCGTTTCTTCGTTTTTTCCGTTCTCTCTCCTCTCTCTCTCTCTCTCTCTCTCTCCCCCCTCCTTCCTGCCTGTCTCCGTCTCTGTCTCTCTCCTCTCTTTCTCGAGGGGTCAACGTACAGGCGCGCGGCGTGACCGAAATCACACACACGCTCGTTGCGAACCCGCTCGACTGTGACTCGCTTCTTCGTCTTTATTTGGCCTCTAATTGTTCCTTCTTGCGCGACGCCCGTCGGTCTCTGCTCGCCTGCCTGCTCGCCTGCCTGCCCGCCTGCCTGCCTGTCGACCCTCTCCGACGAACTTTCGACGAGTCACCTGAGGATTCCTCCTTGGAACCCGCTACCACTTACCTGCCCCATGAAAACTCGCCTTCCTCGCTCGCGCGGCTCACCTTGCCACCTTCACATTGTGAACGAGGAATTTTTCTAGGCTACTGGGTGACTCGAGTACCGCAATTTTTCTCTAATCCGCCGAATTTCTCCTACATTTCGATCGATTTTAAATTTTACCGATTTTTCTTACCTCAAATTCTTCTTGCGATATGTATCCGCTGCGAATTTTTCCACGCTATTGGACGATCACATCTTCGCGTAGAGCTATGAATTTTTCACAATTTTTCGGATATCGAGCGACGTCCAATCCCACGAAGCCTAATTCGATCTCTATCAATTCCCTCTAACTCCCTCGCAATGAATAGAACAAATTCGTTTCTTAAATTGAAATTAGAGAGAGCGAGAGAGAGAACGTCTTGTTCAATGAAACGCGTGCCTTCGAGAATCCACCTCGCTAATAACCCGTTCTTCCTCGCGACAATCGGTGCAGCCCCTCCCCCGGGGGCAATTAGCCCCTCTTAGCGGAGGATCGCGGCCGCTTCCGGTCGTGATAGTGGTTTCTGATCGGTGCAACAACCTGGCTCGTTTCACCCAACGTCTCGGACAATAGGCTGAATGGGTCTGTCCGTGGGCCCGGCTTTACCTGGTCGGAGGGAGGGAGGGAGAGTATGGTTGACGAAAAAAGGAAGGGAGGGAAACGGGGCCTGTGGTGTCGCAGCGAGCAGATTAATGGTCCCGGGGAATTCTTGGTAGTCTGTACGAGAGAGAGACTATCTTCCTCCTCGTTCCCTGTGTGCGTGCGTGCACCCAGTGCCAGAAGGTCGTGCGTAAACCAGAAATAAGCCACCCACGATAGGAAATTTCATTGGAAGGCCGAGCGAAGAATGTCGACCGAGTATACGTGTCCGTAACACGTTCCAAGTTTGGATGGTGGTTTCGTTTCTGGCAGCGGTGGAAAATATATTGTTGGAAATTGATTTGGAGATGCACGGAAATATCGATTGGAAATGTGGAGTCGTTTTCTGATTTGTTTTGCCCTTTATTTTGCCGCGGATACGCGTTGTATCGTTAATGAACGTGTTTGGGAGTATGGAAAGTCGATAGATATTCGAGGATCGTCGTTACCTTTTTTTAAACTTGTAACCTCGCGTAGAGAGGGGATTTTCGAGGAATGTTTCTTTAAATCTTTTTGAAAAAATGGAAACTATCTAATAAGAAGAGGCACGATTGTTAAAAATTCGCGTATCCTCTCCTCTCTCGAATCGTAAAATTTTCTATTTTTCTATCTCCTTCTTTATTTTCCCGCGAGAAGTTAGCGAGAAATCTTCGTCCTTGAAAATTTATGCGTTTCGCTCGTAGCCGAGCTAAACTGTGTACGAACAATGAAATGAAACGGAGACAAAGAGGAGATTCGTCGTTACTCGTTTCTCCCGAAAAATTTTACTATTCGTGAAGGGGAGAGTGGCAGAGTTCAGGTAATATTCTCGATAATGGGTGAAAAGAAACGAAGGGAAACTTTGTTATTTTCCGTTAGATGTGGAGGATACCTGGAATTTCCACCGCTTTGTAAACGGTCGCCTTCGGCGACCTGCCACTCGGACAATGATACCTCTTGTCTCAAACTCTACCTGCGTGGCAAGTACCGAGTTACCTGAGTCTCTGTCCTACTCTCCTTAGGCCGCGGTTAGGGCCTCGTTATTAGCTTAGTACCGTTTTCAGACCTGTTTTCACGCCGACGATATACATCGAGTACAGGCCCCTTCGAAAGAAATTTCCACGTGTTTTAAACACGTGTGTCCAAGGGTGGGTTTGCTTGGCCGAAGAAGAATTTTTTCGTGTCCCTAATTTTGAACGAGTGTTATTCTTCCAGTTTTCATCTATATATGTATACATGAGAGTTGCATTCCAATATAGAATAATATTTTTAGAAAAGTTTTTAGAAATGGTGTTAAATACGATAAAGTTACAAGGAAACAGGAAAGTTAAGAAGAAATTAATATTATCTCATCGTCGAAAGTTTTGCAACTTCTCTTGAAACGAAGAAGAAGAAGAAGAAGAAGCATATACATAGTTTTAGTTAATTAATCAATTTTTAATAATCAGTTTTACGTGTAATAATATTTAAAACGTAAAGTTTAACAATATCCTTGTCGTCGTTTTATTATTAGTATTGTAAGAGAATTGGAAATTATAACATCGTATAATTTTCTTTGCAAAATTCTGATTCTGTAATTTGGGTCATTTTTACCCTCTCCTCGAAACGGTGAAACGAAACTGATGGTGTCCAAGAGAAGATCGAGGGCAACGAAGTCAGGTTTTTTTTCTTGGCCAATATCTTTGCAGAGAGTTGTATATATTTTTTCGTCGAGTTCATCTTCTTCGTCCATTTCGCATCTCGAGAGCATGAAATTTCTTTACTAGTTAAATATCCATTCGATTACTTTTTAATCTTAAATTACTTTCACAGTTTATTACATCGTTACGGTCATTTCGAAATTAGAATTTTTCCCGAACAGGAGAACGATCGTGGAAAGTCGGCGATTCCTTTTCTCCTAGATTTTGGATTCACGATCGAAACAGAGTCCATATAGTAATCCAAATAAGAGAGATCGGAAAATATAACCTGTAAAAGGGAGGTGTGAAAAGGGGGAGGGAAGAAAATAAGGTTCGAACTACAATGCAGTGCACGAGATGTGGTCGTTTTCGCACGCGCCACGCGTCAGGATAGACCATCCTTCTTCATCACGTCGTACAAATGTGTTCAACTTGACCCTGAACACGATAAATTGGACTTTTGGTCTTCTCCGATCTTAGTAGAATAAATCCTGGACTGGTTCCTTGGATCCACTGGTGATTTAGAAGGTTGAACTGCTCTTCAACGGACGATGTTCACCGAGTTGTCCCCAATCATGCCATGAATATTTGCTGGATCGATCGACGTGACTTCGTCTTCGATGTTATCGCTTATTAGAGGATATTATTTCAGAAAACGTAGTTCAATGTATCGTAGTCGAAACGGAATATCGGGAATTTTTTTTTGAAAACAATTTTGAAAATTTGAACATTTCCTCGGGAGAAAAGTTTGACAAATGTTTCGAAAAAATCGGTATGAATTTTTTTTTCCAATCATAAAACATTCTCAAAATCATTGATCCTTTTTTTGTATTTTATATTTTCGCATGAAATTGTTGATATCGATACATCATAAAATTACACATCTTAAAACTTCCGACATTTTATTAAGATTATCATTGTAATAATAATAATAATAATGATTACTCTTCGAACACTTTTCGTTGACCCGTAATACCTTCTGATCTAATTCTTGTTTTATCCTGGAAACGATTCAAACGTTTAACACACGTCGTAAATTCTTGAGAATCTACGATACACACATGCGATCTGTATACTTCCAATTTCCCAATCGAATCCCAAAATCGTGAAAACGCGGCAACAACGGTACATTGGCAAAGAAACGTGAAAGTTGTGGAAAACGTAAAAAGAAGAGGAAGAAGAAGAAGAAGAAGAAGAAAGGGAAGGGGGGACGAAAAAAACAAAAGGGTTCTCGAGAGCGGCAGGGGTGGCAATACGATGCGAGCGAGGCTCGGGCATGGGAAGGCAAGGTAACGCAAGGTAAGGCGAGTCCCACGTCGTGTTGCGTGGACACCGGGCATCGGGCGCTCACGTGGCTCCCCACCTTTCGATTCGTGTGCGTGAGCCTGCTCCCTTCCGACGCTCCTTTCGCCGTGGCTTCGGTTCAGCTTCCCCCACCCGAGATCCTCGCGTGGCTCTCCCCCTCCATCGGTGCCGCTCTGTCCTCGAAAGCTCGAGTGCGATTGCAGCGCCGCCACGCCTGCCGCTCCGCAGTAACGCGATTGCTCTCGTCGAGTGTAAAACCCGTTCGCGGAGAGTGCTTCGCTCGTTACTTCGTGACACGCAACGCGCGTTGTCCCGCGTTCGTGTCTCCTCCCTCTCTCTGTTCCTTCGTTTCCCTCTCTCCTGTGTCTGTTTCTTTCTCCGTCTGTTTCTTTGGTGTCGATCGGCGCGCACTGCGACTTGGAGAGTGTTCAGTGGTCGGTCTCGCGATAGTTCGGTGCTCGGTCGAACCACGTTTTTTCTCTCTCTCTCTCTCTTTCTCTCTCTCTTTCTCTCTCTTTCTCTGTCTGTCCGTCTCTGTCTCTCTCCCTCTCTGTCTCTGTCTCTCTCTCTCGCTCTCTCTCGCTCGCTCGCTCTTTCTTCTTCACCACGATTGAATCAGAATCAGACGAGAGGAGCAATCGCATTCGGTTGAAAAGTTAGGAATCGAGTTTAGTCTTTTTTTTTTTCGGAGTTGTTGTGTGCGAAAGGAGCCGCGCGTCCCTTGTCCGTGACTGTGGGAGCGACACAGCGGTGGACTCGGAGAGTCGAAAGCGTCGTCGTGACACGGACTATGCCGAAACGCGGCCATCCAATTGGGAAGCAGCGTGGTCGCGCTGGCCTGGTGTTTGGGTCGCCTAGCGGCGACTGAGTCCTGTTACGGGATGCTAAAAGTTCCCGCGGGAGTCGGTGGCGAGCGTTGGCTGAAAGAGGAGAAGAGGAAGAAGAAGAAGGCAGGCAGGATGGGCGGGAGACGAGGTGTGCTGGTCCGCGACGTAGGTGCGCATCGCGACGCCGACGACGTGACGGCCACGTGCCCCCGCGGATATCTCGTTGGCTGTTGCCACTAACTGCTCTATGCAACGTACGTAGTCGAGCGAAACGGTGACCGTGTACAGCCGTGTCGTTTTCAACGGCGTGTCGTTATAAAAAAAAAAAAAAAAAAAACAAGATAGTGTGTGATTCTTAGATAGATGGAATATAGAGTGTGACGGTGATATTGGAATATATATATATATATATAATTTTCGCTTCGTATCAAGTGCACAAGTGACTTCGAGAAGGATCTTTCTCTCTTTCTTTCTCTCTTGGTGTTCATCGATATTATTCGCAGGCTCGTGAAAGGAGAATCGTCAAGTTGTTGGATATTTTAGTGGGTGCGAGAACGGGTGTTCTTCCCTGATACAAATAATTCGTCGATAAATAGATAGATAGATAATAGAATCGAATTTGCCGCCGGTGAGGGGAGAAGAGAGGACGAGTTGTCATCACGGGATGTTGATGATTCGTAGTCCCGCGCGAAAAAAAAATATCGTATTGTGGAATATCGACTTGAAACTCGAAACGCTCGAGGTACCTACCGTGTTCCTTCCGTCCGAACCGAAGCTACGTGGTTGCTCCAAGAATTTACACACCGGCACACAAGTCGAGAAGTTACCGTGAAGTGTTGTGATTCTTTGGCCACGGTGAATTCCATTCGCAGTGATTAAACGAGGTTTCGAGTGGGAACCAGTTCGTTGCTACTACTATTACTACTACTATTACTACTACTACTACTACTACTGCTACTACGTTAAACGCGAGGAGGGACTATTTGCCGGTAATCGGAGGCGAAAAATACGACGGAGTCGATAAACTCGACTCGGTGGTGGTGGTGGTGGTGGTGGTTGGTGGTGTTGGTGGTGGTGATCGAAGAAGAAACCGGAGAACAGTGCAACTAAACTAGGCGCCGCGAGGCTGAGGAAGAAGGGAGAGGAAAAAGGAGAACCGAAAAGAAGAAAAAAGAGCAACGCTGGAGAGCAGCATTTCGAATTGAAATCTTTCAAAGAAGAGGAGCGATAGATCGTCGGTTATCGTGGTCGAGAAGGAGGGAACGACGGAAGGAAAGTCTCGGCTCGAGAAATTCCCGCGCTTGTACCCCGATCATCAGGCCGACGGGAGTTCGAGGAGAGGGTGAAGGGCGTCGTGGAGGGGGGAGTGATGCCGGTGAGGGTGGCACAGCGCCCCCCAGGTGGAATACCACTGCACGCCGGCGTGCCGGTAGCGCCCAGCAGCGTAACCGCCTCCGGTCCGTCGGGCCGGTGCCTCGGGGGCCCGGCAGCGCCCCCCGCCGGCTCGCCACCGCTGCCGCCCTCCTTGCAATCGCTCGGCGGCGGTGTGAGCAACGCGAACAGCGCCGCTGGCGCGGCCAGCAACGGGTCCAGCAACGGTAACACCGGGAACACCGGCAGCATAGTTGGGAACAACACTGGTCAGGGGGGGATCGCGACCCAAGCCCTCGGCGGCGTCACAACGACGAGCGGCGTCACCACGAATCCCTTGCAGGCGATGGCGTCGGCGGCGGCCTCGCTAACCCAGCTCAACAACATGGCGAATGGCCCGCTGCCGCCGCTCGCGGCCACTGGGCCCACCGGCCCCCCTAGCTTGCCGCCTCCTCAGCCAGCCACCACGCCGACCCACGGGGGTCCGCCGACACCGCACGCCGGTGTCACAGGTGGGCCCCATCTCAATGGAGCGTCTCCAAGCCCTCACCCCATGCCGCCCCACGGGATGATGAGCGGCTCGCCTCACGCCCCTCACCCGCACATGGGCGGAGGCGGGCCCTCGCCCCATCCTCACCACCCCGGCCCCCACATGGTCGGCTCGCCTCATCACCCCGGTCCGCATCCCATGGGCCCAGCCGCCGGCATGATGGGCCCGGCCGGTATGCAGCCCCAGGCCGCGCCCGGGATGTGCGGACCAGGACCAACCGGCCCGATGGGGCCCCACGCTCATCCTCAGGGACCTGGAGTGCCCGGACAACCGCACATGCACAACGACCCCTTTTACTGCTCTCCCTTTGGATCGCATTACTTCAGGTAAATCACGCAAACACGATCACAAGGTTTACGAATCGGTTCGCGCGCGAGGGTGCAAAGGTCTCTCTTTCTCTCTCTCTGTATCTATCTCCCTCTCTATGTCTTCCGCGCTATCGTTCGTTGCGAATGGATGGAATGTTTGATAAGTCGTCAGGAAGTTTTCTCTCTCTCTCTCTCTCTTGCCGCGATCTTTGATTTTTCTCGTTGATTTGAACTTTGATTGTTTGCGTATACGCGAGGAGTTACACACGTGCAGCCTCTCTTATCTCCGCGCGAATTTCCTATTACCATGCCGCGATTTCCGATAACTCTCGATACGTTTTTTTCTCCACTCTTTTTTTCCTTCCTTTCTTTTTTTAAATCGTCGACCCAAGGAAAACGCACTCGTGAATGAAACGTACGATTCCCCGTTTACACCGAGAAAACGCGATTAGGGAAGGAGAATTGATCTCGCCTCGATTATGGTGTATCGGGTGCGCGATATAAATAAATAATCCGGGGTTGGATCGGCTGTACAACAATTTTTCGTCACGCGAAGCACCGCTCACCTGATCGACTAACAGGTTACTACCGCGGTGCGTTCGCTGCTTTCTTTCGAAAGACGGTCACGCGAACTTCCTGAAAAAGGATGTTGTATCGCGTGGCCCCGAGAAACTTCCTATTCGAAACGATTCGAACGAGCGAGTAAGGCTGCGATCTCGAACCAGCCTATCCCCTTTCAAATCTTTCTTCTCGACTCGAAACTTTCCGACTCGTATCGAGAAAGAAGGAAAGAAAATAAGTTTTTGATCCGAAATAATTAAAGTATCCATCCAGTGTCTGCATTCAAACTTTACGGCTCGATACTTCGTTTCGTGCCAATCGTTCGTTCGCCGGTCTCTCGCTGGCATACGATCTCTCTCTCTCTCTCTCTCTCTCTCGAGCGTAGTAACAGTATACTCGAAGAATCCGTTATCACGGCTAGGCTAGGATCTTCCTGGTGACCGTTGCGCGGTCGAACGTATCACGAAATGTAGCCGCGTGTATAAATAGTCTTTGAGATTGGATAGGTGGTGGTTCGTTGATCGATAACGTTAATGATCGAATGACGAAAATTAACGTTCTGTTTGTTGATAAACGCCTTCTTTCGTCATCATCTTGTTGCGAGAATTTCGTACGATTCGAAATTGTGACACTTTTTACAGATCGGGTCTATAAACTAAACTCTAGTTTCGCCAGAGTCGAAATTTGACTTTATCGATGCCCTTCTTCCACCCAACGTTGCGTCGTTTGCACGTCGTTTCGAAGGCAATGCCCGAATCGATCGGCCAATTATCTTGGACAAACGTCCGCGAGTCAGGTGGGCCTGGAAGTGTCTGGGACGCTGTTCTATCCGTAATTTCAGGTGGCTCGCAGGTGGGAGGTACCCTTTTGCGCAGGTGTACGCGTAGAGGAACGCGACTTCCTTTCTCGTCCGTGGAGAGGGCCAGATAGGTGGAGGGCCTGCCAGGAACCGATAGCCGGTTGCATAGCTTCCACGGTGACGATTATCCGCCTCTTCTCCTTCGACCTTCCTTGTATCCGGTCTGGACGTCTCTATCGGCTCGACATCATCTCCCTGCTCGCTGGCCCTGTCTGGTAATCGCGAGGGTTCATTATCATACGCGTTCCACGCTGCTACATTCGCACTGCTTCGTTCAACAACCTTTTTTTTCTTTCTTTCTCTTTTTCCTTCTTCTTTTTTTATTGCTTCAAGATCGTCTACGTCGATTTCCTTTGTGAATAAATGCGCGTGCATCGTGGGGTTTTCGATCGTCTCGAGCGCCGTATTTGTAACACGATGATATCGATGATCACGATTCGAATGCGTTTGCCGTATTTTCTCCTTTATATATAAAGGATATAAAGTTTCGATCTCGAGGAGAGCTGGAAAATCAACAAGTTACAAAAAGAGATCTTAATGACGACTCGCTTCGTTCGAGAAATTAAATTTTCTTTTTATCTATATTTCGTCCATTATACTTTAATAATTTCGTTTTCGGGCATGGATATTACAAGTGATTAGAAATTCCGTATTCGTACAATTTAACGATGATAATAATTTTTTAAAAGTTTCGAATCGATCGACAGGATCGAAACGTCTCCTTCGTATTGACGTGGTCGTGACAACAATTTTTACACGGATTCCAACGTTAGATCCTTCTTGTGCATCGTTCAAACACTTGGAGTTTACCATTGGACTCCAAAGATTCTCTTGACCGTGTAGTAAAAGTTCGAAATAAAGGAATAGAAATTTACGAAGGATTTCCTCGGGTCATTTTATTCAAGTATGAAATTCTCGGCCCCTCGTGGGTACTAAAGACACAGGTCTACAGTGTTTAAGGTTTTTACGATGTCGTTTACAACGCATCTGGGAGCCGGGATTATTGCAAGAGATTATATTTAATTTTTCTTCTCCTTAATTTTTTCTCCCCCTCTCTCCCCTCATTAAAATAAATCGCGCCAAGGGAGGAGGAGGAGGAGGAAGCATTGAAACGAGGAGAAGGAGGCTTCGAACGAGCGAGGAGAGAAGTTCGAGCTTGATCGGAAGTCGAACGTCGTCGGTGGGCTTATCTTATCGCGGCCTCTCGGTAGGATAAGAAGGACCTTGATCGCTTCGCGACAAACTGAATCAGCACCTTGGTTGGCTAAGAGCCCCTGGTAATTTTGCAAATTTCCAAACGTTATTTCCTCTCCCCTCGTTCGAGAAAGAAAAATTTCATTTCTTGCTCGCTCGGTGAAAAATTTCAAACGATCCAGCGTTACAAAGTTGAGCACAAAAGTTTTTTCTCTCTCTTTAAAATGTATAACTCTCTTCGTTACGATATTACGACGAAATCGATGAAGAGAGACACGGTTTCATTAGAACTAAGCAATTCATACTACGTTCCAACTCTCGGCATTTCCTCCAAGAGTTGAAGAGCCGGTTAAAAGACGGTTTCTCGCCAACGATGAAACCGTGGTCGAGGTTTTCGCGGGCGGATTCGATAAATCGGCGGATGACAAAGAGGAGCAGAGGCGTGGAAAGAGGGAAGGCTCGTTCCACGAGGCGAGGCCGAGTGCATAAAGCCGTGCGCAGGTAGCGTATCAAGGTTCCAGTTTCGCGTGAAACTGTTCGGTTCAAGGCGAGCTTGAAAAGAACGCACATCGTAATCCTTGTTATAATCGCCTCGAAGATTATAGAATCTTTATCTTTCCAAAGTCGATCCAACGTAACAACAGTATAGAGGAATTACACCCGATTATCAAATCCCTCGTTTAAACCGTGGAGAGTTTATCAATTGGAGGAAGGGCCTGAATCCGATTCACGCAGGTGGTGCAGGCAGGTCGGCTATCGAATGCATCAAGCTTTTCCACGCACTCGATTAACCCCGCCGCGCTCAATCATTCACGCGGTAGCGTCTTCCGTCCCTTCCAATTACTTTCAAAGCCGAGGAGCCGGCCCCAGGAAGCAGATAAACCTAATCCCGGTTCAGGTATATACGTGTACACGTATACACGCGCGTCGAGTGTGCGCGTGTGTAAAGAGAATGGAGGAGGAGGTACCGCGAGGAAGGTGGTGGAACAGGAACGTAAGAAGCTGACGAGGTGACAATGAGCAACGGGAAGAGGCCTTCCTGAGTCATGGCTTGGAGCTAGGAATACAGCTAGGATACAGGTGTGTCGAGGGACAGGTGAAATTTGGCAAAATTTTCGCCATTTCTTCTAGCTCAGTGTCTCTCATTCCTTGCTTCTTCGAGCCTTTCGAGTTTTTCGAAGCATTTCGCCCTTCCAATGATCGATTTGAAAGATAATATTATTTCGAATTTTTTCATTTCTCGAAAAATTCTTTTCATCGTCAGTCTCTTCACAAGAATGGAAACTCCTTGGTTTAAGTACGTGTTGTTGACTCTTTGTTGCACATTGTATGTGCAAAATGTGCGTAAATTGATCGTTGTTTCTGACAAAATAAATAAATGTATCGACGTTTCCTCTAACCTTTAACAATCTTCGTGTACGTTAACGAAAGTTGTAAGTATATAAAAACGTTTTTGACGCAACAAATCGACGCGCAACTTCTTATCTCCTCTAGAAAAATACGAGATAATCTAGAATGGAAAGATCGTTGGTTTAGAAAGAAATATTTGCTCTTTCGCGCGATAAATCTTCGCGAATTTAACCACGAATTTATTCCCGAATCGAGTCGATCGAAACGCAGAGAGTGGAGAAAGACGATTTTTCGAGTAATAACGGTCGAAAGTATCTCGTCGACGGGCTGAAATCGATTATCGTGTTCGTGGATCCGAGCGATAACAATTCCATAGCTCGATAAACGGGCAGTGTTATCGCCGCTTGCGCCTCCAAACTGGCTCAGATTCGAAGATAATTGCCCCCCTCCGCTCCGCCCCGTTTCTTCATCCCAAATCATCCGAATTTACCATCGTCACTCGAACGAAACCGTTGTCGCTTATCCACTCGAGAAGCCGCGCGGAACACCTAGGCGTGTTCTTTCGAGGTGTTAACAGCTGGTTTCGCCGATAAGAATCTTCTCTCGTCCGATAAATGACGAGCGATCCGCTCGCTTTATGCCATTCGATATCTCGGCCGATTCGAGTTGGGCTCAATGGAAATTTCAAACAATCGATCATGAAACGCGATAATTCAACGTGTGGGCCGGGAGGGAGGGAGGGACAAACACCGCCAACTCTAAAAACTAAGGAAACGTAATGCCGGCGTTTAGCTCTCGAGCACCTGGTGCTCTTGAAAACAACGATAAAGAGAAACTTAAGCGATTCTCAAATGAAATATCACCTGGTCGCTCGCTACCGCCGATTTGGAGCACCTCCTCTTTTTTGCGGTTGATCCTTGCGTTTCGATACTCGGATTTATTTCACGGATGGAGTTTCTCCACTCGAGTCTGTTTGAGAATAAATTATGAAAAGTTATTAAAGTCGGGTACACGTCTTGGCGGGTATCGTATCGACAGTGATTGTTTAATAGTAAACTTTCCAGAGCAATATTTTTAAGAATGTAAAACTCCATTTGAGATTAGGATTAACCTCTCGAGAATTGCTCTTGAAAATATTTCTCCTCGAGTCGTCGATGATAATTTGAATAACTTTCTAGAGAAAATGGAATTTCATTTTCGACGGTAAACCTGTCGAGCCATCTTTTCCTTCTTTTTTTTTTTTTTTAAACAGGAATATATATTTCCGTGATTACAAATCGAACACTTACGCTCCTCGCAAAGTGTACTCTCCTTGGAAAGTTACCTGCTCTCGTTTCCTACAAAAAAAAAAAATAGGAAATACTTTTCGAAAGAAAATCTCGAAAGTTTGGTCGTTTTATCACGAACGAATTCTCACCTCTGCTCCAGTTGGTCGGGCAAAGCTCTGGCGAGAAACGTTACGGAGGAAAATTTTCGATTTCCACGACCGGACGCGAGGAAAGAGGAATCGAAAGTTTACGATTATTTTAACGCGAGCTGTTGCTTCCTTGTGGATTCGGTGATTTTATTTTTACCACGGCCCGTCTATTTCAGCCGATGCGCCTCGTATCGGAGGAAGATGGAAACGGAGAAGCCACGGATCTAGGATCTTCTCTCTTCCACACCGAGACGAGCCGCTACCGATGCCGTTCACGCGGGGAATAATGGCCGATCGGCAAATCGAAAGCTTCGGCTATAAATAATGAAATTAGCGCTGCCTGTCCAAATGCAGCACGTGACCTCGCGAATCTTGCCAAGTGTCTGTGTATTCCGTAGAGAGTCGTGGGTTCAACCGACCTACCTGCGCCGCGCACACTCACGAGCCAGTGGCTCTCAATCTCTCCCGTCCCTTCCCCGACCTCCGACGAGCCTCGTCTTTTCACCTTTTCTTTCGAGGAATTTTAACATCGAATAGCTGAATATCAATAGGACAGCCTTCTATCCCCTCTTTGCCTCGCGGCATTCATTATATATATATATATCCACTTCATTTTGATCGGTAACTCGCGTTTCCTAATAATTATCCTTGCTCCTTCGATGTAATTCCGAGGTAGCTCGTGTGCACGATGCGTTTGATTGCCAGTTTTGGTAATTGTCCGAGAAAATAATGGTACATTAGGAGCGTAATCGCGAGGGAGGGATATGTGCAAAAATATCTCCTATTCCTATAATGTTATAGTTATGTAAAAAACCGATTTCCAGCCGGTCACGCAACGGTGACTGTATAACAACGTTTCTTTAATTTTGTTTTAATCGAACGTGTAATAAAATGAGCGAGCAAACCGCGCGATCCAAATGTCGGAATCTCTTTTCCTCGCGTGATCGTTCAATTGTCATTGGATTATTCCGGAAATCTCGACGAGTTTCCAAGGTTGTATTCTAAGCACACTCCCCCGCCCCGAATCCAATCGTTGAAATCATCTTGCGAGATTAGGAAAAAAAAAAAGAAAAGAAAAATATTAACGCGGTTCGGTTATCCATTGGATCTTGGAAGGAAGGAAGGAAGGAAGACAAAGACGTTTGTCTCTGGATCTTCATCTTTTGCGTCGTGTTTCTTACGTCACCGTAGTTGCATAATGACTCGCATCTCGAGCGCGTGGTGCGCCGTGCACAACGTCAAATCCTCCCATCCGTGTCCATGGTATCGATCGAAAATAGAAATTTTCGTCACGATCGATCGATCTTCGACTCTCGATCCAACGTACACTGTATATATATATATGTGTGTGTGTGTGTGTATTCCATCGATAGTGCGCTGCGCCTCCAGAGAGCGGCGCTCCTACGTTCGTTTCCTTGCTTCATTAATTCACGGATGAAGAATCGAAGGTTGGAATGAGAACCGCGAGTGATTTGCCAGTGAAGCAGTTCGTTGGCGTTGGAGTTGGCTCGGCTGATCTCTCTTCTCCTTCTCACCTTGCCTACGTTCGTCTTTTTCTCTCTCTCTTCTTCTTTTCCTTCGTCGTCGTCGACGTCGTCGTCGTCGTCGTCGTCGTCATCGTCGTCGTCGCAGTCGTCCTCTTCTTCCTCTTCTTCCTCCTCCTCCTCCTCCTCTTCTTAGCTCACTCTGCTCTCTCCGCGTTCTCAAGGCCGCCTCCTCCAAACCTCTCTCTCTCTCTTTCCTCCTCTTCCTTCTTCTCCTCCCCCCTCCATGCCTTCCTCGCGTCTCTCCTCCCCCACCGCCTCCAACTTTGCTGCCTCTTTCCTGCCACCCTCCTCTCTGCCAGGCCGGCCAAGGCATCTTTACCTCAAGCTCCGACTCCTTCCTCTCTTCTACTCTCCGTGAAACCCCTCCCCCCCTTTCTCCATGATCCCTCCGCCGAGCCAGCGCGCGTCCTCGTCCGCGAGGGGACTCGACGCGCGCGCGCCGCGGATACGCGTCCAACTTTCGAAAGGCGACGCGCGTGCGAGAAGCGTTGATCGAAGTTGCGCCGCGCCAGGAGGAAAGCGGAATCCTGGAGAAATTGGCGGCACCTTGCGAGACGCGGGAAATGTCGCTCGACCAGTTCCACGCGCGCCTCGACCCTCGAACCTGCGCGCGCCTAGCGTTAGAGGTCCGGTTTACGATCCCTTCGACGAATTTTTTCCCTTTCTTTTTTCTCTCTCTCTCTCTCTCTCTCTCCTGTTTTTTGCACCAGGCATTTAGACTTCCTCGGCTTGCGTTCTTTTCTTTTACTCGATCTTGAACCGCGATGGGAAAGGTTATGGTCACCGAGTTGGTTAGCTGTAGGGAAGGGGATCGTTTCTTGCGAAACATTTTCGTTTTTGATCCAGGCTTCGAAAGGGATATCGATGGATTCGATTCCTTTGAAAAATAAAAATTAGGGTTAATTTATCGGAGTGATTTAAATTTAGATGAAACTTAAATTGTTTAAAAATTCAATAAACGGGCGTTCGATCGACGTCTCGTACCTCTTAAGAATACATTAAACGTTTCTTGTGTATACGTCGTAAAGGAAATCTTAAAAAAATGTCTGGTTCGAATCCATAAGGAAGTAGATTTTCGAGAAGGTTACCCGTACACGCTCGCTCGCTCGTGTATTTATATAAACAGTTGATAAGTGGGGTCGCATACTGACGCATTGCATCGTCATGGACGCATACGTTATAGGTAGAATTTAAGGAATAGGAAAGAATAATAATGTGGAACCAGTTTGTTTTTTTTTTTTGGAAAGGGAAATTTCATCTCTGCTATAATATTTAGCGAATACAGTATTATTATTATTGTTGTTGTTATTTTTATTACTGTCAGTATATATCTTCACGGTAAAACGTTAATAATAATAATATATAATTATATACTTGGGGACATGTCTCAATATATATATATATATGTATCTAACAAATAATCTAAGAAATAAAAAAAAAACATATTTATTCAACTAAATATATAAGTTAGAAACCGGTTTCCCTATTGCTCTCGAGTATGTGTAATAAGATTCCGCATTGATAGTAAATTAATGTTATCAATTTTGATTGATAAATGTTAAAAAAAATTCTTACTGCAATAAATAAAAATACCGAATTAAAATCGTCGCGACGATTGTTTACGACGATTAAAGGAATGGAAGGATATAAGAAAAAACGCTACTAATAATACAACAGATCTCGACAAGTTTCCCCCATTTTCTTTTCCGCAGAAACTAAATTATATTTAAAAGAAAAAGCTCGTGATCAAAATAATATCCATATATATATATATATTCCAAGATCATTAAAATCTGGCGAGAAGGATCGATAATAAAGCAAAAATCTTGGAATCGAGATATAGTTACAGTCCTTGTTCTCGTTTAATTCGAGGATGACGAGTTTCCCGTTTTCTTGTTCAAAGTTTCCCGCGTAACGATGATGCGATACAAGCGCGCCAACTAGCTTTGGAATATGCACGAGGAAGAGCGGGAAAGGGAGAGGAGGAAAGAGCACCTCCACTTTATTCCCCGAGGTTTTTTTTTCGAAAGACGAATCCCGCTCACCTTGAAAGGTACGTCGCGTGGCTCGTCGTCAAGCAGTTCTCGAATAAGCCCTTCGAGCCGTATGAAACTTCGAAATGCCATCTTGGAAAGTCTACCGTTCGAAATTTTAATCCTATCCGTGGAAATTGTTTTGCATAGACAGATTTTTCCTTTTTCTCTCTCTCTCTCTCTCGTTCCAAAGTTCTTGCCTCCTTCTTTGGCGTCTCTTCAGAGCTGGAGATATCAGTGTTTTTGTCTTTCCAAGTTCTTTTTTTTTAAATACGAAAGTATGGCAGGGACATGCTTATTTCTGATATCCCAGTGCATTTCAGATCCTTCTTGTTAAGATCTTTCCCTTTTGATCGCATTCTGAAATTCCGAACACGTTCTAATTAATAAATTTGGGAAAATCGCGTGATCCTTTGCTAGGTAAAGAACCTAAGTTTTATCGTCTCATTTCTCGATCTTGGCAAAGACACGAATTTATCAATGGAAGAATATTAATTTCCCGTATTAAATGTTTAATTCTCAAAATTTGATATATAAAATGTTCCATTAATGTCTCATTCCGTTTCGTTGTAAGATACGATAATCTCTTCGGAATATGACATTTATTAATGTTCGTTACATTTATTAGAATAATTTTACATAATGTAATCTTTAATTAGAATAATTTTGCATAATATTAAAAAAAAAAAAAAGATAAAAATATAATTTATCATTTTTGTGTATTACATATTACACCCAAATATTATTATTCAACGTGTAGAATTTCATGCGCGTAATACGCGTAATGGAAAAGTTAAAAATCAATCCATCCATCCATCGAGGCACACCTCGAATCTTTAAAATTGATAAAAAAGATATAAAAGAAAGGCACGAAACATATTAAAAATGATATATTCGTAACTCGAGTCACGAAGATTTGATATTAAAAAAAATAAAAAAAGATACATACAAAGTCCACGATCTTCAACAAATATTAAATTTTCATATAATTTTATTATATTCTAATTCTAACTATCGAGCATAATGTAATGTCGTCGTTGTACACATCTCCCGATAAGAAACGTACGAATGAATACGTAATAACGAACGTGTTAATGATATAACATAATAAGAAAGATTAATGATGGTTGAAAATCGAACGAAAAAAATAAAAAGAAAGAAAGAAATAAAGAGTTGGTTGGATATTATTCGAGCATCGAAATGTTAGCTTCTTGTCAGGATGCGTGGTGGTTCGGTTAATCCGGATTTATTCGGTCTCTTTTATCCGTGGAATGATCGCGAGCAGCGTAGACACGCTACTGTAACCCAGTCACGTGGTATCGAATCAGGGTGGGGACAGTCGGATGCCCTTCCACGGGACTCTGTCTTCGACTGTACGGTTTCGCGCATGGAACACATTTTAAGAACCAGTTTCGAGTGGTCCACGCGGCATGATTCGCTTCGTGATCGCTGGCTTTCCTCGGATTCCTTATTTTCCTGGATGGCAATTAATAATGGAATTTTAAGAAAATGAATCGTTTCGCTCGTTAGATGTCCAATTGGTTCGGTGTTTTAGATGTATATACATTTGCAACGAACATCGAAAGAACGAACGTAATATTTGTTTTCTACGAAGCTTTTTTGAAATTGCTTTCATTCCGTGGCATGCCTCCCGATATAGGAACAAAGTAGTGAGAACAAGAACTTTCACTAGTCTGTAAAAGTCTGTAGCCGATTTCACAAGACAAATATCGCTGTTGGAATCTTTTTAAAATTCTGTTCTTGTTTGTGAATATCCTTTTTCTCTCTTTTTTCATAGATTTCTTTAAACAGATAAAATTAAATTAAATTCTAGGATTAAATTTCTCGTAAAGTTCTTTAAATTGCATATCTATTTTAATAAAACCAAGCTTCGGAAGATAACGTGATGCAAGACACACACGATAGAACGTTGTAGAAAACTTTTTCCATAATTATCGTCGATACATCTATAAAGTGTATCTTTTCAAAAATATCCTGTTTACGAAGAATTCGACGATTTCGCAGTCTTAATTTAAAACACTGAATCCGCAAAAATATATAAATATATATATCCTTTTTGTAAATGCACGACTATCGCGTAAAGAAAAATTTGAACGGATATTTAAGTCCAGCGAGCGAACAACGCGGGAACGGAAAAAGAGTCTAGAATTGAGTGGCTTTCTAAATCGAGCGGCACTTCTGTCTACGCCATATGTCGAGTACCGGGGCTAAGATTTCTCCAATTCCTTGTAGAATCAGGAACAGCGTGGGCTGGGGTGGAAAAACACGGAAGGGATTCATAGGGCAACGTTGCGCGGGCGGAGGAGGATCGTCTTTGTGTCGCACTTGGTGTGGTCGGGTATGGATTCTCACGGGACGTTGCGCACACAACGTCGTCTCACGGCCAACCTCTGTAGCGATGGGTATAACACGCATCGCGTACGATCAAACTTTTTTCTATTTTCTATTTTCCAATTAAAAATTGCCCGATCCGTGAGCTCTCATTCTTTACCTTTTATTCCTCCTTTCGATTGGATTTCTTTCCGTCCAAGGATAAAGGCCTCTATACGTTGTATTCTTTGCAAAAATTTTCAACGAAAATTCATCATTCGTTCACGAGTTTTCTTATATTACTCTTTCACCATTTCGTCGTACGCACTTCTCGCGCAACCTTCAAACTAATTTGTTCCAAAATTAGTCTCGGGACGAGCCATCGCTACCGCTCGCTCTCACACTAGGAAGGCCACGAACACGCCGATACATTGGGACGGGAAGAGGCACCTCTCCCGCAGGTTCCCACGTGTTTCCGACCGCAAGCCGCAGTTATAACGGCGCAGCCGCGACTCGTCGACGAAGGACGAAGCGGTAGCAACGCCACTGTTTTCCATTGCCGTCCCATGGACGAGTTCGTCGTCCTGCGGTACGGTGCCAATACCTCCGTACCAGAAACGCGACTTCCTGCTCGCCCTTCCCTCCTGCCCACGTGGGGCAAAGATGGACTTAAGAATAAACTTGGACGAGTCGCTTCGACAATTCAACCAACAATTCTACCGACAACTATATTAACAAACGCGATGAAATAGCTGGAAATAGAAGATTTCCGATTTCCATGATTTTATGCACGCTCGCGACGTACATTTTTCGAGATATTTTCGATAAAAGAGAAACAAATATGAAGCGTTAAAGCAAGCCTCGAAATCTTGCGGGAAAGATGTTGCGTTGTCCTCTGAAACGCCTTCCATCTTTCCTTCCACTCGTCTTTCTTCTCTCTCTTTCCGCTCCTCTTATTCTCTTCCCTTTTTGTCTCCGTTTTATTGATTGCTCGTTCCATCTCGTAGCACTCTTTTTCCACTCCGATAAACTCGAAACAGCTGCTTTTTGCTCGATCGTGTCGCATTTTTTCCCTTTGTCCCGCTCTCGTGTTCCTCCACACGTTTCCCGCGTGCGTCCCTTCGCTCGCACCTTGTCGCCGCGGATCGCGTTTTTTCGTCTCTCTCTCTCTCTAGTCGAGCCGTTCTAACGCCTTGGAAATGAATCACGCGGGCTCGGATGGGCGAGTTCGCATGTACCGCGTGCCGGGCAAGGCCGCGTTTTTACGCCGCCTTGAGAAAGAGAAGGAACGCTCTGCCTCGTGCTAGAACGCTCGTTTGCTCGTTCAGGTCGTAACCTGCACAGTCGAAATCGGATGGAAGGATCGATCCTGCTTTTCGTAGCTGTCGTTGTCGTGAGAGAAATTCGAGGTTTTCTCACGAGAATCGTAGTTTGGAATTTGTAAAAATATTTATGCTCCGCGTGTTAAATTTCGTATTATGCTTTACATATCGCGTACTAGCGGCAACGATAGTAATTGGAGAGATGGATACTTCGGGTGGCCGGGGGAAGCAAGAATGGCGAGACACTCGGCTAACCCAGTTCCGTATTTGGTTTCGCGATCAGGCCACCATTTCCTGTAGCGCATTTTCTGTAGCGAAAAACAAGCGGTTATGTTTATCCGACAGCAATTGAGTTCTCAATCCCGAGATACGTGTCTCGCGTGGATATATACGCTGTACACGTTATTTTTTTAGAGACAATTCTTCTTCGCAATTCTTTTCTCTCTTTTCTTAAACAGTGCATCGATGTATCTGTTTCTTTTTGTTTGTGCCAAGCTTTCGATCAAATTTTTAAAATATTCTGCATTATTACCAGGTCACGTTGTACGCGCATTAAAAAATTTAAGAATCGAAGATTATTTTTATTTCCTCGAGGATATTTTTGTTTTTTTAAATCCTCGTTTATCGGCCGCAAAATAGTCGGATAAGCAACGGCGATACAATATCATTTATCGAGACATTATAGAAACGCGTATTCTTAAAATAGCCCTCCCCGTTCGATAATTTTTCATTTTCTGATTCAAAAACTTGGCAAATTCGGAGAGTAGAAATTTGAGCATCGTCGACTTTTACTTTTGAAAGTTCCTCGCCCATCAACGCGATCGAAAGTCAAGATACTTTCAACGCTAGGCGATCGTTTCTCTCCTTTTCAGCCACACGCCAGATTTCTATCCGATTCTCTTCAATGATCCCAAATAAAAATCGCGTCGTTCCATTCATCTCATTTCCCCCGTGTGTGCGTATAAAAAAATTTAATTTTCTTTGCATTTTCGTTCCAAAATTTATCCCTCTTCCGCCGCACATTTCTCAGTTGAATAAAAATTCCAGCAACTTTTCAACAGCAACCTGTGGATCCCCTCCGTCATATCCTCGGCATCGATCCTCCCTTCGTTTCCCCCGTAATTCCTGATATATTTGGAAAAGCGGACGTGTTCGTACCGATCGGATTTCACGGTAAGATCGCAACGTAACGATCGGAAACTCGATCGAGCGACAAGTCGAGCGAAAGCAAGCGTGTAACCAGGAAGTCACGCGTGTACCTGCGTGCGTGCAGCCAACGTGAAATGACATAACCTTTTGTCAACCGATTAACCTGCCCTCCCCGCGACACGATAGCGTTCATTACACGGAAAACCACGTGGCCCGCGCCACGAGGAGAGAAAGCTGCGTGCGCGCTCTTTCCTCGCGTTTTCTATCGCGTTTAAATTCTCTGCAGGATCGATATTTGCGATCCTTCTTTTGAGTAATTCTTTTGAGAGGTTATAGGAGGAGGAAGTTTTCGGTCGATTTCAATTGATTTGAAGTACTCTTTACCGGTTGATGATCGTCGTCTTCTTTTGGATGTTTTTTTTTTTTTTTTTTTGATTTTTTAAAAGACTCGCAAGAATACACGTTCGATTGATCGATGTCGCTTTTTTCATTTTCCCTTATAAAGCTGTAGTCGAGATATATATACACGTTACGTTCAATCAAATCGATAAGATATGATAGATATTTCGGATAACTAAAAAAAAAAAAATTCACGAAAGTCGAGTATGTTCCACGACTTATATATATATATATATCTTTAATTCTATTTTCTGTTCTCTACGTCCTCGAGTTAATGAAACACATTCACCGATCGTAGCTTGCCGAGTGAACGAGTGTTTGGGGAAAAAAAAAAAAAAAAAGAAAGAAGATTAAATTAAAATAGGAAAAAAAAAAGTGCACGTGGAACACCTTGCTATCAATCATCGGCGGAAGTGGACGCGGTGTCGATCAGTTTTTATCGTTGACACTCGTGTCAATATCTCTGCGAACCGGTTGAAAAATAAAATATCTGCGGGAACGAATGCGAAACGAAAAAAAAAAAAAAAAAGAAAAAAGAAAAAAAAAGGAAAAAAAACATCGCTCTGTATAGCAAAAAATTAAAAAAAAAAAAAAACAAACAAACAAACAAAAAAAGAAGGAGAGAATGAGGAAGAGGAGAAGAGAGAAACTGTAGCGTGTAGTATCAACGATTGCGTGGCGCCACGTGGATACGTGTCGCTCGAATCGGGGCTCGAATTACATGTCCACCCTTTGTGGAGGCTCTTTTGCGGTCGCGGGACACCACCCTATGGTGGCGCGATTACACTGTATGGCCCGTTTACGGTCACCTCTATCTCGTTTCCAAAAATCGCGACCACGGGGGTGAAACGCGAACGACAAGAACGAGAACAATCGGCGTTCGAGGGTGGGCGGTTAATGCGCTGCAAATGACGTCCTCACCCGTACGCCGCGGCACCGCCTCTTTTTATTAATTGTTCGACGCCTTTTTGTCAGCTGAGACAACTGCTTTTCGGCTTTTCACTTTCCACGCGCCGCTGTTTGATCGTTGCGACACGAATGTCTTTGCTAACACGAGTCTTCGACAGCGGTTCTCAGTTATTTATTTATTTATTCTTTTTTTCCCCTCGATCGATTCTCGATCTTTTATATTTTCGCTTACATCGAATCGATTATTTTGACTTCTCGTGGCGATTTTTTTATTTCTTTTATTCTTGATCGTCCTGTTGTAATCCGTTTATCAACCGGATTCGACGCTTCTCGATATTTCTCGGATCATTTGCCACGAGCGTCCAACGATTTTTATCGATGAATCTCCACGACTGATTATAAGAAAGATTTTCTAGCTTTCTCGTTTTAAATTATTTCGAAAATATTCGGATTGATTCTTCGCGAAGTTTATATACCTCACGGTGGAAAATATTGTTCTAAAACGTGGTTTCCATGTCACGAACCGAATATAGTATATTAGAGATTATAATTGCCCGTCCAAGTTTCGTATCAGCTCTCAAACTTTCCGCTTTGGTACACATAATATGCTAATATTCGCACGATCGTAATATTCCTTCTACTTATTCCCCTTCAATTTTGTTTTTAAACGCTCTTTTTAACCATTTCTAACCATTTGAAAGCAATCCCAATATATGTATAATCCGAGTCATCAAGATAAAAAAAGAAGAAGAAGTAAAATAATAACGAGATGAGGGGAATTATCACGAGTAATGCATCCTTGTTTCTTCAACTTATCGAGATGGCGAAAGAGGAGGGGTGTTGCGGAGAAATCGGATGAAAGGACGGTGGCCGGGATTCACGTCACCGGGCGCGTGTCCCTCGATTAAAAATTGATCAAGCCCCGGGAGCGGTCAGGTTCTTTTTTTCGCGGAAGCTCTTTTGCGGTCGCGGGACACCCCGGGGTACGTGGTTAACGAGTAGTTACGGGGCCGACCCTCTCTGTGGTTCCTCCGCGCAGCTATGGCGTTCCGTATAGGAGGTTTACCTATATTTAGCCCGATAAAAATACCATCGCGCCTCCCGCATGACGGCCTCCTGGCCCGCCATTCCCGATTTAAACTTCTGCCCAACTCTTGAATCCCAACTCAGGCCTGCAGAACACGAAGCAACGCGAATCGAGCGAAGCATCCTCCGTTTGTCAGCCCCCTCTTGCAGATTATCGTCGTCCCTCGCCTCGCTCCGACACTTTCTCTCTCGAGAGAGAAAGAGGCAAGCCTCGTTCTTCTCGTTTTCGGGGGTCGATTTTTCTTCGTACACACGAAATGTTGAAACGAAACGCGTTTTATATACCGTGTCTGCATTTTTCTTGAGTTTTTATTTTTTTGCTTTATCTAACAGATAAAAACGCTTTGATATGTCAAGGTTACAAATATGAAAAAGTAGACAGGTTAAGATATAACAATTTTAATTATAGGTGTTTAAAGAATTAATTAACTTTTTCGCACATAATATTATTGCATTCATATCAGAAGTTTACCAAGGTCTTGTCTTATAATTAGCAAATTGTTATTATATATACGTTTACCGTCTTATTGCGTCTTCGTTGTTATGTGGTATTATATATATATATATATAAATGTTATATCGGAATTTTTAATCTCGTTTCTTTCTTTCTTTCTTTCTTTTTTTTTGGAATATTTTTACCCGACGTTAGGTTCGTAATCGTATTATTGTATTCATCAATGCATTCCTGTCCGTTGGTCGTCCGTAATCGTCTTACGTAATGTGTCTTATTTCGATTAATTAATACAGAAGCACTTCTTAATCCGTTTTCGTGAATAATTGAAATAAGTGGGTAAAATTATGAATTAAATAACTGTAAAACTGGTGTAAAAAATGAGTAATATACGTCAAGTTTTTCTCTTGCAGTCTTTACGCGTCAAAAATGAAAGAATCGAATGGAATAGTATGTCGACTCTGCCAGACATACGCTCAAAAGTGAGTATACGCTTTACAAAAACGAATTTATTTATATTTTAATGTAAAGAATCTCGAGTGTTAGAAACGCTTGCGTATTATTAGTTTCATGTTCCATATTATGATCGATATATTCGCGCGATATCTTCGAACGAATCGAGAAGATCGCGGAGAAGGCGTGTAAAAATATCGATCGAGGCTTTATTCCACGTCGATTTTTTAACCCCATCTTACCCTTCGCGCCCTTCCAAAGATACGCACGAATATATATATATATATATCAACCCCATAAGCAACGTGTATACAAGATTCATCGAGCAAATTCTTTCACGTATACTACTTTTGACGTTCAACCCGTCGCTTTTATTCGAAATCTCGCCTTTGGGTGCAAAGATACGGAGAAAAGTAGCTATTTTTGGACCGATAATAATTACGAGACCGCGATCGAGCAGCTTGGATTTCGGATATTCGACTTTTCCCCGAGTCGGAGGCTCGGTCTCGCCCTCGTCTCATTCTGAATTTATACAGAGACGCTGGTGGTGGCTGGTAATATCAGTGGTAGTAAGCAAGTAGAGTAGTAGAGTAGGAGGAGCCATCGTCTCGGGATGCAAATCGGTGGCAAAAGATTCCTCGAAAATCAAGGATTCGCAGGTATCCTCCGTCTATTTTATAATCGAGCTGGAACGTAATGCGATAATTTTCCTCTTCTGTTTCTTATTTCCAAACGTAACGTATATCGCAATCGTTATCTCGCGGATGACGCGATCCTCGCGCGTTGAAGTGGAATCTTATCGAGAATCGTCGTTTCTTCCGAACGATTCGCGGACTCTTTGTACAATGCCGACGATTATCGTCGCCACGATTACGTCTCGTGGCTGTTTCGATATTTCACAGCGATGTGGGACGATTTCCCCTCCCTCCTTTCCTTCCTTCTTTTCCCCTTTTTTCCTTTTTTCCCTTTTCCTCCTCTCCTTCTTCCTCGATCGAGCGCTGGAACAATGACCGGTATTATTCGCGTCTCATCGCGGTGTTATCAATTAAGACCGAGCTCTGATGTAACACTACGAATATCGAAGCGCTTCGTTTCCTGATAACTCAATGTCGCTTGGTGCCTGTTTTATTATTTCCACTCTGATATCTCGAGAATTAATGCGGTTGTTCGATCTCCCTCGAAATTATATCTGTCGATCCTCTATGGATATTTCGAGTTTCCTTCGAGATAGGTTAACGAGAATTTATGTAAGTAATGCAAGATTGATTTCGAACATTCGTTAAAATTTTTCTTGCTATCGCGGGAAAATCCTCTTCTCCACCTCCGTTCCAAACAATTTGTACGTTATTTCGAGGGAGAAAGAGAGAAAGAGAGAGAGGGGAAAAAAAGACGGTTATATCGAAAAAGTATTTAAAAAGAAAGCTGCTCTATGGAAGCTACACATTTAAATTTAAATTTAAAATTGTATTTGATAAAACGACGATTTCATATGCATCAACGTGATATTTTCCTTAATTTGCATAATACCCAGCATATTCTACGATGCTTAAATTTTAAGCCTGCAATTTACCACGGAAGAAAATTTATCTCTCGACCATTCCTTCTTCTCCATCGATCGCCCCGTTCTCTGAATAAAAAGAAAAAATAAATAAATAAATAAAAAATCAAAGATCCACCATCATTCCGAATATCTCTCGATCGTAAAATTCTAAATCGTATCTTATCTTCATAGACTCGGTCGATCCTCCATTTTTTCCCCCCCTCCTTCCCCAGAAAATTCCCCAGATAACAATCCCAATCGACGAAACGTACGGATTTATTGATCGGTCTCTCGTTACCGGCAAAGTGTTGAGCGCCACGAGTGCGATAAACCGTTTGTTAAACTAGCGCACGTGTCCACCGTTAAGACACCGTCGTGTCGCTGTCAAAATCACTGTCAAACCTGTTCGTGTCAAACACCGTCGCTTCGTCAACGTCAACGACCACCACCGAACACCACCGCCGCCATTCTCTCCGCCCGTCCTCTTCCTTTTTATTTTTATTTTTATTTTTTATTTATTTTCTTTTCTCTCTCTCTCTCGCGCGCGACCACAACCCAGTCGAGAATCGCATCGCGTGCGCTTTTTCGATGGATCGGATGTGTATATACAACGGGGCAGAGATCGCGTATCGCGTATTGCGTATTCATGGAAACAGGGATTCTAACCGTTCGACACGGAGTGGTGGACGGTTTCCTCCAGTGTCTGACGGTGGGATTATGTGTGTATTCGTTCTCGGTAGCCTTCGTTGCGCAATGATAACGATGACAAAGAGACTCGGACGACAACTACTGCGCGATAATGACGAGAGCGATGGTTTTTCGTGGAACGCGCGGTACCCGTGATTTTCGCGCTCGATTCGACTTCGATTCGATCCCTTTGACTTATTTTTTTTCTAGTCCTTTTCCTTCCCTCGTCGCGGAGAGACTGGACTGTTGTTGAATCGTTGTTGAATCGACGACTGTTTGGCAATTTCGAGTAGAAACGATCGCATCCCGCCGATCAAAAGTTTCGCCATTAAACACGACGGAGATAAGACGTTCGTTCTTCGAATGTATTCGCGAGACAAGTTTTTCGAAGAGGAGGCCAAAACAAACTTCAGTTGTCGATCGACTTCGAAGTGAAACAAATTTCGACCGATACGATGGATTGTTTGTTTTTACGCGAAAATATACACGACGCGCGTGAAAAAGGAAAAAAGAAGTAGAAAATATTCGTATCGATTCTGTTGTAGAAAAAATAAATCTCCATTTAAGCCCCATTTCTTTCGATTCGCGAAAAATTTAATTTTACGCAAACATTCGCTTCTAATCGATTTAAGTTTGCGTTAGACGAAGCGAGATACAGATACAGCTTATCTCTATCCGTCTTGCTCTATCTCTCTTCCTCCCTCCCTCTCCCTCTCTCTCTCTCTCTCTCTCGTCTAACGCAAACTTCGATACGCTCGCGACTTGATAAATAAGCCTCGACCGACATTTTTACGTACCAACTTTTGCGTTCTCGCTATTATTGTATTAACAATCTCCAACGATCGATCCTTCGAAAGCTTGTCTCACGAATATATCAACGACTCTCTTTCGATCGTCGAAGAGGAGGAGGAGGAGGAGGAGGAGGAGGAGGAGGAAAGACAAAAAAAAAAAGAAAAAAGATTAGCTGTGACAGGTAGTGCAGGTGAACAGTTGCGTAATTAGTCGAGGTTGAGTTAGGTGTCGCTCACTGGTGGGAGAGATGCCGAGTTACGCTTCTCGCACGTATACGTGTTACTTTCGTGGCGAGGAGAGACCGTAATCTCGCCTCTCTTGAACACCGAGATTCGAGATTAGTCAGTTATTTTTCAATTCCTCCTCCTCCTCCTCTCCAACGCCTTGTTTTGTAATAGTTGGAGAGGCGCGCTATTCGTTTCAAACTCGCGATTCGAACGTTTTGATTTATACCGATTTCCCACGGCGCTGGAAAAGAGCGTCGATCGAGATTTCTTGGCACGCGAAATTCTCTCTGGGTGGATGGATTCTCTGGAAACGAGCGAGAGTGCGTGGTGATGCGAGCAGGCGGAGAATGATTCTGAAACGAGACGAATAAAATTTGTCAGTTGGAGGAGGGAGGGGGTTTCGTTTCTGAGGGATAATTGGAGCAATCGAAAACTTACCAAATGAACGTTTAAATGAATTTTGGTTAATTTTCTAGCGGAATTTTATTATATATCGAGGAGTCGTAATAAGCGAGCGAATAAAATTTTATTTTTTTTTTTCTTTGTAAAATTCGATTTACCTCGAGCTACTACTTACTTCTTGAATGAAAAAGAATCGTCATACGTTTTTTTAAACTCGATTATTTAAGCCTTCGAATCGCTCTCGAAATGTATCTACATCCGCGTTTTAATTTGGAAAAGAAGCAATTTTCCAGTAACTTTGCGAAACTTTTCTCGAAAATGATCCATCGGTATTCAATATTCGTACACAGTAGCGAGGTCACGTCACAAGAGATGAAATCGTTTTAAAATACGGATGAGAACGAAGGAAGGAAGAATTTTTTCCTAATACGTCCAATAATAAAGGGGGCGAATGGACGGGGCCGATGGGCGTTTTTCCAGACTTCGTTATGCAGTTTCTAATAAATTTATGTGGCCGTGATAAATATTCAGGCGTCACGGCGATTTTAATTGATATAACGAAGGAATATTCATGAGGAAAATTAGAGGGACGCTCAATTTATGCGTCTCGTACGTTCTCGAATTTCTGCTCGCCCCGTACGAGACGCGCGAATTCGTCTCTGTGTGTAGAGATCAGCTGGAACACGCGGCGACGCAACTTTGTTTCGGATTCGACTCGGAGTGGGTCTTGCGCCAACGACAAACCGGCGACGATTTTTCCTTTTTTTCCCTCTCCTCCCCCGTGGAACTTCGATAATTCGCGCGCCTGAGGTGCGTGCCTGGTTGCACGAGCATCAATGCACGGAGAGGGACACGGAAGAACGGATATTACGGAGGTATTGATTACCGATAACCGATGCGCTCTTGTGTCGCGGATGTAAGATTCCCCCCTCCGACTTTATCCTTATCCAAACAGATTCTTATCGATGTTTAATCTAATTGGTATTCTATTTACACGTACTATAAATTTTTATCAAGAGCCTTCCAACCAAAGAATCTTCGAGCAACTTCTCGTTTCGCCGACTATTTACTCTCCGCGTGTACGAATCTTCGTTTCGGGGACTGTCGTTGCGGGAAAAAGGAAGGAAGGGAAATGTTTCACTCGCAACTTGTCTCCGCGATTACTGCAAAAGCATTTGGCCGTGATTTATCGCGTTACACGTTCGGGACAAGCGTGCAGTAACTTAATAAGACCTTCCCACGTGCGTTACGCCTCTAAGAAATTCAATCCTTTCAATAGGCTGTCGGAAGCGGCGGTGGCCCGTTAAGCGGCGGTTTGAAATATAGCTGGATATTTTATTGACTGGTCAGCGAGCGGTGAAAACCGAGCGATGAGAGGCCGTGATTCCGTAATCGTGACTCCACGCGCCAGTTTCCTTTGTGAAATGAACTGTGAACCGCTCGCCGCGTACAGGTGCGCAATTACAATCGTACCACTAACGCGCCACGCGATTTCCGACCGCGTTTATTACGCAACCTATTTATCGATCGGTGTCTTGCGTCAATGTCGTACCACGGCCTGTGCACCGTCCGAGGAAGAAGAGGCAGGCAGGCGCATGTTCGGCCGCGCGCGTTTCAGGGTGAGTGTGTTATTATTGGTTCGTTTTCTTTCTTCGCGGCGTATCACAGCCGCGTATCAGTGTCAAGGTGGCTCCACTCGCTTCTCCGTGTGTGTGTGTATCGTTGCCGAGCTCGCGTCGGAATACGAATCGTGTATGAAAATGCGACGCCGATGATGCACGCGATCGATGCGATCGATCGCCCGTTCTTCCCATTTCTCGAGGTCGTCTCGAGCGTAAAATCGAGGAGAATTTTTTCGAAACCCTTTATCCTTATCGTTACGAGAATTTTTGTTTTGAAAAATAAATGCTCCTCTAGGAGGAGACGAACGGTCCAAGCGAGAGTGGAGTAAGAGAAGGGAGGGAGACGAAGCCGAGACAGTTGGGAGGGCGCAGAATTTCTATACATTCATCACAGTCGGGCTGGCAGAGCCGCGAAACGATAGGACTCGTAGCCTATCTTGGCATCGCTCGCAACCCAGCCCCGTGTAGATCAAACCGCGCGAGGATTATTTTTAGATCCGCTCGACTGGCCGAGCGATTATTCCTCGCTAAATCATAACTTTCCTCCCTTGGACCGCCTCCGCGCGTTGGAAATAAATTAATCGAAGGCCACTGCCCTTTGCCACGCTCCGAATTAGACGAGTCTCGATTCTCCCGAATCCCGACGTTTTCATCGCGAGCAATTCATCGAAGGACGAGAAAAAGAGAGAGCTCGAGGCGCGCGTGGCTGCGATGCACCAGCCACGCGCCACGCGATATTGTAACGCTAGAGACGAGTCCGTCTCGGCTTGCCGAGTGAGACGACACCTCGTCTCACCTTAACGGATCGCGGTTCTTCACGCTTGTCATGCCTTGCCACGGCACGCTTACCCGCGGATAATGTAAACCAGGCCTTACGGATGATCTCACGTTTTTCAAGACGTGGCTGGATTTACTTCTGTCACGACTGCCGGGGAATCGATTCGATCGGACGGATATTCGCCGGGATAAAACCTGTTCCCGAACGCGTAGTCTCGAGTCCATCGTTTTCGATCGGGGGGAATCTGGAATATTTGATTCGGACAGTTGTTTAATGGATTTATGCGAGGCGCGGAATATTTAATCGAGAGGGCATAGGAATTTTTGAAAACGGAAGAGAATACGCGCGACAATGATCTATACCTTTGCGCGCGCACAAAGAGAAGAAGAAATAAATCTTTTTTTTTTCCTCGCCTATCTCTTCCGTCCTCTTCTCTTCTATCCTTAGGCCGACAACTGCCTCGAGTCACAAATTTATTATTCCGTTGGTATTCGATTCTCACGAACAAGTCCGGGATAATTAAGATACATATTGCGATTAATTGAAGCGCGATCAGGCAGCGATAAGACGAAACGGAGAACAACTCTCGAGCGTCGACGAGAAGAAACATGAGACGAAGAATGGAGTACGATACGGTGAGAGGCACGTGCCTTTTATGAACACGTGTAGCAGGTGCATGGGCTTTGGTGTCTTCCTGACGATCCGTGTACGAGTATTAGATGGAATTTCAATTATTTCGTAAGGATCAATTTATTTATTAACCCGTTGAATATAATGCGCTTCTTCTTCTTCTTTTTACAAAATTCATTATTTCAAAAAGTGGCGAGGAAAGAACGAAGGTCGCGCGATATATGCATCATCTTTGTCACAAACAGTGAGTCATAAAATTATTGGCACAGCCTTACTTTCAGCAACTCCAATTCAACGTCACGAGTTTCGAATGTTTCTGTTTTGTAATAAAAATATACTCCTCGGCGTATCTTCGACCAATTTTATAATTCACCGCGCTTGCAATGCTCGATTATCACCCCCTAGAAATTTCCAAAGTGCAAAAATCGGATCGCTTTCTAAAATTGTCCGGTGCAACGTGTGCCACGTTTCTCGACGTGAAAAGTAGTGGTCGGATTTGGAGGAGAAAGTGCGAAAGGGTTTGGACAACCGCGGAGGAAGGCTCGGTCAGGAGGACAACGGACGAACCTTCGTCGTCGGTACACAACGAGGTCTTGGCTAATTCCGTCGTCGCACGTGCGTGTAAACGCCTGCGGCGGTGTTCTCGTGCTTACGCAACGCATAACCGCGCGTGCGATCCAAAAATTCACGCATTGTGCCTTGAACACGAATCCGATTTCGAAATTTCCAATCCTCCTCCATCTTCGCTGAAAAAATTATTCAATGTTAATTTCTTTTTTCCCTCCTCGCTTTCCACCAAATTCCTCTTTTAATAATCGTTGCATTCGAGCCAGAAATTTCACCGAGTAAAAATTTTGATCGAATTACAAATCTCTCATCGTTCTTCATTGTTTATTCTTCCTTTAATCTTTTTGAAAATTTTATAAACGACCAGGATTTTGTTCTCTCTAATATCGATTTCGATCATCGACGACTCAGAAATAATTGCAAGAAATTTCAATCAAACAACATCTCTCTAAATTTGAGATACCTTCGCGACACGTTTAATTTGTTACGAAACACTGGTTGGAACACTGCCTTCTTCGTGAGAAAATACGTCGTACGACTGGATCAGAATTCGTTATTTAAAAAAAAGAAGAAGAAGAAGAAAAAGAAGTAAAAACAAATTTAGCTAGAACGTTATATAAAGAAGAAATTTTCTCGAAACGTGGCGAATGTTGTGATTGACAGCCAATTTTAGGGTTAACAGACGAAGAATCAAGAAGAAGAAGAAGAAGAAGAAGTAAAGGTTGGCAATCATTTGGACGAGGATCAGAGGGGAAATCGAAGAGCGATGGTTTCAAATTCGCTATTGTTTCTTTCTAGCTAGGGAAGACTTGGCACAGAGACGAATGAACGTTCCCTCTTTGGTTGCACGTCAGGTTGGACGGATGTGTGTTTTATAACGTTCGAAGTTTATTTAGAGGCTGGACACGCTATATCGCGTATACCGAAAGGTATTTCAGAGTGTCAGGAATCTGCTTACGACACGTATACGGTCCGTTAAAGGCTAAAATTATAAAAATACATCTCGTTACGTCGTTATTCTTATGTGAAAACGCAAACGAAACATTGTTGCGGATCCCGGAACAGTCCAATCGTAGGATCGTTATGTATAAATACGAAATATAAAAGCGCGTTATGTTACGTGTTAATAATATAACTCGATCTTCTACTTATTCCAATGGATTTTTAAAGTTACGTAACGCATTTTCTTATACGGTTCTTTGATAATCCTAAACTCTTGGCGATCTTTAATGGAATTTCACGGAACAGATTCCACGATTTCTAACTTAATCGATCGATTATTAATATAAACGTAATAATATGTTTTAAAAAATTCAAAGAGCCCTTTTTTTTTCGTTTTTTTTTTACGACGAAAAACGTTGGCCGAGAATCGAACGACGACAACGCGGACCCCTCGAAAAAACGATTCACGAGTTGCATTGAACGCGACGAGGGGAGGGGGCAAAGTTTCGAGGCAGCCCATAAAAACGGGCATACGGTGCCAAAAAGGGGATGAAGGGGAGAAACAGGCTGTCGAGAAGGGGGTAAAAGCAACAGGAAGAAATCACGCTGTATAACCAACGTTCCAAAACTTTGTCGCTTTCCTTTGCGTTGATCGAACGAGCATTTCGAAAACGTGCCCCGATTTTCTTTTCAACCGAACGAGTTGTTCAACTATCGCAATGAGTCACGTTAGATCTTTCCTCCCAGAAGATGATTTATTATTATTTTTAAACGTACGAAACAATTTGCGATTTCAACGCGGTTTGATCATCCGACTTATTCAATTCGACCAATGGCTGTAATTTGAAGCGCAACTCCGAATAATCGAGATTCTGCTGCGTTATGCATATTCAATTCGAAACTTTGTGCGAGAAATCGGTAGCAAGCGGGATACAATATTCAGGCGAAAAGTTTCGTGGATATTTTTTCGAAATGAAACGTTCGAAGATACAGATAATTCATTCAGAATTAATCAATTCTACACAGAAACAGGAAGGTTGCATTCCTTTTTGCTTCTCCCCCCACTAAATCTGTTATTAATAAAATCGTGGAACGACGACCGATCGATCCAGCACGCGAGACGATGCTGGCAGTCGAATCTTTTTCTTCTGTTCGATCGGCAGGGAGCTGTTCTCTCGAAAGGAAAAGCGAGGAAGAGCGAAAAGGCGGGAAACCGGGCGTGCAAGGAAGAAGCACAGAGGGGGTGGGAACGAAGTTATGGAAACGCCCGGGGCCAGGTTCGGGGAACAGGGGATGAGGAGTGCTTCCTTTCTCATAATGCATGGAACGAAGAGACTCGGTGTGCATAGTGCACGCCGCCTCTCCGTGTTGCATTTTCGGTGCGATCGTGCAACGACGCCCTTTCGTTCCTCATAGCCAGTATCCAGACTCATCCTCGACGAGGGCTGTCACCCTCGTGGTGTTTCTGACGAATCGCCTGGAATTTCGTAGACTTCGCTCCTTGATTCGACGAATATGGTGGGCAATGATAAATTGGATTCTTGGTGATGCACTTGCGGAAATATTTAGTATCGATCCACGTTATCATTTTCCCGTGGAAATCGTTCTTTTAAGTGGAACCACTCGCGATCGCCACTCCTTGAAAAATCGAAAACAAGCAAGTCCCCGTTTACGTTAATGGCAAGATTCCGAGAAAAATTTCACGGACCGAAAATGTTCCAATCTCTTAAAAGCCTGATCCCTCGAGCTAAACGGTACCGTTTTCGATCATCTCCATCAAGGCTCGCGATAAGATTGACGAGACCAATCACCTCCGACTTTGGACGCGAGAAAAGACACTCTCGAGCTTTTTAGAATGATTCATTCCCAACCCGTTTTATGGGGTTATTAAATGGCGATGCATTAAGGGCCGGAGGAGAGGAAATGGTCGGTTGAAATATCCAAGACGGTTGTTGTAAAAGTGGAAGGAAATGCATCCTTCTTCATAATGCACGAGAGAGGAGATAGGCGTTCTCGCCATCGCTTCTTCCTTTTGCAAAGACGGCGTTCCCCGTCTTCTTCCCCTGCATTGTCATTCGTTCCAGCAAAGTATGCACGTAGATAGTACGCTCGTGGATAACTAGAATTTGATGAACAAGCCGTAATTGCGCCCCTTGTCATACTCGCTCTAATCATTTTACTACTTTGATATCGTCGGCGATCGAACAGCTTATTTTCTGCTTGGGTTCCTCTTCTTCTTTTTATTCTTTGTGATTTTTATCGTAAGCTTCGTTCTTCCAGCTTTCTCCAAATGTAAATAATTTCATTTCTGAACATTGATTAAAATTCGTCGGCAACAATGTGAGAAAAAGGAAGAAAGGAATCGAGCTTCGAATATTCCTCGGAGATATCTTGCTTATCTTATTTATTTAAAAAAAAAACAGCTTCTCGAACGACCAAACACGGACGAAATGGAGAGAGGAGAGGCAGAGAATTCTAATGAACGCTCGAGGAGGAAATTCGTCCGGTTTCTTGAATGAAATCCGCTCTCGCGGCTTTGCATTTGAGGCAGCGTAGACAAGGCCTTGCCCTCTTTAAGGCAATTAATGACTCAATCGGGATCAGGCTGATTGAGCCTTTATAAGGGCCTGGGGTATACGCGTGGCCGGACTTCGCAATGCGCAGAATGCACTTGCCTGGCCGCATTTATTAACACAGTGGCACGAACCCAATTAAGGACGAGCGAGCGAGAGAGGATTCCTCGTCGCGTGTTGTTGCGCGCCCGTTCGTTTTCAAAATTCGTTCGCCAATCCCCCTCCCCTCTCGATATATACCTGCAATTATCGCGATTCCTCGTTAAGGCGGGATTAAACGTTAACTTTTGAAACCGCGCTTCGACGTGGTTCTCTATCAGGGGAAATGAAAATCGCTTTCTATGTATTTCGTCGACACCGAAATATGGCGAAAAACATATTTTTTACCAATTGTCACTGCAGTTTTATCCATTATTTCGTTATATATTATTGATATATCAACTTGCCGAATCTCGAACAGTTCTAGGGAGAAGTCGGCAAAGTAAAAAAGGCGAAAAAGTGAAGCAATTGAAATTTGCATTAAGACTTGAGAGAGAAATGGAAGAGTCTCGCTTCGTTCAACTCGAATCGATCGCAACCGAATGAACGAGCCTCGCGATATTTTTCCATCTCTCAGAATCAAACACGAAACGAATATGTATCAACGTCTAGATTTAACATCGATGAAAAAAAAAAAGAAAAAGGGATAATAAGGATCGTTTAAACTATTTCCTTAATTTCTCACGCTCGAGCTCGCGTTTTGGGAAAACTTGTCTGCGTCTTCCGAGAGTCGAGAGATGGAAAGTTGAGCGATGACACGACGGTGCGCGACAATACGAGTTGGATCAGCACGAGCTGTCTTGTGCGTGGTTAGATATAAGTGACGTTAATGCGCAATAAATTAGCGACCTCCCACGCGGTGTACGAACAACGCGCTTCGCGTCTACGCGTACGCGCATTTGCTCGACATCTTTTTCCTTCTTCTTCCTCTTTTTTTCCCCTCTTCGAGAATAAATCGCAGGGATATCGACGAGATATTTCATCGATACGCATTATCGATAGAAGATGGTCATTTTTCTTCGACTCGCTTACTTTCGTTTCGTTACCGGAAATAATCATTGCGAACTACGCTCGTCTTTTCCTTCTCTCGATCCACAGGTGAGAATTCAAAAAGCCCCGTTCACACGATTTTCAATTATTCACAATTATTCTTCGGGGTATTGGTCGAATAATATTCACCTCGCCAGTCGTGATCCAGGAAAGCAGAAATTGGGGAACGGCAGAATTTTCGAGCGGATGGATCGATCCCTCTAAATCACGGAGAGAAGCCGAATAAACCCCGTCGAGGGAGGGTGGTATAAAGCGTTCCACGGACAATGATAGACCGTGACACTACGGATTTATCGTGTCGTCATTTCCGTGTAAACCGCCTCAACACGCCGCATAATCATATCCCACTTCCGCCCCGAGTTTCCTTCTTCCCGAATTTTTACGCGTTCCTTACTGTACGAAATTCCGTGAATAAATCTCGATCAGTTCAATAATTATCACGCGAATCCTGTTGCGAGCAAGAGTTCCGAAATAAATCTCTATCTTCGTTGGAAATTATTCTCCTCTGTTACAATCGTAACAGCGTTGTTTTACGAGATTTTTATGGCTCTCGCATTTTTCAAATTCTCATTTTTTTCTTCGCGAAAGAGAAAAAGAAGCTAGATATCAGTCACGACGGGAAAGATAATGGAGGGGGAGGAATCTTGCATAGATCAAAAACAAACGAGGTTCGGTATAATGCTCGAACGAGTGTAACTATTAAAGTTTGGCGTCATTCCAGTTGCAAAAGATCGCACGAGTGACGAGATAACTCATCTCTCTCGACTCAACAGATAGCTGTTTAGCTTGGAACGTCCGTCACCATCTCGGGATCATCCCGCGCAGCGTGCAAGTTCTTTGCCTCCTTTCCTCTTCAGAAACAAAAGTAATAATAAAGAGGGGGGGGAAAGGTGGAAGAAGCAAACTAGTGTCTACAAATTGTAGGAAAAAACACGTGTCGACGAGACGGAAATTCTCGATGCGTCAAGGATGTAACGAGCATTTGAAAGCGCGTAGAACGGAGGTCCAGGTAATAGAGGAAACGGTAAAGAATCAGAAAACGTGGAGTTGGATGACACGAAGGAGGGTAAATGATCGACTCTGGACCCACGAGTTTTCTTCCTCTTTTTCTTCCCTTCATTTTTTCTTCTCTCCCTCTCTCTCTCTCTCTCTTTCTCTCTTTTTTTTCGGTCCTTAGTACGCTTTGAAACCGGTTCTTCAGGTTCGTGTAACATCTTCGAGTCCAGTAATCCCACGGCAATTTGGCTGGAACAGATGTGTCATCGTTTTGTAATGTTCCGTTCTTTAGGTTGGACGATCTTTTGATGGAGATTGAAACGGCTATCCGTATCCACGGATATAACGTCGAGTTTGTTAGAAAAATTGATAATTTCGACCCGGTGTGCAGTTTTCGACCGCCAGTTCCGTCTTTTCGTTGTCGGCCTGGTGTTAATTATCAGTTTTGTGGCGCGCCTTTTGGACTCTCATTAACACATGCATCGTTAATTGATATCCGTAATCATTAAGGGGTCAGAGGCCGGGCGGAACAAATCAGTTGACCAAACTTGGCAGTTTGATCCATTTTTAGTGTCGTGTAAATATAATTTTCCGTATCTTTGCATCTGTTTCTTTTCTCGATCGATTCGAAACAATTCTGTTCAAGGGAATCCTTTTCATTCGATTCCAAAGGATTATATTATAACGAAATATATATAATTTCTATTATTTTTTCCTTTTTTTGTTACATTATGTCGCGTCACTTTTGCGACATCGAAGAAAATTTTCGTCGTAACTTTTTTTAATACATTCAACGACGAACGAATATAAATATACAAGTGTCAGAGATGTTAAGGGATGTATAAGTTTGTCGAAAGATCCCAAGCTATCTTGTATCTTTATATTTTTAATATCAATCATTTTTTTCGATACCTTTTATTTTACGTCGTAAGGTATCGAATTCATAGTTATGGTTTCGATATATTTTGATGGGAGGATCCATGTAAAAAAAAAAAAAAAAAAAAAAAATGATGGAAATAACGAAAGGTATATATCCCCTTATAAAATCTCAATATAGATAATGCTATTTATATCAATACTATTAATCACGTTATAATAATAAAATTAATTATTTTCTTTATTTTATTTATATCCGTTACTTGAGCACTTTTTTTTTGTACCAATTTTACGATTAACGATTACACGAGTTCAGATTCAGACTTTGCGCGGCCGTATTGGAGATGGATCTTATGCAACATGTCGCAATTTTTTAATATTGGTTTATCTCTAATTGTTGTTGTTTATTATTGTTTATTGTTGTTTATCATGATAATACTATCGTTTCAAACGGAGAACAATAATTTCTATTCCTTTCGATAATTTTGTAATTTTTTTTTCCTTTTTAATCCTGTTATTTCTGCGTTATTTCTTCTTCTGGTCCTTTTCTGGGAAGAAATCGAAATTATTATCTGCATCGTATGCGTATTTTTTGTTATTTGAATTTCGTTAAAATTAGATTCGCTCGGTTCGCTCGTTTCATTTTATTTTGAAACACATCTTAGAAAATGCGAATGAATTTTTTATCACATCTATTGAAATGATACGTAATTACACGCGTTGATGCGGATTATTAATTTAAAAAACACAATGGAATATTAATTTTTTTTATCTTTTTCTTATTTTCCGTTTTTTTAAGTCCGTTCTTCGGAATATTCTGTAATTGCTATTATTGAGATATTTCTTTTTTTTTTTTTTCCCCGCCCCCTCCAAGATTTTTTCTCGAAGAATCTTTAGAATACAATTTTGCCTGGGAATTTATTTTTTACAACGGAACGAGTAATAAATTTCGAACATTTCTTTAATTTAAAATTTTCCTCCATTAACAAAGTTATATTTAAAAAAAAAAAAAAAAAGAATAAATAATTCCGCATTGATTTTTCATGTATCAACCTATTATTTTCTACACATTCGCAAAATTTTATGAAAAATAAAAATCAAATACCTTCGCGACCCATTGTATATATCGATAATCATCGTTTCATGAAATATCATCGATATAAAAAAAAAATTTTTCCCCGTGTAATCCATTATACTCCTCACACTCACAAATCAAAAATTGTTCATTGACGTTTCATCAAAAATGAAAAAAAAAAAAAAAAAGAAAGAAAAAAAATTCAAATATTTTCGCAGGCCGCCGTTATACGTCCACAATCGTCGTGTTTCATGAAATATCCTTCGTATTAAAAAATAAAAAAAAAAATTCATCCAATGATCAATTTTCACCGATTCTTTAAACGAGGGGGGGAAAAAAAAAAGAAAAAAAGAAAACAATCTCCGGATGATAAAATATTCGATTCGACGTATCGTCTCCGTGGTCTCCCGTATCCGAGCATCGTCCTTGCGTCACAGTGACGAAACGCCTAATAATAAATCTCGCCACGGCGAAAAAGAAAGGCGAGGAACAAGCGCCCTTTATTCCATCGGCCTGTTGTTCCTCGTTCGCCGATTTCGAGCCGCGTGAAAGCAGCGGCGCTCGCTTACGATTCTGAGTTGCAAAGCGGGCAACGTTTGTTCGTTAACCGTCGATAGAGAAATGAGAATCTTTTTCTTTCTATTCTCGACGCCCGGTTTCGCCTGGCCTGGCGGCGATTTCGTCATAGAGAACGGTGAAACGCCACATGCCGGCTCCACGATACCGGCGCGCACACTCCTCCGCGTATTCTGCGAGTAAATAAATCTGCTTCCCCTCTTCTTGGATCTCGACCGTGTTTCCGACCGAATTTTGGAAATTTTATTTCTCGATAACGAACCATATTTTCGCCTCCATATGTTCTTTTCTCTCTTTCATCGTTGAATTCCCAACAAGTTTGTTTTGTATCTATCCAACTTTTCATTCGACCGCGACTTCTTTTTTCCACTCCGATCCGGAAAGCACAACTTAAAATCGTAATTTCACTTCTTCTCGTATTTATTTTTCTTAACGTAACGCCGAATTATAAAATTGATATAGAAATCAAAAAGAAGAAAAGAGATCCTCTTATCCGACTGTTTCCACATATCTTCCTCGTTAATTAATCGTAAAAAAAAAAAAGAAGAAGCTCGATATTACAACCTAAGTGTATTATGAAGATTAATAATTTTCTCGGAGAAAAAGGGAGAAAGAATGATCCAACTTGGAACGGTATTTCGTCACAGAGAGGCGCACACCACCGTTCACTTTTCCAGCAATGGCCACTGGCCGAGTTCGACCTGAACCGGCGTGGCTCGCTGATTATTGCTCTTTTATGGTTGGCACACATCGGCCAACGCGCTCCGCTTGACACAAGCTGGGTCGCTTTCCGTTCCCACGATTGAACTTCGTCAACGTGCCACCAACTTCTTCGGCCGCGAGAATCTTGATCAAGGTCCACCACGGGGGGATATTCAATCGTATCGAGGGGGCGGTGTGTGTTGCTTGCGAGGAGAAAGGGAAGCCAGGAAGGGAACGATATTCGACGATAATAAAGTATATTGTGGTCGAAGGCAGCGATAAATCGATGGTGAGCCGCGTGATGGATGGATGGCGAGTACGACTTGAGCCGCTGCTTCATTTCGATACGAGTTTCTAATTGAGGGAAAGTGCGAGAAGAGAAATGAGATATTTGTTAATTCTGGCTATCTTTCTGCTTGTTTTCGTTTCCTTGATTTATAACCGCCAAGCCAAGATTCTCGCGTACTTTGCTTTGGGTCTCTTCCGATTTTTAAGAGATTTATTAATATCGAACTCTCCTCCCCTCTTTGACGTATGATATTTGTTCATCCTCGAACAACTGCAACTTCGAGACTCGCTCCGAGAGGAAATTCATTCATCGTATTCGAAGCTAAGACTGATTTTAAAGAATTTCTCGTCGCGATCCTTAACGGATCGATGATAAATCCATTCTATAAATTTTAAGATGGGGTGGGAAATTAGAAAATTTCGTATTTTTCTAAAGGTATATATACGTATTACTAAAACTAACGCGTAACGTTTCTAAAACTCGCAGATATAAAATTTTATCTATAATTTGTTCTGCAATTTGCTCAGTTATCTTTCCACCTAGCGACACAGGTTCCCAAGGCTGCTCGTATTTCCCAACATATTTCGTAGAAACAAATATTCGAGAAATGTCGGATTTCGAACCACGCGAACGTCTCACAGTTCACAACGCGAAGACAGATATATCCAAGCAGGATCGAGAAAGTCGATTATCCGTACGGGATCTACAATACGCGCACACCTTTCCTTTTGTTCAGATCGTTCAATGAAATTGTAGTTTCAATTATCGGTATTACTCGGCTCGCATCTGGGCTCGATAAATACCTGTATCAACCTCCTTATCAGGCTTAGACGTTACGTAACTATGTACCTTTGATAAGCCGTGCCTTGCTTTTTCCTCCGTTCCAATTCCGTGGAAAATATGTGTAATACGTCTATTTATGCCCGAAGAATCAAGTTCGTGCGATCAAATTGTTCCCAGGAGTTTGTCCAATTCTCTTCTTTTTTCTTCTTTTCCGCGTATATAATTTTTTTGAAAGAGAATAGAATGTTGGCGTTTTTATTCTATTTCCTCTTCTTCTTCTTCTTTTTTATTATTATAGTTTTATTCGAAACTTCTGATCAATTTTCAATTTTTCTGCGCGCCGCTCTTCTTCCACGCTGTTTACCATACATCTTCTGCGCACTTGCTCTCTACTCGTTTCCTCGATAGAATACTATCTATTTGTTTGGACGGTGGAATAATATTCGCACGTGTTATAAATTGGAAGGTAATTTTAGAAAAATTAAGCTCGCCCGTTAGTTTAAATAATCAGCTCGTCTAGATAGAGTTTAATCGAGGTCTTAAAATAATTTCTTATTGTCGTCCGATCGAGTTTGTCCGGTATTCTTTTTACGAGCAAAGTGTCGAGCAAGTAGAAAAAAGGTTAGGTGGGCATTGACAGTTTTTGTATGCATGGAATCAATTTGGACAAATTGACGGTTCAATTTGCCACGATTAAGCGCGAGGCACGCGATATTTCGCGACTTTGAAAACCACGATTTCCACCCTTTCTTGCGCGCGTGGCGCCCTTCCCGCGCCTTCAATAAAAGCTACGAGCCAATAAATTCCAAAGTAACGATCTTTCTTCCGCTTTTTATAGAGACATTTCTTGCTTCTCGTGCTTTGGTCAATCTATTCGAAACGATCGGTGTTTCGAAGCGGGGACAAAAGCCCGTAAAAGTCAGCAATTTTAACGCTCGCTTTCCTCGATCGAGATACACCTGTCGCGATAATTAATTGTAATTATTCGGGGGGATAATTTTCGTCGTAATTTCTTTTGCACGCGAACCAACAATATTCCGATGCGAATCTCAAGTTGATCGTGATCGATCGACCCTCGCGATTTGCTGGCCGAAAGGTTAACACGTCGAGGAATTGTATAATATCCGAATAATATCGGCACGAAATTTTTATCAGCACGAGTTCTGTATATATATAGAAATACAGCGGGCGATGAGCGTTCTATTAATTATTTAGTTTTCGAAATAAAGTTAAAAACTGATTATAAATTTTGACTTTTGAGTGGTTTGTGCAATTAACCGAGATAATTGAAATGTCAGTGAGAAAATTTGGAAAATTACTAGCTCATTATTTATCCCGTATTTTGACGTATTAAAATTGTAACATCGAAGAACGATCGCTTCTTTACTTTCTTTCACTCGATAAAATCGATATTTCCTCTCTTGTTTTAACCAGGAATAAAAATAGCAAATGTTTCAACGAATAAAAAAATATTCCTACGTTTCCGCCTTGACATTTAAAACTTATTAATTTCAAACATGCGGATAATGTAACGCACGAGCAATTTGAAAAATTGAAACGCGAAAGGAAGAGGAAGCCAGCGTTCCTCTGAATAAAATATCCGGAGCATTATCGACGAAGATCGATGATGTGGCGCGAAAAATCTCAATCTAGGCCATGAAGTTTTATATTCGTAAATGTAACACGTGCTCTTCAGATGTGGCCTCCCATAAGAAAATCTCTCGCCTCAAAATTTCCAAAATTTTCTCCGCCCCCTCATATTTTACTTTCATAATTATCATTACGCAAATTTATTTGCATTGTAATAATGTCGCATTTATACGTATTTATTAAATAATAAACTCAAGTGTATCGAATTTCGGTACAATTTAGCAGTGGTATCGTATGACTACAGAAATTCGATATTATATGGAAATGGAAACGTACGATAAACGAATGCTTCGTCGAGAAATATAATGTAAATAATTATAATAAAAATTCGACTTAACCAAATATGCGATGTATCTTGGAAATGAAACAATTAACATCAAAGAGAAAAAAGAAATAATATAATCACATACGCAATATACGAGCTCCTTCTCCACAATTCGAACAATATTCCAACTCGTGGCAACCTGTCTCCCGATAAATCGGTTGGAAACTCGCGAGACAGGAATATTTGGATGTCCATCGGTGGTAAGAGACATGTGCGTGTACACGTATACATTCGTGTATACATATATACGCGCGTCATTCTTCTATATATAGAAGTTCGAAAGGGGGGCTAGCATGACTCCCCAGCATTGATCGCAGTGCCACCCCATGAGCAGCCCCTAATAACACCCTCTTCCTCCCTCCGTGGCAGACTCACCCTCGGCAGCCACCCTCCGCTCTCAACTGCGCCCTTTGCTAACCCAATCTGAGAGCCGTGCAGCAAACGGCTCTCAACCTGGACGGTTCCAGTCGGGGCCAGCTGGCCGGTCAGCTGATTCCTGCCGGCGTGCCGGGACGCCCATTAGCCGCCCCAACTAAACCTATTAACTCCCACGACCCGATAACGAGCGCAACTCCCTCGAAAATCCCGCGACGACCATCTCGCGGACCATCTATCTCGCAACTTTTCCCTCCATTTCGTACGATCGAATGCGTGGATGCTGGGGACGTTTCTTCGATCGGAATGTTCAAGATGGATCGGAAGCAGATTTTCCTCTCTTTTCGGATGCAAGCTGAAAATTGTACATTTTCTGAGCGACGGAATATATTTTTTCGAAACAAATTCTTCGAAGAATTTTCGTTCTCTGGAGCATCGTTATCGATTTTTCTTCAAAAATCTGCGAAACGAAATTCGCATCGCGCAGTGGGAGAAGAAACAAAAGGAAGAAAGAGAGAAAGAGGGATACCCTTTCGAATGTTTCGCACGAGCTCAAAGTTTTTCGTCGAGCGGATCGGGGGGAGGGGAAGGATCTGTGACGATCGAGGAAGAGGAAAAAATTGCGGAACGAGGTGGCTCGTGTGCGCCGTGCGACGAATTAATTAGTTCGAACGTGGCCGGCACGTCTTGAATGAGAGAGAACTGGTGCGCGAGCCGGTTTCGGATTATTGCACGCCGGTACACCGCGCGCGTACGTGCCTCACGTGAAATTACGTTGTCGGCTAAATTACCGCGTTTCGATTCTGTTTTATGCGAGCTTCATCCGTCAACGAGTTTCTCGGTTTGTCCGTTTGCTTGCAGCCAACCGTGTTGCAAGAAATCGTTGTCCCTATGAAATCCTCGTGTTAACTCCTTTGCCTGGAAATGTTCCACTCCTGAAGAAAGAATTCGTTATCTCGAAATGTTTATTAATATCTCTTCTCCGATCGGTACGATGCAGTGACGCGTGTTTATTTATTTTCTTCGAATCGAGGCACAACTCGGACGAAATAAAAATATAATTTTGAATGGATTACGACGACGATGCCTCGTTTTATTACACAGTTTTGTAAACAATTGCGTAAATTGTGTAAATTGAGAATGATTTATGGGAAACGCGTCGTCTTCTTTCCTTCTTTCTCGCTGTACTTTTAACGATATTTGTTTATACGATACGTCCTCTCTCCAATCGTCGGATTTTATAATTCTCGGTATCTTTATTAAAGAAACATCATCGACACTATCGTTTCCCTTGGATAAAATTAAAAAAAAGTATCACGATGACTATAAATTGAGCTTCGACCTATCGCCAATGATACGTCTTTTATTATTAAACCTTCGCTCGCCTTATTTATAAATAAAGCACTCGTAACTTGACAATTTTTAATACACGGTCCACGATCGATATATATCCACGGCACGAATTAAAAAAAGCTCGTTAATTATAGAGCGTGTGTTAACCTTTACAACACTCTAGTTCCCGATCTACCTCTTACCGCAATTGAACGATATACATTCGTGACACACCTTTCCAGATCATTTTCGAACATCAAATCGAAAGATATTAACCAGAATTTCCACGAATAAAAATCCACGAGAAACGCGTATCGACACTGTGCTACATTTGTTGCGCGATTCGAAACAACAAGGAGAGGAATAATACGCGTATCGCCCGCGATCTAGATGAATCAGAACTCGAATGGGACGAGAAATTTGTCGAGCGCGTCCCTGGTGAACCGTGCACGACAGTAGGTTACCCTTGCAACCCTTGAGCCTCGACCCCTCTCTGCTAAATTCACCCCGCTGTGTGTGTGCGCACACATGCGCGCGCGAGGGGTTGTGACGTGGCGTCAAGTCCCACGGCGGCGATTCTCTGGAGACTGGAAAGGCCAAGTTCTTTCTGGCACGATCGATCTTCGCATCCAACGTGCTCGTGTCTCTTCGATCTATACACTGCGCGCGCTCGATTTTCCACGACGATCGAGAATAAAAATTAATTCGTTTGATGTGTCTACGTAATATGAAAAGATTTGTCGACGATTTATTGTAAAATTTGTAAAAGAATCTGTTAGCGATGATTCGCTCGATTAAACTCGATGATTAATATTAGTTTGATTCTGACAAAATGAACATGTTTATTTTTTTTCCTACGCGGAACTTGATGTCAAGTTTCTTTCTCTTTATTGATCATCCTCTACGCGTTGTTCACAGTGCACGGAAAGGAATAGAATAATATGTATGTGTTAAAAAGCAAGGTCGCCGTTCCGACTCCTCTTGCACTGGTTTACCAGTTAATAATACCATTAACGAATCGACAAGTTAGAATCTCGATTCGTACAATTTTCCCCCTCCCTCTTATTATTTTCCACGAAACTGCATATTGTATAAATAAAAACACTTTATTACGAAGCAAATATTGAACGCGGTTTAAATATACGACAAGAGATTTGATATTAGAAAATACGAGAGGTCGATTATTTTTAATTTATTTGTAAAAGTATTCGAAGAAAAAATCCATACGCCGCGATGACAATTTTTTTTAATTCAAAAAAGTAATCGCGTAAAGCTTTTTAGAAAATTAACCCACGTTACGAACAATGCAAATTAACTACGATAATTTTCTATTTAATTGTCTTTTAATACGCTATTATATAAACAGAATTATAATAAATTAAACAATATTACGTAATAAACTAAACGTATCACAGCGTAACAAGTACCCTTAAATACCGTAAATGATATTTTCTGACGATCGATTAAAATGTTTTAATTCCCATTTCGAAACGAGATGTTTATGTTTAATCTCTAATACAAAATATCCAGTTACGAGCATTTTCAGCCTATGTTCGTTATAATAACCCCCCCCTCGATAAATTTATAACAAAGCGCTTTTAACTTTGTGTAACATTTCGTTCTTATTTTCATACATATATATGTGTATATATATATATGGTAAATTATTCTTGCAATTTCAAAGTGGAAAGCACTCTACCGTTATTGATAATATTGGCTTTTGGATAGATGTCGCGTTTCCCATCACCAATGTACAACGATGCTTTGCAAAACTTTGCATCTTCACAGTTGCGCGAGAGCTTCGATATTGAAAGTTCTTTTCCGACTTCGAGTCGTCTTCTTTAAATACGTCCTTCATCCGTCTCAATTCTAGAGATTTCTAGATTAACTCGATCAATGAAAGAAACGTGGAAATTATTTTTTGGTAGAAAAAAAATTTAAAAACCATCTCTCTTAAAATTGTACTTTTTTCGTATCATCCATCGTTGATATTATGAACCAGAAGGCAGAATTTGGTCAAAAATCAAGGCAAAGGTTGCTCCAGCGAAAGTCGAATACGTACAACTTGGAACGTGGAACAGCTCTAATGGAGCCGATATTAAAATCGATAACAATTCCGGGGAACCGATTGGCACCGATTGTCACCGGTGCCCACCATCAGTCAACGTTAATATTTCCATGCCGCCGATCAATTTTCCGCGCGTTCATTACAAAATTCAATTATTAATTCAAGAATTAACCTCCCCGTTTCTCCTCCGCTTTGCCAGCCCAACATCTCGTACGGTGGAGGAAAAGTGAAGTTCGGGATAATTTTGGGAAAAATGGCGAATGATGAATTCAAGGAAGGCGATGCGTATCTTCGACGCGCGCCGACGATTGTTGTCGATCGGATCGTTGACGATTTTATTGGATTTCATTGGGACATGATTCATACGCCATGCGCACTTGGACTATTACGAGTATTAGAAAAAAATATGCGAGACGATTTTTCACTCGCGAAGACGGATGAAACGTGCATTGAATGCGCGAGTTAATGTTTTTTTTTTCTTTCTTTCTTTTTTCTTCTTTTTCGCAGGCAACACAACGTGTGTTTCATAACAATGAGCTTCTTCAATACACTTGAAACACTTCGTCGAGTGATTTAAAACTTCTCGCCGCGTGGTTGTAAGAATTTGTTTTGCTCATGTGTGTCTTTATGGCAGACGGGAGTAATTATTTTTTGAAATAGGATACACGTTTCTTCTATTCTTCTATTTCTAACGAATCTCCACGAATCATAAATCATCACTAGAAAAAAAAAATTCCTTTACTCTTCTTAAAAAAAAAAAAAAAAGAAAAAATACCCGGTTGTAAGAAATTAATACGTGCACTAGATCCAATAGTGAATTCCAATCTTATCGGATTTGTCTAAAAGGAAAAAGCTTGGGTAAATCCATTCATAACTGTAGAGTTTCCGATAATGGTACGGGCAATAAGCGTCCAAGAAAGGATCTTCGAGTTTCCATTCAAGGAAGGAATGCAAACAGCTATGATCAGCGTGTGTAGCAGCCTTCCCGAGAATATATTTTCCAGTCGCGAAGTTACGACGAAGTTTAGACGATCGAAACGGGAGAAACAAGACGCAACACCGACACAAGGGTGATCGATATCGAGTCGATTCGTGACCCTCGAAACACGCTGTTATCGTTGCCACAGTGCAACGGTCTTTCCTTTGTACAATCAACTCTTATATTCAATTAGAACTTTGCGTTCGATACGAGCGTGCACACATGTACGGAATGATAATACGTTGGAACACCTTTGGAGAATCGATTTCGAAGGGTGAAATATGAATTTAGATTTTCCTTTTTTCTTTTTCTCTCTTACTTTGGAGAAGAAGAGATTTGAGTAGTAACAAATTCTTGGTATTTTATTAACCGTTAATCGATTTTTATATCGAGGAAATTTTTGAAATTTTCAATTTTCGCGAAAAAAATGGCGATATCCGTAACGCAAAAGCATACGTGTGCGTAAAATTCCCAGTTTCAAAGAATCGAGGAATCTTCTTCGACGAAAATTTCCATAATTAATTCGTTCATCCTCCGTCCCTTATTTAGAAACCAACAAGCCTGGTCGATTATCGTATCGAGCAAATTCCTCTCTTCGAGAAGAAACTTTTTCTCGTGTACAATCTCTGGCGGCGAGATTTTTTTTTTTAATTTCGGCGGAATCGTGGCACTAACAGGTGTTCGACGTGCGTGTAGATCCGAGCAACCAAGAAAAGACATGCACGAGGGAGCTTATTAAACCTGATTTACGTCTCTCGTTCGGTCACGATAGCACGACTGAGGTAGGCGCGATTCCGTTGTTCCGACCGTTTTTCAAATATTAACCGAATGATCGAATATTCACAGAATGCAAATTTTCTATGCTCGCGTCACGTTCAAAGTTCCATCGAGCTAATTAACGATTCGTTACGACAGAATTTTCCAATATTCCGCCGATGTGTAAAACTTTTGTCGAAAAGAAAAATAATCGTGCGCAAATAAAAGAGGCTTGCACGCGATCAACAATGTCTCGGTTCAATTTCTTCTTCCGAAATCGATTCTGATTATATTTCTTTCAAAAAACGTACAACACGAATAAAGATTGATTCTTCGGACGATCTTCGATTTCGAAATAATTAATCCAAAGAGTCAACCTCTCCGTATATCTATACAATTGCTACAACGCAGCGTCCATTTGCGGGAACGATTCGTTCTTCGAAACGTATATACAGGGTGTCGTGTGACTCTACGTGTACTAAAAAGAAAGAAAAATCCCTAGCTACGCGACATCCTGTATAATTCGCACCCCCCAAACGTTTCTCCCTTCTCCGAACCCTTTCGTGATCGAATAGCCAAGAAAATAGATTATGCATGCACGTTTCGCGGTCGTTTTCTCGGTGAAAGTCGTAAGTTTCGTCGGGCCACGAAATCTGTGCCACCACCGTTCGACGTATTTCGTCGTTTCATTGGCTCGCTCGAGGCGGCTTACGAAAGTCCGACGATGCATGTTAAACTTCCCCCACCCCGGTCCACATGCATGCGACACGCGACCCACACCAGAGAACACACTGTACACAGCACACCTAACATGACCGATCGGTCTGATCTGACAGATCGTTGCCTGTCCCCAGGAGGCATACTCCGTACTTTGGCCAACCGGACTACAGGCTCTACGAGTTGAACAAGAGGTTACAACAGCGTACAGAGGTGAGTCCATTTTTTTTTTCTTTTCACCCCACTTATTTCTAATTTATTTAACCTTGCAGCGATAGATCTTAAGATTAACTAATCCTCCTGGATTCTTTATTTCTCGACCGGTGCAAATTTGGACTCGTGAAATTCAATTATCGCGATATTTTCTTTCTTTTCTTTTTTCTTCTTTTAAGGGAGATAGGAGGAGGAGGTGAAGTTCTCTCGAGAATATCGCGGTGAAAAATCGTTGGCTAGAAAGTGAGCACGAGGCACGTTCGGCTCGGAAAGACGGAGGAGTATCGGCGATAAATTAAACGCGACTCGCGATCGAGCGTTGGTCGGTTATTATTTCTCGGTCGCATGCTTATTTTACGCTGCAAAGAGTTGGCGTAAGGCGAAGGAAGTTCGTTAGTAGATAGGGTAACGGATTAGAGACAGATGACTAGGTATTAACGTACGGGGAAATATGTGCCGATGATTAATCGCTTTCCGTTTGTGCAACCTTGTTTCTGATCAGATTGAATTACGGGCCGAGAGCAGTAGAATACGCGCGTTCTTTCTTTTTCTAGAAGCTGACACAATGATAGATCTATCTCAGTTGGATCGATTTTCTTCTTTAATTTTATTTCCCGTGTAAACGATAAAAGATAACGAGGAGCTTTATTTTCCACCACCAAAAGTGACGAATCCTTGGATCCCGGTTATACATTTTTCCTAACTCGTTAATATTGTTTTTCCTAATTATTTTATAGACACTCTAATAATCCTATTTGAATCATCTTTATCTTCCGGAGCTTAGAACTTGTTGACTGTGATCTCTGAAATGATGATAATTAAACGCAGAAGCCGATTAATTCTCGAATTCTTGTGAGTTTTCGTGAAAGTCTTGAAAAAATAACAATCTTTCGGATCTCGATATTAATTCTTAAACGCGATTTATATAACCGAAATTCATCCGTTTCCACGCAATTTTATTAGATAGTTTTTAAACTTAACCATTTGCATAAATTATTTATTCAAATTTCTCAGTCAGAACATCATTCGACTTTTTAAACCGACGAAAGTGATTCCTCGAGATCGTATATTAATCTAGCGTTCGAAGTGGCTCCCTGTGTAACCTATAAAACATCCATCCGTTCCGTTTCATGCGTTATAAAATTCTCTACACCGTATAAACTTATTCTCCTTTCAGAGATTCCCGATAATAGCGATAAGATACAATCCTCGGGAACGGATTATTGTCGTCTCGTTTCTGGACTATCGAGTTTTCCGTCGATTTCAGACAGGTCGGATTAATAGATCCTTCTTTGTGGGGGGATTGCTCGACTTCGTGCGTCTTACGCGCGAAATATTTGAAAGGAAAAGAAAACACAATCGGGACATTTTTAAAGATTCTCTCGGTTTCCAAAATTGTGATAATTTTCAATTCCTTTCTATCTAATCCAAGTTTAACACCTCGAGGTTGAAACAGTACGAAAACCACTTCGAATCGATTAACGAGCCAGGTCGAATTGATCGTGGCGCATTTGTCGCGCCAACAGGGGCACGCGAATGTTTCTCCTGCTCGCCTTTTTGCGGCGAATCTCCAGGAGCCCGTTTTTCTTTTGGGCCAACAGTGATCAATGCGCCATTAGGACAAAGCAGCGTGAAAAAAAGGGCGAAGGAAGACGGGCAGAGAGAGAAAGAGAGAGGCCGGGGTTAATGTGTCTTAATGAGCCTCTGATACTTGAGAGGCGCGTTCATTAATCTCCAGGAGGAGGACCGAATGGACAACCGGTATTCACTTCAGAGATCTCGATATTATCGGTCCGTCACGCCAGTTTACGTTTGTCGCGTGGCGATCATCGGCGTAAAAACCTGGCTGCAATTAACCCTTTCGCTAGATCGAGCTATCCCATCCTCTTCCTTTTCCCCCTTTCTCTCTTAATACGTCGCAAGGACCGCTTGATCGAAAATAAATCCTGCTCGGTGCAACGACCTTGATCCGTAATATAAACGTAACAACAATTTAATGGCATATAGGAATAAAATATCTTTTGTTCCACTGATGGCGAAGAGCGTCGGTTGGTAAATGATGATCGAGTCGAGCAGAGTCATTAATCACCCGGTGCCCCGATCGTTATTAGCTCGCCGCGCCATGCTCAAATGTTTATTTATCATTTATTAAACTCTTGTTATTATTTCTCTCGACCTGCATACGCTTTGTCTTATTTCCTTTTATCCCCTTCTTTCTTTAACCTCCTCTCGAATCCTCCTCGATCCGCCGCTACCGTTCGCGCACCACCTGATCATTGATAACGTGGTTAGATACTTGACGAATAGTTGGAGTACGATGTGATGGTACAACATTCCACACGGCTCTTACCTGAATTAGCGTGTCTGAACATTCACCGAACAATTCTCTGATCGAAGCGAAATGTTATCTATCGATGTTAAAGTTGCTTCTTCTAATTCCTTAGCCTTCGAACCGATCGCAACGTTGGTCACTTCATCCTGCGGTGGGCTAGAGCAAACGACTTGGCGTGTCCCTCGTTCATAAATCATCTCTTCTCGCGTTATCGCCAGATCTCGAGCGTTTGTCAGCGTGCGTGTGCACGGTTCACCGCTGCTGTTCCTTCGCCGGCCGGCTTCCGTCAGGCCCGTGCGAACTCGGCGCCCTTTTATTTTCTTGCAACGCAATCCGTCACTCCGATCCTCTTTTGCTCCATCTATCGTAATAGGCGTCCGATTAATCCGATCTATTTGTCTCGGCGATCCTGATTAATCCAAAGATTGATACGACGCTTGGCAAAATTCGAAGAGTCTTGCTTCTAGACCAATTCCACGGGACGGAAGTGAGATTAAAATGGGAATTTCATTTGCGGAGGAGGAAAATGTAAAATGTGAAAAGACGAGAGGGGGGAAATTTGGGGAAAAATAAAAGTAAAAAGCGTGTCTATAAATGTAACGATCGATGAGAAATGTGAGTGTTTGATAGTGAACTTTAAGAGGTCGAGAGAGACAGTCGAGTGTCTGTACGTATACGTCACTGTAAAGTTTGCCGTAGTTCCGCCTACATTGGGGTTGCGTTCGTGTCAAGGGGGTGTTAGGGGGTGTTGGTTGAGGCACGGTGCAAGAAGAAACGAGCTTGGTCGGAGCCGGGGGAGAAAGGGTAAAGGACGTGGGACGAATTAAAATCAGGGGCCACGCTGACTCGGATATTTTATCCGTTTTGTTTCAATTTTCTTCGTTTTACGTACAACCCTGTTTTATAGATAGAAGTAAAAACATTCGAGTTTTTATTTTCGCAAAAATCATCCGCTTTTACCGTTAATTCGAAAAACGATTCTCTATTCTCGTAAACTTTTAAGATAAAAATGGGATATTTAAGTTTATGTGTTTATGTGTCTATATATTTATATATATATATATTTTTTTTTTGGAAGGAAATTCGCTTCGTTTATCAAGTCTAACCGCGTTTGACTTGATATCGTGCATTTACTATCGACTCTAATTCGAACATTAAGCTTATCATTGCATCGTGTTCTATCCGATAAGCTTCTCTCAGTTTACGTTCTCTCGAGTTTACGTTCCCACCGATCCGAAATAGAAGATTCTCCATCTCCTATTTGTCTAATATCTTCGATATTAGGCCGATCACTCGTCGTCTTCAATTTCGTCGTTCTCGTTGAAACGTTTAGAAAATTATAAACGGTGATTAATTAAAGAAATTGAAATACGCAGAATCGAGCGGGTATCGTAGTGGCTTGTGCAAGCTTTGAGTTTGAGTACGAAGAGTTTAATTTAGAGGGATCTTATTTAGAGAGAGAAAGAGAGGGAGAGAGAGTAGTGTAACGAAATTAGTTCTGGATATGAAGGACTTAGTTTGCCTAGGTAATGCGAAAAAGTATGCTTACCTATGAACGGGGGCTTAAGTAAGAGGTAACCTGGATAAGACACGGTACACAGATATTAATCCTGTAATGGCACATTCAGGTCTTTTATTACTCCAATAAGACACTCGTTTCCTACTGTAATCGTGCATTGTAAAACCGTGGCAAATATGAAACTCGTGTAACTTTCTCCCCAACATTTAATCACGCGGTCTGAAAATAGAAGAAGGTACGTCTTTGACGAATCTTTTCCCAATTTTCTTTTTTTTTATATATATAAAATAATTATATCGAGGAAAATTTGTCGAGAAGAAATAAATGTAAAAACTGTGAGAAGCCGATAACACGATCCTTGTTATTCGATTATCCAAATCTGATTCGTTCCAAAGGTTTTTTTTTTTTTTTTTAATTATCGAAACGTTTCAAATAGACGAGGAAGCAAGCTCGGTTGCAATATCTGCCGAATTCCGCCTCTATCCGGTAGCGCGCCATATTATTCATTTATAATTACTCGTTTGCGCGTTTTGCATTCCCGGTTGCAAGGTAACCTTATTTCCAGTATCGCAAAATAAATTTCACCGCCCCTCGTGCCGTATTTCTAATTAGCGGCCGGCCCGAAAATTTCCACCAAATTTCGGGGCCGAAATTGACGATCGCGAAATAATTGCGAGAGCTGAAAGCCGGGCAAAATCCAGGTTTAGGCTCGCCTTTTTTATCCAAGAGCCAGCTCATAGACGCTCTAATCTCAACGTATAGAGAAATATTGCACGTGTTCCGCTTCACCGGGCCGAAACTGCACGGCAGCGTTTCTTTCCGATCGAGCTTCGTCACGATATGAAATATGCCCAAGTGTTTCTCCTCTTCGTTAGTGACGTCGAAGATATTTCTTTTTAAAATTATATTTCGTCGTTTAATCCATCCCTGAAGAATGGACGAAGAACGTAGAATCCCGTTCAACAGGGATGATCGGAGTTTCTCTCAGAACCGCGAAATGGAAGTAAGGAATTTTTTTTTTTTTTCTCTCTTATTCAACTTCATTTTATTTTGGATTCTTGCACGTGAAGTCACCGTTTCGAAATATACGCGAAGAGACATTTAGTCATTCGATGACTAAACGCGATATTTGCATCCAACTGGTGGATGCGAAGGAATAATTTTTTCGTTTGATCCTCCGAGCGATTATGTTGTACGTACGTATACATGTATTTAATGACCAAAGTGCGTTGCACTGCGGGAATGATGCATTATGTAAAATTTGTATCTATTTTATTCGATGTACATATCACGGTAATGCGATGATAAAGATGAAAGCTTAATGCAATAACGTTTCAGTATATAATAATAATAATAATAATAACAATAACAGTAACAATAATAATAATAATAATAATATAATAATAGCGACAAAAAATTCGTACTACTACGGAATGCATCCTGAGTGACGAACTGCTAATGCTCGAAGGATAAAATCCAGTTTATCTGAACACTGATGTTTCAATTTTATTGGAATTGGATTTTCTTGAAAACGAAGCGACAAATGAATTATTTATTCTTTCGCTTTCGACATATTTTTCTAAATTGATCTTATTCATAGTTACAACTATATTATTATCAACGTAATCATACCGTAACGGAATTTTCGAATTTTGATTTCGTTCTTATAAAAATTCGAAATTCCATCTCGTCGATTTGTTTATTTTAATTAAAAAAAAAAAAAATCGAAATTCCACGTTATTATTTTATATATTTTTTTCATTACGAAAGTCGAAATTCCGCATCATTGATATTTATCGATTTCTTTGAACAATAAACGCGCAAAACTCCGCGCATCATCAATATTTTTACCAATTATTTCATTTCAAAAACGCAAATATTTTTGTCGAAATAAAATAAAATAAAATAAAATAAAATAAAAAAAAAGTTAACTTCGCTAAATTTATTGAAAAAAAAAAAACATTAAAATCACTATACTCAAAATTACTTAAATAACGCGTAATCGTCGATGTATCGTAGAAAGAATATAACGGAGGCAATCGTATTTGTCATCGATCCACTGCGGTACGAAACTCGGGAAGCAAAACATCATCGATCGAAAGGAAAAGATTTCCAACTAGCTGTTCGAAGCTACCGGAAGTTACGCACGTGCTTTCTCCATTCGATACTTTCTCGTCATTACCTTTTCCATCCAGGACTGTGCCCGACATTGTTAAAACGTTAATCTCAATCTTAATTGCGCCCCAAATTTCCTCTCTCTCTCTCTCTCTCTCTCTCTTTCTCTCTTTTAAATTTGTATCGAAAAACATTTGGAATGCTTCCTTGGCTATTTATTTTCCTCGATGATACGCGTCGAGCGTAAAAAAGTTTTAATCACCGGTAAAAGCATCGGTTATTTGGAAATTTTTAATAGAAAATTGCGCGTGCGCGTGTTGAGGAAGAACTTTTGAACTTTTTCCATTGTACCGAATGCCGAAGGAAATGAAACAAAATTCAATAAACGCCTGGTCCGGTGAACGAATAGCGAATTGAAACTGTAATTAAATAGAATCTCCCTCCCCTCCCCCCATCCCCCTCCCCCTCCGCGTTCTCGTGTATTTTTTGAAAATCCATATGCTACTCCTAGAGCGTCGATTGATTGTTTAATTGTCTGCGGACAAAATTTATTTGCTCGATTTGTAACGATAGATTATGCACTCGTGTTACGCACTTGTTCATCCTGCCGCAATTACTTCGACTGTAATTGTACCGCCCTTTTTTTCCCTTTCTTTCTTTTTTTTTTTTTCTCAACGATTTCTCGTCAACGATCTTGCGTTGATCGTTCGATCATGTGAATGAAACGATCTCGATTATATTTGTTTATACAATTTATAAGCGTAGAAATTTTTCCCACGCAGAGAGAATTTAATTTTCCGAAATCGTGCGCGAATATCCTGATCGTGTCCTACCACAAACATTCATGATATTGTAAACCGTGTATAAACATCACGATGGATTTACTTATCCAGAGGATACATCTTCTCTAATTTAGTTGAATTGGCGACAAGACAAAATTTTATAATCATCCTATCAATTTCCAATTTCAATTTCCGAATATGAAATTCCACGCGTAATTTAATATTATTGCGCGCTGTTCGTACTGTATCGTACTGAATTAATTTCGTTACACGTGGCCGATGATATGGTACCAAGATTTAGAGGAGAGAGAGAAAAAAAAGAATTACGAAGATCAATGTGACAGGGATCGAAGGAATTATTTTTCTTTTTTTTACCCGGGGATATAAATAATCGAACGTCGTAATCGAATCGGGTATAATGGCAGAAATACTCGAATTTGCAATTTTCGTGACTTATCGCCCCGATCCGGCGCATCTATTTCCATCGGTGCATTTTGACGAATACGAGACGCACTATCCGACACGGGATACGACGGTTTTTCATCGGTGACGGATGACGTCTACGTTCACCTTGCCGTGTTTCATACGCGGAAGTCGTCCCACTTCCCCATATCTTTCTCTCCCCGCCAAAATAATCGCATTCGCTCGGGTTAGGGCCGATCCCTCCTCAAGAAGACACTGTGAAGTTCTCTGAAAGAAAAATTGTTATTATTATTATTATCCTTTTTGTTCCGTCTCTCCTCACAATTATACCAGGAAATTCTTGTTTCATTCAATTCCGACGTTGCACGGTCGAGTGAAAAGTGTATGGATCCGTTGCATTTTTCCTTGATCTAATGTTAAGTGTCAATATGTTATCTGTCCGAGATTAAAGGGTAATATGTTTGTTTATTTTCTGCGTGAAAAAAACCTATTAAATTGTTTAGAAAATAACGATTGAAAATTTATAATATGTGTTAATGTTCCGGCCTTTAATCCGAATCTTGCGGCGGAAAATATTATTACTCGACTCGAAAGAGCGATGAAGTTATTTGTAAAATAATTCCGAGAGAGAGATGGATTTAAACATCTCGAAGAAAAACTAAATATTGCATGTACGACTTTGGTTCGCCTATTAGAAATCACGAATAGAAAGATTTTGTCCTTACTTAATATACTACCAAGTTTCTCTCGAATTTATCTTATATATACAAACCCCTCTGTAATCCTGTATAGAAATACCGATCAACGCAAAATATATTATACATCATCGATTAACATTCCAAATAATCCGTTCCTACAAACTAATAAACTGAATTATATTCGAAATAAAAAATTCCACGATGGAGGAAGAGAGAAGAAATACATCTGGCAACGATATACACTTTCATATCCATCCTTAAGATAAGAACGTATCCACAAACGATTACCATGCATAATATTTTCCGCGATATTTCCTCGTCTTGCAATTTCCCTTCCCAAGGAAAGCAAGGAAGAGAAGAGAAATAAAAATAAATACGCGTTGTAATATCGAGGACGAAATTTTTAATAACGTCCAAGTGGTGGCTCGAAATTTCTAATTTGAAAAACAAGCTCGGCCGCGAGCGCATTCGTACCGGCGACTAAACATCACGGGCGGCCGTATTCATCGCGAAAATCTATATTGCACGGGGCTGCAATTTTTCTACCTTTGCCGCGCCCGCGCGCTCGTATTCGTTCTCCCCAACGTCGCATCGAAACAATCGAAATCGTGTAAATCCCCGATAATAAAGCGCTGATGAGAAATTTCACGCTCGTGGACCCATTTTGCAAAATCCACCCACCCCCCCGGCCACCTCGATTCCAACTTCCTGTCGGGCTTCGAAATTGGGAGGCGCGCGCGTTGGAAAATTTTGGAAGAAAAACGCGTACGGTATTTCCAAGTTTCTGCAAGAGAATTTTATAACTTTCGTTACGAAATCTTTTTTTAAAAATGTATATAGCGAAGTTGGCCATGCGACAATTTCTGATTTTTGTAAATATTTTATCGAAACGTTGCGAGACGCACCTCGGGAAGAAACTATCGATCATGATAACGTGGGGTGTGCACGACGAATGGGAATCATTAAAGGGACGAAAAGTGTTGGAGAAGTTGCTAGAATCTTTGAAATATAGATGAGATATTAGTCCGTTGCGCACGAATTTTCTAGATCCTTCTTTTTAATGATTAAATGTTATTTAATATTTGCTTCGATTTAAAATTCAAATTTACTTGGATAGCTTAAGTAGTGTTTTATCGTTTTATTATAGAAAAAATAAATTGCGCGCTATAATGAAGTATAGTATTCGACGTGGAATTCGAGTGCTTTTCTCTTGAATTAATTAAAACGAAAAATTGCGTAAAAATTAAGAGTGCCTTCGAAATAGTTAAATTAAAAGAACGAAGCATCGATCATCGCTGTGAAAAATAAATTTCACAGGATTATTTTTCTCCTAAAATGAAAAATGAACAATTTCTTAGAAACATATGTATATATGTTCACTTGGATCATCGGTGAATGTCGGGAAATTATTTTTTTTTTTAAAATAATTAGCGTGAATCTTTGCGACGACTTGTGAAAATTGTTCAAAAAATTTCTCGACGAGTCTTTGAAACCGGCGAATTTTTTTTAAAATAATTGGCCACGATTTTCACCAACCTCGATGAATTTTTATAAAAATTCATCTTCGAAACGAGCTGCGAAAATCGTGAAATTGTTCCTTTTCTTTTCTTTTTTCTTTCTTTCTTTCTTTCTTTTTTTTTTTTTTTTTTTAAATTTCCCCCCACCGAAGATCGAAAGAAAATAGCGAGGGAATAATTGAAATATTAATTCTAGTCGATAAAGTTTCCAGAAAATGGAAAGCTTATGGAGACTTCATTCATCCGTGAATCCGTTTCGTTATTTATTTTCGCCGACTAATTGGTGTTCACGAATCGAATACACGCACGCTTGTTCAAATTTTTTTTTCCTCCCTCCCCCTCCGTTTTTTCGCTAAAAAATCATGCGTGACATTCGATAACATTTCGAACTCACGGTTCATCGGGGCGTATGAACGATGAACGAAATGAAAGCTCGCTTTGGAATAGTAAAAGATCAATCGACATAGAATACGTTCGATATCGTTGTTTCGACGCAAGAAAAAAAAAGAAAAGAAAAGAAAAGAAAAGGAAAGGGATATTTATCCTTCCCCATTCGATGAATTTCGAATATTCTCACAGCGAAAAACAACAGTGGAATTGGAAACGAAGAAGATAATAATTATTCCAGTTGTTTTTCCTGGATATCGTGTCCTTTGAATGAATGCCTCTTCTTCTTCTTCTTCTTCTTCCTCTTCCTCTTCCTCTTCCTCTTCCTCTTCCTCTTCCTCTTCTTCTCTTTAAGATAAGTCAGGTACGCGTAAGTAAAGGATGATCCTGATGTTTACGCGAAACTTTTCCCAGTATGGTGGTGGGATAGGGAGAAGAAAGAAAGAGGGTGGAAAAAACGGTGGAATAAGACAAGGGGTGGATTGGGTCAGGCTTGTAAAATGCTTTGCAAATTTCTTCCCCCTTTTGGATGGAAAATTACTTGGCAACCTTGTTTCAAAGATATATCGCGGATGTTTCGCGAAATTAGACAGAATCGGGACATTTATGCGAAATGATTGATCCGGCTTTTATCGATGGAAGAATTTCACGCGTGTTCCATTAGATAATTAGACTTTTGAGATTTTATCGTTATCACCGCATGGATTCCCTTAAACTTTCACCAATCACGAGCTAATTTTAGATCGTTTATAATTATTCTGCCCCACGTAAAAAAAAAAACATAGAAACGATCTTCTCGTTCGCGATGTACAACGCTGGTGACAATTCTGAAATAAATATAACAGAAGGAATGTTTAATTAAAGAAAATTCAAGCGTATCGAGTAAAAATTAAACAACGTTGGAACAACGTTTCTTTCCCCGAGAAAATACAGAATTTAAGAAGAATTTCTTATTAACTCTCCTTTTAGGGTGGCGAGGAGAAATAGATGGCCAAACTTCGGTACCCTATTATATTTTTCCTAAGATTGAAAAAGGGACGCATAAATATAAATTTAAAAACTCTTATCTTTTCAAAAGTAAGAGTGTTTACACGACGCTTTTTCATCCTTGGAAATATTAAAATATCAAAGTTCGACTACCGATTTCCTCGACGCCCCCATTATAAAAGATGCTTGCGTGATACAATTTCAAACAAAAACACGCACATTCCATTCTTTCGTTCCAAAATAACTTCTTTCCAAGATGGCTCGGAACGAAATGAAACGCGAGAGAGAGAGATTCGAAAAAAATTCGTTCCCCACATTATTTCCTACAAAGACAAAACTTGCAACCGCGGAATATCCATCCGGATGGTTCCATCCCCGGCGAATCGGTTCGCGAAAATAACGCGGGGGTGAAATTCTCATGCAATTATTCATCAACGCATTCGCTCGGTGTCCCGTGCGCGCAACGTTCGTTCCATCGAGAAAAGAGAGCGAGGGCGAGCGAGAAAGAGAGAGGCAGAGGGAGAGAGGGATGAAGAAAAAAGAAGGAGGGAAAAAAAGAGAAAGGAATATCGCATCTCGTAGAAAATATTCTCATCGATCAGCCAAGTACGAAAGCGAAAAGACAAGAGCGGCGAGCGAGGAGGAGAAGGAAGAGAAGAAGAACTGGTCGGTCGGTCGGTCGGTCGGTCGGTCGGTCGATCGGTCGTCGTCGTCGTCGTCGTCGTCGTCTCTTCGACGACGAGTACAAGCGCGGAGGGAAGAAGGTTGAGAACCTCTATGGGAGCCTGGGTAATAAAATGAGGGCCCCTGCTCTCCCCCGGGGGTGGGGCCCCCTCGATAACCCATATTGTACCCCCCATCCCCTGCCTCTCCCTCCCAGCCTCGCCCCTCTCGCCGCCGCCCCGGGCCGTATATACTCCGATCGGCCGGAACAGTTTTGTCCCGGCCCGACTACCCAGAGAGAAATCTCCCTCCGTCTATCCCCCGCCTATTCCCTACCTTGAAATTTATGAAAAATGGTGGCCATATTAAACGTAATTTTCCCGAATTTTCGATATACCTATCGATACCCCCGCCCCACGTTTTCACCTTCGAAACGATTTTCGTAAGAATATCGTGAGGTGGAGCGCGCCGACAATACTTTCCCGCCGGCGTATATACACGATCATATACCACCCCTAGTCTCCCCACACCCCCCTAACAACAGTAGGGTGGTACAGTCCGGGTGAAAAGCCAACGGCAACCCCGCCGCGGTACAGGCTGCACAAAGAGCGACGCCCTGCCAGGGCGAAAAATGGAAGGGAAAAAAAATGCAGCCGGGGAGAGAGAGAGAGAGAGAGAGAGATAGAGATAGAGAGAGAGAAGGGAGAGGGAGAGGAGGAAGATGGGGAGGGGAGGGAGAAGGGTGGAGAAGAGGCAGAAATTATTGGCGGTGAATCGTTTCTAGGACGAGGATCGGGAACGTTTCGGATAATACAAGGTGTGGGCTCTATTTTTCGTCTTATTTCTTCTCTGTTTCTCCTCCCTCCCCTTTCTTTCTTTCTTTTTTTTTTTTTTCATTTTTTTTTTACTCCTACTTTCTTTCTTATTATTTTCGTTATTTCGATCTTGATTAGTTCTCGTCTCGGGATATTTTTTTCAAGATTGAAGAAGAGATAGTATTCGAAAAATTTTATTTTGTGATATTCGCGAAAAAAATATGTTTTATTATCCGTATGCTTCCCTCGCGATTCTTTTCTCTCGGATAAAGGTAAATTGCACTCGACCCCTACGAATCCCTACGAAAGGAATTTAATATAATTAATTTCGAAATATTTATTCATTTCTCAAATGACAGCTTTATAATGAACTACCGATAGACGAACGCTGTGAACGTTTGGAATTATTTTCTTTGGTTTTCTCGTAGAATTCTTATACGAGGTAGAAGGAGAGACCGTCTACCTTTTGGAAAAAAGGTGTCTCGTTCCATTTCTTTTCCTCCTCGTTCTCTTTTTATAATTCTCTCTCTCTCTCTTTCTCTCTCTCTCTCTCCTCCTTTCATTCCCACCTCGATAATTCCGAATTTCTTTGAAAGTTTGCCGATCTCTAAAAAGAGACACGGTATAAATATCGAAACGCACGTTTTTTATTTTTTTTTTTACTTTTTTTTTTTTTTTTTTTCATAAAGTTTCATATGTAAAAACGGTCGTCCTCTACTTGTTAACGATACGTTATTTTCGTCGGACTGACTAATATGCGAGTTTCGAAGCGAACAAACCGTATACCGCTATCGATCAGTCTTTACATAGATTTCAACGAGACTTGAGACGAGTTACAATCGTTTAATATTTTTTTTTTCTTTCTTTTTTTTAAGTTCTCGTTAGATCGATGCGCGCGGAATGTTTGTGGAAATAAAATTGTAACGTTGTAGCGTGATTTCTTTTCGAAGCAAGTTTCAAGCAAACGATTTTTAACAAGAATTATCCATTTTTCAAATTCGATAAATTCTCGAGTATCTTGGAAAATTTCTTGCAAAACGATTTGTAAGATTTAAAAAATTATTTAAACTCGGATATTTGATGTTCGCCGACTTCAAAGTTGTACGAAGAAAAACCTTGAAATTATCCAAATATTTCCATTGCAATTCTTGTTAAATATATCTTTTGTATATTATTCATCGTATATGATCATATTTCTCCAATTTCCACTTTTTTATTTCAATATCCGAAATCGAGATAAAACTTGCAATTCCTCATCTCTAGATCTTCAAATCCACTTAGATCCGTATTAATTTATTCTCATTTACCGTATTAATTTATTCTTCGATTTATAATTTTCCCTTCTCGAGAGGATCGAAAATTCAAGACCGTTAAATATATCCAGAGACACCTTTCCCTCCTTAAAGATAAAACTTGAAACTGGTGGGAAAATTTTTGAAAAGCGGCCGATCCGTCGAATATTTTTCATCGATTACTTTTAATCCCCGACTTGGCAAAATTATCGAAATCGGGTGTCGAACGGCGTCCACAATTTTATCTATCAAACATAAACCTTCGATATAATTCCGATAGAAACCAATTCCGATAGAACAAAGATCGAACGAAGTGAAATTAATCCGTCAAATTCAAACTCCGGAACGAAACTTCATTTCATTTGTTCATTATTTAAATATAAAAGTAATATTATATCTACGGTGGCACCGTCATCGAGATATAAACAGAGAGAGACAGGCAGAGAGAGAGAGAGAGAGAGAGAGAGAAGCAGCCGCGATTTCACCGTGATGGCGAGTAACGAATATTTCGACGAGCGAAATATAAATGCGAGGATGTAAACGAACGAAGTTGAAGAAAAAAAGAAATGAAGTAAAAAAAAAAAAAAAAGAAAAAACAATTACACAAAAAGATCTAACTTAATTTCTATTTTATCCGAATTTTCGGGTCGCCAGGGTTCGTTCTCCTCTGTCGACACGGTTATTGCGATGCAACGACGTCCCGGATTTTCGCGTTTTTTTCCTCCTGCTTCCCTTTTCCACCTCCCTTTCCCCCTCTCCTCCTCCCTCCCTGCTACCCTCTCTTTTTCTCTCTTTCACGCCGAGCCAGGATTACTTCGGGCTGGACAAATTGAATTTAACTCCGGCTAATACGCCGGCCAAAAGAGCGCGTATTACGCTGCTTTGTCCCGGCACATCGTGGAAATCAGCGATGATTTGTGTGTCTCCGGCGCCGCGACGCATTTTCCTACTTTTTCATTCGTCGACAGAGGATCGAGATTGAATTTCTTGCCCGTTGTCGCGCTTTTCTCCGACCGTAGTCGCCATTTTTTGCCACACGTTCCAGCTAGCACGGAACATACGGGGGTGTATCGAGAGTCGAACCTTAACGTTCGCTCCAGAAAAAAAAAAAAGGAAACGAAAATTTCTTTTGAAATTATTTTAATTTGTAATTTATTTTAATCTTAATTTTCCCTTCTCGCGATAAAAATTATTCTAATGCAGTAGATGCTTATATTATCGCGATATTAAATTTCTTTTCGTTTTTCCTTCGCTCGAGACAAAGTTGCACGAGTTTCGTTATATTGGCGACTAACTAAAACGAGCACATCCCGTTATCTGGGTGACGAGGAAGCCGGTCTTGTATCGTTGCAGGGTCAATAATCGATGCAAAATTTCCTTCTTGATCCGACTGATCAAGATCCGACTAAAAAAAGAAAAAGAATTTACCACCAACTTTTTCTCTACGGATTTCCTTTTTCGATGGCGTGCAAATCGAAAATCGCCCTGCATACGTATCAATCGGAAGATTTACGAGCGCAGAAATTGTACGTATCTTCTTGTGTGAGCGCGTGAGAGAGAGAGAGAGAGAAGTTCAAGTTCTCTCCTTTCCAAGTTTCGGATCGGTCAAGTTTTCACGAATTCCTTGGTCGTTTGTGGTTCACCGATACCAAAAGATTCGAGAATTCGAAACTTACCACCGAATGTTTTACTTACGTTGTTCTTTACCGGTTGTTGTTTTTGGTGATTTGCGCGGGCAAAGAGTTGGCGTTACGTATCGATCTAACTTCTATGTAGAGTATGCTCCCGAGGTACGCTACTTTTGATTAAAAGTTTCGAAAGTTTAAAATGTTGCCGAGTCGTGAGCCTGTTCTTTTCATTTTCTTTTACTTTTTTTTCCTCAACAACGAAATACCTTACGAAGATGGGCCCCAAAAATGGTACACACGTAACTGGAATTGTTCTCGTTGAATTTTTCTTATTTTCGCGCGAGAATGTTAATTTTTAAATTTTCGAAAATGACAGAAACGAGTCGAAGGCAGATAAGCCTTCGAATCAAAACTACTCTTTGTTGATGCGTAATTGGATAATTTATTCGCAACGCCGACACTTTTCCCCCCACCCGAGAGAGAATCAATGAGAATTTATCAAAAGAGATAACCACTGTTTCAACATTCTCGAGATATTACTTAACGTTTGGCGTTCGTGTTTCGTTCTCAGCGGGTTCCTTCCTCCCGTTTCGATCGGTGTCGATCCTTCGTCTATTTTGATCAACTCGACATTCCTCCCCGATTTCAACTCGCTATGGAGCTTTACGCTTGCCAGAAATATCAATTTGCGCGAGAGAGTGGCAACAGTTTGCTTGATTTGGCACGGCACCGCTTCCACTCCGAAATAAATCTCCCCATCTCGCACGTGGACCTCCCCGAAAACCGATTGTCTCGCGCTTCTATCCGCCCCCTTCTACGCGTTAACGTCTTCACTCCACGCTCGGCCGATATCGATCGCCTTAACGAATCTCCCCGCCGCCGTCGTATTTTAATCAAACATTTTTGTAAAACGCTCTGCCCACGAGGTCGGTGGATTTAACGAAATCGCCTCGTCTTCCGGCGATCCTCCTTGCTGCATCGAGAGTATCTCTTCTTCTTCGTTTTCAACGAAACGTCGAAACTTTGTGGAATCGATGGGACGAAAATCAAAACGTTGGGAAATTATTTCTGGCGCTGATTTCGAGCGTACGGTCGAGAGGCGTATCCAAGAGCTGGAGGATCAGGAGAATGAAAAGGAGGAGAAAACAGAAAGGAAAACAGTGGGGGAAGGAAAGGACGAGGCAAAGACAGAGAGCGACCTATACTCGTCGCTGAATAACGCATGACTGTCTGGCTTGAAATTATAGCATTTCGCCCCCTCTCGCTCGCACCACCGACTACCCCCTGCCTTGTTCGCTGCGCTTTCATTCAATTATGCATCCAGCCTCACCCACGTCTCATCCCCCCCTCCGCTCTTATTATTATTTTTCCTCCGCGCGTGACCTCGCTCCGACGACGTCTTTTCTTGCGAAACCCGTCGACGGACGACAACGAGAGACGAAACAAGGAGAGCCGGAAACTCGATCGTCCCGCCTCGATATCCCCCCCTCCTCCTCTGCCCCTCGTCGCCAAATCTGGACTGACGCGTTTGTTTCTTCGAAAAATTCGCCCGCAGGGGCGGGGGAGGGGGAAACGTGATCGTTGACCTCCCTTTGTGTTGGTCGAAGTGGAAGCCACGGTGAACGAAAAGCGGAGAATTTGCATCGATCCGATCCAAGAGTTTACGTTTTCTCTCTTCTTCGTATCGGACGGGAGATGATCGTTCTCTGTTCGAGATTCAAAGTGTTGGTCAAGACGATAGAGAATTTATGAATGAGCCCGTGACCCAGTGATCCACATATTTTCTCGAAATCGCGTTTGTCGCTCGCCTGAAGTTTTGGCATAGCTCGGCGAACGCAAAGTGTGCGCGAGCGAAAGGTCCAAGGATAACGATGTAATCGAACAAGCGACGAAATTACTCTTCGCTTTGTACGAGGAATAATCTCTCCGATACCGAAAGAGGAGAGAAGCAACGGAAAAATTTAGAGACATTTTTTTTCGAAGCCAACTCCCTTACAAAATATTTATAACGCGATAGTAATTTTATCTCTGTCTCTAAATATCCCCCCTCCCCCGTTATAAATAAATCCTGTGAATGTTTGACGCACGATTCCGAGGCTCTTTTATATAAAGAGTCTCCCCTCCCCCCTCCTTTTCTTTTCACGCGTGTCTTCTCGAAAACGCTACGCTTTTCGCGGAAAGGAAGAAGAAAGAAGCCTTCCACTCCGCTGTGACGTATACCCCCACCGTACACGACACGTGTGGCGTTTATTAGCGTAGGTGTAATAATTCGGAATCAAGCGTGCTCGCGCGCGCGCAACAGGGGCGGCGGCGCTGCGTTCCACAGCCGATCGGTTTTTCACGAGGTGACGAGTTACGGTTACGACGTAAAAATTTCAAACGTTCCGTATATCGCCGCTATAAATATTCATGCCGCGACGAAACGCCAATATATATGTAGAGTAACACGAATATGTTTGAAAACGACACGGTTTACAAGTAGCGGCCGGGTACGAGTCGCGCCTTCACGAGGAACAACGCGATCCGTGTGTACACGGGATATTCCTACCCTTTCTCTCTCCCTCTCCCCCTCCCTTGGGTTAGCTTACCTTGTCTTTCTCGCGGCGAGAAGACAGATTGAAAGTGTTGTCGCGGATTACAGAGAAGGGGAGGGAATGGGCTGTGTAATTTCGGGCTGGTGGAAGGAAGGCAGGTGCAAACAACACCGCGAAAACACGGTGCTTTCGTTACGCGATCCCGATCGTGACGAAAAAAATTGTAAACGAGCGAGTTGGAAGCGAGCCTCGGGGGCGGAAGTTGGCCGAGGTAGCGTCGGGTAAGCCGAGAATGACGTACTCGCGTTACATTATATATACTCTGGTTCGCGATTCCGCTCGCCGACGGCAACAATGATGTTATCGAAGCATCTCGTGTTCGAGCCACGACTTTTCTCATCGAGAGAGGCCGGCCGACGATTGCTCGCCCGGAAGTGGAGAATATTACATCCTTGCATCCGTCCATTATGTTACAGGAGAGCGACAATCTTTGGTGGGACGCATTCGCGACTGAATTCTTCGAGGATGACGCAACCTTAACCCTCACGTTCTGCTTGGAGGACGGACCCAAGAGATACAGTGAGTATCCACCACTTCGTCGGATCGTTTCCGCGCTTTTCTTCTTCTTTTTCCAAAAAAGCCAGGGATCGTTAGTCCCTATTCCGTCGTTTTAGCAAACGCGGGAAACGCATTTGCGAAGAAGCTCGGCGGGGACGGGGAGGAGACACCTCTCCGGTTGCTCGTTTTTCTTTCGGGACGACACGGCTCTTCTCCACGGTCCATTGTCCCCGCCAGTGGCCCGTACGCACGCGTTTGCACACACATTCTAAATAATTACGCGCCACCGTGTGCAGCAATTTTGCAACCGGTGGATTTAATGTCCTCCTCGCCCCTCCGTTTCGCCCCTGAATACACGGTAACAACGTGATTACACGTCGCATCGCGTCGTCATCGAGCGTAAAACGACGACGGGTTCCGGCATTATTGCGACAGTAAGATATTGCGGAGGACACGGCTCCTTCGATTTCCAATTTTTCTCAAATTATCCTACGCCCGCGTTTAACATCCCCCCCTCTATGTTTTGCGTAACGATTCCGATGAAAAAATTCGAGAAACTTTCTTTAGCGTTGAACTGAAAGAAACGGAGATGATGAGTATCGAGGGAGGGAATTTTCTATATAATATTTTCGAGTATACTTTTCGTATAGGTCGATCGCGATTCTGATCACGATTTGTTCAATTATGTTTACAGCGATAGGAAGGACGTTAATACCTAGGTACTTCCGTTCAATATTCGAGGGCGGCGTGACGGAACTTTACTACAATTTGAAACACCCGAAGGAGTCATTTCACAATACCAGCATAACCCTCGACTGTGATAACTGCGTTATGGTTACGCATCACGGGAAACCGATGTTCACGAAGGTAAGGGAGAAAGCTTGTTCGCATGATCGGATCTCCGATTCAACCCTTTGTGCACGAGGGTGACGAGTGATCTCGATGATCGAATCCGTTCTTCGATCTTTGCATCTGTAAGTAATATTTTTCGAGAAAAGGAAGAAACGGGAGGGAGGCCTCTCTTCCTCCTTTCTCTTGATATTCTCAAACTCGCGTTCTCCCTCCCCCGCGACTCGTAATTGCATTTCGTAAATTTTATTCGAGACGCGGGTAGTATCCTCTGTTGCGTGACGTAAAATGAAATTTCTCACCTACGAGATTGGACGGGAGGGCATTGAGGCCGTGTTTATACGGAGTAATTTGAACGCGTATTTGTTCTGCAGGTATGCACGGAGGGTAGATTAATATTGGAATTCACGTTTGACGACCTTATGAGGATAAAGTCGTGGCACATGTCGGTGAGGACGCACAAGGAGCTCGTGCCTAGAACTGTGGTCGGTATGCAACAGGACCCGACGATGCTCGAACAGCTTAGCAAGAACATCACGAGGCAGGGCATCACCAATTCCACCCTCAACTATCTTAGGGTACGTATTATTGTCATTGCATTTGCGAAATTTTTATTTAGTGGATACCTTCTTCCAACGGTATTTGGAAAATAAATGGGTGAAAAACTATTCTAGATGGTTGGAATTCATCGAGATTCTCGTTTCAATCGTTGAATATGTAATCAAAAATCATTCTCTAATTCTATGTAATTTCGAACCGTGGTATTTAACAACTTTTTACTTTTTCAAAGAGATATAAACGCGCAGAAAACGTATTTCAACGAAATTTAAATAATACACAAGTAAATAATACAGAAGTATCCAGAAATTACGTATATTCGAAGAAAATTTGCTCGTCGAGATACGAGATATTAAATATATTCGAGAGGCTGCATCGTTGATATTTACTTGTTTACGATAAAGGGTTAAAAATGGACGAGGAATCGAAGAGATCGGCTCGCGAAAGTTGCGAGTATCCGGGTTACGATCCACCTTCTTTCGCGCGCTCGGAAGCGCTTTCACTCGCGCCTGTCTCTCTTCTGGAACCGATTGTGCCGTTGATCGAAAGCCGACGAGAAAATATCCTTCTCTCTTCCTCTCTCTCGTGGAAACTTCTTATATCTTATTCAACTTCGGGCGGCGAATTACGAATCGAATCGACGATTTTAAAGAAATTGTAAATAGGACGTAGAAAGAGAAAAAAGTAGCGACACACGTTTGGAGAATCGATCGGAAATCTCGCCAATGGCGACGCGCCTACGTACCCGACGCGAATATTAATTAAAATGAAATTAAAGTTTTGGAAAATTTCGGCCTCCGGCGGCACTTCGCCACTCTGTCCAACCCGGCCACCGCCGCGCTATCGATTACTTTAATTGTCATCATTATAATATAAAGGCTGCCGTGAAATTACGTGCTTACGATAATAATGTAAAATGGATTCCAGTTTTATTACGGCAAACATAAACCAAATTTAATTTCCCTTGGACAGTGTTCGACGATGCAAGCCGCTCTGCTACCGTTGCGCACCACACACCGTTGTGCGAATATATTTTAGGAAGTTTATTTTCAACCGGTACACACACACACCGTATACGATAATTTTCATATTAATAGCGTGCATAAGTTCCCTGTCGAACCCGCGTCGGATTAAATAACAGTCGCATTTATCTTGTTTCTGTATAAGCCTGTCTATTTTTACTCGAACGAAAATTATCGAAATATATATATATATAAATGGATCAACAAATGAATAGGATCAACACTCTCTTTCGAGAAAAATTTTTCTCTTCGAGAAAGCACGTTTTTTTCTAGAATTTAACGAAATTCTATTCGTACGGAGGAGAAGTTTTCTTTCGTAGATTTCTTTCTTTTTTTTTTTCAATGGCTCTTTACGAGAATTATTTATCGAATTTTCATCCTGTTTCCAGTTATGCGTGATCTTGGAACCGATGCAAGAGTTGATGTCGAGGCACAAGGCGTACGCGTTGTCACCGCGGGACTGCTTGAAGACGACCTTGTTCCAGAAATGGCAGAGGATGGTTGCCCCGCCGGGTAAGAGAGGTAGACGAACAGTTGCTTTACATGAGAAGCACCAGCCAGTGGAGCCAAACGGTCGACCAGTCTACCGCAGGATTCGTTTTTCGATCGCTCGACGACTTGGAATATTCCTCGTCGACTTGTTGCCGCGTTCACGGGCCTCGGTTCCAATCGGTTTCCACGGCCAGAACTTTTATTTCCCCTCCCTCGAGGCCCTCCCTATTATCTCATCCTTTATCTCTTCCGTGCCCACAACCCGTTGGGAAATCGTATTTCGTCGCAATATTTGGGGATAGATTCGTCTCGTCAAATATTTAATCGTCTCTCCTTCTCTCTCCGTGTCACGTTCGATGGTAAAATTCATACGCGGATGCGTTTGTCATCTCAAAATTTGCTCGTCGATCGAAGGGACCGACTCGAAATTAAAAGGGAAAACGAGATTTAAAAAAAAAAAATGGTGTCTTCGAAGCGATTTTTCTTTTTCTTTAAAGGAAACGGTAACGAAACGAGACGATCTTTCGTTCGATCGTTCTCGACGGATAACACTGATTCTTTTTATTTCTTTCTCTTCTCCCCCGATCGATGGTTGCGTGCATCTTTTTCTTATCGGCCGTTTTTATCATGCGTATGCGCCGCAACCGCGTTTCCTGTTTCGACCAACAACCGGCTCCCTCTCGATTACGCCCCCGTGGTTCAAGGTTGGCGAAATCATGGAACCGAGCGCGTATTAAGAGATCGTAAGAATCGAGAGAACATCGGATTTTATTTCGATGCGATGCGTGTTTCTCTGTGTAAAGATACGTGATTCGACGTGAGTGCAGAGTACTTTTTTTTTTCCAAGTAGCTTATCTGATTTTCTCTGATGGGGAAAATAGAGACGTATACATATATATATATATATACACATACATACGTACGTACGTACATACATATATATATATACATATATACACACAGTTGATCTGCCGATCATCCTCTATCTGTCTGTCCACCGATGCATGCATGCTTCTGTGTGTCAGAGACCTTTGATATGGAGAGAAAGGTCCAAAGCTGGGTAGCGGTCTGAAGTTTCTTAGCGCGCTGCTACATGGCTAGCGTAACTCCACGATGATCCTACACCTCTCTCCCTCATCGTTGGATCCGTTTCTTTCAGAATCGCAGAGGCCGGCCAGCAAGCGGAGAAAGCGGAAGGGTAGTACGTCGGGTCCCGGGAACAACGCACCACCCGCCCCCAGCAAAAAGAGATCACCGGGGCCTAATTTTTCTCTGGCGTCGCAGGTGAGCGATTCGAATAGCCCCGTTTCTCGAGCAAATCGGTTGGAGCAAGCTCTGATCCCCTTTTCGATCCAGGACGTGATGGTTGTCGGTGAACCGTCGCTGATGGGAGGGGACTTCGGCGAGGAGGACGAGCGGGTAATCACGAGGTTGGAGAACACGCAGTACGACGCCACCAACAGCCTGGACCCGCACAGTCACGACACGCCGGGCGGGCCGCCCCCGCATCCCCATCAGTTCCACTCGGAACCGACCCCGGGTAACTCTTGGCCCCCGGACCGCGGTCCCGGCCCGCCACAAGGAGGGCCCGGCAGCCAGGTAATTGTCCACCACTCGAAACAGATCGTTCTCGAGGAAACGTACGAGAGGCAAGGGAACGTGGGTCGATGGGTGACGTGCAATGGGGATTACAGGGAGTTCAAGGTGGGCAGGGTGGCGCAGCAGCGGGTGTACAGGGGACGCAGGACGCCAGTCAACAGCAACAAGACAAGAAGAGTCCCGCGGTGAGCCAGTGAGGCCAGGAGTCCCCGCGCCCCCCCACCAGGGGGCGACGGGGGCGCAGGCCCAAGAACATGGCTCCCTAGCGGGGCGAGAACCCTAACCTCCCCGGCGCCTACTTAGCCTCGACCGGGTGCTCGGCCGGCAGGCTGCCACACGTTGGCCTGTCCCATCCACTGGCTTGCCATCAGCCTGGCCTGTCCGGGCATCACACGGAGCAGCAGGTGCAATTGGGCCACGCCGCGGCGGCGGCTGCAGCCGCAGCCTCCATGGGAATGGAGTCCTCGGAGCTGGTCGCGGTCGCCCATTACCAGGCGCAACAGCTTCAGCGGCAATTGTTGGCCGAGCAGTCGGGTCCGGGCGGCATGTTGCCGCCGGCTGCTCAGCCTACTGGTGGAGGCTTGACGCAGTCGCTACAGCAGCCGCAGCAAGCTCAGTCTCAGGGCCAAGATCCGCTGCAAAGCCTGATGCAACAGCTCATCTGTTTGCAACAGATCGAATACTTTTTCGCACAGCGTGGTCACAAGTGAAAACTCGATTCGTCGCCGAGCGAGAGGGGATTGATCGCGCGAGGAGGAGCGTGTGATCGGTTGTTTCCTCTTTTTTCCTCTTCCTTTTTGGGGGGAGGGGAGCTGGGAGTGACCAACAATTTCTCCCCGAACTCTCGCTTCGGGAACACCAACGGACTCTCCGTGAAAACGAAGAAAAGTGGACAAGTGCGCGCCGCTCGCGTTTACATCGACCCGTTTAGACGACGACTTCGTTCACGAGCATGACGATACTTTCTTAACGCGTGTTTTTTGTGATCCACTCTGTTCGAGATACCGAGCTGTTACTGATTCGAGGCTGAGAATGGACGCGCAGTTTTCCGTTCGAGGTTTCCCCCGATACGCGGGCTACATAAACAGGTATATATGCACGCAAAAGAATATACGTATATATGTATGTACATACATGTATATGTACAACCACAGACGCGCAAAGAAAAACTTATTGGTTGGTCGATCCTCGAATGGAGAAAGGGGAGGTGCGCGGTGTCTCCGAATTCGTCGAGCTGCAAAGGAGGCAGCCGATCAAATCAAAACGCATCCGCGTGGCATTTCGATGTCAGAACGATCCGAAATACCATTAGCGAGAATCGTGAAACCCGGCCCCCCTTGGTCGAGATTATGCAAAGGGGGGGCCGGTCGTTTAGCGTGTGATAAAACATTAATGTCAAATGAAACAAAGTATATAAGAAAATAAAGGGAATAGGAAAGGGGAGGATGATTGGACTGTCGGTGGTGAAACGAAATGGAAGAGGCAGAAGAAGAAGTAGAAGAGGAAGAAGAAGAAGACGAAGAAGAAGAAGAAGAAGAGGAGAAACACATGATAAAATAATGGGGGATGATGATAAAAGTTGAACGTAATACGGTACGCCGCGCACGGCAGGGACGATCGTTCGCTCTGGTGCGAGCTGTGAATGAATCTCTATCCGTCAACAGTATTGATATAATTAATAGAATAAATGAATATAAAATATTGTAAGAGGTATATCGTAAGTACGTATTGTGCAAGCGTATGATGCGAGATATAGGAGAGAGCGAAAGAATGTATGTGTATGTGTGTGTGTATGCGTGCGTACGTGTGAGAGAGAGAGAGCAAGAGTGATGTGATACATCGAATTGGATGACGAGAGGGTGTGGGTGTGTAAGAGACCGGATTATCTCTTTTTAGATTCGAAATGAATTTTTAAGCGCGGAGCCCGATCGAACGCCAACGCACAGGCCCTGATTGCCCCTGCGGACAACAACAATCTTTCGAACATTTTATCCTTTTTATTGTTGCTATTCTTTACCTCGATGACGAGAAAGATGACGAGACGAGTCCGAGAAAGATGGCCAATGTTTTAATTTTCCAATGTGAACGTTCGACACACGTCTATATATTGTTTCTTTCTTTCTTTGAAAAAAGAAAAAAAAGAAGAAGAGAAAAGAAAGGAAAGAAAAAGGAGAAGTATAGAGCGAGAGGGATGCTCTAAAAAAAAAAAAATCAATTCTCGTTTTCTTCTTCGAGCGCGCATACTCTCTCTCGCTGTTTATCGTTTCACGATATTCGTCGGTTTGTCACACGCGCGATACACCCAGCATAGCGCGTATCCACGTCCAATCATTGTGTGACCCTCGTGAAGTATAATTTTCACGAGTTTTTCTATACGGTGTGCATGTGCTTTTTTTTTTCGTCGAATGTAATTGTATAAAGAGCAACGTTTTTTCGAGGACAAAATTTCGCGAGACAATTATCGTCGTCGACGATAATCTTTAAATTTTGACTTTTCACGAGATCGAACGAGAATATGACCGTGTATATGAAACCTCCTTTCGAAAATGGGCGGCGAGGAAAAAGAAAGAAAGAAAGAAAGAAAAAAAAGAAGAAGAAGCGAAACATTTTATACACGGCACGATTGCGTACACTGTGAATCATTCTAGCATTAAAGTTCCTTGCGCGTTACGTTTGTACACGATGTTCCTCATTGTATGCTTATATGTTTGTTCCTATTTTTGTATTAATCTTCGTGATTCGTTGTGTTCTCTTCCTTCGCTGTTAAGCTCGCGCCAAGTATAACGGGGCATTATATCTACCTTTTTCACTGGCGTTTTTTTTTTTTACTCGAATCCTCGTCGCCATATTGAATTCCTTTTCGATTAATAAACGCGAATCTTCGAATCTACCTTTCACGTCCTATCTTCTGTTCTTTTTCTCTCTTTCTCTTTTTCTTTCCTCGCTATTCATTTTATTCGTCAATTCGTTCGAATTTTCCTTCTTCTGCTTTTCGCGCGGACCACGAACGTTCACATGAATTTCCTGTATTCCATTTTTTACAACGTTTTATCGCGCTCGATCATGGAAATTTAGAATGATAGATGAAAATTAGCGTGTCCAAATAAAGAGGAAATTTTCGAACATGTTCGCGTCATGTATAATGTATAATCGTCGCTCACAATACGCTACGCTTAATTGTAAGAAGAGAACATTGCTTTAGTTTTATCGAGACGTATATATTTATTAATTTTCTTTCTTTTTTCTTCGATTGGTGTCACCACGAGGACATGGTACGAGCTTTGCTTGCGATTCCGATTTTCGAAACTGTCGTCGATTCCAAACTGATTCGAATGATTATGCGTATTTCTTTTTTTTTTTTATCATTAGTCGACGTTCTTTCGTGGCTCGATTCCTCTTGCGAAATCATTGCGATATTTTGCCTATCCGCTTCGTTGTTATCGTTCGATTTGAAGATTATTCCAGCATCAAATTGAGTAATATCGATGAACGGAGTTAAACCAGACCACTCTCGTAAACCGCGCAATGATACAATTCGTTTCAAAATTGAAAAGATATCCTCAAAAAAAAAAATTCAGAGAAATTCGAGCCACTAAGCGTCGTCGACACGTTTCAACACTTTAAGATACGCGGGGTCCCTAGGTTCGGAGTGACTCGGAAAAATTCGGGCGGGCTCGGGCGAGATCGCGATATCTCATTGCTCCTCCGATCTCGCCCGAATTTTCCCGACTCGCTTCCATTTTCGCGAACTCTCCCGACGTTGCCCGAAATCTTCCGACCCGCCGCGAAATTCAAACGATCATCTCACCATCCGGGATAATAAACCGTAAGATTTGGCCAACGAGGTGGTAAAAAAAAATGTTACGATTAAAATTAAACAAAGAAAAAAATAAATAAATAAAATAAAATAAAAATTTCGCGGAATCTCATCTCATCTCGGATCCCGTGAAAGAGGGTCGGAACATCGACGAACGTGTGCTCGTCAGCTTCGAAACAAAGGGATCCACGAAGAATAATATAGAGATAGGGGAGAGGGCACGAACGTCGGCGTTTCATCACGTCCATGAACTCTGCGCTTTCACTGATGGTTTCACTCGAGATGAACGGATTTTTGCCGGATTCGATTTTTGGTGGACGGTAGAAACTTTTTTTCCCTCCCCCGAGAATATGTACAAAGTCATCGTATTACACGCATTGTCACACACACACACACGCACACGCACATATATATACACATACACACATTCAAATTTACCACAGGAGAGTCAGTCCGTGTACACACAGTCGTTCTCCTTCCCGGTACGTTTTGTTTCAAACAAGGTGGGGGAATGAAAAAAGGAGAAAAAAACGGTGCTTTGCGAAATTTCCAAAAAAACCAAAATGGCGGAGTGACGAGTTCAATGTTTGTACTACTCTTTCGGCTATGCGCGGGGACGATTGCTCGAAGGAAAGAGAAGCGCGAGTCGTCCAATTAGGCGCAATACCATGTAACACGTACACAGAGACCACACATTTAACGACTACGAATCATTGAATTAGATAGATAAGTTACGCGTGATGCCAGTACAGTCCCACGGCGTGAGAGTGTGCGAAGAGAGAGAGAAAGGAAGGAAGGGGGGAAAAAAAAAAGAAGAGAAAAGAGAAACGAAAAGAGAGTGCGGTGTTTCTTCTAAAAAAATATATATATATATATATATAAAAAAGTAAAAAAAAAAAAATCGGAAAATTCGAGCGGTATGCCTGACTTCCACTGCGACTTTTCACTGTTCTATTATTCGGGAGGAGAAACATTGTGGGAAGGAAACATTGTGCGAGCGATTTGATTTGCGTGTGGCTGCGTCGCGAACGAGAGACAGAATGAAATAATAAATCGCGCATGCGAGTGTGAGAGGGAGAGGTGTTCTTTCTTTTTTTTTCTGGGGGCGAGAAAGTAGGATTAAATGCAACCGATTAATTTCGACACGAGCATGCGGTGGGTTTTAGGATAAATGATCTATTGACAAATGTTGTATATTATTACGAATTATAATGACACTATTATAATTAATTAATTAACTAATTAATTAATTATTATACCCTAATAACGTGAATTGAATTAAAAGAAAATGAAAAAAAAAAAATATACAAAGCGACAGAAGACAGAAAGCGGAAAGAATGAAATATATACGCGAGAGTACGCGAGAGATGGGTAAATAGGAAGATGAAAAGGGGGAAAAAAAATAAAATAAATAAATAAATGAATAAAAAAAAATAAAACAAATTTTAAATTGTTTGCAAAGCACACACCGGAGGAGAGCCGGAGGGGATAACGAGCCGAGATTTTCAAGGTTTCGAGATGAAACGCGGGCCGATCGGATTAGCCTCGTTATCGTGTTGTCGGATGAAAAAAAAAAAGGAGAAACGAGAATAAAGGAAGTCGAAACGAGGAAGTGTTCTGGCGCTGGCGAGACCGAGGAAAAGGACTGCTTATGCTTTGCCAACGAGAAGTGCATCGACCAACTTTCCAACGAAAATAAAATCATTTTCTTCTGTCGAGTTTCTCTCGCTTTCGTACCGCGACCATTACACGCGAACCCTGTACATTCTTCGACTTTGTAAATTTTTCTGCTAGTAAACGAATTCGGATTTTATCCACGTGTGTACTGTTCATTGATCGTCCGTTCGCTCTTCTTGATTCGTGAATAATTATCACACACACACATATACACGCACACAAACACACACACATTATACACATACACATCCGCGTTCGAATCTTGGCGATGCATTTTTAGGATATACGAAAAACAAAAAAAGAAAAAAAAAAGAAAAAAAGAAAAACAGAAAAAAAAGATTTATGAGCCAAGATGTGGCGAGGATCGAAACGATTCATCACCATTTCCCAATTTGTTCTTCCTCTCCTTTTCTTTTCCTCCTTTCGTAAAAGATAATATTCGTCAAGATCCAAAGAAAGATCTTTCGCCATCTCGTGATCGAATATAAAGTAGAAAGGGATAGACACGATTAAATTTAACGGTTTCAGCGAAGGTAAATCGATGGTAAACGTAGAGATCTCGCATTAATTTGCAAGGAATCGGTGTTCCTTCGTTGATTTGTTTCATTGTTCTTTGAAATATATATATATATATATTTATTTTATCGCAAGAAGAAAAACAACGAAAAAGTTTGTTTTTCCTTAATTACATTGTTTCGTTCTAATTCTTTATTCCCGATTTTTAAAAATTCGACAATTGGGATATTACATCGTCTCATTTCGATCGAAATGATTAAGATTAATATGATTATCAACTGTAATAACGAAGACGTCTTCCTTACGATACGTTCAAATTCTGCCAAAATTTGTCATCCCTCTTACCCTTAGTCCTGAAAATGCTCTTGAAAATCAATTGCGATTCATAATTCTAAGAAAAAAAAAGATATCTCTTTCCGTCCACGGTAGATCCATATGGAAGAGTATGAAAGAGGAAATATCTCGAGTCGAATATCGGCTCGCAAACAAAGATATCTTGCTCGAAAACATTATTTTGGATCGATCACGCGAATTTTAGAAAATAAAAGTAAAACCTTTCTTCCTCTTGTTGAGCAATTAAAAATTCGAAAGGTAATCAAGGTACGTGAAACGGCTGATTAGTCTCAATTCCTCCGATTCTGATGTACGATCGAGGATATTCCAAGTAATTATTTAGCAACGATCAATAATCCCCGTAAAATGCGGAAATGCCGTTAATATTGCAAATTGTTTCGATTTATCATCACATTCGGAGGAGGCAAATTAACCTTCCAAATTCTGGAAATCCTTTACTTGGAAATCGAGTCGAGCTTCTCTATTCTTTCTCGCGTGAACCGCAGTGTACCCAATACTGAAGTTTTCTTTCGTAATTTATTTCATCGCGAGATCGTCGCACGTTCGATTCTCGCCACTGATGGCAATAATTTGAAATGCGCTACAACCCCCTCGTGTCTTGCTTCCTGTCATTTTCGCGCGATAATAGTCAGGGATGGAAGGATGTTGTCGTTATTAGTAGATTTTCTTCGAGAGATTATTATTCTTGATATTTTGATTTCATCGAAGAAAGTATCCGTACTTAGATATTTATTGGATCAGGACACGAGGGGTGGAGGGTGCGAACGAAAGGTGTAAGAATGTTAGAGAAGATACGAAGGAGAAGTGCACCGAACGTGTATATAAAATATAACGTCCACAAGCGACGCTATACTTGGGCGAATCGTTTGTTCATCTGTAAATATATTCTGTCCTTTGAATTTGGCGCTAATCCGTGCCTATATGGTCGGTGTGAACAATATTCGAGATTCTTGATCAACGCATCGGTCAATCGGTAATTACTGGACCAGTCTTGAGCGACAGGTGTACTCCGATAATAGTGTATAAAAGGAAGAGAGAAATGAAGTAGCGAATTAGAGACGATTTAAAAGAGATATCGTAAGAAAAAAAAAAAAAGAAAATGATAAATGCGATCAAGAAGTAATTAACACTTTACCCTCAGTGGACATGGGCCAGCTCGGTATATTATATTAATATACATTCAAAGTTGACCCATCGCCATGACCAATAGGGTAGTTAAGGGAAAACACAAGAAAGAAAGAAAAAAAAATTATTGTCATCTAATTACATTTTTACGCACTCCAAATTTTTATCCTCGTCATTTGTATCATAGCGACATGTGTTTAAAGAAGAATTCACATTATATGTATGTAATCAAAATTGTAACTGACAAAACGTTAATAAAAAAATGATATTCGAATCGTCGTTTAGGATCTCCTCTTCATATTTCGAAAAGATAGTATACATTTTGTACGTATAAACATATATAAATTATTGAATAAGAAAAAAAAAAAAAGAAAAATATTTCTAGTTTTCAAACTTTTGATTTGCATATAATTTAATTTCATATTCAAATTTAAGTTTCAATTACAATCATTACAAAAATTTCGCAATTTAAAGCGAATTATCCTGCACAAAAGATTACAAAACATAATTTTAAAAGAAAAACGATGAGAAAGTGTATTCAATAATCATATCCTTTACCTCGAACCTTAAAACCAAATATAGACAAATAGCCAATACAGAGGGAGAAAGACAAAGGTAAAGAAAAAAATTGGAACATCAGTGCCATCTGTAGAGTGTCGTTCAAAACACATACAGACAAATACCAAGAGAAAGATAGAAATAGAATAAGAATTGACTATCAGCACCATCTTCTGAGTGTTAAAGATATATCGTGGATAAAACAGACTTATAATCGAAACTCAATCCATAAAGAAGATACGAAATATACATAATATCTCATGAGATTAACATCTCACTCTCGAAAAAAAATGTTTCGAATTAATAACAATAAAATGCTCATTGCAAACAAATTATAACATCATAACTTTTTAAAAAAATTAAGATGTTATAAATAATTCAATAAAACTTAATAATTAAAAAAATAATCGCGTTCGCAGCCAATTAGCTCATATTATTTGCTATAAAATTCATAATTCTATCATATGATATAACTATGAATTGTATAGTAAATAATAATGATTTCCCAGGTCTCACCGGTTTGGAGGTTGCAGCGAATTGGAGACCCAACCCTAGCCACGACGTCCCATCCACCCTCCTTTTGCGCAAAAATTTATTTTAAATCAATGACAAATTTTCCTTTTGGTGTAATTTTCCTTTGGTTTCCAAAACACTTCAAATTTTGATCGTTTTGCAATACAAACAACAAAAGGAATTCTAAGGAAAACCGACATGATAAGCTACACCTGAAAGTAAAATTGAAATATTTTAATGTAACGTATATAATTTTATATGAGACATATATACATATGACACATATAAAGATACATATGCAACACATATATTTCATATCAATATTTTATACGTTCATTGCCATGAGAATATAAAATATTGATAATTTAAAATAAACCAAAAAAGAGAATAAAAAATAAATATATTTCATATAGACTTATACTTATATTATTGACCACTACCAGTCTTAATATCACCACTAAATACCATTAATTACCATTAACATTACCATTAATTATGCATGCAGTTACAAATTCTACTTTAAGCAACTTTTTTACAGCAATTCTACAAGCCAACTACTAATATTATAACAATTTCATAAACTCTTCATTAATTAAATATCCTTAGAAATATGTTAATTCTAAATGTAATTAATCATACTTTCTAAGGTTTCAAAATACTTAACATAAGTTTGCAATTATTTTCTTATACATAAATACAAAGACTTATTTACAGATAGACGAATTTATTTACAAAAAATTTTCAATAAAACCAAAAGAATTATATCAAATATATGTATTTCTCATTTAATTCTATACTCACTTCACATTCATTCCACACTCATTAAATTAATCTTCGATACAAAGAATTAGTAAAAATTCTTTATAAAATATAAGTTACTACAATAATTTTTTATATATTTCATTTCATATATCGTGTAGAAACTCATATTTGTTAAAATTTTTATTAATCTTTTGTGATCTTATATTTATCACTATTTACATCTTAATCTTATTTTTCTAATATTATACAAAAACAACAAATATACAAATAAATTTTTCGATCATACTTTAATCCCAACATAGATAGAATCTAAATGTTTTCTTACTGCCTTTCTTAATGCTCGAAATACCTATGAGCTATCTATCTACCTATATAAAAATCTAAGATTTGTTTAGGCGTCTCTCCTATAGATAGATATCGATACCATTAAGGAAAGGAAAAGGAAAAGGGAAAGGAATATTATACGAAATATGCACCTTCTTTGACCCCAATAGTCTCTGAAACAAATTAAACTATACAAATAATTAATAAAATTCCATAAGATATTAATTAGTGATAAATAGAAATAATACATTTTTTTGAAATATGTAATTGGTGTTTTTTAGCGTACCTGAAACAAACTGATTTAAAGAATTAGTATAATAATTAAAAAAAAAAGAACAAAAAGATAATTAATTGATCTGTAAATTTTACATATGAACATTCACCACCATTGATTGCAAAAAATATAGTAAAAAGAAATTAAAGAAAAAAAAAGAAAAGAATTTAGTAGCCAGAAGGGCTACTATAATAAAAATATCTTCCACTCGATATGAACCCGAACAAAAACCGCGAGTGGAATGTTCATTTTATATCGCAACGTTAACAAACTAATCTCTTTTTTAAAAATCAAACGCGATGAGTGCTTTAATGTATTTACGATATTATTAAATTTACAAATGATAAAAAAAATATAAAAAAAACTAAATATTCGTGAAACTCAATTATTTACGCAACACTACTCTATGCACTCGAATTTAAATAATGACGCAACTAATGACGCAAAATCCAGTGCAGTCTCCTTAATGACTGCTGTCGTACAACCACCCTTGTAGCTTTTTTAGCCACTTAAGGTGATTCAGGAACAGGAATATTTCCACAATCTTAGTGGAAGAAATTTGGGCATTCGATATTCGCAACACTACTTGAAAAAACGCGATTATTTGTCAACGCAACATTACTATTTAAAACAAATTTAATTTAATCAAATTAAATCGTTATTTCTGCATAATTAAAAAGCTATTATCAATTAAAAATAAAGAATTTAATAACAAGTGATATAAAATATAATATTATTTTATAAGGAACTGTAACAATTAATAATAAAAAAAAAATCGCGATATATCATGTTATATAATTCGCAACACTAATATAAACGCGATTCTCATTTTACGCAACACTAATGCAAACGCGAAATTTAAAACGCAACTCTAATTCAACCCGTTATTAATCAATCGCAACACTAATAAGAAATCGCGATGCCCATAACCGGATCTGGACGATGGGCCGGCATGCAAATCGGCCAGACAACACAAACAATTACTACATATACTAAAACGAGCACAATGACAAAATAGTAACAATGACTTCCCATTCTTTGGACCAAAAACAAACAGATCCAAAAAATGAGAAGCCATTCGTTGCAGCCCTCTTCGCGACAGTTTGTCGAGGCCTCTTCGGTCTTCCTCCTTCGAGCGCAATGCTCGCTGAAACTTAAATCTAGGCTCGAGATTTACTGATCGCAAATCAAAGAAAAAAAGAAAAAAAAAGGCTAAGTCGCGGAAGCTAAATGCACATGGACGAGTAACGATCATAATGATCGTCGATCGTACACATGCAGAATCTCGAGCGCAACGTTCGTTTCGAATTTATCTCGCGACCACGACCGCGGGAATTCGAAAAATCGGTGAATAAAGCTATATACGAATGGCACGCTCCATTCGTATTTTCAGCTTCATTCTCGATTTTTCAAATTATATTTCCTGAAACAAGTTGTCACACGAAAACGCGCCTACCCGACCAGAGACTGTGACAACTTGTCCGGCCCTACCTACTTATAATTAACAGACATACCAGAAGTATACTACCTATCCTACCTAGCCCTATATTTACAAAATGGCAAAACAGGCACACCAACACATTCATTCCACGATTTTCACACATAATACTCGGGCGCAAAAGCCTACACTAGGGAAAGCGTCCCGGGACGCCTCCGACACCCGAGCTTGGCATACTACTTGCACGCTCTAACTTTACGTACCATTTTCCTGAAATCGATTGACGATGGCTAGCGATCATTGCGTAAAACGCGGTAAAAACACATGTACATGTCAATTTTAATTATATTTATTAATGAAATGCTCTTTTTAAGGAAATTAAATCGTCATTATCGTAATTTAAAAATAAGAATTATAACACTGCGTATAAATTATTATTGGAAATTACCGAGATTAATCGTGAATATTTCAAATTATAATATTCAAATTATAATATATCTACATGGAATGATAAACGGAACGACGCAATTCCACAGCCTAACCACATACACACATAATGTGGAAACTACATCGTGCACGATACACTAACGCATCGTCAATCGCGAAAAATTTTTTATTAGCTTATAAACTAAAATCATCATGTCCATTGCCTCTCTCTCACACAAGTAGCACTTGGGCACGTGAATGAGATCCTGGCAACAGACATGGAAAGGGTTAAACCTGAAAATCCTGAACTAAAAAAAAATATTAGTGCAAATCTAACGGGCTAAAATTATATTATTTTATTTCAATTTTTACTAAATCATTTATTCTTATTTAAATTTAATGAATTATTGAATTGTTAATTTTATTAAAAAATAAAAATATAAATTTATATGTCATAATTAATAATAAAAAATAATTGACTCTAAATGGAATATTAATGAAAACAACCTCAAGCGATCTCTTCATCAGAGCATATGTTCGAAAATGAAAAACAATATACAAAACTTTTTGCTCTGATTCAGAAATCTACTTGTCGCGAAATATCTTCTTGCACATAACATTTCATATATAAATATATATATATTTTTTTTATATAAAAAATAAAATATATCAAATCATATTTAAATTCATAGCAATAAAATTAATATAAGCAAATAATAAAATATCACGATGAAAAATTGAAAACTATTATCGCACTAATGATAATATGAATTTTATTACTGTATAATTGAAATTTTTACCCATTATATAACGAAATCGGAGGACATCCGATTTCTTCACTATAAGGGATTTAATTAAAATCAATTCAACACTTTTTATTTATTCGAATATTTATTTTTATTCATAAATGTTCGATTCATATAGTTTATTTAACTTTCATTTTACAAATGATTATCGAAACATTTTTCAACTCAAAAAACGATCAAACTAATTATTTCTATCATTCATATTAATAATACTAAAATAACTAGACATATTATATCATATTAACTATCAATATCATCTTAAACGCGACGTGCAAGAAGATCTATCCTGCTCTAATAAATAAAACACAAAGAAAGAAATGTTACTATTCACGGATATGATGAATACCCGTGGTCATTGTGCTCGTGCAAAAATCTACGTATATAACCAATCACCCGTGTCGATTAGGACCTTTCGTCCTACGACATGATTGAGTGACCAGAGGAACATAAATGCATGCGACTTACCAATAGATGCGAAGTATTTACACTGTCGTGGCCCAAAATGTCATCATTACGAAGAAGTGGAAACTGCACTAACAAAACATGAAAAATTATAATTAAAACACAATAATGATTATTTGCAACTATTTGAAAAAGTTGAACTGGAAAATATATAATAATTACCTCTTCGCGTGGTGGATGATTGCCTCATTCCTTCGAGAAACACTGACTCTACCCTCTACGAAAACGAATATTTAAAAAAATAAAATAAAAAATACAAAACTACCATCGCGTCCATTTAAAACATAGGCGACGAACAAACACTGACTCTAATTTCGCGAATAATTATGATGATTTAATTGAAGTTATTGCGCACTAAAATACTTAAAAAACTATTACGGAGCAAACACTGATTCTACAGATCGCATTGCACGCGATCAAAAATATTTTTTAAAATTGAAATCCGATAGAAATTATTCCTTCGAGAAGCACTGACTCTACCCTGTACCGCAAACGAATATTAAAAATAAAAAAACAATAAAAATAAAATATTATTAACATGTCCGTTTAATTTCGACGAATAAACACTGACTCTAATTTCTCGATTGTAATAACTGTTACGAAACAAACACTGAATCTATCGATCGCATTGCGCGCGATCACAAAAATTGTCTGAAAATAAAGATGTATTATTATGGGGAAAAGGAGGAGATGAAATTATATGGAAAAAGCAAAAATTTTTCCATATTCCATCTTTCTTCTTTTTTTCTATTAAATATTTATTTCAGAAAAAATTACTATTTTTACTATGGATTGTCAATTTTTTATAAATAAAATTTTATAAATTTATAAATAAAAAAAGAATATATATTATTAATTTAAAACTATTAATAATTGTGGTGAATGTTCATTATAAATATACATTATAATATACTCTGAAATTAGTATAAAGTATATAAAAATATATAAAAAACGATCGAATAAAAATAGAATAAGTACATACGATACGCAAGTGAAATATCAAACTTCTTCAAAAACTATGATGGCGTCCATATTGGAATTTTTCCCGCCTTTCAAGTTAGACCAGTAATCGAGTAATAATCTGTGTAAAAAAAAAATAAGAATTTTAAAATATATATATGAAATTAAATAAAATAAAATTAATCGATCACACATTAAAAATAAAACAAGATTCGAACACAAATTCCATCTTAGAAATGCATACGTATGAATTAATCATAATTCTAACCCTCAAATGAATGAATAAAGAATAACGAACTATTCAACTATCGAAAGATTGCAATTATAGAAATAAATTATCATATTCGATAAAGAATACGTTTTTTTTATCGAATAATAATGCACGAATTATAAATAATATACACTTATAAAAGAAATTATGCACGTTCTACGTAACGAAAAAATCACACACCTCAAGGAGTAATAAAGTTTCTAATAACTACCGAATATCGATAGTACAATGCACGCAATGTCACTATTTCGATTATCGAATTAATCAAGCGATCCAAGATGCGCGCGCAGGAATTCGGCAGGTCGAAACGTGTCGAAACCTGTCGAAACATATGACAAAAAACGCAAATCCTCAAATACTTGGAAGAACGATATTATGAAAACAAATAATGTGCCTGGAGCATTGAACGAAAAGGAAAAAAATACATAAACATTGGAAAGAGACGTGTTTAGATACGAAATACGATATAAAATACGTATTATCGATATGATACGTATTACGTATATAATAAAATAAAATTGATTTTATATATTCGTTTCAATATGAATAAAAAGATTATAAAAAATTATTCTGAATAAATTAATTTTAATTTATTTTATTAAATTTATTCATTAATAGATATAACTAATATATCATCAATGATATATCGACATAATGTGTCCATACTATAAGCCATTTTTCAAACTTCCAAATTATCGGGAAAATTGAACAAATGAATTTCTCAAAATCGTAAAAAAATAAATAAAACGAATATATGAAAAAATTATATTAAGATGACGCAATAAGTGAATTCGAATCGCGATTGAACGAAGACCGGTAATCTCGACGGAAAGGATTGACGGAAAAAACCAAAGCAATTGAAAATAATAATTAATTTCGATATTCCAGTAATAAATAAATTGTTAAATGAACGAAAATGATAATAATTTATGAATTCGATGATAAAATATGATCAAAATTACTTACTGCGTAGTAGAATTTTCGAAGCCGGTTTCAATCACGCGTCCGCACTCGGTGACTTTCCACGGTAGACTGATGTCGCGCGCCAAAATATTCTTACCGGCTTTGTGATTGGCTGGTGTCCTTCATTAATTCGATAATCGAAATCGCACAGAAAATTGTATAATATATTTTATTTATTCTAATTAATAATATTAATAGTGAAATATTAATATATTTACGTATTATTAAATTTTAATTTATTATTTATTTATTTCATTTATATATTTATACATTTTTTTATTAATTAATTTATTTGTTACTATATTTATCGATTATCGATTTATCGAATTTATTTATTGAATTATTTATTTTTTTAATGATTTATTTCTAAACTTTTTTTATCAATTTCATTAAATTATTCATTTGTGTAAAACATAAAATATATTAATATATATAAATAAATAACATGAAATTTATTTTTTATTAATTTATCATTTTGTATATAATTATTTATAAATTTATTTCTGCATAATATAATTGTTATATATTTATTTGTCCATTTGTCATATAAATATATGATGTATTCATATATATTTTATAGATTTTTTGTTCTATTCGTTCAATTTATATATAAATTTATTTAGTTATTTATTTATTTGATTATTTTTATATTTATTTACTCATTTAATAAACAATGTATTTATAGATTTCATTGTTATATTTAATTTATATTTAAATATCTATGTAGATATTTCATTTATTTATTTATTTACTCCCTCATATAATTTGTTTTATATATTTGCATGTTCTTTATTTTTTCATTTATTTAAATATTTATATTTATTCATTTATTTGATTATTGAATAATTTATAAACAATTTTTGTATTTTTCATTTATGAATGCTTCTTCTATTTATTTATTAACATTTTTATTTATTTATTTATTTATTATATATTTAATAACCTATTTCTAAATCTACAAATTTATTTTTAATCTTCTTTAATTTATTTATTAATATATCTATCAAATTTTTCTTTATTTATTTCCTTCTTTATTTATTTATTTCTTTAATTATTTTAATTTCTTTACTTATTTCTTTAATTCTGTTAACTATTCATTGATATATTTATTTTAATAATTTTTTGGAAAAAAAAACTAAGAAAAATATAACAAATTTTTGTTTTGTTTTGTTCATGTTTTGTTTATGTTTTTATTGAATTATAGATTTATTTATCTATTTTTTTTATATATTTATTCATTTTTGTATTTATTCATTTGTCTATTGATTTATTTGTATATATTTTTATTTATTTTGCCATGTTTATATTAAAATATCTATTTATTCTTGTATTAATTTATTTACTTATCTGTCAAATAACTTATTTGGATTTTTTTGTAAGTTTTTTTATTTTATTTATTTATGTATGCATTGATATATTTATTTACTTATTTCTTCATTTATTTAAATATTTATCTATAATATTTATATATTTATTCATTTATTTGATTACAGAATAATTTATAAACAGTTTTTTGCATTTTTCATTTATAAATACTTCTTTTATTTATTTTTATATATTTATTTATTTATTACATTTAATAATCTATTTCTAAATCTACAAACTTATTTGCAATCTTCTTTAATTTGTTTATCAATATATCTATCAAATTTTTCTTTATTTATTTCCTTTATTTACTTATTTCTTTAATTCTGTTAACTATTCATTGATATATTTATTTTAATAATTTTTTGGAAAAAAAAACTAAGAAAAATATAACAAATTTTTGTTTTGTTTTGTTCATGTTTTGTTTATGTTTTTATTGAATTATAAATTCATTTATCTATTTTTTTTATATATTTATTCATTTCTCTATTATATTATTTATTGATTTATTTGTACACTTTTTATTTTGTCCATGTTTATATGAATTAAAATATTTACTCCTGTATTAATTTATTTATTTGTTTATCTAATAAGTTATTTGGATTTTTTTATAAGTTTTTTTACTTTGTTCATTTATGTATGCATTGATATACTTTTTTATCTATTCTTTCATTTATTTAAGTATTTATATATTTATTTAAATATAGAATAAATTATAAACAGTTTTTTGCATTTTTCATTTATGAATACATATTTATTTATTTATTAACATTTTTATGTATTTATTTACTTATGATATATTCAACCTATTTCTAAATCTACAGATTTATTTGTAATCTTTTTTAATTTGTTTATCAATCTATCAAATTTTTCTTTACTTATTTCCTTGTTTACTTACTTATTTCTTTAATTATTTTAATTTCTTTATTTATTTCTTTAATTCTGTTAACTATTCATTGATATGTTCATTTTAACAATTTTGTGAAAATTAAAAAAACTAAGAAAAAACTAAGAAAATATAACAAATTTTTGTTTTGTTTTGTTCATGTTTTGTTTATGTTTTTATTGAATTATAAATTCATTTATCTATTTTTTTTATATATTTATTCATTCTTATATTTATTCATTTCTCTATTATATTATTTATTAATTTATTTGTACACTTTTTATTTTGTCCATGTTTATATGAATTAAAATATTTACTCCTGTATTAATTTATTTATTTGTTTGTCTAATAAGTTATTTGGATTTTTTTATAAAATTTTTTACTTTGTTCATTTATATATGCATTGATATACTTTTTTATTTATTCTTTCATTTATTTAAGTATTTATATATTTATTTGAATATAGAATAAATTATAAACATTATTTTTTGCATTTTTTATTTATTAATACATATTTATTTATTTATTAACATTTTTATGTATTTATTTATTTATCATATATTCAGTAACTTATTTCTAAGTCTACAAATTTATTTGTAATCTTCTTTAATTTGTTTATCAATGTATCAATCAAATTTTTCTTTATTTATTTTCTTATTTACTTATTTCTTTAATTATTTTAATTTCTTTACTTATTTTTTTAATTCTATTAACTATTCATTAATATATTTATTCTAATAATTTTTTGTTTTGTTTTGTTCATTTATGTTTTTACTGAATTAGAGATTTCTTTGTTTACGTATTTTTTTATATATTTATTCATTTGTCTATTGATTTATTTGTACATTTTTTTATTTATTTTTTATGTTTAATATTATATTAAAATATTTATTTATTCCTATATTAATTTATTCATTTGTTTATCAAATAACTTATTTGGATTTTTTTGTAGATTTTTTTATTTTATTTATTTATGTATGCATTGATATATTTTTTTATTTATTCTTTCAGTTATTTAAGTATTTATATATTTATTCATTTATTTGGAAATATAGAATAATTTATAAAGTTTTTTGCATTTTTCATTTATAAATACATATTTATTTATTTATTAGCATTTTTATGTATTTATTTACTTATATTATTTACTTATATATATTCAGTAACTTCATATTCTATATTCAGTATTCTAAGTCTACAAATTTATTTGTAATCTTCTTTAATTTGTTTATCAATGTATCTATCAAATTTTTCTTTATTTATTTTCTTATTTACTTATTTCTTTAATTATTTTAATTTCTTTATTTATTTTTTTAATTCTATTAACTATTCATTGATATATTTATTTTAATAACTTTTTAGAAACTAAAAAATCTGAGAAAAATATAGTAAACTCTTTTGTTTCATTCATTTATGTTTATACTGAATTATTTATTTCTTTATATATTTCTTCTATTGTCTTCTATTGAATAAATACAAGAATGAATATAGATGATAACATATATAATAATATATATATAAGATATATATATATTGTCATATATTGTCATATATATATATCTTATATTTATTATATATGTTATCATCTATATTCATTCTTGTATTTATTCATTTGTTTATTAATTTATTTGTACAATTTTGTTCATTTTTATATGGATTAAAATATTAATTTATTCTTGTATTAATTTATTCTATTATCTATACAGTTATTTACTTATTTGATTAATGACTTATTTGTACATTTCTCTGTAAAGTTTCTTGTTTTGTTGATTTATATATTTATTTCTTTACTTTTTCATTTAGTAGATATCTTTATAATCTTTTTTATGCATTTATATCACTAAAAAGTGTCTATATTTATGTAATTAACTATGTAAATAAATAAACTAAATTAGTATGATAAGTATTTATAAAAAAAGTGTATAATTAATTCAAATGATTAAATAACAGAATATTAAATTAATAAATATATAATTAACAATATAAAGACAGAAATAAATAAATAATTCAGTGCATACATATAAACAAACAAAACACAAAAATATACAAGTAAATCATTATAAAATGAAGGAATGAATATATCTTAATTAAAATCGTTTGAATGCAGGAATGAATAAATAAGTTAATAAATAAATAAATTGAATACATTTAAATGAACAGAAAAAAGAAATCTATAAATATATCATTAAACAAATATATAAATAAATAAATAAATCAAATAAATAAATGAAAGAACAAATAAATAAATATATTATTATACAAATAAAAATAGAAATGATTACAAATAAGTCAATAAATAAATAAAGTAAAAAATAAAATAAAAAATAAAAATATATAAATAATTAAATACATAAAGCTGTTATTAAATAGATAAATTGATAAATTCATTAATAAATAAAAATAATTTACAAATAATTCAGTAATCAAATAAATGAATAAATGTATAAAGAATTAAATAAAATATGAAAATAATTAATAAATAATGAGATGTGTACATAAATAAACAAAATAAAAAAATGAGCAAATATATAAAACAAAATATATGAAAAAAAATATAAATAAATTAAATAAATAAATAAATGAAATGTCTAAATGGATATTTTAATATAAATTTAATATAACAATGAAATCTACGTATATGTTATTGACTAAATGAATAAATAAATATAGAAATAATCAAATAAATGAATAAATTCATATATAAATTGAACGAATAGAACAAAAAATCTATAAAATATATATGAATACATCATTGGACAAATGGATAAATAAGTAATATAAACAATTATATCATGCAGAAATAAATTTATAAATAATTATATACAAAATGATAAATTAATAAAAAATTAATTTTATATATACATAAATGAATAATTTAATGAAATTGATAAAAAAAGTTTAGAAATAAATCATTAAAAAAATAAATAATTCAATAAATAAATTCGATAAATCGATAATCGATAAATATAGTAACAAATAAATTAATTAATAAAAAAATGTATAAATATATAAATGAAATAAATAAATAATAAATTAAAATTTAATAATACATAAATATATTAATATTTCACTATTAATATTATTAATTAGAATAAATAAAATATATTATACAATTTTCTGTGCGATTTCGATTATCGAATTAACGTTAGAATGTCAGCCAATCAGAAAGTTGGTAAGAAAATTTTGGCGGGTGGCGTCAGTCTATCGTGGAAAGTCAGCGTGTGAGGATGTGTCGTCTCAATCAGCTTCAAAAATTCTACTACGCAGTAAGTAATTTTGATCATATTTTATCATCGAATTCATAAATTATTATCATTTTCGTTCATTTAACAATTTATTTATTACTGAAATATCGAAATTAATTATTATTTTCAATTATTTTGGTTTTTTTCCGTCAATCTTTTCCGTCGAGATTACCGGTATTTCGTGTCTTCGTTGAATCGCGATTCGAATTCACTTACTGCGTCATCTTAATATAGTTTTTTCATATATTCGTTTTACTTATTTTTTTATGATTTTGAAATTTTGAAATTCATTCGTTCAATTTTCGCGATAGTTTGAAAATTTGAAAAATGGTTTATAATATGGACACATGTCGATTTATCATTGATAATATAATAGTTAATATATCTATTAATGAATAAATTTATCAAAATAAATTAAAATTAATTTATTTAGAATAATTTTTTATAATCTTTTTATTCATATTGAAACGAATATATAAAATCAATTTTATTTTATTATATACGTAATACGTATCATATCGATAATACGTATTTTATATCGTATTTCGTATCTAAACACGTCTCTTTCCAATGTTTATGTATTTTTTTCCTTTTCGTTCAATGCTCCAGGCACATTATTTGTTTTCATAATATCGTTCTTCCAAGTATTTGAGGATTTGCGTTTTTTGTCAGCCACGACATGTTTCGACAAGTTTCGACAGGTTTCGACACGTTTCGACCTGCCGAATTCCTGCGCGCGCATCTTGGATCGCTTGATTAATTCGATAATCGAAATAGTGACATTGCGTGCATTCTACTATCGATATTCAGTAGTTATTAGAAACTTTATTACTCCTTGAGGTGTGTGATTTTTTCGTTACATAGAACGTGCATAATTTCTTTTATAAGTGTATATTATTTATAATTCGTGCATTATTATTCGATAAAAAAAACGTATTCTTTATCGAATATGATAATTTATTTCTATAATTGCAATCTTTCGATAGTTGAATAGTTCGTTATTCTTTATTCATTCATTTGAGGGTTAGAATTATGATTAATTCATACGTATGCATTTCTAAGATGGAATTTGTGTTCGAATCTTGTTTTATTTTTAATGTGTGATCGATTAATTTTATTTTATTTAATTTCATATATATATTTTAAAATTCTTATTTTTTTTTTACACAGATTATTACTCGATTACTGGTCTAACTTGAAAGGCGGGAAAAATTCCAATATGGACGCCATCATTTTTGAAGAAGTTTGATATTTCACTTGCGTATCGTATGTACTTATTCTATTTTTATTCGATCGTTTTTTATATATTTTTATACTTTTTATACTAATTTCAGAGTATATTATAATGTATATTTATAATGAACATTCACCACAATTATTAATAGTTTTAAATTAATAATAATATATATTCTACGTTTTTGTATACGAAGTTTTTTATTTATAAAATTTTATTTATAAAAAATTGACAATCCATAGTAAAAATAGTAATTTTTTCTGAAATAAATATTTAATAGAAAAAAAAAAGAAGAAATATGGAAAAAATATTTTACTTCTTTTTCCATATAATTTCATCTCCTCCTTTTCCCCATAATAATACATCTTTATTTTCAGACAATTTTTGTGATCGCGCGCAATGCGATCGATAGATTCAGTGTTTGTTTCGTAATAGTTATTACAATCGAGAAATTAGAGTCAGTGTTTATTCGTCGAAATTAAACGGACATGTTAATAATATTTTATTTTTATTGTTTTTTTATTTTTAATATTCGTTTGCGGTACAGGGTAGAGTCAGTGCTTCTCGAAGGAATAATTTCTATCGGATTTCAATTTAAAAAATATTTTTGATTGCGTGCAATGCGATCTGTAGAATCAGTGTTTGCTCCGTAATAGTTTTTTAAGTATTTTAGTGCGCAATAACTTCAATTAAATCATCATAATTATTCGCGAAATTAGAGTCAGTGTTTGTTCGTCGCCTATGTTTTAAATCGACGCGATGGTAGTTTTGTATTTTTTATTTTATTTTTTTAAATATTCGTTTTCGTACAGGGTAGAGTCAGTGTTTCTCGAAGGAATGAGGCAATCATCCACCACGCGAAGAGGTAATTATTATATATTTTCCAGTTCAACTTTTTCAAATAGTTGCAAATAATCATTATTGTGTTTTAATTATAATTTTTCATGTTTTGTTAGTGCAGTTTCCACTTCTTCGTAATGATGACATTTTGGGCCATGACAGTGTAAATGCTTCGCATCTATTGGTAAGTCGCATGCATTTATGTTCCTCTGGTCACTCAATCATGTCGTAGGACGAAAGGTCCTAATCGACACGGGTGATTGGTTGTATACATAGATTTTTGCACGAGCACAATGACCACGGGTATTCATCATATCCGTGAATAGTAACATTTCTTTCTTTGTGTTTTATTTATTAGAGCAGGATAGATCTTCTTGCACGTCGCGTTTAAGATGATATTGATAGTTAATATGATATAATATGTCTAGTTATTTTAGTATTATTAATATGAATGATAGAAATAATTAGTTTGATCGTTTTTTGAGTTGAAAAATGTTTCGATAATCATTTGTAAAATGAAAGTTAAATAAACTATATGAATCGAACATTTATGAATAAAAATAAATATTCGAATAAATAAAAAGTGTTGAATTGATTTTAATTAAATCCCTTATAGTGAAGAAATCGGATGTCCTCCGATTTCGTTATATAATGGGTAAAAATTTCGATTATACAGTAATAAAATTCATATTATCATTAATGCGATAATAGTTTTCAATTTTTCATCGTGATATTTTATTATTTGCTTATATTAATTTTATTGCTATGAATTTAAATATGATTTGATATATTTTATTTTTTATATAAAAAAAATATATATATTTATATATATGAAATGTTATGTGCAAGAAGATATTTCGCGACAAGTAGATTTCTGAATCAGAGCAAAAAGTTTTGTATATTGTTTTTTCATTTTCGAACATATGCTCTGATGAAGAGATCGCTTGAGGTTGTTTTCATTAATATTCCATTTAGAGTCAATTATTTTTTATTATTAATTATGACATATAAATTTATATTTTTATTTTTTAATAAAATTAACAATTCAATAATTCATTAAATTTAAATAAGAATAAATGATTTAGTAAAAATTGAAATAAAGTAATATAATTTTAGCCCGTTAGATTTGCACTAATATTTTTTTTTAGTTCAGGATTTTCAGGTTTAACCCTTTCCATGTCTGTTGCCAGGATCTCATTCACGTGCCCAAGTGCTACTTGTGTGAGAGAGAGGCAATGGACATGATGATTTTAGTTTATAAGCTAATAAAAAATTTTTCGCGATTGACGATGCGTTAGTGTATCGTGCACGATGTAGTTTCCACATTATGTGTGTATGTGGTTAGGCTGTGGAATTGCGTCGTTCCGTTTATCATTCCATGTAGATATATTATAATTTGAATATTATAATTTGAAATATTCACGATTAATCTCGGTATTTTCCAATAATAATTTATACGCAGTATTATAATTCTTATTTTTAAATTACGATAATGACGATTTAATTTCCTTAAAAAGAGCATTTCATTAATAAATATAATTAAAATTGACATGTACATGTGTTTTTACCGCGTTTTACGCAATGATCGCTAGCCATCGTCAATCGATTTCAGGAAAATGGTACGTAAAGTTAGAGCGTGCAAGTAGTATGCCAAGCTCGGGTGTCGGAGGCGTCCCGGGACGCTTTCCCTAGTGTAGGCTTTTGCGCCCGAGTATTATGTGTGAAAATCGTGGAATGAATGTGTTGGTGTGCCTGTTTTGCCATTTTGTAAATATAGGGCTAGGTAGGATAGGTAGTATACTTCTGGTATGTCTGTTAATTATAAGTAGGTAGGGCCGGACAAGTTGTCACAGTCTCTGGTCGGGTAGGTGCGTTTTCGCGTGACAACTTGTTTCAGGAAATATAATTTGAAAAATCGAGAATGAAGCTGCAAATACGAATGGAGCATGCCATTCGTATTTAGCTTTATTCACCGATTTTTCGAATTCCCGCGGTCGTGGTCGCGAGATAAATTCGAAACGAACGTTGCGCTCGAGATTCTGCATGTGTACGACGGACGATCATTATGATCGTTAGTCGTCCATGTGCATTTAGCTTCCGCGACTTAGCCTTTTTTTTTCTTTTTTTCTTTGATTTGCGATCAGTAAATCTCGAGCCTAGATTTAAGTTTCAGCGAGCATTGCGCTCGAAGGAGGAAGACCGAAGAGGCCTCGACAAACTGTCGCGAAGAGGGCTGCAACGAATGGCTTCTCATTTTTTGGATCTGTTTCGGGTCCAAAGAATGGGAAGTCATTGTTACTATTTTGTCATTGTGCTCGTTTTAGTATATGTAGTAATTGTTTGTGTTGTCTGGCCGATTTGCATGCCGGCCCATCGTCCAGATTCAGTTATGGGCATCGCGATTTCTTATTAGTGTTGCGATTGATTAATAACGGGTTGAATTAGAGTTGCGTTTTAAATTTCGCGTTTGCATTAGTGTTGCGTAAAATGAGAATCGCGTTTATATTAATGTTGCGAATTATATAACATGATATATCGCGATTTTTTTTTATTATAAATTGTTACAGTTCCTTATAAAATAATATTATATTTTATATCACTTGTTATTAAATTCTTTATTTTTAATTGATAATAGCTTTTTAATTATGCAGAAATAACGATTTAATTTGATTAAATTAAATTTGTTTTAAATAGTAATGTTGCGTTGACAAATAATCGCGTTTTTTCAAGTAGTGTTGCGAATATCGAATGCCCAAATTTCTTCCACTAAGATTGTGGAAATATTCCTGTTCCTGAATCACCTTAAGTGGCTAAAAAAGCTACAAGGGTGGTTGTACGACAGCAGTCATTAAGGAGACTGCACTGGATTTTGCGTCATTAGTTGCGTCATTATTTAAATTCGAGTGCATAGAGTAGTGTTGCGTAAATAATTGAGTTTCACGAATATTTTGTTTTTTTTATATTTTTTTTATCATTTGTAAATTTAATAATATCGTAAATACATTAAAGCACTCATCGCGTTTGATTTTTAAAAAAGAGATTAGTTTGTTAACGTTGCGATATAAAATGAACATTCCACTCGCGGTTTTTGTTCGGGTTCATATCGAGTGGAAGATATTTTTATTATAGTAGCCCTTCTGGCTACTAGATTCTTTTCTTTTTTTTTCTTTAATTTCTTTTTACTATATTTTTTGCAATCAATGGTGGTGAATGTTCATATGTAAAATTTACAGATCAATTAATTGTCTTTTTGTTCTTTTTTTTTTAATTATTATACTAATTCTTTAAATCAGTTTGTTTCAGGTACGCTAAAAAACACCAATTACATATTTCAAGAAAATGTATTATTTCTATTTATCACTAATTAATATCTTATGGAATTTTATTAATTATTTGCATAGTTTAATTTGTTTCAGAAACTATCGGGGTCAAAGAAGATGCATATTTCGTATAATATTCTTTTCCCTTTTCCTTTTCCTTTCCTTAATAGTATCGATATCTATCTATAGGAGAGGCGGCTAAACAAATCTTAGATTTTTATATAGGTAGATAGATAGCTCATAGGTATTTCGAGTATTAAGAAAGGCAGTAAGAAAACATTTAGATTCTATCTATGTTGGGATTAAAGTATGATCGAAAAATTTATTTGTATATTTGTTGTTTTTGTATAATATTAGAAAGATAAGATTAAGATGTAAATAGTGATAAATATAAGATCACAAAAGATTAATAAAAATTTTAACAAATATGAGTTTCTACGCGATATATGAAATGAAATATATAAAAAATTATTGTAGTAACTTATATTTTATAAAGAATTTTTACTAATTCTTTGTATCGAAGATTAATTTAATGAGTGTGGAATGAATGTGAATTGAGTGTAGAATTAAATGAGAAATACATATATTTGATAATTATTAATTACTAACTATTAAAAACTAATAATTAATAATTCTTTTGGTTTTATTGAAAATTTTTTGTAAATAAATTCGTCTATCTGTAAATAAGTCTTTGTATTATTGTATAAGAAAATAATTGCAGACTTATGTTTGTATTTTGAATCCTTAGGAAGTATGATTAATTACATTTAGAATTAACATATTTCTAAGGATATTTAATTAATGAAGAGTTTATGAAATTGTTATAATATTAGTAGTTGGCTTGTAGAATTGCTGTAAAAAAGTTGCTTAAAATAGAATTTGTAACTGCATGCATAATTAATGGTAATGTTAATGGTAATTAATGGTATTTAGTGGCGATATTAAGACTGATAGTGGTCAATAAAATAAGTATAAGTCTATATGAAATATATTTATTTTTTGTTCTCTTTTTTGGTTTATTTTAAATTATCAATATTTTATATTCTCATGGCAATGAACGTATAAAATATTGATATGAAATATATGTGTTTGCATATGTATTTTTATATGTGTCATATGTATATATGTCTCATTTAAAATTATATACGTTACATTAAAATATTTCAATCTTACTTTCAGATGTAGCTTATCGTGTCGGTTTTCCTTAGAATCCCTTTTGTTGTTTGTATTGCAAAATGAAAATTTGAAATGTTTTGGAAACGTACACCAAAAGGAAGATTTATCATTGATTTGAAATAAATTTTTGCGCAAGAGGAGGGTGAATGGTTAAGGTCTCTAATTCGCAGCAATTTCTAAGCCAATGAGATTTGTAAAATTATTATTATGTACTCTACAATTCATAATTATATCATATAATACAATTATGAATTTTATAGCAAATAATATGAGCTAATTGACTGCGAACGCGATTATTTTTTAATTATTATTAAGTTTTATTGAATTATTTATAACATCCTAATTTTTTTAAGAAGTTATGATGTTATAATTTGTTTGCAATGAGCATTTTATTGTTATTAATTCGAAACATTTTTTTTCGAGAGTGAGATGTTAATCTCATTAGATATCATGCATATTCCGTATCTTGTTTATGGATTATGTTTCGATTATATAAGTCTGTTTTATCCACGATATATCTTTAACATTCAGAAGATGATGCTGGTAGTCAATTCTGGTTCTTTTTCTATCCTTCTCTTGTTATTTGCTCTTCTTGTCGATATGTGTTTTAAACGACATTCTATAGATGGCATTGATGTTTCAGTTTTTATCACTTCTCGCATTATTTGCATTGTTTGTTTATACTTTGTTTAATAATAAAATTAATTGACTTACCCCGTATAGTTGACAAATGATAGGTACAATAGATGAGTTGACGCGGGTTAATAATGAATGATAACATACGATTTATTATACAATAACAATCGGTCACTTGTATATACACGAGTCTACGAAGTTCAGCGTTGGATAATTTTCCATCTATCTTTGGTCCGCTTCTATCTTTGAAGAGCTGTTTAAAATGAATTACAAGAATTCATTCGATTTCGCAAACCTTGCCGCATATCTTATTCTAAAATGTAGTCTACAATGACAGCGGTATAAGATTCTGTACAATATTTACATACCAAAAGTTTCACAAAAATGTTATTTTTCGCAGTTTTATAGATATCTTTGATTAATCGTAAAAGTATTGTCTTTTTGAAACAAAATTACATAGTCCACTCGATGAATGTTTTGCGTGGGAATGTTAAACACGTAACATCATTCGAAATTGAAATGAATATTACAAGAAGACAGAGATATATTTGCATGAGTTTGAAAAATTATTTTTCATATGATTATGAAATTTGTTATCGAACGAATGATATATATTTATAATAGATGAATTAACGGAAAAATATAAAATATTAAATAACAATACATAAATTAACGAAATGAAATATTAAATATAAACTAATATTTGACGTAATTAATATTTAACGCAATTAAATATTTAACATCGTTGTTTGGACAAATAATAAATGAATAATATATGGCTCCATCAAAATTTAATTAATACATTGAATTTGAATCTCAAATAAAAGATTCAAAAGAAACAATATTATCACGAGAGAGAGAGAGAGACGTCGCATCGAAGATGGGAAATATTCAAATATTAAATTTTATTTGCAATAAAAATTCGTGTAATTAAACGAATCCATTGCTTCCATATCCTCTTAATTTTAAAACGAGTATCGAGCAACGATCAACGAAAACAATTAACGAACAATCATCGAATAATCGATCGAAAGCTGTAAACGAGCGACGAATAAAATTTCGTTTGTCATCATGTTCGAACCCAAACACCGAATCCTATCGAACGATATTTTTTCCCAAGCAAAAATATAACGAAGGAACTTGCGAGTATTCACAGAACGCGATCTTTCTCTTGGAAACTAACTATCGGAGAGCAATACGGTCAAATCCGACGTTTGACATCTCATCTCTGACACCTCGCAAGGAGTATCCGGAGTGTCTGGTATCACCAGAGGTTCGGTTTGGCATCTGTCACTTCTCCTACAAGATTTCACGATCACCTTAGAACCTGTGCACAGCCTCTCCACTTGAACGCTCCTCCTCCAACCGGGGCCGCGCGCCGATTCACTGTTGTTGCTCGATTTTCTCCTCGCAGGAGAGGAATGCGCGCCCCGATTCCCAACGAGCAGCGAGCAAACTCGCCTCCAAACGTTCACTTCCTCCTCCCCCACTGCCCTTTTCTCCCTTCGCTTCTGCACGCTCTCCTTTTCACCTTTCACCCTCCCCACTCTCGTTTTGTCACCGCCATTCTTGCACAACTTCTCCACCTCGTTCGAGCATTGCTCCTCCTCGGACGACGCGCTGCTCGCCGAATCTCTGGCCACCAGTCGAGAAATCCTTGCGAGGAACGTGCCACCCCCCGAGGGGGCATCCCTCTTCCAGAGACGAGGAGACGCGATGCTCTTCATAGCCTCGACGATCCTCCTTTTCACCCACCAAATGTCCATAGATCGTATCTTCCGCACGGACGAGCGCCCCCTCGTCGTCGCCTCCTCGCCTCCCGTGTTTCTCGCCTCGCCTCCAGTTTTCCTTGCACGGTCGTCCCGTCGTTTGGCCAGGAAATACGCCAGGAACGCCTGTGGCATGAAAATAAAGCGGTTTTTCAGCGAAGAAATCCCGTGGTCGTTCGCGATTTAATTGGATCCCGCGAGCCGGGAAAATACACGAGGTGTTGATATATATATATTCGTGGGATATTTTTGGAAGATGAATATAACACGAATAAAATAATTATCTTTAATAGAATCAATTTTCTGAAGATTATTCACGAGTGTGTACAGAAATAGCTCCCTAAATGGCAAAGACCTTCGAGATCAAGCTTCACATCAATTATCGAATCAATTTTATTTAACCTCACATTTTCAAGTCTCGCAAACGCTTTTGTATGAGAGAAACGGAAGCGATATTTAATTGAAAAAGGAAAATCACAGGAAATAAACCTTATGGAAATTTAATTCATCTCGAATATAATTACGTTTAAAGATTGTATTAGTAAGATTGATTTCGAAGCGAACTGTCTATTTATATATAGAGATATCTCAAGATGCGCCACTGTATTAATTTACGACGATAAAGTTGACAAACGATATCCGAGACAGATGGAAAGACGAGGGAAGAGACAGAGGTTGACAGATTATATTCGTTACATTGGCGGGGAAAAAGTTTGCGGTTGGATTATACGGAAGTTCCCACGGGATATGGTTTATAATATAATTCGTGGCGGTTTCGTGCTTTACCGCCGCTACTTTAAACCTATCTCCGGATGAATTTCCGCCTGCTTTGGCGGCCGTCGTGGCCCGGAAGTTGGCCAACTTGCGTAGAATTGAATTTACAATATATATATATTTCACTCGATACCTTCGTTAATCACCTCATTCTTCTCTTTTCTTCTTTTCTTATTTTCCCAGAGTTGCGATACGTTTCATTTCTATTTATAGAATAATGGTAGGGTATAAAATTAGAAAAACGGGGGAAGAAAAACTCGGATCCATTACATAGTGTTCATCAGGTCGATGTATTTTAAGTGCAGAAACGACTATAAATATTCATGTGGTCGATCTTCGAATTCAATCATCGTGGAAACGATCTTTCTCCCTCATCGAATCCTTTGCGGGGTATAATATAATAATCCAATTTTAATCTAATCCAATCTCGGATAAGCAGTGGTGGTACTAATTAGAATACTAAATATGTAAAACTTTTAATCAGCTGGAGTATATTTCATGTTTATTCAATCGAAAGATATTAAAAAAAGAGAGAGAGAGAGAGAGAAAGTATAGAAAATCGATATTCTTTAATATTTCCGCGATATTTGAGCAAGATTCGAGGAACTGAAAATCTTTTTAATATACCGTCGTACGTTTCTTTAGATTGATCGGTAATTTTGTTGATTTCATTTTTGGATTATATAAAGAAGTATATAAAATTAATATTTTTAATCTCTTTCATCTTAGGATCTTAATCTTTGCTAGCTTCGTTTCATGGTGGATGATTTTAAAAATGGGATGACGAAGAAATACTCGTGAAAAATGCGTTTTGTATAAATCCTTTTGTCGGCAAGTAATAGAAAGTTTGAGATCAACTTAAGCTGGGATTATTCTCTACCTGCAAGTACAACTTTCTCCATTTAACGTACGTTTATTTATATTACATATACGTCGCATAATACGCGATTTGAAAAAGAAATTGTTCCGACATCTTGTTAATAAGAGACCAATACGGATATAAATATTTTCAATTTACGTTCAATTCGATCAAACGAAATGGAATTTTTTCTTTCTTCCAATAGTCTCCCTTTTTTCGGGGAGAAACGGTGTTATTTTCAATCATCCCTGCGAAAAATATACATATATCTATATATTATATTCGTTTTTTTATGTGTTCACATGAAATTCGAATAGAAATTAAACTTTTTTTTTTTAAATAAACCGAGGGGGAAAGAAAATGAACAAATTGAGAATTCGTATCTCTCGATCGAGCGTACTCGTTAATAATATATTTCAGTAAATTTTAATGTTTACCGTGCAATTTTTTTTTCTTTCTTCCTTTCTTTTTTTTTTTTTTTTTTTTCAATAATGAACACTCGTGCGTGCATCCGGATCGAAATTAAACGAACTGATTATTATTTGCCATAGAAATATCTGTGCGCTTTTACGGGTTTACAGAACAAAAACATCGATGTAATTGAATCGTATTTCCCCGCGTGATGCTCGCAACATATTTTCCATTGGAACGGGAACGCGCAACTGTTGCCGTGTTTTTTTTATGCATATGTACAAATTTTAATTGACAGGACGAGTAATTGGATTTGCGTCGGTATTCGATACGTCAACGGTACTTTTGCAGTACTGAACATATCGCTACATTCCGTGCCCCGTCGAGATACGTATATTTTTAACTAGTTAAAAATACGAGCTGTTAAGAAATACCTTTGGAGAATTTATTCAAATTTATAAATTTATAAATCGAAAGAGATAAAAATTGATCGAGAAAAACGGTGGATTATTTTTAAAAATTCCCCCTTTTTTCGATTGGTTCAAATTTTTATAATCGAAGATCATTCGTTTAAGTTTATTATTACAGTTTCCCCGATCAAAATTAACGGACCGACTGAGGACCGGTTACCTACATTTCGTAGTTTAAAAATTGATATTGCAATCAAATTTACAAATTTAGTTTTTGTTTCATTATTACCAAAAAAAGATTCGCAAACGCTTCTAATGATAAAAATTAAAACGTCAGTTTTATAACTCTGTTCGACATTTTTGTCTTGATTATCCGAAACCGATACTCTTGAAATATCATCCCCGCCCCGAGTATTGTTTCCTAACCTCTTCAATATTAATGATTAAAAAAAAAGAACTCTCCTCGTTGTTCGAAATAAAAAAAAAAAAATTGAACTGGAAACATTGGAAATGAAAACTTACCAAGATCAAAAGTAAGAGGAGGATAATTGCTGCAACGATGTACCAGCGATCGATCATCCATCGTTGGAAGCTTGCTAGGCTGGCGTCCGACAAGAGTAGCCTTCTCAGAGTTGCCAACGGTCCGCTGGGATCCACCTTGACGAATTAAAATTTGACGAGTTAAACGTTGCGTAATTAAGATCGATAACGGGATAAGGTATAAATGGAAAACTGTTCCCTGTTTCATCCAACAGAGGTGACACGAGATGAGAAACGCGGAGAAAAGAGGGATCGGTTGTATTACCTCTCGACATCTTTGGAAGACGTCGCAATAGCCATTGTAATCGTTGCATGGCGTGCCTGGTTTCGACAGCATGTCAGGAATATCGTAAGGCGCTGAATTCCATGCGAACGATGATCTGCAAAGAGAGGACTTCTCAATGCCCGTTTGCTCGACGAGCTTCGCTAACAATCCCGTTTCCCCTCGAGTTTTTTTTCGTTGCGCGGATGAGGGAATAGAAGATGAGAAACGAAATATGGATTCACGCGGATGAAGATTCGGCAAGTTAAAAATCCAAGGCGAAAGAATTTATCGTATTAACCCTTTGAGCGTTTATCGGTATAAAAGCGAGGAGGAAACTTTTTATCCAAGAGGATCGTTGAGACAAAGTCAAACAAATCAAAAAATGATCTTTTCGATATTTCAAATTTATAAAATAATAATATAAATGCGATGATAGTTTTTCCAAGTATCAGAATACATCATTAGATACACAAATTCGTATTGTTTGAACTTTTGGCTTGAAATCAATAGTTAATTTATTCCATTCGAGGAAAATAGACAAGTTGCTTTTCGTTTCGCGCTCCTCTTACGGACTCCTCTTAATGAATTTGGAAAATTTTGAAGAGATGATTTGAGTATGGAACGCTCGAAGGGTTGACCGATCGATGTCGTCGAATCTCCTCGAATTATTTATTTCCCTAGTAAAAGTTTCTCCCTAGCAAAAGAGGATAATTGAAACGAGAGGAACATTGGCGCGTATCGTAGAGGCGATCGTCTCTCACAGGCATGGTTGATCCTCTCCTGCCAATTTACAGCAGAGTTCGCAGCTTTTGGTCGGGGGATCGTCGGGTCCCGCGATGCACTGACAGGATTCCAATCCGTAAGCCAGGCAAATGCTCCCGGTACATTCCTGCAAGCAATGCGACAGACCGATAAAGTGTCAGCCTACTACTGGAATAAACCTCTAAATACGAGGTAATTTCCCAGTGGAGGGGATCTTTGAAGAAGGATAAACAATTGGGGATATCCGGTTTCCTCCTTTCGTCGTTTCTCTGTGTAAACGAGACGTAATTACGTTAGAAATTGTGTTTATCAGAACAGCGACCAATAAGGAAAATGCAAAATGTATTTCTTCGTCATAATACATGTATAACTTCAACCCCTTGTGAGACATGCCACTCATAATTCTCATTTGAACATCTCGTACAATCTTGAACGACAAGCAAGGATTACTAAATCATAGACCAGAGAATCGAAGAATTATTGGATATCGAAACGCGAATAAATCTTTGGAAGGGGAACGTGTTTCAGAAGGCACGTATAAAAATATTCTCGCAAAGTATCGTGGGAATTAAATCTTTTGTTATTTCTTGGAAAACGTGCATCATTACGTAGCACGTGGTAAGAACGAGCGTCGTTCGAAAACGCAACGGCAAAGCAAATTGCAAACGGCAGCTGACTCGTCCCATCTCGGCTCGTTATTGTACTTGCAGATTAGAAAGCCAGTATTTCGGGAGTATCGATTCGTAGCTGCCGATGCGTACTGTCGAATTGTTGCACGTGTGCGGCCTGAAACGCGTTTTCAGCTTGGCTGGCTGTAATCCAATGTTTCTACTCGAACTGGAACTAGAGGAAATAACCTTGCGCCGTTATCACCGTTGCCCGCTGTTCGATGTTCGTTTCGTAAACCAAGAAGGTAAACTTGGCTCGAAGTCGATCTATCTGTTAATTTCTCGGTTGGCGATTTTATCAAAATTCAGGTTCAGGATAAATTGGATGAATTGGTACGAGCATTATTTCTCAAATTTTACGATCATTGGAATTTCTATTCGAATAGTGATTTAACGTCAAAATAACGACGTTGAGATACGTTATACCTCGTAGATAGGAATAATGGTTAGAAATTTAACCACTATCCGTACGATAACCGAAAGAAAATTAAATCGAAATTGGCCATTATACAAAAATTTCCGATCAAAATTGACCGATCCCTTTAATTTCATTCCCTCGAATTTCGAAAACCATCCGTTCCACATCTCCTCCATATATTCTTCTTCCCCGTGGAATTAATTTGGAAAGTTGAAATTTAGTGAAAAAGCTAATTCGTAATTCTCGGCACACGGGGATTCATCCGATCGAAGATGCGAGCAAGGAATGCCTCTCGAGATTTCGAACGACAAATGAATGCACTATCGCACTCGATCCGAAGGATATTTCATTCCTCGATGTGCGTGTGCACGCCAGCCTTCAAAGCCTTAAATCCCCACGCTTCAAAGCGCGTAGGAAAATACCACGCGCACATTTCGAGATCGTTTCTCCGCTGGATTTTTCTCCCCAAGAACGAGAACCAATCTAGCCAACCATACTTGAGGAGAGCATTTGGTCGTTTCGTTTTTCGATTCTCTCTATGGATTTATTCCCAAAGTCGTCCACGAAATGGAAATTTAAATGCAAATATCTTGTCAAAAGGGAAAAAGAAGGTTTATTATTATCGGGGATTTGTTGGTAAATTATTCGGTTATTGATTTCGAATGAATGTTTCTTTTTTCTTCTCGTTGTCGAGCGCCGTCGAATGATACGTGATTGTAGCGTAATTGATTCGCGTTAATCGCGGGAAATGGCTGGCCTTCGATGAATAAGTAACTAGACGAGCGGCTAGTTTCGCAACAGGAAATTGTAAGTTGATGTAATCATTCTAGTTTGCGAATTTTTTTATTAGATTTCAGATAGGAGAGAGAAATTTCATTAAAAATTTTCGATCAAAGTTAATCTCTCGTCAATTCAAGAGGAGGATTCTACGATTCAAAATTTATTTCTTCCCTCGTTAAATTTATAAAGATCCAAACGATTCGACGAAACGAATCGATTCAATCGAATATTGTAAACACATCGCAACCAATTCATCTGATCATTTGCGTAAAAATCGGCAATTTCATTATGGCCAAGATCTAAATCGCGGGGAAAAATTTCCACGATAATTCTCAGAGTTAATTCGACGGAGAAATCGACCGTTTCCCGTGAACTTTGCATCACCACCCACCCCGTTGTTGTTGCGAAGGTGTCCCGAGGAGGCGGAAATTCACAGGATGGGAAAGGAATGACGTGTAACAAGAGAACGGTACAGGAAGCATGTACACTCACCCCCATGTAGCAGACGTATTCCTCGTTGCATATGGTCTTGTTGGGCTTGTTGATGGATGGCGGACACTGGGGGCTACGTCCGTCGCAAAAGCTCGCGTCTCTGCAACCGTTGTCGTCCCTGCACTTATCGCCGTTGCGCAGGGTGCAACCGGATGTGCAGCAAGGACCCTGGGAAACATGGCGAGAATGAACGACGCCGCACCGCTGCTCGTGTACACACAAGATATGGAACAGACGCGAAAGAAACGCGTGTCCAGTTGTGCGGAACGTGTGTACGTAACCCTCGATCGTTTATTTTCTTCTTTTTTTTTCCAGCTCGTCGAGAAATACGAGTGTGTTCGCGCGCGATGGATGTGCACCGCTTTGAAAAGGGGGCAGTCTCATTGTGAGAACGCTTTTATATCGGCTTTCAACGTCTATATTGTCCACGATATAGGTTTCGGATCTTTGGAAATCTTCTCCGGAATGTAACCGCGAAACACTCCGATAGATAGATCGTAAAATAGGGAAGTTGCTTTAATCGCTTTAAGATTATTTTTACGTTACGATCTGGCAAAGGGTTGTTGTTGATCGATTGCAAGATCTTTCTTCGATTTTCCATTGGTTAATTTTTTGAGGGTAAGTGAACGCCTCTTCTCGGCGTTTTGCTGTTCGAAAAGTAAAATGGGACGAAAAGAAGCAGTCTTCCTGCAATTTTCCATTAATTGCCATTTTATAATTGGTGTTGATCGCGCGTGGCTTTGTCCGATCGAAAATTCATGATTTACCAACCCGTCTGGCGCAACGCACGGTTGTTTTTTTTTTTAAACTCGGCCGCTTTGTAGCGCTCGTTAATTTATTTTCGCCACTCGTGTCGATGATAATGCGCGATCCAGTTGGAACGCGTTCCACACTGTATTGTGCGAGGCCGGGAACAATATCTCGATTTTTCGACCGATTTTCTGGACAGAACAATGGGCAACATTGTTGTGCGCGCCCGAGAATTTGGGGCAATGCGATATCAAGACCCTCCCTCTCGTTTTATTTTTGTTTCTCCTTCTTTCTTTCTCTTTTTAATTCTTAATTTTCCTATTTCGCTGTAGCTCTCTCTCTCTCTCTCTTTGTTTCTTCTTCGAGAAGATTCGTTCAAACTATTTTTCACGTATTTTTATTTCTAATTCATTTGCGCGGTTATTGGGGTTCACTGTTGTTTATCCCTTTTTCCGGAAATTTCTTTTTCAATTTTTTTAATTGCTCTGTTGTGCTCGCCACGCTTTCAATCGAAAATTCGCGGAAAAAGCGAAATTTGTATTGGATCCCATACATATTGGAACACGAATCCCTGGGACAACGGCACTTTAGTAATCGATCATCCTATCTAGTATATAACGCGATAAAATTTACGATAGTTGTACAAAAAAAAAAAGGTTCGCTCGATGTCGCACGTTGATTGGTGCACGCATGACTTCTTGATATTTCCCGTTGTATCACGCAAACATTGCCGATACATCGATCTGTACGTACGTTCATCTCGTATCATATCGAAACTCGAAATATAATATTCGTATTAATAAGTTAATGTATCTTTGCAGAAATCCACAAATCGTTACGTTTGAATGCTCGATCAAGCTTGTAATTATTATATATGCATACAGTCAATGACACGTGGTAGCGTACAGTAAACAAATAAATCGAAATTAACCGGCAAATAATGAACGATTAATAGGTACATTAGGCACATATTTGAATTGATTATAGTGCCGTCGATATTGAACGATATTATGTCACGGAATACATATACGTTTACTTTCGTATATAATTATGCGACAAGAATTTGTATATATTATAAAAATTTCTTCATCGAAGTTCTTTGTATCAAAAATCTAAACGTTTCAAATTTCATTCAAAGTCTAATGGGATTGAATCTAATCCGAATCCAATCTTTCATCAGTTATCAATTTTTCATTAAGATTCTGTGTTTCAGATTTACGCGTATAAAATATATAATTATCAATTTATATCGTTATACACGGAAATCTATTTGTGGCAGAACGTACATGCAATAATGAATATTTATGGAATTCAAAGAGCACGCAAAGCGGAAGTTTCAGACTTTGTCGAGATGATACGCGCAGAAGTAGTTTTGGGAAGGGGAAGGGCGCAAACTGTTTGCCAAACCGTGATTTCACGCTTGGAAAACTTTCACCCCGATTTTCTTTACAACTTTGGAACCGTTTCGATAAATATTCGAAGAAATCGAGTATCGTTTGACGTGGAGGATCGAAAAATCTTTCCGGGGAGTCGTTGTTGAGGTTTTTCAAACGTTTCACGATATTACGAAAGCGTTTCAGCGATTAAACCGTACATTAAAGACGTTGTGCTCGCTCGAGAAATCGTGATTCCTCCTCCCACCAACTTCTCGCCACCAACTTTACGAGATCCCCGGCTTTCCATCTGGGAAATTGCTGTATCTGCAATTACACGTGAAACACTCAGGCGGATGCGAGGAAAATTTAAAAGTACCGCCGTAGTTTCTAAGAAATTCGCAGTCCGGTTGGACTATTTCGAAAAGAGAATCTTTGCCCTTCGATTTTCACGAAATTCAAATGGACGAACTGATTTAATATATGATGATATTTAATATTCCAAGACAAGTACAAAACTGTATACAAAGAGATCGAAGCTTATTTATTAACGCTTGTAAACAATTTAAACTTGCTTTATAAGTTGAAATAAATAATTTGAGTTACGTGTAAATTACTTATCAAGAAATTTAAATTAGAGTTAAAATCTTCGTTCCGTTTCCATCTCACTTGATCTAAAATTTAAATTGCTCGCATAACTCGATAAATAAGTCTCGATATTATCACGTGTCAACTTTCCTTTCCTTTCCTTTCCTTTTTGCCTCTAAAATCGATTCTTCAAAAACTGATTCTTTCACAAACGCTCTATCTTCCAATAGTATCGCACGATATTGTTGCTCCATTATTTAACAGATTAAAACTAAATTCAAACGATCGATCGATCATCGTGCCGTTCGTTTCATCCAAAAATTTCCCTCTTAAAATATCCGACAACCATGCGAATCGATGAGGATTCATCAGGAGGAAAAAAACACCACCTCCCCCCGTGTCTCCCCCGATATCTCCTCGTATCGAGAAACTTGGTTGCACCGGGGAAACAGCAGGGGCATTGGGGATCTCGTCGCTCGACAATTTTCGATTTAATTAAATCGAGGGAGGGGGCGGGAAACGTTTAAGCGAATCGAATGATTTTCGCTTAACGTCCAGATAAGAACGATCCACGGTTTGAATATCTGATAGAGGGATACCCCCATGGGATCGGCAGCCGATGCTTGGAAAATAAGATTCCCCGGTCTGATACGTTTTCCGGTTCAACGAATTGGCACGGAGAGAGAGAGAGAGAGAGCGGGGGAAGAAATTCGATGCTGATGCAAGTGGATGTTATTCTCGGTGTGCGTGCATATATCAGGAAATAAATAACCCGATGGAAAAGTGCATTCGGCCCGAATGAGAGAATATTACACCGGGCAGAAAAATCCTGGCACGGTTTCCCCGGGATTCCTCTCGCCACGTAATTTACTAAATAAAGGTGTGAAAAAAAAGGGAAGAAGAGGAATAAAGGAAAAGGAAAGAATGATGTCGGAAAGATGAAGAGAAAAGAGGTTCGCCAATTACAGATTCGAAAAGATTTTCAATTTCCTTTCTAAGAGTCCGACGGCGCCCCTTTATACCTGGCCTCTTCCTATAGAGAATAGAAATGCCTCGTTCCAACTTGGCGATTAACGTTTTCAATCAGAGGGGGATAAGACTTATCTCTAAACGGCTGCGAAGCTGCAATTCCCAACGAGATTTAGGACTTGCCTTAATGCCTCGACCGTGCCGGCAATGTCAAGAGTCTCGCCCCTTTTATTTAGGCCCGCGCCTATCTCTGGATATATTCTTAATTAGAAACGATAAGGGGTATCGTTTCGACGTCGAGTTCATCTTCGAGGGTTACAATCTCTTCGAGGGGAGGGGGGGTTGAAATTTAAATTGTTGTTGTCGAGAAATATATCTTCCCTGGGATCGCTTCATCACACCACGCTCCACCCTGTGTTTACGTAATCGTACATCCTGTTAATTCGAGGGGATGATAAGTCTTATCTGGTGTATCATAATTTGAGCAGAGAGTTTCGCCATTGTTAATTTGGCTCGTAGTTTAAGGGGTACAAGATTTCTTGCGACGGGAAGATTAGAGTTTTCATCAGTTTATTTTTATTATTCGTTAAAATTAAACGTTCTTTAAACATATTCTACAATAATTTTTCGTTTATTCGTTCGAGTATATAATAGAAAAAAATTGAATTCCTGGTATTATCACTTATTGACGATTTCTCAAAGATCCGAGAACAATAGCGGAAGTGATTATTGCCGGCGTGTAATACACGAATCTATTCGGCACTCACACTTGGATCGACGTTTACTTGTACGGCGAACACGTAATAATGAAATTTGAGAAGCTCTCTTGCCAGCAATCTTACGCTCGCGCTGAATCTCGGCCCTCGAAACGTAATAACACGGTGTGAAACGGATCAATTTATCGAATTTCAATACTTTCAATGGGGAGAATCTTGCCGCTCGAAGGGGACGGATGGCACGACAATAGAAGGAAATCGTGAAACTCCGTCTTGAAGTAATTGCCGTTACAGGTGTAACGAAATGTCGCGGTTAACGAAGCAAGGATATTATACGAATCATCTTTGATGAAATTCATCCGGTTTGCCGGAGCTTGAACTATTTTCCCTGGTCGACAGAGATTTCATTCCCTTTGATATCCGCCACGTATAAATAATTGCCTCGCCATCTTTCTATTTTCTATTTTTCTATTTTCGGAACGATCGTTTCCAATTGTTTGGTCGAAAGGAAAATTTCGTCAAAGAGATTTAATACTTTTCGACGATTTATTAAATTTTTAAATGTCGTATCGTACTTAAATATCGAATACGGTTTCATTTTATATTTTTTATAAGTTCACTCTGGATAATAAAGTCTCGCTTTAGTAATAGTTTCTCGATTAACCAGATTATCGGGTACGATTAACAAAATTTAAAAAAATTTAAAAACAACTTTGAGCTATTATTGAGCATGCATTCAAAATTCTTTTGGAACAAAAGGTATAAATTTTCATATTTTTCATCGATATTCGATATATCCGTATAAATATTTCAAGCAATTAATCCTATTTTAATACGAGGTAAGCCGAATAAACGAACGACGCGGATATTCATCATCGATATTATTCAGAGTGTCGCGTTTTTTTCCACGTGACGTGATAATAAGAATAAGAGATGATGATCCCGTGAGATTTTCCACAGGAAAATGAACCACGTGTATAGGTGTCACGATTGAAACGCAAATGTGTGCCTGTCCATGTGCTTTGGAAATAGAACGCAAGAGATGGATTCATTTTACCGAAGGAAGTCGCGTTATCGCTTTGAAGGAGAATTGAATCTCTCGAGATGTATCTCTCGATCATATTCATCATCAAATGTTTTCGAGGATCGCGTCGATAATTTCTCCTTCCCTGTGGGCCAAAACAAGATGACGATAATCAGCTTTTGCTGCGACGCGTTAACAGGAAATATTATTTCAAAGCAAGATCGTTAACTTCATTAAAGATTGATTGTTCGATACAGATATTCTCCCCGATGCGATAGATTGTGTCGAAGCTCTTATCAAGTCATCATCATTATCGAAACTATTCGGAATAATTCCAACTTGTACGATATATGACGATCCTAAATCAAAGTATTAATCAAAATTTTCAAATGAATTTTTTTTTATATACATATTGTGAGAGATTTATTATTATGAGTTTATATTGGAAATGTTCGGTAATATTTCTTTTCGAGTTGTATCACTTGTATATATTTTCTACTTTTAATTTAAAACAGTTTTCTTATTCAATGTTTGTTATTTAATCTTCCAAGTTATATCGAATACAGCGTTGATCTTTCCTGATTTCTGACAAATTCCTACACGAATAATTCAGTGGAACCTTTTTCTTTAATCAATCTTTTATTTTTCGAATTCTCTCGCAAAAAGAAAAAAAAAAAGAAAATATTATTATCGAATTTATATGATCGTGTCTCAAGTGTTATCATTTCCCAATTATCGCTCTAACGCGATTAATAAAACATATATTTTAATAACCTAAGGACGAAAAATGCGAGGATGCATCGCCTATTAATAATCTCGAGACCTCGAATCCTGTTTGAAAATAATGCACCCTTCCCCTTATACCGCAGCTACGTGTTTCCATCCCCGCAAACATGCTCTTTCCGCTTTATCTTTCTAGTACCCGGTTGTTTTCCTTTCCTCCGACTATTTATCTTTCTTCTTGCACCGTCCCCCTGTTTTCTTTCCTCACTAGCAGCTCGTTTCCCCTCCTCCACCCCCCTCCATCCCACTCTTTTCCTCATCAGTCTCGACCCCGCACCTCCTTCGTTATCTTTCTCAATTTTTTCCTCCTCCTATTCTTATTCCACCCTTCCTCTTACGAGCTTAATGTCCACAGTTTACTTCCACCACCTTGCTTCCTCCCTCTCTCTTCTCCCTCCCCCTGCCTGCCCCGCCCCTTGTTTATTGTCCTCCACGTTCAACTTTACTCGAGGAAAGAGGAGAGAGAGGAGGAAGAGGGGGAAAAAACGTCGTCCATTCGTCTACGTCCTCCAAGTTTCACGAATCTACGTGTTTTGCATCTGGTACTTCTCTCCGTGTGCACCTAATGCATCCGAGAGAACGATGCCATTTTGGTATTTTCGTTTTTCACTTGCTTCCCTCCCCCTTCGACTCACGCCAGATCTCGATTCGTGATCCTTCTCATTTTTTCGTCCGCCCCTTTCCGCTTATCGGAAGCCATGCACGCTAGCAATCCACGCGTGCAATGATAAAATTTAACGAGCTCTACCCGAGATACGATGATTTTCACGTGAAATAATTTTTTAGCGTTTTAAGTATGAAATTTAAAAATTCAACAATACTGTAATTTAAATATTTTGACGCTACTCGGTGATACGCTTGGTTGATATTCGAATATTATTGATTTTGAGAATTTTTATGCATCATTACTTCGAGATTATCCGATTGCTTAAAGACAATCTCGATCTGGAAATGATTATTCGTAAAAAAAAAAAAAGAACTAATTGCATTCGATTGTTTGGTGGAAAATCTTGGGATCCGAATTCGAATTCGATTCTTCGAACATAATGAATCCCGAGCTCGCGAAACAAAAGCTGAATACGTCGAAACGAAGTATTTTAAATTACAGTCTATTCACGATTTCCACGCGTAATAATTAGTAGCCGTGCGCGAAAAGGAGACGAACAAAAAAAAAAAAAAAAAACGTAGCAATTACCAAGTCGGTTGAACAATACCCGTGTAATTTTTCTCCACGATTGGAAATCTCGTTACAGCAATAAAAATTTCCAAAGTTTAGCGCATTAATTAAAAGTGGCAATAGTGTATTATGAAGCAGGAAGAAGAAAAAAGAAATCTAAAGTCGAATTACTTTCCTCGTAGATCTCTCCAAGATCTTTCATAGATTTGTCGCATAGTTTGAAAGCTATTCGTGTACAAATTTCGTAAATAGTTTTAATTATCTTTTTATAATTTCCTCTTGCCTCGTGAAATTAAATTCACTAATTCCTAACTTCTCTCGATTAAATGCAAAGAGTCAAACGTCTCCAACTCGCCGAAGTTTCCCGGAAGGAACGAAGAAACCAATAACGTGTTGATTTCAATTCGATCGCGTTTCTTGAAACAATAGTATTAGAATTGATCGATAGTGGAGGACGATACGCTCGAAAATTAAATCGATCCTGTGTTTGCACCTTGTCGATAATAACACGGAATATATCCGGGAACTGGAAGAGGCTGGAAACTAATTCACAACCCTCAAGTTCACTCATGGCGGTTCGTGATGGAGTAAATTTGTTGGAGCGCGAAGAATCGTACATGTACGAGATTGCAGTTTCCAACACGAAGCACACCGTCATCGAGAAAAGTGCTTTGGTGAATGGCCTTGTATTCAGAGAGCCATTATTGTGTTGTGTTTTCAGCCGGTGGGTGTAAGCTCAATATTTAACTAATGCTTTCTCCTACCCGTTTTCCTTTTTCTTTCCATTCTCGCGTTGTTGTTATTTCATTCCTCGTTGAATCGTTGGAATCTCGTGAAATATATATTTTTCTTTGTAGTTTCATTCCCTTCCTTCCTTTTTCTTACTTTGAATTATTCAAATATGTATTATTTAATCCCTGCTACTTCTTTTCACATTTTTCTTTATATCTATTAAAACTGTTCATTCCGTCCGCTTGATTTTTTAGAGAAGAGATTGGCAATTTTTTGCAAATATATTTCCTCGTCGTATTCACTCGATCGCTCGTTTGAATTTAATCACGTTAATTGTCGATGTCTCGAACTTCCTCCGAACGATCCTCCGCGCGAAATCAATGCCGATGGAACAGTATCCTCCCTCGAGTTACGCCCGCATTCGATTTCGATGTACGCGCTCGAGGGATCGAAGGAGCATCGAAGTACGTGCTTGCATAAATTATGAGAACGTCTCGATTTCGTGCACTCGTTATCCGCCGTTTAATCATCGCGACGCTCGCGATATACATAGGGGGGAGGGGGTCCAAGAGTTCGATGGAACAAACGACGCGCTCTGGTTGGATTAACGCGGAGTTGGAGATTCATGCGCGGCGACGAGCCACGTGTAACGACACGTTCCGCGTTTAATTACGTTAATAAACATAGAAACTGCCTTGTTATCAATTAGCAATGCTACGAGTAGGAGGAATGGATGTGTTCGTTTCGGCTTTTATCTCGAGACGATTGGTTTAACAAAACGATATGGAAGATACTTGGAGAATAATAAGGTTGGCTGGCGAGATGATAATTAAGAAAAATAGGAATGTTCGTGAACGATATATACGTTTTATAGATTGTAAATGGAGGAATTTAATTTACGTTGATGTTATTTTTTAAATAAAATCATAGATAAGTGGAATAAAACACTTATAGCTGAACAATGAAATAGTAAATAGTTAGGTGCACAAGTAGAGAGAAAATTTTGGAGATGAAACTTTTTTCTTTTCACAATAAATATATCGAATAATAATGAATAAGAAAAAAAAACGTAACGTGCTTTAATTCGATAAAACAATCAATAATATTAATCCTTAAAGCATCGATAATTGGAATTTCGTTCCGCTTTGTTAATTTATCAGAATCCAATTAACGATGTCCAATTAGCGAGTTAACGTCAATTTTAGGAATTACGAGCGATTGTTAAATTTGGGAAGTATTTCGAAATCGAATTTTTTTTTTATCATTAAAAACGTTAGTGAAAATTTTCGGTAAATGCGACGTAAACGTAAACGAAAACGAATCAATGAGGAAATGCGACGTTTCGAGGAGGTGGGTTCGCGTCTGACAGAAAAGTTGGCATTGCACGCTCGCATTCCGTTTCCTACATTACGCTTTCAAGATATTCAATAGGAATTCATAACATATTCAACGTGTAGCTTTCGTAGAAAATGAAAATGAGTCTCTGTCGAAATTTCAAAGGAACTCACTGCTAAAGGGGTGTATTTGCAACGACTGTAAAAATATCTCTCTCCACGGAGATCTTGAAAACTTGGAGCATCCGACGTTACCGTTCCTTTAATATTTCAACGTAAATATAACCAAGAATTTGACATCCTTTCACTGAAAAATGCAATTTTAACTTTCAGTTTGCTACATATCTTCGCACATATTCCTTCAATTTCACTCGTCCCATCCCCCCCCGAATCAATCCCATCAATTTTTAAACAAAACTTTATCCCTATGAATAACTTTACTCATTCCGTATTTTCGAACGTCTCAATTTTTGTCTCTTCAATCCTGTGATCATAGAATACATGGATTCGCACATTCCAAAATTATTTTTTTACAAGTTACGTCTTCGTTATTAAACAAACATAAGATAAGAATACGGATCAATACGAACAGTCTATTTTTTATTCATACTCGATAATTATCGAGTTTGAGGAAAATTCCAAGAATTTGTTGAAATTCACGAAGAAAGAAGAGAGAAATAACCGTTCCAAGTTTCTCGAGATCTTTCGAGACCTTTCGATCGGTGAATCGACGCCGTTTATCTGTCCACTCTCGTAGAACGATCGAATGGTGGAAAAAAAAACAAAGAAAAAAGAAGCAACTGGAGGGCAAATGAGGGGACATTAGACTTAATCACAGTTCACGAGGGAGGCTACACTATCCGGACACGTAGAAAACGAAGGAAAAGTGCCACTTACTTGACTGGGGCTGCACACTGCACCATCGGCAAGACGACAAGGTAGCTCGTGAAGGGCGTGATGGAGCCGTTGGGGATGGCAACAAGGGTCGTTGCAGTCCTCCTCCCATCCGCAATCGCATTCCTCGCCATCTTCCACCACGCCGTTCCCGCAGATGGCGTTTTGGGGCTCTGGAAAATCATCGATTCTCCATTAACTCGACTTGCCATTTCACCGACCATAAACTCCCTTCTTCCTCATTTTTATTTTTAATCGGTATTGCGAAGAAAGCAACGGACTCGAAGTCGTTCGCCTCGATACTACTCCATTACTTTGATCGGCTCGAAACGAGCGAGGAACGAGCCACGAGTGGAGGCAAAGTGGATGGAATAAATGTTAGCTTGATTTGCAGCTTAATGAAAACCTGGATTTAAATGAAGCTCAACAAGTCGACTGTGGCTATGCGTAATGTAATCAATCCGCGTCAAGTGGTTCTCGAACAGCTCTGTGATCGAGGCCCTCAAATTTTTCGCCGCAAGGGAATTAGGCAAATATGAAACTTTTAAATCGCGAAATTGTCGAATTCTTCGTGAAACATGATCTATTTATAGCCTCGTATTAGCAAGATTTTTTTTAATCAACGATTGGAATGTTCATGTTATTTTATGAAAAACAGTTTTGACATGGAACGATTTGTCCCATTCTTCTTGATTTTTTTTGTCTTGATTCTTTTTATCTAGTAGTTCGAAAAGTGTGCTGTCAAGATGTCCTTATATTATTTTTCAATCCAAAGTTATCAATTTCCATCCGATTCAAACGAGAATAATTTCTGCTAATAATTTCCCTGAAATGGAGCAACTTGCGTTATTACCATTCGTCGTGGCAACATTTCATTTCGTTCTCTTTTTACCCCTCTTCGTTTTCAACTACCTCGTATAACGTGCATCGTATCCATGTTCGATATTCGAACAAACTTTTTCCTGTTCTAGCTTCCACCAACGGTCACAGATATCTTTTTGTTATTAACAATTAACGAGTCGTGTCTGTTTCTTGTTTGCTCGAGTTGTCGCTCGTTTGCCCGTGCGTTCAATGTTCGTTTCCAGAAACGAGTTTTCTACGGATCGTGTAGAGAGTCCGCTATTAAAATTGCAATTGAGTTGCAATTAGACTCTGCCTCGGTCGATATATCGAGTCACCGTTCTATCTTTCTTTCGTTCTCCATTTTTCCGCTCTTCTACGGGATAGTATTCTTGCAATCCTTTTTTTAAAGATATAATTTATTAATAGGAATGGTATACCCAATTTTTTTTTTTTGGAATGGAAGTGTTTATCGTCTTCGATGAAAATCATTGTAAAGCACTTTTTGACGATAAAATGAAAAGTTTTAAATCATCCCACTTTTTGGATTTTCATATTTTTTTGATTCGTGTAATAATCGTCTAAAGAATTGGATCGATAATTATTATGTTAGATCTTATTTATTTCAAATGTCTGATTTTAATAAGAATTTAACAACATCTATGGTTACTTTTAATCTAAAATGTATCTCTTCTCAAGCAAATTTTTAATCTCGTTTTCAGAAAATATCTTGTCTCTTTAATTAAAATATTTCTCTCAAATGTTAATTAATACGGTCCCCATTTTTTTTTAAAAAAGTGCTGTTTGAAAAGTTTCGTAATAATAACGCCAGAGGAATATAGTAATAAATTTCATATACCGCCACCAATTAAACTGTTCATATTTTTTGTTCGCATTGTCTTTGCTGTATAATTAGACATTGTTATAAAATGGAAAACTTTTTTCAACCGTTTCCTATCGGCGATCATTTATTTTCCAAAACTTTATTTTGTACCGAATAATTCTCCTAATTAAAATTCAACCTTTAAAATTTTAGATATATCATTAACGAGATGCCCTTAATACATTCGTTTCGAAAGACCAAACATTTTTCCTCGAGTAATCCAACAGAAAAATGGCGAAAAATAGATCGTTTCCAAGATCTTTCGTGTAACGAAAAACTAACATTAATATTGAAAATATTACTACGATCGTCACGTCGTTTTTTCTTCTTTGAAATTTACTCGAGAGATGATAATAAACATTTCTCAATACTACATCAATGAAGAGATGAAAAAATAAATTATCAGATAATCGGATAAAATATTTTTTGCAGCCAAATATCGTAATAATCGTACGTATAAACCATTCAGGTGAACGACTGAAAAGCTCGGTCCAGAAAAATTCTAAGAACTTGAGAATTAAAATTTGAAAAGCCTCTTTATTTACCGGCAAAACATCCCTTGGACGAGCGGGCTTTGGCATTTAGAACTGGATTTATGGAGACCAGGCTGCAAGGGCTGAATCGATTGTTGTTTCGTTTATCCCCGCTGGTGGCTCTTGCGAACATTATAAAATTCCCGTCCTCCCCGCCTGGTGAACACTCGTCTGGATCGTGCTGTGCTCGACAGAAAGATGCGATAAAATAACGATTACTTAAAAGATTTGCATGCAACGTCTGTAAATAATTTGATAGATTTTTTAATACAAAGTTTCAAATTGTCACGCTTTTTTTAACTTTTCCAAAAAAATAAAGATCCGCTCTGCACAGAAATTACAAGCACAGAGAAGTATAGACAAAGATGATCTCAAACATTCTTGGAAATAGTTGAACGTGAAACTTCTTCTCTCGTAACATTGCAGCACCAACTTTTCGAACAATCCAGCGCTTAATTGCCTAGGACATTATTCGCATTCCTTCCTTGAACACCTTTCTTGCACGGTGCTGACTCGTTGATTTTTCCAAGAAAGAAATGCAATTTTCTGTTTTTTCGTTTACACGAATATGTGCAGAAAGTGTTGAAATTAGAACAAGTTTGAACAAGTAGAATGCAATTGCAACAATTTATAATATAAACGATCCTTGTCAATTTTCGTTTTTTCTTCTTTTCTCGTTTGTTCTTCTTTTTTAAAACTTGGAATACAAATTGTTACTATTTGTAATTATTTTGTATCGGAAGAAACTCTTCGTATTTGGAAATTTTATTACAATTATTGACATATTTTTACTATATAAAAAAGAAAGAATTTAATTGTTGGAAATATTTTTCGTTAAAAATGAGTATAAGGTATTAATTTTCACGGCAAAAAAAAATGATAATACGTTTCATTTCATATCAAATCGTATGCTTTTCTTCGTGGAGAAAAATGAAACATAATATTTTATTTTTTAAAAATCAATAAAACCCGGTAACTCGCGTCGATATTTATTAAAAAAAATTATATTAAAAAATATGAAGGAACAAAATTTAACTATCAAATTTAGAAAGAACTCGCATTATAATGAACATCAAACGTCGAATTTGACGGAACAGAAACCTATTGTATATTTAATCACATATTTAAGCCACATTAACGAATCGTGAATCAATTTATATCACGAACCCGTCTCGATTGTTCGAATCACGATATCGAGAAGCATTATTCAATGCGCGAAAAACATTTTATGATCAACATGAAACGCGTGGATTATTCGAACAAAGAATTTCAAACGATCGCATATCTAACGAAAGGGAATCACGAGCCCTCCGTCGATCGAAATTGGACAAGGATCGTTTACGTTATGATATCCGTCAATTGCTTCGATTCGCGGCGCTTGCTCGCTGAAACCAAAAGCCCCTCGAAACTTTTCGAATGCGCTACCACTACTCGCCGACAACATGCAAACCCGACGCAAACCCGCGTTCAACTTACAGGGGATCCGAAGTTGTGACCGATCTCGTGAGCAAGGGTGACGTGAGAAACCGTCGGTGGTACGTGTTTGCCGTAGTTGAGGAGGGTGATTATACCTGTGTTCAGCGATTTCATGCTACCTCTGTAGTGCTGCAAGACGAAATAGCGTTAGTTCCCGGGCTAATTGTCTGAGTATCGTGAATGCGGACCCCGAAACCATGTTATATTCCAGACGGCGCGCCATCGAATTAGTTTCGTTGCTGGATCGAGGCGGGGGAAACTTACCCCGTTTTTCTCGCAAACTCCGCCCGCGTTTTTCAGATCGCCGGTCCACGCCAGGCCCAAAGTTCCCTTCTCGAAGTCACGATACGTGAACATGTACGACAAACAAAACGCGTCGTAGTCCTCCTCTGGAAAAAGTTTTTCTTAGCTTTAGCAAGTTTTAATGGAGGGACGATTCCTTGTTTGAAATTTATTACTATTTTTCGGTGTGATGTATATATATATATATATATATAGGTAGAATAAAGGTGCAAAGACTGTATAAAATAATTATTTAGAGAGGATAAAATTCATTTGTAAAATTTGCATAAACTGTAAATGGAAAAAGATTTTGAGTTTGAACGATTCTTCGTAATAATTCTGTACGTTATTCTTAAAATGTTTTTCAACGATGAGATAAAATTCATTACGTTCTTATTTTGAAATATTCTATTAAAACAAATAACTTATTCTAGTTCCAGTCCAATATTACGATTCAATAATTACTTTTTATTTTACATCTTTCTTATTCACCGTTGCCATCGTATTTTATGCATAAAGATATTTTCATCCGTGCAAAGTGGCTAGACACAGTCGACCTTGAAAAAACGTGGAGTATGCGATGAACACGCGGTCGTAAACAACTCTATTCATTAAAATTCATGCATGACGTTCATAGAGTATTCATTGCTCGTTTTATCCCTCCATTCTTACCCTTCCCTCCTCCTCTGTCCTTTCTTCCATTTTTTTTTCTTTCCAAATGTCCTCGAAAAAAATATCCCACGAAGAGAAGAGGGACTTCTCTCTCTCTTTTTTTCCCCCCTTTTCTTTTCTTTTCTCCTTTTTTTCCCCATCTCGTTTCATATACCCGAACAACGATTCCCCAACGGAGGAAAGTTGCCACGGAATAAAAAAGTTGGTCAGAAATTAAATTACCGGACATTCTGGACGCCTGATTTATTATTTTTCCCGGATAACATCTCTCGGCTGATGATTGGGCAACTCGGCTGGGGATTCAACGCCGCCTGAATTTCTCGCGGCCCATCAGATAGATCAACCGGTAGTCGAGATAGTGGTAGTCGAATTAAAAACGAGACGAACTAAGAGGCGACTATTTGCCCGTTAAGGAAATATCGGGTTCTCTCGATTCGATGCAATTGCGATGCTAGTTTGAATACCACGGATGCGGAATTAGACCCGTAATTGCTTCATGACGGATTAAATGACGAACGAAATTAGTTCGGAATTGAAATTTGATCGTCGTACGCGTTGCGATCGGTAAATGGGATCGGTTGAAGAAAAAATATTTCAAGGTATATTTCTTTCAATTTTTATCAACGTAAGATAGATTCGGTGCTCGTTTATTATAATTGGAAGATTATCTGGAAAGAATGAGACTTCGAAAATTTGTAAATTATCCGTAAACTTGATTCGATAAATTTCGCATGTACATGTTCGAATGATAGAGTCTCGCAACAAGTTCGAGAATGAAATAACATTTTATTAATACGTTTCATTTTCTTTTCCAGTTGGAACGATTGATCATATATCTAGCTTGATGAATTTTTAAAATTAATTTTCTCAAAAATTTAAACGATAAAATTACATTCTACGATTTCTTTTTATTATCACATCAGAATCAGATTTATTATACGCTTCTTTTTTCTTCCTATTCATACCACGAATTACGTCTAATCGAACCAAAAATGCCTTAGATCGGTGACGGAAAAGAAAAAAAAACCCTAGAATCAATATCGAGAGCACGAAACGGTGACCAGACGTGGAAAATAAAAGCGGAGCGAATCATCGGAAAAACAACGTTTCTTTGCACAATGCTTTTTGCAATCTGAATTCACGGTGAGCAGGTTTTTGCGGCGGAAGAGAATGGAACACGGGATACGTGTTTGCGGTGTGGCGTATCTCAGGAGGCATATTTGGTTACTAGATGCCCGCGGCAAATACGTCATGGTCGGTTGCTGCTTCGGTTGTGTTTCTCGATTCCTAGCTATATCAGGTGCATAGTACTATTGCGAGTTATTCGCCAAGAAATGCTCGTGCGTTTCTATCCCTCGATTTCAATTCATTTTCCACTCGCTTGGATGAGAAGAAACTCCCTCCTCACCCTTTGTTACGATGAATACTATTCAATTAACGTGAAAATCGATTTTTTTTTATTTTATATAATGGAAAATATATTTTCTCTTTTGTGCAATATAAAAATTCAGCTCAAGTTTTCTTTTCTATTTATTTCAAAAAATTAAGGATACGACAATTGCGATCATTGCAATAAAACTTTCTAGCTTCGAGCTAAAATTTATCCTAAGATATTAAATGTGAAGAATTTTGATACATGGGACTCTGTGCGGGCATTACCAATGAGATTGTCTTCGCTGTATTTGTCATCAATGAATATTCAGCGTATTGACGCACACCGAATTCACTGTACATGTCAACATCATGCATACGTCGTCGGTGTGTAGTAGATGCTGTCAATTGTCGAATAGCCGATGACGTAATAGCGATATCGGCTTCAATATCTATACGGTGTTCCATCTAGCTAGCATCTATCTGTTTATATAAACACGTCACGGTGGTCACCAGCCAGAACGTATAACTACGGATGAACCAATATTTACCACATTTAATAACTATTCGTAATGAGTTTGGACGTTTCCACGCGATCGAAATAAGAGGGATAAGATAATGATAGATAGAGAGACGCTGCGGATAATAACAATAGAACAGCTGACCGATCGTTGTTCCTGATCCTTCATCGATATTACATAATCATAAAATGTTGTTAAGAAAAATTTAAATTAAAACAATTTTACAGTAGAGACATCCTGTTGTGCGATATATTCATAGTCACACAAATAGAGAATTAACTTTATCGAAGAAGAAATATGAATTTCGAGGATGAAGTGACGCCAGAATCGCGACTGTCCAATCGTACTTACTAATTATCGCGCTAACTGCAAACATTTCAGCCAAAATTGCGTAATTACGCCAAACAATGTAAATTCAAACGCATTGGATAACGCGTGCACGTATATACCACTAGACGTAACTTATATTAGCGTTTTAATATAATCGATAACGTGCGACGTCGATGCTATATTATTATATGTATAATACCTATAAATCACCCCTTTAGATTATTAACCCAATATTATCCCAACGCTGCATCCGACCAATATTCAAATGTGCGAATAAATTCTGAATAAATACTTTTTTCCTTTTTATAAAACTTGATTGCACGCAGCTTATTCTCTTATTCAACACTTCAAAATGGCGTGTTACAAATAATATTATTCGGATGAACAAATATTGCGAAAGAACGATTTCGAAAACTGTATATATATAAATGTCGATTATTTATCGACTTGTAAGCAATTTAAGTTTTGGAGAAGAAATAGAGAACGAGATTTGCACCACCGTTGCAATGATAAGCACAAATCGATTTTCAATTTATTATTGCAAATATTCACATCCCTCGAGTAAGTAAATAACAGCAAAATAAATGGAAATAAACTTTGAGAAACTTTCTGCAATAGAGAGTTAATAGGATTCCACACAATTATCATCAAAACGAAATTAATTGGTCGATGACTATGCGGATGATTTTTTTTCATTATCTATATATATATATATATATGTACATATATAGCATTATTCAATGGATATGACGGTCTTAAACAAAAACTAATTCCACTTGAAAATTACTTGGAGAACAAACTTATCGCAGACAGAGAAATATTCATTCTCGATTCTATAGACGAGATAGAGAGGTGGCTTAAGTCGATCCAAAGGCTCGTCGAAATAGTATATCACAGTTTCAATGGTCCTAACTTGGGAAATTTCAACCACCATCGATCTGCGACTCGTTACCGCCGTAGATGTGACTTGATAATAATTAATCCCGACTGTTCCCGGGAAACTTTAACTCGGTGTGGAAACTTTAATACGATACAGTTTCTCTGGCTCTGTCAATCGATGCCGCACGTCGGCCGAACAAGAATTAATTGGCTGGAAAGGGAATCCTTCGAAAAAAGCTCGTTCGAGTGTACATCGAATAATCAAAAATGCTCGATAAAACGAATCTCGTGTTCGAGTATTAATCAAATCTTGGGATAGAAACTTTTCTTGCCACGCTTTTAAAAAACTTGAAGAGGTGGGAAAACGTAGATCGTAGATATCGATGAAAAACTGTTGGCTCGGTTCATCATATTTGAAGAGAGCGTAATTGATCAATGGGAAAGCAAGGAATGAGAAAATTGTAAATCAACTAACCTTAATAAATATATTAAAAGGAATATCCACACGAGTTAGAAATTTTTAATAAATTACATTTATGTTATTTTTTAATAAAAGATAGATCTCCGCAAAATGAAGTTAATTTTCCAAGGCGCTCCATACATTTATGAATCACTTTTTCACGTATTCACGTATTTCACGTCATATAATTGTAAATATATGAATAATTTATTATAAGTCTCGGCACCTCGTGTGATTTAATAATTGGATTGGATAATTGTATAATTCCGGTAGAAAAGAATCGAGGTTGCTTCTCTTCCATCCATGTAATTTAATCTTCATTGCGTGTTTATTAATTATGATATTAAGTAACGAATCACCGATGGAACACGCGTCGGCGGGATGCTTTAGTGGCAGAGGAGAGTAGTTTGCGATGTTTAATGAAGAGCTTTGAATCTGACGGACGAGTGAAGATGAACGACACGAAACATTTCATTAAAATTGGAAAATATTTCAACGATGTACAACACGACTCATCTGTTATCGATTTCATCGTAAATTTGTCGCAAACAAGCCACTTTAATTAAAGAAGAAATAGCGAAAATAGGGTCGAGAATATCAACGAAGAAAGTCAAAGATATATAGAATATGATGAGGGGTAGTTGATTTTTTTTTGTTTTTGTTTCATTCGGTTGAAGAATACTTTTCTTTGATTAACTTCGTTCCTGGATTTACATATTTCGTTCCGTGTTAACGAGATGAAATACGAGATGCAGTTTTAAAAATTCACGCGAATATGATTTTTCATTGGAAATCAGAATTAAGAGTTTGAGATGCACACACACACGCAGAATATTTCTACGAAATACGTAAAAAATATAAGCAGTGATTCCACTAAAAATTACAATACATGATGATTATTGTGTCAGAAATATCGATTAATATTTATTTATTATGTTACAAGCTATATAACTTTGCTGGGTGGAGCGATAAAAAAGTATGACACGATAAATCCCAAATTCATAAAGCTTCTTCCATCAATTAACATAATTAAACTTCAATCAGATCGATTACGAATAAAAATTCCAACTCGCTTCGGACAGAAAATAAAATAATTTTTGAAATTAATTTAAAATTTCCAATATACCGATAGTAACGATAATATAAATTTATATTTTTCAAGGAAAAAAGAAACAACAAAATTTGAACCGCTGTAACTCTGAGGATAATTACTTCCGGTCAACGAGTGAACGATTGTCAGACGCGTGAAACTTTGCCCTTTAAAACGCTTTTCCATTTATCTCGATACGTCTTGCGGTTCTCGAGATATCGTCGCGTGAAGAAAAGAATAATTTTTGATTATTTTCCATCTCCATCCTTATCGCTTACTCGGACCTCTCGCTCGCATCTCGTCTCATTAACATATCCCAAACAGCAGACAAACGACAGACGCGATTTCTGGAAGGATATTGACGCATTTCCAAGAAAAAATGGATCGCTGAAACTTCGAACGCTTATAGCACGGTTCTTTCTATACCCTGAGTGGGTTTTAAAATTTTTATTTTTATTTATTTTTAAGTAAATTTTGATACGAAGAATCGTTCTTTTAATTTTTGAATCACGACTAGAAAAGAAATTTTAAAATTTCTTTGGTTAAAAAATGGATGAAATTGTTCGCTTACCGGAGAATAACTCGAGGAATTCTTCTACCCCATAAGTACCGGTGAACCTGTAGCTTGGATCATTTAAGGCATCTTCGCCATGAACTTTCACCCTTTTTATCATGAAGCTAATATTGTCCGGTTGACCATCCTGATTGAAATCTGAAGAGAACAAGAAAAAAAAAAACAAGGAATGCGTTAAAAGTCGATTTAATGGAAAATTGGGAATTCGAATTCCATTCGAATTTCTCGAAATTAAAGTCGGTATCGTGACAGATAGATGATAATATTACTAGGAAATTCGTAGAAATTCGAGAGGAACTACTCATAGGGGTAACCGATAGCTGATAACGAAAATCACAGGGGCTCCAGACAAGTAATTTTCCCTCGGTGATCGGTGTATTCCGGCTCGGTCGTCGCGTGGTGGAGGCCATTTAATCAAACACCAACCTCCGCGGGAATACCAATCGAAACTGGAAAAACGATCACGTGACACGCGATCACGATTCCTTTCCGCCGTTGAATCCTATGATTTTTCGACTGTAAAACGATCTTACTCTGTCCAGCGACAGATGGAGTCTCTTTTGACTGCGCGTTATTTACGAATTAATTGGAACGTTGTTAAAAGTTGGCAAAGGTGACGAGGGACGAGAGTAATTTTATCCGTTGAAAAATTAATTCTTCGCTCAGATGAATTTAATCTTTAATCGATGGTATTACGAAAGGGCAGAATAATCCGACCTTGGCATTACGTATTAAAAGCGGTGACATTTAGAAATAGCCGCAGGAGATTTTCCTGCGTACAAGGAGGCTGCATAAACATTCTCGACAAATAATTCGCGTATAACGTCCACGTGCCGTTGGTAATCAACGTAAAATCCATTCTATCCGAGTTTGATGTTGCATTAATTCGCTTCTATATCGTCCATAATGGCTCTGATTCAATTACAAGTAAAAGCTTCTTGAAAGTAAATAATGCAAATACGTGGGTGAGAGAGGTATTCGAGATAAAACATTTACTTCTTACGTTATTTACTTTACGTTTTTGAACCAAGTTATAATATATGGAGAGACGGATTAATCTTGACAAAACTTGCAGCAAAACAGCAAGAATGTGAGATCGAAGAAGACGCGTGTTCTTGATTTTATTGTTTATTATTTGTCATCTCGCTCCTGATAAGATTCAGCGATTCGGAATACGAAATACGAAGATCATGCGTTCAAAAACACGCTTTCACGAACGGTACATTTTTTTATTCATCGTAAAATAACGCATCTCAACTATTTTCCATCCGTATTTATTATTTCTAACACTCATAAAGTTCGCAAAGCGAATTTACCTTATCACACGTTTCTTATATTAAACCCAATTGCAGCGAATTTTTCAGCGAATCGGTGAAATAATCGCTACTCGGGTGTACCGGAGATGAATATTCCGCACGCGTAAGATTAAAAAGAAAAAGAAGGAGGAGGAGGAGGAGGAGCAGGAAAACGTCTGTGCTTATTATTGAATAGGTAAAAGGGCATCGTCACGTGAGACTCGTGTTACAAAGTTCGCGTTCCGATGTCGTAAAAAATTACTTGGCAAACAAATAAAGGGGTAACGCGTCGCGTGACAGCTGTCTCGGATATCCCGCTCGGAAATAAAGTTTTTTTTACGTGAGTCCGTGGATAAGGATCGTAAACGCGCGTTCTGGCCAACGTTCTCAAACGTTCCACGTGTAATGACTGACATTGGAACACTTCCACCTTTGCCCGATATCACCGTCACGATACCGCTTATCGCTTTACTTTTTCTCAATCGCGATAAGAGAGAGGGGGGTTCACGTTTACACGGCGAGTTCATTGGTCGCGACAAAATCGACGAATATCGATATGGAAATAAGAAATATCGAATCTATATCCAATTACTATTCGTAGAATTTTAATTCAGATCTTGGAAATATTAGGACGATAGTGTAAGACTTTTAATCCTTTGCACTCCTAACTAACAACTTTCTCAGCTAATTAAAATGATTTCACGCAAAAATTGAAATATAAAACTTTAATATTCTAATATTCTAATATTTCACGTAAAGAAAGAAAATTTGTCGAATATTAAAATCTATATTGTTTTCTACGATTTTTTAAAAAACTTTGAAAATAATATTTCCATTAGTTCGATCGATAATTTGAGATAAAAGAATCTATATTCGATAATACGTTATTCCAAGCTTTATAAGATTACAGGTAAACAGCTTAGGAACCCTGAAGCGATATTTTCAAAAAAGCGAGAGCCACCATTGGAGCGCAAAGGGTTAAATTCTTCCCTCCTAAAAACAATTACCTAAACTTACGTAATTCCATCCCCGTCATCTCCGTGTATCTCGACGACGAGTCGCGCGCAAACTCGTGTAAAATCAGCGGTAAACGGGGACTGGCGCACAGATGATGCGAGGGTAGATAAAGGGCGCGATCCTTAATCGGCGCAATTCCGCAATTCTCTCGTCGGACAAGAGCGTTTAGCTGGCCGGCCGAGTTGTACGTATCGCGATGGGAAGAGAGTTAATGCCGTCTAATCCGGAGACAAAGGGACGCCACGTTTCGGGCTGGCGTTTCCAAGAGGGGTGGTCGATCGGTCATCCGAAATGCTCGCGTGTAGAGATGGCCGATAATCGGGGCGACCATCGTTCCGGAAGATCGACGCATCCTAGCTTTCTCCTCCCTCCTCCCTCTTTATATACACACATATATTCCGACAAGAGGGAATAAGAGGTAAGGGAACGTTGTGTGCGGAGAGGAAGAGGGAACATGAGCGAGTGGATCGCGGGACGGAAGAGATAGGGAATTCTAAGTAATGCGGTGGGCCGGTTGCCGCGTGTAGGCGCGGTCACGCTACGTTAAACAGGGCTCAGTCACGAGACACAAATATTTGCTCGTTGTTACGGCAGGTGGTGCAACGTTTAAAACCTTTCTGCATGCGCCCTCCTCCCTCTTGCTTAATATTCGCGAGCTTCACCACGGCCAAACGAGATTTTCAGGAAATCGCTTTCCTCTGATTTGCGCCCATTCACCCCCCCCCTCATACCTGTTCAACGTTCGCTCGTCGTTCAAACTGATTGTTTCTCGGTTGGATTTGTAGCTGATGACGTAATTCTATTAAACGGTATAATTTCGGGGGATGGCTTTGGACAAACGGTTCCAAAGGGATCCCGGGGGGGATTATAATCAAAGGGAAATCGAATCGCGCGCAATTGTTCGAGATAAACGAACCAAGGAGATGATATTCTTTTCTTTTCCTTCCTCTTGTTCTTGCGAGCACTTTATTTTCTTTTTTCCTTTTTAGATCGAAAAGAAAGGTCTCTTGGAAAGGGGGTGCTTTATCTCTCGATCGGAAGAGTACAATGGAGGCAATTTTTTGTAGTCGGATTCCGCTCTGGATATCCTTTCCCCATCGTTGATAACCATCGTTTAAAGTTTACGCATTAGGTGTGTGTAGAGGCGCGATAAAGTTGCAGTGAATCAATCGGTCAACGTCAGACACAGAAACTGACATTAATCGGTCGTAGCGCAGAAAGGAACCGCAGTAAGGCTAAGGAACATTCATTTCCTCCGATCGCCGCTGGCAGAAAGTTAGTTTAACTGGGAAGGTCCGGGAAAGTTTTAATTGGTTTGCGAAGTTATTACAGCGGAATGAGACAGAAGACGCGCACTTGTTAGTTGAGGAGGAAAACGTTGCCGATTTCTGGGCCGGCAAAGAATTTTCATTGCTGTTCCAACGCTTGCCATCGATATACACAGTTATATACACAGTTCGTCGATTACCGTGATACAGTGTGAAAAAACTATTGATTTTTGGATTATATTCGTTCTTCAACGGGGGTAATTTCGATTCGATAGGCGCCACGATTGACAATTGCAATCGTCGTGATGGCGAATGTTCGATTATCGTATTTACCATATTATTGGCATTTTTTTTTTATAAATAATTTCGATGGTAATGCTCAATAACGCAATATTGAGGTAATAGATAATCTGAATTATAACGTGACGCTTATAATTGAATTAATATCATTGGAAATTGCGCACAAATCTCAAGTAACGTGTCATCACAATTGTGCAGCTGTTTAATTGGAAACTATAATGGAACGGATCAATGATCGTTTTTGGCGTAAAATTATACGCCAAGTCATCATTTGCTTTCCATTTTCTGTTCGTTTAAACTCATGTCTCTCTCTTTTTTTTTACTACCAGTAAATTTCATTGTCAATTGGAGTTGCTTTACTTGATATCTTGAAATTCAATGGAGATTTACGTAACATCTAAGAAGACAGTTGAAAGATATATTTAAAAATTACATCGTATTTTTGTAATTAATATAATGCGATAACAGCAAAGAAAAAAATAGAGTGCTCGATAATTTTTAACAAAAAATTCCATGCAATTAAACTTCACGATTTACGTAAAATGTAAGCTGTAAAAAAAATAAATTTTAAGTTTTTTGATCGATATCGACAAAAATGTCACATCGTACGGCATCGCGTGTCGGCGAACGATTGAATCGCCTTTCCAATTGCCTGTGACTTATCAGCCACGAGATATAATTCCATTTCCATGGAATATACCGATTTCCAGATACGACGAATCCGCGAATTCATGCAAACAGGAAACATTTATCTAAAAATATTGTTACTACGTATTTTCCAACACACCTGTATACCTATATATAGAGTTGACACGTTGCACGTGGCGAGTCATCACCTCGATGCTGGCCTCTTCCGACTTGTAATGATTGAAGAACGTGTGATCCGCTTGTAGATATAACATACAAGTGGTCTTCTTTGGATCCACCGAGGTTCGTTTGCGGAGCACTCTCGAATATCGCTCCCTGTACAATCTGATTACAAACGAGTAAAAAAAGAAAAAAAATTTCAGTACGAGTATTTATACCTCTTGATATTCTGTATAGTTGACAATACGAGTTTCAATAAGTTCGATTTTACGCGGATTCTTTTGACACATTTTTTTTTTTTTTTTTAATTATATTCCGGTCGATGGAACCGGCGAGCTATCCCCAGAAATTGTTGTATTTCTACGGATAAAAAATTATAGGATCCCTTTCAATTTTACTGTGGTATCCAATCGCCTTTTTTTTTCAAAAAAAAAAAAAATAATACGGTTACTCTGTTATTATTTCGCAATTTTTGCGTACAGTGTTTTAAATACAATTTTAAAACATTTGAAAAAAAGGTCAATAACAGTATCGTCGATTCAAAACCAGTTACCATCCGTAAAAAAAAAAAGAAAAAAAATGGTTTAAATGCGTAGAAAGCGATAGTTTGTATTTCGTTTTTTTTTTATTTTTACAAAGGAACATCTACGAGAAGAAAAAAATTAAATTCGTAATATATATATCTCTTTGTCCAAATCTGTTGTCCAAAGGTGAAATTTCCAGATTCTGCTAGGGTGGTAGATATTCGAACGCTTCGGCGGCCTGCGAAAAAGAGCACGAGATTTTGACGCGGCGACAGTCGATTTGCCCGATACGTGATCCGCACTCGAACAACAAATCAAACGCCGCGCCGCCCTATGAAAAGAGCCGATCCCGGAAACGTTCGGATAAGGATAACTCGGTCGCGACAACGTTAAATTGGATCGGTCGATAATGCTGTTTGCTCTCGATTTTTTGACATTTTCATCGTGGTACGCGCCACGATTCCCCTCCCTCCTACTAGGAGGAGTTCTTTAAATGGAAGCGCAAGCATTCTTGGTAAACACCAAGAATCGATAAGGCGATAAGTTGCGCTTCTCTTCTTCTCTTCCGGCCGGCCGAGAAAGTCTCTTGACTTGGTCTTTCCTCCTCCTCCTCCTCCTCCTCCTTCTCCACCACCACCACCTGCTAGAATATTTCATCGACGCGCGGTTCACTTAGGGGATTGGTCAAATGGAAGCGTCGAAAAGAAAGAAAGAAGAAAAAAAAATAGATAGATGGATAGATATAGAGGGATGGTACCGGTGATCGAGAACGAACGACCGTGTAAAACTTTTACACGGTCTGTATAACTTTTTATTTTTTTCGAGGTCCCAGCAGCTTTTCGTGTAAAATGGGAAAAGGGTGGAGGGGAGGGGAGGAGGGGAGGAGGAAGGGGGATTTCAATTAGTTGCACGAAGACATTTCACCCCTCCCTCCCCTCTCTTCCCTCCCTGCGCGCCTTCTCTCTCTTTTTTTTTTCGTAACTTTTCGCGTTGACGTGAGCGAAACGAGGCAGCTCGTGGTCGGACAGGTGAAACGACGTCACCGCGAAAGTGTTTCGAAATTGGTGTTCGAATTTCGGGATATGAAATATTATATTTCGTCTTGGAAAAATATGATAAATACGCGAGAATAAGTGGAATTATTCAGGATCGATTCTTTAATTTCCTTTTTCTTTTCTCTTCGTTAAATTAAATATAAAAATATTGTCAAAGAGGTAAATGCATTCACTAAGTATTTCTTGTTGAAGAATTTCTTTATTGGAATTAATACGCTCTTCTTCGATTAATAAATCTTATTACTTTCTACGTACTCGCGTATTATATTTATTTATTCCATTTAAACGATATCATCCCACGGCAACTAAACAATACCCAAAATACCAGAAATTAATCGCTCGAATAAATTCTCTCGCAAATGACATATATATTACATAGCACAACGACCGAGATATACAAGCGGACACCTCGTTTGTAGAAATTAAAAGGGATGGGAACAGGAAGATATATATTATATAAGACGGATCTCTCGTGCGAAGAGATCGAATAGAAAAAGATTACCTGTCGAGCACCTCTAAATTATGCGAGCTCGCCATCGGGTCCTTCTTCCTAACGTCTTTCGGATACAAGCCGGGCTTGGCACGGGACTTGCCCTCGTATTGATAAAGCGGGCGCGCCGTGCCCCCGAGATATCCACTCCACGTCCCGTTCGTCCTGCAAACGATTTTTCGCCGGTAAGCGTTCGGAAAACTACAGAGAGCGGCGGGCGAATCCCTCATGGTGAACTGATCAACTCCGTTGGCCCGGGATAAACGAGAGAAATCGTCGGGGATGCGGCGAGGAGATAAGGGTGACATATGTCGAGTAATACGTAACAGGGTTGAAGCCAATTTACTTGGAGGATCGTTTCCAGCGGGACTCCTTCCCGAATCTCGCGCCAGCTCCAAGACAAGCGGGCGGGGAGGGGGTTGGGTCTTGGAGAATCGTGATGGAATTCCTTGGATTCCCTTTAAACGCTCGTTTCTTTCTTTCCCGAAATTTTTTCCAGTTTTGCCAATCATCTCTGCGACATGCATACGTTGATGCAAAATTCGAGTCGTTGCATTATTATTTCTTCTTAACGTTTTCTTTTTAATCGTTTTTTTTTTGCGTTATGTCATCGTAACCGTGCGATACGTTTTATACGTTTCGTTTTTATACGACTATTTTATGTACTGGCGCAGTTTTCCCGTTTCATAGCTTTCTTTTTCCTTTTTTTCTTTCTTTTTCCGCTGTACACGTTTAATTCCTCGCGTAGCACGTGATGCGATTCCGAAAACTGAACGCGGACTAAACGAGCGTTTAAAGTATTTTAAAGCTTGCGTTCTAACGTGGTGGTTATACAATACAAAGATTTCTATTCTTGATTGGAATAACGAACGAGAGTCGATACTCGATCGTACACAACTTATTCCGTCGATAAGCTCGAGAACTAAACTAAGGAGATCCTTGGAAATTCACGTGAAAATTTTATTAAACCGTTTCAAAAATTAAGGAAGCTATTATATAGAGAATGAATAATTAAAATAATTAAAATAACCTTACATTATACATTATATTACATTATTGACGGTGTACGTTATAATTAATCGAGGCTCAGTTCAAAATCCTTCCGCTCATCCTGCTCAGAATGCATTTTCTTTGCATGAGTATGATATCAGATACCGGAATATTGAAACATGTTCAGGATGGTATATTCAAATTGATCAATCTATCGATGATTTTTCCAATGTATTTCTCTTGCATAAGAGATAATTTTTTAATCTTCACGAAGTCAATGAGGTGGTCGATTATTTAAAGATTTGCTTTCAAACCCAAACGGATTTGGAATTCAAGAATTCGGATCATCTGATGAAAGCGTTATTTTATTTTATTTTGACGTTGCCAATTGTGAAAATCGGATCTTTCCTATAGTTTCCCGTCTTCAAAGTGGCACCTGAAATTCTATTAAATCGGCCGGTGGATATCGATCAATATTAAATTTGTATCTGGAATATTGAACGTGTTAGATCATACGGGAAGATATTATACATCCAAATTGCATGCTAAGCTGTCTCGAACGTGATACGAGGTTAAATTTGACCGGGAAGATTGAATTCGATTTATTTTTTATCTCCTCTTTCATTCCAAGGAGTACAATCAAATAACGAAGTTACATAAATACATCCACCTTTGCTCACCGTAAAAAATCTTCAGTAAGCCACTCTAAACGCTAATTCTCTACCTTCTATTTACACTCAATATCGTTAACATAACGTGTTTTAATAAGTTTACAGCACGCATATTCGAGGACGCAACGCGATGTAAACTTGCGTCTCAAGCGTATAATGCCCTCGTAAAGAAACGCGACCGGTTTTATCACCTCGGCCTAACGTACTTTGTTCATAATTAACGCGCCGTTTTACTCGTCCTCGTGAGAGAAAATTATACTTTACGCGTTGTAACATCGCGTGAAACGTATTTAGTTCACGGGAAGTTGAAGACGTGTTTACCTTAATTCATTTAACGTGTTCTCTCGCAACAGCTCGCTCGCGCACGGATATCCGTTGCGGCGGGGAATGTTCACGTCCACGGAACGGTACGCGATCGTATGGTGATGCATGGCGTCTGTCGTGTCATTATCCTTGCCGTCTTGCCGATGGCACACGGGGGGAGCGTATCTGCTGGTTGGCTCGATGTAGATCTCGCCCGATGCCGTCGAGATCGTTCCGTCGAAGAGACCTTCCTCCGTCACCATCCCGTGCACCGACGAGTTCTCGTCGTCTGGAGGATAGAACGTAACGAGTTTAGTTTAATTCTGTCGTTTATATGGGAAGAAAAAGTTGAGATGGAGATAATAACCGGCGATAATCGGTGAAAATTTGGATTTATGGTAGAGCAAGTGGTAGAAATTGTTCGGATTAATTGGGACCGATTGGAAGGTGGTTGTAATGGGGGATAATGAGGCATATAATTGTGTGCGCTTGCACAATTACTTATTAAATACAAGAGTACCACTGCTGTAATTTGAAATGTAACGTGTACTAAATTATATGTGTATATATATACTTTATGTAATTGACTCTTTGAGAATCTTAGGTCGATACGGAAATATTATTTCAACGAAAAATTCGTTTTTCGATTTTCAAAGTATCCTATTGGAACGTATCAAAATCGAGGCATTTTTTTAATCTCAAAGAGTTAAATTATATCGATCGATATCGTTGCACTGGCTCCAGAGAGATGACGGGGAATAACGACGATGCGATACCGGTTTCGATAATCGACGCCCTGTCGTATATTTACCATATACCATTCCACTCCACTATTTTTTCCTCTCTCTCTTTTTTTTAGAATTTTTCTATATTCTTTCTATCTCTCAGCTGGAACGCAGAGAGGAAAAGGAAATCTAATTTTTCGATTCTGAAATTCACAGAGAAAAGCAAAAATATGATCAGCGTCGATATCTCGGCGTGAATGCGCGCCAGAATGCTCCCACGCTCACTTTGACCATCTTTTTCTCCCACCAAACGTATCTACTATTGCTCGTAAATCGTGAGATTTACGCGTGCAAGAACCGCGCACCGAGGAATCGGCGTTTATATCGCGTTTGCCCGTTCGGACGGCAAGCGTGAATTTATATTCGCTTGATTCGTCGCATCATCATGGTGCATCGAATCTGTGATGCATCGATGTGGCCACGCGTGATTCTCTCCTTTCCTTTTTGCATACGGCATCTCCATTTCCCTCCTTTGTCTCTTCCTTCTTTTCTCTCCCGTTTTATGGAAAAATTTACGTAGAAGAAGATTCTTGTTCGACGAAACTAGACAAAGAAATGGAAAAAATTGTTTGGTTGTTCAGAAACGAATTATTAAAGAAGTGTTGATCCTCGTGTATTGCGATGTTTCAAACTTGTTTCAAAATCTCTTGTTATTCGGGATTGATGGATAATTTTTAAAAGAAAAAGATGATTTCTTACTTTTTTCTAATTGATGAGTATGATCTTGATGAATATAAAAATTCTTTCTTTAATAAGTTGATTATAGCTGTTGTGTAAATATTGATTTTTGCAACTATTCGCGATATTTCGTGTCTATTTAACTGTTTGCATAGTTGCACACGTTCTCTCTCCCAGAGAGAATCTGTGCATCGCGTCGATGAAATTGTTGGCCGATTTTCCGTAACATATCTCGCGAGTGTTGCGTATTTATTCAAGCAGATGATTGAATTTTTAATGCACGAACACTGAAGATTCTTCAGGGACGAACAATTAATTAATTCGATATAAAATCGACTTTTATTGTTAATTTTCTATTGTTAATTAATTTTGTTTCGTATCCACGTAACAATTTCGGCCGAATATTCGCCACTTTCCATCGATCGATTCCAAGTTAATTAATGATCGTTCTAACAAGGTTAATAACAATATCGTTTGCAATAATTGATACGATTTCATTGCATAATACGTTTAACAAGCTGTTTTATTGTAATTTTGATATTTGTTATGCAACAAGAGAAATTGCACGATTATTACCAAGACTCTATGGATTAAATATTTGTTTTCGCGCGAAAATGATGAAGTTCTGAAAATCATTTTATCGTACTAATATTTATATATAATGGTTTGATCCAAACGAATGAGTTGTTTTTCTTTCGGAGAATTTTTATTTTTGAAAATATAATATTTTATACGATTATTTATAAGTTTCAATGGGAATATTGTTGAAATATTTGAAAGTCATATTTTTGCAAATAGTAAATAATTATCAAAGTAACTTACAATAAATATTTATTTACAAAATTCGATCTATTTAATATTTTTATACAATTTTAATAACATATAAATTCAATGTTTTAATTCAATATTTTATTATTCAGCGATCTTTGGTTGCAACGGATGGTGGTTTTATTTGGAATTTCTTACTGCTCCCAAACTCTTGAACGTACGTAAACGAAAAATTCTTTTCTTCTGATATGAGATTTTTCTATTTTGTCGTTTTTGCTGTGAGAATTACACACGGACATACCAAGAGACGAGAAAAGAATTGTGTGAAATCAGAGTGGATCGCAAAATAATAGTTTTACGTAATAAAATATAAGTAAGAAAAATATATAAAAGTCCTTCTTTTATGTCCAATTTCCAATTAGTCTAAAAATTAAATCCATTTTTCTGAAACAATTAATGAATTAATGAAAATCCGAATTTTTTCTCTCTCTCATCTGTTGAAATATTATTCTTATCCACGTCTTCTATACTCTTTCGTTTTAATAAGTGATAATTTCTCATTTCGAAACAGCATTTCATCCTTTTTCTTTCCCTTTTATCTCAATAATATTTTTAACTCGGGTAAGCTTTATAATAATCAATTTATAACGAATACACAAATTAATCACAAACTGAACGCAACGTTTCAAGTACAATTAATTCGTTTTCCTAATTTCGTCTAATCTTATTACTTAAAAAAAAAAAAAAAACTATTACAATATCATACATTATTCGAAACATTAATTATTTCCACTTAAAAATTTTCAAAGCTGGGAAATAATTTAATTGAATTTCACGTCGCGGTCGCGTCAAAAGAGACAATGTTATTAAATATCGATCCAATTATAAATATTTTAATAATGACGGGCTATATTCTCAGGAATTTAATTTGATACCGTATTGGCTTCCCGAAAAGACATTCGCTCGTGACGCGTTTCACGATATTAGCGTCTGTTAGTTACATCGCGACTAATCCATGAATTTCCAAAGGATTCTCCATTCAAGTTTTCGCCCCAAGCTACCTAAATCGTACGTTTTCTCCGTCGTTCATTTTGCTTCAATATTTGTTCCAATAGAAAATTCGATGAAAAAATAACTCTTTTTTTTACATATAGAACGTGCTTTTGAATACTCGATGCTATTTACACGAAACCTTCCGTATAAAATGAATTTTTAAAAATTCTTCTCCAAACACAGGTATATTTTAATTTTTCTTCTCGCAGAAAATTTCCTTCCCGCAACGAAACTTATCGTAAAACTATCGCTATTCCCAAATTTTCACAATTATATTTAATAATTAAAATCCAAACGATCGATTCAATCTTTCCTCCGCAGAGCTCAATTATCGCCACGCAACACGCGATATCCTATTACATACATCCTATTAAATACACGGCGAATAGGTGTGATTAAACGCGGAAATTCTGCCGTTCGCGATCCCCCCTTCCGCCGAGTCTTTCTCACATTTCGAAGCGCGAAAATGAGGCGAGGTTGGGGGCGGGTTCGAATCGATATAAATTTTTCACGGGTGCCGGACCGCGGGCGGACGGATTTGCGAGCCGCAGGATCCCCCCGGAAAAGTCGATCGCGTTAGTTATCGAAGTGGAAAATAATGTCATGAATAATGGAGGGACGTGGCGCGGTGTGTACTCGGCGGACGGGTGCAGTCGCATTGAGGGGTAGCGAGCGTGCAAAAGGCGGAAGGGAGCAAAGGGAATGGGGAAGTAACTGCGCGCACAAAGTGCTCGGGCTGCTAGCTAATTCGCAGACGTACACGCTCGGTTCCATCCCCTCCCCCCAATGTCGACTCCTTTTTTCTTTTCGACACGCGACGGATCTTTGTTTGATCAACAAAAATCAGGTATATCGAAGCTGATCTTTTCTTTATTCGATTTTTCTTTGCTCCTGTTCCGAGTCTGTGCGTCGATTCTTTTTTTTTAATAGATTGCCGATGGGATTTGGAATTTTGTATCGGTTCTAAGTAATGTTTTATGGAAAATTTCATTCCATTGGGTGTTTAAAGTTGGCGAATTACACGTAAGGGTTGTAAGAAATACTCGGGAGGTGACTGGTTTCCCTGGAGTTTTCGAATCAATTGTATGTAACGTTGTATCCCGATCATGTAAATTGGATCGGAACGATTAACGAATCCCTTCTTCTTCCGCTGGAATAGTTTTGGAATTAGAATATTCGACGAAATGTAGAATTCATAAGAAGAAAAAAGAAAGATAAGAATCTCGCTAAGAAGTCGAAATTGGATTCGAATTTAATTGCTTGCAATATATCTCATTTGATTAACTTATTCTAGGATATCGGCAATTGCGCGGCAATACATAATAATCGTTCAATATGGGACTATTAATTGGTGAATAACCGGAGGTAACAATAACTAAACACGAAATTCTGAAATACAGAACGCATTGATATTTGATATTTGATCGACTAACTCGTTGGAAAAGTATAACGTTTCCTCATCTACTTACGATTATCTCGTATAATATACTTATTATATCCCCTCCCTGACAATATAGAATACCTTTTCACTTATACACAGCAAGAATCTCTGCGAAACGAGAATGAATCGATTCTAATCCCGAAGAAAATCATATTAAAAATTTGCAGTACGAGTGATTTAATAAGAAACCGGGCGAGAAGGTGCAATAATTGTCGTCCCAATGAAACTTGCGCGTCCGGTTTGACAGTTCGTCGCGCGTATCGGCGGGCAATTTGTCCGTTTAAGGGTCGATTGTCGGGGTGGATTCGGCCGGTTACGTGTAAACGGTGGTACGTTGCCGGTGTTTTAAATGCAAAATTGCCCTCTCTCTCTCTCTCTTTCTATTATTCTCTCCCTTCTCCTCCCTCTCCATGATGGAATTTAATTACAACGATCTGTCGTCGGGGGAGCGCGGCCACCGTTCGAAAAGCCAATCGTATTTCGACGGGTTCGAGTGACCAACGTGTTGATGGAAAGTCGATAACGGGTGGCGGCCTGTTCCCGCTCGCGACATGCAAACGACGCGATTCCCTCCCTCCCCAATCATTTCTCTTGCTATATACGGGGGAATACACTTTGGGATACGAGCCGTGATTCTGTGCAAGTGTACACAGCCGTCGAGACAGACGTAGATCCTCTCCTCCCCGACCGATTTATGATTCTGCTCGATCGTGTGAATCGCTCGGAGCTGCTTTCCCTTTCGACCAAAGATCTCGCTCGATCGATATTGCATTGGTTCTTCTCTTTTACGAGAGAATATGTAAGAACACTTTTCCTTCTTTTTTTTTTTATAGTTTAAACTAAGCTATTATTACATGATAAATCGATAAAGTATCTTTTTAAAGTATTATCGATCGATAAGGCGGTTCGAGAGAATTTTGCCGGAGAGAGAACGAAAAAAAAAAGGAAAAGAAAGAAAAAGGAGAGTCGAAAGTTTGAAAAAACGAGTTGTTGCTCGTTCGATCTCGACTACTAACTAGAGAAATTGGCTGGTAGCGAAACATTATCGGGGGAACTCGTTACATTAAATATCTCTTTGAGATAGAAATAGAGCGAAAAAAGTCGGTAATTTTCGGCGCTGAATCTTTTATTCCGCAGACTCGGTAACTCGAAACCCCGGGAGGATGCGCCATTTTCTTGCAGCTAAAAGATTATCCCGGGAGGAAAATAAAATTCAATCCCTCGGAGGTTCCCTTTCCTCGTGTGTCGGCTTTCATCCCCTCTCCCTCCCCCGCTTTTCTCCACCGATCTGATGTAAAATGCTGGATACGTAAGATGGAGAACGCAGACGTCTCCCTCCCTCTTTCTCCCCCCTCCCCCTCTACGTTTTCTGAAAGGTTTCGCGTGCAAGTCCTTCGTGGTAAATCACTCGCTCTCGATCGAATCCCTCTCCTCGGTTTATCCATTTTCGGGATCGCAGACGAAGGGATTCGACTGGAGCCGTGACACTGCCGCCTCGATATGTTCTCCGTGCATCGACGTCGATCCCCCTCGAAATTTATGTGGCCGACGAATGGGAAAATTTGGAGAAAATTCCGAACGAAAAGACCAATCCATATCTCAAGCCCTTCGCCAATTTCGCGTTTAATTTGCCAACGCATTTTATTTACTTTTCTTTACTCCCTCTTCTTCCCATCCTGTCCGTTTCTACCAGAATAATATCGTCCCGATGTCGTTTCGCCTTATTAATGTTATACTACTGCCTCGTCGCGAGAAGCAAGTCATCTGCGGCGCGGATGATTCTCCGATTCTCCTATGCTCGATTTCAACGTATATATATATAAAGCAATTAACGGAATTATTCGGAGAAATATCAGAAAACTCGAGTAGACTTCAAACAAACGCGCGGAACTTTAAATGCAATTTCGCCGGCGGCACCGTGTATAAACTCAATTTCGTTAGCGGTGCATTAGAGTCCTCGACCCGGCAGCGTCTCCCAATTATTCAAAACTTAATGCAGACCGTATCCACCCTCTCAAAGTCTATATATCCGAGGCCGAAAAGTGGATCTGGCTTGCAAAGTGACACAGCTCCCCCACTCGCGATCTCCGTTTCAACTCGGCCTTTTCACCATTTCACCGCCCTTTTCTCTCTCCTCTCCCCCATTTCTTTCCTGCATCCCTTAATTCCCTCTGTCTCCCGTGTTTTATACCCCCTTCTCTCTCCGCCGCGTGGGAATCGAAATCTCAGAATTCATGGAAAATCGGGATGGAGGTGTATCCTGTATATATATGCGTATGGGCGTAGCGTTGCCTATTCACGTTAATCGCGAAATTCCACTCTTCTCTAATGACTTTGAGAATGGAATTCCTTCCATCCGTGATTTCAATTCATTCACTCCTCGAGGATGATCTCCTCCTTTTCGACTCTGTCACTCCATCCGCTTTCGCGGAATTATTATTAATCGGTGTTTTGGTTGCTAGGATTTAATCGAAATAATATAAATTAAATGGCTCTCTTCACGGTTTCCCCTTTGATCGCGAGTTTAGTTTAGTTTCGTTGAATGCAAGTTTCTAATTACGGGGGAAGTTGTTTGAATGACGAGTTGAATCGAAAATAATTTAAACGAAGAAGAAAGGGATCTGTATTCGTGGAATAATTGTTACGATATTAATATCGTAATATTTACAATTATTTCTTAGTATAAAGTATAAACAGTTTTAACTTTGAATTTTTAACAAAGACGTGTTAAAATTTGCACATCCATTGCAAAAATTTAAATCAAACTTTTATCAACAATGGGATGGAGGTTAAATTTAAAATTTCTCTTCCCCCCTCCCCTAGTCTTCGATCATCGTAATTCACGCGCTTTGAATACTTTATACCTTTCTGCGTATTACGCACGTAGATTGTGTAGCCCAATTCGAATTTCGCGCAAATGCACAAAGACCCGATTATAACGTGTAAAATGATGAACATCGTTTGAAAAGTCGGGCTCATTACGCATCCCGTGTCGCATCGTTATCCTTTGAATATTTTCGCGATATTCGCGGAATGAAATCCGTGGGAAAGATAAATAAAGGACGATGGGATGAATCATGAATACACGTGACGTGGCTGGTTAGATAACAAAGTGCTTACTGATCGGGTGCTCGATTCGAAAATCGACGTCATTAATTCCCAGCACACGTCGCCATTTAACCCGATTCGATAAATCGACGCAGAACGTTGCTAATTACCCGACAATAATACCCGAGCGGGGCTTGCTAATTTGTGTCGTTTCGAATTTTAAAAGGTTTCGCGCTCCTTTTCATTTTTTCCCCTTTTCATCGTCTCGTTTTTTGCCTCCCCGCGTCTAACGCGTGCAACGAATATTCGATTCGTTTCGATCGCGGGACGGGAAAATCGAGAGCTCCAAGAATTTTGATCCTCGCTGGTTTCGATTGGGAGGAGTTATTTCCGAGAAAATAATGTTAAAGCGACGAAACTCGGAGAACATTGGATACTTTTTATTCTTCGAGAACCTTTTAAAAAATTGACTCCGTTCCGATCGTCGGACGAAAGTCGCCCCTCCAAGAATTAAATCTTTCCTCCTCTATCGGAGGAAAGTTTCTCGGGACTACACCATCCTTTACACCACTTTCGATCGCTTGACAAACTTTCGATAGATACTGGTTTCATGACGCAAGGATCTCGTTGCAACGTATGAATTTCACGTTTCTATTTTTCTTTAAACAACGTTAACTTCATTTCATTTTCTTCTTTATAAATTTTAAGCGAATAAGATAACGTAAAAGTATAAAATTATGTATCAAGATTTTATTAAGATTATTTATCTTTAAAAAATAATCGTACAGTTTTGATTTTGATATTCATCCTGTTCCATTTAATATTTTATACCGATTCCTTCAATCAAGTTTAATTGACCGATCTATCGCAGAGTACGCAATGGAAATATTTATTAGGATTCCTTTCATCGATAGTATATTTATTTCCCGGATCCGGACACGTATTGTAGCTCGCCCTCGTTGAATTCTATCAGGATCAGTGGTTACGAAAATTAATTCTGATACCAGCTGCCTGGTTATTTGACGCTGGTTTAAGTGGTAAAATCTCACCGGTGATTGATGCGTCCATCATCGATATCCTTTGTGTTCTATTCGCGCAATTCGGGGGGAGTTTAACAATAGTTTTCGACACTGGTCCGTCATAATTTGTCGATAGCAGCAATGAACGTTCTAACCGAATCTCGATGTCACCACTTCGCTTCCATCCACCTCATTTGATTCTCCAATTTCCATTCGATGAAATATTCTACGTTTAATTACCGCGTTTGTAATTGTAAATAATTTGTAAACATTCCGTAAATAAACGTCCCGTGATTAATTTTTCTCTCGAATTGTCAGCCCACGTTTCTTCCCATTTCAAAAACATTCCTTGAATCAAATGAATTTTCTCTCTGTACTCGTGAAATATTGTTGGAGGATCGATTCCAAACGATAAAGGTCTATCTACAAAAGTGCCGATTGAAGTTTATTCATGAAAAATTAGAAGAAACGAAGATGGAAAGCTTCTCTGACTCTAGAAATTAAATTTCGCGCAAACTTTACGATATCTATTAGAAAATCCCTTCGCGTATTCTTTCCGACGAGGCAACAAATAAATCTTCTTTCGTTAATTTCCCCTCGATCGATCTTCTTCAATCAAACTTTCCTCTCGTATTTACCTTTGGCGTGACTCGATTCTCGTTCCAAATCACTTCGAATAAAACTAGATAAAACTAGATCTGTTCCGTGTCGTTGGCAGTCGTAGGCTCGTTGTTACACGAAAAGGAAAATATATCGCGTGATTGAAAAGGCTCGCTCCAAAAGGAGAGGAGGCTATCAATTTCCCCCTCGGTTGCAACGAAATCGATTTAGGGACACGATAAACGAGGGGGAGGCGGCGTCAAATCATGAAATTCCGTAGACGGCTTAATTGCTCGAGTTTCGGATTCTATCAATCAGCCCGCTAATTAGGCCAGTCACGGTCTTGTTATGCAGCAAATTAGTGGTCACTCTGCCGGCAAGATGGTAAATCGAAACGCGAAGATAGCTATTTCGTTACCGTTACCACCGATCCACCTTGTCATTAGTCCGTGAATCCAATTTCCATGTGTGTGCGATTGAAATTTAATCGTTCGCGCCAACAAACCGAGAATTATGGGGCGAGATCTTTACAATCAGATCTTGTGATATTTTCAATTTCGAGGAGGATGCGAGGATTTTAACCGGGGTCTGATTAACCCAATTTTGGCCAAGCTTGCCTGGGACAATCGTTATTCCGATCGTACGAATATCTTTATGAAATGATGTACAAAATGGAAATGTAATACGAAATTATGCGTATCGCGTTCATCGTCCAATTTGTCTCTCCTATCTCTTTTTGATAAATTACTAATTATTGCACTTTCTAAGGCTTTTGTTTGTCAGGCGTGTATTTATTTATCGTATATGATTATGTTTGCCGTATTCGTGAGGGGATTGCGGATTTTCATGCAAATGTGTCGCGGTTATCGTATTAAGTGTTTTGCATATTTTACGACGGACGATATAAACGAGCAGTTTCTTCTCGCGTTAGTTTTATTTACACCGATAATTGGATATCGTTATAGAGGGAATTTGATATTGAAAAATTTGAAAAAGGTGCGTAGACAGAAAGACGAGAATAGATCGAAACGAAATATGATATTTCGATATGTGTTGTATCAAGTTTCGCGATGTAGAACGGTCTTTTTCGGTTTACAAATTAATTTTTCGAAATAACAAAATATATAATTCGTGGTAACGGAAAATCAAAAAATTTAAAACGAATCGATCGATGATTTGAATAATCATCAATCTTTCGATGTACGTTGGATGATTCGAATACTTAAAAAAAGGCATAGCATACATATTTAAATATTTAAAAATTTCGAACTCTATGAGTAAATGTTTGATTGAATCTATTTTAAACGTATTAAACGTGAATCTCTGTTAATTACTACAAAAAATGCTACCAAATGAATTAGAAGCATTAGAACAAAATGTGCAGATATTTTTCATATAGTAGTAATTTTTTAATATGTTTTTCATTTAAATCATAGTGATTTATTGAAATGATGCACAAATGTGCAAATTTTTCAATCTTTAATTTCGACACATTATTTCATCCTTCGAACAGAAATATTAACAGCAAGAAATATGTTTCCTACATTCTCGGATTTTCTTGGAATTTTATTGGACCGAACATACAAAATCGATGCACCACAGAATAATGTCCTCTGTATATGAAATTGCTCTCCTGAAAAATCATTTTTTCCCCTATTGCGCTATTATTGTAGCATAACGTTATTACACGATTTTTATTTTCCATTAAACTCGTCTAAATGGAGTTCTATTGTGATCTTGCTAAAATAAATTCGCAATGAAAAATAACGTTCGAATTGCGACGGAATGCGATTCCCTTAATTTAATAAAATTCGATACGAACGTGTCACGTGACTTTATAACGATTGGCGTATATTGTATCTATTAACTTTTTCAAAAAATTTTTTCCTCGCGTATAACCCGTATTCATTGCAAATCTTATCGTATCTGTTCCGTCGAATTTTTCGCAACTGTCTTTCTTCCACTTAACGAAAATGTAACACCGCCAATATCGAAGAATCCATTTCGATTTTCGGTTACTTATTTGAATCAAACCGTGATAAATCACTCGTTGAGGAGATTGGGATTGATAAGTGGTTGACGCGGGCTATAATTTTCCTCGTGGAAACCACTTAAAAGACTATCGAACTGCATAGAGAACGGATCCTAACGAGATCCCCGAGGAAATCTCGGTGGAGAAATAACGATGTTGTCACTAGTTCGTGTTTCTGGCCCCTGATCCTGCTTCACCGGCAGGAATCCCCAGAGGATCCTTCATTTCCTGCGAGCTCTCTTGTTTTATCGGCTCTCGTTCGTTTTTGACCCAGCCGATTTTCGTGGCAACCTGGCCAAACTCTCGACACGCTCGATCGTGATCTCCTCTCTGGAAACTTTGCCCATCGGAATGTTGGCATTATAGCCACAGGCTGTCTGCCACGATCCAAACATGCCGGCTCCAACTTCTAACCAAAACGACGCGCGCTTCTCCGAATAGCGTGTACGTAAACTTACAACTATGATCGAAAAGTCGTGCTAATAGTAGATCCAATAAATGGGATATTTTTATCGATCACTCGAGTACGAGTACAAATTCTGTTTAATAGTAATACTTCTTTTTCTGAGTATTCAAAAAACTTTGCGGAATTTATTTAACGTGACACTCTTCCGGATTTTAGTGATCCTTCGATTACTCTTTCGATATATATATTCATCCAAACACTGGACACTGAGAAATTAATCCCAAAGATTATCGATAAATATCTTGATTCGAGATCATTTTTGCCTCTCCCCGAAAAAATCTCTTACAAATACGAGCTTCGATCGCTCGTAACAATTATTCCCGCTTAAAAATCTGTTATTTCCATCCGGTTACCGGTAAGAAAATTTGTCTCGTTACTTTCATTTCACGCAGAAACGGTTGAATAACAAGTTCTCGCCGCCAGAGCGAGTGCTTTCATTTCCAGCCCCGTAATATCATTCACCAGACCACGGTATATGACGTTTCATTCTGAACGTCAACGCGATATATTGGGGCCCTGTACAATCGGTCAATCGATCGGTGAAGGAAAGTCATAAATGGAGCGAGGCTTTTATTCCTGGTGTATGTATATATATATATATACTTGAAATTCCATCTCGTAGCTCGAATGGTAGTCTTGCAAGGTACATTCGTGGGAAATGTACTTTATGCGTGTAAGGGCGTGGGAGGGAGAATCCATTTGAAAAGCAAACTTCATTTGAATGCGTTCAGTGTGTGTAGCAGGTGCGTACAGTGGAAACGATCGACCACTGTAAAACCGTGTCGAGTATCATTCGATATTTTTCCTTTTTCCTTTTTTCGTTACGAACGATTGTCGTTTGTTCGATACTTGATCAGACAATGATCGATCAATGCTTACCGATCACTCGAGAGATTCGATACTGTTGCTCGTTCTTCCTGGGTTTAAACTTATCAATGCATCGAGGATCGGCGCGACGCGATTCGATCGAAACAACGAATCGAAAGTGTGGCGTTTGTTTCTCATTGATCGTTTCATCGATGTAGTTTGGATTTTGTGAATCGTTGATATATGGATACGGATAATCATGCATCCAAATATCTATCCAAATCTATCTAAATCTAACTTTCATCGTCCTCGCAAATTGGATTAAAATTTCACTACGTCAATCTACGTTTCAATATTCCAAACTATTGTACTTTCAAAAAATCTTCAAAAGAGAAATTCCCCGTCCTTTCTTCGTTCAAAGAATGTTTTATTTAAGGGCAAATGTGGCGAAGAAGTTGGTTGAAAACACGCTCTCTTGGAGGGCTCTCTCTATAAGGAGAGATATAAAAACACGAAAGCAAGGTTTCCACGTTGTGCATACACATTTCTTGTTTGCGCATCTTCTCTGACCGACTCGCATGCATTACGATGAATTTTGAACTTAATATAAATATTCGAATAGAATAACTTCGATTCCCATCTATCTCGTATGAAAACACAGTGGAGGAACGTGATATAAAATTTCTCGAGTTATCTTCCCATGTTGTTATTATCCTTTTCTCTTCTCCCCTCCTTTTTTTTTTCATTCTATCAATTTCAGATAAAATTGGAGACCCGAACTCATCCCCTCGTATTCCTCCTTCTATGCATGTATCGCGAAAAGACAAAAAAAAAAAAAGAAACTAAAAAACGTATTAAAAAACTGTCACTCATGCGCACATCTAGCTTCGTCCCCTTTTAGCCTCGTCATGCATCGATTATCGATGATATTAAAGTTCTCTTGCATTCCAAATCTTCGGCCAGTGATGGCTACGATACCTGGTCTTTCTCCGTTACTTTCTCTCTGTATCATCTTATGATTCCCGAGATTTTTATTCACCAAACATCGTGATACATCGTACAGCGGTACAAGTTTCCCGACGAAAGAAAAAGTCGAGTAAAAATCTTTATTTTCTTCATAATCAATTGCACGATCAATTGCAGCCTCAAAGTTTTACAATTCCTGTCTACTCTTTCGAAACTGGGTCGAAACTTGTGAGAAAAATTGATATCGTCTCGATTCCCTCGACCATGCGTCGCAAGAATAATCGTAACAAACAGATACGTAAACACGTCAACGGAATTTGTTCCATCTTGCTCGATGGAAAGCTCGAGACCGTGGTGCATGCATGCAGGGGAAAAGTGTCAGCCGATTACGTCTATGGACGGCTATGCTCCCTCCGTAATACCCTCCCCGGGTGGGGAAGGCAGTAAGTCGTGAACGTGATCCGCGGGAAAGCGGCCCACCCCTTTTACGTGATACCACCAACTTTTCGCTCCTCGGCGACCCGGTTTTTCGTATGTATTACATCGTCCACGATGTAAACTACTTTAATCCTGGGGTCCGGGGATGCTGCGCGAATTTTTCTCAACCTCGCTCGGTATCGCGACAACCCCCTCCCGGGAACGGATATCACGTTAAAACCGCCCCTCCTCCTTGTAATCTGACGAGACTTCGGAAATTGCCCTCGCCCCGATACATCCAACATTCTTATCTGTTTCTTACATCGATCAGTGGTATCGATTCTCTCGAATAATATTGTACTCCAAGATCGAATCCAAGTCGAAAATTATTTTGGACGAGGAGGGGATGAATTGGTTCGATTCGTTGTGATTCAGGTAAGATTGTTCTGTCTCGTTGAATTCTGGAAATGGATTCATTACGAGCAATGATTTTTTCGTATAGCTCATAGTGTTTTAATGCAGCTGACTACACAGGCGTGGAGCACACGCTCTGATACGCTTTGATAATAAAATGCGCTGAAAATGTTTAGTATTGATTATAATAATACGCTAAAAATATAATAATTGATTGAATTTCGGCAACGTGTAATAAATGCATCCACATCTGTATCCAGTCGTGTTCCTGTTTCATTGCAGAAAATTTTCTTATACGATAATCAAACAGGACCTATTAAACAAAGATTCAATTCAGCGTATCAAGCAAAATATTAAAGGTACAACTTAGGATCTAAATTAAAATTACTTCCTGTCAACAAGTGAACGATCGTCAACTTCGAAACGCTTTTTCATTATTCCGATTTTTTTCCGATACGTCTTCCGTTTGCCGAGATATCGTGTAAAGAAAAGGTCTCACCGACCTATCCCAAATTCCAGACAAGTGGGAATTCCTGGAAAAACGTGGTACGAGATTGTTGGAAGAAAAAATGCAGGTCACCCATTCATAATTTCCCCACTTCTTAAGCGCTGTGGAAACATTGAATGTTTGTATCTCCGATTTTTAACTTGTTCTTTCGTATGAAAAATTAAAGTTTCGTTCGTGAATTGATCACTGCTACAAAGTGGATATAAAATTTATTTATTATTTATTTTACGTTTTGACTTTCAAACTTTTCCGCTTCGTTGCACTGATGAATACACATATCACGATACATGTTTCGTTAACGCGTTATTGTTTGGACTGTTAAATATTCGCCAATTTCCAATCGAGTAAAAATTAAATTCAATCACCATTTTCAAAAAATATACAACTTCACCGAGTAATAACCGAGTGGTAAGCAGAAAGCCTAGTATTTCCTAGCAGTTCGCTGAATAAATACTCAACGTAGCGGAAAATGAAGTTTCCCCGTGAAAGTTCAACGTCCGAAGAAAGTGACCCGTCCAGCGTTGGAGATTGCGGAGAATATAAAGCAAAGGTGACAGAAAGATCGAAGATAAGACGGATCCTCGTGGACGATCATCCCTCGGGCACTTCTGCCAACCCCGACGAAAGAATTACAAGGGAGCATCGCGAGGGAATAAATCGAAATGCTCGAGGGTTCTTGTATAATTTGTAAAGGCGACACGCTCTCGTCGATCGAGACGCGTACCTACAAATTAGCGTGCCACCACCTAATACTCGCCGTGATACTTGGCCGGGTATCTCGCTGCCCTCAAAGCCGACGAAATCCCTTTAGGGCCCGCGAGGACTTTGAGCCAAGTGAACTTTGATGAGAGATTCTGCCGAGCTCCCTCCATTCTTCCAACCGTTTCCTTTGAATCTTTTCGAAACGTCGCTCCATTTCCACCACCCTTCTCATCTCCTACATTTCCTCCCGAATAGATTTCGAAATTTCAGACAAGAGGAATAATAACAGCCGTATCCCGACGCCACTTTCGACGAATGATCGACTCGGGATTTTTGATGAAAGGAAGAGAGATTACGGTAGAGTTTCTAACTACAGCGATTCGATCAACGATACTGCTTCGCATACCGTGCTCTTTAGATACGAAGAGGATGTTGCAAAAGTTGGCGCCTTATGGGCTATACTATTCTCGGTTACGGTTTAAAGTTTCCACATCGACAAAGTATCTAGGTCTTGATAGAACTTGTACTCTGATATTACCGCTTCTACCACCACCTCTTATTGTCGAACATTCTCGTTTCCTTTTTCTTTTTTTCGCACTCTATGGCATACGCGTAGAACATCGTCTGAAACGCGATTTTCTCGCACGAAACAATGGAGACTTTGAACTGTTTCCACTTCGTATTATCCGTCCGCTCGAAATCGTTCCATATTTATTTTCCATCGCCGAATCGGCAGGATGGATTTCTGTTTAATAAAACGCGCGCTCCGTTGGTAGATTCGGGCCCTCCTCATCCCCTCAGTGTTCTCAGTCGGTCGAGGACTGGTCGAAAGATCAAGACAGAAATTCAACTCCGTGCGGAATAATGGGGTAAAACGTTGGCCGGCCAGTGTACTTGGACCGATTCGCTTGTACACCATCTCTTGGGAAAGTAAACACTTGCCGACGATTCCTAACGAGACTCGACAAGCTCTGATGAGATCTCGCCTTCCAGCGGACACACAAATGCCCTCTTCTCCCCGTGAGGCTTTTCCCTCCATCACGGTTCTTCGCGTTTTTCCTCCTCCTCCTTTCCGTTTCTCCTTCTCTTTTTCTCTCACGATCCTTCTCCTTAATTGTTCTCCGATACTTTCACGTTGCTCGTTCAAGAACGCCGTTCAACCTGGCTTTTATCGTTCGCCACGTGTGCAGGAGAGGATCTCTGATCGATCGTCTCCGGTAATTAATCCGATTCTCCGGCCAAGGAATTTTTTTTATCGAATATTTGAAGAGAGGATTAGTCGAAGGTAATTTTTTAAAATATAAATGATTTTCTTTCTTTCTGTTTCTTCCACGATTGAGTTTCGAGCAGAGGTGTATTTCGAAAGAAAAATATAATTTGAATAATTGTAAATAATGTGCAAATGTATTCGCTTCTATATCTCAAGAACAAGAGTCCAAAAAACATTTTGCCAGAGATCGTGTTTTCAATCATCTTCCGTTTGATCACAATCGAGTTCTTCGATTTCTCACGACGTAATTCACCATGGATTTAAATTAACCATAGTCATAAAAAAAAGAAAAAGAAGACGATTCTATCCTTATCCGTGAAAGAACATTCGAGTCGATTATTAGCCGGAAGTGATCGGAAGCTTCGAAAGCTCTTCAAACTTTCCTCGACAAGGAGCAACATATTTTATTACCGGTCTGATCCATTTGCCCCCTCTTCTCTTTCTCCCCCCTTAAAAGCGTACCACCATTTAAACGATCCTCACAGTTTCGTCTCGCTTGCTCCCTCTCTGCCAACTGTTCCCCATCAAACTTTCCACGCCGTGGAATTCTATCAAGGAACGCCCCGGGTCATAATCGACCTTGCTCGCCGTCGTGGTGAGGATTCAATTTTAACGTGCTTCGGTTACAAATTATGGGCAGGATGATCGTCCCGTATCCCGGCCAGGAAACATTAAACCGATCTAAACCGCAAAAGTATTGGAAGGATTCATGGGGAGAGAAGGAAAATTTACTTTTTCAATGCGACAATAATGTAACATCTCGTAATATATCCTCCATATTTTCTATTGATAGTAATACGTAATGGTGTAACAAATACAGTTTATTGAATACTATTCTTTTATACGTTCTTCATTTTATTCATTTTTCATTTTCAATCATCTGTTCACAAGCAAAAATTAAATTGCAATGCGTTAAAACAAATCGTTCGTTGTTTGAAACAAATATCTGTTCATCTTTTATATCATTTCTGCGTATGCCAATTTTTATATTCGTTTCGATCTCTAAAATTGATCCTCCATAAATGTCTCTACGAATACGTAATAACTTTATGTGGATAGAAAAAATAGCAACCTGGGATGAGTAGAAATATAATTCATCTTTTACTTCGAATCTCGACTCGACTCTTTCCATCTCCACCGGAGAGTCTCCATCTCTTTTTCTTCCTTTCCTGTTTCAGAGAGGCTCGCGGAGAAAGAGTTGGAAAGTTTCCGTAGTTACTCGGATCCGATAAGTAGCCGAACACTCTAAAACCGCGGAAAAAGGAGGATATCGAGGGATGAATCTCGGATGGGCGTGAAAAAAAATAACCCGGCAACTTTTTGCTATTTTCGCCAATGTTCATCATCACGTTGGCTCTCGAGAAATATTTTATGCTTCACAAACTGGTTGTAATTCCAAATGGATAGATTAACGATCGAGTTTGGAATTCTACGTACGGATAATGCAATGGCGATACATTTGGAGATTGGTCGAGAGTTTTTATTTATCGAATAATTAATAAGCGAAGAGGAAAAAGTGACAAAAGTTGTTAAAGAATTTTTTATAGAAAAGATTTAAAGGTTTTGTATTCATTAAATCGTTTCCATTCATTTCTAATCGTATCTACCAATTTATCGAGTCCAGTTGTATTAAATTTCATATTATGTTTCGTTGTATCGCCATAGGAGCTTGATATTACGAATGAAATGTGGCGAGTGTATGTTGTAGCCATGTATTCTCTCCTTAACAAATTTCGTACAAATTTCAATTCGAGATTACGTATTTTTACTTTCACTGCGGATAATTATCGACTTAACCACTGCGGTAATATTCTTTGCTACGATAGATTTTTAATTAAGGAGTTTTGCCAGGCAACGAAATTTTAATCAGATTTTAGCCCCGGATCCCTGAGCGATCCCAAACTTTTGTAAATACAGTGTACGCGATTCATCGATGAAAAAGAAAGAAGAAGAAGAGAAAAGAAGATTAGTGGAAATAATTTTTCAATAGACCTCTCCTCGACTCCGATATTCATTACCCGGATATATTTCATCCCCGAAATTTCACAAAGTAATATTTAATCAATAACGTTTAATCGCCGTTGCCCTTTACTTTCGCGTACGAACTTAATGCTTCCACAAAGCCGCAAAACACCTGGTACCGTTATCGAAATCCGATCTTTATTTACCTTGTGCATCGTAACTAGTTCATGGAGTATTTGTCGCAAAGGGATACGCCAAGTTATATGGCAAACTTAAACAAGAATGAATTCGATTTAAACAATAAGGAACTACTACAACAACTTGATCATTCTAAATGTATCTCGCTTCCCCGATACTCTAATGCTTGTTTACGCTGTAATGATCCGAGTTTCGCCTAATAAGATTCCCTTTGTACCCTGTAATTAATCAAATTCCCCTCCAGTTGAAATTTAATACCTCTTTCAACGACTACTCCCGACATATTATATCTCAAATTCAAAATAATCAAGCAAAAACAAGATTTCAATCGCGACGGAATGGAAAAACGCATCTTCACCCTCATTCCCAATGAACTCTAAAACGGAAGTCTTAAATAATAGATAAAGATAATTTGAATTACAGAAGCTGGAAATCACGAGAATTTGCGCATATTTATTTAAAGGAATTTCAAAATTAATCAATTCCCAGAAACGATCTCGAGTTTCTTACCTGTTGAACCTTTAATACCTTCAAGGTTCCGGCTTTGATTCAATATCTATCGGTGTCCACATCCGATAACCTGCTATCACGTATATACGTTTGAAATGTCATTAAAATGCAAAGCAGTATCGCTTTACAGACACCCTCCTTCTCTCTCCCTCTCTGTGTGTGTGTCTCTCTCTCGTCTTTACACGGACACTAGAGGAAGTTTTAATTTAATCGAGTAATTTAATCGAGTTCCCCGGGGAACGTCACCGGCCAGACACAGACACAGAGTGCTTAAATCCTCTTGAAAACGCTGACCCACGAACTGTCAGAGATTCCCATCAGCCTCATGGTCGCGATTCAGATCTACCCATCAAAATTGCAAACCCTTGTCTCGTCTACCCTCGCTTTTCCCCTCTTCCCCCACGCTTCGTTTCCATCGTTGTCTCCCCTATTTTGTGCCACGAAATCTCTGCAGAATCCGCAGAAACGCGAGCGTGGGCGAGCATGGAATTTCGAAAGAATTGGCGCAACGCGAGAAACGAAATGCCGCAAATTACCTCTCGATCCAATTCTCTCCTCTCTCTCTCTCTCTATCGCTCGTATCGATCGTTTCTTTCAAATCGCACGCACGTATGAGGAAAGGGGGAGGAAATAGCATCAGCGAGATCGGATCGACGATTTACGCGGGTGATTAACCGATCGAGTTATATAGCGCACTCGAAAAATTTGGGCGAAACGCGATCAAACATTTCACGATTCACGCTTATTTCTGTCCGTTTTTTTTTTTTTCTTTTTTTTTTGATCTCTTGTCGCCGTGATACACCGTGGGACAATCTGGATAAAAATTTCGAAAACAGACGGCGCGTTTAAACGCGACGATTTTTATTATTTTTACGAGGGGAGGGAAGAGGATTTATCATCGAAACAGTTTTAACGCGGTATAAGCGATTGGAAATGTGATCGATCATCGTGGTATCGATAAAAAATCTCACGTTCATGGATTTATGTATTGATTTTAAATCCTCGAATTTAACGAATCTTACGAACACTCGAGATTTGTAATACTTATACTTTGTAAAAAGATCGTTCATTCCTTTCCTAAGGATCTCGTGATATATTTATTTAACTTCGTTCTAACTTATCTTTTTAATTTAAAAAAATATTTTACATTTGGATCGGTTTCGATGATTCAACAAAAGATAATAATTTTTCATTTTTCCTGTTCACGATGAGTTCCATTTATTTCGAATCATCGCCTATTAAGAAACGTTATTTGTATCTAAAAGAAAAATTAATAATCGATAGAAGATCGATATAAATCACCAGCTTTGCAGGAAACATTTTTGTAGAACATTTCTGCCCCTGAACGTTGATTAAAATCACTTAAATGTACCGAGGCGACGATCGAGGCGATAATCAGAACCGTAAACCGTGGTGGAGATCGAGCAAACGGATAAATTAACAATTAAGATCGCGAGAGATATTTATAATATCCGATAGGTACGTGGCAGCATGCGCGCTAAAAGCTCGAAGATAAATGGATGAACAGAGGTCGAGGAACGAGGACGTAGAGATGGAGACAGTTTCCAGCTAACGCGAGAGTGAGAGAGAGAAAGAGAGAGAGAAAAAAGATGGCAGCTCCAGACCACGAGCTTTATTAATTAAGCTAAGTACACGACTTTCGACCCCAATCCGTCTACCTTGCTTCGGGCCGTGTCGGCGCGTGATCCAACCAACTTTGGATGGCGATTACTGTATAAATAGACATGTGTTGAACGCACAACATACCCAAATCTTCCATCTCGACGCCGATGATTACTGTTTCGTTCGATCTCCAACTTTACCCCTCGTTTCCACCATCCCTTTGTTCTTAGATGTTTACCCAAGTTGAAACGAAATGAGATAAATCGATTCGTTCATGGATCACGAGAGTGGCTTATTTAGAGTGGATGGGTTGATTGGAAATCGTCGTTTTAGGAGATTAATGGGCGGGATAAGAGATGATTGATAAATAGTTTTTGATTCAAATTCAGAGATTCTTTTATTTATCGTAGAGGAGGAATTAAGGCGAGACACGAGGTTTTTAATTTGTTGATTTTTTGAAAAAAGCAGCGTAAATGTATTTTATGATATAATCATAGATAATATAATCAAGTATTAAAATTCAAAGAAAAATACTAAGAACAAATTTAAAGAGAGAAAAAAAATAATGGAAATGTTTTAAATTATTTAAAAACTTTTTATATTACAAATAAGCAATATTTGTAAGATCTTTTTAGAGGAAGATTATTTGGATAATAACTGCGAGTATATGGATATTCGTTTCATGCTTTTCATGCGTCCGTGCCGTTAAATGGACGTTGGCCTTAACAGCTCCCGCACTCGAACTTTGTGAGTTTTTCCACGTCGTTGACCAAACTGCCATCCACCCCATAAGAGAATAATTTCGTTATTCTTCCAGAAAAATGCACGGATCTCGTAGGATGTAATGAAAGAGAGGACATGGATCATTAAATACTCTTGACAGAAACGAAACAAACAGATTTTTTTTAAAAAGATATCTTAAAGTATAATCAAAATATCCTCGCGGTATATGTAGATTTTGCTTGTACAGAAAATCAAAGTTTTATACATAAAATAATTTTTATACATAAAAACAGAAATACTATTAATTAATAATGCAGACGACCGTGGCTGACGACCCCGGACCGGGGTCTACATATCTTTGGCCAAGGAGTTTCTTCGATTTCCTTGATATTATTCCTTCTTTTCCCATAAATGCACTCAATTAATCATCATTTCATGCTAAATCCATCGCCAACTCGAGCGACTTTTTGCACGCATAAAAGAAGTATGCATCATCACGATGCAACGTTCAAGAACGATAATTTTTAGAGACACATAGCTGTCTCTGAAACTGCCAGGTGCACGAAATTTCTTTCGAGGTTAAGAATTTTCCTCCCTCGCTCCGCGTCCATCCATTTTTCTGTTTTGCTCTGCGTCGAGCAACCTTTGCACCTTGTTTCTTCGCGTCCAGAGCGAGATCTAAATTTATCTAGATGGCGCCTGTATCGCCGATATACCAAGGTGTTTTTACCAAACGGTGAAGTAGCTCCAGGGAGGATTGCATTATGTTCGACTCGAGATAACGCCTCGGCGCAGTCGAGTGTCTCGGCATGGAATGAAACTTGCACGTTCTTCTATACTTCTTCTTCGCCCTTCTTTTTCCTACTTGTTCAAACACTCGAGAAATTAGATGTTCACGGAAATTCAATGGAAATTTCGTGGAACTGTTTTATAATTGTTGAAAGGTCTGCATAACGTTATAAAGGTGAAGATTCAAGTTATGAAAAGGATCGCGAGATTATTCGCTCTGTTTCGAGCCTTGCTGATTTCCAAGCTCAACAATTTCTCTTTCCGCAGCGCCGACCCTCAATGAAACGATATTCCTTTGAAATCGAGCCACGAAACCGTTAACAAAGCGTTGGCCACCTTTTGTCTGCTTGATATATCGCGAATTCGTTTCTTATTTTAATTCATTTCCCATCCTTTCTTAAAACTTAATTATATCTGTATCTACAATCTTTGATTAATGTAGCGAATTTGATTTTTATCTTGTTTTATGATTATACAAATTTTAATACGACAACTTTTTCAACAGTATAATTAAATCGCAAATTGGAAACAAAAAGGAAAAGAGTGCATTTCAAAAGGTTTTGCAATTATAATAAAAAAGTAGGGAAGGATTTTTAAAATCAACAAATCTTTTGAAAACGACGTTCGAATGAAAGAAAAATCGCGTATGTACGTATCGATGAGAGATCTCTCAAATTGGATTAAAGCTATCGAGGTTATAAATTCATTTCAGTGGCAAAGGGCCAAGCTTTATCCAAAAGCTGTACACATTATTCTTGTCCTTATCGCGAGTAAAGTTTCATTTTTGCGTTTGAAGCTAAATTCTCTTCTACCAGATACCAGGAATGAAGAGAAAGAAGATGATAACGATAACGGCCAAGATAATCGTATTATTATCCGAATATAGATGCAGACGCCCTTCCGTAACCGTACGAAAGAATAAAGAACCTTTTTACGAGTCTCCTAGTTTTCTCTTTCGATTTTTACTCGAAAATTTCCATCGAAAATCGCGTATATGCAATAAACGATACAGAATCATTGGGGAAGAAAATTAAAGCATGTAGATTTTTGCCATCTGGAAACATTATATAAATTTTTCTATTTAAAATGCGTGTTTTTATTCTTCTATCTCCAGTATCAATTTCGATTAAAACGCAAAAATGTTGGCATATTTATAAGAAATTGCAGAAATGAATCGAGCAATGTTCCAATCCAAATCAATTAAAGTTTAAAAAGTAAAGTTTTGGAGCCATGGACAACATTCAAAGGATTATAATCGATTAACTAAAAATTTCAAGAAAAAACTTTCAACTATAACCAATAAACTGGCGTATAGTTTCTCAAGAGAATTATTTCGAATGATATAATACATGTTATGATACTTTTTACAATACTATGTAATAATTTATAAATTACAGCTTGTCAATTAAATATAATCGCGAGAGAATGAAATAGTGTGACGAATTCTTTGAATAATCTATCTGAGCTAAAATAGAGAAAAATTCCTTACAAAATCATATTCGATAACAGAAGAGTTTAATATAATTTTTTTGACCATAATAGTAGATATATATATATATATGTTTTGTGAATTTTTTAAGTAATATATTCAAGAACGTCGAGCTAAACAACTCGTCTTAGTACTTAAACTTGCTTTCTATTTCTGATTCAACGGGGTGAACAGTAAAAATTTGTTCGAGACGAGGAGCGAAGCGGGTCACTCCGAACAAATGAAACTTAAAAATGTTGATATCGTAATTTATCCTGTAATTTATTACTTCACTCTCTCAGCTAGTTGTGAAAAGTGGGGCTGTATAACGGCTGTGATATATGATATAAACGTCGAGGGTATACATTTAACCCATTAAATTATTTGCAACTAGGAAAGAAAGCTACAGTTTACATATTTTTGCATATAAACTTTTTACGAAATTCATCGTCCTCTAAATCGTTCCCTATAATCCTATTTCTATACACACGCATACACGTATACACTTGAACATTTTATAACCGTCATCGATTCTCGCGAAGAGCAAAAATACTGCCAAGCGTTGCGTGTTCCAGATTTTCAATTTAACTATTAACGAAGAATCCGTGTCAGAATCGGCGCGATTATCTCGACCGTTCGGGATGAAAATTTCACGATACACCGAGTTGTACATAAAATAATCGTAGGAGCGAAAGAAAAGGAAGCGGTACTGGTCGATGGGCGTGAAAATTGGTTGGCCAAAGTATTCTCGCCCGAAGAACATTTTCTATCCTCGAGATGGAATGCATGTTCACGCGCGTGTTCGCGAATTCGTATGAATATTCATATTCGCGGAGGCGATGGAGGCAAACGAAAGGAAAAAAGAGAGAAGGTTTGTTAAAAAAGTGCCGGCTTAGAAAATACTTTGGAAGTTAGCACGACCGCCGTATTTTCACATCCTCGCCCACTTACTCCCCCCTCCCCTCGTTTTTCGTTTTTCCACCCATTTCTGCGAACTATCCCTGCGAGACCTTTTCAATTTGCGCCACGGCCGCGTGCACAACTACCTCGCATTTTAATGACGGCGATTATTAACCGCCACAATACGGTCGTGCAACGTATTTCTTTTCTTCTTTGAAACGCGCTCGTGAATTTTTCAACCCCTCCCTGTCTTCCATACTTTTCGTCCATTCATTTTTTCTCCACGGTTTTTCTTTTTCTCTTTCTCTTTCTCTTTTCTTTTTTTTCTTCCGTCTCCTCGCTCGAGAAACTTGATAAATCCAATAAACTGTGCCAACTCGAGTCGCCGGGCACGACCTCCAGATTTTTTGTCACGTAGTATCCTCGATACTTGTGCAGGATGATGAGAAAGAGGTTGAAATAATTTTTCGTAAACGGATAGTGGATTCGATGAAGGGAAAAGTCCTCTAATAAATCGATAAATTTGGTATTTTTTAAACGATTTTTTTGGGACCATTGAAGCGAGTTTGCTTACTTCGGGAGTCACGTGTTGGAGGATATGGAAAAAGAAAAAAGGATAAAGCAATTTTCTTTTTGCCCTCGATGCTATTCGTTCCAAAAATTATGAATCGTTTTTTTTGTCATTCGAATGTACGATCGAAAATACAAATAAATCGATCAAAAAATCAAATACTCGATTGTTTCTATCCCCTCTGTTATTTCTTAATTCTTCGCGAGAAATATTTCGACATCCTCCATTCTCTTTATCCTTTTCTTTTCATCTCAATCGGACGTCGTCCTCCCTTTTCCTTTTGTTTGTCCAACCTCTCGCCTCGTTACTCCGTTCCTTCTTGTTAGCTATCAGACGTTCAAGCTTCAAGTACGGCCGAGTTGTATGAAATCTATTCATAAGGTTACAACGTGCTTCGCCGGCACAATTATCCGGGTCAATCGCGGCCCGCAAACGGAGTGTTCTGTTCTCGGGGCAAAGAGGATGTCTACGTTCCGCTTACCTAAAAGAAAGTCTTTTCCCGACTGTTCTCCCCGCCTTTGAGAGAGCCGCAAAGTTCACGTTTCCGTTTCCTTTCCGGATAGAAAAATATAATCAACGGTCAGATCGAACGATTTGTTTTCACAAGATGATTATTACGAACAACAGGGAGAATTTTTGTTTCTTTGATAATCCGGATTTTTATCGATCGATCGATAATTTATTCAATTCCTCCCTATTTGTATAATCGTAAATTAAAAAGCAATATCCGTCATACGTATGTATACGTTATTGTTATTATTATTCCCGGAGAGAAGAAACTGGAGTATCGTATCGTACGTGATTCGCAGCGGCATTAAGATTTCATGCTTACTTCGGAGGACACGTTTCTATATGTAAAAAAGGAAAAAAGAAAAAGTATAAAATGTAAATTCTCTGTCTTTTTTTCTTTTCTTCTTTAAAAATAACAAATATTCGAACGCGTCGAACATCCTATTATTATTATTCCCTCTGTCGGTGTACATTTTCATAAATTGTTCCTTTTTTTCGCAAAGGTATCGCTTTTGAAAAATAAATAAACGATGATCGATGAACGTTGTGTTTCTACTCGTACGATATTTTACATTAAAGTACAAAACGTCGATATATTATGTTTGCGTTTATTTACCTGTGTTATTTAAAAACTGCGCGCTTGATAAATCGCCCGTGGGTATAAATAAATAAATAAATAAATAAATAACCACGGGTATAAATAAATTCTTACGAGGATAAATAAATATTCTCACGAGTATAAATAAATCCCCTTTACTTTCGCCCTGCCTATGTGTGATGTAATGATCTCGTTAAAAAGGAAAGAGAGGGAAAGAGAGAGAGGAAAGGAAAAGAAAAAATCCATCCCCAACTCTGTAATCACACTTTTCCCCCGCATTCAAATTCGCATTAACGCGAAGAATAGCCCGCGACAAGGTTTGAAGAGCTCGCGAAAGAAATTGGGATCCGCAACAAGTTGCACTCGAGAAAGCAAACAACCGTCCAAGCCGGCCGTGTTTGCATGCTGAACGAGATCCTGTTGCAAGGAATAGCAAACTCTCGCCCCTTCTTTAAGGATGTTTCCTTTATCTGCGACCGGTCAATTCTTCGCCGAGGGAAGGGAAGGCTTCCAGTGATTAATCGCAAAATAACTGCCCGATATCCCCCGCCCCCGTGCGTTTAACTCGGGGAATTGGGATAATTAGATTCGTTTATTTATGGTGAAATCCTTATTTCTGCAGAATCGTCGGCAAAGAGAGATGAGAGATACAATTCTTCGCTTTTTCTACGATATTTCCTTATTAAAATTACTATGATATTTTAAAATCACAAGGCGCTTATAGGTTGAAAGTAAGGACACGCTTTCTTTTTTAATAATTGATCGAAAATATACGAGAAATCGAATTTCCAAATTATACGATATTTCACAACAGGGAACTAGAATAGAAAAATACACACGCAGTTGAAAATTTGCGACACGGTATAATTTCTCGACGGATAATTACGTACGGGGAATTCTGCTCGGCTAGAAATTGCAAAGGATAATAAGAGGAGGTTTGGGGGACGAATCAAAGCTCGGCTATCGAGCGGAAATTCCACGACGCGGAAAGGTGAAGACTGGGGCTGTAACGAGAGCGGCGAGAGGTAAATCCCCTTTTTCGGTTAAAATTCACGGTACGAAGCGGCCAAACTCCCACTCCTCGGGTCGAGCGTTCGGTGTGCATGCTTGGCTGACCACACTGTCGTTGCCAGTAATCCGTAGGATCGGCGTGCTTTCGCGTGCCCGGAAATTATAATTCGTACACAGGAAGAGGAGTATTCGAGGAGTATTGTCGGTTTCCGTTTTATCCAATATATACACTATAGACTGGTTCTTTTTTTATTTTTAGGAAACTGCTTCTTCGTCCTTTAAACGAGTTTTCTTAAATTTAACTCGATTTTCATGTATCCAGATTCTAAAAATGGAATCGTCATCCAATTGGATAAGACAAAAAAAGATGAAATTGTCATAATTTTTTTATATATCTACTTTTCACATCCGGTATCAGTATAAATTCAATGTGCGTATAGTAATAATCAGGAGCAAAAACTTTGACAAACATTTTCTTTATAAATTAAAGTGAAAAATGATCGTTCAAAATCTCTACGCGTTTTCTATACGTAGAGTCATTTGGATCATTTTGGAATTTATTTTTTAAAACGCATTTATTTGGAACAGAGCGCAATTTTTCCCATGTCCAACTTTTCATCTCTTTGCCCCGAGGATAAATGTTTGCCCCTGTCAGGTTTAGGCGCGACTCTGTTCCCTTTATCGAAGCAACGTGTCATAGGTAGCAGCGGCGACACTTTACAAACGAACATCTGGGGCAACGAATTGGCCAAATCGTGTACAAAGTTTCTGGCGTCGTGTAACCCATCGATTCCGCGTCAACGCCGATTCTTAAGTGCTTCTTGACACGAGACGAAAAGAGTAGAGTTCGGTGTTCCATCTGGTTCATTGAATCCATTTATCGATTGCCAAAGATTTACGGTCTGCTACACGAGAGGCAATATTCTCTGAGAAAATTAATTTTCTTTTTTTTCTTCTTTTTGTGAGAACCTTGAAGCGAGTATATAAATGTTCCGTTTGAAATTTTTAATGTCCAGATGTACTTTTTAGATTTTATATAAATATGTTTTTAATAAGAAATCAAAATGAACTTTGTTCCTTGTTCGAGAATCGTCCTTCTATTAAAATTAATTTTTTAAAAGTTAATACCGAATACCTGATTTTTATAAAAATATATTTTGGAATACGATGAAAAAAAATTACAAAATATAATAATAATTCTCTTTATGAAAAAAATTTGACAACGAGGATCAAAGGAAATATCAGAGCGTGAATTTAAAATGAATCTAGAGATCAGTTCGCATTGTGAAGTCTCGATTGTCCCGTATTATTCGATCTACTTGATGTTCCTTGATGTACGACAAATACCATGAAATAATAAAGTTTATTCTCCGATGTCATTTCATCGTGAGAATATTAATCAAAATATATATAGAATTCTAACAATATATAACAAAAAAACTTATGAATAAAGTTTCTATCAAAAATTTCATACGTTTACGCACTATATTATTCCATTTAGAAATGTAATATATAATATATAGGATCAGTATAATTTAATTCACAAATATCAAAAACCACTTAAATTTGCTTATGAAATAGAGAACTCTTTTCTTAAATTTCTTCTTAAACGATTAGAATTAATATTAGAAAGTTTTCGTACCAGTGTCTCTGTGAATCATTCGAAGAGATCACAATTTCTCAGTGAAAAAAAAAAAAAAGGAGAAAGAAAGTATACGCTTTTAAAAGGCGAACGAGAGGATGCATTTTAATTTGTTCGTCATCTGGCAGCGAAAACAATCATAAAGACGGTTTCGTTTCTTTCCTTTTTTTCGATCCTCAGTGCGAGACAAGCCTCTGGATAGGATTTTCTGATGTAACTGACCCGGCAAAGGGGATTTCTCTTTCTTTCTCTCCGTCGAAGCGAGAGAAAGGAGGCGAGGGCATTAAAGAAGATGAAGTTAAAACGGAGGAAAAGTAGCGGCGGAAGCGGAATTGTTAGTAAAAAAAAGAAAGAAAGAAAGAAAGAAAGAAAGAGAACGTGGCGGAAGTCGAAAGCGAAAAAGAATTCATCCAGGCTGTCAGTCAGGGAATCGCTTTGTTGTCGATTTTCCAGATATTTAACCGCTTTTCCGCTCGCCAAACTGTTCGTTCAAACATTATTCGAGTTTTAAAGACATTTGCGCTCACGTAAAGTTAAGGCGAAGAACTATAAGATGCTGGCCAGTTTGAAAAGAGTCGTACATCGGTCGAATACTCGAGAGCTTTAAGAATACGAGTGAACGAGAATCATAATATAAATATTTCTCCTTTTAAGACGTCTTTTTAATGAGATTACCCGGTGCTTATCGATAAGTGACGTTTGTATAAACGAATAACCACTGTTTTTCCTATTCCTTTGAAGAATCTATCCCGAAAACGAAAACAAAAATACGACGTAAACTATAATTTAATTTTATCATCGAAGTGTATCGACTCATCGAGACATTTAGAGATTTAGATATAAAAAAGAACAAAAGTTACTAGGATTAGTTACTAGGATTCATTTTTCTTCCCCATGTGGTTTCAGATTAAGTCTGCGTCCTCGTAAAAGAAAGAGAAAAATAAAAAAAAACTATACATATATATATATATATATCCAAAGAAGAAAGAAATTTCGCTATATCGGACGAAACGACGACGAGCTTTTAGCTTTTTACGGTGATTCGGTCGTTCCGTCCGGTTGAGCCAAGCTTTTCTCACGCTCCTCCCAGGAATAACAACGATAAAAGAGGCGAAGGACGAACACGCGTGGTTAACTAACGTTTGATGGCCCTAAATTATTTTTGACGTTTTGCGGCTGACAACACGAATCGTTGATGCGGAGGATCGGGAAAATGGGTTATTCGCGCGATTGGCGCCAAAACAACGCGCGTGTAATTTATCTTCCGGCCGTCAGGATATAGATACAAGCGAATACTGGATTAAGGCAATTAACACGTTCGTGGCTGAGCGATACGTATGTGTGTGTCGCAGAACGGTGCTACCTCCTATTCATCAATGTCGAGCCCATGCATTACGTTATAGATTAATTCCGAGCTTTCTTGAATCCCATATTTAATTGAATTCCAATTTGATCGACAAATATCGCGAACGTTGACCAATTGGCGTAGATAACGGTTGTGGTCGTCTGGCTGACGTGATATTTTACACGAGAAATTTATTGTTTGAGGTGATAAAAGAAACAAACTCGAACCACGAAAACTCGAAATATATTATCTCGAAGAACGAGATATTTAGAGCGATAGAGATTAAGTGGGACGCTCTGTACATATATATCTCAAAGAATAACGCGCTTTCACGCGCGCATATCTTAAACTTGCCAAGAAATTTATTCTTGTCATTTCCTTATTCATTTCTCGTATTTCCTCGACGAGGAAACGCCACGAAACCTTCGAATAGAAGCCTATTAAGGAAAACGCGCGAACGTCGTGCACTGGATTTAATCCGTAAATCGAAACAGCGTCGCGGCTCCATCCATGAGAGATGGAATTTACGAAGGGGGAGGGGGTCGATAATCGCATTCAGAGAGATACGGCAGGAGAATAGATGGAGGGAGAGCGCGAGCGAGGCAGAGTGCAGTTCTTCTCTCTTCCTTTTATTTTTCTCTTTTCTTCCCTGAAAAATGGAGGGCAACCTCCGTCGTAGGTGGGCAGAAATTTACTCTCCCTCGGGGAGTCGGAGGCTCGAAAGGAAAGGGAACTGCGAAGAAATAAATTGGTTTGTTACGTAAACAAACTGTCCGCATCCCTCGCGCCTCTTCCTCCCTCCATCGATGCGCCGCAAAAATAAATATATTCGCATTAGTCCTCCCTCTCCTTTCAACGTGTCCTACACGCCGCGTTTTGAATAAGACGCGGAATAAATGTGCCAGCCCCCGCGTTCTTCGAGAGGGAGCGTGTATCTCCCTCCCCCTTCTCCATCACGTGGAAACGAGATTGGGAGGAGGCAGGTTTTATACCACGTTCAGCCCGACTTTCTCAGACGATTTCTTTCTTCCATCTCGAACGAGTATTTATTCTCCCCCTTTCCCGCCCGTTTTACTCGTTTCCACAGCCCCTTCGAGGGACAATGAGATGCTGCTCGCGCGGTTGTTTTACCGGGAACGACATCGGTCCAGAGAGGGAGGAAACCGATCTTTGAAGAAATATTCAAATTTATTCTAACGCGAATCGATGGTAAATAGGGGGTGGCACGAAGGTGGAGAGAATTACAGGAGACGTATAGATCATAAGTTCAATAGTGGCGGGGAATGGGGTGGAACGAGGGTTGTAACTTCGAATCAATCTGAATCCTTGATATCGGACGAAGGCAATAACAGGATTGTGCGGCCTCGTTTTTCGCTTAACGGCGAATCCAAGGGTGGTCGTTACGGCTCGTGCCGTACGCGGTTATCCCTACGTTACGTTACGGTTTCTGTATCGACGTATTTTTTTTCTTCCCCTCTCAAACCCAACCTGCACGGGTGGTATAAGATATGGGCTTGACCACGTCGTATAAAAATGTCGTAAGGGTCCCCTTCTTTTACGATACCGAAAAAACCACTCTTTCGTATCGAGCCAAGAACAATGCGATCCAGAGGGATAGAGTCGGCCTCTGGATTTATGCCGGAAAGTCGAAGGTAAAGTTTCTACCTTCCCTTGATTATCTGTATTCGTTACTCCGAATCGATATCGCGTGTAACGTCTCGGAATTTATTGTCCTTTTACCAACCTTTTCCTAGCGATAGTATCGTTTTAATTACGAGGGAAATTGATTTTTTCGATAATTCAGAAATAACGTGCATTTTGTTTCGTTGGATCGAATCGAGGTAGTCGAGTGACACTTACGAGATTGCAGAAACAGTTTGTATAAACTTGTGATATAACTGTGATGAACAATTATCAATTATTATTTACACCTCCTCGAGAAAAGTAAAAGAAGATCCTATTGATTTTTAAATGCTCTGATTAACGCAGGGTCGTATTCAAGCTCTTTTTTTCCCTCTTCGAATTTCATGATTCAGTTGTAAGGAACGGTATTAGAAGTTTCCAAGATGAAGTTAAAGGTATTATGGAGGAGGGGGGGAGGATCGTAAGGCCGGAACGATGTCATAACTTGGGTAACGTAACTATTTATCCTTCTCTTTCCCACCTTGATCGACTCATCGATTATTCCAAAGCGACTCGAAAGTGTTCCACGATAAAAATCGAGAGGAGGAAAGAACTCGTGTTCGGTTTAACGGAACGCAAACGAACAGCTCACGCTTGATGAACAGCCCGTAAATTTAAATCAAATTGTCAGCCGGCACTTCCTTCTCCTCGGGAAAGATCCACTGATTGGTTCCACTCTTCGGGAAAAATTATGAGAGAAAGAAATATGGAAATTTGATCAGGAAATTTTTCTTCCTCGCGTTAATTAAAAAAAACGGGAAGATGAAGATATTACGACAACAATATCGAGTAAATCGGTTTTTGAGTTTAAATTAAAAAAGAAAAAAATGGTTTACGAAATTAAATCATCGAAATAACGCATTATAATTGTTCGATATTGTTTGCACGATATTATCACTATCGAGTTTCCGAATGACCGAGTTTATTTTTCGTTAAAAATTATTTTTCTATCGATAATGTTTGATCGGTTGTTACACTCAAAATTAAAGGATTATTAAATTTTGAATATTTCGATGGAATTTTTATAATCGAAGAAGAAAATATACAGTCGATCCAATTTTTTCAAAGATCCTTTTATAATGGAAACAACTAAAATATTTCACAAATTCGAGTGACTCTACGAATCTCGATAAATTTTTTCCCCACTTTGTAAAGCTTTTGTTGTCGTTTCATCGAATTTTAAGTAAGAAAAATGTTGTAATTAATTAGAGCAATATGTGTTTAACGTACAACGTGTGTATTTAACTCGTCTTATCATTTTTGGCATGGTTCTTAATCTATTCATGTATTAAAAAAATACACAATACACAAATAAAGAATCTTACAATGACCTTGTAATCTTTCAGTAATACATCTTGCATTATTCTGATTTTGCTAATTTATAATTCGATAGAACGACAAAAAATAAACAAATTGCGTGAAAATTAAAATCATATAAATTTGTACAATATTTAAAAAGAAAGAATTCAATCCATACTCGCGTAAAAAGACTCCATGCTTTAAAACGAGCTCGACTCTCGATATTTTTTCTCCCCTCGAGAGTTCGAAATTCCACGATCGGCACCTTAATTTTTGTCGTGGAACGTATTTTTCAACGCCTCGAGCGTTTCAAGTCCCATTTCCCGCCCCCTCTGTAAACGTCCCCTAAAACAATTCAAAATTTATACTCGGTAACTTATGGCAAGATTGCGCTCTGCGGAGAAACTTCCAACTCGCGGAAGACGTATCTCCCAACTCGGACAATGTGTCTTCTGACTCCGAACAAATATGTCTCAACTTCGGAAGATACATAGCCGTCAACTTAATGCGACGTAAATTTGATACTGATGTTACCCTCACTTTTAATGTCTCCTCCATTTCCGGCTAAACTTCCGGAACAACTTGCCGATAAGAATTTTCGCCACAACCTTTTATGACCAACTTCGAGATGTATCTTCATTCTCCTATTGTAGAAGAACATTCATCGACGAACCGTTATCGTATGCTCTCTGGAATTGTTAATATACTTTTAATTTATTCAAAATATCGTAACGTAGTATCGCGATTTCTAAACGAGCTTCTCGATCGAAGAATGCTCGATAATTGAATTATTACGAATGGTGGAATTCGATTTGAAGAAAGATGGAAAGGAGCGATACGACGAAAGTCGATTCGTTGCGTGGATCGTAAACGTCGCTACCCAGACGTCTAATTTCCCGGCAAACAAGCTTCGATATTCTAGTAATGTTTGGATATTGTGCTGGCAGCAATTACACTAATGGACCAACCGGGTAATTAGTTGGATCGGGATACCGATATTACTTCGGCGGTCGATCGAAGCTGGTAGAGGCAACCAGCAATTAGTGCATTGGCCAGCCGCCGGTCTTTTATGCGTCAATATCCCTGCAAGAAGATTCATTTACCCATTAGTATAAAAGGCGATCTATCTCTTGGCCAAGATCCGATTACTTTTGATCAAACTACTTTTTTTCCGGCTCGGTTTTCTCAATAGAATAGAAGAGGATTGGAATAATCCTTGTTGCCAAGAATAAGCGTCGATCGCAACGTTTAATTATTTTTTAGTTAGATTTAAAATAACACTTTTTCGTAATTTTACGTTGCGCTCGTAATTCAACGAACGCAACAAGTCGCGGGTTAAAATTGCGACGACCAATCATTTCCCCAAATTTGTTCCAACATTTCACCCGATGGAAATTAGAAACGCGGACCTGTTCGATGTATCGATCCCTCAAATTTTCAAACAGCCGAGCTTCCTTCGGCAAAAATAATTCTCTCCTCTTTTGTCTCGCTCCTCTTTTGTATCCCCTAGACGCAATCATTTCCTCCTTTTCGTTCTTCTCTCGTTCGTTCCTGCCCCATCTTTAACACCGAAGCAAACACGAAGATATAAACACGAAAGAATATTCGTTAAAAATAGAAGGGGAGGAAAAAATGAAAAGGAGAGGAAGAGAGGATAAAAATAGCGATCTCCTACCAGAGGTTCTCGAAAACACGGGAAAATAACGAGAGTTTGGGCGTGAAAGCGGTTAGAAAGGATCACCAGGCATCCAATCGATTCGATCCTGCCGATGAACAACGAAATTTCCCTATGAAAAACAGCTTTTCCCGGGCGTGTTGCGAAATTCCATGCTGCAACCTCCATAAATCCCGCCCATCCACGAAAACTAACGATAGTTTCAGAAGCTTGTAGCGGGAGAGCTTTTCGCAAATTCCCACCGATGTGGACCGACGGTTCGAACTTGAGAGGGATAAAAAGACAGGTAAAAAAGGGAAAAAAAAGCGGATAGCTCGATGCTCTTCTTTTTTTTTTTCCTTTTTTTTTTCTTTCTCTTCAACCACGCCGGCAACTAGCCATAACTCAATCGGATCTGGCTCTCCTCGAAATGTTTCCCAACGAGATTTCTCCGTCTCGAAGCATTCTCGTAACGAGCACCAATTCGTTCGTTGGAAGCAAAATGAAAGCTTATTGAATCCTTCTTTTACTTTTTTCCGTCTTCTCTTTATCTCCATCTTTTTTTTGATCGTTTACTTCGTCCTCGCGAGTTGATTTTTATGGATTATTCCGGGATAAATGAGATTATTCGCGACGTGTGGAATTCGTGAATCGATCCTTATACGTATATTTTCCTGATATCGATCGTTAAATTGTTAAATTGCATAGGATCGAGGAAAATGTAAAAATAGCGCAATCGTTCGTTCAATTTTCGGAAATCGGTCGATTTGGATTAATATAATTTTAATTGAAATTGCTTAATGCACATATACTGTCGGTGCCAGAGTTGAACGTATTTCAAATTATTCGAAATAATTTTACGAGATAAATATTTCTGATAATTTAAAATAACATTTCAAAAAATAATGTTATTTATATTATGTCATCCTTTCATTTATATATGGATTATTGATTTTAAATTTAAATTTAAGATAAAAAAACAACGAAATGATTCATTGTTTGAAATCGTTATTATTATAAATAGATATCATCGATAATTGAAAACAACGGTTTTAAATAAAATCAAAAACTATTTGAAATAAATATTTTTATTATTTGAATTTCAAATAAAATTCACCCAGATCTGTATTCTCATAGTTATCGACTCGTCGAGGATACAATTACACGAATTGGGCGACATCCATATGTTTAATTGATCACGAAATAGATTGAAACCGACGTAAATTAATTTATTTCCAATCGAAGCACGTCAGGTCGTAACTTGTAACAGGTGATTCAACGAAGATTTAGTTATGAAATCAATTCGTCTTAATGTATCATCAAAATTGACAAGTTGATATGTATAACTACAAGCTTCCAAGTTTTGCAATCATTTCTAATGAGACTGAGAAAATTTTCTTTTCTTTTAATATAACAACGTTTGGACAACCAGAGAGTAAAAGTCTTTCGTTTCCGATAAAATCTAAAATTCGGTAATTTTTCCAATATTTTCTTGATCAAACATGTTCGAAACATGTTGAAAGCTCTTTACAAAGCATCCTAGAATTTTTTCACTTTGTATCCGTTTCTCTTTTGCAAAACTGCATATCGCAAAAATTATGAATATTTAGATTATTCGTAATTTCAAATTTCGATCATCATCGATCATTATTATAAATAATTATCCATCGCTATAATTTAATTAGTACTATTATTCGTCATCATTTATAAAACTCATTTTTATATAATAAAAACAATCGGTTTCGTTATTCCCCTCTCCTCCTCCTTTTCTTCCTTTCCCAAAATTTTTGCTCGGATCAATGTTTTCCTATCCGTCTAATTTATCTTCTAACTGTGTTTAATCTATATTTTCATACAAAAAGAAATCCTTTGAAATTCCATCGCCAGAATGGCGTCTCTCGTTAGGTAACAACGATAGAGAAGTATGATTCGTATTTGCGGGAAATTAAGCCGAGCTGTATCGATTTTTCCTTTGAACGAGTTAATAAATTGAACGCGAGAAATATCGAGTTTTTCATCAACTTGTAAATCAACGTGTTGTTACGTTCCGCGGACAGCGAAGGGATGCGAGAGGCAATGATGAATTAGTAAAAAAATTTCAATCTCCAGATCGGACGTGTCTGCTCGTTCTAGTGCTCGATCCATACCTAACGACGCGATAAAACAACAATTAATTGATGGTGAGTTACGAAGAGATGCACAGAGATATTTAAGGGACAGAGTTGTAATTTCAATAAATAATTTGAAAATACCTAATTTAATTATATATAATTGATTATATCCTGAGAATCGCGCAATCATTGTCCTTAAAAAACAGATAAAACGGAGAAAATTATATTCTCCACGAAATATAGAATAATTTATCTATATCTACGAAAAATCCGTCTTCCATTATGTAAAGATTCTATTATATTCGAATTGTATGTCATACATGTATATTATCGTATCGCCTGTTTGTTTTCGTTCGTAATGGATATATTCCACTGTAATTAGAACAACATTGAACCCTGGACTTCAGATAACAAATTCAGGCTTCGTTCAATCGAATCATTAAAAGTTTCATTCCGATAAATACAGTGAAAAACGAATGGAATTCCATGATATTCGGAAGTGAAAGCGGAACAGAGACGATCCTGCGTTTCCTCCGCGGCTGTAGACAGTTAAAACACAGGAAATAGAATTTTCCCTTCCCCGAGATCGGGCATCAGATCCTGTTATTCGACTTAGCAAGTAATTTGCAAGATGCAGATCTATCTCTCTAGGAGGGAGGGGGAGGAGGGGGCACTCTTTGCCTTTTTCTTCGGCCGCCGGGTGAAAATAAATTGCATTTGGCCCGAGGTGACCCGAGTAAATGTCACGAGAGACGCGACGACGAGCTGGAAAGTATTTGTCAAAGACGCCCTCGGCATCGTGTACACTCCAATCCCTTGGTATTCCCTCTGTCCACCCTTCCTTTTGTGCGCTATATTTAAATTTCAAAAGCGGCGAAGCGCGCCACACCGCCACCCACGAGAAACTCTCTCTCTCTCTCTCTCTCTCTCTCTCTCTCTCTCTCTCTACGAAGTAATTAACCGACCATTCACATTGTCCTGTTTTTCTGTCGTCCGATTGAGAACGAATTTCAGCCGATTTTTCTTTCTTTTTTTTTGAACACTATGAAAAGTAAAGATGAATAAGGATTGGATTATAAAATGGTTAAGATAGATAGAATACTTATATTTATATCTTTGGCTATGGTCTTTTTGCATTTTGCATCTTGTCTCTCTATGATAAGGTGATTCTGCGAACAAGGGACGCCTGTTCTTTGTCGGATCTTGGAAAATTCTAAAAAAAGAAAAAAAAAGGTATAGAATAAGAATATTATCTTTCGAAACTGGTGAAAAGGCTCTTACGAATAGAAATCTCTTCTTAGGAATACCACTCTTGGCTGAGATTTCTGGATTTCCTTTTGCATATATAAAACGAGTCTATTTTCGTAATTAAGAAACCTCTGAGTTATAAATTATTTAGCATTATATATTAGCAATTATATTGTTCAAGTTCGAGCCATGTTCGAGTTAAAAAATTATTTATTAATCATCGAATTGAATTGTTCGAAATCACTCGTGTAAACGAAATTTCAATCGGGGAGAAGTTCGAAGAACTTGATTCGAAAGTTGCTTAATATAAACACAATTTACTTATTCTTTATTTAAAGAAAAAAAAAAATTAAAATACGATTGAAAGAAATATCGCATCGCGATAGATCAATCATGTTCATTGCTGACATATATTTAAAAAAGAAGAAGAAAAAACAATAGATTTCAAGCTTCCTCTCGTATTCATACATTCATTATTTCCCACAAGATCATCCTTGTCCTTTATTTGTCAAGATATGACTACATGATAATAAAAAAAAAAAGTAGATTACGTGTCCCTTCCTTTGATACCACGCAGCAAACACTATTTCTCTATAAAAGATCGTTCTCGCGTCGAGATACGCGTGTAATAATAATAAAAAAAAAAGATATATCCTGGTAACGTAGATATCAAAGAAAAACTCGAACCGATCGTACCGAATAATTGTTTTGTCGTCGATTTTATTTAGCGTGCACGCATCCGACCGAGGATATATTTAAAAAGGAAAAAGAAACACGAGCACGATATTCAATATGGTATTGAAGATCAAAGCGGTCGGAATTACAGAAGAAACTCCCATCTTGGTTTTTCAATTTCCCTTTGAGCTCTATCCTGTTTCCATCCTGTACAACTCGTCATCCACCCTGTGCGCCTCTATGCGCTCCACGAGAGCGCGTCACACTCAATCTTTGTTCCTCATTGAGGCTGCAATCGGCAAGATGATAGGGGAGAAGACAGAAATCGGGACTGAAAGGGAGCCAAGTATCTCTCTTTCGACGAGACGAGACGAGAGAGTTTTGCAAGAGTTAGCGGATTCGTAGAGCGGATTCAAATGAGAATTATTCGTCGTAAATTACGTTTGCGTTTATTAGAGTAACGAGAATAAAAAAATAATAGGGAAATTATTCGAAAAAGAATAAAATAATAATGTTAACGTTACTTGAGAAAGCAACCAGCCTTTTCGTTTTTTCTATACAACTGGAGCGCTGGAAAATTTTATCCGCCAGCCGAGATTACAATACAAGAATGCTCGGTCTCGCGAGTCACGTGCTAACATTGTCCCCGAGATGAATTAAAATTCAAAATTTCATCAAGAGAGCGAGTAAATCCCAGGACACCGGTAAAAGGAAAGAGAAAAAAACGATGGGAAGTGCTTAAGTAAATAAAAAAATTATTCGAAAAATCATTCTCCCATTCACGCTTCATTTTTATTTCTGCTTACTATCTCCGCTGTTACAACACTGCGAGTCGGCATAAATTAAAATTCAAAATTTAATCGAAGGAGCGAGTAGACCCCGCGTCGGATAGATTAACCGATAGATCAATTTAATCCGGTAAGCTGATCGTCAAAGAACACGCGATACGATGGGAAGGACGCCGCGACAGATCGAAGAATCGATCGTTCCCGAGGAAGGGAATTCGTAAAGTTGCGAAATCGACAATATGCTCGGCGACATCTCCATTATTCTCCCGCGGCCCTTCTTCGAAGGAGAACGGGTCGGGTGGTGAAACTCCAAATTGCAGATTGGAAATTCTCCGGATACGATCATCCCGCTTTCCACCGACTCCTCAGGAAGGCGCAGTTCCCACCCCCCAGCCTGGCCGATAACACCAGCCACGAGGCTGGTGGTGGCCTACCACCCACCTGGTGCGCGCTTATACGTACAATCGCAACTTTCCCAATAAATCCTTGTCACCTCGAGTAACTTCCGCGATCGAACCCTTCAAATCTACTTCTTGGTTATTTATCAGCGTGATTCCATACACGTCTTTTTTTCTTCTTTTTTTTCGTCGCGCGTGACGTCTCGATAATTAATCCTCCTCTTTCGATTCGAACGATTTTTTCTTAAAATTGAGAAAGTAGGTGCGAAAAGTTTGGATTATTAACGGATATATATATATATAGATGAACGATGCTTGGGACACTGTACAAGGAATGAAGGAAGGAAAAAATTAATTGATAAACGCAAAGATCGTGAACAGGAATTTCCCAAACATTGATGGATTACGGAGCGTTAAAAAGAATGGAATCCGCGAGGAAAATAAAAAGGGCGGGCAACTTTTCAACTAGTCGATTCCCCGTGCACGCTGGCTGACGGAGAAAAACGTGATTAGATTCCCTAAACAAGCAAGGATCGTTTGGCGAACGGGTAATTTGCTCCATGAATGATTTATCCGGTTGCACGAATTGGCCTCCGTTTTAAACCGTGGCCGGGCCAGCCGTAATGAAAAAGCTAATCCAAGTAACTAACGTTGCTCCGATGGCCGCCGTGCTGCCAACCGTTCGGTAAATTCGACGAAACTTTTTCCACGGCGAGACGTTACGTGCCACGTTGGAAACGGGCAACGTTTCACTTAAGAATTCATGTCCGTCCTGGAAACACCATCTTCGCACACCATTTCCCAAATTTTAAATCGCCACCGAAATTAACTAACGGCGCGAGATAAAATTCGAACGGGTGTTTGAACTTTTCGTCTTGGATGACGAGTTGCAACGAACGATAAAAGTATCGAGTTACATCGTATAACGAGATATAAGTAAGTAAGTTTCTTGGTGTTTACTCTCGAATCGGTTAGGGATCCCTAGATCCTGTAAGGACTGACGCGCATGCGTGTACCGGCAAAGCAACACGTATATTGAATACGGATGTTACGCATTATCGCGCGTACGTGTCTGGAAAAATGGGGCGCTGTGTTTTTGATCAGATATGGCATTATTAATGCGAAAGAACATTTTAACGGGAACGGTTTATTTAACGGAGTGAACGGCTCTCGAGCAATAAATTTCCTGTAAAAAAGAGGCGTTGGCAGCCGTCGCTATGAGGTAGCGGCAGCTTGGCGTGAGTGCTCAATTAATCAACACGTAATTACAGGCATCACGCGATTTTGATTCCCGGATCTACTTCGGACAATAACATCCGCGTTACAAATCTGACTGACGATAAATCTATATCGCGTATAATTCTTTGTTTAAAAATCTCCTATTCTTCGAATTCTTTGTCGTTTCATTTTTTTTTCTTTTTTTTTTTTTGTAATAGAAACTGCCATTAGTCGATAAGCACGCACGCAATCAATGCACGATAAATTAGATTCAAATTATTCTTGTCGATTACACATATTTTCTCTTTGTAGGGAATTTTAAAAATTCTTGATAAAATAATTCTAGTTTCGTGTTGGTAATTTTATTAATATTTACGACTTCCGTTTAAGAAACCCATTAAAATAAATTTATCCTCATGATATTATACTTTTTGATCGTTGATCGAAAAGTAATTTTCTAAATATTGAATATTTGCAATTGCGTTTCTCGATATCAGATTAAAAAAATGTTGAAATGTAAGTATTAAACATTTAATAAATTATTTTCCGTGGTGTTAAACAAAATATTATTCCTTAACCACGTCTTTTACACGACTATTCGATTAAAAATAAGTCAAAGTATAAACACTTTAAAAAAATATTTTATCTTATTATCATAATTACACGATTTATATAGATACTCTTGCTCCTATTCAAAATTTTTCACCGATTTTTCTTATCGTAAAAAATATAACAAAGATCCCTTCGTTATAATCGGAAATTTTTTCCCCGGGAATTATAACTGAAATAATCCCGATAAGAAGATTCGCTTAAAATTCAAATCGATCAATATTCCTGACCACCGCTCTTCCATCGCCGTTTCTCCAACCTTGGAAAAAGAAAGAGCAGCGAATGGAAAATGGTAGGAGGCAGATAATGAAAAAGAGTGGCTCAGCTTTAAAGGAATGCGCCGTCAAGCATGCTCTCAGCCACACTCCAGCTTTGCGTAAGAATTCTTCCGGCAAAAGGGATACCGACAAGGGGATGGGAAGAAATTCACTTATTTCGAGTTTTCCGGACGACCGGATCGCACGTAAACCGGAAAGGAACCGAAATTTCACTCGTGACCGTTCTCGGTCGTTTAACTTGCCAGAAACATTTTTTCTTTCTTTCTTCTCTCTTTCTTTCTTTATGCGAATTACTCATCGTTCTCGAATTGATATCTTCTTGAAAACTCTTTGGAAATTCTCCGCCTCATCTGTTTGCATCCTTTAGTTACGAACGTTTCGTAAACTCTGCGATTCACGATTTTTCGGCCCGGAACGAAAATCATTCGACGAGGTATTCGATTATTCGGATTATTCGAGGAAAAAAGAAATTTTTCTTCAATTTCATGCTCGATGTATCTCGAGCGAATAAACAAAGGAATTCTCGTCCGAAACGAAAGTAAATAAATTGTGCAACGAAATTTCCTCCGTGTATATAAATAAGATTTCTTCTATGCGGCGGAGGGGGGAGATTAACGACTAACTCTCTGGAGTAGGTGGATAAATAAAGGTTGAATTAGAGTGCGAATTCAAAGAAGCGGAACAATGGGATAAACTGTAAATTAAAATAGCAAAGTCTGGTCTTGAGCAGAGGCACCAAGTATCTCGTGATTCAGATATACGAAAAGAGTGACGTTCTCGTGAAATATTTTACATGAAAATCCACTTACGTGAGCGGTATATACGTACGTACGCCTCGTTTCACCGCACGGTTAATATTCCTTTTCCACCGTCTGCCTGAAAAACCACCGGCATCTTTCTTTCTTTCTTTCTTTCTTCCTTTCTTTTTCCCCCCTCGTAATAAGAGCGTCTGTAGTTAACTGTGATAATTGCATATTTCGCACAAACATTAGTCTTTCTTTAATTTTTATCACCGATGATCGTTTTCTTTAACGACCATACGTTTGATTAAATTTGAATAATTCGTTCCTCTTCGTATCTTTTATTTCTATTATTATATATTAACGATAATGTTTGTATCGAATATTCAGATAACTTTATTACTCGAACAATATTACTTCTTGTTGCAAATATTGGAAGATTTCAATAAGTAGAAAAAAATTACGCGTGTTTTAATTTCTATCGATATTGTGATACGTTATTTCCATTCACTCTCTGTTCTTACTCGTTGCGAATTTAAGAAAAAGCTACTTTGCTTTATTATCAATCATCTTCGTCTTAATTCCACTGTACCAATTCCATAATCAATTTCTTCCTTTTCTCAGCCAGTAGATTTTTCTTTCGCGTTCCAGCGCACGACTGATTTATCAGTGGTTCAATTATAATCGTAAATCCTCTTTCCGGGCCAACGAATCGCTCTCTGGGATGGGAAAGGAAAAAACTAACCCGGTCTTTCTCACCTACTACCGCTAGAGCGTCTGTCTGTTCCGACGTCGGAGGAATCGTCTCGTGAATAAGTGGTAAATTTTTCTCTTTTACTCTCAATCTTTCTACATGTTTCTCGGAGAATATTCGGATTTTTATTAGAGCTCGAGAGAGTTATCGGCTCTCTCTGAAATTCTTTCAACGAGGAGCCATTAAACAACGTTTACAACATGTTTGTTCGAAATTTGTAAAATTTATAATTACTTGAAATTATTCTTGAAAAATACGAGTCCAAAATCGATATTTTGAAACTCTAACGTATAATATAAAGCTTTGAAACCAATGCGTAATGCGATGATAAAAAATTTCCAGGAGGAAAAGTTTTCGCGTAATCAACGTAAGCGTAAAATCGGAAAATTTCACGGTGCAACGAGTGCAATCACGCGAGAGACTCGTTCGATTTTTCGAAAATATTTAATATACAACCGAACAAGCAAAGCACTCGAAAGGGGTATTTTCAATTTTCTATTTACAGCGCCTGTGTTATCCCTTCGATGCAAAAATCCTTCAATCGAATATATGTCTGGAATAAACATAATTATCACGATTGATTCAAGGGCGCAATTCCGATTTACATCGATTTATATCGATTCAACGTTGTTTCGCGCGCACAACGTGTGACATTAATACGTATTAGTTATTCCCTGTTTATGGTCAGACGCGACCGCCCCATTGTCGAGCTACTTCGCTCCCTCATTGTGTTACATTTATCGCGTTAATTTGTCTTCGAAAATAACAAGCCATTAGTATTCTCGATGCATTAAACGTTGCAGTACGTAGCATGCGTACAATGTTAATTTCTGGTTTCCTTTTAACGGGACACGCCTTCATCGATCATTCATACAACACTATCGGCAAAAAGTTCGAGAACAAGGGTTATTTAAATGAATAATTCAACGGGGATTTTTCTCGACGGAAAAATAAAATTTTAACGCACTTGTCCACGAGTCCAGAAACATGTGGTAGTAGAATAGATTCTGGAAGATTATTTAGAGAAATGATTAAATAGAAAATCTGGAAAACATTTCATAAAATAAATATTATTTTTGTTTCTCTCGCTCTTTGATAAGAATACATTTTTAATTATTTAAAAAAATCCAAACTTTTTGACGGTAGTGTAGCGGATCGAAATTATGACGAACGCAACGAATTTCTTTCCAGATTAAAGAAACACAAACGCACGATTTACGAGCATTTTCATCATCCGCTTTACGGTTACGGCACATTTATTTCGTTCCATGATGAATATACGTTTCTCAGAAGTTTCAGAGCGTAAAATTTGATTTCTCGAAAAACCAATTCTCCCGTTATTTCTTACAGAAAGGGCGTTCGTTCGCGTGGATTCGTTTAATCGGTGCTTTCGGGCGGGAAGGGAAGGGGAGATAAAGTAAACTCGAAAATTTTCGAGCTTGATGAGCGAAGTCTTTTTCTTCTCGCCTTCCAAAGCACTTATTTTCCAGCTCTATCCATTCTATCAACAATACGATTTACAAAAAAAAAAAAAAATTAAAATTCTCCTAGATAAGACTATTCCAATTCCGCTTCTTCCAAATTCACTCACGAACACGTTTATTCGTTTTCCATTCTATCCCACGCTGGACACGTTTTCATTGCCGTTCCATTGAATATTTTATCGCGGATGCACGCGATATATATCGGCCAGGCCAAATTAAAGCTCGCGGAAACGGATATGAATTATTACCACGGTATCGACTGTTGGTACAGACTTTGATAGTCGCCGGCCACCGTATCGCATCCACCTGTGTGCCGGCCAATGATTGACGCGATCACGTTACATTTACCATCAACAATACCCCTACGAATATGTTGTAATTGCTCGATTTCCATGTTGACGGGCACGGAGAGATCGATTCGAATTTCTGTTTAATCAACCTTCTTTTTCGCTCGTCACATTTAACGCAGGGGATCGGAAAATTTACTTTATCCCTACTTTCCAATAATCGTTCCAAGAATTTGCAAGACAAACGGTCTCACGTAATTCATCGCGAGTGAACAAGCAGTGAATTTGAAAGCGGGTAATCCAGTTTCAAAGTTTCGTTGAAAAATATCGACGCAAATTTTGCGACACGTGGCAGCCGATTAACGTTGTTGCAGTCACGGTCTAGTTATATCGGTGACACGCGAGGAGGTCCGCACGGCGTACCAGCCGTCTCTGTCAAAGAGATAATTGCGAGTAAATAATGCCAGGCTGCGGTGTACGTTCCCCCGTTCGGTGGATGGTTCAAATTGCCGTAATAATAGTTGAACACACCGCCACCACGTGGCGGAAAACGCGCCCTAAAAGACGCGCGGGGGTGGAGGGAAGTGGAGGGAGAGGCAACGTTGCCAGGCGTAATAATAAAATTCGACGGTAATTGCGGGACGCGAAACGCACGGAAACGGCACGGAACAGGCAGCGCGCGTGTGTAATTCCCGAAGATATTTCGTCACGCTCCAAGTGGAGATTAAACCGCTCCGCCATTTTCGATCGAAAATGAAATAATTCTCGGGAAAATTCGAAACGATCGATGTTATTATTATTGGTATTATCATCATCGTGTATTTCCTACGAGCAACATTCCTCCCGATTCGGGATTGTTTTATTTCCGAGCTCTAATCTCGTCGGAATTGCATGCAAAATTCATCGCGGTATTCATCGGGCGGCCTGCACACTCCAAAACGCGTACCACGCCACCGTGGTTAGATGTTACACGCTCGTATACAAGAGATGACTTTGATCGAACGACCAAGCCAATCAGGAACTCAATTTGTCGAGGCTAATCCAGTTACGGGAGATATGAGCCGGCCTTTTCTCTCTGCGGCCCGTTATTATTGTAAATAATAACGCGATGCAGGGCACAATGGTACAACGCTGGCGCAACATCAATCGGGCTAATCGCTTTGTGCTCCAAGTTGACGTGCGCCAAGTACGAAACAGACAATTTTGATGCCGTTCCTAGAATTTTCTAGCTTCTTTTTGCCCTCGATGAGAGTCCCTTTCCGTGATAATTGGATGAATCATGAATCATGAAAAAAGATATCACTCAGTTTTCAAGCTCTCATTCTAGAGGATAGACACTCGATTGGCAATAAATAACTACTGTCTCGCCTCGTCTGAACAGAAATGTAAAAAGGACAGATCAAGTTAGATTTTCAGAGATTCAAGTGGAAGAGATTGTACGCACTCTGTCGCAATTACCAACTTTTCAAAGAGTGTAAGAGCGGCCTCCTGTCGCCTTTTCATTACAATTTATTATTCTCCCCGCTAACTAAGCGGCGACGTTTAATTTATATTTCGCGCAAGCCGCGGGGGAAACCGCTTCCATCCGCTTCCTCCTCCGACAATCTTGCCGCGATTGCGCGGACTCGCGCGCGCGGCAAAGTGAAAAATTAAGGGGAAGATAACGAAACGCCGTTGATAATTGCGGAAAGGTTCTGATAAAAAGTAACAAACGACCCGATGTTCCGGGGTGAGGCCTGTCCGTGGTTCTATCCCATAAATAAAACCCGCCCTTGTGTGGCTGGTCTATTTTACGGGGGGTTAAAAGTAAGAAAAATCGTGAAGCGAGTTTTAAACGGGGAAAGGGGAGAACATTTCTCTTCTCCGAGGGGTTTAATCTTTTAAATTATTCTTCTGGCTTTTCAATATTTAGTTTCTTTCCTCCCCCCTTCTTCCTCGAATGGAATGCGAAATTGAGTAAATAAAACGCGTTGATTAACGAGCTTGAAATAATCTTTTGAAGGACGTTAGTTTGAATAATTTCTTCTTTTGACAGGCAGTTTTTTTACCTTTAAAAATGATACACCAATACGTTGGAAATAATGATAACAGTCTCCTTGTTCCCTCGTCTCGAATTTGATAAAAGTAAAATCTTCTCTGAACTTGCTTACTTTTTCTGCAACTTGTTCCTTTGCACGCAACATACGTGCGAAGCTGACGGATTTTGTTTTTTAAGATCGGATAATAAAGAAATTAATCTTGCTCCTGCCAATTTCGGTGAACTTGAGATACATTATTAAGATCTGAACTAAAAATTGTCATTCCAATTCCAATCCGTTCTATTATTAAAGATAATATTAATTATTTCGTGTATTGCAATAACACACGAGCACCAACAAATTCCTCCCCTGATGTTGACCCGTTTTAAATGAGATGGACGTTTAACTAATTGGAATGACAATTGGAGGAAAATCGACAGACGTTGGACAGAGTTGTCGAGACCACAAATTTGCATAAATTAAATAATCCTTCTCCCGAGTGGCCGGCGCAACCTCACTGCGACCTTTCTCTTCCCCATTTGTTCGCACGTGGAATTATATCGAATGCATCCACCACTTAACCGTACAATGGATCCGAATCTCGGCTTCCAAAATCTCGTACAATCGCGCGGGACACGTGTGTTTGCATTGTGCGCTGCAAACGAACCGTGAATAGTTGTTCTTTCCTTCCAAACCCCGACCCATCCCCGTATCGTGTTTCCGTGGGCCACGATTCCTATCGATTTCGTTTCTCTCTCTCTTCCTCTCTCTCGTCGACACAGAATTCGAGATTGAACGCCCCCTTTTCCCCGCCCGCCAAGACGTTCGACACTTGTCGCCCAGAATTCTACCTTAACTTTTGCGCCAACTTTTCCGAGTGAATCTTTCGTTCGGGATTGAAAAATACGTATTTTCGAATCGAATACGTGTGGAACACGCCCCCTTAAATTCAAGAGGAGGCGCAAAGAATTTTTTTTTTTGGAGATCCATCCGTTCTTTTCATTTTTATCTTTCCAAGTTTGAAATTATATCGGTTTAGTCTGCTTTTTTTTTTTTTGTAAGTCTAGTTGAAGGAGAATTCGTTTCTTTCTTATCTATCTGTCGGTGCTTTGTTCGAACAAATATTTTGTATTATTGTTATATTTTCAAACTTTGGTATCTCGAGTAACATGTCGAAAAGAAGAGATGGTAAAAATCTTCCAATTACAAAGGTTTCGATTCGAAGAAATTTTTGCGCGATGGCTGTACAAACAGATTGCCATTTTCAAATGTTTAGAACGAGATATATATGTAGAGAGAAAGAGAGATAGAATGAAAGAAAACGAACACGTAAGGATGTATGGAATTTTCAAAAATTTTGTAAAAAAATTGTATGTCGTAACAATTGAAACATCATTTTAAAGAGGAAATCAACGCTTAAAATTTCAATATTTTCCATTATTTTTTTTAATTTTATATAAATTGTAATAAGAGATACGAGAAAAAGTAAAAATTGAAATTATAAAATTTTCAGATTTTAGCGTTCTATTATTCTACTGCAAAGAATATTAAAAAAAAAAAATTGAAATTCATATTTCAAAAGAGAAAAAAAATTGTTTCACATGTAATTGCGTGAGCAAATCAATTTACCAAAATATATGTGTGCATATTCAATTTTTCAACCATTTTGTAAAACCAATAAGTATCGAAAAACTAATGGGTTTTGTATTTTTCGAAACATTTCCTAAGAATCTTGGAAACGTAAGTTCAATCAAATTTCAAAACTTCGTGACAAAAAGAAATATATTGTCCTCACTCGAAAAAGAGAAAGAAAAAAAAAATGTCATCGTAGATAATTCAATTCAACGCAGTTACTTACAATTTTTAATTTTCCATTTTGTTGCATTTTCAACTCAGATCGATTATTTCAATGTTCCAACAATTCCTCCCCGAATGAACAAACGTTCTTCCACCAAGATAACGCGTAACCCAGTTAAAAAACAGTGCTGCGAAGCCGCAATTAAGCTATCTAACGTACGGCGGAAAAATGTTTCCACCTCGCGGCGAGGTGGATTCCTTCACGCGACCATTATGTTACGCCCCTTAAGACAAACTGGTCGACGAGAGGTGACAACATCTGGCCATTAGTTTGAAATACTGGTCAACCGGTGACCGTATCTCGCTCTCACCCTCTTTCCAGCAATGTCATTTTTATACCTTTATGTCCCATTAAATCCGCTCGATTTTTGCGCTTCGTTTCCCCTCCCCTCCCCAACGAGGGTGGAAAACGTTCCGTGAATATAGGGCACGGAGAGAAAAGTAACGAGACCGGTGCAAAAAATACAAGATAACTATATAAAAATTGTAAATTCGTAATTTTTTTTTTTATTATTATTATTCTTCTTCTTCGCCTCGATGCAACGTTCGAAGAGCGTTTTCCATCGCTACGCTTTTACGTTGATGATTTAATACGGATGGAAAAGTTTAAAAATCGTTCCGCTTGAATCGCGTTTAATTGCCTTGTCACGTATTGTTCGATATCAAGATTGGAATCGATTATCTTTCAATTTCAATTTTAATTATGGGACTTTTACCGCTCTCGCTTCACCATGCATCCTCGCCGTTTTATTATGGATTCGGATTTTTTTCTTTTTTATCATCTCAAGTCTCGAAGGAAGCTTGTTTATTCGATTCCACTTTGTTCATCCATAATTCACACCCTATTCTAGACTTTGTCATCGATAGATCATTTAAAACTATTCGTGGACATCGCATCGGTGTGTAAGGCAAAGTGAAATGGGTAGGTCAGACGCGACCCACTGTAAATCGTTCGATATCTCTGCGATCGATCGGCTTATATTTAACGGTGTAACAGCCTCGAACCATTCTATATAATTACGGACGAAAAACAGTGCTGCATTCTATCTTTTTCGAATAAATTTCAATCCACCGTTCGAATATCGATCTCCGTCGAAACACACGCGCTCAACGCATCTCACATCAAACATGTCGAAACGAGATTTACCAAAAAGCAATCACCCGTTAAAATCAAATGTTATTACAAGCGGCTAACTTTAAAACGTTAAAAATAAACAATAAAACAACGCGCGCCCGTTTATTATCTGGAATATATCCTCGGTAAATATAGAACTTGCTGTTCCATCCCTGTTAATACATTTTCATACGGAATATCCAGCGTTATTAAAGTCGCGCGCGGAAAGGGTAAGATAGAAAGGGTGCGGAGGTTGATACGCGTTTAAAGTTCATCACCGCGAAAGTTACGGCCGACAGTTTCGGTATACCCGGGTAATATATTCCCCGTGGCCATAAATTTCCAATTAAGCGGCAAATGAATATGAACCGCTTCGTACGTTTTTATCGTTCTACCGCTCTAAGCCACGTCGTAAGGGTCACGTTCTGTTTCGACACCCCTTATTAACCCTTTTTACCCTCCAATCTGCTCGCTCTCGCGCGTTTTTCCCGACCGATCATTTTACCACGGCGTCTAATAACTATACGTTTTAATCAATGGAAGAACGGAATGGTTTCGTAGTTTCCTCTTCCTTTACCTTTGTTAAAATCGAGGGAGGATTCGCGTATCGCGATAATAAACGAGCTTAATCAGTTGCTGTTTAATGGGTTTAAGTAGATCGTCCTTAAATATTATTCTCGATTAATTTAGAAATATTACGACATACTACGACGATGTATAATTTGTCGTACGGGTAAAAGTAAACCGAGGATCCAAGGAAATGGATCCCAAATACGCCACACTCGTACTCACTTAGTAAAATACAGCTCAATTGGGAGAAGAGTTAATTAACGAAAAGAAAACTGGTTGAATTTGCGTCATCTAATGATATGCAATTAACGTGGAACAATGGGCCATAGAATTAGAAGCACTTCGTTGATTGCGTTTAAAGAATTAATCACCGGCAATCAAAGCGCCTTCGTAAATCTTCGACCCCGGCGTGTTCCCATGGAGAAGCTATCGATTATTAGAATGGTGAATCGAGCGTGTTTGAGCTCCAAGGTAAAACGGTTTGCAAAGTGCGTGTATCCTCGAGTTACCATTTCAATTAACCTCGTGGTTCGCTTAATAGCATCTCTTTTTTTTTTTTTTAAGAACTTGTTAGAATCTTCGTGTTGCAAAATAAAAGATTATATACAAGTCCATTTCTTCCATTGATTCATCGTTAAATGGATGGAAATTTTTTTCATGATGGAAAATTCGAGTAAGAATTATTTTTTATAAAGTAATGATTTCATCGCACTAGCTATATTTACATTCCTCTGGATTTATATTCCTATATAATTCCTTTTAATATAATTTTGCCACAAAACAGACGTAATAAAAGGATCGATTTTATTTCATTGCGGCAATTATTTTCTATCTAGAAATTTTCGATGCGTAAATAGGTTAATATTCTTTTGTACATTGATTAAAAAATTATATAATTCCATTTAAAAAAAAATACCATAACCAAATAAGCCAATTAAATCAAGTTACATTCTCTTGAAAACGAACAATTTCTATTTCAAACATATTTTTTTTTTTTGCACGACAAACAACTCTAGAGATAATTAATCCAATATGCATGTATATTAAAACACGCCATCTTGTATAAATACTGTTCATTAGCGAACGTAAAAATAAAACTCGTTAACGAAATATTTGTATAATAACTCCATTGAATTTCTCAACAAAAATTCATTTTCCACGTTTTATAAAGGGCGAAATCATTGTTGCGTGATTTTGTTAATCAATGTACAACCGTATCCGAGGCTGGGAAACGTGTTTCCTCGCGCAGAAAAATGACGAATCGTCGGACGATAATCACCGAACCGTGGTGGTGGATAAGCGGGGCAAGAAGAAGAAGAAGAGGAGGAGAAGTTTTTCACGAGCCAGGAATCACGAGTTCTTGAAAACGGGCAAGGAGCTTTCCAGCACGGGTGCATAATGTGCCTGAGATTCGGCCAGCCGTGAAATGCTAAGAAGTAATTATCCTGTTACCACCAGCTGTTACATCCTCCTCCTTCGAGGAGACGAAGAAATTCCACGACCTTTGCCTCTCTCCTCTGCATCTCCTCTCCTTTTTTTTCTTTTTTTATACTTCCCTTCCCCGAATATTTCTTCGGAAACAATTATCGCGTGTATCAAGAGTCCGTAAATTATTTTTCATCGTTTTTTACAATCACGAAAGACGTTGAGTTTTAATCATCGAACGATGTCGATGAAACGCGGATTTATATAATTTCTAATTTTTACGTAGAATCCATAATCCCCGTGTGTTTATCTTTTTTTTTATTACGTAGAATGCACGCTATCCATCATTTTGAAAGTTCTTTTTTATCGATAGTTTGACAAGTATCACGAGCTTCGTCAATTTTTCATCCATTATTCGAAATATTCAAATTTTCTTAAAAATTTGAGATCAATAAGAGTTAACCAATCTGGTATAATCGAGGAAAGAATTGAAAAATATCATATCCTATCGATAAATGTGTTACAGATCATTACGTTTCGATTATTTTTCCAAGCATTCATAAACTATTGATTCCTCGCTCTTATCGAAGCAAACGAACATGGTTCTGCAATAATAGTTGTTGCAATTTTTCCATTTTTGACGGAATTCGAATTCAAATATGATACATTGACATAACAATTTGACGAAGCGATGGTTTTGATCAACTGTATCGTATCGATTCCCGATAGAGAAATTGCTTTTGCTCAATCAAATACATAATTTACTGCGACAACAGGTGATTTGGAATGGAATCACTAGCAGGATACAAAAAGATTAATAGGTTCGCTCGAATTTATTTATCTCGAAACTTTTATTAGATCAAAGACAATGTTTAATATTCAAGGAAAATTTAATATCCACTTGGTATTCCTTAAATTGCGGTCCGGATCGAGTTTGGAAAGGGACAGGCGAAATCCCTGGATTATCTTGGAAATTCATCGCGTCAGAAGTCGAGGCACGCTGTTCGGCCAACATCAAAGACTGATGGAGTCGAAATGTGGAACGAAATTCCGAGGTGGTTGTAATTCAGCGTGCCGTGGACGCGAGGAAAATACGCATTAACTTGATTAGAGCGTTCAGTCTTCGATTCCGTCCACGCTCGTGATCTCGTCACGCTCCGCCATTGTAAAATGCCGGCAGCGTTGCATTAAACGCTTGTCCCACATTTTGACAGATTTTATTTGAAATTGGATAAAACGCACCGCTTTTTCGCAATGAGAGCGAACGATTTCGATCAGATAATAATTTAACGGTGCTTTCTCAAGATTATCAAATGAGATCGATGAGAACTCGTAACGATTTTCTTATGTTGGTATGTTGAAAATTGTGGTATAAAAAAGTTATCTCAAATCCTCGTCCTTTGCGAAGTAAATAACCAAAAGGATCTTCTCCTCCGTTGTTTATTCAGCCGTAGTTACGTTCGTTAATCTTTAAATTCTGTTGATGATGGATGCAAAGGTACAAGAAGAATATTTTAAGAATTATGAAAGAGAGGTTGGCAGGAAGAGAAAGAGGATAGAATATTAAAAGAATATTAAGAAGAGAAGGAAAGAAAAAGAAATGGGGAATTTCAAAATATGAAACCCTTCTAATAATCATCCCGACAAGACCTCGTAAGCTCCGCCTGTAATTAATCAAACTCGAATAATTTCGATCATCCCCATCCTCATCTTCGAGGAGAATCGATAAGAATATCTCTTTTACCCGTGACAAACCGTAAGAGGTGTTTTCTCCAAGGGGACGACTTGACCTCTCTCCACAATGGCAAGCGAAGTTGGCCAGAAGAGAGATTGGCGAACAAGATGATGAGGGAGAGAGAGAGAGGTGGCGGTCGGTGGAGCGTAAAATATGAAGAAGTAATCACCCTGGTAGCAGCTGGCAGGACTTACTTGGAGGAGCGAAGGTTAGGAACGATGGTTCCAAGGAGAGGCTTGTGTGGGCTGGAACAGCGGAAGGGAGGGGTTGTCACGGTGGTTGCCGTGGTTCGTGAGGGGCGAAAGTCGTCTTCCACGGGGTGGTGCAAGTAGGAGGACAGTAAATTCAGTGAAGCATAGATTGCAGCCGAGGGTTTCAGCTCGAGGTCGAGCTTAATTTCGCGGCCACCTGGAAATCCTTTGGCACCGTGCCAACTCATTGCCGGATTCATTCATAACGAAAGAGATGTACAACCCTCAAAGGTATCGTGCGCCCCTCATTCTCTCTCTCTCTCTCTCTTCAATGTCTTTGTCTCTCTGATAATTATAAATGGACGATTTCGACTAGACCAGATGATTAAATCGTCGAGAGATATAGCCGGATAGTTTCTGCTCCACCCCTTCGCCGATAACGATGCAATTATTCCCGATTCGACTCTTTGACCGGTCACAGGTGTATCTTTTCATCACGCATAATTATTTCGATCCTAACGAGTCGGTCGATAATACGGTAATATCACAGTAGAAAAAGTGTAAAACGATGAAATTAAGATTGTCTCTCGCGATAGAAATTTATTTATTTTCTTTGCTCGAAGTATATTTCGATATAACATAATTCGATGTGATAATAATAATTTCGTGCAATATGCATCTATACATCGCATTCTGCAACTTGGAGTTTGCGGAAGAATCTTGGAAGGTTCAGAATGATTTGGAACGTTTAATCCCGGAGAACTCGAAATGGCTCCTGCGATTCACGACTCCAGAATTCCGCGTGAAAACCTAATCCAGCATCCTGGTGGCTTGTACGACGTAATTAAGAAGCGTCGTTTCTAAGAGAGTGTCTCCCGGCGTGTAAACCGATACCTCATCACGAGGAAGACAGGGAACAGGAAAGTATCGGAATTATCACCATAACGTTTGCTTTCTCCAAATGTCTTTTTCACGATGAGATTTGTCTCGAGACTTGTCTCACCGTTAATCATGATAAATACGTGATCCAAATTGATTGGTATATTATTCATACAAGATGAGACGAACGCTGAACTCTTGCTGTTAAATTTAAATTTGCACGTCTCTTGCTTATTTTAAATAGTTTGTTGCTCGAGCCGATCACAATTTCGCAATTTTTTCCATGGAGCGGTGGGCGACAGAGGATGAGAGAAAAGAAAGTTGCCAGGCCCGCGAGCGGAAGTCTTTCAAGAGGGTTTGGGGTCGAGAGTCGGGTGGCAGTCGATGAAAACCATTCGTAGATGGAAATTGCTTTCGACGGATGGGTGGGTGGAGATGTGCACAACGGCGGTAGAATTCGGCCGACACCGGTGCCACCTGGTGGCCGGGACGGAAGGAGGGGGAGAGGCCCGTTCTTTCCAAGTCTTTAAAGAAAATTGCAATTCCTCGTAAGTGACGTCCTCGCTCCTCTCCGGCCCCTTCTCTCTCCAACATCGCGTTTCTTTCCCTTTCTTCTTCCACGACTCTTAGATGATTAAAATTCTCCCCGCCCCCTCTCTCGAGGACTGTGGAAAGCAGCGAACGAGATTGCAAAATAGCTTGTTTAACGCTCCAACGCCGACCAACCGATATAGTTGTTCCGTTTTGAGATACTCGATTTCATCCATTCTTTCGATCTTCTTCTCCTTTGATTACGATTTTTTAGAAAAGAAAGATAACCTTTGTCTTCTATCAAAGAATTATACTAGAATTATACATATTTGGATATGTAACAGGATTTATTAAGATAATTTGTCAAATTGATAATTACGAATCCCTATTTTATAATAATCGATGGAGACGATAAAAAGAATGAAGAAATTTTTAAGCGAAATGATTTTGAGCTTCAAAAATTATTTCTTTGGAAATTCTTTGGATTTACTTTGTATGAAGTATGTGCTGCTTATGAGACGAGTCTGATCATGCAGATTTAAAGAAATCTGTAATTTTGTGTGAATTTTGATAATTCCTCGATCGTTTGACGTTTAATATATATCGTCGCGTAGTGACAAGACGTGGCGTTACGCGTTAAATGAACCGTGTAATTCAAGTTTGTTTGTATGCAGTCAGCGCGAAATTAATATAGCCTCGATGATTTCGAAATTTGAAAAACACGTTTTAGCGTAATTAATATAATTAAACGCGCATTAAATATGTTGATCTTGTAATTCGGTGATTGATTGGCAAATGCGTGCAACATGGTTAATTAGTGGCAGGTAATCGATATGTGCACAGGTTAAAGGAAACACAGCTTATGTTTCTATTCGTTAATGTAACGTAAATATAAATTTCGAATTATATACATGTGGATATACAGAGTCAAAGCGATATATTGTTACGAAAAATAAATAAAGTTTTCTTTCGTTCGCTTCAACGATAATTTGGCGAAAATTTACGAAACGCAGAGGGGCGTTTTCCACGTTTTAATGCTTCTCGGCGTGAAAAGAGCGAGCTTCCATTTGAGGATTTTCTTGATTTTGGAGGAGAAATATTTTCATCTCCACTTTAAATATAGGCGCGTTAATATCCTTAAAATGGCAAAGAAGAGGTAAACCCGTGAAAATTTCTTTCGAACGTGATTATTTCAAATATTGGGATAAAATCCAGCAGAAATTACTGCCTACTTTGAAGTTTTAATTATAAAAATGTATCGCCCAATTTTTTCTTTTTTTTTCTTTTGCCGCTGCAATGTACTTTTAATCATGGCATCCATGTTCCTAGTTGAGAAGATAAATTTATTTCGCCGGATCATGAATATTTATATCCTTTACACGAGTCAATTTTATCTCCTATGAAATTCCCGAATAATAAGCTATCGTTAACTCTAACGTGGAAATTCCGACTTGTGACGAAATCTTCAATCGATCGAAAGAATTTTGTATTTTATTCTCGTAAATCGATGGAAATAGATATATCGCGGAGAATTAATTGCAAAATAATCTTCTTCTTCGTTCTACTTTCTCATAAAGAAAAGAAAATATTTTGAGAAAAATTTAAATCTTCGTGCTTTCAAAAATACGATATTACGTGGATATCGAATTATACGTACAGTAAAATTTTTAAAGTTTTATTTTTATCGAAAATCAAAGAAAAAAGAAACGTAAAGAACGGATGTTCCTTATGTTCCAATTCGATATTCAATATTTTACTTAACACGTTAACGAATTAAATCGATTCGTGGAAAAGAGAATCAACTGGTTGCGACTTCTTTTATAATATTAATAATAATCGATATAACGAATGAATTTTTAAAACAAACACATTAATATAATTGAATTAAATATACCTTCAAATAATGAGAATTAATAACTAATTAAAAATATAGAAAGAGAACGTAAGTTGATTAAAAATACATTTAAATACGGTGCAATGAATGTATAAAAAAAAAATTAATGAACTCAAAGTGTGCACAATGACCGACCACGTGTTAAATATCAAGTTAAATAAGATATTAAAATATCAAAGATAAATACACATATATAAAAAGAAATATCTACCACCAGATCTACAGAAAGGGAAGAGTTTTGAGGAAAGGACTTGGACAAAGTTTCGGATTTTCAACTCGATTTACTCCTTCGCCGTGTGTACTTGCTTTTATGCTAGAGTCTGTTAAAGCACGATGCTTCGTTTACTCAGGTTTACACTGTTACATTGAATTTTGAGCACTCATATTAGCCGTTCGTAGTCGCTGTTTGACTTCCATACACGTGTTTACACGCCACTGCGGGAATCTAAATCGAATCAACTGGCTTCCACTTTATTTATTTTTACACCTTATATTTTGATTTATATTTGAGATCGGTTTACAATTTTTTTTTATTCCACATATATATATTATTAAATTTTTATTTGTATTTATTTGTTTGTTTTTGCATTCCTATTTCTGCTCGTTATTCTGTAAATTATCGATGATCATTTTCTCTTTTCTTTTTAAATATGTTTTTTTTTTTGCACACGACACTTTTCATTTCATTACGATATTGTCTATCGCGATGGATTAGTTATTTTGTTTAAAGATAACGAAAAATATCAAAATAATTTCTTTCCGTGCACGAGAAAATTTTTGGTTCGATGCTTTACAACGAACGCGATATGCGTAAAATTCGTGAAAAACGAGAATACACATCTCTCGAGAATCGAACGCGGATCAATTTATTCAAAGACAAGTACTCTACACCACCTATGTCGTTGCTTCTTCTATTTTTATATTTCCAATATCTGTGCGATCCGTTAAATAAAATGCTAATTTCGCGTTATTTCATTATAAATTACCAATTATTATGACCTAGCTGATTCTTAAATAAATAATCTAGTTTCTGAAAAGAAGAAAAACAATAAAATACATAAAATATCCAATAGTTTTAATCCAGAGAATTCTAGAAAGATCTCTGGAAAGTTTCTTTTATAAACAATTTTTAATTAACGTCACATAATATATACTGTAACTGGTATTTCCGTTACAATTGTTACTCTAATTGTTATCTCTATTTTTCATTACGTTTAAAATATATTTTGAAAAATCTCACATATTTTCTTTCCAATAAAGATCTTCAATCACAAAAGTTCGCGAGATTCCTTCTCCACGTACATTCTTCAACTATCATTCCCTATTATATTTATATTAAATAAATAAAACTTTCACCCGAATAAAATCCCGCACGCTCGAATTAACCATCATCGGATGCTTTTCGAAGATTCCTTAAACATTATCATAATCTTGTCGACGAACCACTCTCGTCGGGGACGAGATGTCACCTCGTAAAAAAAAAAAAGAAAGAAAAAAAGCGTGGAAATGATACGGGGGCGCATAAAGTACCGCAGTGGTCGAGCGAGCCGGCATATTGGAAACCATCCAATAACCCACTTGGCTTGGTGTATCGTTGCCACACGAGAGAGGTAACAAACGCAAAAGGAAGGGGATGACGTTACCGACCAGCGGGGGTGGGTGGGTGGGGGAGAAAGAGCACGGAATGGAAGCAAACAAAGAGAGATACGGCGAAATAAAAAAGGAGGGAACAGAGAAAAGGGGGGAGGGGAGGGGGAAAGATACGAGGAGAATGGAATAAACAAAGAACGATGCGAGAGAAAAGAGTGCCCGAGGCGCGAAACGAGAAATTGCAAGGGTGGAGGAGGGCGAACGATAGGCTGTGAAAAAAAAGAAAGGAAAAAAAGAAAGAAAGGAGGGAAGAAAGGAAGAAAAAGAAAGAAGAAAAGGATAAATCGTCGCGTGCTAGATGAAATTCATTGGCCGCGAATTTATCAAAGAATTTATCGTGGTTTCGATTCAGGTTTTTCGTGGAGAGAAGTTGTGCGCGCATTTTCGAGCAACGATTTCTATATTCGAATACGAGTAATGCGTTAATGTAATTATATTTACGCGTTATTGAAATTTTCGTTATGCGTCGCAATGGGAGGGTGGGGATAGGGAAAGGGAGAGGTTTTAAAATTCATGTAATCGAATAAAACGCGCGAGAAACGTCCACGTGACTTGAATCTCGATGCTACGTGCCATCTGTTCGCGACAACTGACGCTTCGTTGTATGAAAAAAATATCGTTGATTATGATCGAAGATTTAATGTTAATCGAAAATGAGAAGTACGATAGCGAGAGAGAGAAAATAGATCTAAATTTTGATCGATTTTAACATTTACGTGTAAATAATGATGTAAATGATATTGTAAATATAAATAAAATTTTATACAAATTAGAGCGTTCGCGACGAACGGTTATATAGCTTATGAATATACGAAATTTATTTCAGAAATCGTCGCTCCATTATTTTAACGAATTATTAAAATTTCGAATTCTAGAGTGAATAATTTTTTGATTAAATTTGCATCGGCTTATTTAAAAAAATATTTAAAAAGATATACAATCAAAAAAATGAGAAGATATTTTTAATCCACTCTCCGCATATGCAACGTTCTTTAACGCGATTTTTAACTCCGAGACTCGATATCCATAATTAAAATAAACTTTCGTAAAATTTGGATTTGGCCATTTTTAAATTAAATTTTCTATTTGTTTATCTTTAAGAAAATTTTTGCGGTCGAGGGAACACAGAAAATTACTTTTCAACCTTCCCGTCCTAAATTTACAATACGATATATTTTTCATCTCGGATGGACGAAATTTCAAGCTCGATCCAATTTTCGACCGGTAATTTTAATACACTTTCGACCATATATATTCCATCACTTCCATCACAATCGAATCCTTTACACGCAATACACCTACACATATACACAGTTCTTAATATCATGAGGATATTTCACAACCGGACAAGAATCCGAACCAGACTATGGCGAATCGATTCCCGTCTGCATTTTAATTTCACTGGCGGGATCTTGGCCAAGAAAGAAATGGAATCGTCTAGTGGCTCTTTCACCACCGACCAACCGGAATTCGCCCCTTTTTTCCTCTATCCTGCCGACGAAGATTCAGAAATAAGCGCAAAGTGCTTTCATTAGAGCTAGCGCGTGAATTTCTCGTTGGATGCGTCCTGCTCGAACCCTCTGTATCTTTCAAATATGTTTTTTTTCTACGTTTAAACGTATGAAAACTGGAAGAAGGGGGGAAGCACGAATGCGTTTTGAGATTAGATCGAAATACGTTAAGTAAAATGAATAATTAAATTACTGCAACGAATTGCTTTGTAATGAAAATTATTAAATTGAAAGATAGATTCTTACTTTCCGCTTTGAATATATCAATTTTGCTTTTATAAAAGTAAAAAAAGCTTCTGTTATTTTTCTTTTTTTTTCTTCCTTTCCTTCCAAGTTGATTCGTGATATCGAATCCGCTTGTATTTCATAATTAATTGAACATTAGATATGCTAATAAAAAATTGTAACGATTGCTCACTCACCCTCCAAGGTTCCGCTGTAGGCATGCATCGGGTCGAAAGCGATTTGTCGGCCGTTCGATCCCTCGAAGACGACATTTTCGTGGAATAAGCTCGTATCTCTGATAAGCCTCATCTTGAACACCCTGAAATAAAAACAAAAATTAGAAAAGATCATTAAAACGAAAAATATTCCGGATTCGAAACTATTTAAAAAAACATATATATATAGAAAACGATTCTTTCTATCGCATTAACGCCTTGCATCGATAACCAAGTTATACTCGTCGAAAAATTTACAAACACTTAATAAATAAAACATGACGTTTTCCGTGAAAATTGGATAAACCGCCGCTTACAGGACACATACGTACACACATGTATCTCGGTCTACCGGTAAACGTTTCGATTGAAAATAAACGGGATAAAAATAATTTAAACGGATAGATAGGTATTCTCGCGATATATCTCGTTCAGCAGCAAACGTTTGTCGATGCATGATGCTTTCACGAAATCGCGTTATTGTAAATGTAATTCAAACCGATTTATTACATTTGAAACAATGAATTACGAACACTGCACCACCGGTGAGCCACCGGCGGTAATATCGGTTTCGAAGAACAAAATATATCGAATCTAATATAACACACAAAAATAAAAAATTGCACGAATACGTTTAATTACTAAATTCTAACGATTCTTATAAATTCCAATATAATACAAAAACTACTGTTTTATTGTGTATATTTGTTTGAAAATCGTCTTCTTGTTTATCGCTTTCGAAAGTATTTGCGCAATTAACATTGAAGATCACGAGAAAAGAAAAAGGAGAACGTGCCATCGTTTAATCGTATCTACGACATTAACTCATAAAGATGGCGAACAGATTGAAGAGTAACGTTGCTATTAACTAAACTTCACGTGTGTCGCATAATAATCGCGGTGTGTAACGCCACATATTGTAACCGGTCCCTTACGTGTTCCAGATAGTCGCGCGCACGATTTACGCGCGACCGTGCACAATCGATAATCCGGGAGGGGTGTGTGCGTGTTTGCACGTGGATGTTTTCACCTAATTATCGTCTCTGAGCACAACGATACCCCGTCGATGGCGATGGTCGCCTCTCTTTTCATGGTTAATACCTATCCCCCCTTCTTCCCCTGATTTCAATCATTCATCACGGAGAAAGCTGTCCCAGCGTTTGCGCATCGCGATAATGTAACTAATGAGACATTGAAAGCAACGCGTGCACGATTAATTCGCCGCTGATGAAGTGGTTATCGAACTGCTTTACCGAACTGATGCTTCCAACGTCAGGATTTTGTGCCTGGAAGGAAAGAGGATCGATCATCGAATGTATATATATATATCTTGGTAATAATTTCCTTGGTAATATTTATCCTCCCTCCGCTTATTTCTCGTCGACTTCCGGTTTCGACAACCTCGAAATGGAAAACTCGTCTCCGCGAGAGAATGAGAAGAGTGTCGTTTCGGTTAACGAAGGGAAGGGGTGGGGCGACTTTTAACCAAGGGTGTGTAATTTCTGATCCCTCTTCCACTCGATCCATTTTCCAGAGAAGTTTACAGAGAAGTTGTTCCGAAAAGTTCGGCCTCGATGTATCGATATCGCGTATACATATATGTGTGTGTGTGAAGATAAACTTCGATTTCGCTTCCCCTTCAAGGAGAAGGGGAGGTGATGTAATATTATACTCGTGTAAAATCGAAAAGAGGGGGATCGTTGCATGCGAACGATTCGAGAGTTCATCTTTCATCGTTCGCGCGCATTATGTCAATTGTCGGTGTTTTGTATGCAAAATAATAACTGGTACGAGCGGCCATCGCACTTTTAACAATTAATTTCGCCAATATCAGGGAGAGAGAGAGAGAGAGAGAGAGGAAGTAATGCATCGAAATTGGTAATGTTCTCCCCCTCTACAGGTATACTACGGGGAGCATTAATTAAATTACAGCTGCGCGTGAATTACCATATCGTTATACCAATAATCATTTTACACCGTGTAAACGCGTGATTTAGATGCAACATCTTGTTTGGCTGAATATATATATATATATATGTGTATAGATACAGGCGGAAAAGAGTATCTCAAAAACGTGAATATTCTTTTTCTTTTTTCCTGATCGAAAACGAGAGATCGATCTATGTAACGCAAACGATGATAATTCGCGCGTGTTCAAAGTATGCGAAAAAGAATCATACATATTTATACGGTTGAGCGGGAAACATTTAACGGCCGTGGAAACGCGCGCAATACATATAAATGCGCATTATGCGAAAGTAATTACGGAATTGGTAGGTTGAAAATTTACATTTCAGGGATACCGACGAATTCGAACGGCCGGGATTTAATGAATTTCCATAATGGACCGGGCAGGGATTCGTGGAGGAGCTTTAACGCGATGGAAAAACTGTTTAAAACACCTACACCTCGCTGTTTCTTCAAGAAATACCGCTTATCTTTTAGCAAGCTTTCCTCCCTACGTTAACAAAATATTTCTCTCGCGAATAATACCAATTTATCCGATAATTCGTGTTGCGTTCAATTAAAACGGCTTATTTTTTCGATCGAAGATTATAAAAATATGTGTACACGCCATTGTAAAAAAGTTTTGTGCGAGAATCTAAGGGTTTAAAAAAGTTACAATTGTAATTAGTTTATGATATTAAACGAGTCAAAATGGATGCAAGATTTGATAGTTTGCGGAATAATACAAGCACAATCAGAAAAGATAGCCAGAATCTACGTATGTTATATAGAAGAAGGATGTAGAAAAATATGCAGAAGCCATTCTCGGATAAGTAGAATAAGACGATCGCATTCAGATATGTAAAGCGAGCATATCTGGTTATAAGTAGAATAAGACAGTCGTTGCCAGCTGCAACAAGTAAAAAAGATGGCTATAATCAAATAGGGTCTAGATATATAGGCAAGTGGAATAATAATTGGAATAATAATTTTAACAATTGAAAGTTTTAAATTTTATTTAATTATGAAAAACGAAGGAATAATACGTCTCTTTTTATTTCCACCATCGTACATATCCCGACCATCGTATTAACGGAACTCATTAGCTAACAATTTTAGTTGAAACGAGTTGAATAGTTGGCTACATTCGTACAAGTGTCGAGCATGAAACAAATATCGTTAAAGTAATTAGAGGCAGTCGTTAATCAAATACCAGCCAAATACCTTTATACCACGATAGAAAGTTTTATCATTCTCGACTTTTGTCAAGAATTAAGGGAAACGGAAGGAAAAATAAATTCGATCGATTTTAAACTTTTATTTTATTAAGAAAAACTACAACTTGCGAGTGAATCCATTTCGACATTTCCTGACAATTGACGAGGTTCTCGGTAAAAAAGGATGTAATAAAATTCCCGTTCTAATGTAACAAGAATCGTGGAAGGAAAAAACGAGAGAAATGAATAACAATGATGTTCTACGACTCGTGTGAACAATTCAGGTATCTCTTACGCAAGTTACTCAACGATAACATGTTAGAAGAGACACGGTGTTTCGATCGATCTGCATTTTTCAGCTTCCTTAGAATTACACTTTCTGAAGGATCCTAAACCTCGAAATTTTCCAACTCGCTCAAACTACAATAATTCACCCAAAAAACAATTCCAATCCTTTGGAAAAATTTAGAAAACTTCTGCAACGACCGTTCCACGGAAATAAGTTTTCTGTCCTCCCTCCCTTCCAGAGATATAAACCGTAAGGAGGACAGGAAGACTTAAAAATAGCTGACGAAACGATTGATCAGATACGAGAAAATAAATCATTCGTCGTTCGATCGATCTCCTCTTGGCGCGATAATTAAATCGATAATCGAACGACAAGAGTTTGAAATTTATCTCGGAAACGTTTTTGGACAAATGTTAATACAAGTTGGAGGAAGCGTGACGCGTATCGGAAAGAAAGGAGAAATTGAAGCGAAACCCAATGTGTCTCCCAATCGATCCTCGACATCTTGCGTCGGACCAATTCGAGATAGAACGAGGAAAGTCTGGATACGTTCGATCGCCGACTTTGTGTATTCTTGAAACTCGCGCGAGTTTTGAAGAGCGGGAAAGCGTGGGAATCGAGATTGCAAATCTTCGAGAAACTTTAAAATGATTCTATCCGGCGAGCTGTGATGAAATGACGCGCTCCGATAAAGGGCAAGTAATTACTTCGGATAAAATATAGGAACGAATCTGCTCGTGAAACGGAAGTATTTGCAAATAAATTATCTATCTCGGATACGTCGTTGTTGTTCCAACAATGAAAGCGAATAATCAATATTTATTTCGACAATGTCTGAATCTTGATCCTACTGATATAAAAATACTAAACAATATTCTTTATTTAGTTAATGTTTTTCAGGTGGAGGAGAAGAAATTAAGAAAAGTTAAATCACGAGATGGTATTTGATAAAGCTGATTTATCATCGGATTATGCAAGTTCTTACATCGTGTAAATCTAAAAGGAAGCCGTATATAAATAAGTTCGTTTTCTCGAAACCACAAGAGAACGTTTGCTCGTTTGCGACTCGCAACTGAACGAACAACGACAGTTGATATATCGAATGCATAAATCCGCGACTTCTTACATTTCGCGTGGCGAGCTCTATACTCTTTTATAAACTCGTGAAATTGATATACGGAAACACGGAGTTGAAAGTTTGTGATATGGAAAGATACGGATTCGAATCCTTCCTTCATACCTCAATCCCCCTCTACCTTCGTAATTTGATCTCATTCTCCTTCATTCACTTACCTTATTCGCTTTAATTTCTGCGTATATATATATCCGTTAAAAAATCCTTTCTACTTGTTGCTTAATATCCCCTCAAAACAAGAATAAAACCGATCTGTTTGGAGGCAACTGTCGATCACCTTAAATCGCCCTCGTGTATTTGAATAGCCGGGCAAAAGAGCCTTTTCGGTGTACCTTATCGAGTGGAATAGAATAGAATTTCCATGGCAAAGACCGTCCAGGTGGGCAGCCCTCGTTCAATGGCTCGTGGTACGGTAATAGCGACGCTCGATGCGCATTATTCACATGTGTCGAATACAATGCACGGGGGCGGTCCGCGAAGAAGGCTGGCGGGACATCGGTCGAGTATGCAAACGACATTCGCGTTATAGACGGGAGGGGGGACAACTATTCCAAAGTTTGGATACGGGGCGCGTATCTGCGCGACATTACTCGCCAGATAGCAATATCGCGTGCAGATTTGCATCGGACGTGCCGTGACGTTGCCAGCTCCAACGAGATGCACACAGGTACGTGTGTGTGTGTGTGCGCGCGCGTGTTTTCGAGGAGACCGAATATCCTGGAGATGAGACGTTTCTAATTATGACACGGCGAGTTCCAGACTTGGAATGGTTTGTGGCATTTCTTGATAATCTCTTGATAAATTGTATTAATAATTAGATAGTTAATGGGGAAAAATTTGAGGAAAGATCGTTTTCGATCTTTAATATTCTTTTCCCTTTGAATCGTTTAAATCTGTACAAGTAAATTTCAGACTCCGTTCGGGGTTTGATTTACGTCGGGAGAAGATTGGCTGGTTAAAAGATAATAGAAATTATCAACACGTGCGAATACTTTGCAATACGATTGGGAGTGGCTGTAACTTTTCGGCCAAGATCCGACGAATGTGCAAAGGAACATCGATTGATATGACCGATATCGAGGAATTGATGTTTAGTCGAATCGATCAGGGTTACTTGAATTTTGAGGGCCCTGTGGCGTACATACCAAATTGTCTAATAATTCCATCGGCTATTGATTATCAATTAATTTAACTTTAAATGCTGACCGGGTAATTAATCCCCCGTCGTTCGATATTTATGCAAAATTGAATTAGAACGGGCGAACGTTATGAGAATATTAATCGATTTATTCCGCCATCGGATCTGTAATGAAATTTTCCAATCCATTTCGATTAGTATAGGACATTGATTATCCCAAGTAATTAGGAGACAAATCCTTTTTGATAATCAGAAGGACAAATTTGCGAAACGTTCGTTAAAAGGATGCCTCGTCCAGAAATTTTAGAAAATTTTCGGATAACCTGTCATTGGATTAATTCGTTTTAATCGATGTTTCGTTATATTCGATAGTAATAATTGGGTGTTAACGCTAATTCAATCGAGCGATAATATCACTTTAGATATTTAGATAAGTCTTTTGTTCGATGGATAAGATTACAATCAAAATCTTAATTGGGTAATCCTTATATAAAATTAATATCTCTATTTCTATACCGAGACCCCTATAATAATTTGATATTTAAAGCTGAGCATAAAATTCGCTTTATACTTGATAGGAAATTGCGATAATGTGCTCTCAACTATAGAGATCCCCATTTCACGTGTATTTAAACTACACGTGTAATTAACAGTGCTTTTAGAGTAATAACTTTGTATAATAAAGGCTTCTAAATGGTTATTTAAATACATACACTCGTTATACATATTTCATATATTTCTTCACGCGATTAATAAAATGCAACGAATTTGTCACACGCTTAACGAGTAATAACAATACAAATTTCGTTAAACGCTTTCCCCTACAGAAATTTTGTATTATCAGCACCTTAACGTATCTGAAACTTCGATCCCTGAAACGCAATATGACGTCTTACTTGTTTCAACCTCGTTCTCAAAACATATTCCACGCGTTTTACCAGCTTTCAACGCCAATTTATCCCACGATTGTACGTCGAATCAAAACGGTTGCTTCGTTGCCTGCACGTCTCCATTGTCCAAGCGTTAACCGTTTCGAAACAAGTGGAATATTTATGGAAATTCACGGTTACAGCCGGCTGAATCGAAAATTATCGTCGGGGCCCGCGTTATTGCTCAATTTACGATGCGAGGGAGAGGCTCGCCTCCTCGAAAGGACGATTAGTCAGGAGCGGTGAGTGATGCGTGTACCATTGAGAAATGGGATTAGTTGCAAGGGTAGTGCGCGCTCCACCCACGACAACCTCGTTTACCTCGTAATATACATTCACGTACACGTGTGCGTGTAGTGCCATGCAGGGGAAACGCGAGAAGTGAAAGCTATTTCTTGCCTCCTCGCTGCTATCGTCCTTAGAACGGCCTTTCCTCGCTGATTAATACTCTTGGACGTATCCGCAGCGGTTTCTCAAATTGTAAAGGGTAGTCTCGTAATCAAAGTTAATTATTTTCGCGTTTATCGTGTCTCTTTTCGAACGAATCGTCCATAACACAATTATAAAATTTGTTGAAATAATGTATTATTTTTCGACGTGCAAGCTTTTTCGTATATCTTTGGACAAAAATATTTTTGGCCGATATGCGTAAAATCGATGTGTGCCATGTTTTTACGATTAATTCATAAATTTATTAATGTAATTTCCACTCGCATATTACGTTGAAAATATTTCCATAGATTTCAGCTTCTGAAATATCTTCTACCCCCCCAAAAAAATTGAATAAACGTAGCTCTTCTTTGACGTAAACTTGAAATAAGCATGTTTAATTTTAAATCAATGTAATGTAAAAAAAAAGGAAAAGTCATTTCATATCATACAGATATGATCATTCTTATATACACTTTACATTTTCGATTAAAATGTATCTTTCATAATTTATATGGCCGTCGATAAATTTTGCTGTAAACGTTGCGTTTATTTTAAAATCAGACGTTTATTTCATCCGATCAACGACACTTTGTTTTTTCCTTACGAACGAAGATGCAAATTTTTCCTCCCAGGAAGGGTAATAACAATGAAATGTAAATTTATTTACTTAGGAATATTAAGAGAAGCTTGATAAAACGCAAAGGGAACAAACACGGGGAACTTAATGGAATATCTTATCGGTGGTAAAAGGTAGTTCGATAAACACGGGGTTTAATAAGCAAGAAATTGTTTCTCCACGAGGATGGAAACACACACACCCCCTCCCCAGTGGTTGCGGGCTGAACAGCCACCCTGTTCGCCTCAACGGAATCGATTTCGAATTGATTCCGGGTATATCCGCTCTCCGGGGCGCCCTTCCACCGTTCGGCACGTCCGAAATTTCTACAATTAGACGACGCGATTGGCCCGCACGCGATAAGTATCCGGTATTAAGGTTAATTGGAACCGTATCGCCGGTTTACTGGCAACAGTATGTACGATTATCACTCATTAACGAACACTCCAATTAAGCAAGTGGGGACAAAAGAAACGAAATTTCGACGAGGCTACGTGGCTGATTTTAATTGCATCCCTTTATCTCTAGTTCGAGGAGGAGAGGCAGAGTTGAGATTCTGCGACGGAGGGGGGTTTAATTCGAAAATAACGCTTACCATCCTTGTCGCCGATACCCATTGTCCGAACGATAACAATCGCCGTTAACTACCCCTTTGTGCGGAGGGTTAACCGTGAAAGAGTGTTTCGAATAACTCGACAATCGCGCATCTTTGTGTCCTTACGCTTAATTATACTTAATTACGGACGGAACATCTTAGAAACTTTTGACGATATCAGGACGTCTCGTCGACAAACTAGAAATTTGAGAGTAAAATTCTACAAGGGGATAATATTTTTCGCGAGTGGACACTGTTAACGAGAGTGTCTTTTCAACGCAGTGTCCATTAGCGAAAAATAATTTTCTCGAGAGTTCTCCCACTTTCAAATGGATCTCGTCATTAAGGAATGTTTCTCTGAAAAGATCTTTCTAAAAATCAGCCCAAATTGAACGAAATAAGAGATAATAAGCGTGCATGCTTACGTAAGTTCGATGTTCCCCTTGCTTGATTGGAAAACGATCCATGTTTGACTATCCCTGAAATATATTACCATCGGTACGACAGGTAAGGGAGATACGAAGCTCGTACCATCCTCGAATTTATCCTCTACTTAGCTTTATCGAAACGCCGGAAGAATTCCAGTTGTTTTCTCTCGAGTTTGATACTCTCCCCTCGTAAAACCGCTCCGCCGCTCGGCCTCCATAACCGAATCAAGCAATAAAAACCAAGTTTTATAGAGCGAAACCGGAAAGAAACTTTCGATTTTGCCTTCTACCACGTCCATCCATTCCCCGCCTCTCTCCAATCTCTCCGATCTCTATTCGAAAAAAAGGAACGAAACTTCTTATGAAATATCATCCTCATCGTGTTCGTATCCTCCTCGGACGATCCTTAAATCATGAACCATCAAACGGTACAAATCTTAAACGATCACTTTTGCCAACTTTCGAATCTCTTCGAAATCGAATCTAAGGAATCCCCTTTCTTCCGCCCCCGCGTTATCCCTGACCGAAACACGCATTTATAAATTTCACCGCCATTTCCCGCCACTATTTTTCCCTCGGCGTCCCGCCATCCGTAAATTTCGGGGAAAATTTAATGCCACGGAAACGGGCGAGTCCTCGGGAGAGAGGGATGGAACTGCTCCGGATGGGGAATTTAACGCACGCGAGACCCCTCGGTTTTTCACGAATATCTCCTCCCTCTTCTTAAAGGAGGTGATTGAAGATGGAAAGAGAGAGACCGGTGCCTGTTCCTCGTTAATCTCGGCGATTCGTTGAACTTTGAACTAGCTAACGTGAACTGTGCCACAGGATTATTCCATTCGAGAATGAAGATGTGTGATATTCGAAGGATTTTGATATATGTTTTTCTAGATTTTTTTTTCTAAATCTCCTTTTCCTATTCTTATGAAATTGGTAAAAAGTCAAAGGCCCGAGGGAATTAGGAGGGATAGAGGCCGACGACGGCTTGGCAACGAATTTCTCGCCGAATCAGATCCAGACGGAATTGCGTAATAATATTTCCCTTCCCGCAAATAAAATTTATTCGTATTTAGACGAGAAACGAGCAATAAATAAAATTCACTTCCAAATGAAAAATTATTTGGAAACGTTTAAATGATTTTTATATAAATAAAAAATTAGTTATTTTATTCAAAATTTGTTATTTCCCAGTTATTTTCGATTAACTGGGTTTTCCAAACCAGAAGTTAACGCCGAGCAATTCCAGTTGTTCCAGTTCGAGGGACGGATTCGTTGCCAAGACAGGGTGGAAAAAATCGATACGGCGGATGAGGAATGGAAAATCGAATAAACAGGAACGAACGGTGGTGGAGAAGCTGGGAGGGAAAAAGGGTTGAGAACAAGAGAAGAGATGAAAATGAATTCGCCACTCCCAGAAGAAATTGGTGGAGAAGGAATCGTTTCGGTGACGGGGAGACAGAGAGTCGTTGAAGTCTCTCTCGAGCATAAAGCGGAGATTTAGAGGAGTACGTGTCGATGGCATCCGACGTCGTTGTGTTCGATGCCCGACGAAGCATATGGCCACCGTGTCGAGCCAACGTCGCATAAGGCTGACGATCGTATATACGTGTATGCGGATAATGCGCAAGGGGATAATCGTGCATCCATTACTACGATACGTACAACTCGTTCCAGGGATTATCTCGTCATAATGTATCTCGTATCGATTTTCCACCTTCCTATCCGCCTCTTGATGTTATAATTCCCTTAATTGGTGAATCATGTAAATTTATTCGAGTTTTTTCTTTTTCTTTTTCTTTTTATACGGCTATTTATATTTCCCTGATCAATTACAGTATCTCGAATACCCTTGTTACACGTAAAGGGGATTTAGACGGATAAATCGAATATATTATTATACTTGGTGTTAATTTATCGATATAATTTAAATTTGCATTCGCCCCGTACAATTTGTCCTTATATAGCAATTTATTTAATCACGATTCGCGTCGATGTAAAACAACGTTGGTCGAAGCTGTTAAAATAAAATTTCAAATTTCTTTTATACGTTACAAAGGCAAATGTAATTATACATAAATAATAACGCGAACAATCATTTTTTCCTTTCTTCTTTTTTTTTTCCTCGTTAAATATCTCCACTGCATTCCTCCTTTTTTGAATATTTCAGTATCTCGCTCGATATTTCATTTAGCCGAGAGACTTCTCCTAGAATGTTCATTTCTACTGCTGACGCGTTGAATTACGCGTAAATTTGCACGGTCGAAATATAATGAAACAGGCTGGCTGGTAAGAAAATTCGACTTCTTTGGTTGAAGTATACTACGGAAAGTTGTGTTCACTCTCGAGAAGGTTTCACGTGCATAATATAATTACCTCTTTGCATCGTGACGGGCTGAGCCAACGTTCTCCTTTGTATTATTTCGAAGGTACGAGGAGAAAATCATCGTGAGTACAGTGTATTGAAAATTGCGAAACTTTTCAATTCGTTTTCAACAAAGGTAAACGAATTCGAGTAAATTGTTTCGCGAGGATGATTGTATTAAAATAGGTAAAATCATATTTTCTTATTTCCTTTCTTTTTTTTTTCATTTTTAAGAAAATGTACCAACAATGTATTCCGAAATCGGGAAATTTAGAAATTTGTAAATTAAAGAAAAATTTTACGTTTTATAACATTTTAAATTGTGTGATAAATCTTTTGATTGGATTTAATAATTTTTGGAAAAAATAATTTTTAATTAAAATTTCTGTTCTCTTTCGTGATTGCGAGTTATAAAGTAATATCGAAAAATAACTATAAAAAAAAAGATTAAGTTAGACAGTGAAGAAAAAAAAATATCTATGCTCCACGTACAATTTTCGAATAATTTTCTGAATTTCTGGGACCAGAGACTTGTCAATCGATAATAAATTAGATATATTTACGCGTAATTAACGAATTTTGAAAAAGAAAAAAGTTTTCAAATGGAAAAATTTTTGTTACATTTTCCAAAATGAAATAACTTTCTGCTGATTGCGCACTCGTATCGAATTGGAAATTAACAAATTTTACGAGTAATTTGTCGAGTTTTCAAATATAATTTTCTCGAAAATGAAGCCTCAAAAAAATAAAAAAATTCTGTCCCACATTCGGCATGCAAATTCACCGACACACACCAAATCATATTTTTCTTCGTAAATCTAACGTAAACATAAAAAAATAAAATTAAAGATCGTTCAAACGACGAATAATATCTGTGACATTAATTTACCCATCTGCGATAATTCTTCGATGATTCGAAAGAGGAAGTATTTCCGGTTATTTCCAGTTCGCATCTCGACGTTCGAAAAATTTACCAAAACATCCTTTGGATTTTTTTTTCTTTTTTTTAGTGAAAATCCCGATCATGGTTCGAGCTCATCGCGCGCCATGATCATTTATACATCACGGCCAATGTTTGTATGTCGACGTCGGGCCGAAATGAAAATTTATATTCCCCCCCGTGTTACCCGGCCCCGTTAAAATGGCCGCTCATCCATAGATTATTCCGCCTTTGACAGCCGCGAGAAACTAGAATTTTCCTCCGATAAAGCTCTCACCCCTATTTCCACCCCTCCCTCCCCTCCCCACCCCACTGTTGACCGCGTTACCGCCTCGATTTCTTTTTCTCCACGCTTGGAGCGAAAGCGGATCGTAGGTGGGGGGAGTTTTTACGAACCTGTCGAGAGCGTGAAGACGTAGATTCAGCGTCGCGTCTGCCGGATAGCCGGAAGTTGAAGCGTCACGACGACTTCTGCTCCGATGTTCCTTTAGAGCCGCGGTGTCGTACCAGACGGCTGTATAGTATCTGATGTACGATCCCTGAGTGATCGCTGAAACCAACCACGAAACAAAGCGTTTTAAATTTCGTGAAACTCGTTTAATTCGTGTAAGCGTTACCTCGTAATGATTATTAGAAGGAAATTTAACGGTTCGGCGAAAATGGTCGAAATTCCCTTAACGAAGATTTTGTTATAATCGATAATCCCTGTCTTTTATTTCACTTTTAATTAATCCGCATACGTCTCGAATACGTCACCGAATTAAAAATATGAAATTACTTTACATGTAGTATTATACGCGTAGTAACGAATTTCCCAGCTATTATCAAAATTAATTCTCGAAAATTTATTAATTCTCGTGATTAATAATTTTGCTCTGACAAAATTTCACGTTCTTTTTTTCTATATATACGACTTACAGCTGTTACTTTACCAATTACATTTTGTCACTGAGAAGCCAAGCAATCGGAGAAGAAAAAATTCTACTACGTTAATTCCGAATCGTCGTCGCTCACGATAGCGTCTGCGACGAGATAGCGGAAGGGAGGAAATTTTCAAGAAGAGTTGCGAAAACGCCATCTCCATTCGTTTGAAATATCGAGGGATCTAAATGCAAATTATTTCCGTGGTAATACATTTTCCCGATTCGCCTCGCCCTATCTTCGCCGTGCCGTTTCATGCACTTCGAGTCAAGTGCATTTATCTATTTACCGCACGCAACGACTCTCCCTCGAGATATTATCAATTCCAGCCTCGTAATAACCACGTTGCAGGGAAGAGGGGGAGGAGAGAGGAAGAGGGAGGGAGTGGTGTGTCCGAGACGAAAGTCTCTCAGACTTATTTCTCACCGATACGATGACGAGTTCGTCGCGAGAATCCACAAAAGTTCTGGTCCCTTTTCTTCTCGGGGAAAGTTCGCATGATCGATCGAAGCCACGACCGCCTCCACGAATATTCCAGCGGAATTCTTGCGCCTGTGTTTCCGTACGGGCGCCCTGTTAATTCAATATCGGCCCTACCAGCTGTTGCTCCCCCCGCATACATCGATAGGTGGCAATTATTAATTCTCGAAAATAGCGGTGAATCGATATTAGGCCACCGGCTTATATAATTTCCCGTTTGTCTCAAGTTCGCCCTTGTTAGTTAAGCGACTATCGCGTCCACGGAAGTATGCCCCGCATACTCGAGATTTTCCATTATTTCAGTTCTATCGTAATAAAATCGCGAACGATTTTTCCATTACATCTTTTCCTCTTTCGACCTATTAATTAATTTTTAATTCCATTTAAAATCGGATATCGGATATATCAATTCGTACTTTTGTTACGATGATCTCTCCAATCTTTAAATATTTAAATGACGCTTCTTCGAGCGATTTCAAATTGTACGCAGCCAACTTGCGCGTTTCTTTCTCCCAAGCTTCTTAGAAACGAGTTCGAAATTTCCTCCTCGATTGCAGGTGGATCAACCTCGATTGGCTGTTCTCCGCCGAGCACCACTTCGAAGAGTTGAGCTTTCGCTGCCAATTTGTACCAAGTAACTTGTTCGTTAAACGTCTCGCGTTTATCATCTTGAGATACATGGAAACGAAGTGATTAAGAATTATTCTCGATAATTTATCATAAACGAAACCGAATAAGACGTAATTATATATGAAAAAAAAAATAAATAAATAACCTCGACAAATCATTTTTTTCTCGCCACTCCACCCCGATTCCTACCACGGAAAGAACCGTTGTCCGGATAACCGCGTCACTCGATGGCGCGCGTGATATCCGACACGGGAATTCCGGATAAATCTGTCGGCAACCGAGTGGCCGACCGATCGTGGACACGCGATACGGTTCGCACGCGGCAAATTCACCGTATCTGCGCCCGCCAAAGTGCCTATCGAGCCGATTTTTCTCTCTCTCTCTCCCCCCGCGCGCAATACCGGCCACCTGTCATAATTGCGTCGCGCCGATTGACGCGACGGGTCGAAATCGTATCGTTTTCGAGGACGCGATGGTCACGAACCGTTCGAATCATTAATGGGATTGGTTCGCCCGATTTCGGTACAATAACGGTTACAGTTACGATAATGGGAGGAGGGGAGGGCGATAACGACGGCGGAAATAGCGACAGCTCTATTTTTGTCGAGCTCGCGACGCAATATCGGTCTGATACTTAGGGCGGATGGGCGAGAAGAGGTCGACGCGATTGGGAACGACTCGATCGTTGGAAATCTCTGCCGCCTGATTAAATCGAATTTTCAGAGTTTTGAGAGACATTAATTATTATCGCTTGCTTCCTCTCCAAATTCCTCCTATTCACGCTATGAATCGGACGAATCACTAAAAGATCGTAGGGTTAGACCATTTTATAAAATTCAGTGAGAAAAAGAAAAATAAGGAAATCATTCTCGATGTAACTCGATGTGACCAATTACGTGTGCCGTCCCTTTATCCTTTTGTCAAGTTGGTGAAAATTTAACGGTTTATCGCTCAAAGGGGAAAGGGAGATCTTGGGAAAGGGAGGTTGAGACCAGGCTATTTAACAGGTCGGCCTGCGTGTAAACTGCTTTCAGCAGAAGCTTTAAACTTGCCTCTTTGTCTTACAAGCCGAAACTGTCTCAAAGTTCCATCCTCTTTCCTTTCAAACCCAATTACATCGCTCCCGAGAGTTGGGCCTCGCCCTGCCAACGAAACTCCGATAAAAGAGGGCGGGGGGAGGAGTTTGATAAAACAACCAACCGTGACAACCGTGTCCCCTGTCGTGACAACAAGAAAGAAGAGAAACAAAAAAAAAATAATAAAAAGAAAAAGAAGAAGCAAGAAAATCGTGGAGGGAGGGGAAACCGAGTAACCTTTATCTCGTTTTATGAATCGTTTCGATTTCGAAGACCACGATCGCGGATGAAATCCGAACGACACCGTAAATTACTTTTCTGACGGGGTAATATCGAATCTCGCCACCATTCCATTCCGCCCAACAATCAAACGTTCCGCAGAGACGTTTGCCCTCTCCTCCCATCACCTTTGATCAGATCTTCCCGCGTTAAGGCGAGTTTAAAACTTTTCGCCCCGGACCTGTATACGTGTACATCCCGGATAGATCGTTGGCGCAAAGATTGCTCTCGCGCGAAATGAACGTCATAAGCGAGCAAAGGGACGAAGAATATCCAACAACGAGTGAAGTATCTTACATCACGTGGAAATATTTTTAGAAATTACACGAATCTGATAATTCATCGCGAAAGAAATATCGTCGATTAGAAGAATAAACGATGAAGAATGGATTCAATGGTCGAGTCATTCGCGATGAAAGGGTATAAGGAATAAAAAAAAAAGGAAATGTAAATTTCGTCATTGCGGATGAGAGAGTACACATACTCGATGACTAATGCCTCGTCGAAACGAGCTGACCTTTCGAGAAATCGATCATTCCGGGAACGGTAGTTTTGGTGGTGGAGCGCGTTCGTTCCATGATTACTATGCGGAGAGACGTGTACAAATAAGTAGCCTCGATACAAGCATGACAAATAGGGGTGGAAATTCGTGTATGGAAACTAAGACGAATTTGGGGTGCAATTTTGTGGGAGAGGGGGAACGACGAGGATAACTGCAATCGAAACTTGAGCATTGCGACGATATATTTGGAGCATGGCCGACGATTCTCTCTCTCTCTCTCTGGTGGAAACAGTTTTCCAACTATCCGCCACGATTGTCAACGCGCTCGAAATTCTTCGAGTTTGATTTCATCCGCGGCTCTCCTTTATTCGAGAGCATATAAAATATGCTAATTTCGGAGGAACAGCGTGATTTCGAAAAGAATTCGTTGTTACAAATCTATTCCTCTTTACGTATTTTAATATTTTAAAATATCAAGTGAAAAATGTTGGAACAAACTTCCGCAAATTTTTTTCTCCAATTCTTCGTTGGATTTATCCAGAGACAGGATCGTATCACACCAATCGAGCTGACAGTTTGGAAGAGGATAAGCTGGTAACAACGGCTAAAAGGGAGCCAAAGGGCAATGGGATCCTGATCTGGCATCGCTGTGTTTTATAGACTTTGGATTAACACCGAACTAAATGGATAAAAAGCATTCCAGTTTATCCTTTTTCTTCCTTTTTCCTCTCTCTCTCTCGCGCGCGTACGCGTGCGCGCGCTTTCTCTCTCTTTCTTTCTCTCCGCACCTCGACAACCAGATCGAGCACGAGAATTTCACACGTGTGAAACTGTTGATCGGATCTTCGGTGACCGATAAAATATTTAACGAGGATTCGAGTTTATATATTTATAGGCGGAGTGGAACAAGTCTGAAATAGATTGATCATTTATTAGCGAGTGAGATAATACACGTTCGAAATGGAATAAATCGAAGCTATTATTCATAATACGATTCGTAACGCATCCTTCTCGCATTCATCATCGATTAATTTTGTTGGAATTAAATTGTTCGTTTAAATTTCTTCGCGTTGATTTGATCATTTATAATATAAATGGCTAATGTTCCGTAAATGTGATTATTATGATGTTGTACGATTTGAATTGGAAAGGTTGAAAATTGTTACGAAATAGTGGAGGCGTATTTTTTTTAAATTTAAAGGAATGTTCTTGGTAATATTTTATACCGTCTCTTTATCTTTTAATTCACATTTTTATTCTACCGGAGATATTATAACCGAATGTTTTGCACGACACTCGTTTATAACGTGATGTGTTAATTTAAAATATTTTTCAGTATCGTGAAACTTTATTATATACCAAGCAAATTGACAACTTTATAATTTCACTGATAAAAATTATTACAAATCCCGTTTCCTCGATCTCGTTTTGAACGTTTCTTTAAATAATATCTATCGTTTTAAAAAACTTGAATAATTGAATAATTAAAGAAACGAGCATTCGCAAAAACTAATTTTAAATGTTTCGACCAGCATCAATATTTGACGAGCAAGTTTTGCGGCGAATGGTAAGAAAGGCCGGGGTTAAAAGATGGCGCCACAAAAGTCGGTCTGGTGATGAATTAAATAATCATGAGAACTGGTCTATTCAACTGGTCTTTTAATCCCTCTTCCAAGATGGATTTACAATCCGTGCCTTTCCTTTCATCTCCAACAACAGTCCCGCCGTTTTTCTCGATATTTCCTACACCCAGAGAAGCCGAGCTTGATATTTTCGACAAACAATACACGCGAAATATACCTTGAAAAATATGGCAACAAATTCAATGTGGCAAATCAAATTCAAAAGATGAAAATCGCAAGAGGTTTCGAGAACGAGTACAAACACGTAATTAACTTGCTGATGTTAACGTCTCGGAGCAGTTTCTAGTAATTAATTTTCATTTTGGACCAGCGTGAAAGACGTCAGACGTCTTCCTTTGGAACTAACAAGTTCATGCACGATATTTCATTTGATACGACTGGAAACGACTGAATACGTCGTTCTTTGTTATTTTATCATCGATATTTTCTTGTGATCTTGCAAATTAAATATATATATATATATAAAAATAATAAATAAAGTTACGATAGAGTATATAAACGCATTTTTAATTTGCGAGAATATTCACGTATTGTCATGAAATTATGAATTCGGTATAATGATGGTCCTTTCTACGCAATAAATAAAAATTAAAACGTATTTCCAAGAAAGAATCAATTTAATAAAATTGTAAAAAACGGATATACACATATAGAGCGATAATCGTGATGTACAAATATTAAATCAAATCTTTAAACTATTTCCAATCAAATTTCAAGAGGAATTATTATTCTGTTGCTAAACTTGGAATCTTCTTTTTAATTAATATTGAAAGAACGTTCATCTTTGAAACGAGGATAGGATAAAAATTCGATTCTAAAGAATTAATTCGAGAGAATTATCGCGTCCCACTGGAAATTGATTTTATCTTGCGATAGATTAATTTAATTTATTTGCAAATTGATTCTTCCTTTTTTTTTCTTCATTAGATACAATTTTACACACTAACGCTTATTCATACATCCAGTTATTTCCAGTTTATTGAAGCAATTAAGACGAGTTTACGCTTTCCGACCTTTTCACAACGTTGCGTGCATTGTATTTCATTTAGCGGCGCAATTACTTTTCTCCGATACGCGATATCTTTCGGTTTACGACGTATTAAAGTACGCAACAAATTCTTGGCCGAGATATGCAAGCAAGTTCTCTCACGAAATACTCTCGCCAACCACTTTATAAGATCTACCTCCGTATATTAATCCCCGTTTAATTCTTGGGGAATAACGTATCAATTCAATTATCCTTAAATTTGATAAGCCCGATGTTTCCATGATCACTGGAGAAACACGAGAATCTCGAATTTCAATTTTTTATGGAGAAGGAAAGGGACGTTTTATTATTTAAATTAATTTGTGAGCACACTTTACTTTAAAGAAAATGTTAAAATGATTTTGAAACAGCGTTGTAATTATTTTAAATTATTTAAATTATGAGTTAAACGTATCTTGATTGTTGCGTGATAAAATTATTCACCGATGCATTGGTACATTGCAATAAAAGTAAATTTTATACTCATATACGTGTATTTTCTACTTATACAATTATACGAATGAACAATTATGAATAATAATATTAAGAGAGAGAATATTTATATACGAATCATCATTATTTGTTTCATTGTTTTTCAACAAATAATTTCCAAAAAGGTTCTTCATCTCCTTAAATATCCGTTCGAAACTGTGCATTAATCGATACAACGTTATCGAGATAACAGATTTTCCACTATCAGGCGAAAGGAATGAAGGGAGAAATTGATAAATTGCGAATGGAACGAAACTCGTTTACACGATACCGTCAGCACTGCATCTTTCTATTCGACAAAACCGAAGAGCAATCTCGCGGCACCGATAAATTGATTGTTTCAATTTTATAATTTCGACCGTCGGACTGTAATTGTAGCCGGTGGTGTTTCGCGATGGTGGACGCGACTTGAATCGGGCGCAGTAGAATAACTCGTTAAAGGTCAGCCACAACGGAGTTTAACCGTGTGTACATTGGAAGTGTGCCCGGCACATGAAAACGAACATCCGCGTTTCGACGTTCTACCTATTTTTACATGCTTTACACGCACTCGTTACTCCAATTTCGCGCAAAATTTCGACTACATAATTAAAACTCTCGCTTGTCCCCTTTAAGCTGATGAGCGCGATTCAATTGTCGAATTGGATTCAATTTCGAAAACGATATAAAATATGCCTGGAAATGTTGTGAGCACGTTTATAACAAATTAAATACGCGAAAATGATAAAATTTCGCGAGATCCGTGCAATGTTATCGATCTCTTTGAAAAATTTATCGCAAGATTTGTGAAATTTGTTGCGTAATTCAAAGCAGAAAGTGTATTTTAAAAAATATCGTCCGAGAAGAATCTTTTATTTCGTTCCATATCGAAATTAATTTTGGAGAAAATTAAATTTGAAAATCTGTACAATTTCTTGATCGTAAATGTTCAACCTCTCAAAAGCAAGAACTCGAACGATAAAATTTAATTCTACCATAATTCGCTCGTATCCAATCGGAAACTAGCCAATTTCATTTATATTTGAAAAATATTCAAACTTGATTCGCTCGAAAATGAAGTTTTAAATGGAAAAAAATTGTATTTTTTCTTTTCTTGTATACTTACTTTATCATCGAAAAATCGCCCCCCTGTCCTGTCGTGCGCACGAAAAATTGAACATTCTATGATATACCTTTATTCGTTCGAAACTTTACAGTTTATGAATTAAATCGTTTTAATCACAACGAGTTACTACGAGTTCGAAACGTTCCATCAATGTATGTATACACGTACATTTTTTTATATCAGCGACAGAAACGAAAACGACTTTTTACGTAACATTAAATGAAACGAGCGCGAAAACGAAGTGAGAGACTATAAAAGTACTATTTATCACGGCGAAACAAAAGTGATACGGTGAAAATGTCATTTTCAACGCGGCTCGCTTCCGGTGATGCGAAGCAATTAAACTTTAATCGAAGTTCCGAATCGTCCGAGTTGAAATATCGGAAACGTTAAATAAATTTCACATCGGTTAATATCGGGTTTACTTGCGGTTTGGATTTTCATCGATGATCGAACATTTTCTAATCGAAGAAACTCGATCAGAAAAGTAGAAAATTCCTTGTAACGATAGTTGCGATAAACGTTCGAATTCTTTGGACATACTACTTAAAACTTGCCTTTCAATCAGATTCTAATCTAAATTTTCGTTTGAAAAATTGTATAAATTGTTTGATTAGAGTTTGAATCGATGATTAAATATTTTCTACTAAATGGAAATACAAATATGCTCGATTCGAAACGAGAACGGTGCGACAACTCTCGTGCATGTATAGATGGAGAATGAATAACGAATACATTTAACATGCTAAATGCCATGGAGTCACTGTTAACCGGCACTCGACGTGATTAGTAACAGCAATTCAATTAGGTAATGTTTCGTTTCATCATCACAGAGCGATGATACATAGAAATCACGGCGGTAAAATTAATAAGAGTATTTTATTAAAGTAATGTCTGCAAAATTTTTAATATCTTTCTTAAAACGATACGAAGGATTTCTTTAAAACAAGATATTTTATGATATACGATATCGAGATAATTAAAAGCATATAGGTAAAACCAGATAAAACATACAAAACCTTTGATAAGAAAATTTTTAATGAAAAATTCGAAAAAACTTCATTCGCGAGTATTTTATGTTCGAATCGTTGATATTTTATAATATGTTTAATGAATTTTGTGAATCGCGTAAATTTGTTTGTAACAGGACAAATTGGCGATTAATATTGAAAGACATTCTACGAGCTTTTTCATCAAATTTATAAACTGTCTGTTGACAAATAATGCGATAATTCTTTCCTAAATACCAATTCCTTAAAAGAAAACTGCTTCCCTTTTATCTCCACTTTAAGCAAAGTATATGCATTATTAAACGCAATTTTTAAGAGTACCTTCCTTTGAGCAAACACCGAGAGGAGAACAACTCGCAAGATTTATTCCCCTGTTGGGAAATCCTTAGTGTCTCCTAATGGAAAAGTTAGTACCTTCAGTTTGTCAATAAAATATACGGATTCACTTCGATCAAAGAGCAGTAACTTTCCATAATTACCCGGCTCGCACGAAACTCTCCCATCTTCCCTTCTCTTCGGAGGCTCGGCCTGAATAATCCGTGCACAACGAGTCTCCCAGGTAAATGTTTCCTCATCGACTGGAACTCGCCGGGATTATCGACTCTTTTCTTTTTCCTCCTCGCAGGAACATTAACCGATTGCGGGAGAATTTCCACAATTATCACGAAATTTTGCGTCTCGTGACTTTCATCGATCGAGATTCAATAGAAGAAGAAAAAAAATGAAAGAGCGATTCAATTTTTTCGCGCGTTTCGTTCCGTGAATCGAGAAAAGAAAGGAGAAAGAGAAATTATCAATTTCCCCACGGTTGTTCGTAACCGTGTCGCTGGTGAAATGTACGATATCACGCGAGATATTTGGAGAAAAAATAATACCACGCCGCGTCAGCAACAATGATATACATTAACAGAGGCGTTTTTCCTCCAACGCGATCACCTCTCCCTCCATTCCTAGCTTATCCTCAGGCGCACATACACACACGTACGTCGTTGGCAACCGCCCACAACGCCCCCTTCCCTCTTCGTGCCTCCACGAAAGCCAAGGCCGGTTGTTACCGCCAATTCGCATTATCCAATTTTTCGTGTGTCACGTACCGTGTCCCCGATTCCGCTAGGTCACTTTCTCGTTGCAATTACACGTGGTCCAGAACAAGCGCTGTTTTCAACGTCGATGTTTGCAGGACGACGCGTCGATTTTCTCCTATTCTCCCCATCTATTATCCCCTCACGCTGCCTGTCTCTTTTCATTATTCTCGTCCATCCTACGTATTTTTCCTTTTCTCTTCGTTCCTTCCTTCGAAACCTCCTCGTCGCACTCTATTCGTCCTTATTCCGACTTGGTGCTCGAGCTCTTTTTGTTTTTTCTCCTCCTCTTCTTTTTTCTCGCTTTGCACTCCCTAATTTTCTCCTCCAACGGTCCCGACTGATCTTTTCTTTTTCTCTCCCTTGTTTTAATCCTTTGCCTTTTCAGGGCTTCTTTTTCGTCTTTTTTCTTTTTTCCCTCTCTATACCGACTTTATCTCTAACGGTTGAAAAATTGTCACTAATTTACAACACGAGTAGTAGTTTCGTCCCGCCTCTCGAAACTTTTAATAATCCCACCGACCGAGTTTCCTCCCAACGCAATATCTTCTTGCCTCGTTTCTCTCATCGATACTCTAATTTCCATCACTTTTCACGGCCAGATCTATTCCCTTTGTGCGCTCTCCTCGGCGAATTTTACCAACGATGGATGGAAAGGGATGATGATGAGGAGACGAGAGAGCCCTCGACAAAGCGAAAAAAACGCGAGATAACGATTGCGTTACGCCACAATCGTTCTGTCTATCGAGCTTACCTCTTTCCCTCTATTCTTCCACCGTTCGCTGGTCACGTATTTACCCGTTGGAAACGGTGAAAAATCATTTTATTTCTTCGAACGTGTATCGATCTTCCATCGAAAGTGAAAAATGTCATTTAAGGGAAACGTTCCCACTCTCCTTTGGAGTTTGTCCAGAAACTCGCTGCACGCTCGATCTTTGTTATCTTGTTATCTGATCCAAAGATCTTGACTTTGTCGTACGTAAAATTTCTGTGCGTACATATACAGAACGCGGTAATAATTTCTTTTTCGCTTCGATTACGCGAAATTAACTTTTAAATTATTATCGTGTTTCTAATCCTTCGTATAATATAATAATCAAGTTATGATAATTTAGCTGAAATATTCTCTACGACTGGATAATACTCCGTTAAAACTTGAATATTTCGTAATGTAAATTTGTGGCGTATCTTGTGCCATTATAAAATTAAAGTAAAAAAAAAAAAATGTTGAAACTTCAATGTCTCTCTTTATTAGCGAAATGTTACTCCGGAGAGAGAATATGCTGTGCCCTACATATGCTTTACAAAAAACAGAATAATTACTAGTTTTGACGATGCAACATATTAGTGGAATTCGAGGTGAAATAATTACGAAGATTTTTATTACTGGCTCTTTAGGAAAAATTTTTTCAAGAAGAATACGTTGTATTTTTAATTCCAGAACCACGTATCTCTGAGAAATATTAGATTTTACGTTAATTCTCCCTCAAATATTTAACCAAAATTTCGCGTCATTTCAGCTTACATTTCTATTTGCAATCAACAATGGTTTGTCTTGCGTGGTCGCTAAATTAAATAAATCTGAAATAATCCATCCTCAGACCACACACTTTGTCTAAGTATATTCTAATGATATAGATTATCATTAAAATTCGGAACATGCAGAAGATAAGGAATCAATCCTGAAATCAAAGAACTAATTCGTTCAAAACAAAAGTCTCTAAAAATTTTAATCGTATTAAAGATTTTATCAATAGACAATTGTATAATTTTAAGATTATACGAATTCCTTCCATCCGAAAATTCGAAAGAAAAATATAAGCAGAAAAATTTAACGATTCTTTTTTTTTAATCACTTTTTTCCCTCCCCTCCCTAATACTTAAAAACGGGGAGTGGATATACATCACGTTCCACGGAATATCCATCCATTTTCCCCGCGGAAGTAAATCGAATAGCATTAGCCCGCCAGACTTTGAACTCCATAATATAATTCCGAGTGGGGGGGGGCTTCGATAAAAACTTCGATCTCCGCGTGAACCGTCCACCGTGAATCGCGGCCGGGCACTCGGCGACGACGACAACGACGACGAGGTTGAAAATTCGCCGCAGTGGCGTATCGACTTTTTGCCGGTCCAGCCGAGGGAAGCAAAGAATAACCTCGACGCCGTGCCCCGAACTCCCGTGACCAAACGAGGACGAGGAGGAATCTTCTTTCCAGACTTTTTCCATTTCCGTAAAGTTTCCCACCCCGACATTTGAAAATCCGTACGGTCAACGCGTGCAACCCAACGCTACTGGCGCAAGAAGAAGAAGAAGAAGAAGAAGAAGGAAAAAAGAAAGAGCAGCGGGATTAGTTAGATTAGATTCATTTCGAAGCGAGTATCCATTCCCCCGAACCGAATTAGCGGATTCGGATTAGAGGAGGGAAAGAGAGAGAGAGAAAGAGGGGGGGAGGGAGTGGATTAAAACGACCGATTACTACTGCTTTCGAAGAAATTCTCCGCCGTGTAAATATCTTTCAGTCCGTGTAGTTTCCTGGTTGTATGGAATTGTACGATGGTAAATCGTGGGAAGGCTGACACGTGGCCGACTTATTCTACTCGCGACGTTGTCGTGACTTTTTTTTTGTTATCGTGACATCTTTTTTCGTTTCTTTTTTTTTTTTTAGTTCCGTTGTGAGTGTAAAGGATATATATTTGACAGGCGACCTTCAAATGTTACTACGTGCTACTTTCCACGATTTATCGACCGATGGTGAATGGTGGGAATTCTTCAATGGGTGACATATTATTGACTCGAGTCACTCGGCGAACGAGAGACGAAACGATTTTACGACGAAATAATTTTTAAAATCGCGCGATAAATATTTTGCCAAAAATATTTGCGATACACGAAACTTTAAATAATAGCTTTATTTAATCCGATATTAATTGACGATTCAAGAGAATCCGAGGATTTGTCGTATCTTGTTAATACCGTAATGTATCGTGTACAACAAAATAATACACGGCGAGGAAAAAAAATAGTTTTATTTTATAAAACTAGCACGAGATAATTTTATTCAATTTGTTGGCCGTGTCGATGGTTTCCCATTTGTACGGTTTATCGATAAGTGAAAAATGATGTAGCGAAAATCAGGTTAATATGTATTTATGACAAGAGAGCACGAGTTTGGTGAATTTTGCGTTTGACAGAAATACGGGACACCATCAATCTTGTGCCAATTTTCCTACCGTTGTACCGCGTAATAAAATAAAGCGGCAATGAATTTGCAAGGTAGCTCACGTCCAATTCCTGCGGCCCATCAAACGTGCGCTTTCCTGCGCTCCCTCGGTTAACGATCAACCACGCGACAAACCGATAACAACGTACAAATTTTAATTAGCATTCGCTACCGCCAACCTATTTAATTGCCGGCCCAAATTACCGCAGTCCGTGACTTCGCGATTCGTTCCACGCAAGATCGATCGATTTCTAATTCTAATTCTCTCGTTCGTGTTTCTCCTGTCTTTGTTTATTTTTCGAAATTACCTTGATTTTGAATCCGTTTTCCTTTTTCATGCTCTATTCGCTTCTACTACAAATAATAACAACAGTGTATCGAAATAGGTGTCAGCGACAATTTTAACGTTGAACTTCAAATTGCTCCACGAACTAGTCTCAAACTAGTTCTCAGATCTTAGACCTGCTAAATAATACATAATTATTAATCACATAAATTGCCAATTGAGATAAAAATACGACCGAATCATTCCCAGTCCAAACGTTCATCGAATCGCTACTGCGTCGGGCAATTAAACACGAGCGAGGGGGAGGGGGACTGAATAATATTCCGTCTCCTGTCGGTGATCGAACGTGACGGACACTCGGCGTGTCGTAAAAATTCATGGTCGAAATTTACGAGTGGGAGGCCTCGAAATTCCCGGCTAACGATCCGTTTCGAGGGGTTTCACCGGTTTCGAATGTGTGCGGACAGAGTGTAGAGGGGACGGGTGGGGCGGAGCGGAGAGGGAGGGAGCGAGAGAGCACGGCAGTTTTATTGGAGGCTCCTTTATGAGCCGTTTGCCGGCCGAGCTCTTTTACGAGCTATCGATAAATAAGCTGGCCCGCTCATGCGATAAAAACGGCCAGTCCAGTCTATGTCGTCGCGTCGAGAGGAATTAGAGAAACGTAATTGCAAATTCTCGCCGTGCTTCGAGTCATCCGCGTTGCGTCCGATTAAATCTGGTTGGAAAAATGTTCAACGTCTTCTCCATTGGATTTTCAACGCTCGCTGCGTAATTGGCTTAAGCGTCCGTATGTGGTTCGCCAAGATAATTGATCGGACCAAAGAGAAGGAAATGGTCGGATTCTGGTACAGGTTTTGTAGGTGGATATTTGACTACGAGCGTTTGAACCTTGCGCACCGATTAATTATTAATTGAACAAGTGGTCAAGATTGGAATGGAGAACCTTTTGAATCAATGTCTCGTGTGAATTTTAAAAAGATTTTTTTCTAAAATGTGTTTTCAATTCGAAGATCCGTCCATTTAACACCGATGGAAGAAACGAAAACGAAAAATCTCTCGTTGCGGAAAATGTATATTCCTTTACAAGGGATAACGATAACAGCGGCGATAAACAGTGTCGGTCTATCTATCGCAGACAGGACAGGACAGACGATGCATCTTCCAATTATCATATAATTTTGATCGAGCGTTTCTCATTAACCCGGCATCTGTAATCAGTGTGCTTAATCAACAACGCGATTCATCGCCGCTCCTACGATTTTTCCACCGGTTTTATGCAAAACGGAACCCATTTCCCCGCACTTAAGAGAGTTAACTATAGCAGCAGGCTCGATCCCCGCACAGCATCAAGATCTGTCATGATAATCCGCAATCTCTTTTGCTTTTCAACGGGCAAACCTTTTACCATTTCCATTCCGTAAACTGCAGTCATTTTCACAAAGAGTCGATTTCTTTTTTTTTCTTCTTTTTTTTTTTTTTCGTCGACTTCAACGGGATCGCCTCTTGCATCGTTTTCATAATGCTTTCATCCAGGGGAAGGTGGGAAGGTAATTAAAGGGTTGAAGGTTCGTTTAAACGAATTCGATTCGAAAAAAGCTTCGCTTTAAGTGAAATTATCTCGTCTCGTTTTTCTACGTGACAACGAGAACGTCTTTCGATGTTTTTTTTTTGACGCCTTGGGCATTGCGATTTATCATTAGTACACCATGTTCAACGATGGCATGAATTTTTTATCGTTGCGTTATCACGTTATGTTATTTTTATATTCTCACATTATTAATCTTTCGTCCTCGCTATATTACTTCCGGCAAAAACTTTTTCGTCGAAAAATTGCAAGATTATGAACATCGAGCGCGTAGGATTGAAAATAAATAATAATTTAAACCTTTTCTTTTTATCAAAAAGAAAATAAGGAAAAAATGAAATGAGTTCAATCAGTTCGATTAATCATTGGATCCCACTCGGAAGAAAGTTCTTGGAAACGATTTGATTGGTAAAATGACTTGAAATAACACGATACTCCTCGAGTTTTACTTTAATAACTTTGTAATAATACGAAGACGGAATAATAATATATTGTACGAATATCCTTCACTTTTTGAGGAAATGTGAAAATATATTAAAATTTCTATTTGGAATTGGATTTAATTAATATAATAACACAAAAGATATATTTCCAGCGACACGGGTGATTAGTGATCCGAAAGCTTGGTACGAAAAAGAGATATGGAGAATATAATAAGAATAAACCAGCCTTTCTTCCCCTTTAATTAAAATATACTATTTCCTTTTGAATCAACCTCTCAAGTTTTGGATGAGAGCTCGCGTCTCGCTAAGATTCGTTTTTAAATCAGTTTTTATTTCATACCGCGCGATAATGGCGGCATTAATTAAATCCCAAGAAAGAGCTCGAGGAAAGCCTCCTAGGATAATCCCGGTGCACTCCGTTAAAAGGCTTGCTCCCGGTGAAAAAAAAAAAGCAAATTACGCAGGCGTTACCTTGACAAACATATTTTAGAAACGCGAAAACGAAGATAATATCGCGCCAAATTCCGCGATTTATCAGAGAATCGAGGCGGAAACGAGTTTTATCGCTAAAGACAATGATAAGTCGAAATCTTAGTCAAATGATTTCTAACAAGAAATTTATAAATCGAAATTCAAATTAATTTAATTATACGTGTGATCCATTTTCCACGTTATTATGGTATTATATCCTTGTTTCCGTTTGTAACGAATAAGTATATAATCAGAAAATTTTATAAATAATTCGGATAAATAGAGTTCTACCGTGTATTCGTAAAAAGGGAAATATTGTTGCCAAAAGAGAAGAAAAAAAAACTAGGGAATTAATCGCAAAGCAGCTTATTTCGAACAATCGAATATTCAGTCGCGTCGAAATTTTCGAAATTTTCATTCGGCCAACAATTGGACGCACTTTGTCTGATCCCTATCTCTACTTATCAAAATACAAAGCGAGACTAAGTTGGCAAGATCGAATATAGCCCCTGTCATTAGTCCCGACCCCGAGGGTTTTCGAAACGTCTTCGCCCTTCCACCGAACGAAACCATTTCCCAAGATCTCCCATCTCCTCTCTCCGTGTCTAGGCGCTAATTAAATTAAATCACGCTCATAGCTCGACGTGCCTCCACCGGGCATCCTTTAATCGAATCTGGGGGCGTTAATACCTAGTCGAAACTTCTTAACGAATTAAGAAACTGCCCTTGATCCTTGTCTCTAATAGTCTGCCTCCTCATACGTTATCGGCGTTTCACACCCACCCAGCCAAGTCTCGAACTGTAATTTTAATTAGACCTGTAACCGAGTTAATTATTCATTTACCCCTCCCCATCTCGAAAACTTACTTACCTGATCCGCCAAATGCAGTGGAATAACGTCGTTATTGTTTCAATAATCTGTGCTCCTCGGAACGCAACCGCGTTCGTTTATTAATCTCGCTCGCTATTAGTCGCGCTCTCTTGCTGTGGCGCGCAAAAACCGAGATGGGGAAGGAAGGAAGACGGGTAATAATAAAACGGGTGAAAAAGCGTGAGGAGGAACGAGAGGAAACGAATGACTCGAAACAAAATGCACCCTGAAAAATGGATCGCGGTGAACGAACTTTTTCGATGGATGGCATCTAATAACAGTTTTGGACGCAACAATTTACGATTCTTTCCTCTTGATAATTTTTTTTTTTCTTTCAATTCTTGGAAAAGAAAGGAGATTTCGACGAAATCTCCCCTGAAATTCTAGCTGCTCGTTACGATCGCCGGAATATTCGAGCTACTCCAAAGAGTCTGAGAAGACGAACGACTTCCATTCGAACCTCGTTAAGATCCTCTCCAAAGATTCTTAGAACGAACTCCTCGATCCCGCCTAAAAGAAGGAACGACTTTGTCTTCTTTTTTTTTCCTCTCCTCCTCGATGGCCGTCTTCACCCTCTTTTACACGCTCGCCTCGCTTTACATACCGGTTAACGCGCCGATAAATTATTTATCCTTCGCGCGAGGGGAAAAAGCGTATTGAATTCGAAAGGTTGGTTTCGAAGAATCTCGAGTGTAGAAGGGGGAGGAGCTTACTAATTTTCCACGTTATTTTCTCGTGAGACGAGATCTCGCTCGTTCCGCTTGTAAACTTTTCGAAATGAGAGAACAAACAGGAGTGTGTTTTCGGTCTCCCCCTCCCTGCGCCCTCTTCCCCCTTACCCCAGTTCATTTTTCACCGGTGTCGGTTTTCACCAAACGTGGACGTGCAAACAGGAAAATTAGAGTTTACGACAGGCGAGTAATCGCGGCACAGTCTTTTCGCGTTTCCGATGGCTCTTATGCGCTTGCAGCTGCTACCCCGCGATAAGAGGATTTCACAATATCGAGTTACGAGCGTGTGCAAAGTCGTTACATCGGGGTCGAGTACCCTTCGAGGATCCTTTATTCCACACGAGCACTGCCAGGGGCAGCCACCTTTCGAGACGTTCCGCCTCTTTCTCTTTCTCCCACTCATCCATCCTCTTCTCTGGCCCTCCTCGCGCGACTCGGTTCCTCGAAAAACCGAGGGCTCTCCATCCGGCTCGACCGATAACGGTTGCCCGTTTTGCTTCTCCTTCTTTTTCCTCTTCTTCTTCTCCTCGATCCTCGAGTGCACACGGGATCCGACGATCGTACAGCAAAACAAAATCTTCTCGATACGGGATTTATCGCGCAAACGATCGATCGTTCGCTTATATTCGCTTTTTGATTTTCGATACGATACACCCTTTCTCGGCTTTGTTTCCCCAAACAACGTTTTTTTCGTAAAATTCATTTTCCCGCGATATCTTTTTATTAAATATTTAAACAACAGTTTGCGAGGTAAAAGGTGGAGTCGAAAGAGTTTTTTTTATTTTCCAGCAGCATCCGTGTAAATACCGTATCTCGACACAGTGGAAAACATTTTTGTTGACACACGTATCCTATTTGTTCTGGATATAGGGCATGAAAATTAAAGCTAGATCAATCCGTACGTATTTTCCGTACATATTATTAATCAAAATTTCCTTACTCCGTGTGCTTTCGTACACGGATTCTAAAAAGATATTTAGAAACGTAAATGAACTCTCTAGATTCTTGAATTTCTTTTTTCTTTTTTAAAAATCGATCGCGTTGCACGCGAAAGAAACGTGCGTTCGGAAGAATTTATTTACATTTTTTAGAATTACTTATTCTCGTTGATTCATCTTATCTCGACAATTCGTTGGGAAACGAATAAATATATATCGCGGGGGAGGAAATCTTCTTCGTTCGGGAGAACCGTGGGTTTGTATCACCGTCTTTACAGCCACGGACAGTTCTATTCAAGACCGTAGCAGGAATAATAGCGAACAGTAATTCAACGTTTATTTGTAGGACTGGCCTTAACTACTTGGCCTGTGTTTCAACCAGATTTAACCATGCTACCCTTCCATGGGACACGTGTTCTTCAAATAGGAAATAAGTTAGTGTTTGATCGCGATTGATACTTTCAAACGAGCGTTTCGCGCGTGTCCATCCCCTTTAATTCCTTGAAATTTTTATCTTTATTCATTAATTCTTCATCCCGGATGTTTGCCCGCCAACGTAATCCGTATCTATTTTTTTCCATTTTGAATATATCTCGATATATTTTCTCACCGGTACACAGGTTGTTAATATATTCATGGAATGCATTTGGAGGGTGGATTACAGAGATTGAAATCAAAAGTTGGTACACAAAAATATCGATTTATTAAGCAATAAATAATTTCAATCCGCTAGATCCGTTCTATTCCTGTTATTGCGCTTTACTTCTCCCTTTATCCATTGCGAACTTCAATTGCTTATAATTCGATAAATAAGTTTCCGAGCCAATATTTTTTACCGATTCTCACGTTTGTATCGATCTTTAAAATATAAGTTACGGAAGAAAAGGAGAGGGAGAAGAAAACTTTAATCCACTTTGGCCTACCGATATAAGAAGACAAATAAGCAGGAACGCGCAATTTTATATTCAAAAAGTCCTCGCCCTTGTTTTCTTTCCGCGATACCTTCTCACGATCTGCCCTCTCTCGAATACGAATTACCGTGTTCTTATTCGGCCGGCTTTTAAATCTCAAAGCGCAGGATGCGCCGCCTCGTCTCTCCATCGTCTCCCAAATTTCTCCTCGCGTATCTTCAGCTTTTAACGATTTCGCAGCTGTTATTCGAGCTGCTTTCGAGAGACAATCGCTTCGAAGGGAGGGAGGAAGAGGGAGATCGCTTTCCCAATTTTGGTCACGTAGGGAGTTGGACCCGGTCCAAATGCAATCCTTAATCTTCCGAGTTCTATCCATTAAACAAGTTAATTAACAAATTCGAACCTGCTCCTCCACGGATATCGCTGCGAATTTAGGAAAATCGGCTTGTCAAAAGGCGACGCGTTTCGAGTAATTGTCGAGCCGTTAATGGAGAGGATTGTAATTTTAAACGAAGAAAAAAGTTGTGACAAACATGGAATTAATATTTTCAGAGTCATAAATAATTAGTTGTTTCTATCGAAGCGAGTGGCCCGTCACACGCGAATGATGGATTATCTGTTTTTCGCTCTACACGTAGTTCGGAATTATTTTCTTGCGTGGATCGATATCACCGGAGAAATGTTAGAAGTCGGTCTGCCAGAGCTGCTAGAACTTATTCCAATCCTTTTTTCACTTAATATTTTCAAATTAAAACGTTTCGAATTATATTCCGAGTTGATTTCGAGTAATATTCGTAAATAAATAACACCAACGACCAATAATTCTTTCAAGCTCTCCCTTCTCGCGCAAGTTCCTAAAAATATGTCGAATAACCGCGATAAAAAATTTACGAAACAAGATTAAAATTCGCGAGTCAAAATTTGAAAAAAAAAAAGTTAGAGACTCGAGGATGAGGACGGGAAAATTATCACCTTTCCCCAAGCACAAGAAGAAGAAGAAGAAAAAAACACCCGCGATGAAACGAGGCTCCCGTATCGATCCACCTATCCCTCCAGTCCAACAAACATTCGTCGGTCATCGTCACAAATTTATAAAACATTCGCGTCGTCGCAGCCGACTGGCATGCGTAACGAACGGCCGCGAGTGCATTAGTCGGCGCAAAAATATGCAATTATACGGTGCCCAGTTTCGCCACGGTGTTATTCATCGTCGGCGCGCAGCCGCGTTTGATCCGTAACGCAGAGTAGTTAGTAGTAGCGCGCGCAGAGCAGTGGACGAGCAAGACGCGTATATACCGATGCAATTAGCCGGGATAATTTATCGGTGTGTAACGATCGTGTAACGTCACGCTCGGGCGAGCCGATAAAAGTTAACTCGAAAAGTTTCGAATTTCCTTTTATATTCGCGCGCCGCCCATCCTTCTTCCCGTTTCGACGCGTGTACGGGAAAATTTCGGGGGGAGGGGGAGGGGCAAAATTGCGTTAACCGTCGCGATAAAATTTACGATTCGTTGCATTTATCGCCACTCTTCGCGCGGAATTCTTTCCTTTCTCGAAATCGAAAAAAAATTCGCGATCTTTCGCGACTCGTGATTCCCCGCTTAATTCGAATTCGTATTCGATGATCGAGATAATGGGAGGAAAAAAGGGAGGGGGGAGGAAGAGGGGCGGCAGGAAAATGGAAAAGAACGAACGAACGGGGGATGGAATGTTTCGAATGACAAACGTCGCGATATGATACGAGCAGCGTGACTCTCTCGAATTTAAAAAAAAAAAAAAAAAAAAAAAAAAATACAGATACAGAAATTCGTGAAAGCGATGACAAAGGTTCGATTGAAAGAGATATTCGGTTCTATTTTTTTTCTTTTTTTTCTTTTTTTTTTTCTACTTTTGGGATCGTTCCACGTCGATGCGGTGAATATTCGCGCTCTACCCATTTTTCGTCCGCCTAATGCTACCTCTATTCTCCTTTCAACCATCCACTATGGCCTAATTATTTTCTATTCTCACGTGGAACTCAAACGAGCTTGACTTTCTCATTATTTACGTATCGCACGACCGAAAATGAATAACTTGTATCTCTTCCTCTCTCTCTCTCTCTCTTGTCGTTTTTGAATAATAATGGGACTTGTTGTTGCTGATAATTGTTGACTCGTAATTCCTCGGTAATAAACGGTAAAATCGGATAATAAACGGAATGATGAACGAGAACGGTAATAACATTAGAATTGAATTTACTTAACAAAGAAGAATCTCATTTTATCAAATGGTTCGGTATTTTTATGCTTCCAAGAATTTAAAAAATGGGAAAAAATAGAAATGCTTAATCTCCTCCATCTTTCCATTATCGCAAGAATCGTGTTTCGAAAACTACTTAAGAATGACCCTACGATTCGTATTCGTTTCAAGTTTAACGAAATTTCTCCAAATTTCTCGTTCCAATTTCCCTGCACAGAGGATAACAGACAGGTATTAAATTCTTTTCTCTTCGTATCTATGGTTAAATATTTATCGTTATATTCGATTTCTCATTTTTCTCCTTTTTCACCAACGAAACGAATATCGAAATCTTCGATCGAAGATCGGCTCCGTTGAAATCCACCGAGTCGCTCGCGAAAACCGAGAGGTGTTGATTAAAAGAGTCCCGTCCCAAATTAGATATTCTAAACTTGGCAATTCCTCCATTCTTTTAATTTCACTTTGTTACGCTCTCTTTCCGTTATTATTACTTTAAGTTGAGCGAGAAGGTGGAGAAAGTTTCTTAGGAGCGGAAACTTATTAATCGATACAGAGCGCGGTGAATAAAAAGAAACAATGGTTAACTTTCACGAGACGTTTTAACGAATTAATTTAATCGAGAAGGACAAAAGAAAAATGAACGACAGGTGGAATTTTCCACGCCATACGATACTTATTAATTTATTTTAACATTTTATCTGTCGCAACGAGTAATTTTATCTTACGTTTAACGATTAAAATTTTTACGTAAATACAAAAATATCGAGTAATTCTTCGAGTCAAAATAAGACGAATGCTTCCAAGCGATAAATATGACAATCTTTCATTCACATCTGTCTCGTTCAAACATCCTCCATATAAAAGACGAGTAAATCACCGACGAAAATTTTACCTTTAATTTCTCTTTAACGACGAAAATAAATCCTAAATAATATCCGTTCAATTTATCAGGGTTAGATTATTCATACCCTCGCGGATGGAGATTAAATTCGCATCGACGAACAGAAAATTCGTTAAAACATTTTCCAAGAATAGAGAAAGTGCATAAAACCGGTGTCGATTGATCTCGCACGCGACGTTGAATCTTGATGGACTAATTCCTAAAATTGCGGCGCGATTACGCGCGAGCAAAGCCGCGGAGTAATAGACGGAAGCGCGCATTTGCGAAATCGAGCGTGCGTTTCCGAGTCGCTCGATTTACCGCCGTGTCTTCATTTCCATCCGCGTTCAATGAAAGTAGCGGCACAAAGGAGGGTTGATATCGATACAAAGAGCACGAAAAAAACCTCGTCTGCTTCTCTTTGTGCCCGCGCGATGATTCGGAATCATTCGATTCCCCTCCCGATCGTTAATATTAATCCCTGTCGTTCTTGCGACGATATTTCCATCCCTCTCTCTTTCTAACTAATATCGTTGTCGAGCAGAGTTCAGTTTGGAACAAAACTCGGAGAGATATCCGCGAAACGAAATTTGAAAGATGAAGAATCAACAATTCTAGGAACGCTCGACAACAAGTGGCGTTATCGTGTTTCATAATTTATACCGTCCCTCCAATTAGTAAGAGCGCTATTATCATTTCCTTACAAACGTAATACAATATTATGGATGGGTGAGAGGGTTAGTGGAGAACCGGTTTCTGGAAAAGTGGCGGAGCGAACCGCTCTAAATTCGATAACGACGCAAAGGTGGCCGACCTGCTCGCGAAACCAGCCGACACAAATCTAAAAGATGATGTTACGTCCAAGTTTCGCGCTTAACGACATCATGTTTATGTATAATCCAACAAACGTATTTTTAATGAGGAAAGTCTCGAAGTTTGGATCGACGAAGGGAAGTACGTGGTAGTACGAAAGAAAAGCCAACGGTTTTCTCTAACAGCCGCGCGTGTGCTCCCTATCATCGTTAGTCACGGCGAACCTGAGACCGTTTAACACAACGTTAAGTAGACTGTAGAGGGGATGGAAAACGTCCGACAACTTTTCTACATCGGATTATCAACGCTGCGAGATGGAATACCCTTTTTCTTTTCTTTCCTTTCCTTTTTTCCTCTGCTCTCGTTACGTTAAGCCGTTATCGTTCGTCTCTTTTATCGCGGGAGTATTTTAAATTACGGTCTTCGTGTCAGCCGTAAAACTACAGTCTGCCAACAACGGTTTAGGAACGGAGGGAGTGGGTGGGTGCAGCCAGCTCTTTCCCTCGTCGGGTGCCTCGTGTAATTTCGATGGAAAGAGGAGGAAGGGGAGGGGATGCGAAAAAAAGTTGCAACAAACTGTTCTACGGTGAAGCAACCGCGTCATAAAGGAGGAGCAGCGTATATCGAAGAGAGAGATGCGGATAAACAGGTCTCCTCTATCCTCTGATAATCTTTCGGCCACCTGTCCACGATAACCCTCCGCGATGATCGGGTTTTTATCTTCCCCGCGGAAGAAGGGAAGGATAAAAAATTACCGATCGAACACACGTACCTTTGTGCGGTATTAGCGGCCAGGGATGTAACGGGGAGCCGGCAACCAGCCAGACACATGCCAGCAACACTCCGAACATTTTCACCCCCATCCACTTTGGACAGACGGAAACTTCCCTGCTTGTCCTTTCTCCTCCCCTCCTCCGCTTCTTCAACTTCCACGTTGCAGTAGTCCGTTGTTCTTCTCTTCTTCACCCTCTTCCTCTTCTCGTCCCGCACTCTCTCTTGTCTTCTCTGTGTTCTCTGCTATGTATATATATATTACTCTCTCGCGTGGATCCAACCCTTGCCAGAAACGATGAACCGAACGGCATGAGTTATCAAACCGGTATCATAGTCTCCGTTAATCCGAATTTTTTAAACGCAGTCGCCGGATTAGAATTGCATCGTTCTTTGAAAAGGGAGAGACGTTTCTTTCGCCTTCGCGTTGTTGGATACGAAGAAGAGAGGATTTGAAAATTATCTTACTCCTTATTACGGAGGCGAGGCTGTCAATCCCTTGTCCAGGTTCTATTTCGTTGAACGGGTCGTGCACGTGTATTCGGCATACCATGGTCCCGTTCGTCTCGGATTGGAAGTAAATTCCTCCTCGAGATGAGGGGCAGGAAAGAGTAATAGGAGATTGCACGAGATTTCGAGGAGGCGCCCCCTCGCCACTGACTCGATTCGCCCTCGGACATCGCGGCCGGCAACGCGTTGGATGTACCGTTAAAAGTCACTGTCACAACGACGAAAGGACTGTCGTCATTCCACATTTGCATCACCACTTTCCAATCACGAGAAAAAAAAGTTGGACACACCCGTGATCGCACGATCTCTCCGAACTGACGCGTCTGAACCCCATATTATCCTCCCTGCGCTCTTTCTATCTCATTTAACCCCACCCCTATCGAGTTTTAAACACTCTACGTGTATCGCATTTTTCACCCCCCTCTTCGTTCCATTGTAATTGCGAATTCTCGTCCCGAGAACGAAACGTCTCTCGACCGACGCATCCCTCGGATTCCTCTCTCTCCTCCTTTATCCCCAAGGGGATAACGATCGTTGTCTCGAGATCGATAGCGACTCCGGTACATGTGTGGCGAGTACTTGGTCACACAGCGAGGGTACGCTTATTAAACTTGCGGCGGACACTTGCTGCTACATCCTTTGCCTCCTTTCCCGCCGGATAACGGCGTCAAAGGCGAGCCTTCCCCCTAAACTCGGTGGATCCGTATCACGCGACGCGACCACCTTCGGCCATCCTTCCTCGCCCCCCTCCGACGGGATCCCTCCGCCCGTCTAATGAAATAGTTCGCGTGGTTGACTGGTTATTAAAGCGGCCCCCGCCGCTCAAAGGAGACGCCGGTGATCAACGTCCATGCCGACGTTGATTCGCGCTTGTTCCCGCCGATGCGTGCCTGGAAAACGATCGAAACCACTCGTTTTTATATTGTTCCGCAATTGCAAGATTATCGCGCATAAATGTAAATTTTAGTTAATACAATCTTTGTTCTATCTTCGTTTCTATTAATATAAATTTCAGGCGATTCTTAATACCATTCGAAATAGTGATTCTTCCGTTATTCCACGCAATACTTTGTCACGTGGTTAATAATTTTATAATATTAAATTTAAATATCGAAACCACTCGTTTTTATATTGTTCCGCAATTGCAAGATTATCGCGCATAAATGTAAAATTAATTATTAATATTATTTTCGAATTTTTTGTAAGATCGAAAAATTTGTAAATACTCGAATTTGTAAATATCTTTGTTCTATCTTCGTTTCTATTAATATAAATTTCAGGCGGTTCTTAATACCATCGATTCGAAATAGTGATTCTTCCGTTATTCCACGCAATACTTTGTCACGTGGTTAATAATTTTATAATATTAAATTTAAATATCGAAACCACTCGTTTTTATATTGTTCCGCAATTGCAAGATTATCGCGCATAAATGTAAATTTTAGTTAATACAATCTTTGTTCTATCTTCGTTTCTATTAATGTAAATTTCAGGCGATTCTTAATACCATTCGAAATAGTGATTCTTCCGTTATTCCACGCAATACTTTGTCACGTGGTTAATAATTTTATGATATTAAATTTAAATGTTGAAAAGTCTAGAGAATGAACATGGAAAATATCCGCAATGTAAATATTACATTCTTCCCTTATTTTTTGTAATCTATTTTTTACGGTAAATTACTCCGTTCCGTGTATATTCACGTTGTAACCCGTGAAATAAAAATAAATAAAATATTTTTTCTCTCTCTATCTCTCTCTCTCTCTATTCATTTATTTTTCTCTTCCCTCGCAATCGGCGTACACGCGCGTCTCCGCGAAGTTTAATTTCACGACCGCAAAACATTTGCAAGTTTATCGAGCGAGGTCACGATCGCGCGAGTATTGGAAGTATTTAGCAAAGTTGCATTTTAATTGGATGCAAATAAAATTCGCACCGCTAACGAGCGAGGCTTCGCATCTGAAAATGTTTTGCGGGGCGACACGTTCTTCCCTCCTGCTTTTCTTCTCCTCTTTCTCTCCCCGAATCGTAGCTTTTTCCTTCGTTTTGTTACCGATTTCGGAAAAAGAGGAGACTCTGCAATGAGATAATGATCTTTGTATTTTTTAAAACGTCGATCGTTCCATCATTTGGTGGCAAAAAGATGATATACTTTTTTAACGAACAATTTTTCAATTCTTTTTAAAAAGATGAAGCAAACGTTTGAAATATCGTCGCGTAATAATTTTATCGAGTGATCGTACAATTCTATATTTTAGTTTCCCCATTGTCGATGTTTCGTTCAAACCCATTTTTTTAAAAATGAAAATTCTCCAACAAAAGAATAATTAACGGCACGACGACACGTTTATATTATATATTATATATTCGAGGAAAGAATTAAACTATCGGTGCATTAAATTCGTACAATTATTTTTATAGAGTTTATTATGTCGTAATCTCATTTTATTAATTAGTCGTATAGCTCGCGTTAAATATTTCATAGCTTACACTTCCTTGCATTTCTGCATTGTTACGGAAATCCAATTAAACGAACGATTTATCTTTGTCCTGCAGGATAACAGCTACCTTGGCTGTATTAATTAATTTATTTGCGAAATATTATTACCTTACTTCACAACGACTGTCTTTAAGTTATAATGTTTCATCAGTCTCGTTACTCTTAATTAATATAAACAGCCTAGACAGTCGTCTCTATCGTCGTTCGCTTTCGAGACTTTGGAAAATCTTTACGGAACGTTTAATGAACGTTTCGTTTTTTTTGAAAAACAAAAATTTATATATAAACACAATGCGATCTACGATGAAAACGAATCTGCGTTGTTGCTGATAATGTAACCAAGTATTTTACTACCCTTACTGCCAAAAATTTATCACATACGTAATTCGTTAAAAATACCATAATTTTTAATGCGTTACGGTAATAAACACAAAAAACGTGGAAATATTAAATCAGTTCAGATATGAAGCAAACAACGAAGAATAATTTAAATTTTTGTACATCATGAAGGAAAAAAATAACTATATATAGTCATGTTTATTTATTTTACACAATAATGCATATAATAATCTTATCCTATATTTCGTGAATTGAAACACGCTATCGATTTCCCGAAATCTTTCTCTTAAACCGCAATCCTTCATCATCCTCTCGTACAAGCAATTGAAAACCCTCTGACTAGAGGGTGATTTGTACCTACGATGTAAAACGATGCCGGGCTTTATCGTATTAAATGGTACAACTACAATCGAGACGTGCACTCCGAGTAACCGAGTTACTGAATTTTAATTGCAAAGCTTCCACCTTGTTTTCGTAGCCCCTTATCGTGTTTTCGCTATTTATCACCTGCCGCACGGAAACCCCCGGTTTCATCCGCGTCTTCCTTAGTCACGCGGACCCTTTGTACACCGATTTAACCGACGAAACACAATTAACATGTTAATTACCTGTTTCCGATACCCATGCTGTTTGTTTTCCCGTTTTTAATTGTCGCTAACTGCCGAGTTACTGAATTTCACTCTCGAGAAAAGTAACTAACGAAACGCATTTCCAAATGTTTTGTGCAAGTGTAACGATCCTTTTTTTTAATTCGTGACAAAGGGAGTTTGGAAATATATAATATTTTTTCTCGATGATTCTTGCTATCTATCTCGATATAATGTATAATGGTACGTTCAAATAATATTTTTTTCGTCCGTATCCCTTCGATAACTCGTGAGTTTCTTTAGATATCTATGATTTCGAATCGAATCTTGAGAATTTTTTTCAACAGTAATGATTCTTATTCCCTCTCGAAAAGAAAATATGGATATATAGAAGGAGGAAGAGTCATTAAGAACAATTTGAACAACAGGGAAAATTCAGTAACGATGATCTAAGAAGTTTAAGATCGAATCAACGTACGCTCACGGTCTGCGAAAAAGAGAAAGATTCACGAGTAGAATCGAAAACGCTATTCACGACAACAAGATAATTGAACTTTGTTTCGTCGATTCGATCAGAACGTATTCCAATCCTTACATGGAAAAGTTAGAAATCGACGAGCGATCGATTCTTTTTATTTCCACGTCGATATTATTCAACTCGAATCCATAGAATGTTTCACATCCGCCATGGAATATATTTCAATCCGCGAAGTGGTAAAAGCATCGATTCTCTTTTCACGTAACGTCCAGCGTCTCGACGATGAAAGGCCGGTCTTTGTCGTGGCGTCGATCGTGATAGGAAGCGCTCATTGAAGAGCAGAAAGCCAAAAGCGAGCAAACGCGACAATAAGGCGCCTTTTCACGCGGTCCACTTTACCGGACGCCACTTGCCGGTTCACGGTCTTCCGCCTTCTTTTATACAGACACCATTTCCCCGCCATCGTTCAATGCGGCCCGTTCGCCCGTAAAACTTGCACGCCCAACAAATAGCGTTGATTTTATTGCTACACATCCGGTGGAAACGCGTGCAAACGCGCCATCCTCGAGTTTGAACATATTTGACCGAAGATATGGTTGCAATAATTCAATCGCTTAAATAATTCAACTTTCTCGAAGTAATTTTTTTCTCGTTCTTTTTCTCATACAAATATGCACGTGAATTTTAATTAACGTCGATCTTGGTGCTTTCAAAAATCATCAAAGTTAAGTATTCTTAACGTTCGTGTTTATATTTGTGAATTTAATCTCGGAAAGAAAGTTTGTTCAATCGAGATGCAACCATTTATTTTCCAACTATAATATACTTCTAATGATATACTTTGAACAAGTTATACCGATAGGAATTAGATATAGATTGAATTATTTTAAATTCATCGCGAATCCGTAAAAGTAGATCATGTAATTGTATTTCAACTAATTGAATTTTCCTTACATTCTTAATTACGCGTAAATTTAAATCGGTCGTTACGATCTCCGTTTCATTCTTCGTTCCTTCGTCGAGAATTTATTTTATTTTATTTTATTTTAAATAAACATACCTGATAACAATTTGAAACAATTAATTACTTAGAGAGAAATAATTTTATATTAAATAGAAACGTAATTTGTAATTTTACATCGTTAAGTCCTTCAAAATAACGTATTTTATAGATTTTAGTTTTATGATTATCGAGATAGAAATAAAATTATACTTTTATTACTTATCTTCACCATTTTAATTACAATAATTTAAAATAGATATTAACAGATGGTATCTATACTTTTAAATAGATTTAATATCACGATCAATGTTGTATTCGTACAAAATAAAAAATAATTACACTGCGATCTTTCGTGAGAGACTACTACAACGAACAATATTGACGAATAATTGAAAAATTATGTATAAATTATATATAGGGATAATTAATTACGAAAATACGAAAGAAATAAGCAAAAAAGATTCAAAGAAATATCGTTTACTTATTCAAATAAACATACAATTATTTCAATATATCCAGCTAAATGAAACTAGAATATTCGTTTCAATACCCATTGTTCAAACGTTTTACTTAAACAACTCCGTGAATTGCTGCGATTAAAAAAAAATCGAAATATTTAAATCGTTCCATGCAGATTGATATAATTAACGTCGTACACAAAAGTCGTGCAAATCTGCTGTTTTCATTATGCGTATGTATAGTATAATAAAGGACAAAGATGGTCGTTTCGTTATGAGAACTAATTTGTTTCGATGAAAAGAGCGAGATAAAATTAATGATATATTTTTTAAGGATCCCCAATCCTTTTCAAAGACACACACACACACACACACACACACACACATATTGTAATTAGAGCATGTTCCTTCACGTGGCACAAATACCTTTTCTCGTTATAACCGATAGAGCATTTTATAAATTGTGCGTGTAATGAGACTTGCTTATCCTTGATATTATCCTCCGTGGAAAATTAGGATACACGTATTTGAGAATGATGTTGCGCGATAATAAATTTAATGAGGCTCTCTTACAAAGCGGTAGACAGTCGAGAAATAAAAGCAACGAGATTCTCTCGACTTACCAGCCGCCATTCTTTTCAAAGAAACCGCAGGAGACAGTGTGCGCGTGATTTTGCTCCTCGTTATACAATGGAAATGGTTTTTCTTAAACATATTCCTCTTTTCTTTTTCCTAACATAATTTCACAATTATTTTGTGTTGATCGATAATTGAAATTGAATCGATCCCAGATTATTTCCCCATTTATTTTTACCTTACGAAATATAAGAAGAGAGATATTTCGATTGAAATATCGAATAACAATTCAACTTTCAGCCAACGTTTGGCTTCTAAATATTTCGTACGATTATCCTAAGTTTATCACCTCTGACTATGATAGAAAAATTCGATTCGATATCAAAGCACTTATAAATCAATTCTCAAAATTCATGAACATTCATTCTAAATTTCGAGTACAGTGAACAAACCGTTGTATCTTATAATAGTACTCTATGAAATGAAACTGGGCTATCGGATTTGTCTTAGGTTTACGAGTATATATATATATATATATTGAACTTGGTGCCATCACTAATAGCAAGATCGTAAATTGGAGCGTTATGTAAGAGCACCAATTAATCTAGCCACCCTCAAGACCGTATAAATCCTAGGCGCATGCGAGCAATCACTCGAAACACGTTACAATAGATTCTAAAATAGAACCTTAATTTTCAATTTGCAAATTTCATGATTAAATTGATCCTTTGATATTTTCGTTTATTCAGTTTCGAATCACTTAATGATATTAAGTGACGCGTGACGTTATTGGTTCCCAAAGTAAAATTAGAAAAAGATTTAAATTTCGTAAAATTATTTCCTCAAATTGCTCGATTTCTTAAATGTAACTATGAAATAGGACTAAACATTTATTCGACAATTTTGAATTGACAGAATGAATAAGACTCAAGCTCCTTATCTCCTCATAAATGTCCCGAATTACTCGTTTCGCTCCACGGAATATGTAAACTTTAATTGCTGCCCGATTTTACGATCCCAACATAGCTCCTCCATCAACCACGCGTAACAACACAGTTAATCGAGGTCCTGATCCGCAAGTTTATGTCCAAGGAAATTCGATTAACTAAAAACACACGATCGAGCAAACGCTTTATACTCGAAATAGCCAAGTGAAGCATGGACAAGTTATCAATCTTGAACTTTGAAACAATCGAAATGGCGGGAGAAGAACTTTTCGAAAAAAGAAAAGTACTCCTAACGCAAATTTGCGATTCAACGTGAAAGTGAGTCGCTTTGAAATTATTACGTCGTGGAAAAAAGTTTATGGATGAAAATTGGAGCGATCTTTGATCAATTTTTTGAATAGATTGGTTAGGTATCGTTTCCGGTAATACTTTTTAATTGGTTGGAGTCGAGAGCAAAGTTGCGAGGCTTTCTTGCTTATCATTTTCTTGCTCGCTTTTCCTTAACGAACCGGTGTTTCGTTGAATTTCCCAACAGACCGAGGCCAAGAAAGGCCAAACACGGCTTAATTTCATCTTGTACACCTGCATCGGATTAACTGTTGGCCACGTGATTTCTTGCGAGACGATTATTGCTCGCGATATATTGACAAGGATGGCGAGGATTAATCGGGAGCCTTCATCTCGAGAGTGATATTTTGTTAATAATTTTAGAGGATTCGTGGAAAATGAAAAAAAAAAGTGAGTTGAATGAATCGCGTTTAGTTTTATCGTGTCTTTTGAAAAAGAAAAAATATGGAGGACAAGAAAAAAGTTTTCCAGACATCTTAAAAATTATCACATCGAACGTACATTTTTCCCAATTTAATGAACGAACACGGAGTTATTCATTAATTATTCGATTTTCAAAAGAATGAAATCGATCAACCGAAATTGGAAGGAAGACTTTCCAGTTGTTTACAATGAAAAGAAACGAAAATCTTATAGAAGAATGCACAAGTAGAGAATAGAACGCGAATATCTTATTAAAAGCCTGATTAGATCGAATTCAACGATAAATGAGAAGCGTGATTTCGTATCAATGCAAGTTCGCGTTGTTTAAACACGAGTGAAACAACGATGCGAAATATCGGTTAATCACGCGAATATTTTCAGTAACAGGAACCACAATGGAAGGAACACGGGTAAATGATTATTTATTCCTCTATCGATTTCAATGGAATTATAACTACCCGCGGCGCGTGGGAAATATTTAATTTGATGGAAACACCAAGTGAGAATTAAATTTTATTTATCCCGCATAATATTCGTACGTTCTAAATCGTAAATCATTCGCCATCGCTATCACAATCGAATTTTTCTAGATTATAAAACGCAGGAATTTTTGGGACACGTTTTCTCGTAAATACGAGAATTCTGTACTGGAAATAAATTCGAGTAAAAACTGGTAGAAAGATACCAGATATCCCACAATACGTACCATTGGAAAATGATTAACGCCGGTTGTTATTTAATGAAATCGTCGAATCTTCTCGCGACGAGGGGAAAATTTATTTCCAGAAAATGGGAGGAAGGTAAAATATCTGGGATGGGGGGAAAAAAAAGGACGATATTTTGATCGAAAACTATGAAGCAACGGCAATAACATAGTGAAACGAGTCTCGATGTCGAGTTTATCGCGCTTACGCTCGCGTGTTTTATTTATTGCAATCGCGTTGCGCGAACCCGGACTAATTAATATCTCCGATATGCAGATTACCGAAGCTATAGGTTTTAGTTTAAACGAACCACCACTCGTATTTTCCATTAAACAGTTTTATCTTATTTATTTATTTATTTTTCCTAATCTTCCTCAACCTTCTGTTCGTTTTTTTATGTTCGAAAAATGGAAAAATTTTCAGAAACGGATCCTATAATAAACGAAAGATTAAACTGAATTAATCGATTAAATTGTATCTTTTGGGGAACAAATTGTAATTTTAATTTTTTAAATTAAATTTTTTTATAGCAAAAACTATAATATAAGTTGTAATTAAAAATCGATCGATCAAAAATAGATTTATTAATTCATTAGAGTTTTTTAGAGTTCAATGGAGCAAGATCTAAAGGGTTATTAATGAAACTGAAATTTTTTATGGGGTTTCGGCCAAAATAGGATATTTAGAAAGAGAGAATGCTCTAAAAGCGTTTCTTCCTTTAGAACACCGTCTAAACTTATTTTAAAAAAATCTTTACACTGAATTGTAATCCCTTTCAAAGGGGAAATAAAAAATTCCTAATTGAAGTTTATCTCTAGAAAGTTCAACTATCCGTCTAATTCTCTAGAAAAGCCTCAACACAAATAGAGTCCCGTGAAAAGAGTTCGATAGGAACTTCTCTAGAAAGCAAAACCAAGATCCTTTTAAGGAAGGTTCAAATCGAACCAAAATCTCGTAGAAAATTTTCGCTCTAACGTACATCCCCTTCTTCGAAAAATCTCTTTCGACAGAAAGCTTTTGAAAACTAAAACTATTTTCAATACCATTCTATAGACAGACTAATCTATACGCTCTTCTTTCAAAAGAAGACAAAAAAGAAGCCGAGAAAGTACCTTAATTAAAAAGTTACAAGAAGGGAATAGCGCGAAGAACGAAGGTCTGACACTAGTCGAGGATAAAGGAAAACTCGTGTCTCCCATGTTTCCGCTATTTCTGATTCGCTAGATGGTACGCGAAACACGATTGTACGTGTAACGCGTACATAACGAGAGAGAAACTTCCGCGGGCTATAACGGAATCGGGGGAATCAAGGGTTGAAGCAGGAGTGGCCGTGAATGAGAGATACGTATATTCGGCCACCTGTAGCAAGATATTGCTTCTGTCTTATCGTAAAGCAAGATGGATGGAAAATAAACTGCAAGGCCGAGTGTGTGTTCCGGTTCGTTCGACTGAATGGAACATGGGATAGGGGAAGGAGAAGAGAGAGATGAGAAAGGCGGAGGAAAAGGCGGAGAGAACAGGCCGGCCGCACACTGGGATTCAATTACCTCGGAGGAAGACCAGAATTTTGTATCATGCTCGGGCCACGGCTTCAGATTTTCAATGAATCTCGTCTGATTGTACGTGATCGGTAGGCCGAGTTAGTTACACGAACGGGAGTCGAGAGACCAATTGCCTCTCGTTTCTACCCTTTCACCCTTGTTTCTTCATTCTTCCTATCCTTTCTTCCCCGATATTATCTTTCGTGATTTTTTCTTTTCTTTTTTCTTTTTTCTTTTTTTGCAGTTTCAATGGTTTTATTTATAGATTTATAGATGTTAGTGGAACTGTTAATAGGTGATAGTTAAAAATAATTAAATAATAAAGTTAAAGCGAATAATTTTTTTTTTCTATTTCTTCTATCCAATTCACACCGAGCTCGATATATGAAAAGATACTGAACGTCGCTCTTCGCTCCAATTATAATTATAATCGTTTGACATTTGGGTTGCATCAAAGATGCACGAGATTCGATCATTTTACCAGGCGAGATAATCAGCCGAGAAAGAAAGAAACGCGAAAATAAGAAAAATTAAAATTGCAAGAAAATTAAGGTTGCATCAACCGCTACTTCAAAATTAAGAACGTTTAATCTAAACGGGCAGATGTATATATCATTGTAATCGCGGTGATACAAAATTAGGTTAATTTGGTGGGGCAACGATTTATTATAGCGGCAATGTTGAAATTAAGAAGCCGCATTTCACTTGATTACACTTACAATTTTTCATTCTCTGTGAAATTAACGTTTCCCAGACGCGTATACTGGGAGAAGGGGGGGGGGGGATATTCTTGGCTGGACGCGCACTTTTATCGTTCCAGGTTTTAGCGCAGCTTCACTCGCGAGTAAAATAAAGATAGAAATAAAGATAAAAAAGGATTTGCAACATATAATGCATATATCCCTCATTAAGAATATCCAGCGATACGTTTAAATAAAACCTAAGCATTCGCCTGGTCTGGAAACGTTACGTTGAAGAATTTTTATTCGTCGAGTACAGTAATAAAGTAGCGTAGATACGCGGGTATTGTTTACCAGAAAGAAAAAAAAAAAAAAAAAAGAAAACGAATCGTCGAACAGGAAAATTTAATGGAACAATATCATTGGAATATCCACACGAGCATTGCTTTAATTTTTCCAATTTCGTCACGCGCCGTCTGAACGGTTAACAGTTCGACCGAAATCGAACGTTTTCGCTTGATTCCCGGGACGACATAAATTTCGAAATCACATTGACCCAGAAAGAAACTCGTTTGATCGACTTCGCCTATTCCGCCTCGCTCCTCGCTATGTAGAAAAAAAGAAGAGGAAAAAAAAAAATTGAAGGAAGGGAGGGAAATGAAAAAAGAAACGTATTTTTTTTTCCTCGACACCGTTTTCCACTGGCCAACTCGAATTACGATTGCCAAACGACCTAAATATTAATGTTCGACTTTATTAAACACTGTTCTCGTCACGTATGTTTGCCGACTACTCGTTAAACAGCACGAAACGCGTCTTTCAAAGCCTTTTTGTCCTCGATTTCATATTCAGAGCTCGATATTCTATTCCTTTTGCCTTTGTGTTTTTCCAACACACACACGCATACACATACATATACACGTTCTTAGGGGTTAGTTATCATTTCTAGCCTGGTTGTTTCGCGTTCTTACGAGCCGACATTCGTGGGAACGTCGCCAGCTGACTGGCAATTTAAAAAACGCCGCGTGTCTTTGCGCAAATTGCAAAGAGCAGGGATAAGTTATCGACGAGAAAACGGTGATGGGTACAAAACTGGCGGCCGATCCGAGCGGATCCCGGTGACGATTTGAAAAATTTCGGGACGAACGAGAGAGATTGAAACGATAAAAATCGAGAATGGTTTTCGAAACCGAAGTTCGCGTAGGCCGCGATGATTGGGGCATGTTCCAGAGTTGATAATTGATCTATTATTCCGGATCAGGTGAAATTAATTATCTGCGCCCCGACTTAATTTCACGTGGAAAAATGTGGTCCGATAATCCTGATAATTGAACTGTCTTAAACGTTAAATTCCCGGTTGTTGCCAGGAATAAATTTCGCTGTTGAAATTAAAGTGGAAATATATGCATCGGTTGTTTCCTATCGTCGAGGCCGATTCTATTAAATTACGTGTGAGTACGAAACAATGATATGAACGTATAAAAATTGTATTTTCCACGAAAAAAAACGTTTTTTCCTGATGAAAATTTCCCCCCATTCTTCCAGATTTTAAGCTTTATATATTTTTGCTTGTTTTCGAGAAGTGAATTTTTTTGAACGTTTCACGAAGCCTTTGAAGTTTTAATTTTTCCTGAAAATAGTTTTAATTATCTGCGTATTATTACGATAAAAATATAAATACAAATATTCGCTGTTAGAATTTTCGGCCGTGATTCAACACCTCGACCGAATCGATTTAACTGAATCGCAATCGTTCTTTTTTACCTTTCGTTACGAATTATTATCATTTTTCACGACTCGCGAGATTTCGAAAAATACCATTTCGAATAATACCGGTCAATTATGCGACGCAAAAATACGCAATACGAAAAAAAAGAACCCCTATTCAATCCTTTATTATATCCAGATAATGGAAACTGATTATGAAATGAAAAATAACTTGCACTCGAGCCATTCAAGAGTGCGGCGATGTTAAACGAAGCTAAAAATCATAAAATACCGTGGCAAAACGTTAACGGTCATTTTAAAGCTACATTTCTCGCTGACAAGGCCAGACAAGCCACTTTTTTTGTTACGTTACAAGACAGTGTTTGATATAAATGTACACACCGGTGAAAGAGCGCGGAATTTTGTTTTAAAGCGTGCGTGCTTCTATACCCGGTGAAATTAAATTAAATTGCAGCGTCCTCGTTTTGGGGGGAGGGGGAGGGAAGGGAGACAGATAAAGGAATTTCCCTTCGCAAAAGCGGAATACACGTTTCGCTTGGAAATAAAAATTCATACCGCGGCGTAAAGTAAACCACGTACTTCCAACTTGAATTCTAAATAAAAAACAGGATATTCTTAGGTACGATAAAACTTTTTTATCCTGGTTCAACGTCAGCCTCTCGTCTAGATATTATTCGAGTTGAATAGGATCGCTCGAATGTTGATAACGTTAATCTTTCAACCGGTACTATCTTTTCAAACGTTTGAATCGCGTATCGACCATTCGAGTTTCGTATGATTTTTAATCCCTTAATGGTTAAATCTTTTTTTAAATTAAATCTCTGTTTCAAAGAGCTCGAGATCGCGAGTTGATGAACAACTATTTGTTCGTCAACTATTTGCTCGCAGTCCGTAGAAACGTTGCAAATTTATCATAAAAATTATAACAGGCAGCGTCGTCGATACGAAATACATTGGCATTAAGTGACTGATAATTTATAAAATCGAGAAAGATTTCGTTGTAAATATACATTTTTTTTTTATTAACGTATTTTACGTATTGCTTTTATGCTAATTTGGAATTTTTAGTAAATAAAGTTGGAAAGTAAAGATTAAAACTGTATGTCTCTTATAATTTTCACATTTTTTTACTAATTTAAATAATCTTTACCATTGAACGATTGAGAGAACGATTTAAAGAAAGAAACACTTTTTCCTACATATCCACGTCACGATGCATTTAATTCGGTAATTTAGAAACTAGAGCGTTGATCGGCGCACCGTTACATCGTCATTCCTCCACCTGTTTTAATGGCCTTCCACCTGTTGGCGGGAAAGCCATTCCCAAAGTCGCGTTATTCACTTTTTCTCTCTAATTGCATTCTCAATGCAATCTGTAATGTAATCCATCGAATCTGACGTAACTAAAAATTAATTTTCCGAAAGAAACGTTAAAACTTGACACTTTTCCATTTTTTTCCTCTTTCTCATATGAAAAATAATAATAATAATAATAATAATAATACCAAAATCAGTCTTTAAAAATTTTACAAATACGCAAATATCCGTACTCCTAATCTGACAGGCACGTATCATTTTACCCTTCGATTTGTAATTTGTAATTTTGCCTCGGATCTCTCTCGAGAAATAAATAAATAAAAAAATCCTCCATCGCCAGAAGAAGATGTAACGATTTTGGTTTCGCTATTTTTGCTTTTTTCCTTCGTTACGAAAACACCTTAGCCCCCCTTGGCTAAGGGTTGATGGAATTTAAGGATGATCGACGAGAAAGCGGAAAATTAGCGACAACGTAGGCTTTCTTGGAATGAGACGTTAAGCCGGCTTTGGATCGCGTGTGAAGCCCGCTTGAAGATCCCCCGTGAATTATTTTGCGGTTCAGTGATCAATAAGCTTGATTATGATGGAGGAGCTTCGCTCGATTTGACGAATTGAAAAGGTTGCGTTACAATTTGATGAAACTCACAACGCGTCTTCGAACGATATTATCCAACGGCATGAAATTAATGAAATAAAATTAAATTAAATTGAGAAATAATTCGCGCGGAGCGTAATCATTCGTGAATTCGTGAATTTTCAACGAAATGTAACGTCACGGATAACATTTCTCAAAAGCTACATATTTCGGTACAAAATACCTTCTCCTCCAAAACTCGAAACAATCCTTCTTACCAATAACATCGCGTGATAACATGGTCTGTCAACAATCTCGAAGGCCAATCTTTCGTCAAAACCGCACGATTCGTTCGCACACGGTGATCACGTGTTCACGGCACATCGAAAGAAAAAAAAAATACTCACCGACGATCACCGCGTTTACCACCCCCCACGTAGCCGTAACGTAGCTCGTGAACACGGTACAGCCCAGGAACCTCCGAGAAGCCAGCCTCTGATCCAGCTCTCTCCGCTCGGCATGGAACGCTCACTTGCGACGGAAACCTCGAGGAAGAGAATTTTCCAAGCTTTCTCGCGAGCACGATGGTTATACGCGATGGATGGGGTGGTCACGTGTAACGAGAGGGAACGAGAGGTCGGATGGAAACGTGGAGCACGCGTGTACGTGCTCGTGGAACGCTCGTGGTACACTGGTGCGCCGAAACCACCCCGAACGACTGCCGGGTCGGCGACGCCGCTCGCTGCTTGTCGTCGAATCCCCACCACGGCGCCCCGTCCCCACCACGGTTCTCGATTCGAGTCGAGGGAAAAATGGGTGGAAAAGTTGTACGGTGTATGATCGGCCGATTATTGGACTGGTACCGGTCGAAAGGATGTTTCTGATTCTATTTACACTGCGTGGATACCTTGCGGACGACGGGGGATTTTTTAATGGGGCAGAACAATCGATGGAGGCGAGAATCGATGATTATTTGGAAATTTATTTTTTTTTTTTTTATTATCGCGTTCTTTATTTGTCGTGTCTCGTGTTATGAAATTTTTGTACTTGTACAACGGCCACTTTTTTTTGTAATTTTAATTAATTGTAGTTTGGTGATTTTAAGTTCGTTTAAATTGGAGGTTTTTCGTTCGAATTTTTAAAGTTGTAATATGAATTAAGGGGCGAGGTTATTTACACGTGTTTGTAAATATTAGGGCAGACACGAGAAATAATGAAGATACGAAAGGTTATTAGAAAATTGTTTTCTCGTTCGAATTCTCGAATTAATGAGAAATTTATGTCCGATATTATAATAAGATTTTTCGTTCGTATATTGGCAATATTGTTTAATTATAATTTTAATTAATTTTTTACCTAAATTATTTATTATTTTATTTTGTCTATCGTTATATGATATGATCATAGATAATCGATACAGGGAGAAAAATTATTAAGCAAGTTTTTAAACAAAAGTTTCTCGTCTTAAAATTCACTGAAATTTAGATAGCAGAATAATGAAAGCAAGCGTATAATTACAACTACGTACGTGTAATTTTTATTTTGCATTTTTAAATGGAAAACATACTTTCATTAAAATCAAGATCAGGCGAATTTCTCTGTAATTTTCGAATACACATTCATGAGTCGATTATAGTTTCAGCATTCTTGACACGAAGGACAAAAATTCTTTCTCTTTAAATAAACTTAAATGCAACACCATCCAACACCTTTGTAATAGTTCTTATATTCACTCGTGGAAATATAAAATTTTATCGAATTAAAACCAACTAAAACCTCCATTGATTTACCGATTTGAATCCCAATTGACATCCACGTTATTATTTGACCTATCACTGAACGTCATTCCATCTATACCATTACATTTATCACATAACTGATTCAGTATTCATCGAATCTTGGCATTACGACGACTTTGAAGAATCTAATAGGGGACGAGATCAAAAAGTAATTCATTTCCAACGTAAAAATTTCCACGATGCAAAAGGAAGATGAATACTTCGCTAAAATGAGAAATTTATCTCGAAAATTGATACCCTTGGAATAAGAAACACGCGTATTCGTTCGCCGAAATAAAATTGATCCGAATTGATTAAGAGAACGATCGAGTGTACATAAAAAAAAAAAAAAAAATGCTTCTAGAACCAACCGTCAATTTGAAATAGAATTTTTTCCCCCATTTTTTCCTTTTTTTTTTTTTTATTTCAACACAAAGGGTCAATGCGAAACAGTTGAACAGTTACAAAGGTATTCCCGCGAATGGATCCTCGCAGCTATAGGGGTAAAATTGAAAGAGGTAAAAAGCGAGCTGCAATCAGTAAAACGGCAAGGACAACAATTCCGCCGGAAAATGTACTCACCAAAGCAGCAACGATTCGTGGAAAAACAAACGCGAGCGCGGAAAACGCCCGCGAAAATAAAAGTACGTACGCCATTTTCACAACGTTTTTCCGAGTAACTTCCCCGGTAAGCGGTTCTCTTCAATAATTTACACCGGTCGGCCGTTGTTTGCCGCAATCTTTCCGCGCAACAATAGTGTAAAACCGAGCTTCATCCCTCCCCCCTTCATCTTCCTCTCTCAGCCGCGCGAGAAATTTAAGTCTCGGGATTCTCTCCTTCTCTCCGCTACTACTTACGCGATGCAAGAACAACGAGAGGAGCGGCCAAGTCTCTGATATATCCTTCAGTTTTATGGATGCTCACTCTCACGTTTACACCCGGAGGGGCGAAACGATTTCGACTTAAAAATGGCGAAATGGCAAACATTTCGTATTCACTGGTATTTTTAATCGAGACGCGATTTTTGATTGGATAGGATTGGGTGATAGTGGGTGTATGTGTGTAGTGTGACTATTATTATATGGAATTAATAGAGAGTGAGTTTTGTTTAAATGTGAAACGAAGGGTTTACTTGCAAGATGGAGGATTTTTAGCTGTCAAATTGTATAAATTTTTTAATTAAAGGTACGTGCATTTTATGAATAATTGTTTATATCATGCTTCTATTCCCTTAAATTTTATTTCAATAATTACTTCAATAATATTAAATACATTGGTTTGCATTGTTGATCTTGTTGCATACATTTTGGTATAGAAAATAAATCGTTTTAACCAGGATTTCTCAGAAAAAATATTTAAATATAAATTAAGTACTTATCCAAGATATGTTTCTAATCCTGATATCTCTGTTGAAATTAGTTAATGGATACAATCTTGTTTACGTTATATTAATTTATATGTAGTTTCTCTAAAGCTAATGAAAAGACCTCCTATTTTAAATGCAAAACCTTCTATTTACGTCCCTTTACTTTGTAACACATAAGTTGATTAACATTTCTCTTTCCAAGTTTTCTCCCAGCAAGTTAATTGCAAAAAATCCTTTGTTATTGTTATACCTTTGTTGCACCTTTCTTACTCAATACAATAGATAACTACTCGAAAACTTGTTATCAGTATGAAATTTATAAAATATCCGTTATAAATATTAAAGATAAAAGAGAAACCACGTTATCCTAAACTCATCCTAACAATTAAATATCGTTATTCATTAATAAATAATCTAACTTGAAAATTGTTCGTGGGAAAAGGATATAAAGGACCCGGCTATTATCGTCGAACGAAGGAAAAAGAAAGAAGGAGAAAAAAAGGGGAAAAAATCGCGCACCCCCTTATTTCCATACCGTAAAAAAGTGAGGGCGGTATGGTCTAATTATTTTTCATGAAATTCATGCGGAGTCATGAAATTCAGCGTACGATAGCGGAGTCGGGACGTCAACGACATATATCTTATGAATCACGGGAGGAATTATATCCGGATTTACATAGAGATGGTTATTCTCGATTTGCACCCCGCCACGCTCGATTTCCCTAGCCAATAATTCACTGACGCGCTTAAGGCTCTAAGCCTCCGTAAACGTATTTTCCTAGCCGATATGTCGCTGAATAATTTTCTTGTCGTATCAACCAGGTGGTTGAATAGTCGGCCTCGCCTCCCCCCTTATCATAGTTTTTAACGAGAGGGCTCGTGGCCGACACACCTTGTTACCCTAACGGGAAAAATAATGAAGCCTCGCTTATCACTGTACGCGATCGTCTGGAAAATTGCCTTCGGATGAAACCGCTTATTATTCCACGAAATTCGACGATACTTTGGGAACACGGTGGCCAAATCGTTGGAACAATCGTGATTCCATTAACTGGACGAACTCTTTTTGAACGAACGAACATCGCGATTATTAAAACACCAGCTGATCCCTCTCGTGGAAATAAGAGAATTTGGGAGAAGATAATGGATCGATAATTATTTCAAATATCTATAAATTATTAATAAGTTGACTTATTGATTATACTTTTTACGATTATATCTATCTGCGATACGTGGAAAAATAAATAGCGAGGAAATATATAAAAAAATTCTAATATTAACATTCCTAAAAAACTTTTCGAAAAAGGATTTATCATATCTGTTAATATTGATCGTGGAATACCGGGGGAAAAATAGAAATAGGAACGAGTAGATGTTAATCCGATATTTTTTTCGCGTGTCTTAATAACACTAATATTGAAATTACCCGAATTATTGTAAAATTCTTTCATTCTAATTGGCCATATCGAGCGGGTATCGCAAAATCCTTTTAATGACACGATGCAATTAAAATGCCAGGTAACGCTTCTGATTTCCACCCGAGTTATTTAACTCTTTTACGGCCACGTTCCTACGTAGAAAATTCCACGAATACTTCAAACATTTTCCCAACATTTCCTTGACTTCGTGCAACCAGAGGGCCTGCGCCTCCCTCCCTCCCTTCTTTCTCAACCGTTTGGTAGTCTAACCGGAAAAGCACATACTCGTCGTTTGCTCTTCAAATCCTACTAATGGTTCAAACAACCACATTCTTTCTATTACTTGGCGTCGTCTCGAAAATATTTCGCGCATGTGTGCGTGTCCCGAAGAAAATTAAAAAAAAAAAAGAAAAAGAAGAGACCAGGGGAAAATAACGTTAAACCCCGTGTACGGTATATTTTCACCCCATTCTCAAACGCATTGATCGGCCGCCTGTTTCATTTCAGTACAAACACCGCACGCTTCAAGTATTTCATGGATAAATATTTGAGAACGATAGTAAACCGAGCCACTGAACCGATAATATTCGCGATATCGAGATTTCGTGCGATTTCAATTCAAGATAAAAGAGGGATCGAAAAAAAAGAAAGAAAGAAAAAGAAGGAAAAAAATTGTAAACTTTCAATTTTTCAAAGAGGGATAAATGAATCTCGAATCCATACCCATCGTCGAAATTATTCGTGAAAAAAAAAAAAGTTCCATCATCGTAATTTTTTTCTCGAATCGAAAGAAGAAGAAAAAAAGCGGGAAATCGAGAGGCTTTAAAGCGAAAAGAAAGAAAAAAGGGTGGATCGTTGGCCTCCAGAGAGGCGTCTACGCGAACTTGAGAATATTCCGTGACCCTCGAACGACCGTGTCTGGATTGAATAATTCAAGCGGATGTCCGGCATTGATTAAAAAAAGCAGCTTCTCGAGCCTCGATTTTCGTCAAAAGCGTGGAAAATGTCAACTCACTGGTTGATTAAGGAGCATGTGGCTCGTTCCGAGTTATTAAAAATCGATTTTCAGTGATTCTCGTTTCCTTCGCGTCAAAGATATCTTGCTCCACTCCGTTATCTGCGAAAACTACGATGTACGTGAAGCGGCAATTAATTAATATTAGAAACGTGACCGATAAATTATAAGAAAGTTTATTTTATTTTTGGAAGAACTTGTTGGACGTTGGATTGAATCGTGTTGGATGTTAGAGAGACGATTTTCAAGAGGAGGGGGTTGTTTGTCAAGCAAGGTGCACGCTTGCAGGTGAATGGAAATTTTACGAAGCGTAGAAGGTTTGTTTGCCAGGGACATGATCGATTGTTAACAATCCCCTTTGGCTCGTTTCGTATTTGGACTTGAGGCAATCATTCCGCAACGCGGAAATCATGGTTTTCCGTAACCATTTAAAAATGCAATTTTTTTTTCAACGTCGTCAACGCTTTTCGAGAAATATTATCGAATAATCGGCAATTGTAAATTCGATTATCGCGACAAGTTCAAGCGATTGATTAAACAATTTTATTATTTTAATTTAAATTAAACGGAATATCAAATCCCTCTTGTGGAACAATTTATCGAATAATGATATTTTCTCTTTTTAAAAATCGATAATAATACGCGTTAATCTAAAGAAAACGCGTATTAATTTAAAAAATAAACGAAACACGTCCCAACAATTTTTTCAGGTCATCCACGATCAATAAGATGAAACCGAAATGATAATATTTCGACTGATATAATTCGATTTGAATCTGGAAACTCGGTAAAATCTCACGATAATATTAAATTAATCGTGTAATTCGGTTGTAAAACTTCCTTTGCTTATTGTACCATTGAATCACCAAAGAATATCAACTTGTAAACTTTATGAAATTTCACTAATAATGAAATTTAATTTATTCGTACAAACGAATCTTCGTTACACCTCGTTCGACAGATTCGATTGTGAAAGTTTTAAACCGTAATTGAAACGTAAGAAGAAATGAAATAATCGTTTATTCCTATTTTCATTCGAAACACGAAAGTTTATTTATTTTACCGGCCATACGTGCGAAGAAGAATTTTCCAAACGAATAAGATCGGTCCGTTTAATTCGATCCTCTATTCGAATCGTGTATGTTACAGGGGGAATACGATCCTGTGAAGAAAAATCAAGGCGAAAGAACATACCGCTCCCTGAGATTTATCCTGAAACCTCGTAAAGCTCGATTTCGTTCTACATTACGAAACGATTGCCCCAAATGGGGATAAGCGAAAAAAGGAGACGTAAGGTATGTACGACTTAAACGAGGTCTCAATCGGCGTTTAAAGTCGAACTTGGCCGATTGTTCTCTTCGAGAAGATGCATGAGACTGCTTTTAAACGAGCATCGAAGCATCGAATATATAAAGATGAAAATTCCATATACGAGTATTTCTCTATTCCTTTTCTTCTTCTTCTTTCTCCCCCCCTCTTTTTCTCTTTTCTTCGTTTCGATATTTTCAAATTTATGATAGAGAATATCGATAACGAACAGTCGAGAAATTCACAGAATTGATTGATCTTTCCACTTTCCCTTTGGAAATTTGTTCATTCTGTAAATTGTGCATTCGTTTAAAAATTGTTCCTCGAAATTATTATCAACGTTTTCTTATTAGCATATAAAGCAAATTACGAGAGAAATGACACATTTTTGTATATCAATTTTTTTTTAATAATCAATCATGTTCCGCGAATATATTAACTTTAAACATCCACAATTTAGTAAAATAAATTCATTTTCTTCATTCCATTCCAATTCGAAAAATATTCTCGATGATTTTAAAGTTATAATTCGTTCGAAAAGAGACTCTGTTTTATTTTGATCATCGATACTATACATTCTGGAAGAGGATATCGTATTAATATCATACATTTTAAGAAACGAATCAAGCTCCCTTGGTCGTAAAAACTTTCTTCTTATGAACATCTCTGTCTAAATGCAATTGGGGTCGAGAGAGCAGGCTAGACAATATCGACGCTGCGACTTGAACAGTGAAAAAAATTCATGGAATAAAAAGATTGGAGAAGCGAGTAAGTGAAGTGGTCACGAGAGGTAAGAACATAAGAACTTTCCCGGAAATTGAAAAGAAGCCCTGCACGTCGATGTAAAACTGTTTCAAAAGTAATTTATATTCCATCGTTTAATATCATAGGCACTTCGCGGTTTTCAAAATACGTTACGTTTAAATACTTGTACAAATTGACCCTTTTCGTAATAAATTACGACAACGCGATCAAATGGAAAATGATACAATTTATTTTTCTTAATTAAAACTCCAAGACTATTCGTTACTTTTAATTTTTTAAATAATATATATAATCCCCGATTTGATCTTCTCTTGTCAAAAGAAGCTTAATAAACGCCTCAACAAACGGAAATAAAATGTTTCTGAAACCAAATAAATACAATGGTAATCATTTTCAACAATCACTATACCCTAAATGTGTACAAACTTTTTCCTAATCTTTATTCCGGAGAAACGCGGAATTATATTTCGAGGTTAGATAGACAGAAACGTTTATTTGAAGAAAAACTATGAAAGTGATGTTGAGAATCGCGGTGAAAATAACGTACAGGCCCGTAAACGCATCACTCTTCGAAGATTGTTATTAAACGGGAAATAAATTCCTTTCATTTTGATACCAACCCCCTCTTAGCCGATTACCGAAAGTTGGCCAATTAATCGTGAAGGAATTTAATATCGCTCGGCCGAGGAAGGATTCATTGATGGCCTCGTTAGGTCGGACAGTTTTAATAACTGGGCATAAACATTCGGCACGTACGGTATGCATTAATGACCGTGGAGGGGCGTTTATGGTGATCTTGAATTACACCTCGCGTCTTAATTGAACCGAACTTTAATCACGATTTACGCTCCGAAGGAAAGTTTCACTCCCGGGCGGGTACTGAGTCGACGAATAAAGTCGTAAGCAAATTATACCGCGATTTACTGCTCGACCTTTCTCAACCACGCATCTTGCCGATCGAATTTTTCCCAATTCCTCTTTCGTTCCAACTTGATTTAAAACCTTTAAGATAACGAAAGAGAAGAATACTCGTGTAAGAAGACGATAATAAATACAAGTATTAACACCAATCCCAATAAATATATTCAAAAAAGCATACAGTCCCGACAATTTTTGATTCGATAACGAATGATCCGAGTGGCGGAGAAAAGACTTTAAAATTTCATCCCCGTTCGGACGATTATTCGAAAAAAAAGGAAAGGAAAAGGAAAAAAGAAAGAAAGGAAAAAAAAAGATGGGGGGATGTAATCGAGGGAGTAACGATCAAATTTAATCCCGGCGTGAATGAGAGCAAGGCTATTCTTGGAGGAATTAAAGTGCACGGTGTTCCCTCCACATTTTTCCGTGCAGTCGATTGAAACCGAGTCGAGCAAATACGGACCATTACCGTGGCGGAGAAAAGGCAGGCCGCATACTCGTTCCACGACCTCCATTTCCATCCCCGACGTTGTATCGTGCTACACGTAAAACTCGTTTCGCATCGGCGTAACATCGTTCGCGAAAAAACATCGGCCGTTCATCCAACGGAAAAGAAAATCAAAAGGAAATCGTCGTCGTCATCGTCGTCGTAATCGTCGAATCGAACTGGGCCGACCTGAAAATTGATTCTCGGTTAACCTCAACGGCTCCACCTTAGAAAAGGAATCGATTAATCAGTTGCCCGGAGAATATTTTGATGTTAAAGCGTGATTAATCTTAAGGATCTGTATTTTTGTTGATTGATTGTAAGAATATAATTTCATCTCTTATGTTAAAGACTGACTGATTACAATCGAATAAAAATATTTGGAAATTAATTTAACGTGCTTAATGATCTATATCTGATCAGAACAATTCAAACTTCTCGCCTAGTTAATTTAAATCTGGATTTTCTTTGAATAGAGAGATTGATTAATGAAAATAAACAATCTGTATCTTTGTTAATTATAGCAGAACTTGTTTTTTTCGGATTTATTGTACTGTAAATGTGTGCAACTCGTTTAATTAACCTCGTATAATAAATGTTAAACGAAATCGCGTCAAAGAAATATTTCATACCGGCAACAGCAATTTTTTTTTTTTATAAAAGTTAAGAATCGATTTTAATTTAAGTGGATACAATTTAATTTTCTTTCGCGCGTCAATACAGATATTTTAAATTTTTACTATTTTCATTTCTATCTCTATGACCAGCTCGTCGTTTTATATCCCAATATTAAATTACCATGACTCAAATCAGACTCGTCATTTGAAGCACTTAATTGAAGGAAATGCACCGTTAAAAAGACGATGGAAAATGCATATTCTTGGAATTTTCTTTTATAATTACGATTTTAAAAAATGTGAAATCAAATTTAATTCAAAGGAATAAGAGAGGAGATGATGATAAAAGAACATTGAATGAAATGTTTAAATTTCTTTTCACAATTATTCTTTTCGAAAATTTAAAAATATGATACAATTATGTACATTGACTGGGAAAAAAAAAAGTTATAAACGAAACATCGAAGCAACGTTGCCTCTTTTAACGAATTAAAATAAATTGAGAAACGTTATGTGTCATGTGTTTTTTTTAATTATTCCTGATTTCGATTCTCTTTTTTTCCCTCTTTTTTTTTTTTTTTTTTTTAAACTAAGTCACAAAACGAAGCATGCAAAGGTACTTTGATGCATCTCATTGAGAACGTGCTTCATCGACGTCGACGGCAACATATAAGAAGAGGAAGTTGAAGAGGGTTCGAGAATACCGGAGAATTCTCGGATCGAAAGAATGCTTGAAAGTACAAAGGGATCTCGTATAAAGCGAGCAACGACAAAAATTAGAACTCGGTGAATGACTTTAATCGGACCACTTAGTCGAGCTAAATAATGCTTCTGCTCGGTACTTTCTTTGATTAACTCCTTTTTATACCGTACATAACATTATCTCGATAAAATATTTTATTTGTGCATTAGATCGATGGAATAGTTACGTAAGTTCTGGAATTTCAATAAAAGATTCCATTCATGTCACTGTTTATAATAAATTTCCAATAAAATTTCCATCCCATGTCATTGTTTACGATAAATTTATTTTACGATTAAATGATAATACGATATTTTACATTTATAAAATAATTTGTATCGTGCAACAGTTGTAGATAATGCGACAAGATATTTTTAACATTTTATAAATACGTTATTTAAAGGAAAAGAAACAATTATAAAATGGAAAATATTTATATCTTCTTTCGATTTTGTTGTCGAGATAAAATTTTGGAAATGATCAAAATTTATGATATATGTATCATTTTACGATATCGAATTTTCTTCTGAACATTCTCAAACTTTAAAGAAAATTCATCGAATTTCTTGAAATTACAAATATATATGTATATATGGAATTTTTATATACGTTTCGATATTAAAAATATATCCTGTCTTGTGGATTCTCCATTTTATTTGCTCTTTTTATAACTTTCTTATCGTGCAATAGATAAATAATTAATCCGTTCTAATTTCTTGGAAACCACAAAATGACATCTTGTTAATATTTTCAAATCCAGATCTAATTTAATTTTGACCATTTTATAGAAACTGACAGACAAGTATAATTTAATTCTTCGCGATTCACATTCAGATATTCGTGTAATGAGTATTTAATAAGAAATTAATAAACATCCAACGTGGAAATGAATGTTGGTTCTTTTGGAAAACAAACTTTTTTATAAACATCTTATTCTATATTGAGAAACGTTTCGATCGCTCGTCTCAACTCAAAGAACACGCATTTATGAATAATAAATCGAGATTCAAATATTGTTCGACATTTTACGTATTTCCTTCCCTATAATTCCTTCGATTCTTCATATGCATTGTATACGGACAAAACACACACACACGTGGAGAGAGTGAGCAAGAATGGAGGCAAAGTTACACGTATCTACGATCGACCGTGTCGCTAAAGCGTCCCCGGTTATGAAAGGAAAGGAAGATCAAAAAGCTGACAAATGAAAGCGCAAGAAAATATTTCGAGGGGAGGGGAGAGGAACTATTTTCAGCTTCGAGGAGAAATTCATTTTCCAAAGAATTATTGGCGCCTTATATTGTCTAAATCGCCGAATTACTTCCTCTTTTTCCTCTTTTCTTTTTTCAATTTCCCCGCCATTCGTCAAGCAATGTTCTTTATTAACGGCAGATTCGAAAGGCTTACTTTAAGAGAAGTGTTTATTATATAGGGAATAACTGGGATAATAATGGATATTAAGCTTAATAGTATGGGATAAAATTAATTCTAGACGCGCCATTAAAACGAGATTATCACGTATATACCCTCGAACAGAGAGGTTGAACGTCATTGATCCATCAAGCGAAATTGGACCGTCATTAGGCAAATGAGCACCGCTTGTGTGGTGGAAAAAGAGAAGTTGGACAGTTTGTGATCGGACGAGAAAAAAGGCCTGCTGACTTTAATACTAGTGGGACGGTAAAAATGAATCCCGAGCGAATCTTTAGTTCTCGCTAAAAACATCTGGATGCCAAAATTTAAATATAATTAATCTATATATATAACGATTGTAAGAAATATTTGTGTGTATGTAATTCGTTTGATAATATTTCATTTCAATATAAAAAACTTGAAATTAAAATTAAAATTAAAATTTTCTTCTTAAGATAATTAATAAAATTTTTAAATCGAGCGAACCGCGTTCGTATAATACTCGAAACCGTTTAATTTTATCTCGTAAAATTTTATTCTATCTTTCACCGCTTAAGACCAATGGCTTGCCTCGGAGGAAACATTCTCTATAAGAGTTTTCGTTATTAAATTATGTATTTTTAAGTAGATTTAAGGTAATTCTTTCCCTCCTTTCGAGGAGGAAGTTAGAAAAGACAGGGAAGACAGTTTCAGAAAGACAAATCTTTGAGACCCAGAGTGAATAAAGTAAATTCTTACTTCTGTTTGTCCGACTGGAGGCCGACTTATTCCACTTGTCCAATGCGTATACAGTTTTTAGACTCGAAGTTGGCGAAAATAGATTTTTAAAACGGATAAGCAGAAATGAATATTCTTTTCGCCCTCTCCCTATCTCTTTATACGAATACACAGTTAAAAATTAAAATATCTTTTAAATTTTCGACACGCAAGTACATCTAATTCTATTCTTTTATAAGAGAGAAAAAAAAAAGAAAGAAAGAAAGCAAAAGCGAAATCTTGAAATCTTTTGAAATTAAAAATACGCAAGAAACTATGGCGCATCACACGAAACTTATTTAATTTTTCTCCATGAAATTTCACTCTATCCTACACTATTTTAGAACTAGTGGCATAAAACACCCTGTATATTATAATGAATAGGTATTCGCGCAACGGCGTACCCAGTTATCCTACCTCCCATTCAAATATATTTCCCTCTGTCTGGGCCGAGAAATTCTCTGAAAATATATTTGAAACACGCATCAGAGAAGCATTCACTCTTTCAATTTTCCACGTTCTCGGCAGGATAGAGAATACACAGAAAGCCGTTGTGCATCGTTGGAAATCAAAACTAGATGCAGGTGTACGAGAAAAATAAAATAACAACGGAAAATTCACTTCTTTCGAAGGAATCATCCTTCCCGACAGATTCTATTATCATCCCCAGAAATTCCATCCCCCTTTCTCGCCTTTCAATTTACTATGGGCGGAAAAGGGACAAATCGAAACCGAATAAATCGAGCCTTGCCCCTTTCCTCCCAACGATGAAACTTTGAACAACCTCGCGAGCGAGATTAAAAAATTAGGTAAACAGTTCTCTCGTTGAACGGTTGCGTTACAAAACACGAGATAAGCAGTTTCGGAATTTAGAACGGCGGCGGAAAAGCCAGGGGCAAACAAAAGAGTGTCAGGGAGCATAATCCGCAAACTTGCTGCGTCGAGGGAGCCAGCCACTTTCGGTTTTAGCATTAATACCGCGCGATATCGAGTAACCGGCGCGTTATAAGGGAGATATTAAAAAAAATTCCGCGCTCGAACCGACCGCCGCGTTTAATCCTCGATAAACGCGAGCTTGGCCGCCAAGATACCGGGGAATAACGGGTGGAGGGGGAACGGGAGGTGGTGTTCGCCTCGAACGAGAAAGAAATCCGGGGGAGACGAGTGTTTGCATAAGTTGATTTCCCTCGTAAGGAAACTTGTCCGGTTCGAAGAGTGGGCCTTCACGATATTCCGAAGTAACAGCTATCTCTGAACTCGTACCCTCATTTGCATTCCGTGCGGATCGTCTTACATAGTAAACGCCGGTTGACAGTTTCACGAATTAGCCTACCAGCAGGGGGACGTGACTAGGGGCCCTGCCGCCTCTCTATGGCCTTTGATTGGCGCGCAACGAAACACGTAATGGCAATTTGCAAGGTCCTTGGCTCAAGGGTTCGTTGGCCCAAGCAAAAAATTTAATCAACCATTTGGAATATGTATATCGATCATTAATTTTCTTTAATTCCTTAACAGCGATGTAATCTGGGGAAAGATCGATTCGAAGAGACATTTCTCGTTGCGTCCAATTTATACGAGTTGTTTCACTTACTACGTCGAGACTACTGTACTGTATCAATCAAAGATATGAACTCAAAATTTTGAAGAAAAAAGAAAAAGAAAAAAAAGACACTCGATGGACGGAGAATCTTGTTTATAAAAATGTCACACAGTCAAATCTATAAATCATAAACTGATTCGAGAAATATAAATATTTAAAATGCGTTTTCTCGCCATTCATTTATCATGGGATATTTCACGTGCGATGTCCACGAGATATTTGAAAGTAAAATACACGCGGAATTAAAACAATCGCGTAAACAACACAATCGACCAACTTCCCTCTCCCCTCCCCGATTCTTTTTTCTCTTTAACACCGTTGCTTCTGGTGAGAACTGGCGAGAAGACAGATGAGACAGATAAGGAAAATATAAAGAATAAGCCTCGCACAGATGTACGCATATCGAGGGTTAAGAGGGATATCGGAGGTGTGCGCGCTCCTCACGGAATATATGCATGAGCTCGAGCTCGACAGCTTAGAAAGTAAGAATACCAATTAGGCGTGCAAACAACGGCACCCGGAGGGTTGGGCGTGTCGCGATAAGGATTGCGGCCACGTCGTTTCGGAGTTTGTACGCGAGGAAAATTTGGTCGAAGGTCGTATAGGATGCGATAAAAAGGTTAAAGCTCGAAGATCGAAGATCCTCGGCTTTTGTCGAGATCTCGGGGTTCAAAATTCAATCTTCGAAGGGGGTGCGATTAGATTAGCAAGGTTTTTAAGAGGTGCTTGTCACACTACGGCTTCTCCCTTCGATTCTCGACTTCGTTCGAAGGGGTGGGATGAAATACGGCGTGAATTGATCTTGGGGGGTCGGAATTAATTGAACGCGTTGTTTGGGTAATCGATGGTATCTGGCCGATCGAGTCGTTCGCTATTTCAACCGAGAATATTAATTGTCAATCGAGCCGGTGATTCCAGACGAAAGGTGATTGCAGCTGTTTGCGTTCTGGGAAATTGGAAAAGCGGATTCGCCGCTGGTTGATAGTAATTTCTATTTCATTCGTGTTAGCCTTCCTTCTCGTTTTTTTTCTTCCTTCGAACCGCGCAATCGAAACATATTCGTTAAAATTCGTGGAAAATTGATAGAGGAAAGAGTGACAATAGCCAGCACCAGTTATACATTCTTTTCTCAAAGTGATGATTAGTAATTTAAACGTGCAAATGTGACAAAAAGTGGAATTGAGTAAGCGAGAAAAAAGTCTAAATACTTTTTAAATTAAGATTTTTAAATTTTCTTTCTCTAAATTTCGAAATTGTTTTATTTCATTTTTCGTCAATCCTCGGTTTAATAATTTCGTATACGTGTACGAAATTCGAATACGTGTTTCTTGTACGGATCGAGCGAATCATTCCAATACGCTTACATTTTACAGAGAATATCTCCAAGAGTTAAAAGATAAATAACACGAAATTTTTCTTAAGCAAGAAATATTGCGTGTTCGTTACGATTAGCATATTAAAAGTATATCGATACTTTTACCGTATCAACCAAGCCCCACGTTTCACGATACAAAGGAACGATATCGTTACACGTAGGCTCGTTAAGCTGAATTATCTAAATGGCCCGCGATGATTTTAATTCACCTCGATATACACCTTGAGCGAGACATTAGGATTCGTTCGAATTTTTAACTCGCGGAAAGGCGAAAGGATTTATTTTATTCAAAGATTAAACGCACGATTAAAAAGAATGGCGAAAACTCGAATGACGAAGATTTCTCGTAGATCTGCCTTCGCGAAAGTGCGAGAAAATGGATACCCTAATTGCAGGGAAGCAAATAAACCAATTTACTCCGAATGAAGTGATTCTACGTCGAGAACGTAATAAGGGGGTTGATTAGCGAAGTTTTGCAGTTCTGAATAGGCGACGATGACGTTGCACGTTGCCAGTCCGTTCTTATCAGCAGGGATGAGATTGAATGGGACGAGATAAATCGATATTAACATTCATACCCGTTTTATAATATGCATGGAAACGATGTTATGTGGTTCTAAAAATTCTTTCTTTCTTGTAAAACAATATTTGAAACTTGTTTAAAAAAATTATTGAAAATATTTTTTTTTCAATTTTCATGTGTAACCTTTACACAGCAACTTAAATTCGTTTTTCTTAAAATCGTAATATTTTAATTCGCGTCATTGTATCGTTGAATGTATTGCTATCTGTATTACGTATAAAGACCAAATTATCCCAGGAATAAGTGGTGAACTTTAGATAAGATCTAGACAAAAAGGCTGGTTATCAACGATTGATAGATTCGTCGCAACGTATCGTTTTACGAATATTAATAAAAAAAGAAAGTACAACGAAACGATTGGGTGGGAACCGATAGCGGAAGTCGTCAGCCGCCATCGATCTTAGTTACGTGTCGGAATAATATATAATAGCCAATAATGTCGAGGCAATGTATCAAACTATTGGGGATATCCTATCGACAACCTGTCACTGCTATTATACCTTACATCCAGCATAAATATATTATGAATGACTGACGATACATGCATACGTACATACATAGAAGGGAGGACAAAGGAAAAAGGACACGTGGACCAGATGAATCCATCACTCTTCATATTTACCACGAACTCATCTTCCTTTATGGCCAGTCAATAGTGGAAAACCCGGAAGCGGCAAAAGTGTGGAATTTATACTCCCGTTGGCCGTAAAGTCTGGACATTTATTATCGCACAAATCACAATCTGTTACACGGGAACGTTCTTACTCCGAATGTTATTATTACGTAACGCGGGCAAACGTTTGGATCGATGGCATATATTTCAGATTCGTGTTTGCATTTGCACGTTCGTTGCCTTTTTTCTTCTTCTTTTTCTTCTTATTCTTCAAATATTCTTCAAAAATAAGCGTTACGTTTGAGAAGTGCCAAGTAAATGTCAGTTCGATGCAGTTATATCAAAAGGAATTCGAGTCTTTTGCATTCTATATTTGCATTATATCGTTGAATTCGCCATTTTCCATAAATTTTGTTGATAAATTACCTTCGAAAAATTAATTACCGACGATATTGTTTAAATTAATTTAAGATTTACAAAAATTGAAATAAGAATAAGTTAATTGCCTTTAACAATTTTTCCATCAAGATTTATTCAAAGCTTAGTTCCGTTTCTATCACAAGTCAAAGTGGATTAATCGTCTATAATAATAATATCGTCGATAATTTTTCTGAAATTATTCCCAACATATGGATTAATATCATGAAAATCGGCCTCGTGTCTCGTAAGAAAGAAATTCCATCGTGAAATGGGGTCGCTTATAATCGAATGAATAGATCATTCGCCATTGACTAATCGATGAGAAACGATAGGATGGAGAAAGATGACGAGAAAAGTTATTACCACGGTTAGATTCGATTTATAAAATGAAATTAAATAATGTACGAATGGGCAGCAGCGCGCTGTTATCGAGGCATATATAGTTGCGATCCGTGAATGATAATGTGTACATGAAATAATCATGATTGTGCTAATGGTAAGTTTATAGTCAAAGGAGAGAGGGAACAATGCGATTACCACTAATCGTGCGATTGAGCTAAAATAATTCCTAGATTAGTACACGAATAGGGGCACGTTTAAATTATGCATATGATTTATCGAAGGAATCTCGTATCTCTAGTATTTTGAGAAGAAAATTTCTAAAATAATCTTCAATGATCTCTCTACGATTAGCCCAAAATATTTCAATTACCGATTCCTCGAAATGCTTAACGCAATAATTCTAATTTCACAGACAACTAGATTTGCGTGCGTTTACGTCACTCTTATGTAAAATTTGAATACATAAACGATCCAAGAATGGAGAAAAGGGTACAAAACATCCAAAATCCAGATATTTAACCGCAATATTTAACCTATATAATTTCAGATCCTGTCATCGAAAAAAAATCTTATTCAAAAAACCGAAAGGGGAGAATCCATCGAACGAAAGGAGGCGCGCACACAGGTGTGAATCGATACTTAACCCATTTAAAAGGGCCCCAAACGGGCGAGTGTCTGTCTCCGCAAACTTTGCCAGATGTTGCATTAACGGCACACGACCGTCGAGGTGTGACTGCAATGTATTATTTTCGAGGAGAGGGGGAGGCTGCGAAATGCAGCCGACTAACACACAGCCGAGGGAAAACTCGCGCAGCCGGAAGTGTTTGAACGCCGTCTGCAGCTGCGATTAAGGTGACTGCACAATGAACGACGACGCATAGGGATACTTCTGGGTCGTCTGTTAACAGCGAATGTGAAATTATAGCAGCGGTTCATGGACCATTTTGCCAACCCTCCTCTCCTCTCTCTCTCTCTCTATCTATCTATCTTTCCTGCGCTCGTTTCAACCCTCTTCAACCGTTTACCGCCCCCTTGTCAACCATCATTTATCCGCAACTTTACGGTGTAGATTTTTTGAGGAATCCTGGCGTAAAAACGTTCGGCGTGCGGGGAAAATTATTGCACCCCCGAGACGGCGGCGCACCTGGTTACGCGGATATAACGAAATTTAGAGGATCGCCGGAGGCCGCCCTCTGGGAATAACGGGGAATCGTTTCGAAAAGTATCTGACGTCCTCGAAGAAGGGGGTGGCAACTTGTGTTCCAGCAGGGTAAAATATATTGCCGGATCCGAGCTGAGAGCAATGTTGAGGGAATTGCTCTAGTTCTTGCGAAACAAACCTTTTGTCGATGACAGGGATTGTGACAGGGATGGTATCCCGAAATGGATCGTGATCATCGATGATATCCCATCTTTTCTTCAAAGAATATTCGTCCTTGTATATAACAGGTATATATATATGTATGAGTTGGAAAATAGAATTTAATATTCTGATGTGGATGGAACTCTGTGATATTTCGTGCTTTTAATTTTTAAGAAGTAAGCCGAGTCTGTTCGTTGAACAATGTTTCATCGGTGTAATTAGTTTGCTGTGGATAAAGGTATGCAAAAAGAGGATATTCGACGTATTACAATATGCTGTAATTGAATTTCAAAGAGAATTTCAGAAGAAAAATAGGAAGTGGAATATCGATGTTTTTCTCCAGCAAATGAAAATACGCAACGTAGGTATACAAATAATCAATCTTTAATTTTCCTTTAAATCTCATTTTCTTAAATTTCCATCTTTCCTATCTTCCATTTTTTATTATTTGCAGTAGAAAATTAAAAGGTTCGTTTTATTCCATTCCAAAGATATGACTCGTTTAAATTCGTTTTGGAAAATATTTTAATTCTTGACTGATTTTGTATTTCCCTTTCATCGTTTCGATTCCTTTGACATTAAATTATCACTCCTTCGAAATCCTCTCACAGGCTTGTTCCTCTTATTTCTGGCTTTTAACTTAATGCATAATTCTCGATGGTATATATTCAGTTCAAACTTGTAATGCATACTAGTTAATCTAGATCCTTGAATCTTTCAAAATTCATCTACACTCTGGCTTTATATCGTAATTGAATAAGAAACGTTGCTCGTTTTTTATTGGATGGACTTTCAGAAAAAAAGTTTCATAAAAGAAGGAAGAAAATGAATGTTTGTATCTGGAAACGTATCATATAAAACGAAAAAGAAGAAATGAAGATACATATATTGAGTTAGTAAAATCGTAAAAAAATTACGATTTTCTAGGGAATTTTATAGCATTCTATAGCTATTTATATTTTTATGCTTTTATATTATAAAAAACGATGAAACTTTTAATTTTGAGTTGTATTAAAAAGAAAGAGAAAACACTTATTGGTCGATCCAGCATTTCTATTCACCGATTCAATTAAATATATATTTCTCCTTAAAATTCTTATTTAAAATATTCCAGCTTAAATAAAATAGCTTTGATATTCGATCGAGTTATTATAAATATAGATATTTTTTTCTGCAATATAATTCCGCAGAAAATATTCACAACCATTGCATTGTAATATACAATGGATGAAATTTTAATTTATTTTAAATAAAAAATTTTGCAATATTTTTTCATCTCTTTTTCAGAAAAGCATAAGAATCGATGAATCATTTCCTTCGTTCATTTTAACTTATAATCGAAATAATAACAAATCCCAATTTTTAATTTTAATTTTTGAAAATGGAAATCTGTAATTTATATTTTTTTAAAACTAATAATTCGGTCCCACTCGGTCTCTTCGAGAAATAATTCACGACAATTCCCGCAATATCAAATAATATCGATTGACCTGAATTAAACAAAGAAAAAACGATATTACATATTTCAAAGTAATATTTTTTTCTTAAGCAATAACATATGTGTGCGTGTGTGTGTGTGAGAGCACGTGTGTGTAAGTAGCCATGAAGTATCAGCCAACCAGTCAGCCGTGACTGATCCCTGAACCAATAAGGGTAGCCATTCGAGTGTCATTGCACCATCGGTTAACCGATGACCCTTCGATTTAGGATTGGTCCATAGGAACGATCGAGATCGTTGAACTCGAGACTTAGACCACAATGAAGCAAATACCTTAATTAATTATATCGACCCATTTCCGCGTTTAATTGCTTCTACATCGATCAATAAAATAACATCTTAGCGAATAATATAATATCGTAAATTTGAAGATTTAAATTTGAATATAAATTTTTGAGAAAATTAAGATTATTTGTGCGTGTGTACGGACGAAACAAAACAATAATTTGATAAATCTTTATTTCCAGAAAAATTTCTATTCTAAAATTCGAAAATTTGATCAAGTTTTATTTAAGACGATTTGACGAGTTCCAATTTATTTCTATATTTAATACTTTATCGAAAAATTGTTTTCGAAAGTTTAAGAGTTTTCGTACAATTTCGATGGAAAAAATAAATTGGAATATCTTGAAAATATCAGAATTTAAATATTAGAATTAAAATTTGCGTTTACTATTAGACGAATAGTACGAATAGGATTTAATCAATCGACAATTTCCGATTCCTTGAGTTCAATAAAGCACAAATATCGAATATTCTTCCATTTTGAAATGAAATGAAATTTCAGATTTTCTCAGATTCGATGTTGCAGAATATTCGTCAAATTTAAATTTCACCGACTATTCGGTGGGAAAGTAAGAAAAGATGAAAGTTAAAATTCGTGTCTACTGTTGACATCGAATTCGAAATCTCGATTCGCAGAAGAAGGAGAAATTGTAGAATCGCCGTCCTAGGAGATTTGTAGGTGAAAATCTACCGCATCGGATGCAACGACGTGCAACAAAGTGGTCGTTCGCCGTTTCTCTGCTGGCACATGGAGAGCGCGTTGAAGCTGGAACTCGCGGTTGCATAATGTACGAGTTTATCCTCGTAGAGTGAGCAAAAATTCGAGACAAAGTGCTCCGTCATTCCAGCCGGATAAACACGAATAAAGACAAATTTCTTCTTCGGAGAAATCGATCGTTCCTCCTCGAAACGAGCGAACGAATATCGTGGCAGTCCATTCGAACCGTTTTAATCGAAATTTTCCTCTCCTTTCGTCCATTGCAAGATGATACATATTCTTATTCCATATTTTCGCGCAGAAACTTCGAGTTAAGTTATGAACGAAAACGATATTTAAAGATTAAAATATTTTTATAAAACAAATTAAAAATTAGTCTTCTAAATCTGAACTCGCAAACTTACAATTTAACATATTGAACGTTCTAGTAAATACCTTGTTCATAAAAATCAGCTTGTACATAATGAAATGTATGAGAATTTTTCAAAAGCGAATCATAATCTTTGGATTAAATATTTTATGAAAGAAGCGACGAGCAGGATGGTTCTTCGATTCCATGACGATGAACAATGTGAACATTACCGATTTCTATCGGTCGTCGTTGAAAAGTTTGATTATTTTCACGGTAAATTTGTCAAAGTGTATTTATTTTCCGTTATATCGAAAAGCCTTGTACTTTCTCCACGACCCGTTCGAATTTGCCGAGATCCGTTCATCAATCGTCCTCCCGACTCACAATCCGCGTAATATCATAATATTTGAACGATAAATTTCTGCCAATCGAATGTTTTAACTCGTGGGGAAAATTATTACATCGTCCTATCCTTAAATCATGGAATTCAATGGTGAAATATCGCTGGGAAGAAAAACTTTTGAGCACAATACGAAATTCATTAATAATAAATGGATTTTTTAAATGTGAAATATGATAACGAAGAGATATACAAGAGTAATATATTTTATGAAGGGGAGTACAGAATGAGAGGGCGTTCATTTCACGAAGAAATAAACATCGATTTTTAATTAATTAATATTTCTAATATTCTATTATCTATATGTATTATTTTTCAACGAGTTTCGTATATAATATATACAGCCAAAAACTTTTTGCCAAGAATAGTAGAGAGAAAGAAGAGAAGAAAAACTTCGTTAACAGAGTTGAAAACTTTCTCTGTTCGATATTAGGCAGAACAATGGATCGAGGTTCAACTTTCGTTCCAAAGATGGAGTAATTTTTTTTATATCTCGTTTCATCGAATTAAGCACGGTAAACAAATATTATGAAACTCGGGCAAATCAATACGATATCCGAGGGAAAACGTTGTTTAGCAACTAGCTTAAAGCGATAACGCGTCGCACGATAATGTTAGACATCGCTACGAGGCAACAAAAGGCACATCCGACTTTCTCGTTTATGTTGCAACTATTCAACTCATGCAGAGAATTCCTAGTCCTTTGAAATCCTCAACTAGCCGGGAGAAGCCTTTATCGGTCTGTGGTCCGAAACCATCCCCTTCAAGCTATGAACGTATCCTGATTGTACATTGTACTCGCCATTGACATACGAAAGTTTGCAAATTATTCCAAGTTAGGCACGTGTTGCACGAAACACGCGCGAGACGGAACTCGAAAAATTTATAACTTTATTAAAATCTTACTTAAATGTTGTTAAACGTTGAAATAATCATCGCTTATCGCAAAAATATAGCAATCGAATCGAATCGAACGAATTCGTAAAATTAGTAAATGAAATTGCAAAATTCTCTCTTCTTGTTCTTTCGAATAATCTCTGTATTACATATATCTTTTTCCATTTTCTTTTTTTTTTCTTTTTGTAACTCGCTCCAATTGAAATCACAAAAGGATAAATTTAATCTTTCTTTTTTATCCGATTACAAAAGCGGTTTAAAGCCGGCGCACTGTATTGAAATAAAATTCGCTTTCTTTTTTTTTTTTTTTTTTTTTTGAATGATTACGAGAAGAACAAGTCACGAGATTCGATATTCGAAGAGTAATCAAAGGGACCGTTCCTTTCTCTCCAACCCTTTATTTCAAAAAATCCCTTCGACCGAAAATATCGAACTCTCTGTAAAAATATTCGATAATTCGTTTCGAAAATAATACAGAAGCGGAAAGAGATTTTACAAAAGGTTTTACGTGCAAAGAAAACGAAAAAAATATTCTAAAAAACAACGAATTTTTCACGATATTCCGAAATTAAAAATATATATATATATAATTTCCCTCGATCTCCTCGCAGTGTAAAGAAAAATACAAAACACGGGAACGGGAAATACGAACACCAAATTTACCAGAGCATTAAACTTGGTATCGTAGAGGGTGAAATTCGCGGGCAGTATGAATTTTTACGGGGGCGTCGTTTGAACCGTGCACGGCTTAATGGACAATCGAATGACAAGTGTATAAGTTACGCAACAATGAGCCCGGCCGATTCCAGAAAAATAGAAAATAAATCGTGCGGGGATTTACATAGCCGGATGCGCCAGGCACACGGGACGCAATAACGTTTTGGGTGGGTGCATACGGTCGTGTCATTGCGCCGGCAGTAAATTTTTAGTCGAACGATCATCGGGAGTGAGGGGGGGGGAGGGCGAGAACGATATTTAATCGAGTAATCGGCATATTTCCACGCCCGTGCAACCCATAGGATCCCATCCTCGCTCGTGAATCTTCGACTGCTGATAATCCTGCTTTCCTCCCGCACTGCAAGGATCAAATTCCAACTAATTGACAGAGAGTTTCAATAAAACGGAGATTTACCATGTTGCATATCGTATTTGTGTAGCGCTGAACACGATACGTTAATTATAGGTAACCATGCATTGCTTCTGTATTGCTGATATTTCTACGCGATTCTTTATCTCTATTATATTCTCTTTGTCAAAAAATCATGTTTAACGCTCACTCTTCATCTCACGATACATTCGGAATGGGAATTATTCCCATTCGAATTCTATATACGCTTTGTAAATTTTTATCGAAATCTTTCGATGAAGATGGAAAAGTATTGTAAAATGTTCGAATCGATATTCAAAGGAAGATGTGTAAGAAGATAATGGATAATGATTAAAGGGAATGGATGAAAAATTAACACGGAGCGATAAATAAATCAGATTGTTTAAATTTCATTTGAAATATTCAATTTTAAGTAATGCTATTCTATGTTCTTTTATAACACGGTTTGTTTCATTAAAAGTTGATCGGCTTTCAAGCTGAATGTATCGTGCAATAAACATGATTTTTCGGCGAATGGACGAATAGATAAATTCTATAGAATCATAGAAATTTCTACTATCAAAATCATGATTTTTTTAGTTGCATCATCATGCGACAAGTGTGTACACATTCGAAACGATTTTCACAGCTCTGATGAAAAAAACGATTCTATCAAAATTTCACTTTATGTTTATTGACGTAATTTCGTATCTTTTTGGCAATATTTTATGATTATTTCTTTTGCCAAATACAAAATCAAAAGACAACGAAACAATTCATCACTCGACATTGTTGTTATTTCCAACGGTCGATATTATTATTTATATTTTTATAAACAACAGTTCTCGAAAATAAATCGTTTCAAATAGTTATCTTCTTGTTTAAATTTCAACTAAAATTCAGCCAGATATATCTGTAATATAATCGCACGGTGTAATAAATCCTATTATGCAAATTGAAAATAATTCAATATCATTATTCGAACCAACCTCCGACGCTTTTCGATTCAAAAACGATCGCTTTTATAAAATAAATATTTGATTCTTTTTTTTTTCAAACAAATCCTGTTGGACGCGGGACGAAATGAAAATTCATTCGCACTTTGAATTACACGCATACACCACGATTATTAATTACCATTCGGCGTAACGCAAAGTTCAAATTCGATATAATCTATTAAAGCTTATTATATAAGCCAGGCCCGGATGCTCGTGAAACTTTCCAGAGATTTCGATATAATGTTTGACACGTATTCGTTTGTAATTTCAACTCTAAATCGTGGACATTAATTACCCAGTTAAACAAATTATACATCGGGCACCATTATTGTAGCTGCGAAATAGGTGCTTGCCGGCCAGCTGCACGTCGAGACGGTGCTTTTAATCACGGTGAATTAATCAATTTCACTTGACGTTTCACCTTTTAACGTATGTACAAAAATCAACGTGGAAAATTCGTGGGAAAAATTTGCACGAGTCCAAGTGGTGAAAAAAAACGAAGACAAAAAAAATTATAAATTTAATTTAAAAAATCCCTCTCCTCTCTCTCTCTCTCTCTCTCTCTCTGTGGGGATAAAAATCTGTTTCCAACTCGATAGCGACGTTCACGATCGCGCAAACTTTCTAGCAGTTAAGCTCATAAGGAGAGATAGCATGCAAAAGTGTGTTCACCATTCGAGTAAACAAATTTTTTTTAAGGACGCGCTAAATAAACACGTTAAACCAAAAAGGGGTAGTTTGCATGGAAATTGGAATTGGCGAAATTTTCGTTTTCGCGCACGCAACGGGGAAACGTTGACTCGGGGACTCTTGTAACTTTAGGAATTTGGGAAGAAAACTCGTTTTCCTTCCCAACGCGTTCTCATTCACAAAACTTCCCGTATTATCGATCAACGAATGCAAAACGCGGAAATTCCGTATGGGAGAATTATATTCCCTCGTTTGCATTACGATATCACGACAATTACGTGGAAAAGGGCGTGGAATGGGAAAAAAAAAAAAAAAAGAAAAATTGGAACTTGGCCGCGATAAATGCGCGTCCAAGTGATAAAAGTAAATCGAAAGTCGGGCAAGAATTGTATCGAGCCGATAATCGTAGGGTGGTATAATCGGCGACAATAAAAGTATCCGACTATCCCTGCCTATTATCGGAACGCGATCATAGAAATGTGCGCACTCGTTATCGCGTGCACGATCGTTCCATGTTCGAGCAATTATCTTTAATCCTATCGGATAAATCTTGGAGATCGTTTAAAGTGGAGATGATACCTGCAATCGTTATGAAGAGATAGCGCATATTTTCATTTATCGGGTAAACGTACGATTGAAATTGTGATCAAATACAATCGAAAATTTTACGCAAAGTTACACGATATTCTCGCACAAGTGTTCAAGTAGATATTTAATGAATTTCACATACAATGAATTTTATATATACATGGTTTCAAACCGTGCGGTGTTCGAATCGAAAATAATCCCGGTTCCATATTTATTAAAATTACAAATGTCCTTTTCATTATATATTATATCGATATATGTAAAATTTTGTTAGAAAACATTGAATATTATTTTCATAAATATGTACCATATGGAAAAATGTGATCCGTACGGTACAGAAAATATTTCATGAAAAATATTGATACAAATCTCACTCGGATCTCGTTTCCAATCGTGAAAATCTTATCGTAAAATATTTCCTGTCTAATCTCGATCTATCGTTCACACAATATTGATTACAAAAAAGTTTTTATCGATTGAAACTTTTCTTCAAACAAGAATTTATTTACAAAAATAAGAATATATCGATCCTAAAAGATTAAGTATAAAAATAAATGTTTTAAATAAAAAATTGTATAGTATCGAGAAAAGCATATCACATAGTTGAAGATTCCTATAAAATCACTATTAAATTTTTAATTCTTGCTTAATTAATAACGAGATACATTCAAAACACTGCTTATACGTATGTATTTTTCACAAGCTGAATTATTAATTTTCGAATATTACCACCGATGCACGTATTTTATTTTTTTTTTTTTTGCCTTCGAATCGATTACACGCACGCGTGTTTTAAAACAACGTAATCTAATTGTAACCGTAACTATTCTTCGACGTATCCTGCATTATTAAAAAAGAATAATGATGAATAAAAAGGGGGGAGAGATTTTTGAGGTACCTTTAATTAATCTAAAAAAAAAAAGGAGAAAACTCCAAGATTTCCGCCGCCGATACCCCCTTGGAAACATGAACGAAGAATATTTACAGCCAAACTCGCCACCCTCCCGGGAGGTAATAACGATCGCTCAGAGCGATGGCGGTCGTTAGGGAACAATGAATCTCTCATCCCTTCGTTCAAGATGGAAGGTGGGATGAGGACATTAGAGAGCGGTTATCGACGTCACGGCGCAGCCAAAACTTATCCATGGCCCAACCCCATTCAACGCTCGCGATCAGATAGCCCCCTACCTACTTTTCGAAAGGTCTTCGACTTTCGCGACTGTCGGCCGCGATAAGCGCGAGGACGAAGACAAGTCAAGAACAAGATTCCTAATTGAACGATGGTGGGGCTCGCGCGGCTGGATTTTCACGGTTAATTAATCGAGCATAATATCGGCGCACGGTCGAGGAGGCCACGAGAGTTGTGCTGACGCGTCCCAATGAGGGAACCTTGTTCCCTTAAACCGCGCCAGATTATCCTTGCCGCTCCCCGAAATTCGAGTTTTTCGCGGTCGAGCGGCGGACCGCATCTCTGCTCGAGCTTGAAATCGTGGAATTAATTGACACTGGAGGTGAATCGATGAATGAGCGTGAATGGCGTGTACACGACAGGTAATCGAGCGTGTGAAACGATTTACAAGACGGAGAATTCCTCGATCGCTCTTCCCAGTTTCTCTATCTCGTGCGTCTGGTATTGTAAGATCTGGATTAAAAGCGACACGCTCAGCTGTAAACGCGGCTTTCGATTTAAATAAAACTTGATCGACTGCTGCTTTCTTCTTAAGAACTTTTTAATAAAATCCCATTGATACCTGAAACGATTAGAATTATTTCTTTCGATTCCCTGTTTTATTTTCCTCGACGTCAAAAATTCTAATCCTGTGTTCCCTTTAAGGTAGCGCATAAACGCATTGCTGAAAATTCGAGCCAGAATCAATTCCGACGTGTATATACACATAGGGAGAGAAAAAGAGAGAGAAAACGAGAGAGAGAGATTGAGGCAACAGCGATGGTAAGAGGGGGCGGGGTGGTGGTAGCGTGATTTATTTGTCCGTTTCGCTGCGAGCGTAAAATGTGACGTACGTCCGCGATACGTGGCGAGCACTGTACGTCGAGTATTTATAAAGTGTGCAGTAGAAGCTAAAAATAAACTCGTCCGGTTGAAACGTGGGGTGGCGCGATCCACGGTTTTGTTTATCTACAAATAAAAGCGGCCGCATGAAGCCCATTCTGAAATATGAAGGGCCATAATACGGACACGACCCACCCTTCACCCTGGCCGGTCGTGTCATCAAGATTAATCGTGCGGTTTACCGATTTCACGGAGGGTCGAATAACAATGCCATTGAAATCGAGCAAGCGGTGTATCGAGTGTATCGCGACGGAACAGGTTGGACCGAACGCGGTTCAATTTCTTATAAGGTTGGGGAAAGTAAATAGAAGATATTCGAGATTTTAGTAGGTAGTTCCGATGTGTGAATAGCTCTGAATAGCATGCGGTTTAAATGTACGAATGAGATATGCATCGTACACGAAGATTATTTTGTTCTATTATATCGAGAAATTAAATTATGATTTTATCATTAATACAATGGAAAAGAATTTACTATGATATCGGGACACGACTTTTAGGATTTTCTCATATTCGAAATATAATTTCTTCTTTTAACAATACGGGGATAAAAAAAACTCTGGATCTTTAACATTTTACGGGATACAAGAAAATGCTATCTTACTGAAAGTTTTTTATATATATAAATTTTTTTGTATTACGCTGCATTCACTCGCAAAATTTCATTAAAAATAGAAAATTTTTCATTAACATTTTATTAAAGAATAAAAGTAATCGAATACTTTAACTAAATTACTGTGTATTTAATATACCGTTGCATCTCGCACTACTGCAAAGTATATTTAAAAAATGGGAAAAATATTGAAACTTTAAAAGTTGATTCCATCATCTTAAAAAAAAATTCCTTCGAACGATACATGGAAAACTTGAAGTATCTATATAAAAAATGAATTAACAAACTCCAAATTCTAATCTCGCGGCTCTAACCTATCGCAGCTTGGGAGAAGAAATTTCATCGAGAATCTCGAATAACCCTTTATTATTTATCCGACAGATGCCGAGTAAATAAACTTCTATCTCTACGCCACCATTAAATCCCTCTCGTCGCGGCTCATTATCTCGCCACGATAAACCTTACGTCGAAAAAAAAAAAGAACAAGCTTCGTAGCTGTGCTCTGCTCAACAGGAAGCGTCTCATCCCGCTCGAGAAAAAAAAAACACCCCCACTTTAACTCGTAGATTTCCACTACTACACGGTCTGGCAACGAGGATGAGGACGTGGACCGACCAACGAACGGAAGGAAAAGTCGCAGAGGCCACGTGGATAGGCTACGTTCGTTGCATCGCAACGCACACACAGTCCCGACCGAGGTTTATTAATTATTAAAACAGGCCATAAAATTATTTGATACGACGACGTTGGCGGACAGAAGTGCGCGAGCGCGGCACGTATGAATTTCGCGCGCTGCATTATTCAACGGCCAGTTTGCATAACAATTATGACGGAGATTTTAGCATAGCCGAGGGGGAGTTGAGGGGGAGGGGAGGAGGGAGGGAAGCACGAACAAAAGTACACGCGGCCGACGATACCGGAAAGACGAGAGGATCTCGAAGCCTGCTCCTTCGTTTGCAATTCCATTTTTCAGCCAGATCTGGACTCTTCTCCACCCCCCTCCTTCCTTCCCTTACAAAGAGATCGTAGTTAAAGGATGACGGAACTGGAAGGTCGCTGCAAAAGCTGCCGCGACGAGAAACGGAATTTTCCTCTCTCTCTCTCCGTTTCAGATGCAACGCGATGCGAGGGAAGGATGATAAATCGGCGTCAGAAATTGCTGCAACTTTGATGCTGTAACTGGATTCAGGAGAATCAAATGGAGTTAAATTTTACGTCCGAATTGGCTCGTTAATGCCTCTTTTAACACGTGACGCGTCTCGCCGCCCTTTCGAGGATCGTTCGAAAACGATCGCGCGAAAGTGGGAACGGGTCGGCGCGAAAGCAAGCATCGACGAGACGAGAAGAAAACACTCGTGGTCGAGTTTCCTACCGTAATGGAACTAATTAATTTTCTAGCCGGTTACGAAGGGACACGAGGCATGATCCCACGGCCAACGTTCGAAAACTTGCCGAGAGCTATGAGTTTTAATTGCAACCGGTCAAAGGGCACCAAGCCGTGTCAGAGGATTTAATTAACTGTCGGCGAAACGCGTCACCGGGATTCCGTCTTTATCCACGATTTTCTATCAGGAACGGAGAGAGGGAGGGGAGGAAAGAGAGGAGAGAGAGAGAGAGAGAGGAGGGAGAACGGATAGCGGAGGACGAATACGCGTCGCCACAATAGCGACCAACTGGCTGGCTGCGGTCGCGTTGCGTCAGATTTAACCGGTTTTATGGAAAACAATTATCTCAGTGGCGCATTGTTGCACTCGAATTCCGCTCGAGGTATTCGGCGAAATTTTAATAGGGGGGACAGATTTTAACGCGTGGCGCGAAATTAACGAGCTCGTTAAACGGTTTCCGGCAAAACGCGACGCGATACGCGTGAACCGAGCACCATCTCCTCTTTTCAATGAAAAACAAAGGGATGCTTGTTTAGCGCGCTTGGTAGCTAAACTGGAAACCAAAGTTTCGCCTGAATTTTGAAGCTTTTTTTGAGTTTGGATTTTTCGAAATACGGAATTTCAAGTACGATAATAAAAATTTCATTCGACAATTCTTTTTTTTTCCTTTTCTTCTTGAATTTTTGAACGTCTTTAAGACAGAATTATTTTTGGATTGATTTAACAAGCTGAAGAATTAATTACTTCGAATATCGAATAAAGTTACATTAATTAATAAAACTTTAATTAAAATAATAATACCAAGTTTTTATTTGGAAATGAATTTTATTCGTTACTTTTTCGTTCGAATAAAAAAGTAGCGTTTTATTTGCAAGAAAGAAATTATTTATAATTACAGTATTACTTTCGTTCGTTATTTATCAATTATCCAAACTTTTATAAACTTTCGTCGAAGATACCGATAATTAACATTTATACATAATTACTATCCACGTCTACTTCCGATATAACAGCTCGACTGTTCGATTGTTTCAATAACGAATTATTAATTGAAATAATTTTATTCTTAACTTCGATCGTTCAAATTTCATCGTTCATGATAGGAGGAAAATTTATTCGATAAAAATTCCATCGGAGGTAAAGACTGATTTAGAACAACGATGGGAAACAACGATCAATACGATTTCATCTTTCGAGTTTATTATTTCAAAAAGTCTACTACGTTATACGCAGTAAGGCGATCTCGGCGGATCGTAAGAATATGCCACGGATATGTTACGCGATACAGGCAAAGACTTTTTGAAAATCCACTATGCCGTGGATCGAGGACTGTTTGAGAAAGGATATGAGAGGATATGATGCTTTCAGCGAGATCATATCCAAAGAGGTCTTATCTCGGACTAACGAAAAATATTTGCAAGGTCCGGCAGCGATGGACGTCCCCGATCCATTTTCCTATGGTATGTCGATAGATTCTTGGAGTGGCCTCTCCTGTTTTCAATATCCCTCCGAAAAACAAACACGATCACGTTGGGTGTTCGAGTCTCGGGCGAAATTGCTCTTGTTAAAATAAAGGAGATCGGATCTGGCTTGCATAAATAAGTCACGTAGAAGACATGCGAAGTGACACAACACTGTGATTATATAAGGGGAGGAAAAAGGGAGGAAAAAAGGAAAAAGTAGGAAAGAGAGATATTTAAAAGATAAGGGAAGGTTGATTTATCGTAGACTTTTGCTACTGAATATTTCCCTACCTGGCAGATGTCGTGATTATCAACAATCTGTGATTATTCGAGAGAAGAGTATTTTAAAATTTTATCGATGAGTTCGAAAAGTGATTACGTGAAATGAGATATCAACATAAAAAACAACAAAACTGATAACTGGATAACTGAGAAATAATAATTCCGAACGATAACGATTATTTAAATAAAGCTAAAAAAATTTTGCATGTAATTATAGATAACGCGAGGGTCGTAATATGCTCCACTATACAAACTAATTCACGCGATTTTGCCTTTGCAATCTGGCCGGTAGCGGAAATCGTTCTACTTGCATCTATAATCAACAGTATTATCTTCTTTATCCATCCAAAAGAGAATTCTACGAGGTACATAGAAGCTGACCGGAATTGCAAATTTCGTTATCATCTGAAGGTAACGGTCGGTATTCGAAATTCACGCGACATCGGGTCGCTATAGATCGATCGTACAGCTTCTAAATCTTTGACGAGCAAGAGGAAGCTGTGACGGATTGCTGGAATGAACTATCTCATTTTCTTTATTCCCCGAATAAACTGGGCTCAACGTTCACCAATCTCGTGACACCTTGCGCGCGTGAAATTCGTTTTATTTCCCATATCTCTAGAGAAATCGCAACGTCCAATTCTGTACGCGCGAAATTTAATCCGAGAATAGAAAATTTCAAAGAAATAACGAAGCTTAGGCGAGAAAAAGAAAGTAAAAAATCTTGTCCAATGAAGAAAACGGTGAAAGATTGTTCCGAAACGCGTTGCATCGCTCGAGGGAAAAAGAGGAGAGAGGGCGAAATCCCTCTATATTACAGATAGAAAATCCATTTCCATCAGAGTGAGCGAGCTTCAGACACACGTATAAAACAATCTCCCCGATGGGGGATCGGAACAACGGTGACGATCGGGAAGAAGTATCGACCTAATACTTCCTTGTTTTCTCACTGCTTAAATTTTCAACCGCGCGTCGACACCCTCCTCCTACCCTCCCTCCATTTATCCATCCCCTTTATCCCTCTTCTTTCGACCATCCTTCCTCCTCCATTCCCCCCCCTCTCCCTTTTCTCGTCTCTTTTCTCGCAACACACGTCGGAAAATCGTTGATCGGGCGGGAAATAGAGACGAACGAGAAGAGAGACGCGACCCGATGAAACAGGGAACTCTGATAGCTCGTCCGCACGTAATTTTACAGAGCGAAAGACTTGGCCACCGGGAGAGACTTCTTCCAGATCCCTCCAGAGGTGGACCCCTCTGTCCGCTCCATTTCGTGCTACTCGCAGCTGGCTTCATATTGCGAACGTGCAGGTTATGAGTCACCGAATAACTCCTATCCCCTGCTACTCGACTAATCCCCTCCCTCCCCGCCTCTATCCGGCTAAAGTCGCGCGTTGCATCTACTCGCTGGAGATTTACTTTACCCCCGCTACCCTCCGCGCCGGTTGCTGACGTATTAAAAGAGGGCTGGGTTGAGCGTGGATGGTGAAACGGATTTCGTACGTGCACGTCGATCTTTGCCGGGAAGAGGAAAAGGGGGAGGGGGATATTTAACTCGAGACGGGGTGAAATGAAATGCCGCAACTTTTTAAGCGGCCAAAACCTAGGAAGATTAAGGCGATGCTCCCTTGTCGAGATCCCCTACTACCCTGTTTCAACGGCAGGTGGGGAGGGGTATCCAGTTTCAAAGTTCATCCGGTGTCTCGTGAGTTGGGAAAGAGGGGTGGAAGGGCGAGTCGGGGGAAAGTTTGGCAGATAGACGCGGTTTGGCCGCGGGCGAGGACGGAAACGAGGATGCCACGGAAAGGACAGTGGGGCTCCGCGTTGTTTGAGGGATTCTAAAGCCCTTTTCCTGGGCTGAGAGGCGACGCGTGTCTGAGGGATAAGAAAACGGGGCGAGGAAGAGAGAGAGAGAGAGAGAGTTGGATGAAAAGTGCATGTAATTGCACCAGAACGCGACCAGTTCACGGGTATTGACGCGTTCCTGGATATCTGGCGGCAACGACTTTTGCACGCGAATGACTTGAGTTGGATGGAATGGAACGATGGTGAATGGATGGAAAAAGGTATGAAAGGATCGACAGGCGTAGAGACGAGATAAGAGATCAAAAGATCGGCGTATGTAATGTAGAAATAATAGGATGAGGGGAGGAGGGGGTGGCAGCGGGAAAGGCAGATGCAATCTTGTCGAAGGATGGAATTCGAGCTGCTGCTTTTCATATTTTCTGCGGCTAGAAATGGAATTCTAGCGATGGAAAATTTGTGTAACGTTCCTATTCGCGTGATTGAGACCCGATCTTCTTTTTTTCCCCCCCTCTATTCCATTGAAATATTACTATTATTTGAAACCGTGCCAACCAAGATGGATGAAATAAATCTCCGCGTGATAAGGTACATTTCTTTATCGAAATGTGCTTCTTAATTCTTTTACCAGTTAATTCGACACCGAGGAATAAGTGAGAAATGAGGCGTTCGAGAGCAAGTTGCTCGAAACTCTATCGTTTCTTCGTCGGGGGATTGGAGGAGAAGGGACGAAGAGTCGTTGCGGTGATGATTCTCTTATCATCTACCTCTGAGGGAACACTGAGATTTTCTAGGTGGAAAGTCGTCACCCTAGTGGAACAGAGATCCCGTGTATCGCGCCAGTTTCTCATCCCGCACCGAAGATAGAAACTTTGCATCAGCGTTTCACACATCTCCTCCTCCCCCCTCTGTTCGCATAGAAAATTCAATGGAACGTGCGAAAAGGAGGAAAAGGAGGAAAGTCTAAAGGACAAGAACGTTTGAGGTGTGCTGTCGATATATTCGAGGGAAACGATTTGTTCCCGCGTAAATTGGTCGGGAAACGAGGGGAATGGTCAATGAACACGGCAGGACAAACATTAAAACCGCAGTTTCAAACTAATCAGACAGCGTGCAACTATTTTCGTGCAACGTTCCCTCCGCGTAGTATCGTGTTCCCAGTTTGGCAAATGGAAAATTACTTCAAACGGTAGAGTAACACGCGTGCTGATGGTTAATCGAAAGTGATGTTTATTCAATCGGTTCAAAGCGTTAAGTTCATTCCGATAACGATATTCCACTACTTGTAATTGTAATAGCGTATTTATATTATTTCGCGGCGGTATCAACAATTGAAATATTATCTATTCGTGTTATCCGCGAAAGTTTAATAGCTTATTATAAAAATATACGACACTGATAAATATACTTCTGCCTCGAGAGTGATTCCTTCCTCCCTCTCTAAAATTTCTTTCCGTTTTACTTTTATTTTTACGCTCATCTTGTCGGTTGAAGAATTAAACGTTTCTTTGTTTTGCCAATATCGTAAATTACCGCAAATTTTATCTCGAGTCTCAATATTTATATTGTATATACATTTTTATGAAAGAGATATATTTTGTGATTAGAGATGTGCTTTGCATATTTATATTTAAGAATATATGTATACAAGAAATGTTATGTCGGTAGTGCACAATAAACGAAAATAAACAGTAATGAAAAAGTAAGAGGGAATTTCAAAATTAAAAAGACCAATTTTCTCCGTGTAAGCGAGAATTCTGAGCAGCCTTAAACACGCGTACACTGTCAAACTTCCGCGGTAGGAAAGTAACGATAAAGCTCAAGAAGACAAACGAGGGAGACGTCAAACAACGAGGGAAAATCCAGTCCCGCCCCCTCCCCCAGGGGACACGAGTATGTTTCTGTAATCGTGCTACATCGACGCTGCTCGTGTCGGCCATTATCAGACAACGCAACCCCTTTGTTCAACGGGACACGAGTGAAATTTCATTTTGCGCGACATATCCACGACCGACCAACCGACCACGTCACAAAACGACGGGGGTTTCTTATTGCCGTGCCATCACATTCTCAAGTGTTATGCGATGAAGGATCTAAAAGGAATGTGTGTGTGTGTGTGTAAAAGAGAGTTATATCGAGGAGTTTACCCTTTTCAATGAGGGAGGAAAACAAGTCTGTCGAAAAATAAAGCTGACTCCTTGGAATAAAAATGACCGTTCCACGTGACCGAGTTACATAAATATAAAAAAAAGAAAAGAGAAAAAGAAAAAAGGAATGAGAAGATATGGAGAGAAGGGTAGCCTGAAATGTCATTGATTTTTGATCCCATGGCAATGCTGAGTTTGCAAGAAGGAAACGCTTGTTCAAATTGTCCTTCGTTGTGCACGGAGATTGTCACCTACTCTTTCTCTCTCTCTTTCTGTCGTGTTCATTGATTTCTCTCTTTTTTCTTAAAGGAATTTTCTCGATCCCTTTCGAAATTCTATTTTCCTTGGTGCATGTGAAGTCAAGAAAACGAAGTAAGGTTTAAAGTAAAAGGAAAATTAAGGATAAGAAGAAAAAGAGACCATGATCGTGAGAAAATTCAATTTGAGAACTTGAATCGATAATCGACACGAAATTATTTTTCGTTTCGCGTTACAATTATCAACAAAGAGATGTAACGTAACAACTATTTTTGAAAAATATTAAGATATTTATTGCAATCCGTTTTTCTGGCAAGCAATAACAATTGCAAAAAATATCACTAATCTTCTTTTGCCAACATCTTTTATTTCCAATACTGAAAAACTAAAAATCCATATATATATACATATATTTAACTGGTTTAGAAAGACGCATAATTTTGAAATTATATCTCTCAAATAATGAATATCTTTCGACTAATGAATTTCAAGATTTTTTTTGTGGGAAATTACGTCTTTTAATACCGCGAATTACACCCAACCAGTCTACGTCAGACGTATTGCCCGTGTTTATTTCCATTATCAATCTCACGTATCAAAGAGAATCCGTAACGATACGATCGTCGAACACTCTTAAAAATCCGTCAATTTGGCCGAATGGACGTAGGGGCTGACGATTTTCGGTTCCCAATATTTCACTTGGCTTGACTGACGCTTGAATCGGACAGGGCAAGAAGCGGAGGAAATTTATCGGCAAATGCAGGGAGGGGGAAAAAAAGAGGCCAACCCGAAAAGAATCGAGCGTTTGCAAGTCTGAATTGAAACGAGCGGCGATTCATCCCCTCGAATGGACCTCGTATACGCATTGCGTAAGAAAAAGAAGAGAGAAAAAAACTGAGTCGATGAATCGTTGCCACGATACTGCAATTCAATCGGAATATAAAGCTTGTTCGAAGCGGAAGAGCGCAACAGCAGGAATCAAAAAGGGTGTCTTTTTTGTTCCTCCGCCACGAACGATGAGGAATACGCTTCGTCGGGTGGAAAATAATTTAACTCGCAGTCTCGCAGGCCTGCATTGTTGTTCTCGCGGCTCTGTGACGTCTTTGCATGAAAATTGATCGGACGTGATCGGCTCTAACACGTGGGATAAAAACCTGGGAATCGGAAAATTTCACGGATTATTACTTGCATCGTAAGCGTTTTTTTTTTTCGAAAGGTGAAGGAATAATTTTCATCATTTTTGTTATTATTTTTAAAGACGTGGAAAAATATGGACTTTCTCTAGATTTCGAAACAACTCTCGATTTCGTTTTCATTTATTATAAGATAATATAGAGAGTAGAAGGGATGAAATGATTTCTATTCTATTATTAATATTCAAAATTAAATTTTCATTTTCTCGGTATGATATTGTATTCGTTTGCAAAATTAAAATATGGAATGTAAAATTTGGATTACATCTATTTTGATTCATCGCAGCTTTACTGCACAACGTAGATTCTTTTCTACTATCCCTATTCCGTTATAACAAGAAAATTAAACTTTTAAATATGCAGAACATTTTTATCCTGAGCGCCCTTTCCGCACAATCAAATTAAAGAACAAAGTAGCAAAGGTCGAATGGATTATTGTATAATAGGGGATGTTTGGGTGATTTTTTTCCTTTTATCTAACACGAATTACTTTTCTTCACAGATATCAAAGATATTCTCCACCACAATTACGTAATAACATTTTCTTTAACACAACCGCTTCTTTCGATTGTATAGCGGAGCTAATGCTATGCAAGCGAGAAATTGATCGTGTTTAAAGATCGAGGAGATAGCTGTGTATCGATGGCGAAGGATTAGGAATTAACAGTCGGGGGTGGAAAACGCTTAGCTCCTCCCCCGGTATCGAGGGCGCATGAATTATGAAAGTTTGAAACGCGGCGCCCGGCTTGTTCGTGGATGCAAACGAAGATGCGAAGTTCAGAAAGTAACCGATATCGAAAAGACTCTATTAAGAGGCAGTTGCGCCGCTTTGACCTACGAGTTTGCTTAAAGTTTAAACGTGGTTTGCCAGGCCCCGGCTACGGGTGATCGGTGGATTAAAGCATCTTTCGAAACGCGATTACATGATGGGAGGATTCTCGCGCCGAACGAAAGATAGACATAATAAAACCGAACTCCTCGATCTTCTACTGATCCATGCTGATCAAAGATTTGCTTGAACCTTCATTCTTGGAAATTACATTTTATAACAAGATCCGTCGACTTAACTTCCTTCGTTAACGAACCTCGTTCGCTCTCTCGCTCGTAGGATCACGAACTTATTTTCCGTATCTTTTTTTTCTTGTTTCTTTTATTTTTTTCTCTTTTTCTCTTTCTCTCTTTTTCGCGAAAACTTTACGAATGTTTTATATATCGGCACGGAGGAACTCGGGTGGATTCAAAGTTGCTTACGACTGGAGCAAGCAAATTGGCCATTATGAGAAAAAAAAGTTGATCTTAATTCGTGGTGAATTTTCTTCGAATTAAATATTTGGCGAAATTCGTCTTTACAAAAATCTATCGAAAGATCTTATCGAAGGGTCTCGCATTAATTTGATATTTATATTTTTCTAGTAAAAGATGGTATTATTCTATCATTTGTGGAATAAATTAATTTGAAGCTCTCCGACGCGATTGTACGATCTCTTCAAGTCGCAAAGGTAGACACGTAGCTTTGAAACGTCGATATTTAGCGTGAATTCGAAGAAGAGAAAAGAAGCATCGAAACAAAATTAGGAAGAAAAACAACGAAGCTGAATAAATCTAACATTTATTTCTTTTTAATTTCCACGAAGTAACTGGCCAAATTAATCATTCATCTTTTCATTCTCATCGATACCATCGTGTCAATTCGACGACACGACACATTGAATTGCGAAAATGAAATAACGAATACTCGTGACAAATTTTCCTAATGTTCACCGATCGAAGAAATCTTCCTCGACTTTTTAAAAATGCGATAGAGACACAACCTCCACTCTTTCCTCCCGGGAAACCGCTCGCGGCAGCGCAATAATCTCATCGATACCCATAAATTCCGAGCGCGGCGAGCACTTGCCGAGCCGACTATTATCTGATCACGGTCCTGAAAAATGTGATACGTGAGTAAAAATTAATACAGCAGCGAACCGCTGCCAGATAACGGGCCGCGGCAATTTGTTTCACCCGCTATCATATTACTCTATTGAGAAATAAGAACACGTATGACGATATAATTCTCTTTCTATCCCCGTAGAATTATATTTTCACCGACTGTGTAACTCGACATCTGCCATAACTTTCCATTCTCGATTGATATTTTTAACAGGAACGTGAGATACTCTAGAGACTCTGGATAAGGTTAAAGGTGTTTAAATATACAGAGTCCAGAAGTCCATTATCTTAAGAAGAAATATGCACCGATTCAATTGTCGCATCATAGAAAATTATCGTAATTTAATGGAAAAAGTGAGACAAACGCGAGGATTATAGCCGAGAATTGTAACAAATTGCGTGAAAATTAATCCAATCTCTATCGATTGGATACGTTGTTACGATTCTGAAGAATACGAAAGTCTTTAGGCTACATTTTCAAATGAATAAATAAAAACTTTAACACTGCAGCTCACTTTTCGACCCTCCCTTTGATATTTCCGTTTTGTAAAACCTCATTTAGAAATTTACGAGATCAAATCCACATTTGCTTAAAAAATGAGGGAGACGAGAGCTGTAAGGAATGTCTACAGCTCAATCTCATTACCGGTGAACAAGAGTACACATTGGGCGCGCACCAACGCGCGGTCCTTGACCGTGTAACACGTGTGTCAGGAAAAGGGGGCGCGAAATGAATAGTTTGGGAAGTCTGAATCTAGGTTACGCTTAGATTCCACGGCGAAATCGTACAACCTACGCGTTTAAAGGGCGTTTAAAGGGCGCGAAAAAGCGTGGAAAGAAAGGCGAAAAAATGCAGGATTCTCGCGTTGACCCGATTTCGGGGGGGAAGGGGGGGTTCTTCTTCCGGTCGCACTTACTAATTAAGCCGCGTTCGCCCTCTCAAAGAGACCACGGCGCTGCGCGGTGGGAACCGGTTTAAATGTAAAATCGTGCACGCGCATTGTCCCGATGAATGCTTATTGTAACCAAAAACGTTCCTCGAGAGTTCGCGCATAATTTCCCCGGGCGCACAAAGGCGGCCGCGAATCTGCGTAACAATGAAACCAGTCGCGTTTACAAAGGGGGCGGAAAATGCCGTTTCGGGTTGTCGAAAAAAGAAAAAAAAAAGGAAACGGTTCCTGTCTGCGTGGCCGAGTATGCGCCGTAGACTTTTTCGGTCTGCCTTCGTCAACAACAAACGGACACTTAGCTTCCGCAGGTATTCTTTACGTCGAGGCATGAAGCTGAAAATATTTTTTTTTACCTTTTTCGAGTCGCAACGTTTTTAAAAGAGATTGTGGATCCTTTCGAGGAATTTAGGGGGGATTGGTTAAATCTTAAATCTGTCTGTGCGTTAGAAGTATGATCAATTATAGTTCGTTATTGTTTTATTGATCGTTGATGTTTTACTCTGTTTCTGGATTTGTGAATTTTTAAGGTTGAATAAATATTTTGACAGTGCGCTTGAATCCTTTGAAAAATATTATAATTGTAAATCTATTTGTAATAGAATATGACGATAGGAGGATTGATTTAATGGAATAATTTATAATTATCTTCTTATCGATAATGTATCGTTTCACTTTTCTTGTATTAGTCGATAGAAGATAAATCGAGACTTTTCATCTTTTTTGAACAGTTTATTACATTGAACGAAAATGTTATATAAACGCTTCTAAAGTATTTTAGAAAACTTATTACATTTAAAGCAATTGAAGTCGCGTAAAAGCTATAAGATAAATTCATTTCAAATGAAACTTTATAAAGTTCAAACTTCGTACATTAAAAACCGCAATTAATTTCAAGCAACTTAGTAAAAAGGAAATAAATATGATAAAAGAAAATGATAAAAGTAATACATCGCGAATGAATAAATGTAATCTCGGTGTTGATGAAATAGAATAAAAAGTGAATGGAAAGTATCGTCGACGATTTTAAATGAATATTGGAATTTGATATGAAACAAAATAATACTGTAATAAAAACATAATAAAAACAAACTTTTTGACGAACAAAAACGAAACAGAAAAAAAAACAAACGTCGAAATTCGAATCTCCGATCTCCGATTCTCTTTTTATTTATAATTAACGATGCCTTATAATTTGTTCAAATAAATAACAATCTTGTCCTTTTTCCACTATCACGATATACGACGTGTAATTTTTTAAATTTTTATCATAAAACAATCGATTTGAAAAAGCTGAAGAATGCTTTTAATCCACGACTCTATCCAAAGCATTTTTTTGCCTATTTGTATTGCCCTATATTGCTTCTATATTGCCTACACTTATAACGCGAAGTAATGACGTTATTGATGGCACAGTGCCACTTATAGTGACATTACTGATATTACTGATAAATCCTTTATCGGATCTAGGGCACAAAACGCTCTCTCCTTTCCTCTTTCTCTCTTTACCACAATAGATAGATAAAAACTTTAACGAAACTATCGTCAATGATCTCAAAATAAATCACACGCGATTTTTCTCCTTTAATCCCTCGTCTCGGAAATTAATCCGAATATAAAAACGAGAAAGAATACGCTTATTAAATAACGCATAAAAACTTTACTTGTTTCAATTTCATTTAAAAGTCAAAAAAAAAAGAAAGGAAAAGAAAAGAATGGTTTCGAAAATACCAAAAAAACGCATTTACTAAATTCCCTCATCTCTTTGGAGACGGAATGGAAACAGGCCGACTACGGCGTCGAGCTCGAAATCCGAGAACTGTAAAAACAACGATGCGCGAATCCGCGCGGAGCACGTACCGACAGACGAGACAGTTGTTGGTTCAAACGACGCCGAAATAATGACGTGGCTCCTCCCCAAATAGAGGCAACGTAGCTAACGGGCAATAAGAGCGGGCCAGGGACCGAAATGAAGCCTCCCCTCCTCCCACCTTTACGCGAATATGAATAAGAAACGAGTCGGCACATACTATTCTCATTTTCATCCTACAGGAACTTGCCGCACCGCGAATTCGAGCCTGTTATACGAAGTTTATACGCGGCGGTGTCTCTGCAGAAGCTCCGGTTACATCCACGGCCCCTTAACCGTCTGCCTTTACAGCCACCGCCCATACCCTTCCCCCTTCCACTTTGTCTATCTCCTTGTGTAACGCGATATCGACTCTCTCGCTTATTATTTTCCTCCTTCGAAAGCCTCTTTCCAAACGAACCTTCTCTCTCATCTTTAAAGATGCGTGCAGTAATATTGGTGTGATAATTAATATAAAGAATAATGATACTTTGCTCGATAAATGTCAGATGAACACGTCTGCGTATATATTCATACCGGTAAGAAGGAATCGATAAGTTTATAATCTTGCGTTATTTTTGTCGAACAAAATGTCAGCTCGACGGAATTGAACACCTGCTGAACGTTGGAGTGGAGAGGAATCATTTGAAAAGAAAAAAGAAATCGAATCCCTGTTGCAAAAAATATTTCAAGCGAGTTACGTACGAGCAAACGTTGGAGCGTGCGCTTCTTTGACATCGATAAAATTCCCACGTTACACTGTTTCGCACGTACATTCGCATTTGTGCCGTGTCTTGTGTATATATCAAGGATATTTCTTCGCGAGAAACGATCGGTTAATATTTAAACTGTCTCGTAAAGTTTAGGTAGAGTGGTTGCAGAAGATTGAACTGCAGTCACCGGGTAACAAACGAGCGGGTTCACGCGAATCGGAGTGTCATTCGCGTGACACGCACTATCATCCAAGAAGGCGCATTGGAACGAGCGCCCATAAATTTTCGCGACACGTAGCTTGGAAAATATGCGTCATAATCACGGATACTACGAGTCGATAACGTGGGAAGTTATCGTGGCGAGCGTTGAAGGGAGAGGAGAGGAGAGGAGAACATTTCGATGTGTGTTCACTGAAATTCGCCAACCTCGAATGCGGATTTCCGTGAATTTTTCATTTCTCGCATCGCCTTCGTGTTACGTTCTCACGGTCGCTACGCTTCTGCCTTTTACTTGTACCGTAATATTTCAACGATAAGCGTTTATTATTTGCTCATCGAACGATCATTCCTATAGCGATCTCAGAATAAATATATCGAAAATTTGAAGAGTGATTCTTCCAAAATGAGACTGAATTCGAGAATATAAAAGAGAAAAATGGGGTTTCAATAATTGAAAATCTAGCAAAGAATATCTTTCTTAATGAAAAATGAAACATATTTAAATTTGACGACGTGCAATAGGTTATTTTATATAATTCATAAATGAGAAGTTTGAAGATTTTTTTACGAAATCTATGAATCAATAATTAACATTATTGTTGAAGAACGATTATACGATCCGACTTACTTTGACGAAAAAAAAGATTTGAGATAACTTTTGTATCAATTTGTAATCCTTTTAAAGTGTCATTTTTAAAATATCGTTATAAAGGAAATTTTTAAACGGACGTAAAGATTATTTATCGCGTAATTCATCTTGAAATTGGATTAAAACTTCGAGAAAAGGAAAATTTTTAATTATTTGTCATCTCCATTCTCACTAATCAAATTATAGACACGATTTCTGAAAAGATAGAAAAATTTAACAATGAAATCAATTCGAATTACGATAACAAAACGTTATCAACAATTAATGGAAATATATTAAACTCATTTACAAAAAAAAAAACAAACAATTAACGTTCCGATTTCAAATCTCCGAGATCTCCAAATATTTTTATTCATATTTTGAAACGCGGCAATTTTGCAACAATATTAGTTTAAAATGTTGGACGAAAATATACTTCTTTCGACTCACAATTTTACTCTTCTACGCATAACTCGAAAAAACATTGCAATTCCATCTCGTGGTTGGAAATTTCACGAGAAGAAAATCTATTCTTCTGCCCGGGAAATTCCGCGTTGCTCCGTATCCCTTTGCTTGCCTAAAATCTAAATCGCAAAGATATCGGTTGCGGAAAATCCTTTTCGGTCTGGATGTTTCGAGGGAAGATGTTCCCAGAGGCGCGGTTCAATAACGGGCAAGAAAAGGCGAAACAGAGAAACGTCTTCCGCGTGGCGTGATACAAAGAGACGTCGTTTAACCGTAAAGGATCCAATAAAAAAAAAAAAAAGCAGACGGCGGCTACGGTAATCGGGGCGATAAAGCGATTCTCAGTGGCGACGAGAGAGCTGCCAGTTTGCGGCTCATTGCTCGCTTCGATACTCTCTCTTTCTATCTCCTCCCTTTCCCATCTTGGAATTTCCCTGTATCTGATTACAAGTTACAGGCGTTAAGCGCGATGAACGGTGTCCAGGAAAAGAGGAAAACGAGGGGAGAAAAAAAATAGAATAACGTGTGCGCAACTCCAAATACCGACGAATACTTTTTTTCCCTTGTCTCTCATTAAGACTAGGTACGACGCGATGATGAACAAGTGTATGCAGAAAAGAGAAAAACGAAGAAAAGAGGGGAAATATGTTGCGCGAGAGTGCATGTCCAAGGTAATTACTCTTCCTTTGCTTTTTATATACCGATCTATCTACGTGTAAGAGATAATAACGATCAGAAACGATGTTAACTACTTCTCCGTCTCTTTAGAAGATCTTTAGATCGTCACAAAAAAAATGGTAAAATATAAATTCGAAAATAATCGTTGTATTTTTATTATAAATCTTGTTTGTCGGTTAATATTCTGAAAACAATTTCGTCCCTTTTATAACGCGAGAAACGTGTTAAAAGGAGGTCAGGATTGAAGTGAAATGCCAGTCGAATCGAGACCGGCAAGAAAGTCGAAGTCTCTCGAGCGGTTGCTTATTAGTCGTCAAAATCATGCCGCACTTAATGAACCAATGAATGTTTGCGTTGAGGAATATTCGCTAAACTTCCCTCTCGAGATAAATTAAACGCTTTCTGTTTTCGATCGTTCTCAACAGTTCTCTCTCGATTCCTCGCTCGAGAAGAAAGAAATCCTGTGATGTGTTTATCGAGAAACGAACCGTGAAGAACCGATAAATCACACAGGATTTCATTCACGTGAATTTGTTAAGAGGGAAAATTTTTCTCGAATCGAAAGAACTCTCCAATTTAAGAGGGATAAAAGTCCGATACTTGAAAAAAATAAATATCGGAAATTATAATATCTTATCTTCTAACAACAGAAATAATTGTCATCTGTTCAGAAAATTCACAATGAAAATATAAATATTTATTCTTTTTCTTTTTCTTTTTAACTCTTCGTCAGAATCGAGGTTTTTTCTATTCCAATTATTTTAGTTAACGTTCAAAAAACTTGAAAGGTAAAAATATACGATTTTTATACACTTTATGGTTATCACCATAATGAATCATATCTTTTACGCCATTATTTCTAATCAATAACTTTTCCAAATAATTATTTCAATTATTAAGTGGTCCCATTAACTGCTAAATCATTATACGAGCTACTATAATTTCCAATAATCATATATCCACTAATTAATCCGAATCGTAAAATATACAACACATGTTCGAGTGTATCATCAAATATGTAAGAAATATGGAAAACATGAAAGCGTCGAGTAATGAATTTAAACAAGACAGGAGAAAACTCGATCCAACGCCATTTTTCGAAGCGACCTCTTTAACTTTTCTCAAATTGAATAAACTCCCTTCGAGTTTTCCCAAGATCGCGCTTTTCTTGATCTTATCAAATCATTACGGACCTTTTCGACGACGCACACAAACTAGTTTTACGTATCGCATCCGAGTCTGTGCAAAGCGGGTCTCGTTTTCTACATCCCGAAATATTTTGTTTAACCGGTTCACCCCTCGAATCTAAAACGAAAAATCAACTGGGCGCGATAAACTAAAACGGAAACGTTTGAGAAGCTTTATCGAGTCGTCGATTTTCTCTGACGATTTTTTACCCGAGAGAGGGTAAAAGAGTTCGTCGATGTTTAAACGTTTACTACTAAACTATCCACGAAATATAAAAATTTTCTGGAAGCGGAGGAGGAAATTCAATGAAATACGGCAAACGGGGGTGAAATAAAGAGTAATTCTCAAACGTCTGTGTGTGCTTGTGTTTTTCGCAAATATTTTTCCAATCCTTTGCCCTCGCTTCAATTTCTTTTCTATTTCCCTTTCCCCCCCTTCTCTCTGTTTCTTTGGAATCTCGTTTTAATCGGTCAAATGTTAACGCGAATTAAGATCGGAGAGAATTAATAACCGCGTAATTAATATCCTTTTTTACGTGGTTTTATGCGTTAAAACTTGGGATGATCGCGTTGATGTCGAAGAGATGATACGAATAAACAGAAAGATTGGAGAAAGCGAGTGTTTTGCGTTTCTCTGGAACGAACGGTAATTAATTTTTGCCTCTAGACAACGATCGATCGTTCGTAATTTATCGAGGACCGACGTTTAACGATTGATAAAGTAACTGAGGTGGTAAAAAGAGGAGAGGAGGAAATTCGGAAATTTCTCAGAAGTCTGGATCGTAAACCATGATCTTGATTAAATATTTAAGTAAATTATATCTCTGCTTGTGTCTCATCTGTCTAACGTATAAAAGGATAAATTTATTAATTTTATAAAATTTATGTATTTACGAAAGAATCATGCGAGATGGTATTTTTCTTATCTTTTATTAAATTTTATAAAATTCAAGATGAAATATCTTTTAAATCGAAATATTTATAGGAAATAATTTGCACATCGAATATCGAAAATTATACATACAACTTGTTAAAACATCTTTTTTCCAATTTTAATCCCTGTAAAAATATTCCATTCTTCCTCGCTTAAACGAAACATCCTCTGTGACAAAACCAATCAACCAGCTCGTTACCAACTTAAACCGTACACTGAGAATATCGACAATACGAAAATTCTTCAGTTTCCTCAAACAGGGGAAAAGAAGAAAAATTGGAATATCAACGATAAACGATATATACGTAATTTCACTTTCGAAATTGAATTCTGTTCGAGTAAAAGATAACGTAAAGCATCCAAGTGATTAACATCAGAGGAATGGAATTGGGAGGTAAACGGGAGTTTACCGCAAATTTAGTGTCCGATGACATATTGTTAGTACGCGTTCTTGGCAGCTAATACCGAGATTGTTAATTACCCTATTAGCATTCGGAACGGGGAAACCAGAGTTCCGGGCGCGTCACTACGTATACCTCGCTGATCCGTCGATAGGGTAGGGTTACCTAGTTACCTATCTATCCTCTAACCGCTCTCGTCCCTCTCTATCGCGTCGCCGCGCCGAGCATCCTTTTCTAGGAAACCTCTAATGTACTCGTGGCCACGGATTGGTGCTCTTGTTGACGGTACGAGTAGCATCCTTAATTGAACTGGGATTCGTAGCGATTCAATAAGCCAATTCTTACCAAGATATCAGCGTTGTACGAGGACTTATTCGATCTTTCCTTTCGCAAATCCTTTACGTAAACGGTGAATCGAGAGGATCTTTTACGACGAATAAGTCCAATTTACCGAAAATCGCGTATACCGAAAATTAATTAGATTCAGTTTTAATTATTAATCGCTCGTGTGATGCATCGCTGTGAGAATCGAATTTTTCTTAACGTTGCAGAAATGTGTATCGTATCTAGTAAATATGAAGAAGAATAGACTCTTAGAATAGACTCTCCAATGGATAATACTCTGTATATTTATATTAAAGGTATCTGAAGGAACGCTAAAAATTAATTTCTCTTTTCACGTTTGAACTTTTCAAATTGAATGATAAGAAAAGATCGTAATACGAATATTTCGAGGAATTGAAGTCTTTTCTTAATTTGTTTGAGCGGAAAACTAGAAAATTTATTTTCTTATTTCCTTCGAATATATTAATTCTACGTTTCAACTCGAATATTTTGTTTTTAATTTATATCATATCGGTAAATATCTTCATATTCTATATCCTTATATTTTATTACGATAACAAAGAGTAAATTTTTATTTTTCGAATAGACTATCGAACAAATTTATATCTTTGACGTATTCCTTTGTAAAAACTCTGAAAGTTTTTATCAGTATCGCGCCTGTATGACAGAAATATTATCCAATGAACACGTAATACGGCTGAATATTCATATCTTTGAGTAAAGTTTCCTATCGACATCAAACAATTAGAAACTTTACCGAAGTTTTAGATAATTATAGCGTTGAATAATAATTACGCTTGAAAATATTTCGATGTAATGTCATAAGAGCAGATATTAAACGTTCTTCACTTGCTGTTGAAACGTTTATGAAATTCTCGCAAATACTCGTTTAATTACTTATTATTTTTCCTAGAAAATCTTCCGACTATCTATTATTTCTACCATATAAATGGCGCTAACTGCCGTTTCCGACGAGTCTCTCTTCCAGATTCCTTTAATTGAGAAAAACACGGTAATAGAAGTTCAATCGAAATCTACCATATAAACTTTTTTTCTAAAAGAATACAATAGAACTAAACGAACAAGTACGAGACTAATATATAAATATAGTCTAATGAAAACGTGTAATTGTAATCCTCTTTTCTCACAAGAGAAACCAAAATGCAAGTCACTGGACACGAATTCCGTGTTCAAAAAAAAACATATCGCGCGTCCAACAATCGGATCAAACTATAACAACTAGCAAACTGTAATATGCTGTTTGAAACGTCACAGCACAAACAATGCTCAGAGGCACGTGAAAATTATTCTGTCTGGTTGGAGGAATCGGAGCTGGTAATGCGGTTGCCAGAGATGGGAGGAGAAAAGACGTTGGTATATATATATATATATATATCCTGCGGTCGATACGAGAGGAAAGTACTCGAAGACGTCGTTTCCTTACACCCTGGCCCATTGTTGCACGGGTATATGCAGTAGAGAACCGAATCGTGAGGAGGTAGAGTGGCTGGATAAGTGGGAGTAGCTCGGGCGGTGAGGAACGATGAAGGGACAGGAGAAGAGGAAGATACGTCATATTCCTTAAACGAGGGTGGAACGTCAAGACAAGCTGGCGCCACTCATACCTACCACCCAGAGAATAACAATATCCAAGTCTCTATCTATATGTCGTTTCGTAGACAGGCCGACTCAGCCTGCTGGCATCGTTCAAGATGCTTGTAAAGCGATGAAAATTCTGAAGAGTTTGCACGAAAACTTTGACGCCCGGATATTGTTGTTTGAACCAGTAACAAACTTGATAATTAATAACCGAAATTATCAATTGGAATTCATCTTTCGCGCACTTGATCTTATATTCGACAGCTTCCCTCGTTCGCTATTTCCAATGTTTCGCAACGTTCGAAATTTGACTGGAGAAAAAAAAAAGTAACAAAGGTTCGATCCTTTGCAACTCCTACCGTTATAAATCTAATTCTCTTATCGGCGATCTCGATGCGGAAACGGGTTGGCTTCCGGCCGCGCCATCAGTATTTCATAAAGCAGTTAGCCTAGCAGTCGTTGGTTTCCGGGCCCGCGTGCCGGATCCCAACGCGGAAACGGGCGTTCAACTATACATAGGTATATATCGACGGTTAAAACTACGATCGCGGTTCCGCTGTTAATCCGATGGAATCCATATTCGAGCGTTCACGCGTGTTTCGCACGGCCCATTCGAGGAAAATTGATCGTAACCGGAAACGCGCATTATCCATTCCAACGGAGGGGTATAGACGAGATTCAACTTCGAATAGAGCGGATAGAGAGATCGATGCAATTCTCTGCCTCCTAAGACGCAGAGAGAGAGAGAGAGTGGATGATGGTTTTCGTCCATTCGAGTCGATGAGAATCTCTCTCTGTTGTTTTTGGTTATTTACCGTAAAACGGCTGATCGACCGAGTGAAGTCGAGCCGAATAATACCGGTTGATTCGAGTGGAATAACGGCAGTCTCGGGTATATTCTTGCGCGGAGGAGGGGGGCGTATCTTCTGTATCTTCGAAAAAGTTAGTAAACGCGTAAGCAGTGCGTTTTTCCGGCACGTCTACGCCCCCGGAAAAGTCATTATTCACAGGCTTCCTCTCCTCCCGTGTAATTCCAGCACGATGGAAAGTTCGTTCACTTGACACTTTTGCCTTTCTTGAAACTTTCTTATAATTCGCTTCAAACTTTTCCCTCGTAACAAACTCTTTCCTTGGAGATGTCGGGCGATAAGCAGCAGATGTTAAACCGTCTATTAACTCGTCTTTTTTTTCCCCACCCTCTGTATTTAAGAAATTGAATTTTACACAACATTTTGTGTTAATCACTCCTCTCTTTAGTCGATAAATTGGCAATTAATTCCTTCGCGGGATCGCCAAAAATTATTTCCTCGATAAAAACTGTGAGTAAATTCTAGTAGAAAGAATGATTAATTTTTAAAGTGTGTGCTATAAGGTAAACATATAATTAAAAAACTAACTACTTATAGCATTCCAAGGAAATGTATTTGGAGTAATTAATTAATTTATGATTCAGAGTTGTATGCAGGAAAATTCCACGTGATTTCTAATGTAGATTAATTCGAATTTGAATAAATAGATAGTCGCGTGTCTCTATGTTTCCATTTAAATTAAATAATTTTAAATCAACCGTCTATACAATCTAGAATTAATCCTCGTTAATAATTCAATAATGTTAAAAATATATTCAAATATATGCAAATTCGGGATAAAATTCATCTCGCAGATTCAGCACACGCCACGATATCGATCGAGATATCCTCTAGAGATAAATGTTTCACGCCTTGCAAATAAAGGCCTAGATCAGCCGACATAATTTTGCATCTTGGAAGCGAGAACAAAGAGGTGGAGTAGCCGTTTTACGAAAACCGTTGAAACTATGTCAATAGCTTCTTCTCCCATTCACTTACTAAGAAAGATATTTTTCTATTGAATTGGATTATCGGATACGATAAGATTGGATCGAGAAATTTGCCTTTTCATTGATGGCAATTGCAATTCTGTCCTACATAGAACCTACATAAAAATAGAATTCAACGTGTGATATCGAATGAGGCTGTTTATTAATATCACAGCTACTAATAAAGCTTGTTCATTAAATTATAATTCAAATTTATGATAGATGAGATAAGATGCAATAAAGATGAAGTCACTTCGTTCTATTTTCGTAAAACTTTTTGTACATCAAAATCTTCAATCATTTTTCCGTCTTCTAAATTCAATCTTTTTCAATCAACAATTTTTATGCTAATATCTGGGAAAGATTTGAGATTTTGGATCCACTTTTAATCGTTCTTTTGGTTTTTTTCGAGAAGAATATTCCAATTCTCCTTTGCATCTACATTTACTACATTTCTTGAAGGATAAATGACAGAAATGTTTGATGAAAGAACTTACGATTTCCAATTCGAATTGGACAAGGAGAATAAGATTTATAAAAATAAACTCTAGACATTTCTCATCGGGATATACAAATAACTGAAGATAAAACCAACCAAAATGCATATGATCCAATCCGATAAACGACATTCCGATCACGTACCATTTGAAATAAGTTCGTATTCAGACAATAATAAGGTTAAATTTTATCTCTGAGAAATACACCAATCTTCCCCCATCGCGTCGTAAAATTTTTAATAACCAATTGTAACCAACGGATCCTGACAGACTCCAGGCGAAATCCAACTCCTCCCAAGACGTATATAACTTTATTTCCCTCTAAAAACCTATTCATCGTTTCGTTCCGCCGCGACTTTAAGTCGCGGATTGGATTTTTAGAAAACGCGTAAAAATTCTTTGGGAAAAAGGCGAGGATGGATCGCACAGCAGCACGCGCGCTCCTCCCATTTTAAGGGGATGAGGGCGCAATTCCGTCCCTCATTCAACCTTCTCGATTGCTGGCACGAATACTCGATCCTGGCCGGGCAATCCAGCCGTAAAATCGAGTCACGTTCTAATCGCGTTTATTTTAATTTCAGCGAGCATACGGGACGAAGAAAGACGCCGTTTTAACACCGGCAAATGAACACACTGTTTCTATTCCCAATCTCTTATTTCCCTTTTCTTTTTTTTCCTTTTCTCTCTCTCTCTCTCTTTTTTTTTCCAGTAATGAACTCGTGGCAATCAAGGCATAAGGTTTAAGTCGTTCCGAGAGGGACGAGAAGATATCATTAAGCGGCGCGGCGAGCTGGCACGTTCAAGCGTAATTGGAGGAGAAAAAAGAAATAATTGATGATATCCTGACGGGACGAAATCCTACACGATTAATCTTACAATTTGTCAAACGCTGCTAGCGTGCCCCCTCCCGCTCGGTCTGCTCCACGTGTCGACTAATCGATCGGAGCCGACGTTGAAAAAAAAAAGAAAAAAAAGAAAAAAAAACGTGGAAACAAACCGTAAGACAATTTCGACGAGGGAAGCTTTTTGTTTCATCAGTTGGAATTGATACGGATAGGGAAACCGCGTCGAATTGACGTTGACCGTTTTCGATGATAAAGCGAAAAAAAAAAGAGAGGAAAAAAACATTAAATCGGAGAAAGTGAAGGATATTGACGATTAAACGATTGAATCGAATTATTGGATGACAGCTTTTTTTTTTGTTTATGTGTATGTGTGTTTCGTTAGCTGTCAACTTAATCCAACTGACGTTTCATCGCAATGTTTTAATGAATCGAATTCAATTTACTTGGGAATCGAATCTTGTCTATCAATGTCCGAGATGATTAAGAGCTAATTACAGAAACTCGAGTTGTCGAGGTAAAATAATAATAATAATCATTCTGAACGAAAGTATATCGCGAGTATTATTCGTTAATATTCATTGTCGAATCGTTTTGCGATCGACAACGAGAAAATCGGTTAATCACAATCGTTGTATAATTGTAGATAATTATTATTATCAACTCTTGAATTGAAAAATTCAAAAAATAATCATCCAAATATAATGCAAGTTCGTTAAACAAGTGGCAAAGAAATTTTCTCGTTGCTGAAATTCGACAATGATGAATTCTTTCCTTTCTGAAATTTCATTATGAAAAATTCTCCCTTTATTATAAACTTTAGGAAATTTTGTTGAAATTTCGCTTTGAAATTTGAGAAAATCCTTGTGTTGCTGAAATTTCCTATTTCGAGAACTTTCTCGTTAATGAAATTCCTCCAAAGTTCTTTTATTATTAAATTTTCACACCAAGAAATAATCTCGGTGCTGAATTTGCATTAAGAATCTCTCACCGTTGAAACATTATGTTAAAAAAATTCTTCCGATATTGAATTGCTCTTTCAACGAAACTCTAGAGAATTATTGACAATTATAAATATTGGCGAAACAAGTTGAAATAAATTTTCTATTAAACATAGCTTATATCCAAAAAAAGTTTCGAGCGACGGGAAACATGCATAAATCGTGAATTTTTGATTGGCCATGTTTTGGAATAATAAACATGTTTTCGTGAAACTTTATCTATCAAGTTAAGAATAAAGGAATGGAAAGAAACTTCTTCCTCCTCATTCTGACGAAGTTTCGCTCGTTAAATATTTGCCAAGTATATATCGTCGAAAGAACTTCGAGTCAACGTTATCGCAAGAAAATGACAACTCGAGTTTGACTCGCCCACATCGCGAGAATCTATATCATAGAAGAACGCGACATTATACCGACATTAGAAAACGTTTTACCAAAGTGGCTAACGATTTTGTCTTAAAGTTTTGCCAAGTGAAACGCGTATCTTCGCAAAGATTCTCGTTGGATTCCATCGTAAATGTATTTTCTCGCGCGAGTATTCATCTCGAGACCGTAGGGAAGGTACGGATCCATTTCGAATGAGGAAAGTTCGACGACGTCTCCGGCCGTATAGCGGCTTGTTCGTGAGATTTACGGGGACATTATGCCTGACGGGAACATGTGTTCGCTAAAATTCGATCGTTTCTTTCTGTGTCGAGCCCGACAACGATAACATTATCTGCGATTTTAACGCTCGAATGGCAATTCTGCGGTTCGCACTTCACTGGCCCGTAAACTCACCGATTGCAAAACCGTTTCCGTATCCAGCTAGCTGGCTGCCTGTTGGTGGACACATTTCACCGACTCTTTCAACACCTTCGTATAATTGATGATCGCGATACGTGTTGAATAATTGAGGTTAAATAACATTGAATTTCAATATCGATTACACCGGGAATAAATTCGCTTCCATTTCAAGAATAGTTGATGGATGGAATTATATCGAGCGCAAGTACAGTATATGGAAAAAATATTCCTTCGTGTACTCTTATTTTCCGATCAAACATTCTTTCGTTTCGTTTAATATTTTATCAAAATATATTTATATTATTAAAGATTTATTATACAAGATTTTTCGTTCATGCTAATATCAAAAATTACACATCACGATCATTAATCGAACTTGAACAAACCGATTTCGAGTTTACAAGTGAATTATTTATCTATTTCTGCGACTATCCCAGATGGAATCGTTAAAAAAGGAAAGAGAATTTTCGGTCGAAATGTTATAAGAGGCAGACGAGGCATAGTCTGGAAAGTTTCCGAACATCTTCTGGTTCGCCTTTCTAAAGAGATTCTCTGGAAAAATGGCAGGTTCTACCCTCGAGCCGATACAATCCAGCGATCTCAATAAGAAATATTTACGACTGGAGCACACGCGGCTCGTTATTACAACTCAGACTTTCATGCTGCTGCGTTCGACATTTTCTACGGGCGTTCCTGTTTTATTTCTCCGTGGCCTATGCCTCGATTTCCCTTCGAATACTGTTCAGCCTACAGTCCGATTTCCACACGGAAATTACGAACTGTCTGAAGATTCGATTCGCCAGGGAAATGGTGGATCGTGATGGAAATCGAAAGCGAGACCGACAAGATGTTACGATCATATTGATCGATAGGATTAATCTTTACAGAATTTGATATTACTTCTACATATGACGACATGAATAAAAAACGAACGACGAAAGATAGGGTGCCATATCCAACATATGGATCACGTATTATTGAAGAAATAAATAAGAGATGAAATAACCAAATCCTATCATGATTTTCCTTTTTTGATGAATCGCACAACCACAGAGATATTGGATAAACATTATACCTTATGGAATTTGAAAAATCGATTTTGCAGAAAAAAACGAACGTACTTTACGATTTACAATAGCTAAAATAGAAACAATATTCGAAAATATGTATATATTAGGAAAAGATTTCTAAATGAATATTAGAAATGAAATTAAAGAAGTAATTCCTCAAAATTAAAGTGATAAAATATGTTACGATTTAATGATGAAAATTTATTACGAAACCAACAGGCAAAGATATTATCAATAACATAGTAAAACTTAACAATGAGATTACTATAGAAGAATAATCGTTTTAATCGCAGCTAATTAGCTCATATTATTTGCTATAAAATTTATAATTGCATCATACGATATAATTATGAATTGTATAGTAAATAATAATGATTTCCCAGGTCTCACCGGCTTGCAGGTTGTGAATTGGAGACACAACGCTGGCCACGATGCATCCACCGATCCTTTACGCAAAAATTTATTTCCAATCAATGATAAATCTTCCTTTTGGTGTACGTACGAAAACGTTACAAATTATGATCGTTTTCCAATACGAACAACAAAAGGAATTTTAAAGAAAACTGACACGATAAAAGCTGAAAGTAAAATTGAAATTACATCTTAATCTAACAATATAACTCGTAAATAACTCTATACGAGATACAGACACGTGAATTTCGTATATCAATGTTTTGTATATTCGTTGAAATGAAAATACAAAATATTGATAATTACGAGGTTTAAAAGAAAGAGAATAAAAAGTAAATACATTTCACACAGAGTCATATTTATTTTATTAATCACCACCAGTTTTAAGACACAACTACTAGCCATTACCATTAATTATGCATGCAGTTACAAATTCTACTTTAAGCAGTTTTCTAAAGCAGCAATTCTACAAGCCATCTTTTTATATTTTAAAAATTTCACAAGAAAAATTTCACGAACCCTTGATTAATTAAATATTCTTATAGATTCACCTATATACATAGATAGATTCATCTAGATAGATTCATCTATCTACAAAAAAATTTTAATAAAATCAAAACAATTATATAAAATACAAGTATCTTTCATTGATTCCAAACTCATTCCACATTCATTCCATATATATTTCAGTCCAAATATATCTCTGATACAAAGAATTAGTAAAAATTGTACAAAATATAAGTTACTACAATTACTTTTATATATTTTATTCTATATATTACGTAGAAACTTATATTTCTTAAAATTTTTATTAATCTTTTATGATCTCATACCACTTATTACTATTTATACTTTATAATCTTATCATTTTAATACTTATACAAATAAATTTATTTCCTACCTACATAAAATCTAAATGCATTTTTTAATGGCTTTTTTAATGCTCAAGGTACTTATAACCTATCTATCTACCTAAATAAAAATTTAAGATTTGTTTAGGGGCCCCTTCTATAGAAAGATATCGATATCATTAAAGAAAGGGAAAAACGGGGAAAGAGGAAGGAGTAGGGAAAAGGATATAATATGAATTCTTTGATTGATAGTCCAAATAGTCACTGAAATAAATTAAACGATGCAAATAATTAATAAAATTCCACAAGCATGCACATATATTAATTGGCGATGAACCGAAATAAGACATTTCCTTGAAATACATAATTGCTTCTTGAATCTGAAACAAACTCATTTAGAGAATTAGTGCATAATTAAAGAAAAAAGGACAAAGATAGGCAGTTGATCTGCATATAAATTTAATTTCATACATGAACATTCACCATCATTGATTGCAAAAAATTTAATAAAAAGAAATTAAACTTTAAAAGTATTCCTTACCAACGATAAAGACAATACATATCATGACAGTATTTTCTGTAACAAACTGTAGGAAGTGATAAGGGGTGCTGAAAAAAAAGCATCTAGTAGCCAGAAGGACTACTAAAATAAAAATATCTTCCGCTGGATATTAACTCGAACAAAAAACCGTTAGTAGAATGTTGTATCGGCAACAGTAATGAACTAATATTTTTTTTAAAATCAAACGCGATGAGTGTTTATTTGCAATATTGTTTAATTTATAAATGACAAAGAAAACATTTCCACAATCTTAATGGAAGAACTTTGGGCACTCAATATTCGCAACACTACTTGAAAAAACACGAATATTTATTAACGCAAATTTTTAAAACAAATTTAATCTTTTTAAAATAAAATTTAATTTAATTAAATCGTTATTTCCATATAATTAAAAACCTATTATAAATTAAAAATAAAGAATTTAATGACAAGTGATATAAAATATAATACTATTTATATAATAAGGAATTATAATTTGTAATTTACAATAGAAAAGAATCGCGATATATTGTAATTCGCAACATTAATCTAAACGCGATTCTCATTTATCGCAACTCTGAAATGCAAACGCGAAATTTAAAACGCAACTCTAATTCAACCCGTTATTAATCAATCGCAACACTAATAAAAAATCGCGATGCCCATAACTGGATCTGGACCATAACTGGATGGGCCGGCATGCAAATCGGCCAAACAACACAAACAATTACTACATCTACTAAAACGAGCACAATGACAAAATAGTAACAATGACTTCCCATTCTTTGGACCCGAAACAGATCCAAAAAATGAGAAGCCATTCGTTGCAGCCCTCTTCGCGACAGTTTGTCGAGGCCTCTTCCTCCTTCGAGTGCAATGCTCGCTGAAACTTAAATCTAGGCTCGAGATTCACTGATCGCAAATCAAAGAAAAAAAGAAAAAAAAAGGCTAAGTCGCGGAAGCTAAATGCACATGGACGAGTAACGATCATAATGATCGTCGATCGTACACATGCAGAATCTCGAGCGCAACGTTCGTTTCGAATTTATCTCGCGACCACGACCACGGGAATTCGAAAAATCGGTGAATAAAGCTATATACGAATGGCACGCTCCATTCGTATTTTCAGCTTCATTCTCGATTTTTCAAATTATATTTCCTGAAACAAGTTGTCACGCGAAAACGCGCCTACCCGACCAGAGACTGTGACAACTTGTCACAGGCCCTACCTACTTATAATTAATACAGGCATACAGAAGTATACTACCTATCCTACCTAGCCCTATATTTAAAAAATGGCAAAACAGACACACCAACACATTCATTCCACGATTCTCACACATGATACTCGGGCGCAAAAACCTACACTAGGGAAAGCGTCCCGGGACACCTCCGACACCCGAGCTTGGCATACTACTCGCACGCTCTAACTTTACGTACCATTTTCCTGAAATCGATTGACGATGGTTAGCGATCATTGCGTAAAATGTGATAAAAACACGTGTATATATTTCAATTTTAATTATATTTGTTAATAAAATTTCCTCTTTTTAAGGAAATTAAATTATCATTATCATAATTTGAAAATAAGAATTATGATATTGCGTATAAATTATTGTTGGAAATTATTGAGATCAATCGTGATTAACATTTTAAACTATATCTAAGTTATATATCTGTAACTATCTATAAAAATCTATAATTATATATCTATAAGGAATGATAAACGGAACGACGCAATTCCACAGTCTAACCACACACACACACAATGCGAAAAATACGTCGTGCACGACACACTAACGCATCGTCAATCGCTAAAAATTTTTTATTATATAGTTTACAAACTAAAATCATCATGCTTATTGCCTCTTTCTCACCCAAGTAGCACTTGGACACGTAAGTGAGATCCTGGCAATAAACATGGAAAGGGTTAAACCTGAAAATCCTGAGCTAAAAAAAGTATTAGTGCCAATCTAACGGGCTAAAATTATATTTCAATTTTTAATAAATCATTTACTCTTAATTAACATTTAAATTTAATGAATTATTGAATTATTAATTTTATTAAAAAATAAAAATACAAACAATGAAAAAGATTTGTGATAATTAATAATAAAAATAATCGACTCTAAATGAAAATAATATTAATGAAAACAACTTCAAGTGATCTCTTCATCAAAGCATATGTTCGAAAATGAAAAATCAATGTACAAAACTTCTTGCCCTGATTCAGAAATCTAACTTTCGCGAAATATCTTCTTGCACATAATATTTCGAGTACATAAATATATATATATATTTTTTTTTTACGAAAGAAATAAAATATTTTTATATTTCGAATCATACTTAAGTTTATAACATATCAAATAATTATAAATATCACAATGGAAAATAAAACTGAAAATTATTTATTATTATATTAATGATAATATGAATTTTATTATTGTATAATCGATATTTTTATCCGACTTTTTCACTACAAGAGATTTAATTAAAATCGATTCAACATTTCTTATTTATTCGAATATTCGTTTTTATTCATAAATATTCGATTCATATAGTTATTTAACTTCCATTCTGATTACGAATGAAATGAAACATTTTCAATTATAAACGATTATTTTTTAACTAATTATTATTATCATTCATATTAATAATATTAAAATAATTAAATATATTGTTTCATGTTAACTATTAATATTATATAAATATATAAAAACACGACGTGCAAGAAGATCTATCCTGATCTAATAAATAAAACACAAAGAAAGAGATGTTACTATTCACGGGTATGATAAATACCCGCGATCATTGTGCTCGTGCAAAAATCTACGTATACAACCAATCACCCGTGTCGATCAGAACCTTTCGTCCTACGACATGATTGAGTGACCGGAGGAACATAAATGCATGCGACTCACCAATAGATGCGAAGAATTTATATTGTCGTGGATGCCGTCATTACGAAGAAGTGGAAACTGCATATGAAATATTATAATTAAAACACAATAATGAGTATTTGGAAAAGTTTAACTGGAAAATAAATAATAATTACTTCTTCTTGATGGATGACTGCTTTATTCCTTCGAGAAGCATTGACTTTATCCCATACCGAAAACGAATATTTAAAAAAATAAAATAAAAAATAAAAAATTATTAACGCGTCCGTTCAATTTACAATCGGCGAACAAACACTGACTCTAATTTCCCAATTGTAATAACTACTTAGGAAGCAAACACTGAATCTATCGATCGCATTGCGCGCGATCACAAAAATTGTCTAAAAATAAAGATGTATTAGTAATGGGGCGGATTATATAGAAAAAGAAACAAAATATTTGTTCCATATTTTTTCTTCTTTCTATCGAATATTTGTTTCAGAAAAATTTACTGTTTTTACTATGGAATGATTATTGTCAATATCATAAATAAAATTTTATGAATAAAAGAATTTTGTATACAAGAACGTAGAATATATATCATTAATTTAAAACTATTAATATTTATGGTGAATGTTCATTATAAATATATACGTTATAATATATTTTGAAATTATAAAGCGTAAAGGTATATAAAAAACGATCGAATAAAAATAAAATAAATATACATACAGTATGCAAGTGGAATATCAAACTTCTTCAAAAACAACAATGGCATCCATATTGGAATTTTTCCCGCCTTTTAGGTCGGGTAATCGGGTAATAATCCGTATAAAAGAAAATAAAAATTTTCAAATATATGTATCAAATAAAATAAAATAAAAATTACATTGAAATAAAACAATAATCGAGCACAAATTCCATCTTAGAAATGCATAATATGAATTAATCAAAATTCTAACCGTCAAATAAATGGATAAAGAATAACGAATAATTCAGCCCTTGAAAAATTGCAATTATAGAAATAAATTATTACATTCGAGAAAGAATACGTTTTTTTATCGAATAATAATGGACGAATTATAAATAATATACACTCATAGAAAAAATTATACACGTATTATGTAACGAAAAAATCACACACCTCAAGGAGCAATGAAGTTTCTAATGATTAACGGATATCGATAGTACAATGACGCGCACGTCACTATTTCGATTATCGAATTAGAAAAGGGGGAGGGGGTATGTGCGCGCGCGGCAAGTCGAAACCTGTCGAAACATGTCGAGCGTGACAAAAAACGCGACTCTCAAATTCTTGGAAAAGCGATATTATGAAAACAAATAATGAACCTCAAGCATTGAACAAAAAAGAAAAAAATATATAAACATTACAGAGAGACAATATTCAGAAACGAAATACGATATGAAATACGTATCATAGACGTAATACGTATTATACGAATATAATAAAATAAAATTGACTTTACATGTTCGTTTCAATATGGATAAAAAGATTATAGAAACTTATTATAAATAAATTTATTTTAACAAATTTACTCGTTAAAAGATACATTAACATCAATTATAAATCGTCGTGATATATCCATATTACGAGCATTTTTTCTTCCAAAAAATAAAATTATTCGCTATCGCGACAATCGAACGAATGAATTTCCCAAAATCGTAAAGATAATAAATAAAACTAATGTATAAAAAAACCATATTAAGACGAAGCAACAAGTGAATCTCGATTCAACGAAAGCACGAAATACCGGTATTCTCGACGAAAACGATCGACGGAAAAAAAGGCAAAGAAATTCGAAATACTAATTAATTTCGATATTTCAATAATAAATAAATTATTAAATAGACAAAAATGATAATAATTTATAGATTCGGTGATAGAATATGATCAAAATTACTTATTGCGTAATAAATTTTTCGAAGCCGATTGCGACGACGCGTTCTCTTACAATCGAACGAATAAATTTCTTAAAATCGTAAAAAAACATGTAAAACGAATATATAAAAAAATTATATTTAGATAGACGCAACAAGTGAACTCGAATCGAAATACAGGTGTACGAAATCTCAATGGAAACGATCGACGAAACGATCGAAAAAATGCAAAAAATTCGAAATATTAATTAATTTCGACATTTCAATAATTAATAAATTATTAAGTAAACAAAAATAATAATAATTTATAAATTTCATAATAAAATATGATGAAAATTACTCACTACGTAGTAGAATATTCGAAGCCGGCGACGACGCGTCCTCTCACTATGACTTTCCACAGAAGACTGATGTCGCGCGCCAAAATTTTCTTACCGGCTTTCTGATTGGTTGGCGTTCTACATCAATTCGATAATCGAAATCGCACAGAAAATTAAAATATTGCATAATATATTTTATTTATCCTAATTAATAATAATAAAAATGAATTATTAATTTATTTTAAATTATTATTAAATTTTATTTTATTATTTATTTATTTCACTCTTAAATTTACACATATTTTTTATTAATTTATTTATTTATTAATTTATTTATTGATTATCGATTTATCGAATTTATTTATTGAATTATTCATTTTTTTAATGATTTATTTTTAGATTTTTTTATAAATTTCTTTAATTTGCTTATTTATGTATGTATGAAATCATTTATTTATTAATTTGCCACACAATTATTTATAAATTTATTTACATAATATATTTGTTTATATACTTATTTGTCCATTTGTCCAATGATTTATTCACAGACATTTTATAAATTTTCTTATCCTTTTATCCTTGTGTTTATTCAATTCATCCATGAATTTATTTAGTTACTTAAATATTTACTCATTTACTCCTTTATTTTTATATTTATTTATTCATTTATCCAATAACTTATTTGTAAACTTCATTGTTGTGTCCATTTATGTACGTAGACATTTCATTTATTTATTTATGTATTTAATTCTTCATTTATTCTTTTTTATATATTTAGATTCATTCTATTTATTTATTAATTTGTCTATTGACTCTTTTATAATCTCTTTTATATTATATATATAATATATGTATAATAAATATAAAATATATTTACTTACTCATTTGTTTAATAATTTATTTTTGAACTTTTTTATTTTGTTCACATACATTCACATTGTATTATTTATTAATTAATTTCTATGTTTATTTAATTATTTGTATATTTATTCATTCATTTGATTATTGAATTATTTTTAATTTTATTTTATTTTATATTGTTCATTTATATGTGATGTGTATTAATACATTTATTTACTCTTTCATTTATTCAAATATTTATATATTTATTTACCCATTTTATTACTGAATAATATATAAACATATTTTTGTATTTTTTATTTATGAATGAATTATTTTCTTTATTTATTTTATTATATTAACATCTTTATATATTTCTTTACTTATTATATATTTAATAACCTATTTGTCAATAATCGACTTATTTGTAATCTTTTTCAATTTGTTTCTTCAATATGTGTCAATATAATAAATTATTTCTCTGTTTATTCCTTTGTTTATTTACTTATCTATTTCTTTAATTCTGTTAATTATTGATTGATGTATTTATTCTAATAACTTTTTGGAAACTAAAAAAATCTGACAAAAATATAACAAACTGATTTGTTTTATTCATTTATGTTTGTATCAAATTATTTATTTCTTTATTTATCTGTTTTTCTATGTAATTATTCATTTTTTTTATTTATTCATTAATGTATTTTTTATATTTATATTTTATATTTTTTATTTTGCCCATTTTTATATGGAGTTAAATATTTTTTTATTTCTTTATTTATATTTATTTTTTCCTTTTTTTGTATTTTATTATTAATTTATTGCATTGTTTATATATATCTATTCATTCAATAATGATTTATTTGGATTTTTTTATAGTTTTTTACTTTATTCATTTATGTGTACATTAATATATTTATTTATTTACTTAATATCTTGTATACTTATTTTTATTTGTTTAATGATTTGAAGATATCTTTATAAATTTTGTTATTTTATTCTTTTGTATGTTGTACTATCATTTATTTTATATATTATTTAGTTTATACATTTCTTTATTCACTTATTTATTTAATTATTTATTATTATTACGTTATTATAATTATTACATTCCTTTTTTATTTAATAATTTATTTGTGAATTTTTTTACATTATTTATTTTATACATAAATATATATTAATTTATTTAAATATATTTATTTAGTTCTATATCTATATAATTGTTTATTATTATTTATTATATTTCTTGAATTATTTATATATAAATTTATAAATATATCACTAGACAAATGTGTGAATAAATATAAATGATTAAAAATGATTAAAAATTATATAAATATGTAAATATTTATTGATATAAATTGTTAAAGAAATAAATAAAGAAACAACTTCATATATATGCATAAACAAACAAAATAAAAGTGATTATAGAAATAAATAATTTAAAATTACAAATAAATAATTAATCTAATTAATAAATAGCATAATTAAAATACTTAATAAGTAGCTAAAAAAAGAAATAAATAACACATAAATCATAAAATAAAAAACTTTTTTGGATGCACAAATAAATTACTAAAAAAATGAGTAAATAAATCTATAAATATATATCTATATATATCTATCAATATATATCTATAAATATATTATGCACATATACATAAACAAAACACATAAATCTAAAAAGTTATAATATAACTTATATATAAGTCTATATAAGTCTATATAACTGTATATAAGTCTATAAGTTACTAATAAATTAATGTAGATTTTTCTACAATATATAATTGAACCAATTAGATAAATAATTCAATAAATATAATAAATAATTAAATAAATGTAGTACTATGAATGTAATAAAATGAACAAAGTAAAAAAGCCTACTAAAGAAATCCAAATAATTCATTGAACAAATAAATGAATTAACTCATTAAATACAACAATAATAAAATATTTAATTCCATATAAAAATGGGCAAAATAAAAAATATAAAATATAAATATAAAAAATACATTAATGAATAAATAAAAAAAATTAATAATTACATACAAACATAAATGAATAAAACAAATCAGTTTGTTATATTTTTGTCAGATTTTTTTAGTTTCCAAAAAGTTATTAGAATAAATACATCAATCAATAATTAACAGAATTAAAGAAATAGATAAGTAAATAAACAAAGGAATAAACAGAGAAATAATTTATTATATTGACACATATTGAAGAAACAAATTGAAAAAGATTACAAATAAGTCGATTATTGACAAATAGGTTATTAAATATATAATAAGTAAAGAAATATATAAAGATGTTAATATAATAAAATAAATAAAGAAAATAATTCATTCATAAATAAAAAATACAAAAATATGTTTATATATTATTCAGTAATAAAATGGGTAAATAAATATATAAATATTTGAATAAATGAAAGAGTAAATAAATGTATTAATACACATCACATATAAATGAACAATATAAAATAAAATAAAATTAAAAATAATTCAATAATCAAATGAATGAATAAATATACAAATAATTAAATAAACGTAGAAATTAATTAATAAATAATACAATGTGAATGTATGTGAACAAAATAAAAAAGTTCAAAAATAAATTATTAAACAAATGAGTAAGTAAATATATTTTATATTTATTATACATATATTATACATATAATATAAAAGAGTTTATAAAAGAGTCAATAGACAAATTAATAAATAAATAGAATGAATCTAAATATATAAAAAAGAATAAATGAAGAATTAAATACATAAATAAATAAATGAAATGTCTACGTACATAAATGGACACAACAATGAAGTTTACAAATAAGTTATTGGATAAATGAATAAATAAATATAAAAATAATCAAATAAAGGAGTAAATGAGTAAATATTTAAGTAACTAAATAAATTCATGTATGAATTGAATAAACATAAGGATAAGAAAATTTATAAAATGTCTGTGAATAAATCATTGGACAAATGGACAAATAAATATACAAACAAATATATTACGTAAATAAATTTATAAATAATTGTGTGGCAAATTAATAAATAAATGATTTCATATATACATAAATAAGCAAATTAAAGAAATTTATAAAAAAATCTAAAAATAAATCATTAAAAAAATGAATAATTCAATAAATAAATTCGATAAATCGATAATCGATAAATAAATTAATAAATAAATAAATTAATAAAAAATATGTATAAATTTAAGAGTGAAATAAATAAATAATAAAATAAAATTTAATAATAATTTAAAATAAATTAATAATTCATTTTTATTATTATTAATTAGGATAAATAAAATAAATTATGCAATATTTTAATTTTCTGTGCGATTTCGATTATCGAATTGATGTAGAACGCCAACCAATCGGAAAGCCGGTAAGAAAATTTTGGCGCGCGACATCAGTCTTCTGTGGAAAGTCATAGTGAGAGGACGCGTCGTCGCCGGCTTCGAATATTCTACTACGTAGTGAGTAATTTTCATCATATTTTATTATGAAATTTATAAATTATTATTATTTTTGTTTACTTAATAATTTATTAATTATTGAAATGTCGAAATTAATTAATATTTCGAATTTTTTGCGTTTTTTCGCTCGTTTCGTCGATCGTTTCCATCGAGATTTCGTACATCTGTATTTCGATTCGAGTTCACTTGTTGCGTCTATCTAAATATAATTTTTTTATATATTCGTTTTACATGTTTTTTTACGATTTTAAGAAATTTATTCGTTCGATTGTGAGAGAACGCGTCGTCGCAATCGGCTTCGAAAATTTTATTACGCAATAAGTAATTTTGATCATATTCTATCATCGAATCTATAAATTATTATCATTTTTGTTTATTTAATAATTTATTTATTATTGAAATATCGAAATTAATTAGTATTTCGAATTTCTTTGCGTTTTTTTCCGTCGATCGTTTTCGTCGAGAATTTCGGTATTTCGTGCTTTCGTTGAATCGAGATTCACTTGTTGCTTCGTCTTAATATGGTTTTTTTATACATTAGTTTTATTTATTATCTTTACGATTTTGGGAAATTCATTCGTTCGATTGTCGCGATAGCGAATAATTTTATTTTTTGGAAGAAAAAATGCTCGTAATATGGATATATCACGACGATTTATAATTGATGATTTTGATGTTAATGTATCTTTTAACGAGTAAATTTGTTAAAATAAATTTATTTATAATAAGTTTCTATAATCTTTTTATCCATATTGAAACGAACATGTAAAGTCAATTTTATTTTATTATATTCGTATAATACGTATTACGTCTATGATACGTATTTCATATCGTATTTCGTTTCTGAATATTGTCTCTCTGTAATGTTTATATATTTTTTTCTTTTTTGTTCAATGCTTGAGGTTCATTATTTGTTTTCATAATATCGCTTTTCCAAGAATTTGAGAGTCGCGTTTTTTGTCACGCTCGACATGTTTCGACAGGTTTCGACTTGCCGCGCGCGCACATACCCCCTCCCCCTTTTCTAATTCGATAATCGAAATAGTGACGTGCGCGTCATTGTACTATCGATATCCGTTAATCATTAGAAACTTCATTGCTCCTTGAGGTGTGTGATTTTTTCGTTACATAATACGTGTATAATTTTTTCTATGAGTGTATATTATTTATAATTCGTCCATTATTATTCGATAAAAAAACGTATTCTTTCTCGAATGTAATAATTTATTTCTATAATTGCAATTTTTCAAGGGCTGAATTATTCGTTATTCTTTATCCATTTATTTGACGGTTAGAATTTTGATTAATTCATATTATGCATTTCTAAGATGGAATTTGTGCTCGATTATTGTTTTATTTCAATGTAATTTTTATTTTATTTTATTTGATACATATATTTGAAAATTTTTATTTTCTTTTATACGGATTATTACCCGATTACCCGACCTGGTCTAACTTGAAAGGCGGGAAAAATTCCAATATGGATGCCGTTTTTGAAGAAGTTTGATATTCCACTTGCATACTGTATGTATATTTATTTTATTTTTATTCGATCGTTTTTTATATACCTTTACGCTTTATAATTTCAAAATATATTATAACATATATATTTATAATGAACATTCATCATAAATATTAATAGTTTTAAATTAATGATATATATTCTACGTTCTTGTATACAAAATTCTTTTATTCATAAAATTTTATTTATAATATTGACAATAATCATCATAGTAAAAACAGTAAATTTTTCTGAAACAAATATTCGATAGAAGGAAAAAGAAAAAATATGGAAAAAATATTTTGTTTCTTTTTCTATATAATCCGCTCCATTACTAATACATCTTTATTTTTAGACAATTTTTGTGATCGCGCGCAATGCGATCGATAGATTCAGTGTTTGCTTCCTAAGTAGTTATGACAATCGGGAAATTAGAGTCAGTGTTTGTTCGCCGATTGTAAATTGAACGGACGTGTTAATAATTTTTTATTTTTTATTTTACTTTTTTAAATATTCGTTTTCGGTACAGGATAGAGTCAATGCTTCTCGAAGGAATAAAACAATCATCCATCAAGAAGAGGTAATTATTATTTATTTTCCAGTTAAACTTTTTCAAATACTCATTATTGTGTTTTAATTATAATATTTCATATGCAGTTTCGTAATGACGGCATCCACGACAATATAAATTCTTCGCATCTATTGGTGAGTCGCATGCATTTATGTTCCTCCGGTCACTCAATCATGTCGTAGGACGAAAGGTTCTGATCGATACGGGTGATTGGTTGTATACGTAGATTTTTGCACGAGCACAATGACCGCGGGTATTTATCATACCCGTGAATAGTAACATTTCTTTCTTTGTGTTTTATTTATTAGATCAGGATAGATCTTCTTGCACGTCGTGTTTTTATATATTGATAGTTTTTATATATTTATATAATATTGATAGTTAACATGATACAATATATTTAATTATTTTAATATTATTAATATGAATGATAATAATAATTAGTTAAAAAATAATCGTTTATAATTGAAAATGTTTCATTTCATTCGTAATCAGAATGGAAGTTAAATAACTATATGAATCGAATATTTATGAATAAAAACGAATATTCGAATAAATAAGAAATGTTGAATCGATTTTAATTAAATCTCTTGTAGTGAAAAAGTCGGATAAAAATATCGATTATACAATAATAAAATTCATATTATCATTAATATAATAATAAATAATTTTCAGTTTTACTTTTCATTGTGATATTTATAATTATTTGATATGTTATAAACTTAAGTATGATTCGAAATATAAAAATATTTTATTTCTTTCGTAAAAAAAAAATATATATATATATTTATGTACTCGAAATATTATGTGCAAGAAGATATTTCGCGAAAGTTAGATTTCTGAATCAGGGCAAGAAGTTTTGTACATTGATTTTTCATTTTCGAACATATGCTTTGATGAAGAGATCACTTGAAGTTGTTTTCATTAATATTATTTTCATTTAGAGTCGATTATTTTTATTATTAATTATCACAAATCTTTTCATTGTTTGTATTTTTATTTTTTAATAAAATTAATAATTCAATAATTCATTAAATTTAAATGTTAATTAAGAGTAAATGATTTATTAAAAATTGAAATATAATTTTAGCCCGTTAGATTGGCACTAATACTTTTTTTAGCTCAGGATTTTCAGGTTTAACCCTTTCCATGTTTATTGCCAGGATCTCACTTACGTGCCCAAGTGCTACTTGGGTGAGAAAGAGGCAATAAGCATGATGATTTTAGTTTGTAAACTATATAATAAAAAATTTTTAGCGATTGACGATGCGTTAGTGTGTCGTGCACGACGTATTTTTCGCATTGTGTGTGTGTGTGGTTAGACTGTGGAATTGCGTCGTTCCGTTTATCATTCCTTATAGATATATAATTATAGATTTTTATAGATAGTTAGAGATATATAACCTAGATATAGCTTAAAATGTTAATCACGATTGATCTCAATAATTTCCAACAATAATTTATACGCAATATCATAATTCTTATTTTCAAATTATGATAATGATAATTTAATTTCCTTAAAAAGAGGAAATTTTATTAACAAATATAATTAAAATTGAAATATATACACGTGTTTTTATCACATTTTACGCAATGATCGCTAACCATCGTCAATCGATTTCAGGAAAATGGTACGTAAAGTTAGAGCGTGCGAGTAGTATGCCAAGCTCGGGTGTCGGAGGTGTCCCGGGACGCTTTCCCTAGTGTAGGTTTTTGCGCCCGAGTATCATGTGTGAGAATCGTGGAATGAATGTGTTGGTGTGTCTGTTTTGCCATTTTTTAAATATAGGGCTAGGTAGGATAGGTAGTATACTTCTGTATGCCTGTATTAATTATAAGTAGGTAGGGCCTGTGACAAGTTGTCACAGTCTCTGGTCGGGTAGGCGCGTTTTCGCGTGACAACTTGTTTCAGGAAATATAATTTGAAAAATCGAGAATGAAGCTGAAAATACGAATGGAGCGTGCCATTCGTATATAGCTTTATTCACCGATTTTTCGAATTCCCGTGGTCGTGGTCGCGAGATAAATTCGAAACGAACGTTGCGCTCGAGATTCTGCATGTGTACGACCGACGATCATTATGATCGTTACTCGTCCATGTGCATTTAGCTTCCGCGACTTAGCCTTTTTTTTTCTTTTTTTCTTTGATTTGCGATCAGTGAATCTCGAGCCTAGATTTAAGTTTCAGCGAGCATTGCGCTCGAAGGAGGAAGACCGAAGAGGCCTCGACAAACTGTCGCGAAGAGGGCTGCAACAAATGGCTTCTCATTTTTTGGATCTGTTTCGGGTCCAAAGAATGGGAAGTCATTGTTACTATTTTGTCATTGTGCTCGTTTTAGTACATGTAGTAATTGTTTGTGTTATCTGGCCGATTTGCATGCCGGCCCATCCAGTTATGGGCATCGCGATTTTTTATTAGTGTTGCGATTGATTAATAACGGGTTGAATTAGAGTTGCGATAAATGAGAATCGCGTTTAGATTAATGTTGTGAATTACAATATATCGCGATTCTTTTCTATTGTAAATTACAAATTACAATTCCTTATAACATAAATAGTATTATATTTTATATAACTTGTCATTGAATTCTTTATTTTTAATTTATAATAGGTTTTTAATTATATGGAAATAACGATTTAATCAAATTAAATTTTATTTTAAAAAGATTAAATTTGTTTTAAAAAGTAGCGTTGCGTTAATAAATGTTCGTGTTTTTTCAAGCAGTGTTGCGAATATTGAATGCCCAAAGTTCTTCCATTAAGATTGTGGAAATGTTTTCTTTGTCATTTATAAATTAAACAATATTGCAAATATATTAAAACACTCATCGCGTTTGATTTTTAAAAAAAATATTAGTTCATTACTGTTGCCGATACAACATTCTACTAACGGTTTTTTGTTCGAGTTAATATCCAGCGGAAGATATTTTTATTTTAGTAGTCCTTCTGGCTACTAGATACTTTTTTTTCAGCACCCCTTATCACTTCCTACAGTTTGTTACAGAAAATACTGTCATGATATGTACTGTTTTTATTGTTGGTAAGGAATACTTTTGAAGTTTAATTTCTTTTTATTAAATTTTTTGCAATCAATGATGGTGAATGTTCATGTATGAAATTTATATTATTGCAGATCAACTGCCTTTTTGTCTTTTTTTCTTTAATTATGCACTAATTCTCTAAATGAGTTTGTTTCAGATTCAAGAAGCAATTACGTATTTCAAGGAAATGTCTTATTTCGGTTCATCGCCAATTAATATATGTGCATGCTTGTGGAATTTTATTAATTATTTGCATCGTTTAATTTATTTCAGTGACTATCAATCAAAGAATTCATGTTATATCCTTTTCCCTACTGCTTCCCCTTCCCCCTTTTTTTCCCTTTCTTTAATGATATCGATCTTTCTATAGAAGGGGCATCTAAACAAATGTTAAATTTTTATATAGATAGATAGATAAGTTATAAGTATCTTGAGCATTAAGAAAGCCATTAAAAAGATGCATTTAGATTTTATGTAGGTAGGGACGATATGATTGAAAAATAAATTTATTTGTATAAGTATTAAAATGATAAGATTATAAAGTATAAATAGTAATAAGTGGTATGAGATCATAAAAGATTAATAAAAATTTTAAGAAATATAAGTTTCTACGTAATATATAGAATAAAATATATAAAAGTAATTGTAGTAACTTATATTTTGTACAATTTTTACTAATCTTTTGCATCAGAGATATATTTGGAATGAGATATATATGGAATGAATATGAATGTGGAATGAGTTTGGAATCAATGAAAGATACTTGTATTTCATATAATTGTTTTGATTTTATTAAAATTTTTTTGTAGATAGATGAATCTATCTAGATGAATCTATCTATATATATAGGTGAATCTATAAGAATATTTAATTAATCAAGGGTTCGTGAAATTTTTCGTGTGAAATTTTTAAAATATAAAAAGATGGCTTGTAGAACTGCTGCTTTAGAAAACTGCTTAAAGTAGAATTTGTAATTGCATGCATAATTAATGGTTAGTAGTTGTGTCTTAAAACTGGTGGTGATTAATAAAATAAATATGACTCTGTGTGAAATGTATTTACTTTTTATTTTCTTTTTTTTAAACCTCGTAATTATCAATATTTTGTATTTTCATTTCAACGAATATACAAAACATTGATATACGAAATACACGTGTCTGTATCTCGTATAGAGTTATTTACGAGTTATATTGTTAGATTAAGATGTAATTTCAATTTTACTTTCAGCTTTAACTTTTATCGTGTCAGTTTTCTTTAACATTCCTTTTGTTGTTCGTATTGGAAAACGATCATAATTTGTAACGTTTTAGTACATACACCAAAAGGAAGATTTATCATTGATTTGAAATAAATTTTTGCGCAAAAGGAGGGTGTATGATTAGGGTTGGGTCTCCAATTCGCAGCAACCTCCAAGCTGGTGAGACCTGGGAAATCATTATTATTTACTATACAATTCATAATTATATCGTATGATGCAATTATAAATTTTATAGCGAATAATATGAGCTAATTGGCTGCGATTAAAATGATTACTTTCTTCTATAGTAATCTCGTTGTTGTTTTATTTAATAATTGATTACATTTTCATTTTTATTTTTAAAAATTATCATTTATTAGCTGTATAGTAATAAGCTTATATTCTTAAATCATAATATAAATAATATCCATAGTAATAATTTCTGTTTCTGAATCATATATATTTCCATAGGATCTTAAAGAGCGAGTTTCTTTACAATTATATTATTTCCATTATATCTATAATATGTTCACTATAAATGAATGGATCATTTAATTTCTATTCTTCGTTTCAAGAGAAACATTTGCAATCTATTTATTAACACTGAGTTTACGTTTCTTATATAAAGATATATATGTCAATTTCGTGTTTGTTGGTAAAGATAGATATTTTCGAGAATAAAATGTTTCGAAGTAAGTGAATGCGAACATATATTTATTTCCTGAATAAAAATCAGTGTAAGTGATAGATGAGAAATATATACGATTTTTGTAATTTTCCTTGTGAAATTTGAAATACATTAAAATGACACGTTCCGTAAACTTAGTATTTAATAAAAAAAGAATGGTCAAACTTTGCATATTAACAATGCTATCATTTTTATAAATTATTTCAAACAAAATTTTGAATATTACAATTATCTAATCCAAATTAAATTAAATTAATTTCAATTAATCTAATTTTTTAGTATATATATATTTATTTTTGTATTCAACAATGACGAGAAATCGATAAATCGAGATAGGTTTCAATTACAATGTTGCACACTATCTTCATCGTCGAATTCATCACGAGAATCATGACCATACTGGTGATCGATGTCTAATCCAAACCAGCACCATTTATCGAATCGACGATCGAACTGTTGTAATTCATGTCGTGGCGGACGATATTCTTGTCAACGATAGGATCGTGAACGTTTGCGGCTAACACCGAGTCACTTCTGATCGTATAGCGTTAATTACTTGAATCCATGGAAGATCGATATTTCGAATATCTCAACAAAATGAAAAATTAATTTTCATTGTTAAATTATTTCTTGAAAATAAAAAATAAAAATCGTAATATTTTAATTCGATAAATAATATAGAAGATAGAAAATTATTATTCGATAATTATCCGGTTTTATAACTTTCTTCTTTGTAGCGATGATATTCATATCGTTTATTCGATTATGTTCCTTTATCGTCTTCTTAATCGTCTTCTGTACGCGTTCCTTTAAGTAAATTTATTTTACATATTAGGCATAGTAGGTTTTGTTTAATGCGAGATTGTCAAAGGATAATGTATGGATTCAATAATGCATAGTAAAGGCATCAAATATCGATAGATATCCCAAATGGGCACGAATCGATCTCCTTAACGTCACCTGGTATGATGCTTTGAGGTTGAAATTACTCCAAGTTTCACGCATTGAAGTGGTAGCATTTGACGTTGCTCCTGGCAAACGATAACTTGCCTTTTGACGATCAATCGATATAGAAGCTCTTTATGTCAAATGTTTCGAAGAGAACAGATAGTCTATACCTAATAGGTCATATTAATAAATAAAATGGATCATCGAATTTCGAATATAATTTGTTCTAGGAGACAATTAAATTTTCAAGTTTTTTCCTCATTAGTTTTTCGTGTAATGTAAATTAAATATACAAATTAATCTGTTCGATATTTTTAACATTTACAGAATATAGAATATTTCAAATACCTATTTGAAAAAATTATATTGGTAAATAATTAACTAGTGATATTTATTCCCAATTCCGTAATTGATTAATAATTGATAGTTAAGATTCATTATTCATTCATTATTAAGTTATTATCAATTTATTTCTCTTTGGAGATATATCTTTTCAAAATTATTCGAGTTCTATTTCACTTAATTCTTTGTTCGATTTTGTTCCAGTTTTTGTTCTAGCTTTCAAAAGAGAGAATTTTCTCGAATTTTTGCTTTTTTAAGTTTCAAATTATTTCGAGGGAGCGGATATTTTTCATTGTTTTTGATAATAAAAGTTGATCGATTCGTTGCCTCGAAACAATTATTGATAACGAATTCTTTCAAATTTTTTAAAACTTACGTAATCGTTCAATCGATAATGTAAGCCAAGATACTTGTAATACTCGAGTGAAACACAAGTGGTTTATAAATATACATAAATAAACCTTGTTCTCGCGAAAAATGTTCGCATTCATTCCAAAATGTTGGAAACATTCCACGACGTTTGTCAGATGAAAACTCTTTACTCGCGATTCAGTTTAGATACTAATGTTCCATAAGTAATTCCTTGAGTTTGTTAAATGTTACGCTATTATTTGAAGCCGACCATGAAAATAACGTTACGTGGCTTGTTATGCATCGTAAGCGCATATAAATCAACATTATAATGCACCGCTACCTTCAGGTCTCCCTCTAACTTTTGTTCTCATTTGCGTCCATAACAAGCGCGTCTACGCGTCTATGGAAATCAGAATACACCGTACTTATGTATATGCGATTACGATCTCGGATGTCTGAAGTGCATACGTAGAATTACGTGTGTATAGTCGATTCAAAATTGATGAAATACTTTGTGTTATGCTGATTGTATCAAGTTAAAATGGAATTTCTAAAAAAATATATCAGAGAAAGCTATTATGAAACATGGATATAAGGATTCTTTTTCGGGTAAATATTAATTAATAGGGAATATTATTAATTTTAAGTTCCATTTAAATTCTTCCATTATAGAATTGGAAAATTTCATGGAATATTCCTTTGTTGTTAAAATTCCAATCCAAATTTCATTTTGAATTCTTTCGTAATTAAAATTTTGTTTTGAAAAATTCCTTTGAAGTGGTGTTATTGGAAAATTGTCTTATTGCTAAATTCTTCGAAGAATTCTTTCTTTCGTGAAACTCCATATTGGGAAATTTTCTTCTTGTTAAAATCTCATTTTAAAGAATTCTATCATTATTGAAATTCCGTTTTCTGTTGTTGAAAATTTTGTTGTTTCTGAAATTCGATTATGGAAAATTCTCTTATTAAATTGCGCCAAAATTTTCTCGATGTTAAATTTTTCCTTTCGAAAATTCTTTCATGATAAACTTTCATCTTGGGAAATTTTCTTGTCTTGTTAAAATTTTCATTTTAGATTTTCTCATTACTAAATTTTCGCTTTTAGAGAATTTTTTTTGATGAAATTTCGCCTTAAAAATATTGCTTCGTTGAAATTCTACTTTGATAGAATTATCTTGTTATTAGAATTTTCCTCAAAATTATAATCCCTGTGGAGCAAGTATTTCCATGTTGAAATATTCCTAAATTCTGAAATCGTTACACGGAGAAGAATATGAACTGAAGAATCAACGAGTCTAAAAAAATTTTAAAGCATTTCTACTAATTGATTCATTACATAATTCATTGAAACAATTAAAGTCTGAAAAGTCAAAGAGTTATATAAATTTATAATTAGCATTTATATTAGGTGTCAAAAAATAAATTTGCACGAAAATGCGTGAATTTGTAAAATGGTATAAAAGAACAATACACGTTCCTCGTATATTTCTTTTTACCGTTAATTCTTTCAAGACAAACAATTTTCTAGATATCCTCTGTTACGATACTTCTTTCATTTATTTATGCCATGTTTTATCTATTTTCTTCTGTTGGATAAATCTATAGAAAAAATTTGCATGTATAGTTAGCTTCTTGCATAAAAAAGACAGTTTCTTTTATTTTCGTAACATTTTTCATCGGTCAGAGATACAATAAATCCACGAAAAGGGATTACCTCGTTCAACCGAATGCGAATTAATAAATGTTTCAACCTACCATTTTATTGAACGAACGACCTGAATCGCGATTGCCTATCGAAATATTGCTTTTCAACGGGAAACAAACCAGTATTAGAAAAATCGACTGTCATTCAAAGAGTCTAGTAGAATACTCTATTGAAGAGCGCGTATGACTTTTCCCTTTTTTTTCAACTTTTCCATTCATTTCTCTCTCTCTCTCTTTTTCATTTCGATTAGACAAAGGCAAAGAATTACTCACGGATTCGAATCGCGACCGAAATCCGGTATTACGAACTTTGACAAAACTAAAATTATAATTGACTCGGAAAATCCGATTCATACGCGCGATTAACCGAGAAAAAGCGGATCGAACAAAATCGGATGAAGCGAGGCGCACTGGCAGGCGCGTTGACTGGCAAACAGAGAGGACAGGTAACAGAGGAAGTTGGGCCAGCAGTGGTCGGCTGCGTTTGAGGTTATCAGCCGGCATTATGCTCGTGTGGCGGATGCATGCCACTTTCGCAGTGGGCGGACTACCACGTAGTATCAGCCCGTACGTATAAACCGGTGCAGCCCGTGGACGCGCTGGTTTCATCGTGTTCGTGGGCCGCGTGTTGTAGCTCGAAGCGTTGGAGGCGCGCCGCGCGATTTACTGGCGACATAATTATCTCTGGTGGCCTCGTGCTTTTAATTATTCCCCACGGTCAGGGAATTACAAGAGTGGCGCTAATGCGCAATCAGGGACCACGCGCTACTTCCTGCACAGTTTTCATTCGTTCGACGCTCTTCGAAATATCTTCCCTCTCTGTCTCTCTCTCCATCGAGGAGGAAAGAAATTTTTCGAGACGAGATTTTTTTTTTTTTTTTAAGAACGTGAACGTAATTTATATCTTGAGATGTTTCATGCTGTTAAAAGAAGTTATACGTGTCGAAATACGAAGTTGGTGAGAAGGAATAGGAAGCGATGTGAAATTGTTCAAATTTAAATGATAGACGAGGTTTGAGACGTATAACAGCGTTCGAAAGGATTTTTATTCTGAAAGTGATTCTTCCTTAGGTATTAATTTCATTTATTACGAATTTAAAGAAAGTTTAACATTTGAAATGAAAAAATCGAATTATTCAAATTGTTGACAAGTATACAAAGAACAGTGTTCAATGAAATTTTATTTTTAAAAATTAACGATACCTTCGAAATTTCTCTTCAAGACAATCTTGAAAGATTTTAAATCCTTCGTGAAATATAAGATTGTCGAATCTTGTAATCTATAATTTCTACAGTTTAAACTCGGAAAAAGCGTGGATTCCAAGTCGCGACGATTTTTTTGATATAAGAGGAATGGACCACACATTTATTATTTCAAAACGTTAAGCAAAAGCAGACGCTTTTCTTCTCGAGACTAGTGTGGATCGATATGGATGTGTTCCCTCGATTCGACAATGCTTCTAGCTTAATACAGATAATAGGATTATATACAATAATTCGGAGAACTTCAATTTCAGACTGAGTTATCCATAAGTTCTTAGTCGAATGGCTTCAGTTGGCTTAATTCCTAGTTCTGCTTATAGGAGACGGTTTATATATATGTATATACGACTTGCTTGCACTCGATTATATCTATAATTTACATTTGATTGTAAAGACGATCATGGATTATTGATTTAATCGTATAAAATATCCGAGATAATTATATTATTTGTATTACGAATTTGGATAACGGAGTCTTATTTTGAAATTTCATTTCTTAGAGAGCATGAATAACAAACAGCTTAATTATAATAATAGTAACTGGCATGAACGAATTCGAGACAGAATATTACGTACAATTGAGTAATAATATGAGAGAATCATCCTCGATTTTTCTTCATCTTTTATGCCAAAATACTACATCAAAAAATCTTCATTCCCTTCTGAAAGATAATTCATGCCACGAACGAAACAGCAGAAGCAGAATCATAGCGGAGTTAATCGTTCCAAAAGCTGTACAAAATAAAGATATCACGATCGAGGTATTAACTCTTTCCTATTTCTCTCCCTGTGCCTCCCCCCTCCCCTCTCCCGTATCGACGAAAATAAATTCCACGGAAGAACGGACCAACCACTTGAATAGACACTTTCAACTACAAATCGACACGTAACATTTCTCCCCCGATATCCATGGGACAGCGATTTATATCCAAGTGCATCGCGGCACGAGTTTGTTTCGAGGAAGCGATAACATCGGGCGGAAGCGCCATAAATAGAGGCTACAGCCTGCCGGATAGCTGCACCGTTCCGTTGTCAAATGCGATCGACAAGAAATTCCATGGGCGGCGACCAGCGAAGAGAGCGAAGATGGTGGACTCGCCGAGAACAGATATAAGATGACGATTTATGTTCCATGCCCCGTTATTTACCACCTCGAGACACGGCAGGAGTCAGAAATTTTCAGCTTCGGGAACAAATAAAAACTCCATCTCATCCGTGACTCTGACTCGGAGCATCCACCTGCGACCTGCTCGCCTCTTTCTCTCTCTCTCTCTCTTTCTGCGAAATTGAACTGGAACGATTTCGCAGGGGGGGACGTCAGTATGGCGCTCCCTTACCGGGTGGAAAAGCAATTCGTGGGGATATCGGTGGGATTAATCGAGTATATTTTAGGAAAGCGTGCGTCACACCGGATCACGGAACGATATTTTATCCCCGAGTTAACGAACCTGCGCGGAAAACTGAAAACACTGTTATTACCATTGGATTGTTGCGGATGAAGTGATCGAATTCTTTAATAGGATTATATCGGTGTTTGTAGATTTGTTGTTGGGAAATAATTAGTAATGCAGGGGTGGATGATATTGCGAATAAGAAAATTGAAAAGTTATTGAGATTCGTCGAAACGAAGTTAACGTGTTGTTAAAAGACTTAAAAAATTACATCTTTCAACGAGAGTTTAAAACAATAATATTTCACAGTAACTTCGTTTTAAACAATTTCCAATATCAAAAAATTCAAGTGGATGTAATTCGAAAAATTTTAATAGAAAATATTAAATTCCAAATAAACGAGTCTCCCACCGCTTGAATCTGAAAGAAACAAATTCTCAAAATATAAAACTCCATGAAGCTCCATTGAAAAACTAAACTAAATACATCGAATAGATTTTGAGGGATGGGTCGTCACACGTATCCAAAGTATGAATCGGCCTCTCCGAGTGACGGTGCATGGCAGATCCCGTGTAAATTGTTCATAGAACCTAAAAGGGGTGACAGATATCAGAGCGGGGTAAGGAGCGGTTGGACGGCAACGTTTAGACGTGGGCTTAATTAATTGGCGAGCACGGCAAACACCGGTCGCGTGTCATCCCCCGTATAACCATGGGCGCACGTAAGTGCAAATGCATCTACGATTGCAATCTAGCCGGGCCAGGTGGCCGGGCGTGTGTCCCCCGTTCCTGGGACGTAACTTCTGCCGGCCGACCACCGGACAGCATGCATAAATTCACACATGCCCGGAAACACGCGCATTTGCATACGCAAACGCACGCGTCCGCGAGCCGCGCGGCGTAATCGTATACGTGACGCAGTGCAGACATTTAGACGCGAGGATGATACGCTCCCTGTGGATGGTGGACTTGATCAATCGCGTTGCGGGGATAAACAATCGTGGAAGCATCCTCGCCCGGTTACTGATGAATTTGTTCGTTTCGTAATGTATGGGCTGAGCGGAGATAATGAGTTTGACACACCGTTGTACGGAATTTTGATGGCTGATCGGTTATTCGGAATTATACTCGCGAGAGGATAGCGATTGGTATATGTCGATTTTGGTTGGAACTTTACGCCAAATTTGATCGGGTCCAATTTTTTTTTAAAGCTATATCTAAATAAAAAAATTTTTTGGGTTAACTTAGGGAATAGATCGGTTTTGGGATTGAGATTGGTTTCTTGTTGGAATGTTGGAAATTGAAATTGAAAATTATTTGGTGCGAAATGTTAGAAATTTTAAGGGAGTTTTAGGAAAAGGAAGTTTTGGATAATTGTGATAGGCATGCAAAATAGATTGCTTCAGGTTTTATGGATTATCGTCGTGGCTAAGGATGTTTATAAAAAATATTTATTTTTGAAATTACACAATGCACCACATATATCACTCAATAAAATGGCGAATATATTCACAAATTAATTTTTAATTTTATTAATTTTATATCAAAAATAATGCTTTCTTCGTATATATATATTTCTGTTATTAAAACGATAAAATATTTTTTTTATATAAATAGAGAATATGAAATAAAGTTACATTTATTTTTCTTTAATACTTATCTCGATCTATATCTACATAAATGTATGTACAAAATAAATGTACATTTCCACGAAAAAAGTAAAGAAACAAAAAATTCACGGAAAATACGAAAGAGTTTTACAGAGTTTTATTTTGTAAGCTACAAAGTCGATGCTTGGATATAGCCGAGAGGAGCTTATCGCAACTACTTGCCACATGCAATGCGAAACACTCGTTGGAATGGACTAATCATCCGAAAGTTCTTTCGTTACCAATTCTTGAGGAGGAGAGATGGCTTAACGAAGAACGGATCAGACTCGAAGAAAAAGAACCACGATGAGGATAGAATACAAACTACGTGAAATCTATCCAAACCGACATAGTGAATAATTGTTCGTACGAATAAAATGGCGCGGGCAAACAAAATTTGACATCGATGCTTTATCTCACTCGTCTTGTTTTCTTTTTTGTTCAATTAAATTTACAAAAGTTATTCTCATGGATAAATTCGATTCCATTTGCGGAAAACTGTGAATGTGATAGCAAAGCTTGTTAAAGTCTCTGGATCATCGTTGCCTTAATTTTAAAATTTTCTCAACGTTGTGTTGTACGATGTGCAAAATGGCAAATTGGATTCAACAGTTGTTCATACAAATGAACAATATACGGGAATAGGCAACGTTAATAAATAGCCATAGGCAACGAGCAATGTCCGTATATCGTAAAGCAATGCTGTTCACTCTGTTGTTTCGTGGACACGAGTATCTGCGATTGCTCGCATACTAATAAGTAATAAAGCTACATATAGAAATATTAATGAAACAAAGATTTGAGATCTTGAGAAAGCCACAGATTATAAAATAATATCGTTTGCTCTATCTGCTTTTTGCTTGAGATTACAATATGAATAAAGCGAGAAGTGAGATTAATTATCGAATGCTGTTCAACGGTTGCTCAGAGCAGCTGACGATGAGCGCGACTAGAAGATCGTAGATCATAAAGCAGTGCTTCGCCCTATCTTTTTATGGGCATTGCTCGAGGTAAAAATTGAGGGCAGAGACGATACTAATGATGCGAAAGTTTAAGATTTTAGGTCAATGTTGCACAATCGGAGCAACCGCAGATACCCAAATAGAGCCTAAAATCTCGAGTTCACGCTTCATTAGTTTCTCAAGTTTTAGCTCTTTGCTCCGCGGGCAACCATGCCAGCTCGTGTCCGTAAAACAGCAAAGTGAGAACAACACTGGCCTAAACTATGAAGTCGTATTAGCCCCTTGTTCTTTGGCGGCCGCCGAGATATTGGAAAAGTCATTAGGGCTTCGCCGTTTTATTGCGGTGGAGTATTTTAAACGGCAGCGCCACATCCACCAAACGTTTCTTCGTTTCTCCGCTCTGCCTAAATGACCTCCCTAACAACCGGAGATAAGTGCCACGAATCTCGTATACCCCGTTTTTCCCTTCGAAACGATGTTGTTTCGGATCGTTTCGCCGTATGATTCCTCGGTCTCTAACCTGTCACTCGTAACATATTACGCTATTTTTCACGATGATTAATCGATAGAATTTTTCACGCTTATTTAAAAAAGAAAAAACTAGACCAGCGTCAAGTTGTTGACCGATTGGATATGCAGAACAGTTTTAAATAGACGTTTAAACGTTTAGAAAACGGTGTAGATAGATATTTTCGGTGTTATATCTGTAATATCTGTACTCGTAAAATTTAGCGCGAAATTTGTTGAGAGTAAAATTAACTACGACGTTTAATTATGGGTAAAAATTAATAAAAAATTGGACGTAATTAAAAAATACAGTAAAAATTGATTACAAAACTTTTAGCGGATAGTTTATAGAGCGAACGATAAAAATGTAACAGCGCGTAACTGAAATTTGAATGAAAAAAAAAAAAAAAGAAGCACGGATACGTGCCCACTAATTTTCGATATGACTGTAACACGCTTCCAAAATTACCAACGCAAACTAACCACCGTTATCTCCATGGTAATGGCCGATATTTTATCCGGCTGCCTCTGTCACTCGAGATTAACCCGTAAAAATTCATTTGTATCCAAGAGCACTTAGCTTAATCACGGGTATTCGTCTTAAACGGGTTCATATTTATTCATGGACCCGTTTGAAAAATGCCGTGCTCAAACCCCGCTCTGTCAAATCCTCCACCCTCCAACCTCGTTCCACCCTCCGTGAACGGATCTTTCAACGGATCGAACACGATTTTTCTTTCTCTCTGCGTAATCATCGGTGTAGTATTCCATCGAACAGAACTAGATTTAGAAGAGGAAGAGTTTTAGAAAAGTTGTCTCATCGCCGAAAAAAGACGCATAGTTGTGCGCTAGTTGCGGTCGCTTCCCCGATTGTTGCTTTTGCGATCAACCCAGGGGGTTGAGAGAGAAAAGACAAATAAGGAAAGGGGGAAGAGAGGGAAGGGAAGAAGGTGGTTTAAAGCTGAACGAAGACGCATTAAATCGCGAGCTTCCTTGGAAGCTCGCAACAATGCCAACGTGGGGGATTAAAAACAAACTCTTGTCCCCGGAGGAACATCCCCCGAGGTGTGTTTCGAATTTGAGAGAGAGATGCTCGAGCTAAGAAAACAACGTTGCTCCGGGCGACAGCCTTTTTACAAATGGATCCGGGTTTTGTTTCAGCAACAGGATTTTCATGATCCAAGTTAATTGGATTGTAAAACTTATTATTTTATAGAAGATCATATATATTTTCTTTAATCGGCTTAATTGGATGTGGATAATCGAGGGGAGAAATTATTTTTAAGTAAATATTTTCTATAAAACGCGAGCTATTAATGTGATGAAGATTTCTTTTTATAATTTTACCGAAACTCTCGTATAAGAAATATATTATACGTATGTGGATGATTAAAATTGAAACGGTATTATGAAGATAGATACAATTCTGTTTCTGTCTGTGGAAAATTAATCTCTCTAAAAGGAAGAAAAAAACTTGTTTATTTATGTCAATATTTCGTGTAATTATAAATAATTATAAAATTACCACTAATTTGAAACTATTTAAATCTAAAAGAATGTAAAAAAGAAACTAAAGATGTATTAAATTGGGATGTGTCACCATTTTTTAGCCAATCGAAGATAAAAGGGTGATCCACGTATCGTCGATAATTAGATGGAATGGAAAAGGCGTGAAAATAACGTGAAATTTCGTGCAATAATGAAGCGGAAATAAGTCTCTTTGTTCCGGCGACAAACGAATGGCTGGCGGACGTGTAACGAATGTGAAAACATAACCACCTACAAAGAGTTGAGAGCGTAACGTTAAGCCTCGAAGCTTAAACCACACACCCGCACCCTTTCTTCGCCCCCTTTTATAAATTTCAACCCATTATTACCCGTGGAGTATCGCGTTTAAGAAAAATTCTTACCTTTTTTCTTGGGGGCGAATACAAAGCCCGGTCCCCGCACAAAGGGTTAAAATACGAAATTAAACCTTGACGATTTAACCGTGCGTTTATTCGCCGCATTACTCGCTCTCCCTCCCTTTACAGTCCACCCTTTGAAATATGATGGTCAAGGAAACTTTTCACCGATCTTATGTCTTCCGAAAGAAGGTATGTTCTATGGATCATTGTCGCGGAAAATGATAAAGCGAAATGGATATTTCTCGTGGAATTTCGTATCTCTGCAGTTGAGAAACATTCGTCTCGGACGTTGAATCGCGTTAAAAGCAAGTAAAGAAGTAATATTACTGATATTGTTTCTGGCGAAATAATTTTCGGCCGAACGTTGTGCAAAATTCATCTAAAATACTGTAATTTTAAAAATGTAAAATGTTATGATATAAAACACACGGAATGTGCGGTATAAAGGACAAAAACAAAAAATAATTCAAATTTTTAAATATTACAAAGGCACAACGAAAAAATAGAATAGAAGAAGATATTTGACCCACGAAAAAAAAATTCGTCAAAGAAATAAATGTAATTTTGTTTAAATATTCTCTATTTAATATCTTCTGATGTTTCTATTTCCATGTATAACTGCTTTTATATATATATTATCGTTAAAATTATTAACTATATATCCAACTAAAATTTTTTTTCTCTTTTTTTTTATTTATTTTATACGAGACCGATTCCCATCTATTTTTAATTTTCGTATTTTGTTGCGTTCGAGAACTTTTTGTTAGGTACCAAAATCTAGACACAAAATAGATTAAAAAATGAATAACCTGAATAAGTCGATATAAACTTTTCAGCTTTAGCCTTTCAGATTTTTCAGAGAAATATGAATTTTATTGAATTATCACGAAATAAGAAAAAGCAAAAAGAATATTTTTCAGAGAAATTTCATTTTTCCGACTGAAAAGCATTCACGTCCGATGTTAAACGCTCTTAATGCCTGAAGAAACAATATTGCCATTGAATCTCGTTAAACGAAGCTTCGACAAACAGTTAATTTATTTGGTGGTGGTTATTGAAATGGTGAATGATCATCTTTGAGTGGGCGACAAAAAAAGAATTTCTCCCTTAAACCCCGAAACACGACGATACAGAATTTTTCGACACGGAGCCAGGTTTAAGTGAAAAGAGTTCATTCGGAGTCTGCCAGAAGGTTCAAAGATTAAAGCAGCTCTTCAGAACATCAAAGGCCGGCCTTAGAATGAAATCCGAAAAGAGAATGTGCGAACTCACTCTCTTATTAAATTCACCGGCCGCTTCTTGCCTGTAAAAGAGAACAGCGAATTTAATTTTTCAACTGCGCGCAGGAATCCAATTTTCTACACAACCACATCATTTCACGAGGGCGAGATATTTTCGCCCGAGTCGTTCGACAGTCGTGAAAAAATTTCCCAACCCCCGTGGAAAAAGTCGTGCTCCTCGAAATCATGGAAACGATAATCAAATATTCCTCCATTTCGGATCGTCCACCTCCTCCTCTCGCGTACCTTTTAATTTCCAACCCGGCAATTTCTCGCTCGGATCAGGAACGTAATCTTTTAGCATTTAGTCGAACTTCACTAATAACCGTTAAAATGGCCACTTAATAGGGGAGATAATTACAAGCAGTTTGGAAAATGAAATTCTCGGTCGAAAGTACGGTCTTTTAATTTCCTTTCGGGAAGGGACAGGATATTCAACTGGAGAAAATAATTAGGAACAAAGTGGAGTTACGAAATCGTAATCTCTGATTACTTCCTGGATTCTTTTCACCAAACTTCGAATCAAAGTTCTTCAAATAACTCACAAATTGTAAATGTATCCGTAACTTGATAATATTATTCGTTTCGTAAATTGTTCACGGAGCACAACAATCTCGAGTGTAAATCAAAATCTTGACAACAATTTTCCTTTTAAATTTTCAAATATTATCCATAGAATTTACAAACGTTACCGATATACTTCAAACTTATACAAACATATTCGTAATCGAAACACTGTTATCATTAAAAAAACGAAAAGAAAAAATCATCTTACCCTAACACCTCTGCTCGAGAAGGCAGAAAATCGAGATTCGAAAGGTTGAAGAAGAGTATCACGATCCATCGCGATACTTCCCCCCTTCCGTCCGTCCCCCAGTCGGAGAAGAGAAGAACTCGATGGAGCGGCGAAGAAGCGGAACATCGGAAGCGGAAAGTTTGCTGTTTGGAGAGAGGGTGAAAAGTTAATCCCCCTATCGGAGGGGCCGTCAAAGGGAGTGGGTGGCGGAAGTTTACGGAATGATTCAAACGGGCCGACACCGGAATCGTAAAGTTGCGCGGCCCTCGAAGAACCATTGACCCCGTGCTTATCGTTTCTCCAGAAGGCAGTAGCGAGAACCCCTCCGGGCGAGTTATAAAATCGAATGGTTCCCGCTCGTCCCGATGCAAGAAGATGGTATCGTGGCGCGTTATATCTGGGGAGGGGGGGAGGGGGAGGGGCGAGTATGGGAAATGGAAATTAAAGTTTAAGCTTGGTGTAGATAGCCGCGGTGCGCTTTCGATAACACCTAGCCGCAAGCTTCGAAAACGAAAGATAATTTGGAGCGAGAGCCATGGATCTTCTAACGACGGGTACGCGAATTCCAGCTTTTAACCGGATCGAGGAGAGAGCGATTCGATTAAACGACCAGCAAAGGTTGCGCTGTTTAACCCTTTCCGCTCGAAAGAACGGTTTTCGACGTTTAATTCTATCAATTTGAAGGATTCGAAAGGAATTGAAAGTTTTGCATGATTGCGTGTTTGTAATGTTATGAATGAGATTTTTCATCGGTGTGTATCTATTTCGTTTCGTTCGTTGGAATTTTATAAAACAAAATTTTTTTCCTTTTTCCAAACTTATTAAAGTTTGGTACCGTCGCTTCGATATTTGGAAAATTCATACGATTGAATAACAAAAAAGCGCCGTTAATTTATTCATCACGTTACTGTATTGTTCATTCATTGTCATTGTTAAATATTAGTTGTTAGATTTTGACCGATTGCGCCAACAATTTTTAACGAAATATTTTATTGATATTTTATATTTTTTTTTTTTATACATCGTTTTCTCCACTTCAATTAAAATTAATTTATATAACATACGGTGGTATAATTAATATTTCGAGTTCAAAAGGTCAAGATCGTTTCTTCTTGCGAATAATAAATTGGGGGAAAAAATAATAAAAGAAACAGGTAGGAAAATAGGTACGTATTATATATAAGGAGAACGAAGGGATGATGAATCGAATGGATAAGGATAAAGATTTGACACGAGAATGGAATAAATTTAATTGCAATTGTTGTATAATTGGATAAAATATGCGTATAATTGAAGTAACATGGAAATGTTATGTAGAAAAAAAAAAGAAAAAAAAATTAAATATAAAATTTGTAAAAGCGAAGAGAAACGTTTAAAGTTTTTTAATTATACCGTGCGTAACTTTTCTGGGAAAAAAGGGTGCAAGGGAGGGGATGAAAAGAGAGAAAGGGGGGAAAAAAATATAGAAGTTTAATTTCGAGAACAGCTTTTACCCATATTTCGAAGGAAAACAAAAAGCTGATGGACGTAATTACACTCTCGTGTTCGGGATTAAAAAATTCCAACTTAATAACAACGCCTGCCGGTCATTCTTCTCCTTCTCTCCCTCTGTCTACCTGTCAGTTTACCCTTACTAGAGCCAGCACTGTTGGTGGATCACCGTGACTTTGATTTATTACAAAAATGACCTGGCTCATCGACGAACGTGCTCCTTTAGACTTACATGAAGACGTTTTAAACGGAAGAATGGATGGAACTTGTTACCAGGAGTGACAATCAATCTTGAACACAATCTTACATCCATACTAATGCCGTGGTGAATAGATCTCGCGATATTCCCGAAAATTAGATTCGACGTCAGATTTTCTTCGTATCGAAAAGAAGATTTCTTACAACATTTCAACAATTTGAAAAATTTCTTAAACTTTCCGCATTCTAGCTTAAATTTAACAACGATATATTGCAAATACTAAATGATATACTGACCGCGGATATGTAATGTGAAATATGAAAGTAATAAAACGAAATAAAGAGCAATCGTGTAATATTTTATACATTACGGAATTATTAATGTATGAATTGTATCATAGGTAATAAATATTTCTTAGCAAGCTTTATGATTTGAATCTCATGAATAGTTAAAAATCGAATACATTTAATACATTTAATACGGAAAATATCCTGGCAATGTGCAATATACAGCATAAAATATAATACATTTCTTTGAAACTGTCAAATTAGGAGACAAAATACATCGATGATTTTATAAATCTTTTTAGATAATCTATCGAACAATTAATACGTGCTTATAAAAAGTAACGCGTAACACATATTTTCATCACATATGGCCAAATTTCCATGTAACATTACGACATATATTCTTCGAATCAATTTTTCGTTATAAATAGTCTGACGCAAACATTGCATAGTGTTCACTATCATTCCGTAAATCTTTCGCGCGAATCTATAGCTTCGATTCACTCTTCACTCCGAAAAATTACGATATTACAAATATCGAACACGATCGATTTCATTGATTCGAATCAAATGATGATCGAGATGGTTATAATTTTTGTATTCCGATTGCATCGCGATTGAAGCAGAATTTACGCCAAAACAAGATCGTATTCATAAATCGTGATCCGTGATAATCTCCCGGAACTCTCTCTCTCTCGGCTGCATTACGACCAATAAAATACTAATGTAACATAAATCAGGTTATATGCAAATATAAACCTGTGTAATTCTTTCCACGAAAAAGAAACTTTAAAATTTTTATGCCTAATGTCGTTATCGGTGAAAAAGATCGGCGATAAGATGTCGATGAAATTTTTTTTCAGACCTGAAACGATAAAAAAAAAGAAAGAAAGAAAATAACGATGAAAAATTTCATTTTTTTCTGTATATCTCGTCAAAATCGACAGTTATTTTTCAAATTCGAGATAAACGTTTGCCGACACTCTAATTGGAAATTTTCGGAATTCAAGAATGAAATAGTAACCGAGAAAGAATATCGTGTTTCAGAGTGTCCGATATCGTGATTGGGAAAGTCGAAAAAAAAAAAAAAATTCAAAGCAGGTCAGGCAACAATGGCTGACGAAACAAGAGCGTCGCGGAACGATTGTCCGGGGCATATAGTGGAATTTTGGCATTGCAGTGATGCGACGATCAACAAACGAAAAAAAAAAAAAAAAAAAAAGACAAAAGCTTTCTCATAAATTGCAATTTGGTTGTCGAGCCCAGGGATGGATGTTCTATGTCAGCAATGGAGAAGGGGCTGGACAGGACATAGGAGGGGTTAGCTGTAACGCAAAAAGGGGTAAAACTCCGTAATACCTCTGGGTGTAGACGGCATTCGACCGTAGCTGGTGAAAAAATCCAACAAAAGAATCCAACTGGCCATCCGAATACGGCCCGTTTGTTGATAAACAATAGGCCGATGATTTATCGTTGGTTTATCAGTAAATCGAATCCATTCGTCATTTGTCCGCGGCCTGGTCAGCGTGCATTCTTTTCCTGTATGACGGCCGACAACGACCGAGCCGAAAACTGCTGACTTTTCGATCGAGCATGCTCGATGTTACGATACATTTAAGAAACGTGGATGTGCGCGAGGCACATAAAAGTGCACGAATGCGAATCTCTAAGATACGGGCATTAAGATACGGTGGATAATTATGACAGGGAGAATTGTATAAAACACGGGGCCAACACTCGACGTTACGTGCACGAGACACTTGACAGTGCTCAAAGCGCATAGTACACGTCACGAGATAATACAAAGTGAGTAGTGCAACGCAATGTTACGCGTTGCATAGTGTATGAGACATCAACCACTATTCAGAATATAACGTGCAATATGCAACGTACAGGGTAACAAACAAAGCTTTGTGCATTATGTAGCTATAAGGCGTGAGATAGACTTATCCAATTATCGATTAAATCGTTCAACATTGTTATTATAGTATATCGTTGCTATAACAAAAGCATGCGTTGATATTTTAGAAGGAAGAAAAAAATTTAAGAAATAATCGAGACATTTGAATTTAAAATGGATTTCATTAGATTAGAAAGTTAAAAGTTAGATAAAAGTGTAAACCAATCCTTTGATTAATGATTATATAGCGTTTAGAGCGTGGTGATTTTATAAGCTTCTGTTAATATTTAGATTTCCATCGATATTTACCGTGCATTTCATCAGATGTGTCCAGTAAATATCGTTCGAATCTCTATGGATAATTTCGAATCTATTTTAACAGGACAACTCACTTGACACAGTGAACCGATTACGTGAAAAATAATCGTTTGAACAGAGTAGCCCTTCAACCGAATTGTTCCAGTGAATCAAAAATAGAATCCATCAAAGTTAAATATAAAACATAATTTGATGTAATGAAATATTAATACAAAACGATAGATATTTATCGCTAAATTATCACGTTACAAACACGTTGCTCGATTTCACGCGCATTCATAGGACGAAGATAAATATCTTCTTATCCAAATAATTTATCTAAATTTTCCAATGAGAAAAAAAAAAGAAGAAGAAAAAAAAAAAACATTTTCGATCTCCTTCGGGTGTACAATTCTTGCGATCAAGGCCAACGATCCTCTCGCCGTGGAAAAATATCGAGAAAACTAGGAGCTCGATATACGTACGTGAGCCGCGGTTAGAATAAACGAACTTTTTTGTCCGGGACGGCATGCGCTCCGCGACTTCATCGCCTGGCAAAATATTACTTCGGAAATTACGGTGTTCCCTCTCGGCCGCTCGCATGCTCGCCTACGCCCTCTGGTCGCTCGAGTCGCACGGTTGCGGCTGCTTTTACGGTGCGAAAAAGTACGACGATGAAAAGGAGTAGGAGTAGGAGAAGAAAAAAACGAGAGGGGGGGGAAAGAGAGAGAGAGAGAATAACGACACTGGTGCGTTAGCCGCAGATGAAACGCGACGCGAGGGAAGAAACGAGCGAGGTGGAGAAATTTCAGTGCGAATCGCGGCCTGAAGTTATAACGGCGCGATCGTAAAAATGGGAACGGTCACCGTTCCTTATTCGTCGCCCTCGTATCGCGTCGATATAGAAATACACAAGTTGAATTAACGATCCCAACGCTTGTCAGATTTAACGCGCGTTTTCTCTGTTTCACTCCCGCGTTTTATGCGTTCCTTCGCAACGACATTTTTCTCGTCGTTTCCACTTTGATCGCGCTCTGTTTCTCTTTATCGATGATTACTGATAGGATCGTAGATAAATCTAACGTCGGGACTAGATTGGAATTTTTTTGAAGTGTAATAGGATGAAAAGGTAGAAGGCGAATTGCATTAGGTGCTGCAAGTAAAATTCAGGTACGTTCTGTTAATTGGAGAGTTGAAATGTTTAAACGGATTAATTATGTCTAGAAGGAAATTGTTTATTTCTAATTAAATATTTATTAAGATTTATTTTTGTACGCGAATCAGAATTCAATATGAATTATAAAAGAATTATATTGAATTATAAAAGAAGAGAAAAAAAAGTTAACGTCTAGGATAAAATTTATTACTGCGTTTACGCAACATTATTATTCCGTGTTTAGTTCATTGCGATACTTATAATGAATACTTTGGAAGGTAAACTTTAATATTCCAAATGAAATACATTCATGAATCCGGGTAAAATGAACCTGCAACTATTTTCCTGGTTCATCGAGTGCTTAATCTAAACAAACGAGGCGCATCCACGCGTCATTGCTGAAAACCTGTTAGCCCAGGATCGTTAAGGATCAGACGAAAGTTTGCCCACAGGGCGTGCATAATAAGTTGGAGAGGCAAACAAGCGTGCGAGTTACACGTGAGAGATTTCAAAAATACAAAAATATCGTGAGTGTCTTTGATGCAAATTTTGTTTGAACCCTGGAGGGGGGGAGGGAGAGAGGAGAAAAAATCGAGAACGTTTTTGAAATGTGATATTCATAAAAACAAACCGCAAACAGCGCGGCGCTAACAGCGCAAATATCAAACTAATAAAATGTGCTGGTGCTGCATCCTCCTTCACCGACACTCGTGTAACTGCAAACTGCAAAAATCCTCTCTGCACTTTTTTTCCGATGCTTGCATCTGGGACAGAAATAAGCATCGAGCCAGGGAGGGAAAAAAACATTTCGCGTGTAACTATGCGAGAAAAAAAAATATCCTATGGACTCTTTTAATTAGATGAGACCACATCTAGAGAAAAAAAGGGGGGAAGAAAGAAAGGGAAAAAAGAAGATAACCAACAAGGGAAATATTTCTGATCTTCTAAAAAATTTATGCGCCGCGTTGCACAAATTAAACTCGACCGTCACTCCAGAGATCCGCACTCGTTTTTAATTAACCATCGTGTTCGTGTTTCGAAGCAATCGTCGAATAGAAAATTATATAATCTCGAATGAAAAAATGAAAAAAAAAAAGAGTTTCTCTCGCGATGAAATTGATAAATTTTCGAAATTGCGAAAGATAATTGAAAATGAAATATGCGAACCCGATAATACGTGCATATACGTATATATTTCTTTATATAAGCTATAAACATTTTGCAAAATAATCGAGGTTTCGATAAACAACGTTAACCTGGGAAAACGAGGCGGGTATTTTAATTCGAAATCGTCCTACCTTCATATCACGTTCGTTCTCAACAATTAATGCTTAATCGATGTTTAAGAACGGGTCGATAAATTTTTCCTACAACATGCTAGAAAATGAACGTAATTGCTACCGCAAAAGCGTACAAAAATTCTGTTCGGATCCAATCGAGATATTGTGGTGCGATCGCGAACGCGATTGCAATTTAAGAAATCAAAACAAAAACCTATCTATGGAAAAACCAATTCAACCGGGGATACTACGAAACTCAAAATTAACCTTTGAACTTTTGGTAAAATTCGATCGGATCGTCTCGTGAAAAATTTCGAACATACGTATGGGCGAAAACACGATCATCCTTCGGGTATAGTCGGATGAAATATCGCGGTTATCTTTAGAATTTTCATGCAAAACACTGAGAGAGGAGGAATTCGGGTTGTTGGAATTCGAAAAGAAGCCAACTCATATTTTTAACGGGAGTGGTGTCTCGATTATACGAAGTACAAGAGGATCGTTCGGCCGGAACGAGAAAAGGGAGAGAGGGGAAAAAAAGAAAAAAGTAAAGGAAGAAATTCGAAGGAAGTTTTCCCGCGAAACTTTCACATCGGCAACTCTTATTTTAACGGCGGGTGAATTTTTCACGGGAAAACTGGCCCGTAAGGGATAGAAAGAATTCCGCGTGTACGCGCATCGGAGTAACTTGATTCGCCTCGTAAATTCGTCGAAGTAATCCGATAAACCTGCTACGAGTCTATATCTCTGTTCAACGAATCCTGCGAGATTCCAATCCATCTTAATAATTGAAAATAAAATTTATAATGAGAGGCGTGTTCGTAATAATCCAAAATACAATATGTATTCCTTTCTTGCGTTTTAACCCTTTGCGGATTAATCGACTTTCGGTTCTCAAATAGAGGATACTTTTTACGTGAAATGAGATTATAAATTAAAAAAAAAAATTTTTTAAGGACAAATATTCTGAAAATTTTATTAAACTAGAAATCGAACGAATTTAATTAAATTAAATTTAATTAAATTTTAATGATCTCACTCTCGTATTTTGTGTCACGTATTTTAATTGTACTAAAAATGATTAAGTTCGTAATACGAAGGGGAGAGAAAAATAAAAAACGAAACCGATGCGTTGATCAAATTTCTTTTTATACGAGAAACAACGCTGGCGTTTCTCGTAAATTTTGTATCACATTTTCCAAAGGTCCGAAATGGCGGTGTTCGGCCTTTCAAAGATACGATCCACGGTCCAAAGATTTATGAAGGACGAGGGAAGTTATAACAGAGGTCAGAAAGTGGCTTTCTTCCGTGGCCAGGGTGGATCAGGTACGAGTATATAAAGCTAACTGCTCGTTCCTGCGTTAGAGTTATTATGATTAAAAAATATTTCATACGAGGTTGGCGCCCGTTAAAAATGTTGTAATCCGAATAGTGACAATTTTATACAGAGATTCCGCGTATTACAATTTTACTTGAAAGGTTTGCTCGATGACAATCTCCTATATAATTTCGTTCTATCACGGTTTATGAACTCAATTCGCGCGAAATATTAAACATTATTTCTTTATACGCGAAATTTGGTCCATTTCATTTGTAATGTAACGTGTGGAATATACAAGATCGTCGAATATGTAAAATAAAAATAATTCGTTTTTTTTATTATTTTTTTAATTGTTGACAATATTATTGACAATATTAGGTGCGAAAAGAATTGAAACGAATAGAAAATATTTTAATAAAATTATATTGTGAATTAGTATTAAAAATATTATTATTATTATTATTTAAACGTAAATCATAGTTAGATCTTTAATTTAGTGATTCGTAACTTAATCGACTATATTGCAAAGTATTTTCTATGGATGTGTTATTATTTTAACGTAATTATAATATTTTTAACGTGTGATAATCCTTTCGTTAATTAACTTAGAAATAATTCTGTTAATCATTTCATGGCGATAAAACTGTAATAGTTTTTTAAATTTTCTTTACTTTATATAGAGAAAAGGAAATCACAAGTTGTTGGAATATTACATGAAGAGATCACAATTTAAAAGAGGAAATATTTTAGTCTTTTTTTCCATATATTTCTTTCTTTTTGCATATTTCTTCCAAATTCCATTTCCTTCTTCAATTAATTCCAATTTTTAATTCTCTCTTCAATTGGAACTTATTATATATGTATTTCCATTGCAAAAATTAAAATCAACCAAAGGGAATATTTAAAGCTTCATAATATTGTAAAACGCGTAAAACATTTCAACATCGTGCGTTAAACATATTCTAAAATTGAAAGCACTCTTATAGATTTACATGTTCAACCACCAATTTGTTTACTATTATATTTACATACAGTGCACAAAGCACTCTCATGCCATTAGTTTGTCATGAGTGAAATTCGAAAACACGCAAAACAGATCGATACAAAACATCATGGCGGATATGACATGATTTCCTTTATATTTTTAACAATAAAACATTTATTTTATTTTATTTACTTTTAACGTAAACACTGTTCGTTACTGTTCGTTAAAAACACGAAAATATTTACGTGGAAAATTGAGGACAACTTAATACTTTTACAAAATAATTTCGCCTCCAACTTTTCCTCCGTCCTAATAAAAATTAAAATTCCTAATTTTTCCTTCGATTCGATCTCCGAAGAAGAGGATGATTCGAGATAGTCGGAGACAGAGAATCGAATAAAATTGCGATCCCGCGTTTCAATCGGTCAAATCTCTATTCCAACAGCATTAGATCTTGACCAATATTTGCCAGCGAATTCTCGATGTCACGGAAGGAAGTGAATAGAGGGAATACAAGGCTAGGGAGAGTATCGTCGACAGGGTGCATAATATCGATTGCACGATACTCCGGTAAACAGGTCAGGGATCATGCCACAAGAGGAGAGGGATCTCTGGCTGAATTTCCAAATCCCAAAGGATACTGATAACCTTAGGATAATTATGGCGGCGGTTCGATAACTTGAATCTGGAAACATCGTCGAACTCGTGTTTGTATATCGCAATCCTGTTCCTCCTATTTCTCTTCTCCTTCGCAACTTTTATTTCCCTCGGTTAAAGATCGTTGTCGCGTCGGCACGATCGTTAACTTTAATTAAATTGTTTATTTCTACGGGCGAAAGATTTCGTTGGCGCGAATGCGAACAACTGGCGGGGTAAAGTCGGCGATAATGAAAACACATCTGAAGTGGCGCATTTAAAAAACCAGTTTTCGACTTGATTTTTCCGAGCCATCGGCGAAAACGAGGGGGAACGTGCTAGGAAAGGGGGATTGGCGCCTCCATAAACGTAGGATGCTTCAATTTAATCTCTGCCTTACTTGCCTTTTACGGTGTAATTCTTTTCTTCTTTTTCCCTCCCCCTCCCGTCCCCTTCTTCCCTCGCCGATACAACGCGCACCGCCTGTACACCGTCTCTTCTTTTTGCATATTTTTGAATATTGCCAATTTGTTACTCCGAAAAACTACGAACCACCGACGGATTTCGTATTTTTCATTTCAATTGCAGTCGATATGAATTCCCAGAATTTGCACCAGCGGCCGATAGAATCTAATTAATGCGTCCTGCGAATTCGAAACATCAAATTCTCCGGCTCGGTGGAGAAAAAGAATAAAAAAAAAAAGAGAGGGGGAAAAAGAGGAAAGAAAAAAACGAAACGCGCACGAGCTGTTCAATTTATTGTGCCGCAAACCCTGCTGCTCGCCGGAGCGTAAACCGTTTTTCGTACCGAAAGTTTTATACAATTTATTACGAAATTATTAGCCGTACGCTTGACAGAGTGAAACACATGCAACGCGCATCGTGTGACACGTTCCTTTTCCCGAAAATATCGTAGAGAACAGGCGAAATTATTTTTCATGGATTTTCCCGCGCTACGGGAATTTGAGAGCGCGCGAGAAAATTCTGCGAAGGACGAAACGAGAAGCTATATAATCGAAATAATGCATATATATATATATATATAATGAATTCGGGTAAAATATCGCAAGACGGAAGGAATAACCTGTATGAAAATTTCATTTTTCGTTACGTTTATTTTCTTTTTCTTTCTTTTTTTTTTTTTAATCTTTTACCACGCTGTTGTGCCTACAACGTGACGTATTTTTCATAATTCCATAAAAAATATAAACTCGATAAAAACAACAAGGGAACAACGAACGAAAGAGAAGGGGAGGAAGAGAGGAAGGGAGGGGAGGGGGAGAGGCTGCACACACGCGTGCAAAACATTCTGTTTGCAATGCGCATTCTTCAACGTTTTATTTGCGAACACCTCGACCACCACTATGAAAACATTCGTCGAAAAATAACGGGGAAATATTATTACACGGCTGGAATATTGCATTCGAAGCGTTCCTCGTTTTTTCCTTATCTATATCGCTGTCTCCTCTCGCGCAACCACGAAAACAAATAATTTTTATCAGCTAGCAAAATGCACGCGTTGCGATTCCGTCGCACTTTTTCCTTCCGTGGATTATACGTTGGAAGGGAAGCGCAGTGTCCTCGAAATTGTAAATCTGCCGCGTTTCGGAGTGGAACTTTCGGAGAAAATGGGGAGGGGAGGGAAGATTGCGAGTTCAAACGTTTCGAAACGTGTAATAATCCCGTACAACGTAATTTGATCTCTCGTTTAAAGATACGATATTTACATTTTAATCGATCGCGCCCAATATTTAAAATTCCGAATATCGATCGGTTTCGATAATTTTCGAGTGAGGAAATTTTAAACTTGTAATAATACCATTATTGATAATGGTAAAAGTAAAAAATAACTTAATTAAGACGGGTTTGAAAATCTTTCAACACAAAGATAACGTAATTTCAAGTAGTAGTAAATGCGAGTAGAAAAGACAGCTGATATGATAACGTGAGAATTAGAGATGATGGTAAATAAGTTTACTGTAACGTGAATCTTCTTTTCATTTTACTATTATGTTTATTACACGACCACGCGTTACCCGCGAAGGTATCAAGTCTGTCTAGCTGAATGACTAGTGTGAAACTGCTCGGAAAGACTCATCTCCCTTGGAACATTTTCCATTTTGTGGAAACTCATTTAAAGCCACGTTATAATCTGCACTCCATACGTGACATACATTTTTGAAATAATACAAATAAGAAGTGCCTGCGGCTGCGCTTTTTAATACGCTCTGGCATTACATAGAAAATATTACACGAAACGAAAAATATATTTTTTCAACTTTTTATGACTTTTATATATATATATATACATATTTAAATTAATTAATGCGTTGTAAAAATATTATGGAACAACAACAACAACAACAACAACAAAGTAATCCGAAGAATTTCGAAAATTATAATTAATTCTAGCTAATTCTCAAGGAATACAAGGAAAATTTCTCGAAAGTAACTCTTAAATATCAATTGCACGTCTATTCTCATAGCTGTTTCGGCTCGACCTCATCGGCACGGAAACCATTTGGTGAAATTCGCCGAGTTAACAACACCCATTATTACACATGCTAAGACGACATTGTTAGAGAATAATCGTAGATCCTTTGTTACCGTTGAGAATGACGATTCTCTTTACTCTTCGAAAATAATACGAATCCCCATAGCCTGAGATACGAAGATCGTGAAAACGACACGATGATGGTAAATGATCAACCAGATCACCCCCATGGGTGCAACGAGCCGAACGACGTGCTTTGCTCTGACGTGCGAATGAATTTCACGAAGCTTGCACGTCGACATATCGGCGCCATTATCGCGACGATTGTTCACACGATTACGCCACTTAAATATTACAAAGTATCGTTCTATTCAGATGAAAACTTCCAAGCGAAGTTTAAAACAAACGAAGAAGAAGTAAGGTAATACACTTTTTTTACAAATGAGAATCAAACGGGAGTCGAATAGGGAAAAAATTCGATCTCGAACGAAAGAGATCCGAAAAATTGAAAGTAACGTATGACCGATAAGAGATCCGGTTCAAATTTCTTTTCTCGAATTTTTGGTGGAACATGCTCTCTTCCAGGGATTCTGATATTTGCGGAATTGAAAAAGTTCGTAGCGACGCGACATCCCGTGAGACCCTTAAGAGCTATCGTATCAACTTCTTATCTCGTGCGATTAATCTCGAAGAATACCCTGCTCGTGGAGCGTCCACGTGGCAACGACACTATGTGCGTTCGAATCCTAAGGCCTCTTTCACACAGCAATGTTTGTAACATACTAAATATTCTGGACCAATGGTAGGAAATAATCACTTGGCCCGACAAACGATTTATTTCCTACTGAGAAAAATTTATCGTGAGATATCAAATCGAGAGATGGATAATTTTCTAAGTTTTAACGAAGTGCGAGCGAAGTGAAACGTTATACGTTCGCGCGTACTTTTCCAATTCGACTCTTGTTCGCCGGTGATCACCGGATGATGGAGAAAAAGTCAACAATCGTGACGTTTTAATCCAAAGGGTCGAGTCGAGAGAGAAAAAAGGAGAGAGGCTGGAGGGAAAAAACGGGGACGTGGCGCGTGGAAATTCAAGATCTCTCACGTAATCCTCGAAGTCGTACACCGTTTTCGGAAGCTGCACAAAAGGACAAGTCGGGGGCCGACTTCTCCCGGCAAACGGGCCAACAAAAGAGGAGAAACGAAAAGAAAACAAAAAAAAAAAGAAGGAGGACGGGGAAACAAATAGGAGGGCGGGGGGAGGAGGAAAAGGAAGTGGAACGAGCAGCGAGCCGTGGTAATTGGGCGAACAGTCGGTAAGTAATTTCAGGAACGTGACCAGGCGATGGAAAGGCGGTCGCCGGAATGGAAATCGATGCCAACACCGGGAACACCGGATAGTTTACCATGGAAGCCTAATTTCCTGGAGACGATCCACGGTTGCCTCGCTCTATCAACCATGCACCGCTATTTCTTCCGTCTTGAAACCATTCAATGAATTTCGTATTATGTTACGTAGCAGGTTCTTTGAATGATGATTTTCACGATAGATCTTAGTAGAAGTAAATACAAATGGATCTTTACGTTTGATTTTGATTCGGTATCATCCTTAAAGAACGAGACGCAAAGTCACAAGTGAATCTTCGAGTTTAACTTTTCGTGTGAAAAAACGCGTGAAAAACCACAAATTATATCGTCAGAATCGCAGGGAATAGAGGAAACCGTAAAACCATTAAAATTACTTTTTATTTTATCCCGATATCTCAATTGCCGAGATATAAGGATACAAGGATTTCTCCACGGTACTTACAGAAATTAGAGATGAGCCAATGACCTATATTCTTTCTAGAAATACGTATTACGGCTTCTAAGAATCGAGGTGCGAACGAGAGATCCGAGAGAAACGAGGATAAGGATAATGAATAACTAAAAAATTACTCTTTTCTTTACGCGACGATATCTAAAAATCGTATCGGGATAATTGAAAAAGCTTTTTCAAAGATTAAGATTTAGCGCTAAGCAATCGTTAAAAATAATAATTATCTTATGACGGTTTAAAGTTTTTCAAATTTTCATTAAATTAATCGGATTTAAAATGTGAATGATTAAAAAAAAATCATCTTTTTTTTCTTTATACGACGATATCTTAAGAATTAAAAGTAATATCGAAATAAATGAAAAAGCGTTTTTTTTAAAAAGTTTCTAATAGCCTTTCATCCATCGATCGAAAATCACCATCTTCGGAGTTATATTTAAATTTTCCCTTCTTTTAATCGAGTTTTAAATAAAAAAAGAAACCTCTTTCAATATAAAATTTGGAATATAATTTCCGAAAAATTGTCTCGAGACGTTTCTGTACGAATTCGCGATAGATTTCGATTCGTCGACATTTACGTAATCGGGTTAAAAAATGCAGTGCGAGATGCATGAACGATATAAATAAGAGTATAGTCATTGATAAGCGTCTTCTTGTCATGCGATTGACTGTTATCGATTCGCCATCGAGAAAATCCAAGTTCAATTTTCCCGAGCACTCAACCACGCTAAAAGAGGAATTTCAACAATCTGCAGCCGATCGATGTTAGCTATATATACGCCATTTTATCAATCTTGCGCTAAGAAATCCATCGATAAAGTACGTGTAAATACCGAAGCTAAAAATTCGGCAAGTGGAACAAGTCGAGCTATATGCAGCCCACTAAGAACGTCGACAATTTTTTTGATAAAAATTTTTAAATTTTTTGAACGTACAAGAATTAACGAATACAACGATTGTATAACAATTAGAACAAACTTAACTTAACGTATCAAATGTCAAATTGGCAAAGGCAACGATATTTTCGTACGATCTAATAATAAGAGGCCAATAATTGGAGCGTTGCTTTCGTTAAAGAGTTTCGATTTCACGGATTCGCCGCAAAAATTCGTCTTCAATTTTCGAAATTGTTCGGAGGACGGCGTATTCCGCAAAGCTATATCGGAGCAAAGCGTAGAAATGGTGAACGGAAACACTTTGAGGTCAAAGAGAATCGGTATAGGGAGAGAAAGAGAGGGAAGGAGGAAGGGAGAGGACATTCAGGTGGCGAATAGATGAACGCGATCGCTCCAGCCGTCCTGACGCGGCCGGTACACACTGTGCCGCTATTTCGAGAATTCCAATTTTGATACGGAAAACCGGACGTGGATTGTACACGCGTTGATTGAACGAATGCCGCTTAGACAGCCGCGACGATGACAAACTTGTTCCACCGAACTCGATTCCCCCTCCACTTTTACCTCTCTCTCTCTCTCTGTCTCTCTCTCTTGTATTTCCACCGAATCTGTTTCGCTGCAATAATTCGCGCTACGTCGTGCAATTTGGCTAGATTTTCTCGAGAGCTGATTTCAAGCTATTACCCCTTTCGAAGGATTAAGCTGAAGCGAAATAAAGGTTTAATTTAAAATGGATTAACGTGGAAAGGAACATCGCCACGAACAAATTGGAAAGGACGGAATTTTTTTGACAACACTTGTCATTGTCTTCTCGATTGTTAATTGTTAAAAGTTTAAAATTATTACAAATTTACGAAAAAATATTATACACGTTATTAATATTGCTAATGTTATATTTACAGAGAATTCAGATTGTTTGTCACGATTGTAAGACTTTTTTGCGTCACTTCGCTCTAATCGAATCTAAAAGAAAAAAAAGAAAAAAAAAAGAAAAAGTGGATTAGAAATAGTTTTTGATCGAATTTCAAGAAATCGAATCGAATCAGATTCTCAATTTTATCGAAAAGGGCTTTTAAATTATTTCCTGTGGTCCTTACTTCTATGAAAGAGCAATCAACGATCCCTAAAATAATATTGCCACTCGTCCATACCATACCATTTTACGAATGCTTGCAAGTCTCGTGAAAATTCGAAACGAGCCTATAAAAATTTATCACTCGTGCTCTTCAATATCCCGACGAATATAGAACAGTTTGTTGAATATAGAACAATTTAATAAAGAATCTAACAATCTCGAGCGAACAAAACGGAACAAAGATTGAACCGTGAAAAGAGATCGCCAAAAGCGTCAACACTTATCATAAGAAGTTAATGCTATCTCTTCTACCATTATTAATTCGCGCTAATTTAACCACGCAACAACGAAGAAACGAATATTTTCCATATTTATGATCGCGTTGTGTCCAATAATCTATCCCATTTGGAATTGTCTCGTAAATTACGCGAATTCCGTAATTCCACAATTAAACCAAATGAAAAAAACGAAATCCGGCACAGAATCTGTCCGATCCAGCATTCGTACGAACATTGTTTTCGGATTATTGGATATCGCGAGATGGAAGAGGTCGGAGGATAAAAATCTGCTGGCCCGTTCAACCTTGTATTCGGATCCAGAGAGTTATAGTCCTTTCGATCAATCTATTCGAGACATCCCCTTTATGCGGATTCTGGATAGTCGACAGATCCCAGATTAATGTCGTTGGGGCTGTACTGGACATACTGAAGGCAGTTAGATAGCGGAATGGTAGTACAGAGGGGGTCAGAGGAAGGGGATGCGGATTGTTATGGAGCAGAGATGGAAAGAGAGTGGCGTGGGTGAGAAACAGCAGCCTTTGTGTTCCGATCGCTCGAAAGATTAGGAAGAAATGAAAGCGGCTCAAGTGTTCAGGACAGCTTAATGTTGCTACAAACGATACGGTTTACTTATTTGTACCCGAAGATCGATCAACGCCCTCGAACGCTTTTTACGACCGTCCTCCCGGAAAATGCTTCTTTCCTTCTCTTTTCGTGAATGTGTGATGCTTTCAATGAAAAGGAACCTGCGGCAACTCTCGACGCTTGTGCACGTTCAATCGATATCCCATTAGGAAAAAAGGTTGAAGTATCGCGTGGAAACGTGATTCACAAACAGATTTGCTTTTCCTCTTGTTCTCTTTTTTTCAAATTATTATTCAATTACAAAGTCGGGGACACTTTTATCGTCCGACGTTTATTATTCGTGTAAATATTTCACGTTATTAAACGTCATTAAATACCGTGTGCCGATGTGCGATGGAAGTTTAATTCAATCCCCAAAGACACGTGCGCGAACTAAGAAGCGACAGTTCTCCACCTCGATACGGGCAACTTCGTACAAAACTTTGGCCAACTTTGCGTTTAAAGATCTAAACCAGTTTTGAAGCGAGAGATCCAGTTTTCAACCGAGCGAGAGATCATCTTATATCCATCCCGACGTTTTTATTTTCGATTTAGTCAGGGAGAGAAAAGGGGCGCGAAGTTGAGATCGTTCTCATCGGTACACGATCTCCCAAAGGCAATATCGCAATGAAATCTGGTTTAGCCTCTTAGCCTCTGTTCCAAACGGGGACTAGTATGCCCCCGTGGTTTATCCTTCAACCCATCGTAATTCCCCTTCCAACCACTCGAAACCACGATATACACGTTGTGCGTAACGCAAATTCATGTCGTCGGGATATTCTCCGTCAAATTAGGATGGACCATAATGCATACATTATGGAAAGCAACCTGGCTCCCACTTGGATCATCTTGTCTTCCGACGATACGCCCGGATGAAATTGCGCAAAATTCACCCCAGACTTTTCTTCATTCCAGCCATCTCCTTGCAAAGAGTCTCGTTGTCTTTTAAACGTTCTATTTGTATTTACTCGTTCGATTCGAAACAAACGTGTATATTTATATTTAGAATCGTAGATAGAATTTTTATCGTTTGAATATTCCGATTTTCTTACTACAAGAAGAAAGAATGAAGATGGAGATGCAAAGCGTCGAAAGATTGTTTAAAATACATGAATATTAATGATTCGCGAACACCTCTTGCTGAATGTTTCCTGCTACAAAGAAACGTAAGAAAGATGCTCGAGGAATTTGTAGCGTTCATCTTGTTAAAAAGAAAAAAAAAGAAAAATACATCGTTGGTACGATTATTTAAATAACATAGTTGAACTAATGGGTTGATATTTTTGATATTGTTCGAGGAATAGTTGCAAATACGTGAGATTATATTAAATATAATCGATAAGGAATAAGAATTGCTCAAGATTTTTCGTGATACCAAGAAATACTTATTCGACAAGTATTTTTAAAATAAAGAAAATTCGAAACAATACAGCATTGATCTTTCACACATATGTGAAACAACAATGAAATTTAAAGAAACAGGAGAACATACGTAGAAGAAACTAGGAAACGTTATACGCTCTACGTACTAATTTCAACTCATCTCCTCCTCCGTGCGTTGTAAATCTCGTTAGACTTCAATTATGGCCAAAGTTTCGAGATATGAAACAGGCATTAGGAGAAGTAGCTTGCTAATTGCATCTAGATACTGTCTACTTCATATACGAACTGTTTTCAGAAGATTGATGAATGATCCTTGGTGATAACTGCACACGTACGACTCAGAAGTTATATTAAATTCAACTTGTACCGTAATTACGTGTCATTTTAGATTGATCAATTGATAGATTTAAAAAAATTCTCTCACATATGTCGTCGAATCAATGTGCCAAAATCTAAACGTAAATAAAATAATTCAAATCTCTCCAACTTAACTAATCTCTCAATTCGAAAGATGGTTCGGATTCAAGGATAGTTTTTAGCTTTGTTATCCAACTTTTAACTTTATATCAAGATACATCCCTTCGGAAAAAACATTATTATTCGTGATACATTGCATTTAAATTATTCACCCTCTTCGTACAGATAAGGAAACAATGGCAAGTTAAACTAAGACGGAACCAAAAGTTCAATTCGCCATATAGCGGCGAACCGCGCACGAATCTCGTATAATCTTTCAACATACCTCCACAGAGATATCGGCTGGTGACACATTTCCTCTTCAGAAGTGGATCGACAAGTCAAAAGCCACGGCGAATATTAATCCCGTTTTCTTGGTCGACATATCCCGGTCACCTTCCCTCGATATACTCTGCAAATATTCCCGATCCCTTCGCAGAACCTTCGCGTGTTATTGCAGTCACGTTAGGGAGGGAAGGTTACCAATAAAAAGGCGACGTTTCACGCCCTGGGCAGCGGATATAAAATCCGCCGACTTTTGTGGACTAAGGGAACGCGAGTTTGACCATCTCCTTTCTGAACGGTTTTCCGCGTTATCGCCGTCGATATTAAATTTTTAGAAGGAAATGCTTGCCTCCGTGTAAGACTATGTTTGCAATAATGGAACGATATATTTTCATTCTCCGTCGAGAATCGTACGTGTATCGTGCAAGGAAGCATAAGTTAGATACGTTAATTTGCTTTGATTAAATTGTAATTTAACCGTGAAACTTTGCCCTCCTCCCTCCTCGACGTACTTTGTAACCGTGTTCCCGAAACCGAATTAAGCGAGTCGATATCAATTATCCGATTCATCTCTAAAACGGAAAAGGAAGGGAGGTTGTTCGTATATAATATAAAGAGAGAATCGCGGTGAAGCGAAACATTGGCTGCGAGATAAAAGATGAATATTTTAAGATTCGTTGAAAGAAGGAACGGAATGACAGGTGAAGATAGAAAGGGAGATATCGGGGTTGGGAAGTTGGTCGCGGTTGGTCCGCGGAAAATGGTATTAATCAAATGAAGCGGTTTCTGTTACAAGCGAGGCGAAGATGGGTCTGAGCTGTCTGGCCATACCCGGGGGATAATCAATCTGCAGAATTAGATCAGATAGCTGGTACGTGAGCCAACTCCGTCTCCTTAGATTTATCCAGTCGCCAAGAAGCCTGATAAAGTACGCTGCGCAACTTCGATATCGAATAAATTCTATGCTTTTCTGGATATCTGACGAGCGCAATCGTCCACAGTTTTCTATAAATTTATCGACATTATATTTGATGGAATTGATAAAATGATTATTCTGTCAATACGTTTTGAGATTATTTTATATGCCATTTATTTAGTTTTCTATCTTTAGTAATTCTATCTTAGTAAGTAAAATTTTGATTTGGATACTACTTTTTGTTTAATAAGATTTAAAATATAAAAATAAATTCAAGAAAAAAAAAGAAAACAATATATCTGAGTGAAATTATAATTATACATTATTTTTTATTTTATATTTTCAAAAGATTCTTTATATTGAAATTTGGAATCGGAAAGAAACGCGACATCGAGCGAGTCTAGATCGCTGTATATTTTAAAAATGAGTAATAATAAAAAATAATGTTTCTTTCCCTTTTAGTCACAGTCTTATTTTCACACGACCTCTTTTAGACGTGATATACGGAGATAGCTTGGTGCACCACTTTCAAAGCTGTGCCCTGTTTTCATCCTACGTACGCAATGAAAATAGAAAAATTCACCTACAGAACATGCTCTCGTAAAACGGTTCTTCTTCCTTATTTTCTCTTTACAAAATACTTGAAAAACGAATCTTTCGCCCTGTAAGAATTCACGTACTTAATTCCGCGAAACTGAATCCCATAAGAATCATTTCTGACTTAAAAGAGCGAGGAATTATATTGTTTATATGTATTCATTATATGTATAATGAGAGAAAAATATTTCCAGCATTTAATAAATAATTTAAGCAAGCATTGATTCGCAAAACAAATTCTATATATATATAATATATTTATATAATATAATAAATATATATATATATATTTGATAAATAATTGTAAATTCTAGATATTTTAATATGAAAAAAGATCAAAGAAAATAATAATTATAGAAAAATTCTAGAAAATTTCTAATAAATTTACTTTATTCAATTTAATATAAATTATTATATAAATAATAATATTAATATAACATAATAAAATTGAAAGTTAATTAATTTTATAGAAAGTCATAAATTTGTGTTTTATTTATAAATAATAAACAAATTGTGAAATAATTGATCTAAAGTAAAAATTACTTATTAAAAGTAACTTATAAAATTACGAAGAATCAGAAAGAACTTTTAAAAATATATAAATATAAATATAAACTGTAATTTATCGAGGAACGTCAGTCGAAAATTTCATTATAATTGTTTTCATTTGTCTAATCTTCTTACATTTTATTATCTTTTATTTAAAGATTTTTTATCTATTTTCAAATACGTAATCCATGCGAAAATAAAATTTTTATGTAAGCATTTAGCTCACATATAAAAAAATAATTAAAATATTAAAAAAATGAAAAATAGATAATGAAAGCATAATTGCTTAATTAATTGAGATATATGCTTATCTTTTAACATATTATTTAGTATCGTACAGACTGCAAAAATTACTTATATGCAGTACTATCGGATTAAATGAAATCGTTATTTATTAATTAATTACTTATTAATTAATGAATGTATTGATTTAAAAAAAAAACAGAAAGAAAATTATTTTCGTTCACTTTATTTTATGAGAAATAAAATCCTGAGATGGATACAATGTTAATCATTAAAATATTAAAATAAATTCATTAAACAATTTATAAGAAACAAATTTATAATGGAAAATTACTTTCGATATAAAGAGTAAAGATTTTTGTTACTATAATAGGATGTTTGATATTTTGATTATTGATTAGCTTATTATTAATATCGCATTGATTACATCTAAGATATATACATATAATTAACAACTAATTGATTATATAGCAGAATAATAATGACATGTTTTCATGCACACTTATATATATAAATATGATCTATCGAAATTGAGATAAGATAATACTCATTAAAGAGAGCACTATTTACCAAAAAATACATTTTCTTATATTGATATAAAGTGTGGCTAGTTTGATTTTTAGAAAATTTGCATGATATTTGAGATTTTTTGGAAGAATCTGTATTTTATCTCTATATCGTATTCTATATCATATTTTGTTGCACCATTTTGCATTCTTACATCATTCAAGTACATGTTAGTACATATATGTTTACAATTATTAATATTAAATAATATATTAAAATTAAGAAATCAAATATGTCTCTAAAATTTGCAGTCTTCTGTGAATAGTCATTATTCACGATTTTGATATATCTAAGTTGGTTTGATATATCAATATTAGAAAATGCATTAAACACAAGGTTCTACATAATTTCCGGGGAATAAACCCGTTATGCCATCCATGACTCCTTCCCACCACCCATCGTCATTCTTTTTCAATACATAAATTACAGAGCTTTCCTGGAAGCTTAATTCATCCTCCTTATCAGCATAATAATCATAAATTGCAACAACTAAAATGATAATATATTATTATATTTTAATATTATTTATATTTACTATATTTAAAAATATATCACGATGTACCTTTTTCAATATAATTTTTTGGAACCCAACCAGGCAAATCTTCCTCATCTGGTACAATAGGCATAATAGCACCACTAGATTGTGTAGGTCTACCAAATTGCGGATGTTCTTCTTGTTCCGGTGGTGGAGGCGGTGGTAATGGTGGGCTACTAGCGCCACTACTTCGACTAACTTGATGATTTAATCTTTCCGACAATGTATGATAACTGGTAAAATCTAATGTATTACCAGTTATACCGACTAATGGTGAAGGTGGGGCTGAAAACAAAAATCAATCTTTATTCTGTCCTTTATTATTTAAAAATTAATGTAAATCGAAAAAAAAAATACTTACGAGGCATACTATTGTGTTGTTCTTGAACATATCCTGCTGTTACACTAGGTGGTGCTGGTGGTGGTGTTTGTGGATGACTTTGCAATGGATGAACTGTTCCTACTTGAGGTGGTGAAGTATGTTGAGATGCAGTATTTGTTGTATGTGCATTATGATTGGTATTGTGAGTTGAATGAGATGTAGTATGAGCATGCAAAGGTAAAGTACTATAACCAGGACCACGTTCTCTTCTTGGATGACCCAGTGGATAATTGGGAGCATAATGACTAGGAACTTGAGGTGGAGCAACTGCAGGTGGTGTTCTGTATTCTCGTGACCCTTTGCTCAATGTTCCTAAAGAAAAAACAAAATATATATATTAAACAACTGAAAATTATTTTAAAACATAAGGATATATTGTATTTTGTTCAATATTCCTAAAGAAAAAACAAAAAATTCATATATTAAATAACTGGAAAATTATTTTAAAACATAAGCATATATTACATTTTTTTATTTACCAGTTCTTACTGTCTGAGGAGGAGTAGGTGGTTTAGTAGTAGGAGCTGGTCCTACTATAGTAGCACCTAATCCAGAACCAGTAGAAGCTGCACCTAAACTTTGAACACTGCCTTGACTTCCTCCACGTTGTTTACTTCTTGGAGTACCACTACTACGTACTCCGTGTCCAATATCATCCAAAATTGTATAATCTATACTTTTCCTTACATATTTAATTGGTTTCTCAGGATTTGCTGGTGCAATAATTTTATATTGACGTACTGTAATTTTATTGGCTGTTAAAACTCCAATTTCTCTTCTAGCTACTTTTTCTTTATGTATCATAACTGTTTGAGCAATATGATTCATTTGGCTTTCCATTTCAGCAAGTTGAGATGTTTGTAAATCCAATAATTGTAAAAAATTATAAGCAAGGGTATTTATTTGATAGGCTACACTAGCCAATGACTGAGTGGTAAAATTTTTGGTTTCTTCTAAAGCTATTCTTTTGTTTTCTGCTTGAAAATAATTTGCTTCGCAATAATCAGCGACTCGTTCAAGATTTATATGATTATCAGCTAGATTACTTCTTCCCTCAGGAATTTCTTGACCAAGAAATGCTGCTAATTCTGCCATCACTTCAGAATCACTTCCTACTCCTGATGATACACAATAAGAACCGGATCCTTAAGAGAATCAGAGTAATATCTTTAAAAATTTATAAATTTTATTTTATATTTTAATGTAGATGACATTCTGGAGTACACTGAAAAACCATTATACTTTAAAAATGATTTTATAAATATTATTACATTGACTAAATTTACGAAATAAAATATGAAATTATGAACTACAAAAATTTGTTTCAACTTTAAAAAATAAGGTTATGTAATTGAATATAAGAAATTCATAAAAAATTTTTTGTAAATATAAAAAATAATATTTAAAATTACTGAAATTTAAGTTACGTTCTTTTAAGATAAAGAAATGAGAAATTATTAAATAATAACTGATTGAAGGGCGGTGTCCCACATATAAGAAGCAAAATGGAGGAGAAACAAATTTTAAAACTAATCATGAAAAATGAAAATATTGATACGAGAAATGATTTAAACAAAATAGAAAATGAACTAACGGTACTCAGCCATGTCGTAACTACCAGCTATTACACCTTCTTTAATTCATAATTACCAAAAATTTTCGAAACAGATTAAAATAAATAACGATTTATGTTACGTGATACGATGCTCAGTATAAGCGAATAATGCACTGAAATACTATTGGACAGTGTTTATTAAAATTTTCACGTAATTCAACAAAAGTGTTCTTTATTTTAAAATATAAATACGATAAACTACACTTATACAAAAATTATATTAAGAAAAAGAAAGATTATACAAAAAAGAAAACTAACTCTTAATGACAGATTGTTAGAAGAAACTAAAGATGACAGGTACATCGAGATTTCATAAGATTCGTATCGATCACTTTTTCGAGATATCGAACGATATTACAAAATATAGTAATTACATTGTAAATTTACAAAGGTAAGCCAGTAGAAGAAATATTCCTTGTAATTAATATATTTAATATTAATATTATGATATATAATTAAAGATTTTTGTCAAAATATTATATGTTAGACTCGATACTCGATAACAAATAGTATATTGCTTTGTGTTGAATGTTCAGATCGTTCGAAAGCAAGTTCGTAAAAAAGTCGACGACTATTTCATAAATTAAAGGTATCAAATTCAATTGAAATACTTACTTAATTATTGTGACGATTCGGAAAATGATATTTTCTATATGCACATACGAAACTAATAAATCGTTACGAAAAAGTTGATGCGTAAGAAAATTGTTATCTTTTATCAAACTCTTCGACAAATATTTTTAAAATGAATAATCTTTTGGAAGAATTAGAAGCTCTAAAAATCTCAAGTGAATTTTCTGAGGAAAACTTATGGATAGGATGCAGTAATATTGTCCAAAAGAGTTATGTTCCTGAAAAAACTATCGGTGCTAATCGACCATGCGAAGAAAAAGATTTCAAAGACTATAAACAAATTATAGACAAAAATTTGCAAAATATCAGATCTATGCTTCAGCATATCATTTATAATCATAATGCTGGACATTTGCAAATAAATTTAAATGCAACAGTTATAAAGACTTTTACTATCAATTTATTATTACTCATTGGGGAACATCATGAAAAAAATGTTTGGAATACTGAAGAATCTGTATCTATTTCTAAAGAATTGATCAACGAGATCTTAGAATTATATAAATATCAAAGTATCTCAGAATTTTTAATGGAGCAAGATAATTTTACAGTATTATTATTAACAATAAGGCCTAAGTTATTGAAAGATACTTGGAAACTTTATCCAGCATCCGTAGCATGTTATAAATGGATTTTACATCAAATTGAGGTTTGTAAATTAAACTTATTAAGATTATATAAATATAATGTTATGATATATTAAAGTTAATATTTTTTTCTAATAGAAACCAGGTTTATATAATCATATTAGTGATGTGCTTCCAACAGCTTTAATTATTGTTGATGATTATGTGCCAGAAAATGTTGTAATAGGTCTTGAATGTTTACATCAAATTATTCAACATTCTCATTTGGTAAGATTCTGTATTATATAAATTTAAATTATTCAACGATATATATTAATATTTTTAAATTTCAATATTCAGAAAAAAGGATTGATTGATACTGGATATGCAGAAGTAATTTTTCATGCTTTGGAATGCTTATCGCATCAAAGAGAATCCAAATATGTAATTTTGGTATATGTATGTTTAACAAGTTTATTAGCCACTATTGAACATTGGAACAATACATTAAATGTATTTGAAGTAAGTTTATAAAATTGATATAAGTATTAATTTAAGCATAAATTTTTTAATGTTATATATTATTATAGTGGACAAAGCGAGATGATATTTTAGCTGTTCTATTAGATAATATGGAATTTGAACAAAATATAGAATTGAGACGTGTATATATGCTGAGTTTACCTCAACTCTTGACTAATATTGGTTGTGCCAAGTGGTGTGAAAGATTAACAAGAATACTTTCTGAATATTGTGAACATCATACAGATTTAAAAACATTAAAAGCAACATTAGAAGTAAACATTATTATATTTTATAATTTATTATTTTTTTATTATTTTTATAATATAAATTGAATATAATTTTTCAGACTGCAAAAACTTTTCTTTTGATGTTTCATCTTCGAGTGGCAGCTCATTGTGTACCATTGTACACTGCCTTTTTGAAACTGCATTTTGATTTAACAAAAACTCCAGTATTTGATAAAGAAATAATGCAGAATTTAGAGGACTGTATTTGTTTATTATATAAATTATCTCCAAATGTAGGTTGTGCAGTTATGAATGATGATCGAATGCGTTCAGTTATTAAAAATAGTCTACAAGTAGTATGTTTAGGTGATATTAAGTATTTTCAGTGAATAAACTATATATAAATACATAAAATTTTTTTTAGAATTAAATATAAAATAAATCATGGGCTATATTATTTAAGAAAAGAAAATATTATTTTTTATAGTTTCGTAGAATAGTATGATAAAATATAATAAATTGTACTTAGATATTTTATGTTGTGATTTAAGAAATATAAATGTATAATACTTTGTATTGTAAAATAGAAATTTTTGTTAGAAACATATTTTTGTTAGTCTTAATTTAGTCTATATCTAATAAAAAATTTTGTGAAAAATTAAAAGAAAATTATTAAATTAGATAAATAAAGAAATAAAATAATATTTGATTATTAATATGCCAAAATTAATTATTAAATAAACTTATGATAATATTCAATATTCTGATATTGATATAATGTTAAATATAAAATATAATATAATGTACATAAAACATCAAATATATCACTTCCATTAAAAGATTATTAATATATAAAGAATGATTTAATTAAAATTGCATATATTTACTAATTTTATATATATTTTTATTTATTATTTTCTTACTTCAATCACAAATAATAAAAAAATTTATGAAATTATAAAAAAATATCAGAGATAATGGATAATATAATTATATAATTCAAAGTTCATTTAATTTTCTACTATTCTAATTAATTACAATAAAAATTACAATAAATGAGAGTTTTATATTTAAATACAAAAGAATTTTATAGAGTCTTAATTTATTATAAACATAATTTTTTAATATAAATTTTTTAAATATTATGTGTTTTTAACATAAACAGTTTTTTCAAAAGAGAATAATTAAACATATATAAATGTTTTAATTAATTGAAAAATTGTTATATTTACTAATTTCTTATGCTTTCTTTTATTTTTCAGTAGAATTTATTCTTCAGAATTATTTAGAATATTTCCATAATTACAATTATAAATAGTATATTTTTTTTATGTTTAAATAAAATAAACTAATTTAATAAATTTCTAAAAATAGTTTACATATTATTTGTTTGTTAAAATTTTCTTAATTATCGAAGTCAAATTTTTATTGAAAGTTATTGTATTTGCATATTTAACTGTATCCTATTTGTAAATCTAAAAAAAAAATAATTAAATATTAAAGTGTTTCAATAAATTGTTTCAAGAAATTGTTACAATAAACAATTCGCAATAAAAAATAGAGATAACAGGGATAAATATGCATGTTTATATAATGATAAGATTTAAATTTTTTTTTATTTATGATATATAATAATCTCTAAAACTTTAAAATAGTTATTAATAATCATATTTATGCGCTTCATATTGTAATGAAAATGATATCTTTTTTAATTATAATATTTCTTTTATTAATAATATATAAAATTTATAACTCTGTCATTCATGAATCATCTAATACACCACCATGTAAGTTTTTATATTATATATAAGATATATATTATATATTATATTATATTATGTATTATATTATATATTATATTATATTATATATATATATTATATGTATATATTATATATATATATTATATTATATATAAGATAATTTTGATTTAATTCATAACTTATTAATAATTTCATAATTAAAAAATTCTGAAAGCTTGAGCTAATTTCATTTTTATCTTTTTATTTATTTATTTTTTTTAATTTAAATATTTTATTAATATAATAGGCCTTCCGCGATTGCCAATAATAGGATCTTATTGGCATTTATTATGGCATGATTATGAATACCCTTCTAATGGTGTCATATATTATGTAAATAAATTACAATCTAAAATTGTTACATGCTATTTTGGTAGTTATAAAACTATCATCGCGAACGATTATAAAAGTATTAAAGAAGTATTAACAAAACAAGAATTTGACGGAAGAGCGATCAACGTAGATATTGTTCTGGAAAGAGCATTTGGAAAATCGTTAGGTATTTTCTCATGAAAAAAATTAGATACATATCAAATAAGAATACGAAAATTAATGCATTTCATATTTTCAATTAAAAATTCCAGGTATCTTTTTTACTGAAGGTGCATTATGGCAGGAACAAAGAAGATTTGCTCTCCGACATATGAGGGATTTTGGATTTGGAAGAAGACACGAAATATTTGAGACTAATGTGATGGAAGAAATAGCAATTTTAGTTGATATGTTAAAAGAAGGTCCCATTAACGATGAAGAAAAGGTATTTTTAATAAAAATTATTTCAAAATTATAAAATAATTATTCAATGATTTTAATAACTTCATTTTTAAAAAAGAAATTTTTAAAAAATGGATATGCATATTTTCCGGATATCCTATATCCATATGTTACAAACGTTATATTGAATGTAATGTTCGGTGAAAAATTTGATCGTTCAAAATATCATAAATTAATATATTTTTGTGAATCTTCTATGATGTTTCAAAAAGCACTTGATACTAGTGGTGGAGCACTTTTTCAATTTTGGTTCTTGAAATATTTCGGAAACATATTTGGATATAGAAATGCAATAAAAGCAACTCATCAAATGATCGATTTCATTAAGGTATTTATAATTTATTTATTTTTAATTTATTTTACTTTCATATATTAAATAATTGTTAAAATTCCATTATTATAGGAGTATATAGATGACAGAAAAAACTCAGATTATTGCGATAGGGGTTTGATTGATCGATATTTAAAAATTTTAAAAGAAAAGAATCATATAACATCTACTTTCTCTGAGAAACAACTTATTATGACTCTTGTCGATTTCATGTTCCCAGCTACATCTACATTACCAAGTGCTCTTGTACATGCAATCAAGCTTGTAATGCATCATCCAAGAGTAATGAACAATATACAAAAAGAAATAGACAGAATAGTTGGAACTGGAAGACTCGTTACATGGAGTGATAGAAAGAAGTATGACATAAGTTCTATTAATAATAATAATATCAAAGAAAAAAAGAATTCATTGTAAGATTAAAAATCTTTTAGTTTACCATATACTGAAGCAACAATACGCGAATCACTTAGATACGAAACATTAACACCATTTAGCGTATTTCATAAAACATTAAAAAAAACTACCCTCTGTGATTACGATATTCCTAAAGATACATTGGTTATCACGAATTTAGCAGCGCTAAATACTGATCCTGATTTATGGGGTGATCCCGAAAATTTTAGACCTGAAAGATTTCTTAATGAAAATAACGAATTGCGTAAAGATTTCACTTTTTCATTTGGATTTGGTATGTAATTGATAATTCTAGATGAATTTTAATAATGTTATTAACGATATTATTGATAAAATTTTTTTCTTTATACATTAGGGCATAGGGTTTGTGCAGGTGAAACTTATTCAAGATATAATATGTTTGAAGTATTAGCTGTATTAATGCAGAATTTTAATTTCTCGTTTGTGGAAGGTGAACCGACAGGACTTGATGATAAACAATCAGGTTTAATCGTTACTCCTAAAAAAACATGGATTCGAGTAAAACAACGAAATATTTTAAGAAAGGACATTTCATAACATCGGTATCAAACAAAAATGATGGGTTCGTATCATAATTATATAATAATATAATATAATTATAATAATATAAATCATAGTGGAAAAATAATTTATAAATAATAATATTTAATATCTTGGTTTGCATTTTATATATATATATATTATTATTATATATATTTTTATTATTTCTCTTTTTGATATATTAATACTAAGCTAATATATAACAAATATATATTTATTATGTAATAATGTAATTATGTAATAAATTGAGATTTATGATATTATGTATCATTATCAATCATTATTAATCATTTATAATTTTAGCGATCAAATGTCAAAGTTTATTTAAGATATTGAATGGTAATGATATTGGTATGTAACTGATTTTTAGCTGATATATATTAAAAAATACATTTATTTTAAATAATTATTTGATAAATATTTATTGATCTTTCCATATATATTTTTTTATTATCGAATTTTTTTAAAGATATCGCATTTTTAATATAATTAATCTCAATATTAAGAAAAAAATGTAATTTTTATTTATAAAATAAATTAAATATTAAATAAATAAAATAAAATAAATAATATTGGGATTAAAAATAAAACATCACATGTAATTTGTATACTATAAATTTATTTCATAATTTGTGACAATTAGAGACAAAAATTACATCGAATAAATATAATTAATATACAAAGGTTTTTAGAAGATTTGTCTACAAACAAATATTGGTTATACTTTAATGATTTAAAAAATTTTCAATATTTTTTAAAATATTCAGTATCCATAAAAGAAAGATTTTATATACAAATATTGCAATTCTAGAGAAACTAGGGAAGATATGCTTAATTTTACATATTGTAAAAATGAAAAATTTACTAAATTACATTTTAATGTTTATCTTCCCAAATTTTTTATCCTTTTTTCTTTATTTTTTATACAGAATACTTATTGATTTTATAATCTTTTGGTATTGAAAATAAATAAAAATCAATTATATTTTCTACATGTTACATATGCATTATAACAACTCTTATTTTATAATTAGAAAGTACTGTATAAATGCAATTATGAATGTAAAATTATGAATGTTGAATTTATATGTATAATATATTGCATTACCAATGAAAATTTTTACAATTAAATAAATATGTTAATAAATTTAAAAAAAATATATATTACTTGAAAGAAGAGTATTACTTGAAAATAAAAACATTTGTACATTAAATTTTGCCAATAATGGCAGAATATTTTTTAATATAGTACAAAAGTACTGCTGCTTTACACATATATTTTAATTTTTTTTTATTACTATTGTAAATATACATATAATTCTGCAAAACTATTATATTAACCTCTTGCATACAAAAGATTCTTCAATTGGTATGAAATCAACAAGACATAAAATCACATTGTACATAGCTCCATATGTATATTTGAATTATCAATTAAGATTTAATTTTACAATGCACTTTTTTTTGTAGATGTTCAGATAGTCTATTTCATATAATTTCCTATATGAAATATCTTTATTCTCTGTGTACCATAACATATAATCCCAAACATATTAATATTGCATATTTGAATTTGGGATATTCATTCATATATATTGTAATCATTCCTACATATGGTAAAAAACCTCTTGCTCTACCAACAACATCTTTATGTGTCAACCATAATTGACCAGTTACATATAAACCTCTATCATCAACAGAATTATTATCACCCTTTGTTAAAAATTTAACAGTATTATTTTGGTCACCCCTAAAATATATTAATTATATTTTCAATATTTTATTTATTATAATTTAGATTTATAATTTTTATTTTCATTTTATTTTATTAAAATTTAAAAAATACTTACTTTTCGTGTATCTTAATTACTCTGTGTACAATTGGAATATATCTACCCTCAACTTTAAAAACAAGGATCTCTCCTACTCTGACTGGCTCATCTTGATAATTGGTTAAAAATAATAAATCCCCCCTATGAAATGCTGGTTCCATACTACCACTATAATATTAAAATTATGTTTCAAAATACTAAAACATTAAGCTAAATCTATATATAAGTTAAAGGAATAAAATTAAATATAAAAATATAATTAATATATAATTTATAATATATATAATTAATTATATATATAATTTTATGAAATATTTTTAAATATTTTGTATAATTTGATTTTTATAAAAAATAATTATTGTATTTATAATTTTTAAATAATTTAAAATATATATGAATAATTTTAATATATTAGAGAATCGATTGAAATCATATCTAATATATAGTAATATATAATATAAAAAAATAATAATAATATTTTATATAAAATCAATAATTTTATATTTTAAAAACGAATTTATTCGCGCGAAAGGTGCATCAAATACAGCTATTAGGTTAAGTATTCAAATACCTGAGAACCACAACGATTGGACTTTCAGCACCTGTTACAACCATTAAGCCTTTCCAAATCATCAAGGCGGATGAAACGATCATACCAAAACTTAACATTTGATACAGGAACTGCGAAAAGATTCATAAATAATTATAAAGATCATTTCTTTCAAATAACCATATGTATTCTAAGAATCTATGATAATTTAAATAAGAAAATTCTTTTACCTGCCGTTTATTCATTCGCCGCACATCATCGAATATAGATTGCAACATGGTTACAACTGTTTTTATAAAAATTACAATAACCAAGTAAACAAAACAATTTCAATTCTACTCCACTTGAACACAACCGGCAACAACCAGTCAACGTATCACCACGTCACATAAACAATGAACAAGGAATGCCGGAACAAGTGGAATCAAATGCAATTCACTTACTTTACGCTATCACGTGAACTCAGCTTTAAGAGAATTGTAAACGAAATTCAAATTATTTATGTATTTTCTTTGCATATATATATTCTCTTAAATAATTTGATAATACGTTTCGCTTCTAGATATAAGAAAATTAGTGGAAAAATCTTTCGCTGATAAAGCAAAAACTAATTTATTAATTTAATTAATAATTGATTAATTTACCATTAATCCATTGTAAACTTGTATTGATTGTAGACTTGCAGAAAAGAATATTGAATTTAGGAAAAAATAATACTAAAAATTTCAAGAAAAAAGAAATTTTTATGAGTGAGAATATTTTTTGTATTTTAAACAATTAATATCTCATATATATATATATTTTATTTTTTATTTTATTTTATTTTCATTTTATTTTTTATTATAAAATATTATTCATTGGAAATAATATATATAATATAAATAAAATAAAATACAACAAAACTTATATATAATTATAATAGCATGAGGACAAATTTACATACAAAAAAATTTATTTTATTTGTGAAATATATATTTATACATAAATATATTAGAATATTTATTTATTGAAAGCAGATTACATATCTAAAAGATTTAAATTACAAGAAATTAGGAATGATGTACTCATATTTAAATTGAGATAATTATAACATTTTATAATTCCTAATAATAATAATAATTTTATATCAGAAGAATATATTTAGACTTTTGTAATTCCAATAACACCACAAGCAAGACGAGCACCAGCATTTCCTGTAGTTTTTGATAATTCAACACCACCTTTACCAAGATCATCTGGATCAGCATGAACCTATTATCAAAATAAAAATAAAATCAAATTGTATTTAATTGTATTTATGTTGTTTATATATAATATAATTAATTATAGTAATTAAAAAAAATATTATGTAATACTTACTACAAGTGTTCTGCCAATAACACTATGTGGTCCTTGAAGTTGAATAGTTTTATCTGTTATATTAACATTAGCAATACCACTTGCATCTGCTTCAATATTTCCCAAATCTCCAACATGACGTATATCTGAATCAGGTCCACCATGATCCTTTCCTAATGGGTTGAAATGTGCACCAGCACTTGTACAACCTGTTAAAAAGATATATATATAATATTATATGTATATAAAAAATATATATATATACATACATCGATTTGATCCAGAATAATAATTTTATATGTATTTATATGTACTTATTATTGCTATATATATATATATATGTTGTTATTATTATTATTACCTTACATATTATTTTTGAAATTACATTTCAAGTCTCAAGACTTTTTTTATAATTTTTAACAACAATTAAAAAATTAAATAATAATATTTTATTGGATATATATACCATTGGTATTATCGCCGAATTCATGAACATGAAAACCATGCAATCCTTTTTTTAAACCGGTTACTTGACCCGTGACCTTCACAGAATTAGTACTCTCCTATTCAAGAATTATATTATAAAAAATAAATATAAAATATTATGATAGAATATTATGCTGAATATTAATAAAAAAAATCATTTACCGGTTGTTCGAAAAAAATAGTTCCTTTGACTTCACCCTGAAGAACGCACACTGCTTTAGTCATTTTTGAAAATTTCTCGACTTCACGGAACAAGTGCTTGTAAAATATTGCACTGTAAGAATTCTCGTATAGTTATGAGATGTACTTATCGTTTTGCTGAATCACGACCACAAATAAGCTAATATATCGTAATGAATACTTCAGCCGATAAAATGATGACCTTACTGTTTAACAAGCACAGATGAACTATAAAATAGATTTTAACGTTCAATGTATTTTTTGTTCCATGCTTTGAGAACACTAGGATCTCTTCTATAATTTTAGTATCACTTTTAACATTATCGATTTGATTCAGAATAAAATTGCAATATTAAAAATAGTTAAAATTGAACTCAATTTCAATATAAAATTACAAATAAAAAAAAATTTTGTATATAAATATATACAAATTTTATATATAAATATATATATTTTTTATATAAAAAATAATAATAATAAAAAATATAAATATATCATAGTAGGAAAAAGACAGAGATAGAATAAAAATTCGAAATCATCATTATCATCTATAGAATGTCTTAGAATCTAAGATTTAGATAAAACATAAATATAAATAAAGATAATAATAGGCTATTGACTATTAGCACCATCTTTTGAATATTTTTAGAAAAATATTTTGACGTTTTTGACAAAATTATAAAATTTATTTAAATTCAAATGTTAATTTGAAATGAATTCAGTATTGAATTAATAAAATATTTTATATATTATTTTTTATATTCATATAATTATTTTTATATTATTTTTAAATAATATAATTTTAATTAATAAATAATAATTAATATTAAATATAAAATTAAATATAGAATTAATTTAATAGATTATAAAATAGATAACAATAATTTAATTTGAAAAAAATTTATAATTTATAATATGAATATAATTTTGAATTATTTATTGATTTATAATTATTATATTATATTAATATTTTTTTTATACAGAATAATTTATTTTTCTTAATTTTTATGTATAAAAAATACATAAGATATGTAAAATAATTTAAAATATTCTTGTCGTAATATTCGATAATTGAAAATAACGATTATCGATAATTTTGTACTCGAAATATATCGAAATTGATAAGTTTAGTATTATATATTTTATGGATAGTGATTTCATTAGAAATAATTTATTTATTTTAAATTAAACTCGGATAATAAAATTTAACTCGGATATAATAAAAATGCCTGGTATAGAACATCGCAGTCAAACTCCATTCATACAGTGGCTTCGAGATTTTGGTCGAGGTGTAAGCAAAATTTAGATTTAATGTTAATTTTATATTGTTTTTATATTTTTTTTTAAATATTATATAATTTGTTATTTTTTTTTATAAGCTTATAGAAAATATATTTCTTATATAGTAATTCTATTTAATATATTTAATAATTTTTCATAAAAAGAATTTTTATTTTTTAAGATCATATCTTAGTTATTATTAGTATTATTAATAGAATATTAAATATTATTATATATACACTAATTTATTTAAAAATTTAAAATAAAATAAATTATGACATATTTATGAATATTATCATATAAAATGTAATAGAGAAATAAATATAAATAAAATATAAGAAATGAATTTATGTAAAATATAATATACATTACAGAGAACACATGTATCAAGTTTAAGACATGCAGATGGTATTGCTGCACGTACACAACCAGCTCCACATGTACCTGGAGGACCATATCATAAAAGCTCAAAAGTATATTACTATAGTCGTGATGCTAGACGTCTTGTACAACCACCAATTGAAATATATACAGAAGGTCATTTAGAAACAGGGTGATTATATTCTTTTTTTTACATTATACATAAAAGACTAAAAAGTAAAATATAATATTTTAAATTGAATTTCTTATATAATGCTATTTAATTTAAGTATATTATGCATAATTTCAGGAAAATTGATACAACTAAAATAAAACTAGATGCATTATCAAAACCAAAATAAAATAAAATGAGTGCAATGATATAAATTTTAATTGTATTCAAATTGTAGTATAATAGATAATATTAATTTAGATAATATTAAATAAAAGTTATATATAATAGTGTTAAAATTTTTATAATTAAATTAGAGATTTATTGAATTATTTTCCCATTTAATATTTAACTGACAACAGTACATAAATAATAAACAAAGGAATGTTTTTTATGTATACACATTTTCTGCTTTGTAGCAGACATAAAATAATTTTTCCACTTTATAATACATTATTCTTACATACATACAGAGCACAATGTTTTCATAAAATTTATATAAGTCTAAGAATAACATTGATACTAAGAAGTTTGTACAAACAGCACATGTAACATTGCTGTATCTAACAATATAGTACATAATATTCATTCAACAATTTTTGCAGAAATAATGAATTTCTTAACAATTGTCAATGAAAATCACTTAGAAGTAATAATTTAATAAGGAATTTGATTCTGATAATACTGTATCATATCATAAGTTTTCGTACGGAAATTGAGGTAGCTGTTACGTATTACGTTGAGCATATAGGCCGCTGCTTCGCGATCAGTTGCTGTCGGCACAAATCTACCGCGTAAAAGTTTTATTGTTTGTCCACGGAAACATGGCAATCCAGTATCGAGCATTAAAGAAACTAAAGAAATAATAGCTTCTTGATAAGGTCTGTAAAAATTATGATTTAATTAGAATTTATAACTAATTCGAAAATTAATTATTTGGAAAAAATAAATCTAATTGAATATAATATGTTTAAAATTTAAGAGTCTAACAAATCTTGTAATTCCAAATTTTTTTGGAATTATTTGGAAAAAAATAAATCTAATTGAATTATTTAATTAGACTTATTCATTTATTTTTATATATTGAATCTTTTTTTATAGATTAATTGAATATAATATGTTTAAAATTTAAAAGTCTAACAAATCTTGTAATTCCAAATTTTTCTGAATTTATTTTCATTTACCTTACGGCAAGGAAAGCCTGTACACATAATTCCATAAACCAACGGAAAGGTGCAGCTTCCATTTTACCTCCCATTACAAGCACCATTTCATCAGTTAGTTTAATATCAGGTTCAAAGCCTAAATTACCTCCAGGAGAACTTTCAAACATAAATCCAAAATCGATATGTATAATATGGCCTTCAGTATCCAACATAATATTACCATTGTGGCGATCTTTTATTTGTAAAAGATACGTAATAACGCTGTAGGCAGCCATCGATTTTACAAAATTTCGACGTACGTTTTGGAATTCTTTCGTTGTTTCATCTCCATAACGTGTAATGAAATATTGATGCATATCAATATCAGTAGTGCGACCAAGTTGATCACGTGAAGTTGCATTAGGTACACATTCTATGACACCACACTGAAACATATTCTTTATATTAATATATATATATATTATATTATATTAATAATTAATTAATATATTATATTATATATATTATATTATATTAATATTATATTTATAATATAATAATGATCATAAAAAATTTAGATTAAAATTATTCCTTATAATTAAAAAATGAAGTAAAGTAACTTACCCCGGGTGCTGTAGCTACTACTCTATATGGGAACAAAAATAAATTTAATCCAACTTTTTGAAATATATTTTTGAAAATACTGATTACTTGTAAAGCTAACATATCTTGTCTAACATCATCTCCAACTTTAAAAATAGCAGCTTGCCATGTCTCTTTTTCTGATTCTCTTTTAACATCCATTTTACCATTAGCTGATACTGCTAATGCAATATTTTCTAATTCGTTAATTCCATATTTTCGTACTTTAAACCGCGCTAAAAATGGTGCTTTTGCAGCACTGTAAATGATAAAAATATATAAAATAATAATGATTAATGCAAAATATAAAGAAAATACTTCAATGTATTTACCTTTGCATAGGAGTTCCACTTTGATAATCAATATCAATTACCATCGCTTCAGGATTAGATGGTAAATAACAACTTGGTTGTACTTTGATTTTTGATAAAGCTTTTAAACATGCTGCTTTACGTTCTGGACCTTTAGGATATGGTCTTATTTCACCTGAAATATTTGTAATCTTTTCGAAAAAGTCGAATTCTCTTTCATAAAATTGTTTTGCTGGGCCAGATAATGATCCTAAAATACTTTTTACAAGTGAATCTAATATATCATATAGAATAGGATCTTTAATTTGTTTATCTTCATCTAAATACATATTTGTATACATGTTCCAAATTAATTGATGTGCTACTACCTGTATTAAAAATTAAGCATAACAATAAATTTTAATTCAAAAACAACTTAATGATGTAAAATATAAATAATATATATATAATATTCACTTGTGAACGTTTAGCGATTTTTTTTATAAATTCTATTACATAACCCATAGTATCATGGCGTACAGCTTGTACAAGTTGCGGTATATAGAAAAGTACAGCATCTGCTGGATAGCTACTTAGCACCTCTACTGCATATTGTGCAGATATTGGATGATGAGGAAATTGACGAGAAAAATATGCTAAAGCTTGAATAGGTGATACTCTTTCCCATGTTAGCATATATACCAACTAAAACATATTGAAATAGTAAATTAGAATATATGGTTAATAAAAGATTTTTGAAAATAATCTTTAAAAAATATCTTACTTCAGGTACATCATTAAGTAATGTATCAGTTGTAACAAGATATTGTAAAGCTTCTGGAACATGCATAACTGGTACAGGTTTAAGACGAACAAGACCACATACTTCTTTAATAATAATTTCTGAATTTTTTAATCGAACTGGTAAAAATATAGCAAGTACAGGACTAATTTCCCATGCAAGTCGCGTATATTCACGCCATCGATCATTCATACCCTTAGCGCGCCATTCTGCAATACTTGATTCACCAGGAAGTGCAAGTTCTTGTCTTCCACTAGGATTTCTCCAAACCTATAATTTAAAATATTAAATAATATTGAAAAAATTAAGAAAAGTATATAAAGTGTAAAATTAAAACTTACTAATAACATTTCTATTTCAACTGCCAGCAGTTCAAGAATCAAATTTCTTTTTTTTATATAATCCTTTACAAAAACATTAGCATTCATAACACGTTTGCTACGATTACTACGTTTACCTAATGTATTACTACTAGTTGACATTGGAACTGTATTAATCCATACACTCGTCGGTGTTTTTGAAAATTCACTATTAGTAGTACCTAAAGCTGTACTTAATGAACTAATTGTTTCGCTAGGTCCAAAACCACCAGTTGAATATGACTGAGGTGTTAAAATTTCAAATTCACTTTCATTACCAGTCATTACTAAATATTTTTTATCACTATGCATTACCTAAAATATGATAAAATAAATATTATTAAATAAATAATTAATATTATTATATTATATATTATATGATTAATATTTTTCTAAATTGAAAATATCTTACTGACTTGCCAAAATCGTATAAGCGTAACTAAATCTTCGTGTAATTGCTCTAATTCTTGTGTTGGTACTTGACGATCTCGACAAAAATAATCTAAACAGTTACAATATACACGTTCTCGTAACACATTTTTGCTTAATGTTCTATAAATAAAATTAATTATTTGATTATTCAATAAGTTAATATTTAGTGATATTGAATTTTGCATGATATAAAATACAATACCTTGATAAAATATCTCCTTGAAGAAGAAGTAATCCACAAGAAAGCAATTTAAAGCGTACTCCAATTGCGGCGACATGGCGGCTCATTCCAGGTTCCTCACCAGAAGCACCAACAGTCATGGGCAGTGACCGATGTAATAATATCACAATCATGTCAACTGTCTCCTGACAGCAATATTTAGCAGTTTCAATTAATTCTACGATAAATGTAACCCAAATATCGTGAGGTTTGACTTGGGGAGGATTTGGACCTAACTTGCAACCTTCGTATATTGCCAGAGGATTAACTTCTTCTTCATCTGGTGCAAACAAACCCATTCTTTTGTCAACAGTATATTGCCATGCAACAAACATTTCTTGTAAGAAACGTAATTTTAAATCTGGCCGTACAGTGAGTATCCATTGCCAACATTCAACTGCTGTAGTCATAGCTGCAGGAGTGAACAATTCAATCTGCGAAGAAGCTACTGTATGTAACAAACGTCTATGTGTTCCTGAATAGAAATTGTAATATTGCAAATTATATAAGAAATAAGAATAGCAATTTTCAAAAAATTATTATTGCAAATTACCAGGCATAGATATTAATAATGCAGTAGCACGCCAAAGAGCGCTACGATGCGTAACATCATTTCGTGCACGACAAGCCATCCATACAGCATCAATTAACAAATCTACAACTTTGTTCCTAATTTCTTCGAATGATATTTCAGAAGTAGATGATTCGGTTTGCGCCAATGATAACATTCCCGCTATTTCTCCAGCATATCGTGATCGTGTTGACATCATTGACAAAAGCCACGAACTGGCTCCTTTTGGACCTTTTGGTCGCTTATCTAATGAATTGGTCTATAAGGAATATATTTTATTATTTTTAAAATAAGATATTTTAAAATATTAAAAATATCATTTTACATTTGGTAAGGCCGAAGTTGGAATAGCAAGATCTACAAATTCAAGAACTGAATCCGTGGATAAACATAAACCAGAATGATGTTTTAATCCAGAAGATGGAATTTGATTTACATATTCCTGTAAATGTGATCTAGTAGCTTGAGGCGCCCATTTCATAGCTTCTTGTACTATGCCTTTACACCTTGCAGTAAAATCTTTTACAATTATCTATATAATATAATTTAATTTTAGTATTTATAATTAATATAATTTGTATAATTAATATATCTAATAATTACCTCTCTAGCTTCAAGTGTATCCATAAGTTCAATACTATATGGTGTACTAGGTATTCGTAAAATTGGTGTTTCTTCATTTGGATCAATTTGCAATGAAAACGATAAAATCTATGTGCATACAAATAATAATTTAATTGAACATAATAGCATAAATATAGAATAAAAAAAAATTCATACTTGTAATATATCTAACATGCTCCAAAGGACTTTACAATTCCATAAAAGATGCGGAAATGCATCCACCAATGCACTAAGATATTTATCCGCTATCCGTCTAATTTGTTTATGTACATGATTAAAATATACCAAGAGAAATTGAGCATGATTTTCGAGTTCCTTTTCACGTCGTTCATCTTTTGGTTTACGTTGCATAACATCTTTGAATTTCACAAAGACAGAATCAGCAACACAACAAATACATTGCCACATACCGCTTTTATCTTTTTGTAAATCTGTATCACATAAATATTCCATTATTGGTTGTAAACTAGGTTCAGAACTATTTGCTACTCTCAGTGTCTCTAACCAATAGACCGATAATAAATATGTACATTGTGCAAATTGTAATTTTGTCACATATTGTGATATATCGTTTGTTCTGTAAAAAAAAAAATGTTTATAATATATGCTAATTTTTTAGATACAATAATCCTTTAGAACAAATTTGCAATAAAAATAAGAATATTTTTGAATAAAAAATATTTACCGAGTACTTAATTTTAATATTTGACTTCTTAATTCTTGTAATTCATTCAAAGAAACGCTATCATTGCGTACAGCTGAAGTATATTGTAATTCTCTCATTTCAAGTCGTGCACTAGTTTGCGAAATAAGATAAGGCGATTTTACAGCAATTTCTTTAACACCTTCGTACCATTCTGCAGGCCACAATCGTGGTGCTTGATCGCCAGCAAAACCCATTACGACACAATAAAGCCAAAAGTCTTTAAAAAGCTTTAAAAGTCTTTTTTGTGGATGTCTAATCGGTGGAAGTCGCCGTACTAATATAGCAATTACAGGAATGAGCACACCTAAATTTCCCGCACTACTTGCTGTTTTCTGATATATATTATGTAAAATATAAGAATTATGATAAAATTTTGTAAATTGCCATATAATTATTAATTAAGTCATTTATAATTACCGTCATAGTAACATTATTTGATGCTTTATCACTGGCACGTTTACCTTCTAATCCCAATTGAACAAAAAGTTCGAGCAAATGAAGTAATAAATCATTTAATTCTGTTTCACCTTGAAGATTTGCTGCTATATTTGCAAGAGCATTTGTGACTGCTTTAGCTACGTGACAATATTGCTTTCGATCATCATTAGAAGCATAAGTTGCCGTACTTGAACCCAATGACATAGAAAACATTTGCATTATGCCTTCATAAATCTGAAAAAAATATATATTTCTATATTTTACATAATATAGTAATTTATACATGAAAGATTTTATTAATTTATTTGATAATTATTAATTAATCTTGAAATGAACCTTTGATTCGCATTTCGCAATAATCATACATCCTAACTGATCCACGATCAGAAAATCAAGATCACTCGGAGTACGACAAAATAATTGTTGAAAAAACGGGAATATTGTACGCATAGTTTTTGGGGTATCTTTCAACGCAACAGCGACGTGCCCCAACATGATTACTATATTTTTCGAAATTAATTCGCTATTCGACCTGTCATCGGATTCACTAAAAGTATTGAAATAAATAATTGAGATATCGTAACTAAAATAAAAAAGAAAGAAAGGGAAAAATGAATAAAATGTATAAATGGAAAAATATTTATAGTACCCGTCGCATATGTCAGCAGCAAATAATCTATTCGAAACACTAGCAACTAATGCTGGTACACAATCCGGATTTACAGAATGAGCAGCTTCTAGAGCAATACAAAGATTACCAATAGCTGCATCTCGTAATTTCTCAAAAGCTGTTTGTATCGACGAAGTAGTTTGTTTTGAATCTTGTATATCTTTCCCTTAAAAAAAAAATAATTTTTCATATGTAATACAGCATTACGATATAATATATTTATTTAAAGATTTTATACCTCTTTCACTTTGTTGACGATGTAATTTAAGTAATATAGGCGATGGAACAACAAGAAAATCTCGAAGATAATATATAGATGTACTTGCAATATTAGGAAATTTTTGCGCTAATTTTCCTAATCCTTCAAGGCATACCATTAATAAAGGCATATGTGCCAGCACCAGTTTTGGTCCATGATTAGAATTAATCTTTTCAACTAAACGTCCGCATAAACTATCTGCACCTGTAAATAATATATAATTCCATAAATAATATTTGCAAATGTAATCGTACTATTCGTAGGCCAGATAATTTTTGTTAATTCTAAAAATTTTTCCCAGAAAATGAAGAGCACTGTATAAAAATTACTCTTTCAATAATTTAAAACAGCAGTGCATAGAAATATATAAGTATGTATATATTGTTGTCTTATGTATGAATTTGTCGCTTATTTTCGCATTAATAATTTGAACAAACAGTTAAAATTAGCTAAGAGAATTATGTTTAGTGGAATAACAATTAAATTAACGGCGTTAATGTAATATCAAAGTAGGAATTGTATTCGTTAGTTAAAAATTATTAAAGGTTATCAGAGATGTGGGATAATCAATCGAAATGCAATATAAGCTAAATTCGAATACCCTCGCCAATCAGCATTGAACTGATATCTGCGAATAGCGCGGACAAATCATACTGGTCTCTCACTGGAAAAATAATGTAATGATCTACATATAATCCTACCAATGCAAGAAGATTTATATTTAAATAATTTTATTAAAACATAATAAGAATATTAAACATATATGGTTTCCCAGGCTATATTAAAATGTTGATTTATTACTTACCAGTTTCATCACCAATTGCCCAAACAAGAAGATCAACACACGCAGAATTAGCCATAACATTTACTTTAAATCTATTTACAGTTCGGAAATTAGTATCCATATCTTCGCGTTCACTTGCATCATGTTGACGCGATTGCAATTCTGTTTGACCAGATAAAAATAGACCTTTTACGAACTCTTGTACATCCCTTGTAAATGGAGTAGGCAAATCGCGTTGATTTTGTAACAATTCTCGTAAAAGAGCAACCATTACTAAATTCATTGTCTCACTAAATGTACGATAAGGAAATATTTGCACCTGTCCAGAATTGTAAACCTAAATAAAAATTTAATCAAGTGAAATTTATATTAAATAAAATTAATAATGTAACATTGTATAATTTTATTATAAAATAATATAACTAACTTGCTGAGTTTCTTCATCGAGAAATGTTAAAATTTCTTTAGTAAGCAATTTCTTTGCTAAAGCCAATACACTTTGTAAATGTACTACATTAAATTGCATACCAGCTCTTCTCTCAGGGCTTTCATTGCATCTCATTTGAGGAAACTGATTGAAACTTGATCCATATCGACTAAAAAAATATGTGGGTGGATCATAGGGTACTGATGAATAAGATTGTAATGATGGTCGTTTAGCACAAGGATATTCGTGATCCCCGATCAATAAACTTGGTGCAGTATCCACAGTCGGATGAGGATTCAAATTACCACTTAACGACCGAGGAATAATTGGTCGAAAGTTTGAAAAACTATGTTGTTTTCTATCCGATATTAAACGTGTTTCTGCATTTGGTTTTAAGAGAGGTGGTTCCGGTCTCGGGAAAATACGACATAAAAGAGGTGGATCAGTATATGCAAAGCGACCCATAGATCGAGCTAAACCGATTAATACTGGAACTAGACATTTACACAATGACACTAAAAAAAAAATATATATATATATATATAAAAATATTACCATAATAAAATATAATTAACGAAAAAAAAGAAAATATCTACATTTTGCTTGCATCCCTCTATTGCCATTTTGATCTTTGTATCCTCTAATGAGATTTGTTAAAACTGCAAGTATTTCTACTTGAGTAGAAATGATTTCTTCACGTACTGGTTCACATCTAGCTGCAACATCACTTAGTAATGTATTTAAACAAAAACTAAAACGTTCAGCAACAGGAATACGTTCACTAGGTGAACATTTGACCTCATCCAACCATACAGCTTTTGGAAGACCACGTAATAATCGTAAAAGATAAGGTAATATTTTATCCCGATGTTGTAGACCAGATTCCAAAAAATATATTCCCAATGCAATAGTTGCATCTTGACCTCTTTGATCTAATCTATATATACCTTGAGTAGATTCTTGTGGGCATAATTTGAATAATTGTGTGATCTATATTAAAAAAAAATTTCTTTAATTCTTAACATTATTAATATAATTATTTAAATCAAATATATTTAAGAAAGAGTTATAGATAGTATAGCAAATTTTTTTCTTATTGATATTAATGATATTTATTAATTGTCAACATAATTTAAACTAATTTTAATAAATAATAATTAAATATTAATAATTTTATTTAATAATTCAATAATTCAATATTTATATGTTTCTTTTAATTTGAAAAAATATAATAAACATTAACATTATATAAATATTAAAAATCATTACTTTATTTAAAATCAAATGCATATGAGTTACATAAAATTATAATATAAAACAAGATATTATTTGATTAAAAAATGTTTTATGTTTAATTAATTATTTAATTAAAAATAATAAATTAGAAAATAATTAATCAAAAAATATTTTGCAATTTTTTATTTACAAAGTTGTATTTATAAAACAATTGTTTAAAGTGAATTATGTCTGTAACATATATTACAACTCATTTATTTAGAAACATAATAACGTCAATAATTAATTACAATGAATTGATTGTCTGAATTACATCATGAGATGTCATATTAGAATATTAGCTGACATATTTTTGAAATTAACCTAATCCTAATAAAATGTCAAATTTTTTTTGATATGTAAATATCATTTTAATTCACAATACAAGATCAGTAATTAACGTACCTTTTCTGATGATGTAGGTTTAATTGCTGCTAAACATCTAGCTAAATGTTGGACAGCTTTTGAAAAAAACAATTTCTCGTCTGCCACCATTTTGCCCACTGTCTACTTGCGGTATGATTATATTTCTCATAAATATCGTCTGCTTGTCTCATTGACAAGGCGCCTTCTGTTATTCGATCTATCGATTATTCAAATTCGACATTTAAATTTCCGTAAATTTGAGTTTATTTCAAAAGAATAATAAGATATTATATATATATATATATATATTTATAATATCAATAATGAATTTTAATGATCAAAATCTATTTCATATAACTATGTAAAATATATTTAATTAAATGGGAACAAATTATAAATAGAATAAAAATTTGAAATTTGAAAAACATAAAAATTTAAAATATTAAATTTAGTGATTATGTAATTAACAATATATATTAAATTTATTTATATTATATATTTTTACATTTAATGAATATATTATTTGATTTATTTGATGATCGATAGAAATCGATAGTAATTTAAAAGTTAATATATCGATTTTATTTCTTGAAGTCACAGTTTGAATTTATACTGTTAATATTGCTGATGTATGAATGAACAGATTAATTTTTAATTTTAATTAAAAATTTAAAGTTTAAAAATTTTTACGAAAAATGCAAAAATATTAAGAGTATTAAAAATAATATTAAAGGAAAGATTTGGTGAGTGAATTTATTAAAAATTTAATTCAATTATGAAATTAAATATAGTAGAATGCATGCAATTTCTTACTATTAATAGAAAAATATACAATTTTTTTTTTAAATTAAAAATATATAACTTTATATAATTAATAACATTTTTTGAATAAATTATAAATATTTAAAATTATAATATATTAAATATATTTATATATACATATTTATATTACAATTTTTAATCCATGATAAATAGTACTCCAACTTTTTGCGATATAAAAAAAGCATTTTTTTTGATAAATTTATATTATCAATCTTATATCGAACAAACTTTTTAAAAAATTCTTTATTTTCAATGTCATTTTTATTTTTCAATATTTCTTTTGTTGCTGCTATTAATAATCTATATAATTCAGAAAGTGCAACAGCAATATACAGATATTTATTTTCGGAACCCTGCATTATTATATTGCCAGCTTCTTTGAAAGCTAATAAAGTTTGTTCATCTTGTGGTAACCAATTACACTGAAAACAATTAACAAACTTTTTATATCTTTTTATTTTTTATTACTTTTTGAATATTAAATATTATAAAACTTACACTAATAATTTTATGAACAATAGAAGTTATTGCTGATTCTGAATTTTCATAAACTTTATTATATTTCATATTTTCACTGAGATCAAGAAAAACAATTGTAGCTTCTACTGGACAGTTTAGATAGTCACCATTATAATAATTTGCTATGTATGCATATGCATAGATTACATTTATTATATTATATTTAACATTTGGAGAAGCTTTCTGTAAGAAATATTTTATTTTTATAATATTATATTAAATTAAATTTTAATATATTTTAATACCTGTAATTCATTAAATATTGGAACATCTATTAGCGAAGGAAGTTTCTGTGGCTGTTCATTATATGTTTGATCCATATCTTCAACAAGCTTCTTTTTCGTACAATGAATCCACCATGGAATCCATTTTGGTAAAAATTTATCTATATCACCATTTTTTATTAGAGCTTCAAATTCTTGTTTCTCAGCATTTGTTAACACAGACCATACTTCATCTGCATTATCCAAATTTATATCATAAAGTCTTTTTTCTAAATCTGATATCTAAAACAAAAAGAAACAGTTTAGATATTAATATTAGATATTTAAATAAGAATAAAAGAAATTGTATCAATATAACAGAAATTATTATATCAATATGAATTCAATTCACATTCTCTTCATCATCTGAATCTAATTGTTCTTCTGATTCTTGATCAATTTCATCATTTTCCAATATTTCTATATCTTCTAAATCTTGTTCATGTACTCTTTTGAGAATTTTTAACATCTTTTGTCTATCTTCTGTGTTTTTTTCTTGAGATTTGAGCTCATTTATTACACATTGCTTATAAAAACTTTCAGAACATTCTAAATGAACTTCTGATTTATAGCAATCAACACTGCAATATTTTATCTCACATCGTGGACAAATATATATATGAGGGCGTTTATTACATCTAAAAATAAATAAAAAATTTTAAAAAATATATTTTTCATGAATTTTTTATATTAATATAAATGTTATTAATATTTATAATATAAAATTTTTTTAAATATGAAAAAATTTTTCAAAAAATATTTAAAATGATTTAAAAAATAAATTCTTAGGCTTGCTTTTAAAATTATTTAAACATAATATTTATAAACAGTTTGAGGTTAATAATATGAATACGTACAATTTGCAATTATTATTTATATTTGTAGAACTCGTGTCTCGAATATCCATTATTTTAGATTGTTTTTAAATTAATTAAATTTTTAAATTATTCAATATAACAGCGTTAATACCAATTTAATAATTTCTGAATTTTATACGTCTAAGATGTAGTAATCATTTTCAAACTATTGTGTTACTTAGTTTGCAAGTATTATGTACTATATAAGTTGATATTAAAAAAAAATAATTTTTAGATGTATAATAGGAAATTTATATATTAAGGAAGGAAAAATATATTTTCAAATTTAAGATTTATATATAAATTCATTTATTTATATATATGCATTATAAATTAATTTATAAGTAATAGTATCACGAACCTAACCTATTGTTAGGTTTTTCGATTAAAGTACCATTTTTCAGTTTCTTATAATTGAACTCAATTTCTTTTCGTTTGTTTGTCCAAGCTTTTGTATCTATTTTTGATAATATATGTTCAGGATCTACAGCCACTTCTTTGCATTTTAATAAATTTGCTTTCTCTTCTATATTTGTTTCTATTTTTCTTTTCTTTTGAAACTTTGGAAGATCTTCTTCAAGCGTTAAAAACTCTGATGAAGAATTGAGCAATTTTATACCATAATTATTACTTTCCTTATCTTTTTCATTTATAATATTGTCTGTCTTTTTCTTCTTTATTTTAATAGATCTGAAAAATTCTCTTAGTATATAAAAAATGTAATATGTAAATGAAAATTATTTAATGTGGATAATTTAAATTCAAATTAATAATTATATGTTAATATATATTATTATTATATATTTTAAATAATTACGTACTTTTCTATAATTTCATCTAATTTTTTTGCAACATAATTTTGAAATGTTGGAGTCACACCAAAATTGGAAAATGTATCTTCATGTTCTAATTTTTTTCTTAATGATATGGGATTTATTATACTATTAATTTCTATTGAATTACCTAAAAAAAAAAAAAAAAAATAAAAGAAAAATTGCCGTTTATTAGAAATTCTATGATAAAAAATAAAGAATTAATTAAGATTAAGATTAGTGATTAAGATATGAAGATATAAAAGTGAGGTTATAATACTTACATTCATTCGGTTTTTTAGAAACATCTGCGTTTTTAAATTTTTCATTAGAGAAATAGTGTTCTTTTAAAAGTTGATGATCAGTTGCTTCTTTTATTGCATTTTTTGATATTTCATCTTCAGAACTACTTGAATCGTCATTGTTTTTCTCTAACATTGTTCTCGAACGTTTCGATATCAATCGATAATCGAATTTAAATTCTACAATGTCATACACATCTTATAATTTGTATTATTTATCTATAGTTTAACCAATTGTTTTATCAAAGAAAAAAAAACAAAAAAATTAAAAGTGAAATTGACTATTTAATTAACTCATTGCCGAAATTTGTTTATTAGTTAGTAGTTATAAATTTTTGTACAGAATGTGAGTACTTGAAATGCGTGTAAAGATGTTCGTATATTGTACAATTATTCAGTAGGAATATCCTTCGTTAGCAATTAAAAACACAAGTCTCAAATATTTCCATACTTGAAAGGCATACAGTGGAGGAATAATTAATTACTATGTACTTTAATATAAATTTAAAGCTAACATAAATTATACTAAATATTTTTCACATATTTTTATTTTTATTTTAATTTGAAAAAGATTACGCATCTTTTTTTTAAATAAAAATATAAGAAAAATAAAGTGAAATTACAATGATAAAATTAAATGGGATCGTTAAAAAAATGGTAATAAAATATTAAAAGATTAATAAATTCACCAAGAAAAGAAAACAATAATAAATCTTAAAATAATTTTAAAAATATTTAGCATTACATATCTTGTATCGTGTCGTTAAATTTTATTCGTTAATTTTAATCATTTTGATTGAATTTTATTATTGTATCGCTCTAACCACATATTAACGCCACATGTAAAACTCGATCATTTCAAAAAAATACCTACATCTCAATGAAGTGAAAATTGAAATGAAATAAAATGAAATGATGAAAAAACAAAGATGATGGCAATAGTAATTATGAGATAAAACAATGAATAGATTAATCATCAATAAAAAAGAAAATAAATGCTCGGAGTATTTGGAAGTGTGTATCTTAAACATAAACAATGTTGTATTTTAAAATATTATAATTATTCTCTGTTCGAGAAGGAAACATTTCGACTAAATTATGTCAATGTGTTTAACGATAAGATTAATAAGAATTACAGGCGTAAATTATCTTCAATCGTTTCTGACCTATTCGATGCTGGCTTGAAAGGAACAATTCGTAGAGACTTGTGGTCTAGAAACTAAATGGACGGGCGAAGTCGAATATTGCCAACGATGTTTATGTACACGATTTAATGATCGTTTTTTCTTCTTCTGTTTTCTTTCTCTCTCGTCCTCCCTAATAATTCAATCTTAATCTAAATACATTTAATAATATATTCTCACTTTGCATCATTATTTCTTTTTCTTTTTCTTTATACTTTTTTCTTTTTATTTTAATGCGCTTCTGAGAGATTTCATATACATTGTTCTTTTTTTGTATATTTATGTATATATGTATACGTATTTTCTTTTACACATTTCTTAATTTAAATGATTATAATCATTTTTATTTCCTTCTTTCTCATTTTCTTTTTTTTCTTAAATAATAATTGTAAAATGTATAAAACATACAAGGAGCAGTGTTCACAAGTACATTTTATACAGATATACATTTTCGCGTAAAGATATTGTAGGTGTGTATATGTGTACGTATGTCTCACTTTTATTTCCTCTAATATTATCTTTGATGTGCATTGGCTTTTTTTGGCTCGTTTGTTAATTTGTTTCTGGCATTTATTTATGTATGTATGTATATGTATATGTTTATGTATATGCATATTTACGTGTATGACATTGTATGTATACTTATTATACTTATGTATATGTATATTCCTTTCTCGTCATCATATCTCAATGTACAGTAATGTTTTATTTTATTTTTTATAATTTTTTATTTCTTTGCTAAGGCATTCGTTATGGCAAGTATATTTTAAAAGTGCTGATGTCTAAACGCGCGTGAATACTTATAGTTTTCTGTTTTTTTCATTTTCGTACAATTTATAAAAGTATATTGGCCAGTTATATAATTTCTAATTAGCCAGCTACATGTTCACTTAAAAAACGATTCGCTCGTTAGAAAAAGAACTAATCTGCTTCGTATTTTTTCCTTTTTTTTCTTTTTTCTTGTTTCATTAATTGTAATTGTTCTTATTTTTTTATTGTAGTTTTATTTATTTCGCGTATAATTCAATTGCGCCTTATAATCCGCGGCCACTAATTGTTTTTTTTTTATACTCTCTATTTTGCATGCATCTTTACTCTTATGCTCGTTATTCGATTATTTCTGCAATTAATTTTTTTTTTTAATTATCCTTTAATAAAATATATTTAATCGCAGGCTAGAGAATCGGAAATAAGAAGATGTATACGTATATGTAGAATCTGTATCTGAAGAATTATAATGTATTCCTTCGCTATAGAATCTTTTCATACGCATTATTTTATTTTATTTTTTTCTTTAATTCATTTTTTTATTTTTCGACTATAATGGAATTATAATTGATGTGGTCATAATTTCTTCCCCTCATTTCTCCTTGTTTACACCGACATAACGAACACAAAAACTTTCATCGGTGTAATGTGTATATATGTATGTATATGTGTGTACATGTGACAAGTTATGGATGATAAAATTATTTCGATTAAATCCCAACCCTTACTTATTTCAATTTAAATCTCTTATTTGCTTTTTTTTTAAATATAACGAGTTAGTTTAAACGGAATTCATCTTTATCGTACACACGCGCGCATACATTTACATGTATTACATGTATTACATGTATACACTTACATGTATGTGAATACATGTGTATATATATTTTTTCTTTTATTTTGTTTCTTTATAATCGCAAAACATAATTTTGACAGGCGATTGAATCACTCTTGAAAACAATGGTGTAGTGAATATAGTTTTAGTTAAAATAATTTAATGATAACTCTCTAGTTGCCATCTGCATTTCAACTGTTCGTTAAATATTAATTTAATATGTAAAAGAAAAATTTTAGATATTTCAGTTTATTAAAGGCGAACATTTCATATGATAGAATATTTCTTATTTAAATAATTAATAAATAGTTAAATTTTAATAAATAAAGTTTTAAATTCATTAGTACATTTTTCTCATATCTTACAAATGTAAGATTTTTTTTAAAAAATCATTTAAATTAAATTGTCGATTTGTTTCTCGTAATAGATAGATTAAAACGAAAGTCACAAAAGAAAAACGACTAGAGAGTCAACTATAATGAAGAGATAAACGAAATATTTTTTTTAAGTAGAATCGAAATGTAATATTATATAAATAATTCAGATCGAGTTTTGGAATACAAATTCTGTGTCGAAACTACACCATTGAGTTTCATAACATGACAGAGTTACAATAGAGTTACAATAGAATGAAAATGTACATATTTTAATTTTTATCAATCGCAAACATTGCATTAACTCGAACATATTTTTTATAATCTATCACTTTTTATAATTCTATCTCTTTGAATGATTAGAACGATTCATTCTGGAATGACAGAAATATTCGATCGATCTTTAATCCTTTGCGCACTCGATTCATTTGTTTTGTTCGATTAATTATGTTTTCTATTGGAATAAATCTTTGTCGAAATTACTATAAGTCCTATTTATATTCTATGAATAAAAATTACTATCTTTCTGATATTTTTTCTTTTTTTTTTTCTTTTCTTGTAAATTTTAAAGTGAAAGATTCGAGGATTAAAGACACGACTAAAGGAGCATCGTCGAGTGCGAAAATTTAAACATCGATACGGAACTCAATAATTGAATGATAATTTGTTAATTGCTTGACTTCATTTTTTTTCTTTTTATCTGATTCCATATTATTCGCTTTTACAATTATTTAGTGCATCTTGAACAAGCACCTATTATGAGCTCTTAATTTTTATATCCACTACTACGCTTGCTTTTTTTTGTTATAGGGCTACATTCTTCTCTCTCGCTTTTTCTCTCTTTCGCTCGCTTCATTTTTCTTGCTCTCTCCTTGTCTCTTCGCATCGCGCGTTCTCGTCGATTTTTATATCGAACGAAATCGTCGATGATTTATTCAGCAAACTTCGCGAAAAACGTGTTTTTATTATTATATATATATATATTTTATATTTTTTTTTTTGTAACAAACTTAGTGAACGATGTCTAATTAGAAAAACGTCAAGAGATTCGTACCAGTGCTTGCGTGTAGCATACATACTTACATAGATTCATACAATAAGCGCGATACAACCAAGATGCACGCTTATGGTGTGAATTTTGTAGAAAACTCTTTCGTAGAAAATTGACGCTAGGGTAATGTTTTATTCTCTTTCTCTCTTTCTCTCTCTCTCTCTCTCTCTCTCTCTCTCTCTCTCTCTCTCTCTCTCTTTCTCTCTCAATTAATCACGTACGTCCTCTTTCGCTCTTTTTCAGACGTTCAATCGTACATCCATTCTTTCTCTCGTATTTTTTTTTTTTTTATTATTTTTTGTTATTACATTTGTTTTCTTTGTGTTTTTTTTTTTTTTTACAAGGCGCTACTACGTAAATTTCTCGCACGACGAGGATGATTTCTACACGGTGGCACACTTCTAAATTGATTTAACGATGATCTCTATTTGTATCTATCTTGCTTGTTACATTAAAAATAATTTGAGTTTTTAATTATTGATTCTTTCATAGCGTAACACGAAAATTAATTAAGGATTATAAATAACAAAGCGCTATTATATTATTCAAAATTTTAATTGTAAATTTGATAAAAATTATTGTTAAAAATAAGAATTTTCCGATGTAAAAGAATTATGATTCTATCTTTAATCTTTTCGAAACAAATAATATTAATATATAAATTATATTTTATGTTAAATTAAATTTTTTATATGCTAATTTCATTCTTATCTCATATAAACAAAAATAATATTGAGAACATCAAAATTTATATATTATCATATTATCTATTATTAAAATTATTATTAAAATTTTTGAATTAAAATAATTTTTACGTTTTTCGTTTTATTATTATACTATGAAAGAATTAATTATCTAATCAGATCAAAATATCGAGAAAATGAGAGGAATATAACGAGATAAATTACGGCGGCTAAATTCTACTAATGACAATCTACAAGGCGGTCGACATGTCAATTGATCTGTGATAACGAACTTTAATATCTTCGATTTCGTTGTTTCAATCACTTATGCACATGTGTATGTATAATGTGTATTTATTCGAGTAAAATTATTGATTATCGGGATAATGTTGTCATCTATTCGTAATCTATAATACATCTATAATTTAAACCATTGTTAAGTGTCACCCTGTAGAGATCACCGAAAAACGGCTTGTCAGTGTACTGTCTAACGAAGCTTAGCATTCTACTTGGCATTGGACAGTCACATGTTTCATTATCGATCGTTAGCATTTTTTTCTTTTTTATTTTTATAATCTTCATTTTTTAAATAGTTTTGTATTCGATCCTTGAAACCGGAAACGGAAATGTTTTATTTTTTTTTTTAAATTTAGATATATATGTTTTGTCTGTCTACATTGTCATTGCTATGATTTAACTCGACTATGTTCTCTTGATTCGATAGATCTTGATAGATTGAACTTGCAAGCCATAATAATACAATAACGTCGAAAACGAAATTTTATTTTAATTGTTTTCTTTTTTTTCCATTTTTTCTTTTTTATTTTTTGAGAATAATAGGTGAATTGCGAGATTTAGATAGTGGAGAGGTTTGTGGAGAGCAAATTTTTTGGAATTGTTGTCTGGTGATGAGGAATATTTGAAAAATAAAATTATATGTTTGATTAGATATTTTACAAAATTATTGAATATTAATATTAAGATAGCATTTAACTAAACTTACAAATAAAAATTTGAAATAAAATTTTAAACTTCTATGTTTAACTTACTAGAGAAATGTAGAATTGAATCTAGAAAGTTTTGGAATGTATAGAATCTTGAAAATTCTTTAAAAGTTTTTTTAATTAGTGATAGAATATTGATATTGTCTATTTCAGTAAAAAGTTATAATAATTTTCATATGTTGATAAAACTTTTATTTAGAAGATTTTTTCGTTTCAAGATTTTATATATTGTTAAATATTAATACGGCTTGTGTAAAACTAATTGTGGAAAAACTAAAAAAATGATCATTCGTACGACCATTTTTTATATTTCAATAAATATTTTTTAATGTCTTAACAAAATATAACATAAAATCAAAACTAAAAAAAGAAAAAATCACGTATATTAAAAGTGTGAATATTAAAATATATAATAGAATTAATTTTAAAAAATATTAACAAAATAAATTAAGATATTAATCAAAGGATAAATTTAGAATCATTCAATCATCACTTTTAAAATAATTTTCTTTATCGAATTTTCCTATTATATTTATAAGATGAATCATTCTATTTGCTCTTTGATATACTAAATAACAATTTTAAATACGATTTAAAAAAAAAATTTCGACCCATCACCAAACTTATCTAAATACGTACTGTATTTTGAAACATGGGTAATCAGTTATTAATTGTTCAGCGATAAATCTTGCCGCGAATGAACTCGTAATTATAGTCAAAACGAGACATTTGATATGTTAAGATCCGAGATATACATTTCATAGTGCTACAGTCTTTTTTTTTTGTGTTGTATATACTTTTTATATTCTTGAACAGTCAAGTATTTGTATTTATTTCATATTTCAATCGTTCACCATCTCGCAATTCATTATCCATCATCGATCTCACGAGAAAATTGAAGGCTATTTCGATGACTCTTCTTTGTATCTTTTTTATTTTTCCTTCTTTTACTTTTCTCATTTTCTTTTTCTTTTATTTTTGGAAATCTCCATTTGTTGACTCTTCGATTTCTTTGAATTGCATTGCACACGCACATTTACGGTACCATTTCCGATTTCACCGGATCCTTGTGATCATGTTCTCGTTTCTCTGCTACTTTTGTGAAATCTATTTCTCGATATCGATACAAAAACTAACTTCGCCTTTTTTGTATGTTAATTATTATTATTTTTTTTGTTGCTTTCGTTTTTGTTAATTTCGCTTAATTACGCGTCTCACTCTTGTCGCTTAGTAAATAATGTGTGCATCTCGAATAGCCGCACGATTTTTTTTTCTTTTTTTTTCTTTTTTTTCTTTTTTTTATATTTCTTAACACCATGTTTGTTCGCGTTTGCTCGATATTTAATCTTAATATTATTCTTTTTTTCTTTTTTTATTTTTTTTCACCCATTTTTTTTTTTAATGCTAATTTTGCGATTGTCTATATGTATACGATACACATAGACTGATTTTTTTTTACAATATGCAACATATCTTATATTTTTAATCTTTCTCTATACAGTAAATAGCGTTTCTCTCTTTTTTTCTCTCTCTTTTATTACGCTTTTCGATCAAAATTAGCAGACAGTATCTAAATAATTATCTATTGATTTTTGTTTTTTCAGCAGTGATAGCAAAGAGTACAATTTCTTTTCGTTCCTTCCCTGCCGTAATTTCATCCTACGAATGATAATAACAAGAATAATAATAATAATAAAAATAAAAAATAACAATAATAATAATGGTGATAATAATAATAATAATAATAATGATAATGATAATGATAATGCTAATGATAATAATGATAATGATAATAATGATAATGATAATAATAATAATAATCGTTCATTATTTAATTCGTCCATGTTCGCCTTATTTTTGTTCCTTCAAATAATAATAATAATAATAATAATAATAATAATAATAATAATAATAATAATAATAATAATAATAATAATAATAATATTCTTTTTCTTTTTTTTTCTTTCACACTTTTCTTGCTCACTTTTCCTTTTTCTTTCTATTCCCTTTTTCTTTTTCTTTGTATAATTAATTATACATACATCTTAGGCCCAAATCTTGTTGGCAGATTAGTCCTAGACCGATTTTTGTGTATATAGATTAATCTATAAAAATGTCGAACATCCGGTCTACGAGTATTCTACCATTTTTTGAGATACATTTTTTTTTGACTCGCGGTACACCATTCTCTCATAGTATTATAATATATAATATAATATATATATATAATACAATATAATATAATATAATATATAGTATAATATAATATACTATAATATAATATAATATAATATAATATAATATAATATAATATAATATAATATAATATGATATAATATAATATGATATAATATAATATGATATAATGTAATATGATATAATGTAATATGATATAATATAATATGATATAATGTAATATAATATAATATAATATAATGTAATATAATATAATATAATATAATGTGATATAATGTAACATAACATAATATAATATAACGTAACATAATATAACATAACATAATATAATGTAATATAATATAACGTAATATAATATAACGTAATATAATAAAACGTAATATAATATAACGTAGTATAATATAACGTAGTATAATATAATGTAGTATAATATAACATAGTATAATATAATACAATACAATATAATATAATATAATATAATATAATATAATATAATATAATATAATATAGTATAATATAATATAACATAGTATAATATAATAATAGTAATAATAATAATAATAATAATAATAATAATAATAATAATAATAATAATAATAATGATGATGATGATGATGATAATGATGATGATAATAATAATGATAGTAATAATAATATTAATAATAATAGTAATAATAATAACAATAACAATAATAGTAATGATAATGATATTAATAATAATAATATTAATAGTAATGATAATAATAACAACAACAACAATAATAATAATTATCGTAGTTAGTTATTTTTATCGTTATTTATAAGTATATATTTATATAATATAATATTATTCAGGATGACGTGAGGGGATGTAAAATAATGACAGAAAACTATCTCTCTCTTACATGAAAAATAGGTTTTTCTCGCATGTGTGTAGGTGTATATGTTTACATATGTATATGAAACGCATATAATATTCCTAGACTCTCTTATGTGGATATTTATATATTTATATATGTATATATGTACATGTATGCATATCCAATCACATATGCATGAAAGGTGTATACGTTCAACTAGGAAACGAATGGCACGTTTCTTTCACTCGCCGTGTATGTTCTCAGTGATAAGTCAATATGTGTGTAATGTGGTATGTATGTAGCATGTATATATATTGTATTTATATATAATACTTCAAAGTAACAAGCAACGTTGCTATTTCATATAAATTAGATTTTTAGGGCGTTCGTTTAATTATTTAAAGAAGAGTATTATTGTTAACAAATGCAATCTAAGTTCAGTTGAGTTAACAGATAGAACAGTGGTTCCTGGATCTTCTTTGTTACTATTATCACACAAATATTTTTATTTTTTGAATTATCAAATTATTTATTTAATTCTTAAAAACTATTATATGAAAACATTTACTTGGAGTGAAATTTCACCTTATAATGGCCTTTAAGGGTTAATTAAATTTTGACAGAAAATACATTTTTAAATTAGTATCATAATAAAAGTATAATATTAAAAATGACAAAAAAAAGAAATAAAGAATATTTTATTTATTCTAAGATTTAAAAGAGAATGCACGATAAAATTCGAGTCAGGAGCCACTGACCCGGAAAATATTCCCTCGAAATCGAGCATTCTTTCTTCCGCTACAAATATGTGTTAATATCAGACAAATTCAACAGTCGCGTTAAACTTTCAAGAAGCGTAAAGAATAACATCGCTAAAATATACGTGTCAATAGCTACAAAAATAATATAATTCAATAATATCGATCTTAATTCTAATTTAATATTTCGTCTTTTTATTTTTTTTCTTGTCGTCTGGAAAATATTCAACTAATTATGAAATTAATCAGAGAAGCAATATTTTATTAAAAAATCGTCACTATATTTGAGACAGTCCGTAAATGTATATCGATGTTGTCGGTGTTTAACCTTTCCTTGCGTTTTACAGTTTAAAACGTTACATAATATCTGCAACACGGTATTGACCACTATGCATACTTTATATGTATATTTATGTATATGTATATATGTATATATATATAATATAATGTTATCTGTTCTCTCATTTACGTTTTAGTTTTTTTTGTTTTTATTTAATCTGCCTAGTGTTTCTTTATTTTCATTTATGCGGTAGTGGATGTAATAATCATTGCAATGATAATCGGTAACAATAATAATTTATTACATAATATTTATAGCTTTCTCTCTTTCTTCTAATTTAATTCTCCTTTTATGTTCGCTTCTTATAGTACATCGCATGTCTTTTGCCTGAATAAAAAGGTATATTTATCTCTTTCTCGTTCGCTCTCTCTCGCGTTCCACTTAATTGTAATATTTCTCATTCATTGACGTTTTTATTTTTTTCTTAATATTAGCCATTATAGCCCAAAGAACACTCAACAAGTTAACACGGTCTTTGGGCCTTCGATTTTTTTATAATATTAATTTTCTTTTTTTTTTTATTTGTTTGTTTGTTTGTAGAACGATTTAAACTTCTTCCGATTCCTTTTGTTTCCTATCCTAAAAGATTTTTCGTATATCTTTTATATTTCTCCGTTCCTGTAGCGTTGAATTCTTTTTCTTTCTCTTTCTTTCGTTTACGTCTCAGGACGGTCTTTTAAAACTTCGATTTGAATATAAATCAATTCGATATTGTTTATCCATTATTTCCTCATCGAATCAATTCGAGACATTTTATTTTTTTTTTTTGTTTCAATAAAATAAAACGATATTTATTGAAGATATATCATAAACTCGAAGAAACGAGTTCCGAATTACTGCTGGCGTGTTCCATCGATCTCGAGGATCTTAGCTTAAACGAAACATTTTCTTTCTTCTTCTTTTTTCTTCTTCTCTTATCTTCTTATTTTTTTATTTATCTCTTTCGATTGCCAACTTTCGGGATATCGCCAAGCTCTTCTCTCTTATTCTTCCTCCTTTCATTCGACTATTCGCACAGGATTATTCAACGATACGAAGCTAAAGTTAAAACACGTTAACAAACTTATAACTGGAATATCCCTCGTTTCACGAGTTTCTTCCTTCTTCTCTGTTAATATCGGTTAATTATCTTTAAAAAAAAAAACAAAAATAAAATCCTAATATCGTTCGCGTATAGATTATGCTCTCTTTCTCTTATTTTCCTTCTCTTTAAAATGCGAGACGTATGGCTTTTTGCAAAATCACAGAGAAATTACGCATCGCTTAACACTGTCGTTTTAAGATATCCTATTTAGTCCACGATGGGCTACGTAGATTTTATAAATTTCTAGGCCTGCTCTTCGTCGTTTGAGATCTTCATCCTCGGTCGTCGTTTTTTTCTTCGCCATAATCGCGACGCCTACGTCGATGAAGAAGACTCGTGGCAGGAATAACGGCTCCCTGTTCTCCATTCGATGTCACAGCGAAGTCTATTTCTTCTCTTATTTTCTTCCTCTTCCCGTATCGAACTTGACACATTCCATAAGTTTATGAAAATTTATTTCGATCATATTATTCCTCCTCGATAATGTTTCTCTTCTTCGTTTGTCGGTTGTTTCGTTTATTGCTGTCAACGTGTTGAACGTCTCACGGATGAGAAAAAACAAGATTACGCCGAAACGAAGATTTTATTACATTTATCGTATGCTGTGCCATCGTTGGAGAACGTTGATGTTTTTTTTTTGGTCCGCACGATTTTACGCATAGATCCTGGACAATTGGAACGTGCCGTCAGGTTAATATAAGAAGGCGCTAGAAATCGATCGCTAGAGGACTACTGGCATAGCGAATATCTATGTATAGACTGCTTCTAGTGTAGCGTCCAGGATCTAGGCTTAAAACTGCCGCCAATGATTCGATCGACACTGGACGCAGCCATTGTCGCTCATGGAGCCGTTAGTATCTCTCTGTATGCTAGTATAACGAGTGTCGTCATTGATACGAGTCCTTGTGGAAAGTATCGCTCTTGTGGAAGATTCGTCGTCCCTCTCGAGAGAGTTCCTGACTCGCAAAATTGTTTTCAGACTTCGGTCTGGGCAACAGGCAAGGAAGGGTCCTCAACTCCATGCTGTGTACCTGGAATTGGAGAACGATACGCTATTTGAATACGATTATTTAAAAGAAGAATTTTTCTTCCTAAAAATTGAAAAAATTATAACAACAATTTCATTTATTCATTTAATTTTATTAGATACAAGTAATTTTCCAATTGTATATAATAATATGCAACGAATACATAAATATTTTTTTACTCTAGATAAAAACTGACAAATTTTTTTATCCTCCAATTGTGGCAAAGCTCGACGAGAGAATGGTTGGTGCAAAGTGGATTGCTCGTTCGATCATATATTTTAATTTGTGATCGTATATTTTAATTCGTTAATTTTCTTCATATCATTTACTGATGCAATTGCAAGGTTCATGCAATTGTGCATTCAATATCAATCGCACGTGTTTATATTTTTACTGATTTCACGTGACGTTATGTTCCGTTCAATGTTATATATTTAATAATATTTCTAATAAAAAATATGAAAAAAATCTAGCGACTCAGCAACGATGCAAATATATATTTACCGATTCCTCACTGGCGCTAGCATGCGCAGCTTGTTCCGCGAGCGCGTTCACCACAGCGTTTATCGTTTTCGACTCGCTGCCGAGATCCTCCTCGCGATGGGCCACCAGATTTGGATTCTTGCCGATTTTGTTTAACCTATAGAGAGAGCACAATTAAGCGTAGGGAATGTTGCACGGAACACAACCAACGATTAATTCACATCGATCGACTTACAAACCGTTTAGCAGTGTTACAGGTATTCCCTAAAAAATCGTACGTTATTATTCCGCCGCGACTTGGAACAAAGTTGTATTATTCGTTTCTAATACCACTTGCACCGCTAAAGGTTTTACAATGTGAGATACAAGACTGGATAAAAGAAAGTCAGTAGCTTTGAAATGCGCCCCGCAGAATCACATTTTACGTGTGTTTTTAATTAATGATTTATTTGTTTTAACTCCTCGAAGATCGGAAAGGGATAATAGTTTACGATACGAAGAATTTTTTCATTATTAATCAAACATACTATTATTGTATATTTTATTTTCATTCGTATTATCATATAGTTATCGATTGTAATTTGATTTACTTTTTAAGAAAGGGAAGAAATTGAGATGTATTGAAAATAGCGTAATTTTTAAAAAATAATTTTACTGATTTACGTTATTATTGATTGGAATTCTGAAACTTTAAATTTTTCTTCTCAATATATTCTACTTTACATCCATTAAGATTTCTTATATATTCGTGAGGGGTTAAAACGTCCAATTGTTTGAACTTAAAAGGCAGTAGCTTTCATACGTAAATTATTAAAACGAAACTGATTGAACGGAATAAATAATATTGGTGCATTTAAATGAAAAGAAAAAAGTTATATTGTAAAGATCATCTAATATCTAAAAAATGTGCTTCAGCTTCTTTCTCTTTATCGTTCGATAAATTATATAAAATTTCTATCTAAAACGAAACAGAGAAATGTGACTCTGCGGAGATGCGGCAAAACCGAGAAATCCAAAACTCATTATACAAAGTATGTTTGCAAAATCATGAACAACATTACCATGTAAGTGAATGTGTCGAGTGTGAAGATATTTTGTCGCGGTGTTTTCAAGCTTTCTTCTTTCTTTTCGAAACGGGTCAAATCCCATTCGACTCGCGTCGTCTACAGAAATCGGAGACGGTCGCTCGTCGAACGGTGAACCACGTATTGAGAGAGCCAAAAAAAAAAAAAAAAAGAGAGAAAAAAAAGAAAAAAGAAATATCATTTCATTAAACTCTCTCAATTCATTGGAGACGCGTATCTAACGGATACCCGTCCCTTTATTGTAAGTTAGTGCGCTTTTCGTTGTAATACTTTCTCCCCAAGAAAAAAAGATTCTGCACTGTCACGTTCAATAAGAGAGATTCTTCAATCGTAAAAAAAGAACCACGAGCCAAATAAGATATCATTTCACTTGTGTGTGTAAAGTGTATGTAAAAAAAAGCATTATCGAGTCGAGAAACTAGCAGAGACAAATACGAAATAAATAATATCAGAATAATAAAATAATAATAATAATAATAATAATAATAATTACAACGATAATAACAACAACAACAATAATAATAATATAACAAAGATATGTTAAAGAGAGATAAGCGAATATGAAATGTTATTAGATAGCAATAATAATCATAATAATCATAATAATCATAATAATAATAATAAGAAGAATGACTGATAGAACTCGCTTCGTCGGACAGTACACAATGTTCAAAAAAATCAACATGGAAGTGGGAGTGATGATTGACATCTATTAGCACACCAACTCGATAGAACAAACCTAACCAAAGCTTATACCTCTCGGCGGCAACGCTTTCCATCGTTCTGCGCATTAACGGATACTGGTCCAGCACGGCGTTAAAGTGATCCACCGAGAGGCTGAAGAGATTGCAGTACGTCTCGGCGCGGACCGAGGCAACTCTTCTCGCGTTCGTTAACAGGCAGATCTCGCCGAAATACGAGCCATCGGACAGCGAGGTCGCGACCTCGCCGTTCGCCATTACGATATCGACTATGCCTTCTTGTATGAAGTACATTTTAGACCCGATTGTACCCTCCTTGATGATGATATCACCTGGAAAAACAGTGATCACTTTGATCTGGTGATCTTATTATATCTCTGGGATCTTGTTGAAAACTTATTAAGAAATTTATTGGAAGTGAAAGTAATTAACGCAAAACGATTTGTCTTGCATATGATTTATAAATGACAAGTGTTAAATTTAATGGAAAGGTAAAATCGATTCAAATCGATCGAGATAAGAAATCGATACCTGGCTGGAAGACTTCGTATCTCAATTTGGTAACGACATCCGAGACAAAGTTGGAATCGGCATTGGCAAAGAATGGCACGGACGCGACTAACGATCTGCAGTTGTAGTTGATCACGTCCTGAAACGAGAATGGAGGATGGATTAAGATTTATTTGAAAACCAAGAGAATCGATAGATGATATTTCGTTCCGTTTCGTACTTCTCTTAATTTCTCCGAGAGCTCTCCAAGGATCAATTCCTCGTCGAAGAATTTTCCCTGGTAGCGGTGCTCGAAGTACTCCGTGATCCTCTGTCTCATCTCTCTTGGTAACTTTCGATAGGCCATGTATTCCTCTACTTGTTTCACCTAATTCGAGCAGAAATTTTATTAATTTATATTTTTTCTTGAAATTCTATTCTTACAATTTGAACATCGTCTTTTTGAATAAAAATTAAGTTTCATTTTTGAGAGAGATGATTTACAAATTTAATAGATTAATATTTATCTTTCTAATTTCTTATTATGATATTATGATATTGTTAAATCGAATTAAATTTGTAATTATAAATTTAATTTGATCTTAAAAATAAGAAGAATTGAAGATCTCCTTTATTACTAGAATAAAAAAAAAGACATTTGCATAAAGAAAATATCTTGTTAAATATAAAGAGATATAAAGAAGAACATAAAAAGTTGCAAATATTCAGATTTCATTTATCTTCGTTCGAACAAAAAAAAATATTACAATTTTGGAGGGAAGAGAATAAAGAACAAAATTGAAGATGAAAAAGGAAAAATTCCCCTTGATGATTCGTTGTACGCTCTTTGAATATCAACTACCTTCTCGCGGTATTGTCTTCTGGAGGAATCGAGTGACTGTATGAGATTCGTCGCGTGTCCGAGGAAAAGTGCATAACAGGTAGCACCGCTGATCATACTGAGCATAGTGAGCCACATATCGGTCAAGGATTGCGGTGGAAACCTTCCGTATCCTATGCAGAGCATGTGCGACATGGCTTTGAAAAGTGCCCACGAGTATTGTTCCAGCCAAAACGAATCCTGGAAAATATTACGGTCGAATAATGACGCATTTTCTACTTTCCATTTTGAATAATTCATGATCGTTATCGATAGATCGATTTTTAATTTTCGTCATTGATTTTGAAGAAGATGTTTAAGACATTAATATGCGTACGATGTGATTTCTTTTAAACGTGAAAAAATTGTAGAATAAATAATTGAAATAGACGATAGACTTAACTCGATCAAAGATATACTCCAACAGAGAATTCCAAAATGGCGAAGAATTCATCGAATTCGTCTTGCTATTTTTCTTCCTACTTACTTGTAATTCATTGATGGCGACCCACGAGTTACTAGGAAACCCTTGGAGCATTGGGACCAGGAATTGCAGGCAGCCACTCCAGTGGCCGATTAGGAGCATCATGCAAATCAGGTTAAAAATCCGCATGAACACCGACGCCATATTCAGGAACTGCCAACAACAACGACAAAGGTTTATTCTCGTGCCAGCTTCGGGGGCCGGGATATTGTTCACACTTCAATTAAAAACTTCTCTCGTTATCCAAAGCTCCGGTTGCGTAGTGTACAGCAAATAAGCAAGTGTTGCACAAAAACGCGTCAAATATTAATTCATTTAAATACATTGTCAAAAACTATCATGGTAATTGTTTATCCAAATGTCTGAGTCAAGGATCAAGTAAAACTACCTGATGTTTCGACGTTCAGAACCGAAATTCTCGTCTTTTGGATTAATTTCTTACAGTGGATTCATCAGTTACGTTTTTTATTCGAATGGAAAAGAAAATTTATAATTAATTTAATATTTGAAAACTAATCCGTATGCTATATCGAAATAAGAATTGTATATTTAGAGAAATTGACTTTTGATCGATATATTTAGAACTTTTATGAAAAGAAGGAAATTTAAATAATTTATTTATCTTCGTCTTCTTTAATTATAATATATATTAATTATAATATATATATAATTTTGGAAGATCAAGACAAAATTTCTCGAATCTGAACGCGAACGATTTTAGTATTTTTTTTTCTCCTAAATAATCTTCGCTGTTCATACTTCCGGGTTTCAGTTTTCAGTTCAAAAAGCATGCTACATTAGAAAATACGCATCACGTGGCACACAAAAGAACAAGTCAATGTAACCTAAAAAAACGTTTATAGTAATGATCACTCTACAAATGCTCTAACAGATGAAACAAAACAAAAATGTATACAATATATATATATATGTGTATATATCAGTCAATTGGACTGATTATAGGCCAAGATTCTCAGACCCGCTTATGGGCCAGACATGTTCAGGATAAGTTTCTGGGCGTTCTCTCTAAATATCGAGCACGATCGATAGTGAACTGCAAACTGTTCGACTGAACAGTGCGCCATAAGCACGATGTGGGAATCCAAGTCCTCGCTAAGAAAAGAAGCTGGAAAACGCGGAAACCATTCTGAGGAGAAAAGAGCTGGTATTTTAAATTATCTTTGAAATGATATATGATAAATGATATTTCTTTTTGTTATAAAATATAGTTTAAGAAATAATGTAGTTTAGCTTTTGATTTTTTCAACTAACTTACACTTACTGTGTAAATTAATATAAATTTTACATTTTGACAATTTTGAAGAAATATTGTTATGTTTATATAATTTTACAAAAACTTTAAAATTAGTTAAAATCATAATATGATTTATTTATTATATTATTCAGTATTAATATAATTAATTTAATTTTAAACGTTTTTACGTAACTTAAACTTTTTTCGAAATATTATTATATACAATATTCGTCCACGATTTAAAAAATAAATAAACGTACGTATAAAATTTCAACAATGAAATTCGAGAGGAAAGATTGACAAAACTGTGAAAAAAATTCAAAACAAACAAAATTCAGCGAATACTTTTCGCTCGTACAGACAAATATTTAACTAAAATAATTTGAAAAATGTTTATGAAAAATGTGAAAAAAAATTTCGATTCACGATGAAATTTCTATTTCGTTCCTTTTTTCAAAAATTAAATATTAAAATTGTTTCGCGATTTTAATCCGCGCTCACGGATATAGATTTGTTTGCCTCGTGTCGATAAAAGATTTATCGATACGCGATTAACAGAATGATTAAAGATTCATTAGGGAGCCAAAATAAATCTCGCATCGAGAACGAACGAGCGCGTTAAATATTCGTTTTTTTCGACACGAGAGTTTATCGAATTATTCATGCGATTCGCGTCGGATCTTGAATGGCCGCGATTTGAATTTCAGAATGAACTCATATGCTGCCCGTGTTTTTTTCCTTTCGTATGTGTAATGCGCCAAGAATTATTTACGACCACGCATTTGGCATACGTTAAACGATAGATGCATATTTTTTCTATTTAGCTATTGATTCGCGATAAACAAATAAATTTTATTTTCTACATTAATATACTGGAGATTTGATAAATTTTAGCATGTTGAAATTTTATTAATAATTTTGTATTTTCGATTATTCTGAACTTGCATATATTAATTTCTTTCTTTAGTTAAATAAATATTATGAAAGATATAATATACGTAGTTCTAGAAGAATATTATCGTGAATAAATATTTATGACTATGTGAAATTTTTTGACTGTTTTTCAAAAAAAAAAAAAAAAAGAAATAAAAATAAAAATTAATTATCTGTTTCGTTTTTAATAAATTCTCAAGAGGTTGAACATCGAATCTATCATTAACCAATTAATCAATTAGTAGTTTCAGTAAAAATGCAAAATTTTTTTCAATAACAGCATCATCGAGTATCATATTGAAACTTTAGAAGAAGTCGAAAAAGTACAATTTAAAACGACGAAATACCAATTAAAACGAACGAGTATCAATACATACGATCAAGATACTCCAGTAGTACAAGTTCTATCAACAAAAAAATAAAAATCAAGTTTCATTTATTCAATATTTCTCCAAGAATTCAATGATCTAAAATCAAAATTAATATTATAATTAACTATTACATGTATTATTCAAATATATTATACATAAATAATTATAATTTAAATTATCGAATTAAATATCTATTCCAATATAATTAATTCTTGTTTTATTAATTAAATCAAAAACTTATAGTTTTAATAATCATTTGATAAAGAAAATATAAAACCGTTGAAAAGTTTCCAACGTCAGAACTTATAAATTAATAATAATATTATAAAAATAACGATAATACAAATCCGAATCCATTTCATGGCTCTCTGAAATCCCATCGAGAATGGTCTCCACGGATTCTAAGTCGATCCAGGGTCTATAGTCTAAGGATCCATTGTATCAGGGGTATCGATGATGTGCGTATCGTGTGTATGTACAGCACACGTATAACGCGCGCGACCGCGCACTTCCTCTCTCTTCCGGAAGCACGCGTGCGCGCGGCGAAGGAAGCCGCTACGAAGGATCGCGGAGAAACGATCTCTGACCCCGTTGATCCAATCTCAAAGTCAAAGTTTTCCAATTTCGAGGCGGGCCGATACTTCGAGGCCAAGATCGTTCCACGTTTATCGTAGTTTCTTATTGCTTATTCCGATTCCCCATTTCGAAACTTGGCCGATCTTCTGGCTCTGTGAGAACCGCGAGATCGCATCGAGACACGCTATCTGTGCGCAATCGGTAATGGGAGAAATTAGCGGGAGCTCGAGGTAGCGGAAGTTGGAGGAGGGAGGTACTTGGCAGCGCGCGGTTTCCACTTCCCTCTGTGTAAAAGATGGCGAGATTATTTTTGGAATAGATGATACGGCGTAGGATGCGGCTAGTGTGTTATTATTGGCTTTGTTTTATCGCGAATAAATGGGATTGTCGACAATTGTTCCAGAGATTTCTGTTTCAAATGTAGAGATATGGAACTTTGTAATATTGCGCGGTTTGTCTTTCGTTTCCTTTGTTTTATTGTTGAGTGGTAATAAATGTGGTTTTTATTACGGGAATAATCTGTTATTACGCACGTGAATAATTTATTACTCGTGTGTCATAGTAGATTTAAATGCGATATTTTTACGATATTTAGCTTGTGCTTTTGTTTCTCTTCCTTTTACTATTAATTGAATGGTAAATATAGATTGTTTTTTAATTGTATGAAAATCTTATATATGCGTTTTTTTCACGGAATCGTGTCATTGTTTTTAAATTATTTAATGAATATAATTCAATGCAATTAAAAATGTATGTACAAATAGTTGAAGTGTTTAATGAAAAATACGTATATTATATATCATCGTGTAAATATTACCAATTTTAATTATAATTACGTCATTCGAAAGAAATATGAATTAAAGATAAAACTTTCTTCCAATTTCCTTTTCTCTAAACATATATCACAAATATAACCTATTTTCCTTTTGGACTTCATCAATTATAGAATCGCATAACTTGCGATTGATTTTCAATTATAATATGAATATAGAACGTAAACAGAAAAATTTTACGAAACATGATTTAAATAATTTAACAATTCATTGGATCAATTTATTAGCGAAGAATTGCGTATCAAGTTGTTCGCAGCCAATTTAAAATGTTTGGAGGATGTGGTATGTGGAGGATGTACGGTTGGATAAGAAAAAAAAAAGATGTATTTATAAATAATTATTTTTCAAGAAATTCACGATTTATTTATGATTAATTGTCCATCATTGAATTATTATCTTAGTTATGTAGCGATGTGTGATACAGCGTAAATAGTGATTCACATTCAAGAATATAGAACTGCACGATCAATGTCAATTTAAGAGAAACGTTGTATTACGTAACACAGATTCTGTAATGCAAGAAACGTAGTACTACGTGATCGATCGTATTCCGTTTAAATTCGACGTAATCGATTGTGTTTAAATATACTAATATCATATTTGTTATTTATTATGGATGTTATATGGATGGACAAAACGTAGCATCACGATTTAATTATTTAATTAAATTATAACACTACATCAATATCTTGTCTTTCGAAATTATAATATATACGCAATCTTGTATTTTAATTACAATTACAATTTATTTGCAAAGCTGTAAATATTCCTTCTCGAGAAAAACAACAGTATAACATTATTTATTTACAGTATTATTTTTTAAAAACTACTATTACTTATTTTTTCCAAAATTTATAGTGCAACACAAAAATGATAGTGTTTCACTCATTTCCTCATTAACAAATATCGTAATCTAAATTCTTCTGCTCAAAATATTCGTGGTACTCTTTTTTCTAATCTCTAAAAATTCATTTCCTTCATTATCGTTAATTTTTCACATGTTTCTGATAATAAGTAAATAAATATACCAATTACAACGATTATGCAATCGGAACAAAATCCATAATAAAATATCTCAGTATATGAAAACCGTGATACTATGTTTTTTTTCTTGAAAGATAATCACAGATATTAATTCCGTTCTTTAAAACGAATATTAATCTCACAGATAGCGCATATCGATGCATACAGCGGTCTCGATAACGAGGTAACAGAGCACCAAAGAACGCTTCGATCGAATCAGAATCACCGATCTGAATATCGGGCAATATCGCGTGTATCACGGAGCTCGAAATCGAATGGCGAATGGGGATCGATTTCGATTTCAAAGGATTTCTTTCGTCGTCCTGAATCTGGATAAAATGCGCATAAACGCACGTGACACGACGGACAAAATCGTGAGACTTTGTTCCGGATTACAATCCACAAAGGAATTGTGGAATCGTCATTCGATCTCGATACAAAAGCGCGCAGAATCCGGTAGAACTGTAAAAACGGCGTGTGTTACTATAATCGTGATAATGGTATCCATGATTGGTGATTGAATCACGTGTATGTATATGTGTGTATATGTGTGTATGTGTTTCTGCGCCTACTGGACAAGTACGGGTAAAAAAAGTAGAGGGCGATGAAAGATCTTATGCTATACCACAACTAGATTTCAATACATTACCTGGCAATTAAAACAAACAAGGAAAAAAAAAAAACAAAGGAACAAACTAACAAACATCGTATTATTGCATGCGTATTATACATACACGACACGCGCGCGTTACACATCGTGGTGAGAGAGACACACAATGTAGGCACACAAAGATCAAAAATTAATGACTTTTTCTTTCTTTCTTTCTTCTTTTAAATCGTTTCTTTTTGTTTCGTTTGTCTTTGCACAACGTACGTTTAAAAATCTTAGGATATTTTTTTTAATTAAATATTAAAAGAAAAGCTTCTTTAATTAAAAGTTAATTAGACATTTTTAAATGTATTTAAATGTAGTATATACATAGTGTATATATAGAATAAATGCTTTTTAAATTTATTTTCTTGTTTTCAAGTATTTTGTTTCAATGTAATTTTTTGCAATTTGAGAAATTGTATATTTTAGAAGCTTACTTGTTTCTTTTTCCAAATATTTTCTTTTATCGTATAAAATGTACAATTTTAAAAAAAGAAATTATTTTTAAAATATATGCGATTTATAAATATATTCAAGATTGATAATTGGAGAATCAATTGTTGCCAATTTTACTTCAATTTTTTGTCTTAAGATTTTTAAACGTATATACACGTATAGTAGAATTCCATTTATCTGAACTCATCAAAGAATAAACAGTTCAGTATAATTGAAATCTACGTAACATTGTTTCTCTGTTCAAATAGTTCACTTCCAGAAGACAAATATATCGAATCGCAAAATTTCGTTCCAATAAATCAATTGAAGATAAAATTCTACAATATATTCACACGGTTTTATAATCTATTCACGGATGGTTGCGCGCGCATAGTGGATATGCATACGCATGGTTTGAATCATTCAGAAAACAAAAGAAAAAAGGAGAAAGATAACGAGACACAAACACAAACAAAGGAACGATATACATATACATATACATTGAATTAAAACTGACATCCAACCTTCTGTTCTACAAGAGACAGTCACAAGTCCATTTAAAAAAGACGAAAGCGTTTGGTCGTAACACAACTCTCCACGGTTATAATAAATGAACAGCTAAATGATCATCAATGGTCAAAAGTACAAGTAAACGATATAATGGCGTTTGTATATTGTACAATTACGCGAATCGTGCGCGTGTCCACACGCCGCGCCAAAGAAAATGGCGCGCGCGCGTCCACGCGCGCGATCGCGCACAAGTGTGGCAACAGCGTTACTAATCAACGAAATTAACGAACACATAGTAACCAAGGTGGAAAACAAAATAGAAAACAACGCAACGACAAACTGAACAAATTGAAGGGAGCAGAATGTGGGAGAAAACGCAAAAAAAGGGGCGGGTGGGTGGAAGAGAAGAAAGAAGAAAATAAAGGTGACGAGGTTATGGTACCTTGGATCAAGGATACCAAGGAGGACGATCGATCATCAATCGGGACTGAACGTTTTCCAGGACGTTCAGACTTTTCAAATCCTTTTTTTGGATATAGATCGTAAGAATGAAAGAATGGAGGAAACTGAAAAATTGAACAAAATAAACAGAGAATATATGGGAAAAAACTAAAAAAAAGAAAAAGAAGAGAACAAAAGAGGAGTATGATAAACTGACGGAGCCAAATGTGGAACGGAAGAAATATTGAAAAACGTAGAGAAAAAATTAAAAAACGAAACGAAAAATGGCGGATAGAGAGGGGGAGAGAGAGAAAGAAAGATAGAGAGAGAAAGAGAAAGAGAAAGAGAAAGAGAGAGAAAGAGAGAAAGAGAGAAAGAGAGAGAGAAGAGCGAGAGACAGAGAACATAAAAGAAACGCCAGCTGCCGAGTTAAATAATCATCAAGCGGCGAAAAAGCCAGGCTCTAAGCAACGAGAAGCAAGCCACCTTTTCCTCTCGCTATAGTTTCTTTTTTTTTTATTTTTTATATTTCTTTTATTAATTTCTTTTTTTTTTTTACTGTGATTTTTTTCTGTTTCTTTAATCCTACTTGCAGCCACACAACAGATAGCCAGCCAGTATATCACAAAGGGGTGCAGTTTTTTCTTGGCTGAGAAGCAACAGAAGCTCAAGGAGCTGTAGGACAGAGAGGAGGCGAGAATTGTTGAAGGTTTGTTCGTAGAGTAGCGGCAGGGGTAGCGAGCTCTCTACTCTCATACAATGCATCCTAATTATTATTCTGTTTTCTTGTTTGATTCGTTTCATTTCCGTGTTTTTCTTTCTTTTTTTCCCCCCCGTTATTCGTTTAGGATAAAAAAGAACAGCGATGCTAGGTGGCGGGGGGCACCGGGGGAGGGGGATGGTTCTCTTCGGGGATAGATTTTTACACCGATTACAACTGGCTATTAGATTTGAATCGCACTATAAAACAAGTTGAATCTCGAATCATTTCACATATATGAACGATTATATCTTTTCAAAAACGTTCGTGATTTTCGAAAATCGAAATTGAGATTAAACATAATTTAACGTGGTCTTTCTTCTCTAAAGGAATACTCGTGAATACGAAGGAAGTAATTTTAACATTTTGCTGTCCTCTTTCTTGGGAAATTTAAGTTATAAATGGGAAGATACTTACAGGAAGTAGGAAATTGATTAGTTCACGGTAGAACGAGATTTACTGGAAGAATCCTTAATTCGTTCTCGTACTGGTTTGCATACTAGATTCATTAAAATAAATATAAATATTCAATTGACGGTACATTTGCAAAGGATATTTCTCTAATTCTAATTATTAATTATATAATCACTAAGGTAGGAATGATTTACTGAAAGAATTCTTAATTAATTCTCGTACCAATTTTAATTTTACCTACACATAAATCACTTCATCTCTTTATATCTGAAAAAAAAGTTCTAATTATACAAATCGAGAATTCAATGTTAACTTATTCCAAGCAGAAAATGACAATCTTTCCTTCTACCTTCTACTTCTACCACTACGTTTTATTTATCATCTACATTTTCTTCAAATTCATCAGACTCCATAACTCTCAGATCAATTAACTCTCTCCAATCAAAATTTTGTCTAATTTAACGAAACGAAAAGTTGTCAGACATTTGGTTGGTAGCTGGATCTAAACCTAACAAAAGAACGAAATCTTACGGTCAAGTTCGAAACAGTTCGAAACAGTTCGGGACCCCGTCTAGAGACGTTCACCGTATCCCCCGGATCCCCAACGTCCCCCCAAAATACATCCAAAAGCAATTCGAGCAAGGAGAGTCTCGCGAGAACCCGGGGCAGAGAGTGTCCACCGCCCATCGCTAACAGCAGAGCAACACAGTGTGTGCGATTTGCAACAAAGCGACAGAGAAGGGACGCCCAATCAACGTGCGCTCGTTTCCAAAGGATCGTGCACACCGTCTAGCGATCAAAAAAGCGTTTCAACAGATAGTGCATTGGACAGTGGGTTTGGTTATAATAATGAAACAAAACGGCGACCGTTTGTTTTTCTGGCTCGTCGGATCGATTAGAAGGATAATCATTATCTTCATCAATCATCGTCATTATCATCATCATCATCATCATCATCATCATCACCATCATTATCATCATCATTGGAGAGCGTTGAGAAAGTTTTAATGGGTAACGGGTTTGGAGATTATGAGAGGAGATATATCATTGGAATAGAGAAAAGAGAGAGAGAGAGAGAGAGAGAAAGAGAGAGAAACATAAGTCTATCTAGGCTTGGAAGAAATAAGCTACAGCGTTTTTTCTGAATATCGCGGAAAATACGGAGAAGTGGAAGATTGGAAAAATATAAAATACGAATTAGACAGATTAATGGGGCAAAGAGTGATAGAGAAAGAGAGAGAGAGAGAGAAAGATTTAGAAAGAAAAAGAAATAGGTAAAGAAAAAATAGAAAAAGAGAGAGAGAGGAGAGATCCATGAGTAGACCATTGCATCTCTACGTAGAGTCATCTGCTTCATTACGATATTTCGAGTATTTCATATTACAACTCGTATTATTTCCTTTTTCTCTCTTATTTTCTTTTTTTGTTTTTAATTTCATTTCGTTTTATTATTATTACATCTTTTATCACTTTCTCGCATGGGGACAAACAGTTCTAACTTCGACAACGAGATGACGAATCGTCTCGAAAACGAGTCAGAGGGAATCAATTTTGGTTTCTTCGAGAGCAGAAATGTTTTTTTACTTTTTTCGTTTTATCTTTTTTCTTTTCACTCGAATTTGATCGATGACGTTTCTCTAAAGTATATAATATATATAATAATGTCACACATATGTACGTATGTATGTTTATATAATATATATATATATATAGGTATATAAGTACAATGTATAAAATACACTTTGGTACTTTCTCATCGCTAGGCGGGTGCCGATGGTGAATGTATAAGAAGCATAGCCTATTGCTGCGGGTAATATGTAATGTATAATGCGGCGGAAAGTAGAAGCGAATGTTTGTAATAAACCAACGAGCCAATCAGCGTACAGCTCCTGCGTCCAGCCTCCTCGTGATCGCTCTTCCTGTTCTTCGCGAGACATCGATCGAACGACACACTTTCTGACTTCCCATTTTTCTTTTTCTTTTTTTTTTTTTTTCGTTTCCTTTGATTCTCATCTTATTACTCTTCTGACGATTAAACTGACGATTTAGCATTTGCCTTTCAGTTAATCATCATGGAAACTGACGTATTATCCGACTTTTGCACCCGTTCAATTTTCGAATCCAATCGAAAACTTCAGATGTTCAGACGAGCAGACGTTATATCAGCGAATAACACAAGATCAGAAATCATGGATGATATATTAAAACTTTTATGAAAGATCTATCTTTTTATTTTCGATTTTCTGGATATTTCGAGTCGAAGGAGACGAAACAGGACAGAATCGGCGTGGTTCGCTCGAGTCTCGTGAAAACGGGACCCCAAAGATGGTCTTCGGTTCGACGAGACGATCGCGAATCCCGAGCGGACGCGAGCTCGCGCATTCGTTAGGGCGGGTTACCTTAAAAATAAGGTCGCTTTTGCTGAAACCGGACTTCTTTTTACTCATATTGTCAGAGCTTAGGCGCCCCCTCCGCTCAGTGCGTTTTTTTTGTAGGTTCTGCAATATCTAGAAACAAAAGAAAGCGGGACATAGCAAGACGTAGTAAGAAAAGGGCCAGGTTATCAAGAGATTCGATAATAAAGAGGTGGAGAAAGAGAGAGAGAGAGAGAGAGAGAGAGAGAGAGAGAGAGAGAGAGAGAGAGAAAGAGATTAGAAAATGAAAGAACGTAAGAAGACAGAGAAAAGAAGTAAAGAAACTTCGAAATGATGGTGGTGAACGAAAGAACTGATCAATTTTCTTTCTTTTCTTTTGTTTTTTTTTCCTCTTTTTTTTTCTTATACGTAATCAGATGTTCTTATTGCTATGCAATATTTATAAACAGACAGAAATAGAGATAGAGAAAGATATATATATATACACATATAAATAGTTAAATTTAGCAGAGAAAGAGAGAGAGAAAGAGAGAGAGAGAGAGAGAAAGAGAGAGAGAGAAAGAAAGATAGATAGATAGAGAGAGAGACATAGATAGACAGACACAGACAGACAGATTGAAAGGGAATAGAAAACAGAAGGAGCAAGATCGGTTTAAGGCGATAGGAGACAGTTTCGAGTCGAGTTTCTTGTTCTTTATTCTTTCTTTTTCTTTTCTGTTTTATACTTTCGTTTCTTTTCATCCTTCCTTGTCTATTCCACTCTTTCCTTTCGTCATTCTCAGATTTCGTTCTTTCTTTCATTTGTTGTTCTCTCGTTAAACCATATTTTCTGTGCAAAAAAGCACTTTTGTTTTCGAAAAGAGGGACAGTAGAAAGATGATGTTCCTAAAAAAAAAAGACACGTAATATCTCCATTTTCGCTTAATTTCGATTCGAATTTGCGCGCCAATCGTGATCCATATCGATTGACGAGAACAACGAGCGCATTCTTTTATTTTTTTTTTTTTCCAATTTTATTCATCAGAACTATGACATTATATAGTTCGTCAAGGTATAATAGATTTTTCTCATTTGTTGCGTGTAGGCATCATTCCATCCGGTTTCGTGAATGGTATCGATCGAGGTTATACACGCACACGTGGAGCGGATAAAATAAATTTTTGATCGTCCATCCTCTTCTCGTACGCTGGTTCATCGTGTAATATCATCGATTAGAAAAGGGAAGGAGATAAATAAATAAATAAATAATCGTGTTATAATTAGAACGTGGATGTTTTTGTGTTCATTCGTTCGTTCATACGTTCGTTTATATATTGTATTCTGGCATTGTCCTTGTTTCTTTTTATTACTTATATTTTTAATACACTTGTATATTTTCCATTTTTTTGTTTTTGTTTTTTTGTTTATTGTGATCAATGGTACATACATGTATTATATTTGGAGTGCAAGACGCGATAATGGATTGGCGCATAAATGTGAATCAAAAAGTATGGTGTGGAGAACAAATGACGCACAAATTGACCGTAAATAGCAATAATAATAATAATAATAATAATAATAATAATAATAATAATAATAATAATAATGAAAATAATAGTAACAAGAATGATAATAATAAGAACAAGAATAAATATGTAATGATAGTAGATAAGAAGATAAAATTTAATGATAACATGAGTTAAAGAGAAGTAAGAACCAAGAAGCCATTCGTTAGTATCAAAGCTTTCGTTGCAGCAATCGCGCCAAGCGTGAAGCCGCAGTTTCTTATCAAAGCTCGTAATAAAAGGCTCGAGAGATTGATTTTTATTTTCTTTTCTTTTTTTTTCCTTTTTTTTTTCATTTTATTTTTCTTAGCAAGTTAGTAGCGATGATGTATAAAATCAAGAAGAGTTTAAGTTCAATCGAAAGATCGTCTTTGCGACGAAGAGAGAATATCGATGTTTTTTAATATCTTTTCCTTTTTTTTTCGTCTCATCGATCGTGGATCAACTTTATTTTTAATAAAGTTCAAAGGTGTTTCGATAATAAAAAAAAAATTCGGTGGATAATGCTGAGAAAATAAAAAAGTGTACAAATACCTTTTGCTATAGGGAATAAAGGGATCTAGTAAAAAGGAAGGATAATAAAAATTCAAACTAGTTGAGGCTTGTGTTCAAATTCATCTCTTCTCGAATAAATTTCTGGATTTTTCTCTTCCTCGATCCAATTCCATCTCATCGTCAAATGTTTGTAAATAGAAAACGTATATAATGGTAAATAAAAAATCGATTATTAATTGATCAAATTGAACATGAATTGTCATTCCACGATCAATTAAATTCAAATCACATTTATTTTCTTGTATATATCTGTAATTCAGTTTTTCATTTGTGCATTGTACAGAGTGTTATCAAAGTTTTCGTGACTGATGATGTTTCTCGCGACGACACTGTAAAAAATAAAAAAAATCAGGGCGCAGAAGAAACGTGTATAAAATCATAAGAAAGAAAAGAATCGCAAAATGTGATAAAATAAGAAACGAAGAAAAATTAAACGATATCGATATCCAATGATCGATTATTATTAGGTCTGATGAGATCTGTTTTTGTTTCTTCGCCCCTATTAATCGCAATGTTTGAATAGACGGATTTAAATCGTTTGCAGAAAATTGCAGAAACAATGCTCGTTGTGTTCCTTTGTCAGATTGTGTTTGGACGAAATGAAAATGAACGAATGGAAGGAGAGTTTCGCGAATCTCTCGCAATTTATCACTCCTCTGCGACAGCTATGATTAATCGCTCTCTAAGATCCATTTCGGTCAGGGTTTTCAAGGTGGCGCTTCGAGTTAAAAATTCGGTATACCACGATCGGTGGTGACCTCTAGGGGATCGAGTTTGAACTGATATTCGCAAAGATCGGGGAAAACAGGGATATTTTTTTGAGTGTCGATCTCGATGAAATGGATATCGAAGGAAAATGTACCTGGTTCTTTAATTTTTTCACACTGAATATTATCTGAAATGAAAAAAAGTTTCGCAATTTTTCATTCAATTTTCGGAAATTTTCCAATTCTTCAAAAGAATTGTTTATTACTTTTTTCAAAATTTTTTCGCAAAGATGCGAAATCAACGAGATATTTCATGTACAATGAAGGAGAATTATGTCTGATTTGAACGATTCATTTATCATCTACTCTACTATGTTCTCACAACAGAAAATTCGGTAAAACAACGAGGGACCTACCATGATAAAATTCACAGGCTTGATACATCGATAATAAATAAAATTTCTCAAATGAGAAAACAACAGATTTGCAAGAACAAACGAATTGGGACAAATTGAACAATTGGGTGTTAGAATGAAAGACGCAAAGGGATCGATCGATTGGAATAGTCACGTTCACCGATTAACGACATTAAATCAACCAAAATTAAAATAATGATTATCATCGATTATTATTAATTATCATCGACCGTTAGATTGTGATTATCATCGAAAAATAATTATAATATTTTAAATGATTTTTCATTTATTAAAATTTAAAGCCAGTTGAACATTTGATCAACAGCGATAATAATGATTATTGATTGAACGATGGCCATAATGTTTATAAACATTACGTATTTATTACATATTTATTATATAAAATATGAATATATAATATTATTTGTATGATTCACTTCGTACAATATAATCATCAAATTTACCATTTCAATATTTAAAATTTGATCAATTGAGCGTGACTACACCGCATACTTTTTTTTCGCCGAATACTTTAGAAGAATTAAAATCGATCGAATCAATGAAAATTATACTACTGGGAAACTGATTCGACGACGTCGTGTCTGTCCATCGTTTTCTTCTTCGACTCAAAAAACAGAACACAACGTTTTCAATGGGAGGAAGGCCAACGAAATTCAAACAATTCGAGTAGGATACCAAAATGGACGACGAGGGGACCAAGGAATATAAAATACGTTTGAAACGTTTGAAATAAATCAGGCATCTAAAACGACACAAAAACAGCAAGCAAAACGCAAACGGGGGGAGAACGAGACGATGGGTCAAAGAGAAAAAAAATTCGTCTGGGTATCAAAGAGGGGTAGTAGGTTGACTGACTCTTGGGAAGATGTATATATGTATGCGTATACACGATGAGGAGGGAAGGGGAGATGGGAGGGGGGAATAAAACATAGGAACACACACTGAACACGGGCACATTGCCAAAAAATGTCGAGCAAATAGGGTTAATATACACCTAACACTCACAGGCAGACCTACGGTCAATCCAACCAACTTTCTCGTCTGTAGAGCAGCCATGTGGATAGCGCGTCGTGTCGAATACCTCAGATATCATTTCCCTATTGTCTCCTGGTCCTTTTGTTCGAGTCGTTGATTCGAAATTTTTCTTTCACTTTTCGTTTCATTATCCTTTAGTATCTTTTTTTTTCTCCTTTTCACCATTTTTTCTCTCTTTTTTTTTCGGAAGAAATTTTTCCCATTTACTAAATAAAATCGAGGAGGATCCTTCATTCCTAATCATCATCGCGTCTATTGAGTTCTTATGACTTATTAGTGTAATATAAGTACGTGTTACCACGTTCCATGCGCAGTCAGACCTCTGTTATCACAATTATACGTGCACACACCTCTCTCTCTCTCTCTCTCTCTCTCCTATCTCTATTTTGCTCATTATAATTGTTGGAGTTCAACTCGTTTCCGCAACGAAACATTTAATGAACATATCGATCCATACGATCGATGTACATGCACACCTCGTGTGGTAAATGGGTAAATTTCGAGGGTTATGCAATTGGAACGAAGAGACGTGGCGATGATTAAGGATGAAGAGTATTAATATCGTCGGGATAATTAGTTGAAATTTCTTCGTTTGAAATCAATCCTTTCATTCCCGGTATTCGACACGACTCTGTGACTATACAATAAAAAAAATGAAACGCATATTAGTACCTAATAGTTGAACGCATCTCTCCAACAAGATCCGACAGAAATAAAAATATACATGTCACACCAAAAAAATTTTTTCACAAGGATCACTGAGCTGATCGATGTTTAAAATTCTACTTTGGATGTACGTATGTTCATACGAATTCAAAGTTACGATTCTTCAAGTGAACCGTGGTAAGATTAACGCTTCACGCGATCCATGTGACACTTTGTACATATGTATATTGGGCTACGGGACTAATGGAGGCTAGCCGGATCAAGAGCTTTGTTTCATGTAGATTGAAACAGAAGCAGAAGTCAACGTCCAAAGGTTGATCTTTGATTCGTAGAAATTCTCACGGTTTGCCTCTCCACGCTTTCTACCACATTAGTTCGAGTCACAGTGACAATCCTCGATGATTTACTTAATTTAAAATTCGTACTATGTAAACATTAGTCGCATGTCAAGAAATCTGTCACGATGCAATACACAGACACAGAAACGAACAGAACGAAATTTTCTATCCTCTATAATATAATATATTTCATTAGTCATGTCACACTTCTATGCCATCGTGCAACAACATCGATTTCTAAGGAACGAACGATCTCTAAAAAAATAAAAAGAAAGAAAACAGAAAGAAAGAGAGAGAGAGAGAGAAAAAAAATAGAGAAGAACAAAAGAACGAAATGAAAGAAACTAAAAAGATAAATCAAAGAAAATAAATCAATCGATCACGATACAGCCACGCTGCGTAAGAAAGCTCTTGATCGGCATCGCTTTCTTTCAAGAAATATATCTAATAAATTTCCAAATACGTGTGTACCATTTGTATGTATGTCCGTATGTATCATTATCAGGCGTGGTGTATAGTGTATCAAACGTATCATTGGATACTCAATATTGAACAAAACAAATAAAAAAAAAAAAAGAAAAAACCAAAAAAAAAAAAAAAATAAAAAAATATATGATCACACGGCAAGACTATGCACTCGTTCTCTCTATATATATATAGGAAACTTCCAAACCAAACGACAACGATAATCAATCGAAAAAACGGTCATAATAAACATCGTAACGATAATCAATAATCAACCGTAACAAAAATGTAATATATATATGTATATATATAAGTAGATGTAATAATGATGATCTAACGTATATATATATATATGTATATATGTATTTATATTTATACGTAGAAACATTAAGTTTTAAATTAACGAACGCTTGAATCAAGAAAGGGCATTTGGCCTTGGTTTCGGGGTTACTAGGCAGGCACACCTTGCTGGTTCGGTCTGGTTGGGGCGGTGTCGCCCGACGCTCGTAGTGCCTCTCCGGCTGTTGATAAAGGGGGATCTGTAAACCCATTCGGAAACGTGTTCTCGCAATATGCCTATTACTTTCATTTTTTAAATTTTTTTTTTGTATTGTTATTTCTTTTTTGTCGAAATGTTTTTGTGCCTTTGTTTGTTAATTGTTTCTTATTTTTTTACTATCGTTGTTTCTTTTCTTTTCTTTTTTTTTTTTTTTTTTGGAATGATGTCTTTTGTGTTCTTGGTTGTGTCAAGGAGAGTTTTTCTCGACGAGTTTTTTTGTCGTAGATGAGATGTAGATGTGATTTTTGTCGTTGTTTTTCGTAACTTTCGGTGGACGTGTCTCGAATTGGTCGCAGCATGTTCAAGACTAAGCTTTAATTTTAACAATAAATTTAAAATTAAAATTGATTGTTTAGAATTAATTGTATTGGAAAGTAAATTTGTTTAATATTTTATTATTGAACACGCGTAAATTTGTGTCTTTTGGTTAAATAATTATAAGTATGAAAACTGAAGATTATTGATCAATGTCTGTGAATGATCAATTGATTTTAAAAATACAATGATAAGTAAATTTGTTTTAGAAATTACAATGTTTATATTGCATAAGAATTGTAAGATTTGGTTCAGTAGTCTAGTCTTGAATTAATTGCCGAGATATTCAAGATTCGTAGTAAGTGGTTGTATCATTGTATAGTCAGTGATTAAACAAATATAATTGAAATTCTGTAAAGAATTTATGAATCAGTTCAAAAAATGTAACTATTTAAACTATTAATGATCCAGTTTCGAATAAGTTCCACGATTTTATATATAAACATCATAAATTGTTAAGATTCATATTTATTATAAAGAAGATATTTTCAAATTTTCATATTTAAAATATTGAAAAATTGATCATGATATCAAAAAATTTAAAAATTCTAAAAAAAATTATTAAAAATTATTATATTAAAACAAAAATTATAAATGAAATTGAACAACGTAACATTTCAACCCAAAAATCTACAACGAATTTCATTAATTTCATTAATTAGGAGTTTTTTTTTAAAGTAATAAATAAAGTATAAGAATATCGAACGATCGTGAACTCATCGTGGCTAGACCATATCCTGCGAATCAGAGCTCTAAATCTGGATTTAATCCCCAGAGTATTGGACCGTTGTTGTAAATCAGCTTTAAGTACGCCCAAGTGTGTCGTGTATCATTAGACGTGCTGTTTTTAGCTGATCCACTGATGCTGCTTCAGACTAAGATACACAGAATCCTTCGTGGAAATGTTTTTCTCTTCTGCGGAAATAAATCCACGAAATGGTATGATTTCCAAGAAAATAATAAGTCGAAACAATATATCATATTGTTTCGTAGAATCCTTGCTATTTTGGAAAATTAACAGAAATGCAAATACGTCAAATATTAATCCAAGAAATTCTGAGAATCTTTTGATGGAATGATAATGTAACTCTTAATTTGTATATTTGGATCACAATTAGTATATGATAATTTAAGTTATTTAATTTCAGAGTATTTTTTATCTTTTTTAATCTATATTTTTTTTATTTCATTTGAATTTTGTATCGAAATAAAATATTCTAAAATTAAATAATCTAATTAAATCATCTTCATAATCTATGATCCAATTATATAAGCATATATCAATCGAGAATCGAGGACATCTGTAGAAAAAAAATTCTCAAATTTTTCTAATCCTCGAATATTTGTATGTGAATTAATGAGCACTCTTCAACAGATTAGTTTAAATTTCTCGAATTTGTGACATGTTAATTTCATTTACTACAGATATACCCCAAATTGTTAAATGACGCGGATAATGAATCTAACATCTCAATTATTCGAATCTTTAAATTGTCAAGACGAATATTTGATTTGATCACCGATTTCACGGTCAGCTGAACCATGCTCAGCAATTTACCAAGTTCTTATTACTGCTCGTTTCGAAACGAATTTGCGAATCGATTCAGCTGAGATAATCGAAGACGATTTGATTTTAATACGGTGACGAAGGACGTTAATTAAGAAAATTACCGGTCCCTCCTTTCCTCGATTTTCCACCTTGAAACTGATCCCAATTTGAGCCTTCATTGAGTTTCGTAACGGATGATCTTAATAATTCTCTAGATAGCTTTTCACCGCTACGAGATTTAACGACATCAGAGATATCATGTAACTTTAATTTTGTTAAGGAAGCAAATTAAAGTTTAATGAAAATAAATTTTATAGTGAATTGTAATTCTAATTATATCAGTAAAGATAAGTTGAAACGATTCTCAAAAGAAAAAAGAAAAACTTTGAAATTTAATCAATTATTATCAGCAGTTATTTATATCTATATTCGACGTAACTTTATTTAATATTCTGAATATATTTCAATACTGCAATTCTAGGATATAAAATTTTAGAAAATCTTTAAACAATACTTCTTCAATATTGCAAAGCTACAAAATTTCAAAAATTTCTTCAATTGTCAAAAATAACTTCAATTATCTTCAAAATATAAAATTAAAAGTATACGAATCTTTTTAATATTCAAACGATTAAAAAAAAATGTAAAGAGAAAAAAATAAATTTAATACGGTAGAATTATTAAAAAATCATCGTCAATTACGAAGATCGGGATTATCTGAGACTGAGAATGATTATTATGAGATTAATTAGATCGATGATCGAACCAACGCTTGCGAATCTGACTCTCGTCGAACAGAATGGAAAAAAGATAGGAGATAGAAAACAAAAGCAGAGGGAGGCAACAAGACGTTCTTCAAACGCAAAGCGCAAGTAAACACATTCACAGAGTGTGATAATTACGTGGTGGCAAGAAAATAAGATTGCTCTCGAGATGATTGGACGGAAAGCCTGATTGATTCGTTGGTCTGTTCGCTGCGCCATGGCTCACGCTTATAGGCAAGACACAATCAAACTGATACAGAAAAAAGGAAAATCTTGAAAAAATCATGAACACGTGAATGCAAAATATCGAGAAACGTGTTTTTTAGAGAAAAATAGAAATAAAATTATACGAAACAAGATAAGAAAGGGTAAAACAATGTGACAATTAAGAGCAAATCCTTGGTTAAATGCTTCGAAATATCCCCTTTAGATAATCTCTCACCGATTTCCTTCACAAATGCTATCACCACCTTCTCGTTTTCCCGGAAAATTTCAATTCAACAATTCCATTACGTTATGAAATATAGCATAATTTTTTCCTTCTCGTCTATCCACCTAACGAAGAAAAATGACTCGTTTCTCAATGATCATTGATCAGCATGGAAGTTTCTTCTTGCTCACTTATCGATTTTGTTCGGTTTCTCAGTGTAATGTTTGTTGTAGAACCGAATTACTTGTAATGTGTAAATGTGTTAACACGTGGCTTGTTACGAGAAATAAATTCGTAACAAATTTTTACACGACATTGAAACAAGTATAAAAAAACAAGTCCGATAACATGTATTGATACACGTATCCTCTTTCAGTTAAGATTATTCATGTGTGTTTCATGCAAATAAGGGAAAAAAAAAAACAGAACTCACTGTGAACGATAACCCGGGTTCCGTGTTACACCAAGATCCGATCGAACGGATCGAAGAGGATGCTTCCTCGACCTATTTCATCGACAAGGAGGGAACGATCCCATCGGCTGGCATCGAAAACAATTCTCTCTCTCTTGTCCAGATCTTACACGGTTTAAGATAATCGTAACGACAATTGCATCGAACGATCGAATCGTTATGCATAGAATACCATATGCGTGGAAAGATCGATTCAAGAGGATTAGAGGCGTGCAGGATGTCGAAAATAAGAATTCGAAACAGGATTTCGGAAAAATTCGAATGGATCAAGTGAGATTTCAATGGTATTCTCCCATGTTTCCTCTGTCATCTCGAAAATTTCGACAATAATCGAACACGGTTGGTCGTTGCAATTCGAATAATTATCACTCTTTTCGAAACTTTCAGAATCGATTCCGGGCACAAGCACGAACGAACGACCCTTCGGCTGATTTCGGTCGACTTCGATAATGATCGGATATCGGTTCGAAGACTCGTTCGTGCTCGATTATAAAGTATTTGGATTCCGATCTCACCCGATCTCGCCCGAATTTTCCCGATTTATTCCGAAACTCGAATTCTCCATGTTGCAACGATGATCCCACATACTTCTAATAATAAGGATATTCCGCTCGAAAGAGGAAACTACTTACCTATAACTAATGAGACACGATCAGTTGGTGAAACATCCTCTCGAGAATTGATCGGAAAAACGCACTCGAGGAACCGTCGCTGATGGAGAATATCAATGATACACGGCCTCTCATGCACGTATGTGTTGTGTATATTTCCACATATACTTGAACTTTGCGCGATGCTTGTATGTGAATATATCGGGATAATTTTTTTTGTGTGTGAAATAAAAGAAAAAAATAAAATTGGAAAGTAACAGGAGGAGGATCGATCGGATGATTCTACGATCGAGTAGATGGTGGCGATAGAAAGGCTGTTAAGAGTTATTTGAGATGATTGGAGAAATTTTATCTTTGTCTTTGTTATTTAAGATTGGAAGATCTCGAGAGAATTATTGGAAATCTCGGTTAAATTTATCGTCTTGGAAGAATTGGAAGTTTAAAGTTTCTATGGAAAGCAATTGTGCAAGTTCGAGCGTTCGAATAAATATAATTATAAAATTTTCTTGAGTATTTAATATAATCGCAAATAAAATGGTATTCTTAAGCAAAGTTTTTGAACGTTTCGATTAAGAGATGTGAAAGTCCATATCTTTTTAATCATATTTATAACTTGCATTTACTATAAAGACAATTTACTATAAAGACAATTTACCATTTAGACATAAAGACAAATATCATTGAATGACTATAAAAATTAGAAAAAGGTACATTATTACTTTTTTCAACCGATCTTGGCGAAATTTCGATTCATTAACATCATCTTGGAATTGGCAATTTCAACCATTTATTTTAAAACTTTCATATTAGATGTACCCATTACGTTTAATAGAGAAGAGAAACTAAAGGAACACTAGAGATTTTCCAATAATATATCACAGATACAGACTTGGCCAGTTAATGAGATATTGTAACCCAATTTACTTTTTGTGATTTACTCTCGAAAGTTATTTATATACCCTTAATGGACACTGCATAGACAATGATCATTTGAGGGTTCAACATTCAACATTTCCAACGCAAAATACCCATTTATAAAAAATATTCTTGAAAGCAATCGAAAGTTATTTCTCGTCATTTGTAAAAAAAAAAAAAAAAAAAAAAATACACTCTCGAGAGTGATTCAGTAACTTTTCTCTCAAATGAACTCTCTGAATCCTAACATTCATCGCCACGAGTAGGGGAAATGTAAATAGGTCGATGCACGAGTGGCAAAGGGAGAAAGAGAGAGATACGGAGGAATTATATGGAGATTTTGTTTCGTAGAGAAGTTGGAACAATAGGAATTGAGTAAGAGTCGCGAGGACAATCGGTATAATAAAATATACATGTCGAGCAGACGGAAAGCGAGACGTGTATGTAACGTGTGTTCAACGTGTGTGCGTGTTCCGTGTACAACGAGTATATATTTTAACTTTTCGTGGTGTTTCTCTGCAGTGGTGGAAGACAGACACGCGCGGCCTCGCTGTGTTTTCGTTCTATCTGTTGCCTGACAAAAAAATTAGGGAAAAAGAAAAAGGAGAAAAGAAATGGAACAAAAAAAGAAAAATAATTGACAGGGGGAGAGCCTGGACACTGGTCCCGACGAAAATTCGAAAGAAAAAAAGAGAATCGAAGTGGAGCTTCTTGCCTGTTATAAATGAGAGACGGCTCACTTCGACATGTGGATAGAGAGATCGATTGGCGGAAAAGAGTTTGTGGGACTGTCCGTGAAAAAAAAAAAAAAAAGAACGAAAAGGAAATCCACCACTGGCACGAGAGTTTTCTTTTACACGACTCGATTGGTCGGTCGCATCTCTTTCGTTTCTCGTTTTGTTTTATTTTATTTTATCTTATTGTTATTTTTTTTGTTTTCGTTTCTTACCAAACATACATGGACGACAAGGATACCTATATCCATGTATAAATGTATTTCATTTATTTGTCGAAAGACAACGTAAGGATTTGTATATGTATAACGAGCTCCTTTATTTTTTTTTTTATTTTTTATTATATATTATTATCATTTTGGTTTCTCTCTTTTTTTTTTTAATATCTCACACACATTATGCTTTACTTTATATTTTATATATACAGTATTTCCTGCGGCAAACGCGGCAGCGATTCTCTGTAATGCAGACAGTTCCAAAAACTGACCGTGAAACATTGAATAACGTATAGTATATACGCGTGTACATATACATATATATAAAAAAAGAAATGAAATCACGGGGTGGAAGGGGGAGGGGACCAGCCAGGCCCCATTATCGTCGTAGATTAAAAAAGAAACATTGCAACGAACGGCGACGCAAAGCTGTACAGACAGACAGCGCGGCCAGATAGGGTAGGTTGTATAAAAGGTATAAAAAATAAATAAATATAGATATATAGATATATATATAGAGACAAAGTCAGTCACTTTTTGAAACTGACAATAAAATAATACGACGACGAGACGCTTGGTTTCTTTTTTTTTCTTTTTCTTTTTCTTTTTTTTCTTTTTTTTTCTTTTTTTTTTTTTTTTCTCTTTCAAATTTTTATACAAGGATCACACGAGCTGTGGGTATTATATGAGGTGTATATATATATGTATGTATATATATATATATACTATATATATATAAATAGAATACCAAATAAAAAAAAATAGATACGGTGCTTTCATATAAGAAACAGTGGTAAACACTCACATAGACCTCTTCCCATTGCGAGACATACCGCACCAGTCTTGACAACCGTAGTAACCTAACGAGCGACAACAGTTTCGCAAGCCTGAGGATCCTGAGAGCACGGCCAGCATGCAGGATCTGGAAGGACTCGCTAAAGTCCTGAAACTGACGATTGAAAACGATTATTCCATGGGAATCTCGTCCCATACGCGGCCCATTAACGCTGCGTTGAATTGAATCTCAGGTTAGCGCTCATTCAAGAGGGATTGAGGGCGGCTTAAACCGAGCTTAATTTGTCTTGTCTGGTGGATTCTGGTGAAAATTATACCACGTTTTCAAGCGGAATTAATTTAATTTAAGTAGATATTTCTAGAAATTTTCTTGAAAGGAAAGAAAAAAAAATTATATTCCGAGAAATAGTGTAATTGGTTTTAAATTTAAATTAAAAGATATTATCTTTTTATTTTAAATACTGTACAATGAGAAACAGAGATTGGAAAGGTAAATTCAATTTAAACCGCTCTCATTTTTGAAGATTTAATCGCATTCTGTTACATTTAACACCACTATTAATGTTTTTCAATGGCATAAATTCATTAGCAAATTGCATTAAAATTAAATAAAAAATAATATAGACAATTAAAAAGATAAACTTTAAAAGAATGAAATAAGTATTCTATCATTATGAAAATAAATATTTTGTTTTTAATAAGCGCTATTATTCATGATTTTCAAATGTAAAAAAAATACTCATTAAAATATTCATTAAACTGCAATGATTTTAAAAATATCCAAATGGGCCTTCGAAAAATCTTTAAATGACCTTCGAATAAGCTTTTTTTAAACATTTTTTGAACAATTTTCAAGGGATATTAAAATATTCATAAATAATTTTCGAACGATTATAGACATCTTTCAAATAATTTAAAAATCAAGGATCTTTTAAATGACTTTGAAAAATCACTTTTAAAAGATATTTGCAATATTCAAAATTCTTATATAATTTACATTTGCTAATTAAGTTATTTCAAACGATAAATTTTAAATGATATAATTTTTAAAGAATTTTAATAAAAGAATTTTAATGTTACATTATGAATTTTTTATTTTAATTTCTCGTTGACAATAAGTTTTTCTCTAAGTGAACAGTTGAAATTTTCAGAATGACCAAATAATAATTAATTATACATGCAAATTAAATATTGACTTAAAAATGAAAAACAAAAATGTGAAAAATACCAAAGTGCTGAAGTATTCATCTCGTATACCAAGAAACACTTGTAATTAATGTATTTATACAATTGGAAACAGTATATCCTGAAATGTTGCGTATCACGCCAACGCTTGTGTAAACTGATTAATTACATAAATCGAGTTTTGGAGAGAAACTAAAACTCAACTCTGGTTTAACAAATTAAAGTTAGAGATACGTACATCAGGATACAGATAATTAATATGCACTTACTTGATTAAATATGAGGAAAATGTAGTCTAATGGTATGGAGGAAATGAGGTCGAGAAAGAACCAAGTCCTGAGGTAGTGTTTTGCGATTAATTTTGGGTCCAGGATCACTTGTTCGGCGTTATCCTGTTGCATTATACCTAAGCAAATATATAATATGCATAAATAAATATATATTAACTTTAAAATTTCATTTATTTTTTTATTTTGTATTTATTCTATTCTTTAAACTTTTATATACTTTTTTATATTATTCTTTATTTATTGTTTTATTATTTTCTTTATTTTATTTTATATATCTATCCATATATCTATATCTATTCCATTATTTTTTTTTATTTCGTTTTCTTATATTTTTTAATTTAAAATTAGAAATTGAAAAAATTTTACTATTTCCTTCTCTAAAATGTAAAAACGAAAAAAAAATTTTAAATAATATTTTTAATTTTTAACAGTTTACATAACTGTTAGTAGACAAATTCTTGATTGTAATGAGCTTTATTTAAGTTAAATTTTATTTCTGCAAAATTTCAGTGCGATGATATTTACAGCTAGATCGTAATAAATTAATCTTCAGAATTAAATACAAACGCTAATGGTAAAATAACACAATTGAAATTGGAAGAATTAATAATGTGTTGCTTTTAATGTTTCGAATTAAGATAAAATTTATTTATATAACTTGTGTATAAGCAATGATGCCCTATGAGTTTTACCATATTTGACTACAAAATTTTTTGAATTGTTTCTGTAGCTTCTCATCTTCCTCAATCACTTCAAGATATTCTTCGAGACAAAGTATAAATCGAAAATCTCAATTAATTTACATTACAAATTACTTAATACAAATATTTACAATTTCAAGATGAAACATTCATTAATTCATATTTATTCAATTTGGAATTTTTTATTCTCTTAACTCAACATTTTTTATTCTCTTAAATTCCTTAAATTAGCCACAACTAAATCTAAAAACATTGAATTAATCTCCCCATCTACTATCATTTCAAAATCTGTTAACATTTATTCCATTTGAAGGATGGAAAGAGAAGATAAATTTTTTGCAAAAATTATTATAAAAATACTTTTCAAAAAACAGCAGTAAATAAACCTTAATAAAGAAAGTTATTTCCACACATCCTAATACACATATCAATTCCAAAACGAACCATTCATTCAACTCAATTTAAAGAAAAAAAAAAAAAACTATCTGCCAAGATTATCTTTCAGACTTATATTCTCAATCCTATTATCCGCAATCGAACGATTCCGAACGATTCTTCAATGCATCGTTAAAATTCCTACCAATACAAGTAACAAAATGAATTCATCCATTCCCAGCAACTTTGCCTCTCCCGGAATCTGCCACCTCATTAGCATGGAAACATTTCACCCCCGATCGACTCGATCGGCGTTCGCCGGCAGAGGCGTTAGTATTCGGCACGTGGAACGCCAATATTGGCCGACGGCCGATAATCTGGATCAAGAATTCGCGACAATCGCGAATCCGACGCGGCCCACGTACACGGTTTAACGCGTACAATGGCTTTCATCGGGCACGTGACCCAATTCGGTTCCCGGGTACGCGTTTCAAATTAATCCACCGGCGAATAACGAAACGTCTGAGCCGGTGTACCAATGTGTCGAGCAGTGTGATTAGAATATGACACTGCCTGAAGGGTTGCCAACGTGCCGCACTCAACATGCGTTTTATTTCTTGATGATTTAATAACAGTCGAAGATTCATTTGGGGAGGACTGTTGATGTATAATTTTATCTTGATGGGAGATGCTTCTGTGGAATTGTTTGAGATTGATGAACGCTTGGGGAATTTAACGATTTGGGTGAAATAGATGATGTAATGGATGCTGTAATATTTGAAGATATTTGAATTTGTTAATGCGACAGGAGATATGAAATTAATTAATTTCCTTTTTTTTGTAATAATAATTGGAAATTGATTGTATATTAGATATCTTTAACTTTAATTGAATAATTTGTAATTTATCAAATTGTTAATGTTGAAATGAAATTATAAGAGAAATTATTTATAAAAGGAAAAAAATGTTCAGCTTTAGGTGTTCGTTTAAAATTGTGGATATGAATCAGTTAACACGTTGATTCATATGCGAATTTTGTACGTTTTATTATTTTTCAGAATGGTAAAATGCTTTTGAATATTTTAACATTGTAATATTCACAATTCAATACATCTTATGAAAAAGTAAAAATTGTTTCGACGCTATTGGGCGCATTTTAAAAAATTTTTAAATCAATTGTATAGCATTGAATCGTGAAAATAAAATTTTACTGTACCTTATAAATCTCTGAAAAATATTGCAATGGAAGAGAAGGAAACATGGCCATTAAAATTTCAATTAATTACTAAAAATAAACATAAAACAAGATTGGAATTCGAATATTACTGAATCAATAACGCAATAAAATTAATCTTATTCTTACATTTCCATTCTATATCATATTTCCAATTTGATTAAATTTCCTTTATTAGAATTAACCCTTTCAGACCATTCCTCATTATTCAAGCCACTTTTTGACAAAACGAAATTGGATCCTTCGGTTTCACATTGGAATGTAACTTCATAAAAATGTAATTGACTCGCGTGAAAGCCGTGATTTCCCGGCTTTTGTTCGTTTTCTTTCACGGTCTCTCCCTACAGCAGCTTCCTTTTTAATGTCAACAATTAGAAGTTCCTCCTTTTCAAACTTCCCCTGAGCTTTCTCGAGGCGGCGACATGGACGATCTTTCAAAGAAAGTTGCAGTTCAAAGAAATTCATGATGATATTATCTAATCATGATCCGATGAAAACTTGAATTAAAAAAATTATTACGAAAATTTTTAAAATATTTTTCTATTTATTATCTCTTTTCTATTTATTAGTATTCAATAATAACGATAATTAGAATTTATAATTTTTATTGAATGAATTTTATTGGTGATATTTTGATATTTAAATTTTAATAAAAGAATTTTTATTTCGAAGAATATTTGATAATCGTGAGAACTTTTTAATATCTCGAAGCATAAAGATGAACTCTTTAAAACACTTCATAAACATCTGCTGCCAAGCCCTTTGGGCATTTTGTGGAGTATCTGAAGTTTTGAATAATGTTTCGAAACCTTGGAATTCGTAAAATTCGTAAAATTTGTAAAATTAATGGAGGAGATTGAAAATGGCGATGTAAAAATTCTAAAAATTAAAATTTAAAAATTTTCATGATTATTATTATTAACATTTTAAACATAACAGTTTCTTTTATAATAAATTAATAAATAAATTATTTTTATTATACATTTAATACTCATATATAAATTTATTTCTCTTTCATTGTTATATTAGTAAATGAAGTTAATAATAATCGAACGTACATAATTATAATATCTATTTTAATATTAGTTTATAGAAAGAATATTATAAAATATAAATTTGTCGAAAATTATCGTTCTTTTTTATAATAATTTAGTTAATAATATTTAAATCTTCGAAATTCATATCAGAATCTTTAATTATTAGCATCAATATTCGCACGAAATTCTCTGGAAGATATCAAAGGGATAAAGAAAGGTAAAATTTTTACACAACCCTGTAAAAGTAAGGCAATTAAAAAGCCCAATTTATCTCCGGACAAGTTGATAACTCCAATCAACGAACGAGCCATTCGCATCGCTTTTGAAAAACACATGTTCAAAGAAACACGATTTTCCACATGTGGTTACACGAGGAAACGAGGGTGCGAGGGATACATTTAAGCGAATCGTCGCTTTCCAACGTTTTCGTTGGAAGTGAAGGAAGAGAGATTTGGGTTGGTCCGATGAGAGAAGCACAGGGCACATGGAAAAAAAAATAGGAGAAGAAGAACGAGGTCGGCCATTCTTTCCTCCAATGTCCTCCTCCCAAACGTGCACAATGCAAACTTTGCATCGCTTCTGGCTCCCCCTCCCCACCACGGACACGAGGTTACCATTAGTCCCAAAGTGATCGTCCAACGAAATGCCAAGTCTTTTCGTCGCTTCTTTTTGAAACGATCGAACGATTTTAACTGAATGCCCTCGGCACACCGTCGATAAGGCTTTGAAAGCGGGGCTCAATTGGAACGAAAGAAAGTTTTTTAAAGGACTACGATATCGTGGGTTATGGAGTCTTGACTGTGTATGCTCTTGGATATTTCTCTTTTATTGCCGTGTGACTTTGAGCAAAATGAATTTACATTTGACCTACTATTGATCTGCCTGAGTTTAGAATACAATCTTCGAATAATCTCGTCGTCACGTCACCTGTTAGGTCTTGAGAGTTGAGAATTCTTTAAGATATTTGTTCGAATTATTTTTTGTTTCGATCGAAATGAGAATTGTTAACTTGAATTATTGTTTATCGTTTATTTTTTGGTTTTATGCCAGAAATCACTAATTTGCGATTCGATGATTTATACTTTAAATATATACAGTGAAATAATTAGAGTAAGAAAATAATTATCGAAATTAAGATTTTTGAAAAGTTTATACATTAATTTTATTAGATTCAATTTTTATAAACATTGTCTAAACAATGAATTTACGTATATTGGCGTCATAAATGATATTATATCGAAATAAGTAACAGAATATCGGTGTCATTTTTCCTAAATATTTGAGAGCATGAACACTCACCTGTTCTGAAGTTGACGACAATGTCTATGAGGAATATCGTGTCAGAAAGGCAGTTGAAGGCTATCCACCTAGTGCTTAGGTCGTCATTGAAAAAACTAATGGCGACTGGCAGAATTATCAGATTAGCTACCAGCAGGAGGAGCATGCAGAGATCCCAGTAGAATCTGAAATCAAAATAGAACGAACATTCTTGATTAAATTAAACATATAAATTCAATAGAAATTGATGGTTAAAATGGTAATCGAATGTAAAGAAGTTAGAAATTGAATGTTAAAAAAACAACCACATTAAGAATCACAACTTGATCAAACGTATCAAGTGGAATATTCTTTAATGATCACACTTCCCCTTTACTTAATATTTCAAATATTTCAGATGCGATCAAGTAGTATTTTGTTCACCCTGTACATTCACGATACAATATTCATAGCCGATAAAACGATTACCTTTCGACTTGTTATTTTCTCACAATCCCATCGCCACCGAGAGGATCCATCTCGATATGATATATGATTGTTTCGCGTGTACACGCATGAAAATATCACGCACCAGATACGCTTGTTGGATTGACCTAAAAACGTTGGTGAAATCATTAACGATCCCATCGTTAAATAAAAGAAACGGTGATTCATCTTGGTAACAAGAAGAGAGGGAGAGGGAGCCGGAGGTGGCGAGAGCATTGCTTTTTCTTCGAAGACACGTGGGGAGTTCTCCAAGGGCGTAAGTTTAATTAACGGACCGCCACCGCTTTTGCTTCGACTTTACTTTCAACTTCGCCTTTTCAACGTTTAAGTAGTCTAGGGGTCTGGGGATTTAAACGAAGTGGAGGCTTTCGAGACGGCGGAAATATTGTTTCTTCTTTGTTTCGTCCAGATTCTCGGTGTTGTGAATAACGTGTTTTAATTGCAATTGTGATTTAAGATGATAGAACAGATTTAAGACGCGGTTAATTAGTTTTTTTTTGGTATATTTTTTTCAATTCGATTCAAACTCTTCAATTCTGGTCTTCAATTTTGGTATATTTTTTGAAATATTGTGTTTACATTAATACAATTTTTTATAAATAAGATTTCTTAAACATAACACAAATTGTTGTATCTCAATTTTATAATAATTGTATTAAAATTTTTTCTAATTATTTCAGAATCGATCTTTTCAAATCTTTTTTTATTGATTATTTATGATAAAAACATACATATTTTTTAAGATTATTTTTTAGTTTATTTAACAAAGTTATTATGTTGTGTATATACATTGAAAGAAATAAAAAAAAGTTAAAAATCTTTTCGTCCTTTGAAATAATAATATAAATTTAATTAAATTCAGCGAATTCTCTTTTTTCAAAATTATCCCTTATCGCATAATTCTTCGCATCTTCCCATCGCAAGATATCTACAAACTTCAAAAATTCAAAATCTCTTTCTCATCGACTAAATACCATTCCAGTCCCGAGCGATTCAAGCTTTTACCAGCCTCTATTATAAAATGAAACAAAATGAAAAAAAAGAAAGAAAAAGAAAAGAAAAGAAAAAAAAGAAAGGAAAAAAGAGAGGGAACTTTCACGAAGCGGAATCGTTCCATTCCCCGAAGAACGAAGAAAGCCTCGCTATAAGATAGGAAAAGGAAATGGGGAGGGGAGGGCGAGAAGCGCAATTTCTGAAAGGTCCGCTTTAATCAGTTCGATTCCAGGCTAGGCAGCCAACATTGGCCCACTTCGCCGAGTAATAACGTAGCTACATCGAGGCAATAAATGTGCTCGTAGCTCGCGCAAACCTGTTCCAGCTTGGCTCGAAACCATCAACCACGAAGGGATGCTTTTCCTCGTCAACACGCACCGATGAACGCGACCTTCCGCTTTGACACCATCGCGGAAAATTAGAAATACCTGTTTATCCCCTGCTTCTGTCTTTTCCCTCGAAACCAATTCGTTTCTATACATTTTCCTCTCCGTCGAGATACGAAGAAGAAACGAAATTGCAAATTTTTATAAGAGATTCGTATTTATTACACGTGTAAGGGTGTTGATGTATTTGGAAAATGAATTTTAAGGATTGATTTTACTGATCAATATGAAAACAAAAGTTGATGGAGATTTATTTATTTAATTATAAGCAATTGAAGTGTTTGATGAAGTGAAAGTGAGATCATAGTGAAGATAAAGACGTATCCAGATTATTAGAGATATTGTCTGAATTTTTTAGAGGAGATAAAATTGGAGTTTCTTAATTACATTAATTGTAATTAATAGCTGATTACAACTATAAGGAATTATAGTATAAAATTTGATATTAAGTTACATTTTTAAGATATAAATTTGTAAAATAATTTTTCTAGAAGAATTGATATTTGATATTAATTGATAATTGTGATAAAGATGTATAATTTTCGATTTTCCTCTCTCAATAATAAATCGAATCGTAAAATTTCTTAAATTTTTTTTCCTGAAAATATCTTACAATTTGTAACGAGTTGAGAAAAGGCTCGATGTACAAAACAATTTGTATTGAAATATTGTAATGAAATATTTTCATTCGGTACGTTTATTATTTTATTTACTACTATCCCGCAAGCGAATGAATCGAATCGTGTGAAAACGAAAATAAAGAATGATTCCAAAGACTCTTTAAATATTTACCGAACCTAAAATTAAACCGGTGCTTAGCTAGCATAAATAAGGGGGAAGTAAAAATGATACGATCGAAGCAGGAACGCCTACACGTTTCCCATTTCAACTTCAATCCCGGTATTTTTAGAACCCTCTTCAAATGTTTGAGGAAAAGGTAATTATGAAGGGGTTCAATCACGTAGGAATTTTCTGTAACACATAAAAGGACCGATTACAATTTATTTTTAAGTCGACAAACATGAAAAGTTAACCTGTGATTTTCTATAAATTAAAATCTATATATAAAATCAGTATTTTCCAACCGAACAATATAATTCGAAACCTTTGTATTGAAAAAATTGTATATGTAGATAACTATTATAAAAAGACGGTATAAGAGTACTAAAGCAAAGTTTAAAAAAATTCTCATTTAATTCTTTTATAAATCTAACGAATCCAAGAATTTGAATTCCTAAAAGATTAATCATATTTAATTCCATAATAATATAATTTTATCGATTTGCGCCATTATAAAAAAAATTTCCAAAAATATATATCAAATCTTTCGTAATAATCGTTTAATTTTTCGTTATTTTTTTTAATTTAATCGTAATTCTATTATATTACTCACGATATTCTCGTTTAATAGAGTTATCGATTGATCGATTGGTACATACGTTTAAATATATTCATTAACGATATAAATCGTGATAATTCAGATTAAATAGCCTTCTTGAAACCTCTTTTTAAAACACCCTGTACGTGCCACTAGACACTGACCTAGAAGCGTCGAGAGATTACACCTTGGCGATAACCATATCCCTAAGAGTCGAGATTTATGCACGACTTTTTACACAAGGATCTCTGTTTTAACGAGCGCGCCTCGTGGCCAGCTACGCGAATTCGAGACAATTTAAAGCGTTTTCGAGCTTGTCCTCTGCCAACATTTTCGTTGGAACTGGACCTATCGTTCTGGAAACCATTAGATATCCATTTATATTTTTAATTTCCAACCTTCCAATTTTTATTGTGATTCAACTTTCTTAGTATATTTATTGACGTAAAATAATCTTTGTAGAAATTATTCTTTAGAAAATCGAGTAAATTTTATCAATAATTAATTATAATCATTTATGAACGAGTAATTATTGATTCATTTAAAATGGAATATTTTTACAATCTATTATATTAAAGGGATTAAAAGGATTTGAAATAATCTAAAGTTGGAAATCAATGAACTCTTATGTTATATGTTAAATGTATTATATATTTAGAGAGATAAGAATGAAGAAATATTGTGAATCTTGTAATAAATAATATATTGTTCCAAATTCTTAAAAGGTGCTAAAGTTAGATGTTAAATAGATTATTTCTGTCTAATGTAGTAAGGCAAATGAGGATTAATGGTGTAATAACTTAAGATGAGAATTTCCAACCCTTGCTTCTCAAGCTCTGTGTTATGCTTGTTAGAACAGCTAATTGATTAATTATAGCTCTTCTATTTTACTTCTAAACTAACTTTCCCAAAATTTTTTTTTATATTTATACATTGTAACTTGTAATTTTACAAAATTTCACGTTCTTTTGATACTTTTACATCTTCAGATTTGATAATTATATGTTTTTTTCCTAAATAGAATTCTATTAATAGATAAATTTCTATCAAATTTTAAGATTTATAAAGTATGGTAAATTTTACAAAAATTCGTAAGAAGTTTTGATCCGGATTTTACTCAAAATACTTGAAACTTGAAGGAATTGATTATATTATTCAGTGTTAAAAAAAAAATTAAAAGATAAATATTTGATCCTGAGAAAACTATAAATGCAAATGACGAATTCCTCTATTGTTCTCCATTCAAGGAGAATACCTCTAACAAGATATACTCTCTCAAGGAGAATCCATGTATCAAGACATGTGGCGTATTCTTGAATTATTACAAATTTCTGGTCGTATGAACGAGAACAAACGGCACCAAGGCTCTTTCGATACTCCTTCGTAGGGAATTTACGACAAAGGAATGTTGGAAGGCCGACTAAAATCGATTCTCTTCTCCTTGAAGCGATGCTGTTCTCGAGTTGAAGTGTAACAAGGGAAAGCACCACCGTTGTGCAACAATTTCTATGAAACTTTGTAAACTGATAGGAAATTGAAGAATTATTATATACATGCTCTCGTCTGTGTATAGCATTGAAACCGAAATATTTTGACGAATATTTTACCATGGGAATACAATGTTTCCTGTACCAATTTTGAAAATGCCAATATAACTACAAAATCGTATTTGCTTTTTATAATTAAATTATGTATTTCTTATAATAGTCAGTACTCGATCAATAGTTTATCAAATGATCATTGGATAATCAATGATTGATAAATAGTTTGTCAGATGTCAGTGATCTATCAATGATCAGTTAGCGATCGATAGTTATCAAAAATCAACCAGTAATCAATAATTAATTGTCAGACAATTATAGTAATCATTTTGTTAAAAATTTTTCTGGTAGTTATTAGATATAATAAAAAACTTCTTCAAATATTGATAATTTAATTTCAAACATCAATACTTGAATGAACAACAATACAAATTATTCACACAATACATAACTGCTTTATTCAATATACATTTTTTTGTTCACCGTATATTATACATGACGAATAAACTATCAATGAAACAGATGTTTCATTCTCATGAATGAGAAACAAGAAATTCAATGGAATTGCTATAAAATATAGACTTGAAGTCTTCTGATATCGAATGACAAACTGGTAAGACTTTCTCCGTTAAGGTATTATAAAGGCAATACATTTTAATATATTTTACACATTAAAATGTATACAACTTCCTGCTAATCTCTGGTTGCTTTGTGGTAAATCATGATGGAATATTTTGAAACGAGAAACCATAAAATTATATTCTCAGGAAGCAGTAAAAATTCCATAATACTCATCCAATTTCAGAAACAACATTTGGAATTTAATTGGATATCTTGTTCAAATATTAATCTCACGTGGTTTTCGTTATTCATTATAGTCTATTCTTATTCTTTGTCCATTTCAATAATATTTCTTCTACACTTAAATCACTTCTGTTAAATCTTCTCATATATTTGAATGCAATCTTTTTTTCTTCTATAATTTTTTCTTTTACAATTGAAGCATAATAGAAGATAACAGTGGTTTATCGATCTTAATTATTTGATTTCTGGAAAAATTGAATGTTAATCCTAGTTTGATATTGAAATCGAGATTTTGTTGATTTCCTTATCACTGATCATTGAAAAATTCTTAAAATAGGATATAACAGACAATTTATATCGTTTCTAAACTTATTTTTTAATTCTCTTAAAATCATCTCTGTAAATGTAATTAAAAATTTGATCGAATAATAAAATCGAATTTACATTAGCCACAAAGGAATATATTATCAACTATGTTACATACCGTAAAAAGTCAAAATCTGTGAAACAGAGGCAATCATCATGTTCCATTACCTCTCTTTTGTAATTACCGTTAATTTTTTACCGTTTTTTCAAAAGTTTCATTTATCCAGTCACCGATTCATCTCTATTATATCCGGTGAAGCGAGGAAAACTCGCACTTTCAATCCGTTGATTCAGATCCATTGAACGAGACCGGTCATTAGAGACCAGTAGTCAATGTATTCAGAGCTATCAGCTAATCCTCCTAACAGCGATTGGTATGTACAGAATCCTCCTGTCGTCTAATTGGCCGCTTCTTCGTATCCTATTGTATATGCAAGGATCGAGAAATTGACCGATGAAATGCGATTAATGACAATTGTCCTATCACTCTTATTATATTATATTATAATATTGTATCTTTTCTTGATCAAATTTCATCGATCCCTTGTTTTAAGATGTTGGCACACGGTGGATATTTTAGAGATCAGAATAAACAGAAAAATTGATATATAAAAATGTCGATTAAATTATAAGCAAATAAAGACACGGTGGCGGTGTGTTTCATTTCGTCATGTAAACTTGAAAGATTTAAAGGAATACATTATTTAATTTAATTAATTGAACGATTATTTCAAAAGAGAGTAATATTATTAATATCGACTGTGTGTGGTAGGATTAAAAAATTCACACATATTATTATCGATGTCTTTAATAATATGATTATCAAAATTTATTATTGTTTCAAAATTTTCAAATTCTTATATAGGTTAAAAAAATATTTCATTTTCCTTTATATTAAACTTTCGTTTTTATAGAATAATAGCAACCTCTTCTAACTCTTTAATAATCCTACTTATGATTCCCTCAATTATTTACTTAGTTATCATCATCGATAAATATTAAAAAATGACAGTACATATTGCGAAAAACATTTAATATGAATGTACGAAGAAAATTAAAAGAAATTTCTTTCGTCCTCTATTAATAATATTTAAATAATCCTCAAAATTACCTATCAACATTTTTTCAACGTTTTGATAAATAATGAATAAATTTATACTCTACAATACCAATCAGCCGCATCTCAGTTTCGACGATGAATTCAATCCAGGAGAAGAGTCTGCAGGGATTAATCAACGTCTTCGAGATTAACCTGAACTGGTTCCTCGATATTTCACGGTACTCGACGCGTTCATCTCGAGTTTCTCGACACTTCATATACAGACAGCTAAGCTTGATTGAATTGATTTTAGCAGAGTCGATTAAGAATTAAGCGGCCTGGATTTTTTTTTCGTTCATGGTGTTTTTTAATGAATGATTTCGATTGGATTGGCGGAAAATTCTCCATACCGAAATTTGTGGTAATAAACGGATCAACTCGTTGAAAAAATCTTTGTTTTGAAATTAATTGAACACACGAACTTGAAGCCTTCGAATTTTTCGAATTTGTAAATGCACGAATTAAATATAGAAGGAAAAATTCTCTTTTTTATTATAAACAATATAACGAACAATAAAAGTTTTAAATAATTTTTCGCTTCTTAGAATTAAAAGTTTTTTTTTTGTAAAAAGCAATTTGTTTTAATACAGGAAGAATTGTACAATTAATCATAATAAACGTGAATGGAAATAAAAATAAATCTATAATATGCATACAAGATTTTAACAAATGATATATACATATACACTCTTTATTACGAAAGGGATCAAATTTCCTTATTATGGATGAAATTAATAATTTTACTCATCAGATTAGTCACGTATAAACCGCATATTCTTAAGACTTGCTGTGAAATTATATTCTTTAATACAGTACAAGTTGGAAAAAAAGAAAGTTTAAATCGAGAAATCCAATATATGGAATGTACATAAATATTTTTTCGTAATATATTGAATCGATATTATTCATTGGAATATTCAAGAAGAAACAAAATGTGACTGAAAGCAACGATATATATCATTTTACAAATATTTTTTTCAACGATTTGAATTAATGATTTTTCATTTGCCAGACTTTTAAAAATTATATGCATACTTGTTTCGTATAAAGGAGAAATGTTTCACCAGACTATTATTTTCTTGATACAATTTATTTAAGGATAATTGATCTGTCACAGGTGTTTCTGCGTTTCCAGGTGCGCGTTTAATGATTCAAACTATTTGTGCTTCGCAAAATTTGTTTGTAATGGGAACAATTTATAGTGCACGCCAATTAAACAATCATGTTCTTTCGTTTAAAAGGAGAGAAATGTTTCATACGGAATAAATCTTTATCGTCGAAAGAAAAATAGTATTTGAGGTTCAAACAATTAATTTTATTATTAAAGTGTCATTGGAAATATTTAGGAACAAGAATCCAGAAAAAAGAATAGAAAATTTCCACCTTTGATTTAATTTTAATTTAGAAATTTTTTTTAATAATTTAATAACAGTTCTTAATTGAAATTCATAAAAAAATGATAAAAACGAATGATTAAAATTATAAAACGTTTAAGAAATTATGAAAATAAAAATAATATAATATACTTGTAAAACAAGAAATGAAAACAAAGAATATCCATTATAGGAAGAAAATAATAAAATCTCAAACATGAGTAAATTTATAAGAGTAATAGGAATTGACACTTCTTATTTCATTTGAGTATTTTTATATAATTTGAGAAAGAAAAATTAAAATAAATATAGCAAAGAATTATTCTTTTGTATATTTTATTTCTACCCAATAAAAGTGCAAATTACAAAAATATTAAAACTTGTATAAGAATTACACGTCACAATTTATTTATATGTTATATAAAAATCATTTTCATGATCGTGTAAATGATAAAATATTCTATTTTCCAATTTTTCTCATATTCTTTGTTATTAATTTAAAGTTCTCCTTTCCACAATTAAAACACAAATCTCTAAGAATCGTATATTTCGAAACAATACCGTCTCCCCATAATTAAAAAAAAGAAATGACCATAAAAGTGCACTTCAACGCAGTCAGAGCAAACATTTCAAAAAAATATTTCGCGTTTTATTTTATTTTTACACTCTCCCCAAATATCACCGTGAAATAAAACGTGAATTCGCAAACAGCAAGAACAACAGCGCGCGAAAGCAAATAAAAAAAAAAATCGAAATAAATTTTTCGAAATAAATAAATTTCATTTCATTAGGAAAGCCATTTGAGTTCACGATCAAACAAAATGATGATAAATTTAACGATTAATCTCGATAAATTTATTTACAAAATAAATTACCTTTTATTTTAATTGCGTTTGATCAACGATATGATTGAATAAATTTTGTAAATAATATAATCTAACCTGTACATCGAAATATATACGAATTTAAATCCAAATCTTCATTAGAGGAAGAGAATATTCGATCAAACAGAATTCGATCGAGTTATATAGTATTTAACGATGTTTATTTTTCTAACGATGATTTCATTAAAATTTTAGATAATATTTTGCGTATATTACAATAATGATCAAGAAAATCGTATATCCGAACTACGAAAATTATATAAGAGAATATGAAAAGTCAAGAAGAAAAATCAAAAAGAAAGAGATTAGATTTGTCGGACAGAAATAGATTTGAAAAGAATGAAAAATGAGAGGAAAAGAAAAAAAATTAATGGAAAAGGATTAACAAATCTAAATATAATAAAGGATTATAATAAAATATAAATGGATAATGGAAGAAAGAATAAAATATCCGAAGAAAGCACGAAAGAAAGATATTAAATGGAAAATGGATTTATCAATTCTCAAAATAAAAGATAATTCTCAAAAGCATAGATGATAAAAAAAGAATAAATCCGATATTTCGAACCAAAAATAGACAGCAGTGTGTCCACATCCAACATCATATTGCACATGGATGTAATGTCCGTGGTACACACACGTATTGCATCGATTAGTAAGAATCACCATGAAGTAGTAGCCGTACACACAGTGTACACAGGCGTGCCAAACAATACCGCGGGGTCGTCCATTGTCTGGTAGAGGATGCTGACATAACCAGAAGCACGGCCGCGTGCGTGCAGTTTTAAGCTGTATCCTCACTGAACCAACGCCGAGATTTTGTCGCCTCTTATTGCTCCGTGATTCCAAGATATTCACGGACAACAAACATTCTATTAAATAATAGTTGAATATCTGGGTAATTTGAATTTTGCTTTTTTTATGAAGGCTATATTTATTATCAGTGACAAAGAAAAAAAAAAAAAGAAAAACAAATAAGCAACAAAAAAAAAAAAAGAAAAACAAATAAGCAAGTTAAGAGTAAATTTCCAGAATTCAACTTATGAATGTACTGAAGCACGATGATTTATTAACAAATAGACGATAAAATTCCATACGCTTGTCAAATATTTCAGGATTATATGACATTTATATTTTCTATATTTTTTAATTAATTTAGTATATATATATTTTAACGAAGATAAAAATATTTTGCAAAGATTGTGTGATTGAAGAAAGAAAATATTTCTATTAAAATATTGAAAACTATGGGATATTAAAACAATTTTATTGGATAGAAAAAATACTAGAGAGTGAATATACTTTGGAAAATTTAATCAATGGAAAAGAAGATTTTATTTCAAAATATTTAGAAAATTAGAAATAAATTCGAACGATTGTGTAGAAAAAACTGAAGATTTTTGTAAAGAAGAGATTATAGTCTAACTTTAAGTTTATATTTTGATGAACAATGAACATGAACGTCAGCAAGAAATTACCGTAAAAGAGATTCTCGAGTTTTAGAAATTCTATTGAAAAGTAATGGAAAAATATGGAATAAATGGAATAAAGTAATAAAAATAGTACTGTAACAACATACAATAAAACAATATGTATCCTTCGAACTCGCTTCAATACTGAACCGATCAACGCTACTTGAGAATAATTAATTGAGTCGTTATAGCGCGCAGCGGTAGGATCAAAGATATCACGTCGTATTCATTAACCAGACACTTCATGAATGTTTCTTAAAAGACTATGCTCTTAAAGACTCGAAAAAATCTCTTAAATTTTCAAATGTTTTATATTTATTGAACTAGAGTATCGTCATTTGTTATTACTCAAATTAAAGAAATATTTGACGATAAAATTACGCGTTAAATATATTATTATTATTATTATATGTTTCAAAATAAGAATATAAAATTGTCAAAATTAAAATTTTGAAGACTGAAACTTTGATGAGTAATCTTTTACATGTGTAACTTGAAATTTCCTCGATTTCAACTATTATATCTTCATAAGAATATTTTCTCATATACAACATAGAATATTGGAAGAAAAACAAATTCCAATAACCAACAAGTAACATTATCCAACGACCAAAAATAATCTCAAAAGCATTCCTCGAATTCACACAATTGGAATATTTTAATAATATTTCGAAAAACCCTTCAACTTCACACTCCTCGCCCCCAAACTCTAAATCCTTCGAAATCCACGCCAATAGTTTACACGCAAATTCATCTCTGAAATTTTCACCGCAAAACCTCGACGATCCTCTTGTTTGCTCGAGTCGCGGTTGGACCGCAACTTCCACAACCAGAAGAAGAATCCGCGAGGATACGTGTATGGGATGAAACCGCGAAACACAAAGAAGAAAAAGGGTAAAAAGAAGAGAGATAGAAGTGGGCGTGGGTCACGGTCGTCGCGGTTTCGCGCTCTGGGAATTAACGCAAGAATAGAGATGAATTAATTAATTAAGTTCGTCTTAATTGTGAACCCGCTGGAATCCATCCAGTAGCCCTACGACGCGTGGGCCCCGTTTAATTGCACTGTTGCAATAAAAAAAAAAAAAGAAAGAAAGAAAATGAAGAGAAAATGGAGGAAAAAGCGGAGGAACTTGTTTCGTCGTTTATGCGTTTATGATATGATGATGTATAATGATGCTTTTTTTGTAAAGCCTTAAACCGATTCCATTTTCTTCTATTTTATTCCATTTTCTTTTTGGATCTGCTGCATTAAAAATGAAAGATTTAATGTAAATGTTTTGTTTTTCATAATTTTTGTGTAATTTAAATAATGAGCTGTATAAAGGATTTTGAATTGATAATATCGTAGAAATTTTTATTATTTTTATAGAAATTTTTGCAAAATTAAGATCTGTTGATATAAAATGAATCTTTTAAAAATATAGATAATGTGACATGTTAAATCAGTAAACAATATTTGAAGACATTGAAAATAATGAAATTTCTTAATTTTAAAGATCAGCAATTAACTAATATATTTTAAAATTTTTAAATGCATTTATTTTCACTTATTATTACAGTAACAAAAATCAGCAAATCGTTAAAAATTGCATTTTCACATTTTCCTTTTTCTTTTTTTTTTATTTTGTTAAAAGACAATTAATCAGAAAACTGCTGTTAAATTACGAATGGATTAAATTATATAGAAAGATAATGTTTTCGTGTAATATGAATCGTCATGTGAGACTATTTGTGATCATCATGTGAGAATACTTGTGATCGTCATGTGAGAATAATTAGAAGAAAGGAAGTATATTATAGAGTTTGCTGAAGATTATAATCGTTTTAATGTGGGAAGTAATAACAGTGTATGTTAGAATAATTTTCACGATGTAAATCCGGATGTTTGATGTGGCCGATGGTGTAAGTAGATATAACGAGAATGTGAATTTTAAACGATATCTAATCCTTTATGTATTCGATGTTTTGTTAATTTATTTATATTTGATGTTTATAATTATATTCCTTTTGTATTTTGTAATTTTGTATCTTAAATAATTTGCCAATATGAAAGATTTTTATATTCAGTTTGCCATGTAATTGGAAAATATGTATCTAAAATAGCTAATTGATAATTTATTTTTTGAAATTAACATATATTATTCGATCTTGTTATTAATTATCTTCAATAATATCTTAGAACAACTATAAATCTCGAAAAATTATAGTTAAAATTAATATTTAAATAATGTTTATATCTTGATTTTATTTTTATATTATACAATTTAATATTCAATAGAAATAAATGATAAAATATTGAAAATGAGTATATATAATTATAATATGTATTCCAATATACAGAATTGCAGAATTAATTCAATAATAGAATTTTAAACAAATCAATACATTTAAGCGATCACGACGAATATAAATGATAAATTAATTTTCATTAAGTCCAAAAATCCTATCTTCCAAATTAATTTTTCAAAAAAAAAACATCACTAAAATAAAATATAATTCTTATTTAATCAATCTCATGATAAAATCGAATACAAGTAAAACTATTTCACGATCGTCGGAAGCTCATGACGCACCAAATCCGGTATCCAACATTCTACCGGAAATTTATGAGGTTGGGAGCCATATCGACCGGAAATATGAGAGAAATTTCGGTTGTACGCGCCAACAAGGTCCATGTTACTGCGTTTACGCATCTTCATTTTACGAGTTGTTTACGAGAAATAACGTTACAATCTCTCGTCGATAAATTCTATTCCCCTTTGTTTTCTCTTTGGTTTATGAGCGATCCATTTCCGTTTTCGTACGCGCTCGCCCATTTCGAGGTTTCTTTCGTGCAATTAGAACGAAGAGATCGTTTTCCACGCAACAGGGCTACCTAAAGCTTTGGTATCGCTCAATTTCAAACGTTCTAAATAGCAAAGAGACGTTCAAAGACCGCGTTAATCGCAGTTTTGCGGTAATTTAGTTTTCCGAGATGAGATTCTTTTTTTCTCGTTCTCGTTTTCCTCGTCTCGTGACGATGATGGGTGAACGTTGAAAAAGAAGTTGTTAATCTTTTCACGATGAGTTTTTTTTTTTAAGGTTTCTTTTGATATTTAATTTCATTTTTCTTTAGAGTTTTTTAATTTTCGATTCCTTTTTTTTTTTTTTGAAGCTTCATTATTTTGTGATTTAATCAGTAATTGGATCTTTTGAATAAACGATAAAATGATTATTTCATATATTTCATTTTTTTAGAACTTTAGGATTTATTTGGATTTATTAGAATTTTAGGAAACAAGTTTTTAAATACTTGTCTTTTAATTTTTGTTCCTCTTGTATATCTATCTTTTAAAAATTTGATTTTTTAAAGAATTTATTTAAAATTATATTCTGTATATATGATCTTCTAATTCCTTTAGAAATTGATTTTTAAACGTTTAATTATTTTAGATTATACATTTCATTTCTTTTTTTTTCAGTTGGGCAATTAACTTTTTTTTCAAATTCGGTTTTTAAAAATTTAATCTAGAATTCTACATTATGTTTTATAATAATTTTATACAACGACGAAATGTAACAAGTTATTTTTTAATAATTTATAATAAAATTTATATCATATTTCAAGGAAAGAGAAGTAACGAAATTTTCTAATCTATTAATTTCACAAAAAACGTGAAATTTCGATTATCGCTTCTATTGAAATTTTAAATAGTTCCAGCATTTCATTCCTCTCGATTAAATCCCGACAGCTGACGGACAGAAAATAAACAGAACTTGTTTCAAAAATATCGATTATATATACGCTTCTTGAAATAATACACGGAACAACTTGCTCCTTCATCCAGGGATAACTCGAAAGTTGTTCGTGCTAAGTAACACGAATGTTTTTTTTTTAGTTAAAAATATCGCTTCACTTATTTCATCTTTACGTACACGTACGTACGTTAAAGTCAATTTCAATTCAATTTTATCGAGCAAGAAATTAGATTTATCAAGAATACCATGGATAATAACTTTTATCTGATTTGATGTGTAATTACAAAGTTGGTTTGAAATTAATAACGCTTAGCCACGCGCCGTTTCATCACGAGCACATGCGTGACACGGCCAACATTGTGCAATGATTACTTGAATAGAAATAACAGATTGATCTTCACCAAGTTGGATTTTATGTTTATGATGCCCAACGTCATCGGCATCTCTACGTTTAGAATAGAAATTGAATTCAGAACTGATGGATGAGACGATATTAAATTGAATTTGCTTAGAATTATATAATATGTAATAAGGAAGGAATAAAGATGATAAAGATGCGAAGGAGGTGAGTTTTTTGAAATTGTTAATCTTGAAAAATTTATGAAGCAAACTTATAAAACGATTTTTCGCGTTTGATTGTTTTTATATAGAAATAGAAACATAATAATAAATTCTTAGAATTTTAATTAATTTTAGATTAATATTGATTCAAGATGTATTCTGATTTTAACTCGTTCACAGTAATGTGATTTAGGAGTATAGAGAAGAGAATAATAATAGAAATAAAAAGAATTTAAACTTTTGAATTAAGAAAACTTCATCGTATAACATTTTTATAAATAGAAAATAATTCAAACTGTAATTATTATGAATTAATCTTATCTTCGCGTAAACTATAATTAATGGAAGATAGTTTAAAATAGATAAATATAGTCAATTCTGGAAGTGGAAAGTCTAATTTAACGCTTCATCGGCAATGAAACGACAAAAGAATATATTTACGGCAATTAATCAACAGAACGCGAAGAAACGTCCAATCCATCAATATTCCCGATAAGAGAAATCGTCGCGATAAATCATCAACTTGTTCAACTTGCTACCTGGAAAACGTCTCCTCGGTTTAACTTGCCTAACACATTTCGCTCGAATCCAAAATACGTAGCCAAATTTACACTTCAGAGCAACTTAATCAAACTTATGACGGAAGAATCGCAATCACCGGCAGATGGCTCCTCGAAAAGCCGGAAATATATCAAGCAGGCTACGTGATTGCATTCTAGAATCCATCCATACCAAGATTCGCCAAGGTGGCGGTGAGCGGGCTGTTAATCTTGGGCTAATAAAATATTTCAGCTCTCCCCCGTTCCTTATAACTATTACGAGACGGCCGTGGCCCACTGAAGGCCTAGCCACGGTCGCACCAACACTTTTCCATCTCATCACTTCCACGTTCCCTCATACAGTATGCAACACGTGCGCGACACGAGGAACTCCCTCGAGATTGCCCGACACTGGTGAAGGTGAATCAGAGAATTCTTCGACCGATGGATGGACGATCCGTTCATCGGAAGTAAACGGTGACCTTGACGCGACGAGGCCTTGAATTTCTCGCTTTTTATCTTGAGCCTTCTTACTTTCTCTGTGGATTCCTCCTCCCCTCTTCTGATTCGTTCGTATTGAATTTCGTATCGTGTGGTTTGGTTTTTGATCGATTCTCTTTTTTTGAAGAGGGAAGGTTAGCCAGTTGAGTTTAATGGTTTACAGGTTAGCTTTTGTTCGATAATAGTTATTTTACGATCGTGGAAAGGTTATTTTTTATCGTTGGAAGTTTGTTATAAGTGAAAGGTACAATGTTTGAAAATATGAAAAATGTAGGAGGATGGGATGTTCGATATGACTGAATTCGATTCTATTCGAATCTAATTATTATTTGATCGTAATTCGATTTTTTATTCACGAGAACGTTATCTTCGAACAAATACGAAGAATTTCAGAAAAAGTATTTTTCTAACATGAAAAATCGAATTTTTCAGGATACTGAACCGGTATGTAGACTACTTCCTGTCACATGATGGCATAATGACTAGGATTAGACTATCTATATCACAAGAAAATTACTCTTCCACATGCTACATATGTAAATATGCATCCATTTGAATAAATTTTACTGATAATTACAAACGAACTATTCATCCGATATAAAAATTTGAATATCAGGAAACGTTCGTGCAATGAAAAAACTAATGTTAAAATTTTTCATAAGAAAAAAAAAAACTTACATTTAAAACGTCAGAAGAAATCTTCAAAATTCCTTTAATCTAAAGATTTTCGTTTCGATAAAAAATTCATCTTGAACTTCATATTGAACTTCTCGTAACAGGATTGATCTATCGTATCATATCTTGACGTTTGTGATGCCACTCCAGAAGCGTTCAGAAGTTAGTATAGTCGATTCGAAGAGGATCGATAACGTCTCCAGGCTTCCGGCCACGCTCGATTAGACTAAATTAAGCGCACTGTGTCAACATTATATATAAATAGCCGCATGTAGCTGGTGCTCTGGGAGGTTTCGAACACCGCGAGACAAGGGGACGTCGATTGCAATTTCAAATTTATGCTAAGAGAGGCCCGACGCCCTCGTGAAACGCTATGCATGTCCAATGCGATACGACATTACGTGTTTTGTGATGATGCAAACCCCATTGGAAATTTTCCATTCTTCGCATCTTAATTCTTCCTTTTTTTTTCTAACTTTTTTTTGTTCCATGTTGCTTTTGAATAAGTTTCTTCTTTTTTTGTTAAATTTGTAAATTGGAGATTTTTTTGAATTAATTTAAGAATTTATCTATTTGGATCAGTGAAATAATGTTTCTGATTAAATTTATTCTATAGATAATGCGTTAAAAACACGCATCTGATATCTCTTCTGTTCATAATTACATTATTGTGTTTTTCTATCATCATTATTTATAACTGCATCTTAATCTCATTTAGAGAGTTATTAGGCAACGCTGAGGAATGAAAAAAAAGATATATATACTCACAAATTACTATATAATTTAATATACTTTAGTAATATAATAGCACTTTTATTGATTTATAAGTCTTCTAAATTACCTTTTATACTCAGTTTTATGTTGGATCTTTCTAAAGAATATTTCTTGCGTTACAGGATAATGTGTTTTTCCATTACTGTAATATTACACAATTTATTACTATGATCCATTTGTCGAAGAAATGGTGAAATTCAAAATCAATTATCCGCAACGAAGTTCGATCTAACTTCAATTTCGAAACTCTTTTCAAACATACCAAGAAAAAGATATTCGAATAATTTCATTCCATTTTCGTAAACAAATCAAACTTCATCAATGACAATTAATCATTCGAGATCTTTAATATTCAATCCAACTTCAATTTCGAAACCAATAATTGTTATCAAGGAAAAATATTCGAATAACTTCGAATTCTTCTTCGTTTACGATCAAATCAAAATATATCGCATTTTCAATTATTCATTAGCATCAATTAATCAAAACATGAATCATAGTTAACTCGCAACGGTGTTTACCAATGTTTCCATAGAAATTCCAAGGATGTTTTCGCTCGTGATCGACGCACGAGGTCTCGAAATAAAATCGGATGAAGCGCGAAGAGGCTTGCATGCTGGCTCGTTGAATTACAACAGGCTTCGTCGCGTAAAACGATACGCAAGAGAAAGAGAGCATGGATCTTCTCTTTCGAATCGAGATCGAGACGCATCGTGCGGGAATCAGCCAGTTTGAGGCGGTTCTTGTGGCCATTGTACCATAGACTCTCACGTCCTTGTTGCCCGGGAAGCCTTCTTTCAATTCATTATTCATTATTTTGATGTCATAAGACCTGGTGTAAGCTCGTTAAACTCGTGATATCATTCGGTTGATTTTTCTTCTCGACGAATTATATACGCTTTGGACAGTGTTTCAATTATGATCGAAGGACCAGTTATAATGAAGGAAAATAGAAGATATTAATCTTTTTACGAATAAATTTATGTAGATACATATACACCATGTATAAATATATATTTTTAATTACAATTAGAAGTATAGGTATAAAAGAATATTAAAAATGAAGCATGTTTGTATAATTATTAAATTTGTTTAATATTAATGATAAGTAAATTCTTTTTTATTTTGATTTATTTAATTTGGCAATTTAATTTTGAAATATTTTTATTTCAGAAGTAATTTTAAATTAATGTTAAATGATAGTAAAATATTTGAAACAATTGGAACAAAATTAAATTTGATATTAATTTAGAAAAAGAAAATTATTCGATATCTTGTTATTATTTTACTTACATGTATTGTAATGATTTCGTATTAAAATGTACATAATACATAAATTACGAGGTAATTTTATGAATATTCCAGTTTCAAATTGTTAATTTCATTAATTATCCGGTTTGTTATTATATGTTATAATATCGTATCATTTGATAAAATTATATCTGATATTAAGAGTGAAATATACGAGTAAAATTTCCAAATCATATCTTATTAACATTTTTCTTTAAATGCTTTGGAAAAATTTATCGTAGATAGAAATAAAAATTTGTGATTTTGAATAAATAAGATTAAGAGAATTCTATTTTTGTTAAAGACAATTAATGAAACAAAAATATAGTAGCTTTTAACAATTTCAACAAATTAAACAGCATAAGATCTTTATTCACTTTCATTCAATCCTAAATCCTCACCATTATAATTTAAATACATCTTCTGCCAAAACATCAAATACCAATTTCAAAACAATACCATACCTCTTACATAATTTCTCATCCTCTACATAATTTTTTCACTCCAAACTATAACGCTCCTTTCGCATCCAATTAAATCCTATTCAATTAAAATACTTTTAACTTTCCTCATCGCAATTTCCATAAATATAATCGCTATAATTAACCCAATATAATTATTGGATCCGAAATAGCCGCATTCTCGAATGGATATTTCGCGAGCGTAGGCGGAAATCGCGTGGACCGGATCCGATCCCTTTTCATTCGAAACGTCTAATAAGATCGGCAAACGTTTCTGCCGAGTTATTCTGGAACGCGAGTCGCTGACTCGGCCAGGAAGTAATCCCGCAACGTTTCGAGTTTGCGTGGCCATTAAAGTCGGATCAGCAGAGTTTACGCGATCGATCGTCTTCCACCGACCCTGCCTTCATTGATATCGAATTTATTTATCTTTTCTCTAACCTAGCGTTAGATAAGAAGCGCGAATATTACAGGTTAAATAACTTAACAACTTTCTGGATTTTTATTTTTATCTTCTTAGAAGAAGATTGATGAATTATGATTGATTATTATCCTTCGGTGTGATTTGATGTTTCCAATAATTTATCTTTATAGTTTGATAAGTTGATGATGATATATAGATGTGTTAAATGATCGAGTTATATTTATGAAATAAACAGATTACAAAATAAACGCTGTGTATAATTATTGATTGTTAAAAATTGAAAGTTACGTGTCTCTTTATCTTTTACGTATTTGTAAATGTAAATTTTCTTTTATTTTTTATATTCTCTTTTATTCTATTCTCCGAGTTTTATCGAAAAGATAACGTATCGAATTTGAAGGATCATGAAAATCAGAAAAATTTGATAATGTGGAGGATTACCAATTTAATAGCGATTTAAAATTGATTAGGAAGGTGATAAATTGATGCTTTGAGTAGCTCGATAAAATTCAGATTGGAGTGCTTACAATCAAGATAAGCCATGTTATTACATTGATCGTGTTTGAAGAATAATTTATGTCGATCTAACGATAAAGGAATTATAAATACGTATATAATATCTTCTTTTCAGGGTAATTGATATTATATTCACAGAAATGATGCACGAGATTTTTGCTTCAATATGAACATTAACAATATATTTAATTCTTCAGAGCATGATTCTAAATTTATCCTATCGATTATAAATTATTTATATTCCTTGCTCGTGAGAAATTGATGAAAACTGTTGTGATTCTATTCATAATCTGAATTATCTTTAAATTCAATGTAGAAAATTAAAAAAAAAAACGTAAAGTCAGATGCGTGACGTTAATTGACATTGATCGATGATCAGAATATCGAAATATTATATCTCGATTTTCTACGTAATTAATACTTTTATGTTGAAAAGAGCGATCGTTTTTTCATCGATTCTTCGTTAATGGATTCTCGATTTTTCCCGTATTGTTGTTGCAATTTATCGTTCCGTATTGTATTTTGACGTCGTTAAATCGAAACGTTGTTCTTGATAGGTGAACATATAACGTGGGAACAATTGAACTCTCTTTACCATCGATATTAATTTAACTAATGTTAGCTTCTAACTAATTCAACTGTTAATAGAAATTTTTTTCATGATCGAATTTTAATGAGCAATTACTGGAAGAATTTATTGTTCGATATAATTCGCACAAACATCAACTCGTTTAATAATGTTAGAATTGAGATATCAGTAGGAGAAAATTAAAATAAAATTTTAAAAAGAAGAAACACTTCCAAGTCCTTGATATATTTTTTTTCAAACCGAGATGAAAAATATTTGTCTTAAAAAAAGTAATTTAAATATTGGAATATTTAATAATAAAAAACGGATATGTTCATCTTTTATACTTGTTATTAATTTTTATGATATCCGTTTTGAAAGAGAAAATATTTGCGATTATTGGATCGATTACTAAGTAATTTAAAAAATCTTAATAACAACGTATTAATAATGTTGCAAATATATTAAAGTGATTTACTCATAGCTTTATTAAATATTTGGCAATTAAAAATTAGAAAGTATATTTTTCAACTTGAATTTTAATATTTACATTCCTCACAATATAATACTTAAGATATAAAATTTACACAATTTGCAACAATTGTCCAAGATCTTAAGATCCTCTACTTACGACACAATTTTTTTCGAAGCGCCGTAAATTAATTTCCCATTTCTATAAATTATAATTCCAAATCTGTTCCAAAAGGACGAATCCCGAAAATGATGAGGAGAGATGGAAAATTCGTTTGATGGACTGTTTGGTGTCCATTTCTCGCGGCAAGTGCGATGACATCTCGGCGACAGCTAAACTTAGCAGATGTGATCGGAAACCGGCTGGCAGTTGAAAATTGCAGAGGCCTTGTTCGGCTCTGTCCTATCATTAGGTAGTTTGCAAATTTAAACAATGGTTTCCTACCGCTAACGCGGACCGTCGCAATGTGGCACGGTCAGCCAGGGTTACGCAATGCATTGGCCACGTGACGACGCTGATTGATGCTGCGGCGAGAAATCGTTCAGCCTCGCACCATCGAACCGAAAAACTGTCTTCTGTCTTGGTTTTCGGATTTTGGGGGATATCCATCGTGGAAATCTTTCCTATTGATAATCGATGCTTATTTGGGAATCTCGTTTTTTCATTCGTTAATTATCATTTTATGTTTGATATTTGAAGATTTCTTACTTGAACGTTGTATCAGTAGTATTATTCAAATTTTTCTACAGGCAATTTATTTGAACATCGTTTTTATGGTATACAAAGTTTCGTTACTATTCAAATTTTTTAATAATTGGACACTACTTTAACATCCTATTATTTAATAATTTGAATATCCAAGCATAATTCCGTCATAAATTTTTCATTATTCAAATTATCGAAAGATTCTTTTGTCCAAACTTTCTAAAAGCCACAATATATCATTATCTTAATATTTTATCATATACGAAAAATATTTTACCATTTCAATACCATCCTTATAGCATTCAAACAAACTTACTTTTCAAATTTTTATTGTTCGGATTTGGAAGGGATGTATTCGAGCAAGATTTTTTTTCTGGTCACGTTGCGAACACGTTAGTAGATGCTGATTTTAAATGGCATAACTGTATAATAATGGTTACGAAAATTATCATCGCGTGTTTACATTTATTCTAGAGAAGAAAATGTTTCCTCTATTTGACCGGTAGTAAATGGTAGAGCGAGATCGAGATATACCTTTTAGTCGTTTCCCCCGGTTTCGTGTTCTCTGACTATAAAATATTCTGACAAATCGTGGAAACTGAGGCCATGAGAGTAAATAAAAGCAAAATCCTGACAACTTTTGGAAAAATTTTCCACCGCAATTATCGAGTTTCCTGCGAAATTTAACCTTTTTGTCTTCAACTTGCAATTATTTTCGTCAACAGTTTTCGAGAAGAAGAATATTATATGTACAATATAAAGTTTCATAAAAATATTTTTCAAAAGAAGATTAATTAAATAAATAAAATTTTACATAATTTTTAACTTCATGATTCAAGTTTTTAATTTTCTAATTTCTGAAAAATTCGAAATTCAACTAGTGAATTTAATATTCTAAACGCTCAAGAATATTTTTTTATTCTTAAAATTTCAAATTCTTATAAAATAAAAAAGAAAAAGAAACATAAGAAAAATTAATTGAAACGGTTATGTAATGTTATTAATGTTAACGATATTATTTAATAATAAAATTTCCTGAATTAAACAGAAATAAACGAAAGTACAATCGCTTCGAAGAATTGCAGAATCCACCTTGTCTTCCCTGATCGTCCGTTATCATTGCTAAGGGATGCGGAAAACAATTTTCTGTGGTAATTATAATTCAGACGGGCGAACAACTATGAAACAAACAGGTAGGCATTAGCGAAAATGGCGCGCCATTCCACCCTTAAGCGTTTTTCCTAATTGATCGTCGGAATAAAACTCGATAGGCCGTGCAGTTAGGAACAAGCAACACTCCGCTTTCAAGTCTCATTCCACGAATCTCCATAATAACAGTTTATCGTTTCAATCGGGCAAAATCAGGCTAATTTTCCCTTCTTTCCTTCGTTTTTCAAATTCGGTGGAAAGAAGAAATTATAATAAGTAGGCAGGAGCCAGGTCGATGAACGAACACACAAAATTTTCAATTCTTCTCTTGTTAGAAAATTAGAATGGGGAATGATGTTATTGTACGGTAATAATTTATTTCAATGGACTTTGACGATGAAAAATTTTTTAGATCGATTTTAGATTAGCTTGGAATTGTTAATTATTGAGAATTCAATCTTAAATTATCTCGTATTTCATATATCGTATAAATTGAAAAGAATAATAAATACTTTGTAAAGATACATTATGAACAAGTTTGAATATAAATCAAATCTTTTATCAAATATAGAGAAAAACTAATATTTTAAACGAATATTTTATTAAATTGTGAAACAATTATTTTATTAAATTTATGAAAAACGTTGAAATAATAATATTAAAACAAATCTAAATTTAATACGATTGTTGGATCACGTGTTATATTGAGTTTTACAACGATTGTAACATTTAAGAATTGGGCGATAATAGTCATAAATTGCGTAATAATTTGCATAACTTGCAATTTCTTATAGAAAACTGTGAATGTCAAATATTAAATTCATAACATCGTACGTGATATTTTCGCTATTCTCGAGATTAAGGATTTTTTCCTGTTTATTCCACCTTTTTCCAGCTAAATTATTTTTAGGTAAGAAACTGTGAATTCTAATTAGTAGTCCAGGAGGAACTCCAGCTTCTTTCTACTTCTTAAGAGCTATTAACGTATCATAAATACCACCAAACGCAAGATGGAAGCACCGTGTTCGCAGATATTTTAAAACGAAAAAAGAATTAAGACTTAAATTTATTAGATATATTTGCTAGATTATTTAATTATTTTAAGATATTAAGTTATTCAAATTTTTTAAGTCTACTAAATCATACTAATTATGTTTGTAGCAAATTACTAAATTACCAAATTACTAAATTTCTAAAAATTATATTGCAAGATTAATTATCTTCTTGCATAAAAGAATTTAGAACGTGAATTTATTTAAAAAATTTAAAATATTCTTTTTATTTTATCGAAAATTACATAAAAGATACCGGAAATTAATAGTTTCAGAAAAATTACAAAATATGGAAGATGATGAATTAAAATTTTATGATATTGATTTATAGCGGGTTGCATTTCACTAATACCATCATATCTCCTTTCAAAAAACAACAATTAATCACAATATAATTAATCAAAGAACCATCCAATCATTCGATAAATCACCCCTCGAAAATAAACTAATTACCAGTTTAAGGTTAAAATAGAATTATTAAATTTTCCATAAAAGTACCAAATATTCCGTTCCATTTTTATTCAGAACCTCCGAACAAATGATTTTCCATTATCTTAAAACAAAAATCATCGCTCAAATTACGAATTAATCATTACTCGGATTAAATCACAGATCCTCTATCTATATTTCTCTCAAGGATTACAGATCGCGAAGAAGGAAATATATCTTTCGTCGTGTATTTTAACGATCTTCCAATGGACGATAAACACAACGAGATATGATAATTAAGCCCGTGTAACAGAGGTTCGCGAGAATTCTATGGAAATATAGACGAGCTGGTTAGATTGTGCGCGTTGGACGCGGAATTGCACAACAGAGGCAGCCAGGGTCGGGAATGATAGAATAGCCACGAGACGTCTTAATTGACCCAGGGGAATGCGCGAATATGAACCAGCCAAGATACGATATGCATTGTCTTGCGCGAAACGTATTAATGACGCTTGTCGTCGTGATGCCTAATCATTCCACGCGAATGGATCACTTGTGATTGAAACGCTTTTTCTTATCGGATCTGCCATATGCGCTTCTCTCTGTCTCTCTCTCTCTCTCTCTCTGTCTTTCTTTCTTTCTTTCTCTCTCTGTCTTTCTTTCTTTCTTTCTCTGATTTTTAATCGATAATGCTATGAACTTTTTCCAGATTTTATTTGAAACGATGGATGGAAAGTTGGATTGTAAAAAGGATTTTTATGAATAAATATGTCTTGTTTCAGAGAATTTTACGATTGCAAAATTTTGTGTTTTTATTTATTAACGAGTAGAATTTTTTATATAAAAGATGTTGAATAAAATTTTTTAAATTAATAATTTCTTTGAAGTTTTATGATGTTTATTTAAGAATGAAAATTCTGTAGATGAAAAGAATTGAAAATTTTCCAAATATTAATTTAGATTTTTTTCTACTGAGATCGGGAAATAAAAATATTATGAAATTGATTTAGAAATTATTGGAATTATTTATGTAGGATTATGAAATTTTGTGACATTTGTTTAGAAATATTTGATTAAAATTTTTTAATTTAAACGAAAAGATAAATGAATATTGAAAGATAAATTTTATAATTAAAATTCGCGCTTTTATTATACATTCATTTACAGACATCACATAAATTATCACAAAGAATTCTAAGAATTTATAATCAAATTGACAATTAACGCTGTCACGTTAATCGAACATGGAAAATCAATTAAAAAAATGAATATATTATAACACGTTATTCTTCTAAGAATAATATTCCATTTATGATTGCGTCAAACTGTTAAAATTATAAACATTATAATTGAAGCACTGTATGAAGTAATAAGAAATATTTTATATTAAGTATGACATAATTTTCTTTAAAAGTCATCCTCTTTTTAAATTTTAAAAATGTGTCTTGAATTTCAAAAGAAAAAAAAAGAACATTGTACTTTTTCTCGTGTGAAAATATAAATGTTAATTTAAATTGAAATTAGGGAAAAAATATTTGATAATTTTCAAGTTTCGCAATTGTTCCTTCGTAATTATTCGTGATACAGAATATTATGGATTAAATATCGTCATTGTTCTCAGATTAAGATACCGCAATTGTAAGTTAATTCTGATTAAATTGTATTACAAAGACAATTATTATATCTCAAAGTATGTTCAAAAAGATTTACGGATGAATTATTCGATTGAACGAAGAAGAAAATCCAAAAAACCCAAAGGAACATAATTGCATAAATTAAGCAGATAATTTTTCTTAAATGAATTCCCAAAAAATATTTCTATAAATTTTCATTTGCTCAATTTTTCGATATTTAAATTTTAATTGAAATAAAATACAAATAATTTATAAATATAATGCAATCTTTAATTTAATTTTTGTGATATAATAATATTTAATATTTCAACAAGATTCTTATTTAAAAGAGGAATGCAATGTCTGTTTAAGAATTTAATAATAACTTAAGAATTTTGCACGCCAATACATTCTACAGCAATTTCAATAATAATTTCAAAGAACATTTAAATATTAATTTAAAAATCCATTATCTTTTAATTTTCTCAAAATTCAATCAAAAATTTCAACAAAATCTCATTCTATCGAGTTCCTTCACCTTTCGATTTTCGAATTTTCTAAATTCCAACGCTTAATTTCTAAACTAAAAATTACAAAAATTCATCTCGTTATTCAATATGAAAGTATAATACAATATAATTCGAATGAATTTCTAAGGATTTTTCAAACTCAACGCAGCCAAACTTTCCATATTTTGAAAACATGTTAAATTTATGTTTATCTATTCGCGTAGCACGAAATATACACACGAGACACGTGCGATTCTCGAAGCAACGTGCCCGCAGTGACATAGTAGCCTCTCGCTTAATCGGATGATTATTCTGAGATCATTCTTACAGCTGATGCCGGTCGGCACGATTTTAACTACCATTATGTCGAGCACATCACTTAATCTGCCTTCTCTTTGTCCTCTTGCGATGTTCTCAAATGTGTTCTCCATTGAATCATCAGATTTTTCGTGCGATACAATAGTTTTAAGATCGAATCAATTTCTCATAGAATTTCCATCTAATTTTCAAGTAAAAATTGTGAATTATAATTCTGTATCGTGTGTGGTTTTTGGTTCGATCGTTTGAGAAAATTATACATATTGTATATGTATATAATAATTCTTAATTTTTTAAAATTTTTTAATTAAATTATTTAAAGATTCCATTTAAAGATCTTCCATTTAAATATTTTTTAGAAATTAGCATATTCACTTTGACATAAATTAAAAGAAATTTAGGAGATCATAAAAAGTTACAAATAATTGAAAGAATCCACACTCGGAGTAGAGACTATTGTAAGTATATCTTTAACCAATATATCTCGTAGTAAATTTTATTTCTTTGCACATTTTACTGCAAAGTAGAATTGCTAATTTGCAATTTGCACAATTCTCATAAATTGTTTTAAGCATTATGAAAATTTCGCAGACTTGAATGAAAAATGAAATAATATTCAATTTATGCACGTGTCGGAAACAATATGCAACTTATTATCTATTATATTTTTTATTTCCATCGATAGAACTTTTATTTCCAATGACAATATTCTTATAATTCCAAATCAACAGATTTCGTCAATATTCTATTAAAATCGAGATGAATTAGAAAATCGAAGATGAGAAGAAATTCGAGAAGAATAATTTCGAGGAATGACGAGAGGAAATTCATATTATAGACGTTTTGTAAAATGGAAATCGTAACTTTTTAAAAATATTACATCGCTCGTTTCTTGATGAAAAGAGGAGGCAGCAAATATTTTTCTTCCGCAGGTACAATCTTTCCTTTTATCTCATTGTCAGCCGGAACGAGAATACGTACTTAGTAGTCTCGAGATAGCTTGAAACGAGGCAAAGACTTGCAAAGAAAGGCGCTTTCGATCCTATCCCGTGAATTTATTTCGTTCTTCTATCCTCGCGGGCCATTAGCGATATTGAGAAGGCCTAGAAATTAAAATATAGCACGAAGTAGTGAAGTAGAAATATTTTTATAAATTTCTTTCTTTACATTTACAATTTCTCTTTATTGGATTCGTTGATTGGATAATTTTTAATGTATTGTTTTAAAGGAAATATTTAAAAAGATGAAAAGAACACATTTTTCTTTCCTTTCGAAGAGTAAAGAGTTTATGATAATTATTAAGAGGAATAAAAAAATATTCAACGTTCATTGTTCGATGTTCATTTTCAAAATTACTTTTGATATAAAATTTAATTCTTTATTTCCTTGGAGAAAATTCATTTTCTGAAAAGATTAAATCAGAAGTTCTTTATAATATTTATAATTTTTAAATACGTATTTAACGATGGTATTAAATCAAAATTTAATTTGCAGATTAAAAATTTTTAAGATTTTCTTTTAATTGGAATTCTATATATATTCATATATACTTTTATCATTATAAATCATTATAAATCAAGATCATAGATTTTTATTAATAAAGATAAAAATCTTTCTTAAAAATTAATAAAATAAAATTAAAATAAATTAGATAAAAATTATTATATCAATTAAATATAATTAGTTTCTTTTTATTCAAATAGAAAATTCTAAGAAATTGAAGAAACCTGAAGGTAATCTCAAGTAATTTATTTATTAACAATTTTAATTCTAAATATACGATTCATATTCTTTATGTTTCTTCTAAAGAAATAATATCAACATTAATAATATTTTCAAAATATACGAAAAATTATCATGTTAAAATATCGCACTACACAATTCTTGTACCTTTCTCTTCTTCTTCATTCACAATTATTCCTTTATTCTTTTGTAAACTCTTACTAAAGACAATGATCCTCTTTATTTAAAAATTCTCCTAAAACATCTCATTTCCCTTCCCTTTCCTTTAATTATTATTATGTAAAATTCTCTGCATAATTATTTAAAATAAAATATTTTTTTTTCTTGTTTTTTTTATTTTTCTTTCTTTTCAAAATTTAATTGCAAGAATCACAGTACTAGATAATTTTTATCGAAAATTTCAGTACTTTTTTTTTTCTCTCAACGTTTCAACAAACAACTCGAGTAAAATTTGAGCTATGGTTCATTGAAAAAAAAAAGAAAAAAACGTGCTTTCATAGTTCGTTGAAAAGGTCGCGTTCATATTCCAAACGATGAATCGTAAATAAACTCTTTGGTAAAGCATTAATTTATAGAAGCAGAATTACACCATCGATCCAGCTCCATTAATTACATGTATACCGGCCGATTCAATGACCCGAACGATTGGACACTATTCAAAGAACAATTAGCTTTTTTCTCTTTAAAATTCCTTTTCAATACGATAAAATTGTACGGAATTTAAAATTTTTTGCATATTTATTTCTATTCTAGATTTAATTGGAATTTGGTTGGAAAAGTGAATATACATATATAGATGTAGATATACAAAATCTTAAAAATGTATATTCATTTTTTATTATTTCAATATACATTGAAATGAAAAATATAGATCTATATTATTAATAAAATCAATTTTGAATTAATAATTGCAGTAAGATATTGGATGTTTCAATTTATTTATTTTAATTTTCAGGAAAATCACAAGATTTTTGATCACAGATTTACATGATAAATCTTAATAAAATGGAGAATAAATATCTTTCAATTGCAAAGTTTTGAAATATTGTGCAAATTGAATAGACGTTCTAGGAAATTAATTTTTTTGTTTCTTTTTAATTCTTTTTTCAGAAAATTGATTTAATTTATTTATTTTAATTTTCAGGAAAATTATAAGACTTTTGGTTACAGATTTACATGATAAATCTTAACAAAATGGAGAATAAATATCTTTCGATTGCAAAGTTTTGAAATATTGTGTAAATTGAATAGACGTTCCAGGAAATTAATTTTTTTCTATTTCTTTTTAATTCTTTTTTTAGAAAATTAAAAATCATCTTTGCTTCTACACGAAAAATACATTGGAACGTATGATTGAGGCGATCTTCAACTATTGATACACTTATATATATACATAAACGATAGCAACTAATCTTCTTATCAAGTCTTGCCAACGATACGATGTTTAAGAAGATTTAAATTTTAAATGATTTCCAGCTGCCAAAGCAAATTAGTACGAATATAAACCAGAATAATTAACCTGTCCTTCCATCTAACCAATGATATCCAAGGAGAGACAGAGCTATTAATATAAATTAAACTATTAAAAAGATATACATTTGAAACGATCCCCATCTGTCATTCCAATTTCCCGGAATCTCCATTGAATTCTCGCGAATTATTGGATTTCCTTCTCCGATCAACAAGATCTATTCTGATTCTTCAAGTCTAGAAAATGGCGCGTGTTCACGGGATTCCAACTATAAAAATAACCTCTCTGATCCCGCTAGAACCACATATGTGTTAAATGCTCGTTTAAAAGTTCAACTAAAAATAATAAGGTCCTCATGCATGATCAACTATCACGGCGATATTTATAACAATTCTTGAAAAACGCGAGCTTATTCTATCTATCACGTGATAATATGGCGGTCCTTCAACTCTTATCGTTTTCTATAAATTTGATTTTTGCAGAAAATCGGAGAGAATTATGATTCTGACTTTTATTTTAAGGTTGGATAAATTTTAAGTTTTTTATTTTTCAATGCAATTGTTTGGAGCATGGTGCTTACAGAGCAATTGTTTATAATATCTTTTCGATGTTTAAAAAAATCAATGGTTTTGAAATATTTTAAATTAAATAAATGGGAAAATAAATTATTCGATACATGAAATATATATGAAATATAATATGAATGAAAAAGAAAGAATAAGTGAAAGGATAATTTTTGAATTGCTTAGAGGCATTAAAATAATAATGTTAACTTATTTCATTACACGTTAATTCCAAAGATCCATAAATAAACTAAATTACGCTTAAAATATCATCACGAGTCGAATACAAATCTATCACATTAAATATTCATTGATATCTCTCCATTATTCCTGCACATGTATATTTAGAACAAGGATTAGTATCCTCGAATGCTGCATAATTGAAAGATTTCTCTGGTTTTCCCGATCAATGGTTTCCAAGTGTACATGCAATTGTAATTCAGGAAGATCGTTAACATTGAACGAAATGTCCATCCATGTAATAAGGATGAAACATCCTTATATTACCAGTAATTAAAGAAAATTCTGAACGTAAAAATAAAGCTATTTCGCGAGTAATTATAGCGAAATATAGTACGATAATTTTAGCTTATAACCTTCGAGAATCCTTCAGATTTTTCGATCAATTGGCTCATTGAACTCGCGAGCAAACAAAGAGATTCACTGTTTCCAATCATTTCCAGGATTTTCAAGCATTTAGTGCGAATATTTGAAAAATATCGTGAAAGTTATTCGTTTACATAAGTTTTAAAATATTTTCTTTTTAAATAAATTTGATATAAATTTTGTTAAATATATTATTTAATTTTATCTTTAATTAAATGGTGATATTTTCGAATGCATTTTTTTTTAATAAAAATGAAATGAATATATGGCAGTAGAAATAATTTGCATATGAAGTTAATTCAGGAAAATGTGATTGACCTAGTTTTATTAATTTATTGATTTCAATATTATATCGAGGCAATTCTGCAAAGAATTATGGATAATATGATTGGATTTTAGATTTTTAAACAGAATATGTAGATTCATTGTTAGAATTAATTAACTATTCATTTAAAAATAAATAATTTAAATTATTTTCAAAAGAGCTAAAAATTAGCTAAAAATTGCAAAAATACAAGACGCACATTATGGTTTTAAAAATAAAATCTATATATCTCTAGCGTTTCTACCAACATTTCTTCATAAAAAAAGACCATAGAAACTCTTTTTCTACATATCGCATATTATTTCCTTTTTTCAAAATTCTTTTTTGTTAAAATTTACCTTTCTATCTTTTTATTATCTCTTTATTATATAAAAAAGATATAAAATACAATAATAAAAATTATATAACTTCTATTATAAAAATATATATAGAATTAATATATAAAATATATTATTGAAATATATACAAATTATATTACTTATATTAATTATATATAATTTTATGAATTATTTACTTGTGATAATATTTTTCTAACCAAAGAAGTATCTAATTATAGCATAATCTAATCTAAATCAAATTGTCAATAAACGCGTTAAACTCGATCGATGTGAAAGACATCCTTATTCCATGGAACAGTGTCTCCCAACGTGAAGTATCCAATTTACAGAAGAGCAATTTAAACATTTTAGAGAACAATTAAAAAGAAACAGAACAATGATGAACATAAATTATATTTTTCTAAAACTTGATTAATTATTATAAAAAAAAATTACTAAATTCATTAAATAAATCTTTTCATGCACACGAATCAAATAAAATAAATTTGTATCAATATTGAGTTGATTATTAGATAATAAATCATGATAAAATTTTTAATGAATCATACATCAAAGTTAGGATTGGGAAACACTGCTATAAGACATTCACGTAAAAAGCTAAATGGACCACCATAAGCGACCACCATACCAGTTCTATTAATCGATCAAGCAAGTCAAATGGTTACGTGTTATTCCTGGAGAAGAATATCTTCTTTGTTCGGCCTTTCCTCGAAATATGTCGCGACACAAATGCATTCCGGTTGATCAGATCGAGCCGTTGACCAAGCAACACAAGAATTCAACCCTGATATGGGAAAGTGCTTTATCCTGTCCCGGAAGACGGAGGTCAAGGATACCCAAAGGGTCTATAATTTTCTTCATGTACCTGACACATTGCTACGAGAATTCCTTATTAAAAAAGGATTCGTAACGGTTACTAATAAAACTTAAATCTTGTTCTACTTTTGTAACTTTTAATGTTAATCGTTCATTTTGTTACAATAAATATCTTGTGAGATAAAATGAAAGAGAAAAGTTAATCATGGACAACTTGGATCGTTCATATCTGGAAGAAAATAAATTATTTCGATTGGATGAATAATTGTATGATAAAATAAGATATTTCATAGACAAGTATCCAAGAATTTTTTCGCATTTTTTAAGAACCAAGAATTGTGAAAAAGATATTCGTAAATAATCGGGGAATCAGATTAAAGGAAAAAACATGATTGCCTGTAAAAACTAATCGAATTAACAGATCGATAAATGGGAACTAAAAATAACACGCGAGATAACAGTTCGTATATCGATAAACAATTTTTTTTCGAATACTTTTGCATAAAGATTATGTGAAGTAATATATAGTCGAAGAAAGAAAACAAAAAGAAAATCTGCTGCAGAATCGTGTTTATAGAATTATCTGTTATTCGATGTAGTCAGATTTATCATCGATTGTTTTCTCCGTCAAGATTGTGAACTGGGTCAAAGCCGATCACCGCGCAATCGCGATGGAAGGAAACCTTCGACACAACTGTTCCGTTCAATTCGGGTTTGGACTTGGAGCAAACCACTCTAATTAGACGTTTTAATTGATAATTAGGCCAAACAGAAGTGGTACCAGCGCGATAGATCCTCCAAATTCACTCCTCGTTAGCGATCATCGAGGAATGTTGCTTTGAGAGATCGGACTAAAAGGAAAAAGAAGAGAAAGAGGGAGAGGAAAAACGTTGAAGAAAATCTACATACAACACTCTCTATGCTCTGTTTTTCGAGCAAATTAATCAAACATATACGATTCAATTTCTATTAGAAGAAATTTATTCGACCTAGAAATATTAATTCTTTAAATTATCCTAGTTTAAATTATTTTTAAAATTTTTTTATATAATTTGTTCGTGATATTTTTGATAAATTTTTTGTTAATGTTTATTAATGTTTATGGACAAATTGATACTTACATGTCATCATTAATAAATTATAAATAAGTAGTTATTTGCTAATCTAGGATTAAAGCTTCTTTTTACACAAAAAGTAGAGTTTCAATTATTTAAAATTGACGATATTATTAATCGTATGTGGATCTTTTGAATATTAGAGAAATCTTAATTTCGTACAAAACCAAAAATATGAACGAAATTTTATATTTGGTTCAAGAAGAATAATCGATTCTTGTAGATATCCAAATATTAATTGGGACAATTCATATAGAGATGAAGATAATTTAAAAGCAAATTTGTTTTCCATATATTCCTAACGTCAAATATATATTTCGAATTTCATTTCATTTAATTTGCATAAAAATTATATCGTAAAAATAATATATATTAAACAAAATATCAATTGAATTGTTTAATTTGCAACAACAAATAAAATTAAATTAATATCAGAAACTAGTTTTTTATCAAAATTGAATTTCTTCGTTTTCAAAGTTTCTCGAATATTTTAAACATAGAGTGCATCAAGAATGCGTTTCACTTTATGTTATTTTTTAAAACAAAAATTTTATAAAAATAAACATCGTAAATAGAGATAATAACCTTTGCATAACCTTTATGAATTTCTTCAATAATTCTATTAATAACTGTTACACCACCTTTCTAAGTTTAGATAGAGTCTAAGATCCAGAAGAGGTAATAGCAATTTAAGATCCTATAAGCCATAAATATTGAATAGTTAACAGGAAGAGAAATGAACCAATTATTTTTCTCGTTTAGAGCCATTTAAATTAATTGAGAAGCAATTTAAAAATTTAAAATCTATTTCTACCCTAATGTAGGATGGCCAACACCATAGGGAGTGATTCCTTATGTGAATATTTTAAAATGTTTGCGACTGTATATTGTATAAAATATTCAATGTTTCTCATTTTTGAATAATATTAAGAGATTTACGATAGATTTATCTAAATAACAGAGATCTAAATAGCGAGAATTCTAAATAACAAAATTAATCAATTATAAAAATGTTATAATTATCAATAATTTTTAATTTTTCTCTTGCTTTCATTGATGAGTATCCATTCTTTTCTGATGATATTAAGAACAGTTTTCTAAAATTTCGGAATTTTTCAGATCATTTATAAAGGATCGAAAATTTTATTCCAAAAAAAATATAGGTTTAAGATTTAATAATAATTTTATAAAAGCCTCCATTCTGAATTAAATAAAATTCTTTTTACATAAATACCAAATATTTAATTTTTTAAATCTTTAATTTCTTTAGATCGATTTTTTTAAAAACTTATAATTTTATTTATTTTAAATAATAGTGATTTCTAGAATCCTAGAAGACATGATTTTTGAACAATTAATTTAATTAATACGTGTTTTTAACCAAATAGTGAATAATAATCCACGCATTACGATTCAAAAATAATTTGACAGAAATAAACTTTCTTCACATAATCCATCCTAATCCAAGGACTCATCACGGCCTACCCATCCTTAGTTGCTATAAAAAACTGGCAAAGATCGTTCATCACACGATCAATTGACAACATTATGTATCGAAGGATCGAACATGATTAGAAAGCATCCAAAATCGAGACACGAAATCGATTGCCTGTCGAGGTGAAGCGATTTGGTTGAAAGGACTCACCGAAAACTGGAACAAGGATGGATGACCCAGTGACCTGCAGCCTTTTGCCTGATTCGTTCCTTCATCAGAGCCTTTTTGCTCCCGAACAACTTCATGGCCAGCTTGTTGTCCGTAGGTTGGAACAGGGCCTGAAGCTGATTCTTCAAGAAGCTCTGCTTGACTTCCTGGCCCGGTAGACCCGGGCCCGGCTCCTCCTTCGGCGTCCCGTAGAGGGACACATCGTCCACTCCGAAGTGGACCTTCCCGCTGCCCTTGTAATTCATCTCGTTGCCTGCAAATGCGAAATATCGTTCCACCATTAACCAATTTGATCGAAATATTCGTTATTTTTATTATTAATTACGTTTGATAATAATCTTTCAATTCATCGATAATATTTAGAATTGTTTGGGATTATTCTGTGATCAGTTGTTGTTTTCTCAATAAATATTTAGAGTTGTTTGGTCGTTCCTTTTTTGGAAATTGATTCGCAGAACTTTCGAAATATTATTCTATGATTAGTAGATTCGTTTGTAAATTGATAGAATTGATTCACAACTTTCGAATGTACGTACAATCCTGTCCAATTATATCGATAATATTTGTTTGTATTGGATACTTTTATATATCTTAAGATATAATTTCTTTTATGTTTACATATCTTTACATTAAAATAAAAGCATTTACAAACTGTCTTTTCAACTGAACGAGTGTTTTCAATATTATTAATGACACGAATGAATATATCAAAAAAGAAAAATACATTAACAGAAAAATAGAGTATAAAAATTAATGTATATTTTAATTTTTCTTAATATTTAAAATTTGTCGAGTATCATTTTCTAATTACAACGTTCAATTTATCATATAATTATATTATCAAGTTGCTTCTATGTTAGCAATCAGAGGAAATTACCGGAAATTTACTCAAACATCTGCTTTATGTATTTCTTAGATATATGTTCAATTTGGCTTTCCATTATTTCAGTATAGGTCTGGTAAGTAATTTCACTAATGAGTACATTAATAAATCCAGAATGAAGAAAGACACCTCTTTTCCTTGCCTTTTTTTGTTTAATTCCCTGCCTTTTTCTCAGACCGTCACGATGTCCCATGACTTATGAATGAGAGTGTGTATAGCTTTCTTGAAGCTATACCTGAAGCTTCCATAGATAAATTAACGACGATAAAATGGATTTTCGTTTAAAATAAATGGCATTGAACTATTATACCTTTTACTTCTTACTCTTATAGTCACGATGGCTATATTTAACCTTCCATGCCAATGTTCGATATTCCCAAGATTGTGTTAAAGTTTTTTATCGTCTGATCATTATAACATTCTTGCCTTACTTCTCTTTATTAACTTCCTCTATTTATTTCTTATTTATAAAAGAATATTTCCTGCTCGTATGAATGAAAATTTGTAATGATCAAAATTATTACAATTTTTGATTGCAAATTTTTGTTGTTATTTTTGTTTTTGTTGTTAATTCTATACAGAAAATAAGTCTGGGAAATTTTGATTCTTCGATCTAATTTTATTTTCTAAAATATTGTTGTTTTTTTTATACTTTAAGGAATTTGTTTCACAGATTTTTATTTATATCATTATTATTTTTTAGAAATATAAAAAAAAAGATTCTTACTTCTTTCTTAACTCATATTCTATCAACAGAAATTTGCAATTTCGATCACGTAATTCACTATAAAGTTCAAATATCTTATCACCAATCGTTCAGTCAATTCAATCAGTCAGACAGTTACTTCGATACATCAGCCACCAAGTGCAATTAATATACCAACCAATATTATCTACATCACTAACGATCTCGTTCCAATCACGTAAAAGATCACGTACTTCGAACCAACATTCCGCATTCTAATAAACATAATCAAGTCATTGTTTTTTACGCTTCGAATAAACTTGCAATTCGATTAATTGCGATTCGAATTAAAGAATAATTGTCAATCGGGATTCAACATTTCCAAATCCTACAATTCTACGCTTTGAATAAAGTTCAATCAATTAAATCTACGATTGTCAACCAAAATTCAATATTTCACACTTCGAATGAACGCAGTACGTTCAAATCTCATCATTCCAATGCTTCAAATAAACTTCAAATTTAGCCAGTTAAAACGATTTGCAAATAGAAATTCTACATTCTACGCGGTCCAAAAATTCCACCACTCCACGTTCCACGCTTCAAATAAACTTCAACAAATTCGGACGAACGGAATGATTGCCAATGAGAAACCAAATAAACATCGAATTCAACTGGTAAAAAAAAAAGAAAAGAAAAAGAAAAGGAAAAAACGTCGAAAAATTTCGAAAGCCTCATTCTCGCATAAGAGTCGAAGCACACGCGAGTCATTTTGATCTCTACCATCGATTTCCTTTCCAGTTGCCGAACACCATACGCACCAATAGCGCGAGCACACACGAAACGTAAAAAGCAAGAACCGTTTGCTCGGTGACTTAAGTACAGTTAACCGAGAGAATTCTCTTGTCTTTTTGTATTCGTAAGGCATGTTATCTGCGATAAAAAGAATCGAGAGAAGGAAGAATCTGGGTGATGGAATGGTAAACAATATTGGAATTCCAATCGATCTTCTCGTAAAATATTTGCGAAACGTTTGATTCGATTATTTTTAGAAGTGATTAATTACATTTTTTTTTTAATTTTACAAATTTATATCGTAATTTATATTGTTTATGCAATAACAGATGATAGATTTGAGAGAATCGAATTAATATATATTATTGAGAAAATTGAAAATAAATTAAATAATAATTTGTGATATAAAATAATTTTTTAAATGTTATCAAATTTCGAATTCTTTTTATTCTTTTTGTTTTTCTTTCTTTTTGTCTTTTCGCTTTCGTTAATCAATTTATTTCGAGATTTTGAGTTTGTGGAATTCTAGAAATTTAAGTTTGTTAAGATTTCAGTTTTTGAGGAAATAGATATAATTTTTAAAGAAAAAAAAAGACAAAATCATTGAAAAGTTTCGAAATTTCAAGTTTTTATTTTACCAGCCTGTTATAAATTTGCACATCAAACAAATTTTCGCATTAGTATAATAGTCTAAATACATAATTATATTGCTTTTTTTTTTGAATTTATCGCTGTTTCTATAAAATATTCGCTGTTGTTGCAAAAATTTCTCTTTTAGCAGTGTTCTTAAATTTGAAAAAAATCATTAGGTATTTTTCAGAGAAAATATCGATAGCTTGGTTTAAATTTTGATTACATTTGATTAAAATTTGGTACTTTTAAAACTTAATTAAAATTCGGTTTTGTTTCAAAAATTCTCAATTATTCTTTTATTCTTTTACAATACTACATATTTATATCTACATGTTTTTATTGAAGATTTCTAAAATTTTATACATAAATTATTATTTCTGGAATCGAATTCATTAATAAGAAATTGTAAATTATAAAATTGTGTAATTAACGATTAATTACCAATTTTATAAAGTATTTGTAAACTATATATCTTGTATTAGCTTATAAATTTTTTAATAATTATTCATTAATATAAACCAATAAGTAGATAAATAAATAAATTATTGTATAATAAAAATTAATGATTCCAATAGAATAGAATTTTAAAATTATTATGTTGAAGTACGATATTAAGTTGTCATTTCTAAAAATAACTTGTTATACTTAGAAACTAGTTATTACATGATAAAAATCGCTAATAAAGGAAATTATATAAATAATTTATTAGTAAATATTATAAAAAAAATACAAAAACATTATGAAAACAGTATATAGATAAAAGAAAAATAAATTTATTTATAAATATATTTATATATATATATATATATATATATATAAATGTTTATTATTATAAACTTTTCATATTACATTATTAAATTCCTATATATAAGTATTTGAAGTATCGTTTTTAAAGAGTTTTTAGTTATTTATATATTTATAGTTTAAGTTATTAAAAAATATTTCAGATAAAAGTTGAATGGTTCTAAAAAAGTGTAATGCTATATAATTATTTTTTTCAAAGATGGAAGTATAGATATGGAAGTATATATATTATATGAAGGTCAATTTCATATTTTTAAATAAAATCATATACTTTTTAACATATAAGGTAAATATAATGAATTATTCCTATTAAAAATCTATTAAACCATATTAAATAGACAAAAATTATTTATAAATTAGTTTGAAAGAAATTCAATTACATTTATTTCTTTCATAAACTAACAATTTTTCGATTGAATATGATTTATATTTTTGCATAAAGAATGTCGAAATACAATGAAATATGTATTAAAAAATATATAATTCTACAGATGAATTTATTTACATATCCATATAAAAAAAATATATAATATCACAACGTAATCTCTTAAAAACTATTTAATTCTTATTCAAAATATTTTTTAATATTATAAAAAATTAGCAAGATATTTCAGTCATATATTACGTGGAATAAATACTATTATCTATTATCTATCCTATTATCTTATTTATTTCTTAGTTTCTTAGAATTAAGAAAACTGATAAAAATGAATAGTAAAAGACAACATGGCAGAATTCAAAGGTAAGTATAAAATACGTAAATATAAGGTAAGTATATAAACTTTTAAAAAAAATTTAACTCCACATTTTTAAATATTATATTCTCCTACAAATACAAGATCAAAAACTATATAAGATAAAAAAAATGACATGTGAAAAATTTGCGAAAATATAAAATCTAACAATTTCTGATTAAAATTTCGATTTTGAATTAGGAGAATATATGAAAGCAGTATCGTATCGAGAAATTTTTAATAATTAAGGAAATGAAATTCTCGGAATCTGAAATTCTTGGAAATGATGTCAAATTTTCAAAATTTCTAAAATTCTTAAAAGTGACGTCAAATTCGTGGAAATTTCTAAATCTTTGAACAAATAAAATTTAATTTTATATCAGAAGAATATAATATGATAGGAAGTCGATCGAAAAATTTTTCCAAATGTCAAATGACGTCAAATTCTGAAAATTTCCGAATGTTGGAACAATAGAACGAAACTTTCGGCCAAAAATTCGATTTTCTATAAAGAGAAAATAATTTAAAAGAAATTTTTACACATTATCACACATTTACCGTTCTCTTACTTATTTCCTTATCATTTTTTTTAGTGTTGCCATTTTTTTAGAGTTTTGAAACATTTTTTTTCACAATTTATGTAAATTTAGATGTTTTCTCCTTGCACAATTCTTCTTTTTCAATCTTCTATTATGAATATTGCCATTTTTTAAGAATATTTTTAGTGCGTTTTTTGCCATTTTTTTAATTTTTGAAAAATTTAAGCACTATATTTTATTTAAAATATCTCGATTGTTTTTAATAATCGATTACATAATATATTATACCGAGTGTTCGAATAGCATTATCCGAACATATATTATGCTTGTTTTTGGAAATATTAAAAAATATTTCAAATAAAAGTTAAATCGTTTCGAGGAAGGCATATCCTATTTATTTATGCATAAAAACACAAGGGATTTATAAATGTGGATGTTGTTTTTTTAAATAAAATTGAAGATTTTTCAATATAACAGTTGATGTATCTTAGCATTTTCAATAAAAAAGTATTAAACGATATACAGCAAGAAACTTATAGTTTGGAAAATAAATAAATTTAATTAAATATTTTCCAAACTAATGGTTTTTTACTATATATGATCCTATACATTTTCGTAGGGAATGCCAAATTGGTGTATTAAAAGGTATATAATGCTATTTAAAAAAATAAAATTGTGGTTGATAAGTTTTTTATGAATCCACCTACGAAGAAATTGAGAATATAACCCTTTCGAAACCATTTAACTTTTGTTTGAAGCATTTTTTTTCTATTATGAAGAATAAAAGAATAAATAAGATATTTAATAAAAAAGATTAAGATCGAAATTCCCTGAGCGATAGTAAAATTTTCATCGAATTTCCAAAAATTCGATTTTGTATCAGGAGAACATGATAGGAGATTAATCAAAAAATTTTTCCAAGAAATAACAAATTCTCGGAATCTCTAAAATTTTTGGAAGTCAAATTCTTAAAAATTTCCGAATGTTCGTATAATAGAATGAAACTTTTGGACAAAAATTCAATTTTCTATTACAAGAATATAATATGATAGGAAATCGCTCGAGAAATTTTTCGAAAAATTTTTGCAGTTCTTTGTCGTAATGTCATTTTCTTTCCAAAATGTGCTGAATGAATGAAATTTTAACTAATTTTTCGACTTTGTATTAAAATAATATATTTTGTCAGATAGTTGCATGGAAAAATTTTGTTGATTTTTAGGAAACAATATTTTTTATGATGTTTTATATATTTTATATCTTTTATATGTTTTATATATTTATTCTGTAGAATATTTATCTTTGTATATTCACATATACTTTATACTTTATATATTTATCTATTGCAGCTTCCATTTTTGTTATTTTTTAATAGTTTTTCAATAGTTCTTATATCTAGGAATACTTACCTTTTACATATTTACCTCTTGTAAGATTTTTTTATCATTTTTTTAAATTATTGTATTTTTTTTTTTTTTTTGACTTCTATATCTTTCTATATATACCTTTCATTTTAAAGAATTTAAAAATATTGTCTCATATCTTTTTTTATTTGGAATATCTCTTTTATTTTTCATAATATTATAAAATACTTTGAATAAGAATTGAATGGTTTCAAGAGAGTTACATTGTGATATTATTTTTTTTTTATATGGACATGTAAATCTTTGTACAAAAGCATAAATCATGTTCAGTCGAAAAATTGTTAGTTTACGAATGAAATAAGTATAATAAGAATGAATATCTTCTAAACTAATAGTTTTTGACTATATATAGTTTAGTAGTTTTTTATAGAAAATAATACATTACATTTACTTAAAAAAGTATATGCATTAAAAATATATAATTTTGCATACTTACATATATAATTCTTTTTAAAAATATGAAGTGATTCTCATATATCTTTACTCGTCTATCTATGAGAAGAATAATTACATTGTATTGTACCTTTTTTGAAATCATTCAATTTTTGTCCTAAATGTTTTTTAATATTTTTAATTAATAAACAAAGTATTTCTTATCTTAAGAGAAATATGGAATATCCGGTATAAAATATTGTGTATGCAATTGAAATTACAATGATAGAAATAGTAACTTTTTATTTATATTAATATTTAATTTGTTTTTCATCGTATATATAGCATAAAAAGAAAATCTAAAAAAAAATTTAAAAAAAAATTTTTTTAAATATAGCTTTTCGATAACCTGTTGTATATATTCTTTATCGATTTATTTATGTAAATAGTTAACAAGTGACAGTCACATAATGTAAATGATATCATGGATAAATACGTACAGCTGAAATTCAATAATATAGTATCGATAAGTTTGCAAATAAATTGATAATTAAAACTGTAATATATATATAAAAAAGTTATTTGAAACGACGCAATATATTTTAAATTTATTAATATTGGTAAAGAAAAAGCTAATCAATATTTATCAATGGTAATCGTGTTGCATCAGAAAAGAATGGAAAAGTTTCATTAGAAATATTTAATGTATGAAAAAATTTCTAAAAATAATACGAGAATTCTATATTACTGTTGTTACAAGATAGACGGGGATATTTCTAACAAAAATATATAAACAAATAAATATAAATAAATATAAATAAATATAAATATAAGTATAAACATTTCTTATTTTTATTATCGTTTTAAATATAATAAAAATACGTTATCAAGTTGTTGACAGAAAAAATTCTGAAAAAGAATCTAAGAATTCTATCTTTTCATCGAAGTAATAAAGAAATTCAGAAAATGCTATCGTTATAAATGCTTCGTTTAATCAGGAAAAATACGCAAATTTTGAATAACATAAAAATCTTTCCACACACACTTATATCTCGTTTAAAATAATAGAAAAAAAACTTTCAAAGAATTTAAAAAAAAATTGTACAAGAACTTTGCAACATCCGAATAACTAAAGGTTTCATCAAAAACAAAAAAAAACCAGCTCACCGCATAATGTATCCTCACAAAATCAGCCAAATATTTTAAAAGAAATATACACACACTAATAACTCCTATATAATCCTCTTCATCCAAAAATTACCTCTCTCCAATATCCATAATTCCGAAAAGAGCCACTTTGATCAATTTAAAAAAAAAAAAAAAAAAAATACCAAAAATGCTTTCCACGAACTTTTCTAACGCGTTCCGACCAGTTTGTCAAAATTACTTCCGCCACAATCCCCGAAAAGTTGTCGATCACGTTCAATCATAAGGATCCCCCGCGAGAAAATTCCTCATCGGGCGAACCGAGAAAAGAAAACTCACCGAATTTGAACGTTTCACGGTTGCAAGACAACTCTGGCCAGCTGGAGACAAGGACAGGGAATCCCTTGGCCCCGTGCCTCTCGTCTCGCCGTCCTTGTTTCCTGAGGAGCGGCCTCCTCTGCTCGTCGAGGTGGCTGGCGCGCGCCAGCTCGTCGGCCATCGCCCGAAACCCAAGCGCCTCAGGATCGCGAGAACGGTCTGCCCCGTTTAACGTGTAACTGGTCCCCGGTGCAGAGGTTGACTAATGACGAGCGGAACACGAGGAAAAAGAAGCCACGCGGCCGGCGAAAGCAAGCCAGGCCAACCCACCAACAGCCGGCAAGGAGAGTCGAAGGAACGGAACCGAACAGAGGTGGAAGAGAGGAGAGAAAAATGGCGTTGTTTGAACGGAGAGAAAGAGAGAGAGAAAGAGAGAGAGAAAGAGAGAGAAACCGGGCATCGACTGACCGGTTTTATTGTGGAACCAAACGATCACGCGTGCGTTCGATTCTTTTTTTTTTTTTTTATTCGAGGCATTGACGAAGAGAACGCGCATGCAAAATATGCAGAGAAGCGCGACAATCGGTCGTCAAAACTTTTCACGTTGGACGAGGAGATCGTCATCGTGGTCGTCTCCGTCCACGATATTGAACTACGTGAATCGTACATTCTATGAACGGAGTTTGCTTGTTGTGTATTAATTTTTGAGAATTGCAATCGAAGGCGAATAAGATTTGTTGCTGTTGGCCTTTGTGTATAAGGAGATTAATGGATGGATTCGTATTTACACACTGGCTACCGATAAATAACTTTTGACGATGTTTTGATCGAGAAACTTAAGTCGCGAATAAAGCGATTTCGAATAAAGTTTTAATTATAGTTCGAGTATTGTTAACGTGTTATAAAGACATTTATTATGCGAGCAATAACGATAATGACGTAAAATATTCAAAGCAACAATTAAACGAGTTTTATTTTTGCAATCGATAATATCTATTCCGTATGTATCTGTTTTTTAATTGTAAAATTCATACGTGGCATGTTTAAATACGCATTGTTGGAATGATCGTTCCATAATTTTAATTTACACAAAAATCTGTGCAAAATATATTATATATTCGATATTCGTGGAATAATTCCAAAAGAAATCCGAATAATATTCAAGATTCTAAATCTGTGAACATTAATAAATGCATTGCGCTGTGACTGCAATACCACAGTTTCCACTTTGCATACTTTGTTAGGAAACGCGGCTTTTTCTGATGTCGCTCCTTCTAAAGCGGATTCGAGAAAATGGAGGGCGCTCGAGAAACCTGAGTATATGATTCTTCAGAGATGGATGGATACCGCACGAGAGAAATTAGACACGCCCGGGAAGATTCGTCGAGGATGCAGAGGTGTTTTAAAGAGACTTTTTGGTAAATTTTGTAATTAGTTGGCTCGTCGAGAATTGATGTTTTGGATTCCATTTTAAAATCGAGATTTTGATTAATCTTTGAACGAATAGGTTTAATTTATAAAATTTTAAGTTTTAAGTTAAATCTGAGTTAAAAAGATTGGCAAGAGAATTCATTGATATTAAAAGAATTTAATGAAATAAATTTGGAAAGCACAGAACGCAAAGTATTTTAAAGAGTTTGTGAACAGAGAAAATTTCGAATGGGTTATAGATATTTGATTTAAGATTTTGGTAAGAAGACAACTTTTTATTTTTGCTGCTAGAAGGATACGCGTGACAAACATTTCTCGCAAGTGTTCGTCTTCAATTCGCTTAAATATATGCATGTAATTAATTTAGAATTCGATGGTAAATAATTGTTATTTATTGTCGAATTACCATCACGCTATTAAATAGCGATCGTATTAACGTATTCTTTATACGACAAAGATTAGATTATAATCCAATTTCAAATAATACAACTGGTAGACATTAAATATCGTGTTGGTCAGTCGTATGAACAACAACTATATATTGTCATTGTTTAAGAAAGAATGTTTATGATTAATCTCACAATGTTATCCAATATTGTCTACGTTAAAAGTAAAGATTATCGATTAGTTGAAATGAAGAAAAAAGATGCGATGAAAAGCTTTAAACATAATAATTTATGCAAAGTTAAAAATAAAATAACTTAAAATCACTTCAAATAAATTTTTGAATTTGACTGGTGAAATGATTTCAGCAAAATTTTCATTAAAAAAAAAAGAAGTTTAGGAAAAACGTCAGCTTCAAAAAATTAGCGTGTAAATGGAACGATTTCAACATGATATTCCAGTATTCAACAAAATATCCTTTTTCCGGTGTCTTTGTAGGATTGAGTTTTGCTACGGATAATTTATTTGATAAGACAAATTATCTCACTTGAGATGATATCAAAGAAAATCACTTCTTACTGTACCATTTTTATCGCGTAACGTTTAATTTAATTTGAGTTTTTATGGTCTTTAATTATATATAATATGCTTGTATGTATCGTATATTATTCTTGGTTACATATGTAAATGATAAAAGACGATAAGTGAATAATTCATATTTCTTAATTGTAGGAATTGAATATTCCATGAATAAATATGTAGAATACCGATTTCGCAGAAAAAGTATGTTTACAAGTTTGATAGACAAGATGGATTATGTATCTTGATATTTTAATTTTATTTTAATCGTTTAATGTTGATTCTTCGTTTGACGAACGAAGAATTTAGTTGTCTACATCGATTTTATATAATAAAATGTTTTATGCGTTTTCTTGATTTCTTTATTTTTAAAAATATTAAAAATACTCAATGAAAAATTTTAAAAATTTCTTAAATTTTGGAAAATTTTGAAAACGATTCGAATTTACAATAATTAAAAAGTTGAGAACTGAAATTTCGTTATAAATATTTACAATTCTCATTATAATCATTTTAATTTCATTTCTCTTTGTTAATCTGTTTTAATTATCAATGGAAAGCACATTTCACGTTTCTCTATTGTAACTCCATTAATTACTCCGATATCAACATTTACAAATATAGTGTAATTTTATTAAATTAAATATATTTTCTTCACCAGAGAGAAATATTAATATACTAATATTTGTTTCGTCAATTTTATCAATTTCAAGATTAATGTTCATTTTAACAAATGAGGAATGTCTTTTTATTTTCTTTCTTTAACAGAATCATCCAATATTTATATTTTTATTAATTAATTAAAGCTAAAATGAAGGTTAATACAAATTTGAAAATACGAGAAGAAAAAAAAGGAAATTTAGTTTTGGAAACGAATAATTGCGTTATTCACGTATTAAGATTTTAAATTTATTTTAAATTCATTGAAATCTGGAAAATTTTCACTAATGAGGCGTAGATGAAAACCAGTAATGTTAATCGCTTCTTATGAAACAAATTCCAATATAAAAAAGAAAAATAAGCAGTATGCGACTTAGAATTTTTATTCAACGTCTTTTCGTTTATTAATGAACTTCATATTTTCGCGTCAGTTTTATGTTTATTAGATTAATCAATTATCATAATGTGAGTATTATAACAAACTTCTTTTATCGTATTTATTTCTGTTAAAACAAGTTTGCATAAAGATATCTTATTTATTTCTATTAACGCTATTCGTGCAATCTACAAGACGATGTATTTTTCAAAGAATATTATGAAGAAAGTATTATGAGAATTATGAGAAAAGATTTTATACTTTGCAATATTTTGCATACAATTTTTTTTATGTAAAATAATTCAGAACAGAATATTTTACTTTCATATAAAACAATAAAATTATTATTTCTTTCTTCGTTACTTACTTTTTTAAATATCGGCGATATTAAAACTTATTTGCAAAAATATAGTATAATAATTTCAAAATGTCTCAAGATAAAAAAATTATGTATAAAATATCTCAAGGCAAGATTTTTTTCATTTTTATAATCCTTTACTCTTCTGTTATTAAAAATTTTATTATTTTCTTTCTCCCTTTTTATTGATTTGTTACTTACAAATTTCTTTATTTATTCATGAAAAATATGCCAAAACCTTTCAATTCTTTTTTAAAAAAATTAATTTTCAAAATTCTAAATAAAACTTCCAAATTCTAAATTTCGCTTTTACTGTTAAGAGATAAAATTTCCATCTAAATTAAAAGAAGAAAATTACTTTTTTTTACATAGTAGTTAAAAAAATTCTAAAGTTAGAAAAGAAATGGACAAAAAAGACTCAACTCTTTTAAATGAAAGGAAGGTTAAGAGTCGTATTAATATAACCGAAGGTAAAAATTTCGTTTCTTTTCAATGGCGGTCGGTTGTCAGATGGTCGTAAACACGCCAACTAAATGTGCGGCCGGCCCGATTGCTTTTCTATATTGCAACAACCGATAATGGGCTCGTTACGTGCATTTGTCGACGAACAAACGGCTTATTCAACGAGCATTCTTACGAAGCTCTATATTTACACGTGGACACGTGTGCCAATAACTTGAAATTCATGACTCTCATTTAGGGGTTTCCCTATACAAGTGAAAAATCTTTATTGCCATTCGTATGGATTCCGTTTTCATGTTTTCAAATATCATTTTTTTTTTTTCATCTTTGGCTATCGATATATACAATATATTTGCGTAAGTAGATTTAAAGATTTGATTAGAAAATAAAAATTTTAAATATTCTGCTTCTCTTAAATATGTATGTACGGGCAGACAAGATAAGACAAATATAGGACAATTTGTATTCCTTCTTTGATTTTAAAAAGAAATGTTAGGGAAAAGTATACAGTTAACGAACGATTTTTAAAATTTATTTTTTAAACAATTATATTTTAACAGATAACGAAATAAATAATCAATTTTGATAAAATATTATATTATTTAGTATAGTGTATTTATAGATATTAAAAATGTTGAACGATATTAATATAATTAAAAATATTGAAAAATATTGAAATATTAAGAATATTTATATTCATTCTTTATTCAAAAATTATTTATGATACAAGTATTCAAAAAAGGTTAAAAATAACGAGGATTCAAAAAATATGCACATTTTTATTGAAGATTATTCCTAAGAACGGTGCATAATGCATATGTTTCACTCGCGAGAAAAATATGATCCTCTAAAAAACTGAACCTTCCTGAACCATGCATTGAACTCTTTTCTTTACCATTTCTTAACTAACTGCATCTACGAGAAGAGTATTTCTACGACTTGTTCGAATCATTTTATTTCATCCGGTTTTAAAAAATTGTAAATTGAAATCTATATGAACCTTTATAGTTATTAATTTCAAAGTATCATTGAAATTAATAAAGTTTCGAACCTGCAGAAAAAAGATTAATTATCTGGGCTCAAGAAGGACGTCTTTAATACAAAAATTATCCTTCTTAATTACCGTGAATTAACGAAGTCTCTAATTTACGAAGGAGAACAGCAAAAATTGAATTCGACTTTTCAGTTTCTGACTCTATTTCGAAATGTTACCTCATCTTTTTAACACTTAATTGGAGTATCATAATTGGAACATCCTCACGATTAATTCTTTCGACTTACCATCACCTTGGAAATATAACGAAACGTTGTTTTATAGGTGTGGCAAAAAAGAAAAGGTTAAACTGTTTCGATGACGCGTCGTCAGAGATGTAATAATTCACGGATAGATTTGTGCGCGTGCGTGTGCGTTTAATTCTATGTTGCATTAGATGAGCATGATATGTAAGTGGAAGAGCGTGGGTGTCTGTGTTTAAATGTAATTACACTCCACTCTTGCTTTTTCTTCCTTTCTGTAAATAGATTGAATCTTTTAAAAATTTCCTTTCGATCTCGATTATTTCTTTCTGAATGAAAAATCGTTAAAATAAACGAAATGAATAATTGTTGACTTTTTTTCTTTTTGAAAAGTGTTCTGTATTAAAAATTTGCAAGTTGATTTCAACATTTTTCGAAATGTTGAAAACCTAATCTACACATTCGTAAAAGTTAATCACGATAATTTTTTCAAGGGAGAGAGTTATTATTCCATGAGATTAAATTGTTCAGATTGTACAAAAGACTTCTAGGTTTTCCACAAAACGTGTCACAAATCTCGCGTGAAATATGAAGAACATATGACACACGCTGCGCAATTAAATTTCCGGTGGAGTAAGATTCAACTGTAAATTGAACGGTGGACATAACGACAAGCATGCTTTCTTGAAATTCTATATGTTTTATCAAAATTTTAAATCTAATTTTAAATCTACGAAAAAAAATAAATAAAGTATCGCTTTCATTCAATTAAAATATTTCATATTCGATTGAAAAATATAAAATTGTTCCATCTTTCTATATTTTTAATTATTAAAAGTTTTCAAGTGTCTTAATATTATTTTCTCGTTAAAAAAGAAATTTCTTCTTCTTAAATTAACAACGAAACGATATATTCCTAACTAACCACGTTTCACATCGATCGATCTATTTTAGCGCGAATTTCAAATTCCATCTACAAAATACCAAATTCTCGAACACAAACGCACCTTTACATTTTCGAAATCGAATGATAAACATCTAAATTAATAAAATTATTCGACAAAATAGCAAAGATAATGATTAAAAATTATTTGCTAATGAAAAAAATTGTTCGTATATAATTCGATTTCGTTTTGCTATCGAAAAAAAAAAAAGAACAAATTAAAAAAAAAATAGAAACTACTCACCTGTGTCGGCCACGAAATCGGTGATGAGCAATGTCTCGTCGTCTAGAGCAGTGACGAGGCTGTCCGTGCAAGTGTTCGTGTTCTCGATGCTGATCTTGATGCTGTCATCTTTGTTAAGCCGTGGATGATTGTTCGCGGCGGGGTTATTACCGGCGTGGCAGTTATTGTTGTTGTTATGGTTGTTGTTGTTGTTGTTATTGTTATTATTGCCGCCCTGTTGCTGGCCGAGGTGGTGATGGGGTGAACGAACGGATTCTGTGCTGCTGGTGTGCAAACTGACCCCCGTAGTCGCTCTTCCGTTCACCAGCCGTAGACTCGGTGCCCGCCGACCTCCACCTCCTCCTCCACCCCCACCAGGGCTGATCACGGAACGGCCGCCACCGCCGCCACCCTCGCCCTCCCTGAAAAACATATTCCATTCCTCGGTTCAACAACGGTACAGTCACTAATTTCGCATTTTCGAATTCGATCTGCCGAGCTAAGCGATTTTGGGGAACGCATTTGGGTATTATGGAGAGGTACAATAAAGAGGTTGATCGTTTCGATTGAAATCGAGGGGTGAGCTATGAATTTGAATGTTTTTCATCTATGAATTCGTCAGAGAAGATGCGATGATTCTTATTTATAGCGTAGGTGTAGAGATGAAAATTAAAGGAATGTGAAAAATGAAAGGGAGAATCAAAGTCCAATCAATAAAAATGCTATAATTTCGCGTTATTTTAAATTAGCTGGTTAATAAGTTAATTCAATATATTATTCATTTAATTAAATTAGAGCGAAGCCAATATTTAAAATTTGGCAAAGAGAATATGAAAATACACGAGTGAAGTACAACTCTTTTCTTAAAAATTTAATTTCCGCATGATTTATGATTTTGCCCTATTTAATACACACATCGCGAATACTATATTACTTAATAAAAAAAAGAAGAAATCGGATATTTATAAATCGAACGCAGAACAGATTGAAAATTTTGTATTATAAATAAATTGTTTATTCGATTTTGAAAGAAATATGACTTATGGTATTAAATTTGGAGTAGAGAGTGATAAATTACGAACTTTGTGCGTTAAAACGCTTGAATATTATAAAATTTATGAAGAATACACAGATATACAAGTATAGTTTGACGTAATACAGAATGCGACGAACCGAATTGCACGAGAAGGAAAGCAAGACTGGCCTTCTGCGGTTACCGCTTCGTATGGGAGTCTGGATAGGTGTGGTTTCGATATTTGTATGTCTGCTTTCATAATTTGGGATTGGTTCACGAATATATATCGACGATATTTCGTTCGCCAGCCATGCAAAATGTCCGGAAGGCAGGATAAATCGAGGTTGACATTTCCTTTTTACCATCCGAAAGCATTTACGAATTTTAGAATATTGATCGTATCTTTTTCTTTAAATACCTTGAAACTTTTTAATTTCCTTAATAAAAATGCACGATTTATGAACAACTAACGACAGAAAGAATCGGCAAATTTACATTTTAAATGTTGCATCTATTAAATATGAATTATATTTATTTGTTTTGAATTTATCAATTAAATTAATAAAGCATAAAAAAATCTCTTTTTCCTTTCTATTCTATCGCTATTATTAACTAACTTTTCACAAGTGAAAAATATCAACATTCAAACAAAAACTGAGAAAACGCAACAAGTGAAATCAAAAGGAAGAAAGAAGTCGATCAAATTTCAACAAAAACAATCGTTCAAATAAATAAATATTTCTTTGACCAATCGTATCTTCAAAGAAATTCAAAGAAATCCTATTTCTTATAATAACAGAAATCGAATTCAACTTTCTTTAGAAATACGAAATACGAAATACACAATAATACTTGGAAATTTCATTGTATATGATTCTTTTTCGGACAAATTGGTCGAGAAAGAAGCAACACCGGAATCTTAATCGTGATCGGTATACACGTGTCCCGTACGGTTTCACTTCCACGATGAAACGATGGTATACCCTTGGAACACGTCTGAAACGGCTCGTTTGCAAAACCGTCCTCGAACCACCGTTCCACTTTTTAATCTTTTCATCTTTGAGAGTCGTCCTTGCGATTCTGGACGCTCGCTTATCGTCGCGTACAATCGATCTCAACAAATTGCTCGCCGATTTTCTCTCTCTCTCTCTCTCTCTCTCTTTCTCTCTCTCTCTCTCTCTCTCTCTCTCTCTCTCTACATCTCTCTCCTCTCGATTTTAATTCTTTTCGAACAAACTTTTTTCATTGTAATTGGCACGATTAATATTAAACTATCTAGGAAATAATCTTGCGATGCTGTATTTTCGAATGTCTATCTACTTTTAATCTATGCATATATATATAAGAGTTTTATGAAAATTGTTCAGATATATTAATAAAATTATGTTCAAAGAATATGAAAAATAATTTTGAAATAAAATGATGCATGATGAAATATCGTTAAAATTTATGAGAAATTTTATAAGGAAGAACATTATTATTCGATTTTCCAACAGGATATTGCAAGATAAAATATGAAAAAATTAATATCAGTTATATTGTATACTAAAAATTCTAGACAATTTGCAACGATAACACACTCTAAGTAAAAAATATTAAATAGAAATTTTATATATTCTATAAAATACTACACAATAACGCTCTACAAACTAATAAATTAATTTAACGCCATAAATTGAATCGTAAACAACTTGGAACAACAAGAAGAGAGTTTTTATCAAATGAAAAGAGAGGTTGAAAAGAAACGATTATCCTGGTTTTTTCAAAGTCGTTCGAAGCATGCTGGACACGATTGTCCAGAGATAATCGACGCAGGGCAAGAAAAGGATCCAACCAGATAAAAGTAGATCAGAAGAAGAACCAACGACAAAAGACACGGGCATAACGATCTTAGATCGCTGCTATCGACAGCTCGTTTTGCAGAGAACGATTTCCTCTACGGTTACCTTGCACTCTGATTGCAATAACAGATAAGTATCTGCCACCAACGATGCCCTAACATCTTTCCATTTTTTCTATTTCCAATTTTTCCTTCCTTATTAAGCAACGAATAAATATAATTCAAATTTGTTTAGAAATTGTATTGTGCAAATTTGAGGAATTGCAATTTTTTTATCCTATTTTATTCTGTCTGTTTTGAAAAAAATTATTGATCGATTGATTTGAATGAAACTTTTCTTATGTATATATATCGTGGTAACAACGACGGTAAAGCAATTTAAATTTTGATAATTGGAACACTTGGATAAAGTCTGAAACGGTTGCTTTTCAATTTTGAAAAATATCAAACTCGGAGTTGAAAAAAATACATTTCGACTTTCATAATTACAATTGAATTTTATTTATATGTTTTAACATTATGTTTATCTTTTATAATTTCTATTCAACAGCTACAGAATTTTAAAAATTATATTATTTATTTAATGTCATTTCGTATTGAGAAAAATTGATAAAATCATTTTTATAAAATGATAAATGAAAATATAAACGATCCATAAATTTTCGCGTAAATTTATGAATAGATATTACAATATCGAATAAATATCTTAGCTCAAAGAAATTTTAATATTTCAACATATACGGATAATTTATAAGAGTCGATTCTTTTTAAATTATGAATTTCAATATGCCTATAAAAATTTTCTCATACATATCTTAACGTCGAACAATCTAATATCCTTCTGTATCTATCAATCTTCCAATCACGTCGAGCTCACAATTATTCCAAATTGATCACCACAGTGATAATCATCGATCGACAACGATCAACGATCAAAACTCTTATTATTGATAAGCGATAATTTACACGATCGAAGAATCCTTTTCGAATAAGTAACGTTATTGTTATTACCGTTACCATCGTGCCACAACAAATTGCCCATTTACCGGTATATTGTTTAAACGGTTTAATAAAGCGGTCTGTACATAGAGCGAGCAGCGAATAATCGTGGTTAATCTTCGAAGAGTACACACGATAATGCCGTTCAATTCTCTGAGGTCAGTTTCAAGTACGCCAATGAATATTTATTAGCACTAAATCAAGGGACTCAGGGTTCGAGCTCTCGAGAATACAAATCTCCACCACGCGTTCACCTCTTGCAAATACGGCCATCAGTGTCTTACCAGTGGACAGCGTACGACAGCGTAGCGAAGAAGGACGGATCGAAATTATTACACTACGAGACCTCGTACGTCTTTCGTACATCGATGCTTCAAAATATTTTTCAACGCTTTGAAATACAATGGAGCTCGGTAGCGTGGATCGTTCCTACATATGTTTGTAAATAAAGAATTTATCGTGGAATGAAACTTGATTTATACTGTAAAGAAATTTTACTAGCGTCCAATTAATTTGAACGAATTCCGTTTCGAATATTATGATACAAATGGTCAGAGGATCATTTTACGTGTAAAAATGAGTCGAAAAGAAAGAGTAAAATTTTGTCGAGTTCTATTCGAGATCGAATATAAAAAATTGTACATTAATTAAATTGTACATTAATTGTACAATGTAATTAATGAAATATTCAAAATATGATTGTATTTTTGATGAGATTAGAAAAAATCAATTCATCTACAAGAATTATTGACTAATAAATTACGAATTTATTTCTATCTTTATTCATAAACATACACACTTTGGAAATATTGCTTTATTATTAAGTTATTTATTTTAAATCGTTGAAAATATTGAAATACTTATGAGCGGTAGTTTGTACGTTTGCACAATCCTCCTCGAGCGTGTTCAGTTAATTTATCGGGAATTTTTACGATGTGGTCGAAAGAAAGAAACCTTGACTGGTATCGGTTCAAACCTTGGTTCATGAAAGAAAGAGAGAGAAAGAAAAAACTGAGAAACTGAATTTTTAGTTGCACCAAGTTTGTAGAAATTTTTTTTTCTAGATAGGCTTAAATGTCAATTACATTCCATCTTTTTGAAGGAAAGTTCAATGGTTCTTGAGGAAATAGAAAAGTAAGAAAATCAATCTTCGTGAGGAGATAAAAATGTCGTAACGTTGTTATTGAATCTCGAGAAAGAAGTCTGGAAGAAAGAATCGTTATTGATCTTCTGCAAACTTTTATATACCTTTATTGAGTAAATCTACTCTGAGAAGAATTTTATATTTATTATGTTTATCCTAAAGACTTGTTAACCTTTTCTCAAGAAATGTTTAAATAATTATTATTTTTCATGTATATACAATTTTATAAAGCTAAATTTTAAACAATAATTTTCACAATTTTTATCTTCGATGTAACTTATTTTATTAATTTATCACTATCATATTTTATATTATAGTTATTTTTTGAATAAAGATTTCATCAACTATCTATATTTTTCAAAATTTTTCATAGCCCAGAGAAAACTTAGTTATTGCACAAGTTTAAAGAAAAACAAAGCAAAATCATATATGAAGATCATCCATACAACATTCATAAACTATATACCAAATTTTCATGAATGTTTTTTCCTAAATTACCATTTTTAATTTCCTGAATTTTTAAAAAATTTCCCTTAAGGAATATTTCACCGACGCATAAATACGAATCTCTAAAAACATATTCTCAAATTTCCTTCTCCAAGGATCGAATTCGATCAATCGCTATTGTGCAAAGAAAAAAAAAGACAAAAGGAGAAAAAGATAGTTGCTAGTGTTGCACAATACGCGCCATTTAACAAGGCTCGCGATCCACCACCTCGCGATCAACCGTACTTAATTTCACTTTCATTGAATGCGAGGAAACCTCGCGTCGCGGATAAATTCGCAAATTAATTCTATTGGCTCCGCCAAGATGAATATGGCCTCGCGCATTTATTGAACCGCGCGCACCGCGAACGATCGCGAAACGTCGCCAATGCGTGCGTTCCGTGGAAAAGCCGCGTTTCCATCGAGACACACCGTGTCGAGGCATCTCGTGATCGCGAGCCCATCAATCCGTTCAAACGAAATTTCAATCGAGTTTTCGTTTCGAGTGCACGTGAGTTCTTATTATTGCGCTCTTCCACATCTTTCCTTGTTTTTTTTTTTTTTCGTTGGAAACGACAATTAGAAACGACGAGGACAGATGTGGAATCATGCAGCGAAGAGACACTCATGTGCACTGGATCTTAAGTAGTTCGTTTCGCTCGTTGAGGCTCATTAAAACGACATTTATTTTATTTTTGTAATTTTTTTTTTAAATAATTGAGTCGTAAATATAACACTTTGCATGTGGTTGATTGTATCACAATTTTTATTCACAATTGTTGTCGGATTTTTTGGTAAAATAAAGTTATAATTATGAGTATGCTGATTATGATATGATATTGTTTTCTAGCTTTACTTCACTTATTGTTTTATTCACGTGAAATCAATTTATTCGCAATAATTATTCCTCATCAAACGCCAAGTTAAATCGAAGAATAAAAAAGTAACGATAGTTTCCGTTTCATCCCCCTTCCCCCTCTCCAATTAAAATTTCAATTACAAAATATTAATTGTCTTCCAAAAATTCAATTCCATCCTCCCAGATCCCAATTTCCAAATAAAATTCTTTCCAAGACATAAACTCGTATCCCTGAACAATCATGTTGTACATATATCAACGCGACACCTGCCATGCACTGCCGAACCGAACAATATCTCGTCACAGATGCTTCCCTGCATATCCATCCCCGTCGCGGTGGGGTGGCCGCGATGATCGACGACGGAGGAAAACAAACGAAACGGTGGTGGTTCCCAATGAAACGAGGAATCTGTCCAACCCAACACGACGACCCAGTTTCCATGGGCGGGCAAGGAAAGAGGCAGAGAGTGCCCCCGTGTTACAACACGGGGCCAACACGTTCACCGACCATTGTAATCTCTTACTCCATTGAAGCGAGTTCCGCGACCTGCCTAATCGAACGCTAATTACCCTAACCCTAATTAACAAGAGTCGATACGGGGCTGTGAACAATGATTCGGTTGGCGGCGATAAAATGGCATGGAAATGGTTTGATGATTCACTTTGCTCCTTTTTTTATCTTAATAGGGATAGAAGGAGATATTAATATTGAAAATGTTAAATTTTTTTTAGATATGGATAATGTGGATTAATTTATCAGATGATAGAAGTTGATGAATGTTCGTAGAATTGACAATGTTTAATTAAAGAAAACAAATTTCGTTTCAGATTGTACTTATGAGTAGGTATAGGGGCGGGTCAAAGGTTGGACCGAGGAAAGATTGAAAGAGATCATCCGAGGATGAGCAGATTGAAGTTAAAAAAACTCGGACAGGGGACAGTTAAAAGTGTGATAGTTTTTTTTTATGAGTAGATGAATCATGGTCGAAGAACGTGAGGGTGTAAATGGAAGCTTTAGATAGTGGAAAGAGTAAGGGATATTTCAAGTGCTTGCCTTGAGAATTTTTTTGTGTAAGGCTTCGTGTTTAATCTTCTTGATTGATGGTAACTATGCAGTGAAAACAATTGTGATTTAGGATATGATTGACAAAATTAAGATTAATAATTAAATTTTCTTTTTTATTTATTTAAGTTTAAACAAAAGTATTAAGTAAATATAGTATTTTATAATTTTCAATATCTTGGTATTTTATTTTTAAAAATTATCATCAATTAAAATTATTATTAAATTTTTTTATCTTTATTGAATTTTAAACATCAAAAGAAATAGGAATTTTTAAAGTTTTAATTCTGTAGCTTATATGCAAGAGAAATATTTTTAAAGTCTGACAATCAATTTTTAAAATTTTGTTAATTTTGTTAAATTTTGAAATACCTAAATGTTAATTTTCAAACATCAAAAAAAAAAATTAAAAGATATAAGATTCTAAAAATAAAACATCTTTTAGTTGGTTTTTATTACTTGACACTTACTACCGCTTGACATCTAGCTGAATTTGCTATTCCTCATACTTCTTTCACCAATTATAGCTATGTACGTGAATGGATCTAAAAATATGTGGCTATTTGCATATTTACAAAAGTAACAACTTAAGAGTAAGTATCTTGGTACGTGACGATTGGAAACAAAAAGAAGCTGCATAATGAAGCTGCGAAATGCATCAAAAGCATTATATATTCCGAAAATTTGTACAGAAAATTAAATATCATTTTAATATCGTTATTACTAAAAAAAAAAATTAAAAATTATAAATTTGATAAAAGTATGTTTATACATCCTTTTACTATAGTTCACGATACATATAATAATATCTCATTTTTCTCTAAGACAAAGAATTTTTAAATTAATTTAATTTTATATTATAGAATATTCAGATTTTACTGATGGCATTTTATTTTAATAAAATTATCATTCTATGTGAAGACTGTACATGGATAATGGCACATTGAAAGAGGATTGAAAATAAAGTGTGGCGTGAAATAGAAATAGTACGAGAAGAGAATAAGGTGAAACAATCGCAAAAAGAAATAGAAGTTGCGAACTATGCTAGAAGAATCTATTTCCATTATAAAATAACTAGTGTAAAAAAAGGAATAGACTAGGAAAGTCAAAGTTCATATTAGAAGTTGATACCATCTAAATATATTTCTGTCAAACTTTAGTAACGTATACGTATCACCTTTTGCGAGTTATAAAATAATAGAATGAAACGATTTGACATGCGATGGAATATAAAAAGAAAAATTGTATAAGAAAATAAGTTTTTCAAAATCGATTAAAAAGTTTTGAAATATGATTAAATTCTTTTAAATTCGAACAAAAAATTAAAGGATTGCAAATATTTAATATAATTATCCTTCAAAAAATAAATTATTACCATTTTAAATAATTAATGATTATTCTTGATCTCTATTCCATTATCCAATCCAAATTCTATTTCCCAAACTTTTCTTCTACATTCAAAAAATTCAACAATCGAAGAACATCCAAGGAACGTCTCCCAAACACGAGATCGAAAAAATTAAAGTGCTTACAATAGCCAAATATCCAAAAAAAAAAAAAAAAGAAAAAAGAAAAAGAAAAAATAAAAGTCTAAAATCGATAAAACAGAAAAGAGTTTAAAAGAAAACAGAGCGAGAGAAGGAAGGAAAGAAATTATAGAGAGGGGAAAACTGGCTCGACCCTGAAAGAAAAGAACGATTGTCACACTTAAACGCAGTGTGTCGAGCGGGTACATTCAGTCGCGCGACCATCCTTCTTTCCTCTCCGACAATCCTCTCTGTATGTATGTATGTACGTATGCATGTGTGTATGTTTGCATCATCCAGAGAGAGTTTGTATATGCACACGTCAACCTCTGGCCCCCGGTACTAGACTCTATTTTAAGAAACTTCCCCGCTGATGCGGTCGACCGAGTAGAACGGCATATGTATCCCGGTGTCGAGTGTGCCGCCTCTCGAAAAACGACCAGTGCAACCCAGCCATCGTGGGTGGGGGAGAAGACAGGAGCGGGGATCGTAGAGGGTGGAGTTGCTAAAGGTGTCAAGGTTCGTTTTCGATTGCTACGTTTCCAATTTGTCATGAGGGGGGGGGAGGGGAAAGGGTTGGTTAGCGAGCTGATATTCTCACTATAAAAAATTTGAGACGATTGAGAAGGGGTTGGTTGAAATAATGGCGTTTTATCATTGATATATTATCATTGGATCATTAGATTTGTATTGATAAATGTTTGATTTTCTTTGAGCTTTTTTTTTTTTTACTGTGAACAACGATGATTAGAATTGGTAAAATTGTATCCTGAAGATAAGATGAGAGGACATGCATTAGTTAATTTATTAATTATAAATAATGTTATAAATTCAATTGAGTTTTTCTCAGAACTATTGAAATCGAATAGTTTTTAATGGTTCATTGATTATGAAATATAACTATGTAAATTAAGAAGAAAGATTAGATAAATTAAAAGTATCGACGGAAGTGTATTTATTTTACGTTAAACCTTCAAGAATGTAACGTGATATAACACGATTCATGCTTAACTCCAAGCAGATTGCTTTGATTTAACTCTGATACAGTTACTGAATCAATTATCGGACTATCTGGCTTCCCCTTTCATGGTACATCTAATTTTGCCGTGAGTTAATTAACGCTAAACAATACACAATTACACTACGATACGATTATTTGATCGATGAAGCGTTTCATGCTTACCTACAGTTATTCAACGAATAATTTGCTTTTCCCTTTTGTTAGTCAAATAGTTCCATACGAGAAATCAACAATTTACGTCTCATTTCTGCCATAATATATTACATTATACATTTTAATGGAAGAAAAAATTTATTATTTCGTATTTTTAAAAATAAATCCGAGATATTTCAAGAACTGTTCATAATATTATTTCGTAATAAAAATAATATTTGTTTTTTTATATGATCTAAAATAAAAATAAAAATTTATCAGTGAAAAATGTTTGTAAAAATTAATTATTTTAATTTCAATTTATTCGTAATTTCGATGATGATGAAACTAATTTAAGAGAAACGAATCAATTTTAAATTAATTTTTCAATCATGTACTATTGTGCATATTTCAATATATGCGAAACAAAAATATTTTCAACTATTCCTTTCAAATTATTTTTCACACAAATAAAAAAAAATCAAACACTTCTTTATCACTTTTCGATAAAAATTCCAAGACATCAAAAACAACAATTATCTTTTTATTTCTCGCAATAAAAGTTTCCTGAACTTTTAAAACTCTAAAAAAAATAAAGAAAGCAACAGCACGGTCCATAAGACTCTTTTTTCCTCGAAAAATATTTACGAGTTCATTTAATTACGTTGCCTCGTTGTTCTCGTCCCCCTATATAGCAAGAAAAAGTCGACGTGGAAAAACTTGGACACGGAACATTGAGTTTCGGACCTTTGCATTGGCTCCAGCAAAAAATGGCGAAATTTTTCCGATTGAAACGAGCCGCGCAAGAAACACAATGTGCACCGTGGACTGGTGCTCGTTAAAAGCATTTGTATATCTTATGAAAACCCAAGCAAAAAATATTCAATTGACCTAGGTTGCAGTGAAGGATTTGCAGGATTTCGTTTGATAAAATGGCAGGCAATTGAATGGATGATGGATTGTTTTAACATCGTCGTGGAATTTTTCTTAATAGCTTTTCTAAGGTTATTTTATTATTATTATTTTAGAGATGGTGTATAGCGGTTTATGAATAAATAATAGAAATATATTATAAGTTAAAATAGTGAGCATATTATTGGAAGTTGTAAAATAATTTTACGAATGCTTAAAAAATTAAAAATGATTAAATAATATAAATTTCTATAATTGTTTATGCGATATATGCGATAATTTTGATAAGTGTCAATATGATATGATTTAATTTAAAAGTTTAAAATTATGTATATAGGCATATGGATGCTTATCATTAAATCCATTTTATAATATATAATAAAATATTAAACTCACAATTTTGAATGCAATTATTAATTAATTATTAGCTATTAATAATAATAAAAAATTAATAGTAATAAAATATTAGTCAATAATTAATCTATTCCGTACGCAAATTGATCTATCTAATAATTTCTAAATATTTATGAAGTCTGAAAATAAAAAACATTTATATCTTCAAAATATCAATATTCGTAAAAATTTTATATTTCATAAAATACCACCCTTATATATCGATAATTTTCATATCGACAAATTCATTAACAAATTAACAATTATATTATTTAACAGACGGAAAAAGAATTCGAATGACTAAAAAAATCTTCAAATGTCTCGAAATTCTAATTAAAAAATAGTTTTGTATTCAATCATCTAATTACGAGTAATTCGTAATACAGTTAATTTTCGATCGATGAAAATACTCAGCAGCTGGTATTTGCGAATCGTTTACGAGCTTTGAAAATGATTCGTTCGAATTGATAGTAGTCAGCCTTCCTTCTTCATGTTTCCGGTTCGCATCACGTTCGAACGTCAATCTCTCTCAATGTGCATCTCATTAACGGTGTTAATTAATTTTTTGTATTAACAAATTTCTCTACCTTCTTAAATTGTGGAACTTAAAGGATAGAAAATTGTAGAAAGAAAATAATAAAACAGATACGGTTTTTATTTTATTTTAAAAATTAAATTTTTAAATTATTAATATAATAATTTTATAATCTATTAAATTATCGTTTATTGTGACGTTTATTGTTGATATTGCTGAGAGTATAACATATGATTGATTCATTTATTGATAATGATATCAAATTTGCCATATTAATAATTTAATTTTATTAATATCAACCATATTATGATAATTAGAGCTGTTATTAATTTCCAGTATTTTCATTCGCCTTTGAAAATTACGATTTTCAATTCGAAATTAATAAATGATATGCTTTTTTTTCATTGAAATTCGAATTCTTTCTATATTGTTTTCATATTTGTTAAATTTGATCTCGTAACAATTTTTTTGTCTTTAAAATTATCTTCTCAAATGTTGTTCATCATACGAGAAATAATAAAAAAAATTGGAATTAGATATGAACAATCGGTGAACAATTTTAGTTTCTTAACAAAGGAAAAATTTGCATAAAATCGCAAAGGCATAAATATGCATATAACGAGTATGCGTAGTTCGAGATTCTAAGAACTAGGGAAAGTTTTATGCTACAAAAGGTGAAGTCTTCGGTTTGTCAATGACGAAATGATGTAATATAAATGCCTGTCGTTTAAAAAAAAAAAGAAACTACTAGATGAGAATTGTCCAAACAAGCGTTCGCATAGTTGTTTTTTTTTTTTTTTTTGCTTCGAATAATTACGAGTAAATTATAGTCATTGATCGAGTGTTCATTTTATGGAAACAGATTTATTCAAATGTTATCGTATATTGTTAATTGTAAGAAAGAATTTTGTTGATTGAGAAATTATTTAATTTGATACGAGGTATCATAAGTGAAAGAAAAGAACTTATCATTAAGATTATATATTTTTTTTTATAAGCTATTTTTTTTAATGGAAAGCCAAAAAAAAATTAAATATCTTTCTAATGACGAGAATAAGAATTTCATCAATATAGAATTTCATCAAAAAAGTTAGAAAATATCAAATTCGAAAGATTGTCGAGAATTTCGATATATATATAAAAAAAAACAAAACTCTCAGAGATCTCGCAGTGGATTATAATCTTCCAATCTATCTTGGATTCTAAGATAGATAGATACAATGAAAATAAAAATTTCTTGCGATAAAGAAACATGATTTATGACAAATGACACCGTGAAATATGCATAAGCCCACGACATGAGACAATCTACGAAATTACCAAGGCATGACTAAAGAATTATCAGTTCCGCACACGTGACTCGTTCGATCATAGATGATATCGGAAATAAATAAATTTTAATCGAAGAACAGATCCTTCCGTGATACCGCGTGATGAAATTTATCAACAATCTTATGCAACGATCATTTTTTTTTTTTTTAACAACCGTGAAAAAGGAGCGTGTGCTAATACGTGTTACGTAAAATTCGATGCAAAATTATTACGATTGTTATAAATATCGAGGTCAATCGAGGCTGGTGTCGTCTTTGAAAATCATCGCGGGAAAATGTGTCAACGACCAATTGCTCGGGATTCCACGAACTTCCTTTCAAACGAATGGTTACGAATCTTGAAGACAAAGATTCGAGTTGTTTGTTGACACACGATGATCAGAGAAAATTGATTCGTCACGAAGGTGTCTTCGTAGATTGAGATGATGCGGGATAGATTAGTAATATTTTTGAGAAAGATCTGGGTAACAAAGATTATATATTCCGAACGATGGTTATATCAGCAATATAATAATACAATAAATCAGAGATCAAAGATTCATAAAAAGATTCGCAAAACTCGAATCAAAAACTTTGCAAAATTTTGTAATTCAGAATATTAAAGTCAAATTTTAAAAAGAAACTTCGAAATTTCAATTATATCTCTTAAAGTAAATTATTGTTTACATATATTTCTACTCGTTAAAAACCATTTATCTTTGTATGAAATATTTCAATAAATATTTCTCATTACCTTTTCTTATACACGAATTTATCCGAATAAAGCGAGAAATATGGGAAAAAAGAATTTCAAACGATTTTTCACGGTAGAAAAATCTGATTTAATTAATTCCCAACTATCGACTCCGAGATCGATTTTCGAAATTAGCCCTACTACATCCTACTCGTTTAAAAATTGCTCCATGCATCGATAACCACCGGATTAAAATTTTCTTCCTTCCTTTTTTTCCTTCCCCTTGTACATCTTTTTACTCTTCCCCTCTTTTTCCTTTTTTATTTTCGATATTTCTGCTTGACGCAAGAGAAGCGAGCGTGAAATTGATTTCATCCGCGCGAATTCGCGACGCCGAATTATTCAATTGGATAATCATCGTAATTATTACTCATGTTCCGGGTAAAATTAATTATCGATCGAATTGAACGTTGTTCGGTTATTGAAGCTCGTTCCCTACCGTGTTTTGCATTGAAGTTGACAATTTGTGATAAAAAAAGGATACTCCTTTGATATTTTTCTGTTACGAGTTTTCGTGAAGGTGAATACGCGTTTTTAATGATCGTTCGTTTTATAATTAAGTTATAATTAAGGGTGAGTTGGAGATTTTTTATCGATCCAAGAAGAAGATCGAAGATTTTTAAAGATTTTGAAGACAGAATTTTTTTAGATAAATATTTTTCAATTGATACATAGGATAATTTAAAGTAAAAAATAGAATGATATTTTTTCGTTTTTAAGTAAGTCATATTCAAAAAATGTTTGTTTTTTAATTCGAACGAATTATTGGTAAAAAAAACACTTGGAATTAAAATTTTGATATTAAATTTTAGTGGATATTCTTTGTTTATCTTGTATCTCACTTTTGGGAAAAGTGTTTCGTTCAATTCTATTATCAGCCAGATAAAAAAATCATAAATTTTGAATTATTGGCTGACAACACCAATCGATGTCATAATTCGTGTCCTATACACACCTATATCTACACACAATAAAGTTTAATGAAGTATATTAATTTTAAGATTCTATACAGAAATTATGATTAACAATAATTCACTTATATTATAAACAAAGAATCATTATAAATATATTATTTTCTATTCGAATAAATTGCAAAAGAGATTATCATTGAATAAATTTTTAAATAAATAACTCTTGGAATCGAAAGTCGCGACTATATGAATTTTTATTTCAATATAGATATCATATCAAATATTTACAATTATTAAAAACATCTTTTTAATCATTCTCGAAGATTCTAAATCTTCCTGTACTCATATTTTTGTCAATTTCTAAAAATGTCATCAATTTTATGACTTTGTTATAGCAGCTATTATAACACGGATCTAAGAGAGTCATAAACGGGGATTAACTAGGACTATCAATTATCAGCTGTATCCTCCATAAAACTGTATATTACAAACTTCCCAAACTATTAATTTGTACATATATTAATTTATCGTCAGTATACTATATACAGAATATACTGACGATAACTCGCAAAAAAAAAAAAAAATGAAAAAAATTGGAAAACATTGTCCTACGTAAAAAAATGAAAGAAAAGAATACAAATTATGTATTTTTACACATTTTAAATATTGTATCAATTTTAATATCGGAGAATCAATAAAAAAAAAATTAAATTAATGTGAAATTATAGAATTCTTAGAGATAATTGAAAATTAAAAGAAATTAATATCAAAATAATAGAAATATATGTGATTAAATTTAAAATGTTTGAAAATTAAAAGAAATTAATATCAAAAAATTAAAGTCATTCATAATATTCACGAGATATTCTGATTTTTATATAATAAACCTGACTTTTATGTAATAAGCTAATAATAAAAATAAAGGAAAAAGGCGAAAAACGAATGTATTTGTACTATGCGTGGCGCAATCAATCTCGTAATAACGTATAAAAACGTATAAAAACCATGACGAAAAAAAATATTTACGTATATATTAATGGAACTTTTATTTACATAAAAGTTTCTTGCTTTATAAATTATTAGTTCATTTTTTACTAATCCCATATATCAATTGTTGTACTTGATAATATTGGGAACAAGATAATTCTTATCACATATTGATTTGTTTTAAATTAAAATAATAAAATATTATTATTAATTGAAATGTAATTGAATTAATAGATAAGAAGATAGATAAAACGTTTCTATAATTATAGTGTCTTATTAATTCTATAATTATTATATTTTGAAGATCCATGATGTAATTTATCAAAAATAATTTTACAATTGGACAATTATATTGATATATTACTTTTTGTTACACTTGCATCGCTATCTTCGTATCAAGAACTTTTCTGTCACGAATGATTTATATTTACGATAAAATAAGTGAGGAACGTCTCATGGGAAATATCTTGTGACAGGATTCATCTTGATAATCCTTGGCTCATCCCTGATGACTAATTTCGATTGTGCGACGATAATTTCAAATTATTAGAAACTATAAAATATAGAATAATCGTGAAACGGGAATTATTTAAGATAAATGTGATTAATTTTGCCTCGTAATTAAATAACCTATGATTTGATCGAATAAATTCACCAATTTATATCTGTATTATATTTTTAAAGAAAATAGAAATAATAAAATTTTTATACTTCAATTAAATGATTTATATTTGAATTTTATATTTCTATAAGTATTAAATCTAATTATATTAAAAAATTTTTCATAAAACATCTCATGTATAAGAATTTCACATCTCTTACAAGTCCTCTCTGATAAACCCAAGAAATTCCAGCAAACGAATACTCGTAAATCTTCCACGGCCATAAGATTTACAATGCTTTCGGCCAACTAGTTTATCCCATTTTCACACCTCCACACCGATTTATCGCGTAATTGAATTAGCAAAGATTTTTTCCTTCTATTTATTTGTAGATTCGATGTCTTTTTTCATGCAAATTTTTTTGTTTCTTTTTTTCTTTCTTTTTTTATTAGTTTTATGAGTTCATTAGTTTCTTTGACCTAGTTTTTTATATTTAATTTCTAAATTCCTTTTTTTCTTTTAATATTAAGCTAAGGATGGATATAAAAATTTTAGAAATTTGATTCTGTAATCATATATTATTTGTCTAAATAAATATTATTTATGTTGATTGCAGACAGATTATACGAAATAACGTATAATAATAATAATAATAATAATAATAATAATAATAATAATAATGATTACATTAACTATACATTTATTATAATAAATAATAATGCATAAATAACATATGAGTTACATTATTATCCCAGAGAATTAAAAATATCCATTAGAACAAATTGAAAATATTATGAAATACTTAATCATCATTGAATTATTATTTCTTTGTTCGATATCCTTTCATTATCAATTTCATTTTTCCCGATACTTTCATTTTTTTTTTGTTTTTTTCTTTTTACAATTACTCGCAATTATATTCTCTCTATATATATATTTATTCATCCATTTCATTTTAAGCCATAAATTCTGATATAATATTCTCTCTTGTTAATTGACCGCATTCGATACCTATCAGTGACCAATTAACGAAACATTTCAATATCACGGATTGTTTTATGTATACTACAACATACGAAAACCTTAATAGGATGAATGAAAAATAAAAGAATCGTGAACAACATACGATTATTACGTGACACGGAACGCGTAAACGGATCGTGGAATCGACGTGACACTTTCGAAGTGGAATTATCGGTCCATGTAATGGTTCAGTTAACACGGGTCGTCGGTCTGGTAGGCGTGAAAACTTCGGAACCAGAACGAATAGTAGTTAATGATGGATCGAGCGAGTTGAAATAACAAGTTTCTTCAACTAAGAAATAGAGGCTCGTCCGGATAAACTTTAGAATTAAAATTAATAATAATTAAAATTATTAATAAAAATTTTTCGAATAATTATGATTGAAAAGTTGCAATTTACTAAACATTAAAATCGAGTCAAATTTTTGTTGTCATACGATTATTAAAATTTTGTATATATTGTTTTTTTAAGCTTATTGCATTTATTTTGATAAATACTATCGATGAAAGGAAGAATTAATAATTAAGTGACCTAGATAATTTATTTATTCAAAAAGAGATGTAGAGCTCTGAATCGTATCGTATCGCTGATAAAATAAAATATTGATGGATTCATTAATAAGTAAAATTATTAAGTAATCTTATCGGATAATCTATTTTATAAATATATTTAAATTTTTAATCAAACAGTTCATTAAAAATTTTCGTGAAAATGTGCATCGATCTGATAATACAATAAAATTTCACGAAAAAAAATAATTTATTAACATATGAAAATATATCATATCGTTCACAGAAGAGGCCATTAAACCTTCATTTAAATCTTTATAGGCGCTGTACAACAACCAGAAAGGAATTTTATCTATGAAAGTATTCAAAATTATGCGATCCTTGTCCGAATTCCTCGTTCATGTTGCTTTTCACTCCTAACCTTGACCTCGACTTTAACGCACCGATGAATAGAGGTTGTTTCAACTACTTAGTTAAATTCTTACTAAGATTTATGTCTTTATTTTTCTTCCTTAAACTTGTTCCATCACTTTTTATTATCCTTCCATAATTAAATTTACTTATTATAAATTTACGATTATTTTACACAAATTATTTCAATTTTTTATCATTGAACTCATTACGAATTATTTTCTCTTATTCGATTTCCAATAATTTTTATTTTAGAGATTTCTTTTTAAAGATAGATTAGATTAAGATTTATTATAAAATTAAATGGTTGTTTAATAGAATATAAAGAAATTTTATATTCGAGAAATATAAAATAAGAATATATATATATACATTTTTTTATTAATATATTGCATTCAAAACCAACTCTACCAAGAACCAACCAAGAAATTTAAGATTAATATAATATAATGGACATACGTGTGGATAACATTTTCATAAATGATTAATTATTCGTTATTATTTTCATCTTTTTTTTATTTGACTCGATAATTTATCAAGCGTTATTAAAAAAAAATGACATTTAATACCATTTTTGTACGATATACACGAACAATAAGAATACACATCACGTATTAAAAATTAATTTACATTAACAGAAATCTTTAAAAAGCTGCGCACACGTACCATCAAATTCCATCTCAAATTATTACGAATTAAATTTGATTTAGAATTCCATTCATTTCTCCTTTTATGAAACGAATCGTAATTACAAAACTATAACAATAAAAGACACATAAAAATCGGCGATACAACGTGAACAGTTCCTCGTGACAAAGTTAAATGAAACGTTCTGTACACGACACGGATACGTGCTGATGGCACCTGAATGCGCAGAATGTGTGTTGGTTCCAATGTCAGCGCGCCAATTAAAAATGAACGCCTGCTTAACAGACTACCTTATTAAGTTCTACCTATCCACCTTCTTTTTTTTTTTTCGTCTCGCACCACTCACTGTTTTCACTCTCTCGGACATTTATTACCGCCTGGAGTACCGAGTACAATTGAATTCGGTTAAAAAAATAACGAACATACGGAATCGTTTGAGTTCGCTTGCCCATCTTCTTCCGATTCGTCAACGCGATTGCTCGAGCGAATATAAAGTTAATGTTGATGATATGCTTATGTTATTCGAATTATTCGTCTATCACTAGTTTTATTCCGATACGAACAATAATATTATTATACTCGATATAATAAAATTGTGTGTTAGTTGATGTTCGAATAGTTTCATTATATTTTGTATTATGTTAAGCAGTTATTGTATGATATTATAAAAATGTGAAAAATACATGTATTCTTCGTTGAAGAAAAATTATTATGTGGAATATTTTTTTTTTGTAGCCAATTTATGATATCATCAAAGATTTTATTTCGATTTTTCGAACGATTTTAAAATCTTATTATAATATAATTACTTTTATCTCAGATGTTTTAAATTTTTATCATTAGAAACATAAAAACAAGGAAAAAGATCGAACTTCCCTATGTAAAAAAATCCATATATTTAATATACAAATAACTTTCATATTTTTCAGATAACGATTCCTTTAACAATATTTCACTTATTTATTCTTATTTTATATATATATATAAAGAGAAAAAAACGAATAAAAGTAAAAAATGAACGAAAAACGGAATCGCGAAATTTCTTCCTTTCGAAAGAGGTAAAGAAAGCAGTAAAAATTCAGGCAAGGTCTTGGGATTGAATTATCAAGCGTGATAAAAGGACGGGAGTTAAACGTGACGTATTATCGCGGAACGAAGAGAAAAATTTCTTTGCTCGGATATCGTGCAGACGAAATGGAAGGACGTTTAATGATATTCGAGTGCTACTTGGAATTCTTCAAATGCGATCCACTCGATAAAGCGAAATTGTACCGAGATTCCTTCCGAGAGTTGAAATTAATTTTAATAAAATTAATGGCTCTACTGGCAACCGATCAAACCTAACTCCCACTCGATCGTGATATCGCGGTATTTTCTCAAGGTTAGACGAGTATAGGTTCAATATATATATTCTCCATATTTTCTTTTTTTTTCGTTTGTCTTCAATTTTTGTGAATTGCGATATATAAATATTTGTTTTTATTTGCGATTGAAATTAATATTGCGCTCGAAATTGGATATCGAATTTGACAGAAATAAATGTTTCTCTTATTTTACGCGAAATGTACGATTTTATGTACAATATTTTTTTTAAAAATATGTTTCTTTATATTTATAATGCTTATGATATTAATCACGAATTATTATTTATTATTATTTATTATATTATATATAAGTTTTATAATTAGGAAATATAAAACTTGAATAATTTTTCTGAATATTTAATCTTATGTTTAATCTAATTTTGAATTAAATATTCGGAAATAGATTAATATTTACACAATTTTTTTAGAATCTTTATGATTGAAAGATTAAAAAATTCTAGAATTATTACAGAAACAGCTATTTAATAATTCTATATTTAATAATGCCATTGCAAGATAAATTATCACATATCTTTTCACATAAAATATTGGTAGTATTCTATTTTTTTCGTGTCTAATAAATCATTCGATTCAATTTTCGCCTTCGAAACTTCTCCTAAATATCGAGCAACAACACAAATCACACGATTCTTCGCGCAAGAACAGATCTTTTCCTTTTTTTAATTAGTTTTCCTTTCGACCCTTTAAAACTTCTCCAAAACGGGCCACGTTTATTTCGTCCACACAAGATTAACAATTACACCAAGATTAATTGAAACTGGAAACGAGTGTTCCGCGACAGGGAAGGTAAGATCAAGAGGATGAATCCGTGCTCCAATTAAATCCGGATTTAAGCCGATGGAACGAAAGACGGAGGAATTAAGAAACTCGTTGGCGATCGATACGATTTTTATCTTATCATAGTTCTCATTACACGCTCACGCAACCGTTCCTGTCATCGCCAATATTTATTATTCTTATTGACCTTCGCTGGTGTTTGATCTCTACCTTTTGCCATACGAGCCGCGCCTCCGATGAACCAGTTCTAATAATCATTCTACGATGAAATTTTCTGTTTGGAATTTTTTTCTCGATATTAAATAAGAAGAAGATTACGAACGATTAATCCCGGCATGGCAGAGTTTTATTTTTATCCCGGTAAGATTTGTTGGAAATATGAATCATTTATTTGAAAGATGCGTTAAACTTTCTTTTATGTATTTTATTTGATGAACAGGAAGAAATTAATTGATATTTGAAAAATTTCTCAATACATAAAAAAAGAGGACAATAGATCAATAAAAAGTAATTTTTTTGTTAAAATATCTACTTTATATATATATAGATGTTTTTATATGTTGGATGTATTAGGGAACCTTTTCAGAATTTTTTCGCATGATGTAAAAGAAAGGTTTTGGTAATGCCATTGAATGGGTAAAAAGAATAGAATGTAGGATTAACCCTCATCTTTTCTTTACTTTTCTTTTTTAATTTAATTCCCTGCTTTGTGTCGAACTGGCACATTTCATCGAAAGAATCGACCATAACGAAATTGAAAATAGTAGCAGTAGTAGTATAGTGATACAAAGAAATCGATTATAAAAATAATAGAAATTAAAATGTTGAAGCATAAACAAAATTCTGTATTTTAGATTAAAATTTTTCTATGATTTTTATGAATTTGTTTTAAAATTTTAACATAGAAAATTTACGATACATGAATTAAAAGTGAAAAGAACAATTCCAAAATTTATACAACTAATTCTAAAATCCGAAAATATCAAACATTTACATTAGAAATCTTCTAAATTAATACAATATAGAAACTTTAACATATCATCCTAAAAATATCCTTTGCATTCAAAAGTCAATAAACACGATCTTGCACGCAAACAATTCATTTTAACAGAGACCAACAGCCAGAATTAGATAATCAATAATCCTAGACATGAGCACAGTTGCCTTTAATGAATGACAACAGTTAAGGTACGAGAGTTAAGGTGCATGCTCAGAAATTTAATGAAGACTAGGTATAACTGCCTGGAAGGAACACTCTTCTAAAAAGGGGTGCGACTCGTGTAACCGGAACTTATATACCGAACACGGTATTTAACTGGAAGAATCTGGGTCGTGAAAGGCTCGAGATTCTCGGAAGGATGTAAGAAACGTTTGATATTAAGCGTGGAAGCGATACAATTAATGTTTATGTAGAGAGAAATGAAAGCATATAATGTATATTCGTGATGGATTTACATACATTGATGTATAAATTAATTTATCTTAATGGTCATTTTTAATATCTTGCATAAAAGCGAAGAAGAAACTGGTTTTGGATCTAAGAGATCTCTGAAGTGATTTTAATAAAATTGTGCAAAAGGCACATTTTTGTATATTTGTTTTAAATTCCTAACAATTGTGATAATTTGATGGAAAAAAAATTGTTGTTGAAATTTATCTGAATTTTTAACAGAATAAAATGAGAAATATTTGACGAATGTATGACAGATATATTTTATGATAAAATTGAATTTTAGTTGATCTTATAATTAAGAAGGATTGATGATAAATAGTATTAAGTTCATTATAAAATTTGAAATGTTTGAAAAATTCTTTCTTTTTTTTTTTTCATACAAAAATATGAAACTTGAAAAAATTATTAATAAAAATTTCTTTATATTGAGTGGCTTATATAATTGATTGTTTAAAAAAAAATGTTCTTTCTATGTAACAAAAGTCAACAATTTTTGTTCAATGATTTGATAATGAAAGAAATTTATTAGGTGAAAATTGTTAACACTATATCACGAAAACGAAATGTTATTAAAATATTTAATTCTTAATTGATAGAAATTTTAATATTATTACAAGAAAATATTAACAAGAAGATGAATTCAATTGTCTTCTAGAATCTTAATAATTGTATGAAAACAGGACTGAAAGTGCATGCAACTATACATTTAGGCCTTATTATTTCTCATTTTGGTAACTATGAAGCCACACACCGGTTCTATCATTATTTAACTAAATGAGAACATCTCTGTCCAGGTTTGAGTTGAAATTTGAAAATTACATTACTATTCTCGCATATTAGATACTATGGAGATGATATTACAAATGTAAATTTGCATGTATGCTTAAACGCAATTTGAACTAAAATCTTCAAAACATCTTGAAAACAGAACGAAATCTATTTCAAAATATTTTACGATTTTCCATAATATTATATACAACATTTGTATAAATTCACGTATTATATACAATTCGCAATATCAATATAATCTATAAATTCCTTTCCTCGAATCTAATCGTTGCATGGTTAAAGAAAAAAAAAATTATCTCCGATCCCAACTTTTATTTCTTCTCAATATAATCCCCTCCTTTTTTAATCAATTTAACTTTTTCAAATCCCATCTTTTTCCTCTAAAAATCGTAATTCATTTTAAGACAAATTGTCATTTTAATTCGCCACAAGCGAAATTCTGTGACAAATGCGAGCAAGGCTCTGTATTCTTTCCATTGGACACGAGTAAAATGAATGAAAAAAGAAGAAGAAAAAAAAGAAGTAATGAACGAAGTCAGCGTTTCATATCGAATGTTCGATGTCTCTCCTTCCTTCTTTTTTCTTTTTTTTTTTTTTTTTACAGAACACGGAATAATTCATGGCGGTCCGGCTCGGTCCAATTTGGCCGTCAATTGAGTCGACAGATGACATTCGTCGAATTTATTCGCGCATTAATTTCACCACGAGAATGGCCGTGATTATTTTTAATTGGGACTAAACGGACCAACGGGTGAAAGCGTCGCGTTATTTTCGACTGTTTTCTCTGTACTTTCCTCTCGCTTGTATGAAAAACGAGCAACATCTCTTTTAATTGATCTTGAAAGTGAAATCTTCCTGGTCCTGATGTGTACAAAGCGATTTCAAACAGGGACTATGCATGAAAAAAATTGTACGGTAATTCAAACTTTTACCTTTCTTTACAATAAAAATTTCAAGTATTTGTATGTTATAACATATTAACATAGGAAGGGAGAGTGAGAAGTAAGATTTGATGCTTCCGTGGATGAATAAATTTTCAAAAAATATCGCAATTAAATTACCCTGTGTCTAATTATAGCTTCTAATAAGGGAACATCCTGTATCGATTAACTTCAATTATATGTTTATCGACGTAAATTGGTAAAAAGTTAAACAATCTGCGATCGAATATCAGCGATTTTCAACGATTGTTTTCACGATTTATGCACAACTTTAGACACGTGTACTTTAGATCAGATAACTCTGATGAAATCACTAGCAAACGCAAAAGTATTCTTTTTCTTCCTTCTCAGCTTCATATGAATAATGAAACGTCAATTATTCGAATTTCGGTTATTCAATGACTGATTGTTCGAGCATAAGATGAGCTACATACATGTACACTTGTATACGTAAAAAAAATCATTGAATTATTTTTTTATAATGCATTCCTCTTATTCATTTACATAATAAAAAATTCATAAGTTGAAAATTAATTAATTTCCAGTTGTTTTGTGGCGCATTCAGAAATTCCTATTTTGAATTTGATTAACCGAAAGAATTTGTCTCGCAATTAGTTCGAATAATCGACGCTCTATTGTATGCATGCATAATAGATTAACTTTTACTTATGTTAGATATGTTTCACGATCAATTCGTTCTAAGTGTTATGAGTGTTGTAAAAGGAGGTATTAAAGAACATACGTTAAGTAGATCGTCACCACGATTAAATAGTGACTCATATCGTAAACAAGAGAAGGGAAGAAACGGTTTAAAGGAATCGAATAAGGCGTTTCGTACGGTTAAAGATATTATAAGATACAAAGAAATAAATATAGAAAATCTAAAAAAATAGAAATCGAGAATGGAAAAATAAAAAGAATCTTGGAAAGATTTTATGGAACTTTTTAATACACCTTATATATGTATTAAATTAATCATATTCTGCCATTCATTTTTCTTCTGTTAAATAGGAACGATTAGAAAGTAGGCAAACAGGTAGCATGTTTGACTATTGAAGAAAATCAAAATGTCGGGATATTTACTGATCAAAGTGACGTCGATACTACAAGATAAAACAATATTTGCAATAATATTGAAAAAGACGTATTAAATTTTAAGAAAAAAATATATGTTGTAAATAGAAAATATTTTATAATATTCAGGATATAAGATATCTTTGAAAAATAATGAAAGAAATCAAGTATACTCGCTAAACAGATACTAATATTAGTTCAATAATCATGTAAAATATTTGCAATTAAAGATAATATTAACCAATTTGATTTGAACGTGTTAATTAATTGAATACAAATCTTATAAATCAACAAAATATCTAACAAATCCAATATAATTAAGATAGAAAACTTGATTAAACTTAAAAGTAAAGAAAAATAATTTGTAATTTGTAAATCATCGAATGCAAAAAAGCACAACCCGAAAAAAGATTAAAATAGTTGAAAAAAATATGATAGGAATAAAAGTTGAAAAAAAAAAAAATATTTAAAACAACACGTGAATTCTCGTTTACAAATCCTATTGAGAAAAGAGTATCAATGCAGTATTCTTCATGTACAAAAAAAAAATATGAAAAAGAAAAAAATAGACAGAATAAAAATAAAAAATTTTTCAATTTTCAATAAAAAGAAATTAAAATAACAAAAACAAAACATTGATTTCTGTTTCGAAACATTTCTAAATCCTATTCTTTTACTAGATTTTCCAATTTCACGGATATTCTTTCCAATCGATCGAAACGAAATACTTACTATACAATAAAGAAATACGATCGAGTATCAAACGAGAACATTCACCGATGAAAAATCGTGTGATAGTTTGATTGGGAATATTTTCTGTTCTCGTTTTGCGAATCAATCGTCTTATATACTATTAAAAAAATTAGAATCACTGATAATTTTCAACATTTTCGAAAATTTAAAAATCTGGACGAAATTTAATCGCAAATTTTATTGATTATTAATATATATTCATACACAGATATTAATCATTTATATATCATATAAATATAATATATATATATATATATATATATATATATATATATATATATATTTTAATTCTACACATCTAACAGTTGTGTACGCATCATCAGTTGCATTAATATTAGCTGATTTATTAAAAATACAAAAAAAGATATTAAAAATTGTAAATGATTCTAATTTTTAAGCTAAAGACATAATCAGGATCTATCTAATTTTCTCATCTCTTTTTTTCACGAAATATTAATAATATGTAAATATGATACATTTTTAATTACATTACATTGCACCGATGTTCGCGTAACAGGATAATAGAAATTCAACTAGAGTTCGGATAATCGATAATGTGAAATTTCATTCACATAAATAGAATTCGCATAAACTAACTTCTACCGTGTTCGATTGAAATGGCGGATAACGGACGAGGAATAATAACTTCTACTCGGTTCACCAAAACCGAATTAAAACATGTATGCAACGTGAGGGTGGAGGTTATACTGGATGATTGTGATAGAAACGAGTGAAAATTCTATTTCTGTTGCTGTCGTTCTCGTTCATTATATGGCAACGATAAGTCACGAGACGAAAGGCGAATCGAAGTGAAATTGAGATTTGCTGCTTCACCACTCTTATTGATATTATTATTGGATACTTTACATGAATGAATGTTCGTATAATGATTTATATGATAGTGTATTTATTGCATTATATTTTATGGTACAGATATGCATATTAAATTAATCTGTGTTAAATTTCGTATTTAACAATATTTTCATATGATTACAAAACTTTGATATCATAGAAATGAAGAACATAAAATCCAGAATAAAAAATATTTTATTGGAAAAGAAAAGAGATGTAGAGAATACTATACTTTTTGTAATGCTACGTAAAATTCACATTCTATTTGATTATCTAATTATTAATTAAATCAATGAATCATAAAAATAACTCCAGTTATCGTTGAAATATCTATTATATAGTTACTTGATACAGGCAACATTCAGTAGTCATATAAGACCGATAGAAATTGAAGCTTGAATTAATCTAAACTAAAGTCAGAGATACGAGTTATTTTAAGATAATGATTTATGATTATTTATCGATGAAGAAAATATATGCTGCAATTTTTTTTTATTTTAAGATTAAGTTTTAAAATTTGTAGTTTCTCATTATGAAATATTTTCTTCCATTCTGAAAAATGGAATAAAATAATAGAGAGGGAAAAAAGATATTGAGAATTTTTTCGTATTTTTTCTATAATATTTAAATACTAATATTACTTAGTAATATTTAATATTTAAATTTATTCTAAGAAGAGAGAAACCTCGATGATTCAATCGATAATAATGCTAGAGTTCAATTGCGTAATTGATAAAAATTTAGAACGGTAATTAGAATTGTGAAATATTAATATCGTGACGTCTGAGTCGCACGATGATAATTAAATATTTATTGGAAATCTTAAGACATTCAATCAAAGTTAAGAATTCCGGAAATTCTTCTTCTTCAATGAAGATTTTTTTTTTGTTTCGATTATTTAGTATATCACAATGTGAAAGTAACGTGATATTAAATCATCGATTCAGATCGTTTGATGAATAATGGATGATGAACGATGAAAATGTGGATACAATGTTTCGATCGATGGAATTCTGAAGTCGAATCCCGTAATTTGATCGGTAGATCATCAATGATTAATAACTAGAGAATTCGAGATTTAATATGGTTAATGAATAATTGATAACATGACATAGAACAAAGGTCTTATCTGAAAGTTACAACCCTGAATTTATACGGTCCAATGATGAAGGTTGATGACATAGAAGAAATATTAAATAATAGGATTGACAATAAAAAAAAATATGTCAATAGAATTGAAAAAAGTAATTACTTTAAGAAAAATTCTATAAATTCTATTTTAAGAAAAATTTTATAAAAGTTTTAATTGAACATTAAAATTTTACGATTAAAAATAAATTAGATTAATAAATCGTCAAGAATAAAATACGTTAATAAGAAAAAATAAAGAAATTAAGACAGATTTTTGTGGAGAAGAAATATAAAAGAGTATACAATCAACGAATACAAGCTGTGAATTGTAAAATGAATTTAGAAAATGTGTACAAATGAAAACATTAAAAATAGAAATGACAAATACAATTAATTGATAATATAATATTAAAATTTTAAATTTAAATATAAATGCACAATTAATTAATATAAATAATAAAGAAGTTAATATAGAATAAATTCTAATTTTTTATTCTAAAAAAATCTAATTTTTATCCAAAAAAAATCTATTTAATCAAAAAATATTAATAAAGAAAAAAAATTTTATTCGATATTGAGAGACTTGATAACGAAGTTATAAAATGGATTAAAAAAAGGAAAAGTGATATTTCTTAAAAAGAATATGGATTGCAGTTATTAATTCATGCATAGACAATGATGGAAAAGATGAAATAAAGGTTCAAATTTTGAGATAAATATCGACGACTATCAACGAGGATGAATTGTATCATATTGTTTCCGATTTATAACGCAAATTTTAAACAAATATAAATTACGATACTGAAATAGAATTACAATTTTGAGTGATAATATAAAAAACCATATTGAATATAAAATTAACAAAAGGAAATAAATGTAAAATAGAAAAACGAAAACCGAATAAAAAACTATATAAACTATATAAAACCAATATAAGATTAACAAAAATGAATAATTGTTAAATAATATAAATAATTATTCTATATTTCTCGATTCATTTCCATAAAAAAATATTAATTAATATTCAGTAAACTAATAACGATTACTCTCTCACAATGCTCTCACAAATCACATCGAGCTACCTTCGATCAACATATTTCTCGATATCCAATATACGCTTCACGACAAGCTTTACTACGAACGATAATCAAAACACACGTTCAACGACCACAGTGCTGATAAATAGAAGAACAAAAACGAATACAAGAATATTCTTAACATAGGCGAAAAAACTCGCTCGTATTATCTCATTCCAAATCCAACTACTATTATCAACATTATATTCACGAAAAAACAAAACCGCATCACACATATTTTCTACCAAATTAACGATACGGATATATCATTCTTGGAAAAACGTGTCGCCTTTGTAAACACTTTCGATGTCAACGTATGTCGTTTCATACGAATTAATTATCACGAATATAAATATGAAGGAGCGTAACACACCGAAATATGTATGTGTATATATATATATATATATACGTATATATCTTTCGAAACGAATACAAAACTTACTCTGTTGATCGTCGTCGACCGGAAAGGTCGGCTCACTGTTAACACGGTCGAATTCTGATTCACTCGTCTCCCATCCAAAGATGCCTCTCCTCACACTCGATTCTTCCTCACTACAGTCCCATCCTCAATATACAATATACCCGTTCACGCGCGTGAATTTCGATTCACGTAGCACGAGAAATCTCGAAACTGTGCACTCGAGCAATCACTTCCGCGATTGATTCGTTAAAGAACAAAGAAGAAATCTTCCAATCGGGCTCACAAAATCAAGTCTTGACTCCAATTCATTACAATCTCACTCCCGAGCAACAATCTCGGAAGAGAGATCTCACCTGAACGACCCCGTACAACGAACAATCCAAAAGAGCACAACGGCCAACGGATTAACCAACAACACACCGAAAAAGAACGACGAAATTCGTATCGCGAAATGAAGAAAAATCATATATATGAATATATATATATATGTATATATATATATACTACATATATCTTTTACAACTTTGGATTACTATTAAATAAATCTGTGAAATTGTTCCTCGGTCGCGATTCGAAACAATTGATATAACGTGTATACACGATGGTGTGTAACGTAGAATGTACGGGTTATGCGTATACGAAACGCGTTTGGCGAGCAGACAGGCTGGTGTTGTAGCTCGTCAGGCGGCGCGATTCGAATGGAGACGCAGCACACGTGCCGCTGCCCTGGCCTGGTGCTCGTCGACGATCGGCCGCCGCCACCACCACCAGCTGATCATCCGGGAGTGACTAGTGCCACTGACTCTGCCTGTGGCCTGTGCTCACTGACTAACTGCACGACTGAACAGTTCCTCCGGTAGAGGCTGCCAGAGCAGGACGCGACTACGGCGTTCGAATTGCGCCTGCTGGCCCTGCTGCGCTTAGGTAGGGGGGACGAAGGGGCGGGAGCAGTTTCCCTGGCGGGCTTCTTGACACGTAAGAAGCATCGTCTCACCTGTGCGCGACCCACTGCACTCTCTCGCCCATGGATTCTTGAACTCTTGTTTCTCGACATTTCTGAAGGGATTCTTGTGTTTATTTTTTTTTTTTCGTTTCGTCGAGTTCGAGGGGAAGTGGTGTGTGATGTATCGCGAGGATGCGAGGAAGAGTGTTGAAAATTAGGAAGTTTTTGATGCTCTTTTGCGATTCGAAATCGTTGGAATTGAAGTAAAGAGTAATTTAATCGTGAGTGATTTGTAAAAATGTGAAGTGAGTTTGTTTTTGAATTGAATTTGGATTATTGGATGAAGGGAGAGGAGAGAAATGTAAATTTTTAAAAGTCGATGCGATCTAGTATATCGTGTATTTCTTTTTCGTGGAGTTTCTTGTCCCATTTATCGTGGAAAATTGAAGATATTTTATAGATGAAGAAGTAGATGGGATGGAATGTTGTATGTGTTAGCGGAATAATGGAATATAAGATTGATTCGTCGGAGGAAAGAAACGTATATTCTTCGAACGAGATTTTAAGCAATTAATGTAACGTGTGTTTGTTATCTCGTAACGTACATTTATTGCATCTGAATAAAAAGATGCTGTGGATGTTCCCGAAATAATGGAATATAAGATTTCAAATAAAAGGAAATAAAAGAAAAATAGATAATTATTAATATTATACGAAACTTAATGATGTTATAATTAATATTTAATAAAGTTTTACGATAGATTGCTAAAAAACTATATAATTCATATAAACTAATAAAATATTGGATTATAGTTTTATGATAATAGTAATAATAGTAATTTAAATAATTTATAAAAAAAGAAATTGATCTATATTTTTGTGTTAAACGAAATCTTTGAATGAGGTTAATATGGTTTATAGTACGTAAAATCTTTGCTTTTTCTTTTCTTTTTCCTCTATGTGATTTCATCTATGATGAAACGATGATTGGGTTCGTATATTGGTGTTTGAAAACTAATGGAATCTAAACTGAAGACATAAAGGCAAAAAGAAGCTAATCTATCTTCCATTAATAAAGTATTTTAAGTCAATATATATATAATATATATAATATATAATATATATAATATATAATATATATATATTAGTTATTGTGGTCTTTTATGATTTGGATAAATAATTCGTAACGCATTATCAATTTCTAAGGATTTTGATAGACTAAATCTTATCTAAATTTTAATAATCTGCTTTGACTAATTTAAAATAAGAAATCATGAATAAAATATTTTCAAAGATATTCTTTATATAACTTCAAATTTCAATACTCCAATTTAGAAGAAAAATTCTATTAAAAGAACACGATTAATAACCTGTCACAGAGTTTTTCCTATGAAATAGCACACAAGAAGTCGCCATATTTTCTGGACAATTTATTAGAAGACCGATTTTCACAGAAAGTTTCTAACTTTTTCAGATTTTCTTCCCATGACCTATTGTGATTTTTAATTTTCCGATAGAAATTCTTTAAAGAAAATTCAAAATATTAAAAATAATATGTCCAAATGAAATTTGTTTCTATAATCTTTTAAAATATATTACAAGTTTTAGCAAACGTTTTATTAATAAATTTGAAATCAGTTTTTCAATTTTTCAGTTTTATCCACATTGATTCTTCTTCTGATTAATTCCATTATTAATTAAAAATTGGAATAGAAATTATAATTATAATTATGTTCTTTAATTTCTTAATTTTAGTTCAAATTCCGATTCACAGGCTGTATTTTCATTATATCATTTTAATTATAATCATCTATATATAGCATATTTACCTACACGTTACAGGTCGATAGTGTTTTAATTAAAAAACAAAAGAGGAAGGAGAAAAAGAATGAGGTAACTTCGAAGCTTCCATGCAGAGATGAGATCAGATGAGTTCGTTCGACCATGTAACATTTCTCGTTGCAAGGAAAAATCTATTTTATTCCACTGTGATTTACTTAATAACCAAACGTAACTGTTTTTTCTTAGAAGTAGAGATAGTAAATCTTTTTGACTTTTAAAAGAGACCAACTTGTTGCTCGAGTAATTTCTGTTATATTTTATTATTTGCTGTAATTCTTTCGTTGAGAAAAATTAAAAATGAAATGGATTTTGCGTAATTAAGAAAGATGACATGGAAAAACTGATATATGTTCTTTTTTTTTGTTTCGTTTTTTTTTTGAATTGATATTCATAGAATAAGAAAATTATATTGACATATGTTGCAATAAAATATCGTTTGAATGATTCGAAATATTAACAAATTAATTTTAAAAACTAGAATTTTTTAATCGTGCAATATATCTCTGCATATATCTCTCTAAAATAAGTATGAAATCCAACTTATTATAAAATAAATATCGATTAATGAAATAAATATCGATATTTGTAATGTGAAAAAATAGAAATATAAACATAATCTGAAATGTTTTGAATTTAAAACGATAAAATTATAATTTTTTATATGTATATTTTCAAAAAGGGATCAAACAGAAAAATACTATATTTATATTTTGTTTTAAAATCTCCCTTTTTAAATCATTTTATAAAAGAAATTCCAAGATATTTAATTATGGAAATAGATAGTTTAAAAAAATAAGGATATTGTCTTGTATAATACAATGTTAAAAAAATATTAAGATATTCAGAATAAGAGAAACTTACAAAAGAGTAAAAAGTTAAAAACTTAAAATAATTAAAGACAAAATAAAATTACAATTTAATAGAAAAATTCATTATTGAAAACATTCGATTCTTTTTTTACTCGATAAATTATGATAGAATTTGAAACTATTGTAAATGTTCACGGAAATAATCGAAAGTGATGGAAGAAACTCAGGGCAACGAAAACGTATACGTGGCAATGATTAATTTTCATGGCGTGATATGTAGTTGGGAATTCACATGCCTAGCGTGTGGAGCTAACGACGTTTGGCAAATAATAAATTGACGATACATCACGCTGCCGATGACGTATTTCCGATTGCAATAGCAACGAATGGACCAAGGAACGAACTATCGACGATTTGATGCCATTTCCATTGCAACTGATCAACCGATAAAATGTTTATTATAATTCATTTATAAACAATGCACACGCGTATTAATAAGTCTTTATTAAGATGTGATTTTATCGTTTATTGATGAAAATTGAGAAGGTTTAACATTGAGGCTAAAAAAATTTGAGAATAATTTCAATTTTTTAGAAAATTAACGACTTTGAAGGAAAGAAAAATTAATGCAGTAAAAGATATGTTTCTAAAAATATAAAAATTTGTTCACTTGTATAGTGTTAGAGAAAATTTTTTAAAACTATAGAAGTGAAACGCAGCAGAATGGTTCGATAAATATTTTAAAAAATTTCTAAACTTGGTCAATTTTTTATTTATTATAATTAAAAAAAGAATTTCTAACGTTTACTTAAATGAATAATAACGATATACGAACATAAATATATACTAGATATACATACACATGTGAAAGCAAGCTTTTTAAATTCTTGTCTGTTCCTCAATTTCAGATATATTTGCAAGTACATAACGAAATAAACGAAAAATCTAAAGAAATATCCCGCGGTATTCGTTGTGGAAGAAGAAACTCGATCGAAACGGAGCATTCACTGAGTTAGTCGAACTGATAAAAAATAAATTATACCGATGCAAATGTTTGCAAAGTGAAACAGAAGTAGGTAAGTATACATAATATAGGGCGATACGTTTGCCAGGAGGCATTCGAGTGCATCTGTACTCGCAGCTTCCGAAATCGATTTCCTACGAAACAATGCCTCCTCCGACGAAGAAATTTTGCTTCGCTCGTGTGACGAATCGTAACTCCATTTCTACCTAATGTAAATAAAGATTACTGTTGAATAACGATGTAATGAAAACGAGAAAGTGAATGTAAACTGTTATTCGATCGATAAGAACATTATTGAATAACGTTCCTACGTATGACTTAACAATTAAGACTAGATATAAAGAGATTGCATGGGTATAGAGAAACTAAAATTTTGGAAAGAATTTTTTGTTAATCATTGAAATTTTATTTTATTATATATACAGATACTTATCAAAAATTTAAACGATCAATTTTAAATATTCTAAAATCATATATCGCGCTAAATGTTAATTATTCAATTTGAAATTTAATTTCGGCTAATTTATAATTTGTTATTATAATAATTTGATATTATGAAAGAAAACCGATAATATATATACAACTGTTTGCTAATACAAATTTCGATGAACCTAAATATTTTAAAATAGCCAAATATTTCTGTTATTATCAAATACTTTGATAATTTAAGATTCAATTATATTTGTTCAATCGATCTAACGAAAAAATGCTATAAAAGAAGAAACCAAATACGATTGACAAAAAGTATCGAGAAGAAGAAAATATCAAGTGGATAATCCTTAACCTAATAATAAAAAATACTTAATAATAAATATAAATAAGAAAGAAATAAGAAAGAAAAAATAATAATAAATAAGAAAGAAAATTTTACGAAAATCTAACGAATTATAAACAACACGTGTATATAATAGAAAAATATTATGAAACTCAATAAATAAATAACAAATAAAAAGAAAAAAGTATAAAGTAATAGCAAAGCATTAAAATTACCATTTTAGAAAACAAAAACTTTGAAATCTAAATAGTAATTTACACTCATGGCATGAAACACGATGCATTAAGTCACATAGCAAGATTCCCTCGATTAACGTCGCTCCTTGATTAGTGGTAACAATTTTGAATATCGCGTGATCGACATTTCAACAAATTGGCGGGAATACCGCGACCCGTCATTGTTTATCTTCAATTGAAATGGATAATTCACGCGGGAATGTAACACTACTAGGAGCGGTTAATTTGCTTAAAGACCATGCTTATTCCTGACGGTCAATAAGGATTAAACGATCCCAGTGAACGGTTCGAGAGTATCTTGCGTTTCACATGCGTATCCGTTCCGTTTCGTCGAACATAACCACGTCCAATTGACTAATTAACTTTCTCAAGGAGAACAATGGATGCATACGAATTTACTTCTTGTCTTTTCCTCTTATTTTTTGTCTTTTTCTTCTCCTCCTCCTCTCCCTCCCCTCTCCCTCTTCCCTCAGAGTAACAAGTGGATATTTGTTTACTTATCCGCGTTAATTGCGGATACTAAGGAATATAAAGGTCGATGTTAACTCGATGAAATCATAAAATTTTTTTTTTTGTATTTGAAGTCTTCTTGACTTTTAATTTGATTAAGTTTTCTTTTCTTTTCTTTTTTTTTTCTTTTTTTGCTTCTTAATAATATATAATATGTAAATTTTATATATTGTGAAATAAGAAAAGGAAAAAAATTGAAGTTTGTTCTATTATCTGAAAAATATCTTTTATTATTGATATTTTGTCAATTTTTTTTCTTTTTTTTTTAATAAATAAATAAATATAGTTGCTAATAAATGATATGAGTAAATTATTATTTGATTTTCAAATATAATTTTAATGAAATTTGTTAATATTTGTTTTTCTTTTTTATTGTAATTTAATTCTATCGTTAGAAAATCTCGATTTTATGGATGCTCTGCTTTATCATCTATGCATATAGCCCATTTCTGCAATTGCAACCATTATTATACATAATCGAATATATTATTATAGCATTAAGCATAAAACTCTAAAAATGTTAATCTTTTTTATTTTCGTAACGATTATAAATTTCTAAAAAATGACTGCACAAATGAAATCAAATATAGTTTTCTGAAGAAATTTTCTAAGAAAATTATACTTTTCTTTATCAGAAATTACTCGGTTAATAAAATCGTATCGACGAAAGAGACAATAGTTGAAATAAGAACGACCACTGAATTTGCAGATGGCAGCAGGAGAAGTTTTCTGTTTTACCAACCGATTAGCAAGTACATACTCGTTCCAAACAGTTTGGAACAGTTTAAAACATCGTTTTAACTAATTTATATTGATTTTATATAAATAATATAATTTTTAAATTAAAAAACATAATTATAATTTGAGAAAAAAGAATCTCGTTATAAATTAAAAGAATATATTTTTTTAATTGTAATTATTACTTTCTTAGATGAAAACAATTAATAATTATTATAATAATAAAATAAGATACATAATAATTAAATATATATAATTGTAATTAAAGTATCCTTTATTCCATTTACAAAGCAACTGATACATAATAAATTAGATGAGATTTCCAATTAAACTTCGCGATTACTTTTTCTGCCGGTTAAATAACTTTCGAAATGAGTACGTCATTGGAAAACTTCTTCTTATCAGTGCAAGATATGATATTGCACGAAGAAATATATGAATAATAAAATATTGATAATAAAAGAAAATATAGACAGAGAAAGAAGAAAAATTTTATAAAATATAATATAATACATATAAAGAAAATAGAAAAAAATATATCATATATATTGAAGTAGTTGGCTGCACGATAATAGTCCGACTAGTGATTGACCTTTTTCACTAACCTCGACTTATTCGATTGATCTAATAAATCCTATTGTCTTAGTAACATGTTTCATAATATACGAAATATTACATTTTATGCACATTGAACTTTAAATTAAGTTCAAATTTCATTAATGATTTTTAACTTTTATTTTAAAAACTTTATAACAACTTACATCTTACAATCTTATAACAACATAACATAATTACTTACATCTCGACAAATATTTATTTATCATGAATCTTAAATATATTGAACTTTTGAATTGTATTATTTCTGCATTTAATTTTCCTATAAACATTTCTACAAGTGTTCTAATCTGTCGAAAAAGTTAGCTCATAAACATTTCTATCAAATTATCCTTCATTGAATTAATTGCATGATGACTTCCATTGAGTAATGCTTCGTATCATTTTCACATAAGAAATGGTTTTACCAGAGCTCGTTCCACACAAAATTCTACATCGTTCCACCAAGTGCAAAGAGAAAAAGAGACGGACATGTTAATCCCAAGAGAAAGAGAAAGAATGGTAAAACTCGAGTTTATAGCAATACACGAGCCTATAAAATCCGGCAGATTATCGATTGGACTTGTGCCTACTGTAAATCTGGATATATGTTCTCTATTCACCTGAATATATCCGCGGTGTGCCACGCGATTTGGGTCAGTGGATCACATAACCACATTTCTTTCGCCTGTTCGCGACTCAATTTTTCAATTAAGCGGACGATGCGGTTCCTCGAGGAACATACTTTCGCCATTTTCGTGGAAAGGAATCAAAGGGTCTGCCATCTGACAGACACGTTATTACGTGTAATATTTTAATTCCGCTTCGACTCATTCCTTCCCCCCCCCCCCCTCCCCCCCTCTCTGTCTCAGGGGAATTCGTGCCCGATAACTAGATTAAAACGTGTCCATAGAAACGAAACGAACAGGAAAGGAATTAAGCAGGTGGAAACCGAGCTATGACTGTCTTTTTATTCATTTTAAGATGGATGTTTGCGATTCCAGAAATTTTTTATCGGATTTATTAACATTTGGTATTTCGAAAATTTACTTTACTTTAGACTTTACAATGATTACAATGATACATAGTAACAATTGTACGCATAGTTGTTTGATCTTGATATGAATTTTTAATCATTTTATTTCTGTTTTAACTTATATGTTTCTAAGTGAAAATTTTCTTATAGTTTAAATAGAATTATGTTTGGGATATATACGAATGGAAATATATAAGTGGATGAGTTGCAAATAAATTATGAAAGAATTCTTTTCTTGAAAAACTTTTTCTTAAAAATTCTTAAACCATTAAAGTTCATAAAATTCAGACACTTAAGACAAATGACGACTCTTCGAAAAATCGACAAACATAGGAAAAAGCTTTCACGAACGTAAGAAATCAAACACTGGCACCCCTGGCAATAATCCTACCACTCGAGCAGCTTCGAAAAATCCTATCGTCGATCCCCATCATCGAACACCCTTATACGGACGTTACAACAACCACCATCATCTCCACTCGATTCAACCACTCGAACAGCCCTCGACACGAAACAACGAGCCATGTTCCACGAGGGTGGAGGAAAATCCACGACACGCGACCATGTAAACGGTACACGCATGTTACGCGTCACATTATACACGTGCCACAGCAGCGTTCTCCTCGTTTAACTTCCGTCATGCTCGATACGTGACCTTAGCCCTGAAAGCCCTGGTGATTAATATCGTGGGTCACGTAAGTCCTTAAGTCAGGATCACGAAAGGGTGAAAGTTACGATTCACGACGTGCCTTAAATGGCTTTCCACTCTAAAAAAAAAGAAAGAGGGTAAAGAAAAAGGAAAGAAAAAGGGGAGATGGAATGAATGAATAGAGAAAGAGAGAGGAAGAGAAAAAAAATAAAAGAAGAAAGGGAGGAATGGAATGAAGAAAGAGTAGAAATAGATTTTTCCATAAAACGTAGCTAATTCATAAATTTATGGAAGAGTTTAAAAGGGAGGAAAATTTTATTTTTCTGTAATATTGAATTAAAAAAATGGTTGGATTATCTTATGTAAAATTTTCTTATGTGCTGAATGTTTTTACAAAATTAAAAGATTATTTAAGTGCTTTCATTTTGGTAATGGTAAAAAGGAGTTTGGAAAGGGGACGTTTCTTTGTAAATATTGACTAATAGCAAGCATCTTCTTGTAAAAATTTTGGTAAATAATAACGTTAGAGGATTAACAAGTTACCGTGAATTTAAAAATTATTCTCGATGTTTTTATTTATTCATTTTTTGAGGACTTGATAAAAATGTAAATTGAGAATGTAGTTTTTTTTAAATACAATAATATATTTCTATAGACATACAAGTAAAAATAATTTTTAATGAATAATTGGAATAATAAAAATATTGAAAATATTTTATTTTCTTAATTTTTTATATTTTAATGTATTAGAATTTATTTCTAACAATAATTTATCAAGCTTTAAAAGTGCTTTAATTAATTGTTAGAAGAGATTCAGATGAAAAATATTCAAGGAAGACTATCTCCTACATCTTAAAAATTAAACGAAATGAAAAAGTAATAAATTCAGATCTTAAACTTGAAATCGAATCTCCTGTTATTTAAAATCCAGAAATGAATATATAAAATAAGATCATGCAATACAATTAAGTTAATGGTTGCGTGTATATTCATTATCTGAATTTTTGACTTAAATAATATTTCTAATCTCTCTAATTAAAAGTTTTTATACATACCTTCTTTTTTTCATTCATAATTAAATTTCACAAAAAGGGAAACAAAAATTTAAAAAAAAAATAGAAAAATAAAGGAAACAAAAAGAACTTAATCGTAATTTTTAATTCATTTAACTAAAAAGTTATTTCACGAAACTACCAAGTAAAGAAATTTTATTCACAGTATTCAATTTTATTCAGGTTAATCTGTATACTCAGAGGATTCGTCTAGAAAAGATAAATATTTGTCGAATGTGTTGACATGTTTATCTACGAATTTTGAAATGATTTAAACGAAAGAGTGCAAAATCGTGAAACTACTATCTTGCTAATAGCACTGGTGTTTACGAGTGTTTGAACATTCTTAAAGACACTATTTGCAATTGGAATGGATTGACTAAGGTATTAAGTTTGTCGGTAAGGATTAATGGAAAAGCTGCTGATACAAGATAAAACAATATTTACCAATTTGAATCTTTTAATCTTAATGATAACACAATACAGTTTATAAAAATGTTTCTAACTACAAATTATATATTTATGAAACGATAAAAGTTTCATATGTAGTGTATAATTTAAGATAAAGATTAGACTCCTAAGGAAAAGAAAAGTTAAAAAAGTGGAAGATATTTGAATAAAATTGAAAAGAATATTTCATTTCACTATGTAATTAAAAATGAAATTCAAAAACAAAAATTTTTCGATCAAGAAAAATATTTGAAATGAGAGACTCGTAGATTCTCATAGAATTTAAATAGAATTATTAGACTATTCGTCGATTCGAATTTCTATCTATTACAACTTTGTTGCACTTCGTGAATATCAAAAGTATCTAAATGAGAGAGGAATATTGTGTACTATCCTTTGCTCTCCGTTCAATCGAACATAGAAACTCCACTTCAACTCCATATCAACTTCGAAACTTCCCGTTACGATCAATGACTATGAAACCTGTTTCATCCTATCTTGACACGCACCAGTTCCTGTTTACCGCGATTCCAGATTGAATTTCTTCATCCATTAGGAAATAAAATTGTCAGAACTTATTATATAATTCTGAGCAAATCTTCGCTATTTGTCAAGTGAAGTCAAAAATAGTATATGATATGTTTCTAAAATCTAATTGTAAGGACAATTTTAAAATTTGAAGTTGAAGATTACGAAAGTAAATAAGTAGAATATACATATATTGCTCAAGACTTTATTTTTAATGCTAAAACTCATAAGAGTTTTATATACAAAAAACTACACTGATCTATAGAATAACTTATCCTGTTGTTTCATCCTCATTCATTTGGAAGTTAGCCAAATGTATCTGATGAAATCTCAAACTTGAATTTTTTCAAAAGTGATACTTCAATTTTACCCTTTATTTTTAAATAATTTTTACCACAATTCATTCATTCAAATTAATATCAACATTTTGCAAATTCATCTTTCTTAGAATGATAATTTTTGATAATCATTGATTATATCGTCATTCTATGTTGTATGCAATATGAAGTAATAATTTTCAAATAGATCAATGTTTTCTTTGAATAATTTTTTCAAAGCAAACGTTAACAACACTTATCCAATATTTCTTATCAATTATATGATCGACATTAATGACAAATAAGTGGCTCGAATAAACAGAGATCGACGAAATAAAAAGGGAAACGATTTTTATCTTCGTTTCCATTCATGACTAAACGCACGAGTGATATTTACAGAGCGATCTACACCGACCGATGTAAATGTTTACCGATGGATTAACAAAATCTAGTCACTCATGTCATGTACGATATAACGCGAAGAAGGAGAACTTTGGATTTTCGTGATGTGTTAAATGGCGAGGCCTTTTCGTCACGCCTTTGACGATTTATATATCCACGTTACATTTTATAAATTAGTCATTTAACATGATTAAAAGACTTGCTCGTAATCGATGAATCGTATATGGAAAGAGTTTCAAATTGGAATGCCATTCGAGTGGATTTTGAATGATGGGTATTTAAGAAATGATAATGGTAATTTTATTTCACTGGAAATTATATTTTCAAAATTTTGAAAAGAGTTGTTTTTATTTAAATTAATATTTTTTTAATATTTTTATTTTATTTTTTTTCATCTGTTCTGTTGGTGTGATTTTAATTAATTTGTAAATAATTTTTTTTCTAATTTGATATTATTAAGATTGTATTAAACGTTATTATACATTATAAGGATGGAAAACAGTAAAAACATAAGTTCTGTTTCATATTATATATATATATCTTTGAAGTAAACAAGAAAAAAAAATCTTTGAATTCTCTAACAAAATATCACAATTTTTAATTAACTAACAAAATTTCACAATAATCGCAATAAAAAATATTAAATTTTCAATAAAAAATAATCGATTTTGCAAATAAAATTTAAAAAAAACTTCAAATCACGATTAAACCAAAAAGAAAAAAAGGAATATTAAAAGTTTTCAATAATAAAATAAAATATTAAATCTAAAATAATAAAATAATATTTACTCTTCCTAACTAAATACAGATACAATTTCTCGACCAAAATAATCCAATCACGAATTTTATAAAACGATTCATCGTCCTTCGAATAAAATTTGATCGATTTCTCGGCTGAAAATTATCGAAATACGAGAGAAAAGGGATAACTTCCTATAAATATATACAAACATGTATTCAAAGGGAGGGGGAGGGGGCTAGAAGGTGCAGAGGGTTGCGTGGGGATTGTGGAATGCGGGGTAAAACCAGATCAATACGGACCAAAGCGTACCACGGTCGCGAACCCGCGACACATAAACCAGGAAAAAGAGCAAACTCGAATAGACAGACCGACAGACGGACCTAGAACATTGGAAAACTGTGACATGTGGGTCACTGGGGATCCAAGGTGATCAGAGATGATAAATTGTCCTTGTTTTGAAGGACGATAAATCCTCCCTACTCAAATTTTCTTTGATTTAATTATGTACGTGTAATGTGTTTTTAATCGTGGTTAAGTTATCGTACAGTCATTACGTAAATTTATAAATGTTTCAATAATTGGAATTAAAGATGTATATTTATATGAATTGTATAATATATATATTTCTTTTTGTCTTCTCTACATGAACATTTATATGCCTATTGGATTATTTGTTATTTTAAAAAATGTTTCAAATGTATTTTATTTTTTTGTTTTTGGAGGGAGGGTAATTTAATTTGCATAAATAAATTTTTCTTAGACGTATAAAGAGTACATAGAAATTAATCTTATCTTTTTTCTTAATTATATATCTGTTAATTGGAATAATAATTACACGTTTAATAATTTATGTGATATGATGAGAATAAATAAAAATTATCTAAAAATTACTTTAAACATTTGTCAAAAAGTTGCAGTTTCGTTGGGAATTACTGCAAGGTGTATCGAGACGAGTGGAATATTAATAATAAAACTCGTAACAACACGTGTATATCTTTTCTGTAACAAGTGTAAAAAGTTTTGTACAAGTTTTCACCATATGTCGAATAATAATGAAGAAAGTTGTCGCATGAATCATAGTTGCAAAAAGTAATTCTGAATTTTTCACTGAATCAATTCCTGTTGGGAGCCATACTCATTTCAAGATATGTCATGGATAATATAAATCAGGAAGAAGACTAAAAATCAAAATTTTATATCTTTATGACAAAAATTGAGGCAATGAGATAATTTTCAATATTACAATTTTCATTATAAATAACATATATTTAAAAACATTGTAATGAATTATTGTTCATCGTTGTTTAATTTGTTTAAATTTCAGAATGATATCAAAGAATTGTAATTATAATATTATATAATAATTTTTTTTAAAAATAGCTGAAGACATTTCTAAAGATTATGAAAGATCTGCATATAAGTTACAAATTGTTACAAAAAATTATTTTTATGCTAGAATACTTAATCCTAATACTTTTTATTAAAATATTTTTAATATCCTTATTACACAAACTTTTATCCATTTACACCCTTTTTCATGATGTCCAAAATTAGATTTTTATTTCACGCACGATATTAAATGCTGGTAGAATATGGAATTAATGAAATTAAAAAAATCGAATTATCTTTTAACATACGAAGAGACTATCTTTCGAGTTTTAATTTCTGAAACATTTTCTAACACGAAATGTAATTAAATAATTATATTTCGTCTAATATTGTTTAGCTATTTTTTATTTATGTTTACGCTTGTGACTTAATAAATTTCTATTCAAGGCTATTTAACAGTTTTATTTTGAATAAAAGAATAATTAAATTTCGAATATTACAAGGACAAATTTGTGATAACCAAATTTAAAATTCATTTTTGTCTTTCATTATTTTCAATTATAAACTAAACTATTAAATTAATAAATTACCAATATTTTCACATCTGTAATTAGTTCAAATGTATTTACAACATGTCTCAACAATGATTTTCATTCTGTTTATTAATTATAAAAAATTAATTATTAATTTTATATATATTGATATCGAAATAATCTTTCAAAATTTCTCCAATAAATAAAATCATGGTTCTACGTATATTTCCCTTTCTTTACACGAAATAACAAAAAGTTAATAATAATAATTTTATTCGATATTGAAAACAACCCCTTCAAAAATAACACGATATACCAACAATAAAACATCTTATTTATATAGTTTTCGCGATCTAAATGAAATTACAAAGGGTTAATTATAATTTTATTCGATACTAAAAGCAACTCCGCTCTTTCAAAAATAAACACGATAAAAACTCCTTCTCAAACGCATCTCGATACACAACCCCTTCTTTTTGTTTAAAACGAAGAAAATAGAATCAATCCGTGCAGTTTCAATTTAACGATCCTCCTCCTATCTATACACATTGCATAATACGTGTTCATCGCACCACACATACGTACGATTCACTTCCTCCTCCCCCTCTCCTCCCCAGGTGACGACTTTACTTTTACGATTTCTCGATCCAGTGACGTTTACGAGCTGTCGATAGCTAATAAACGATCGAGAAATGATCGACACTGTTCACCATCACGGGTCACAAAGAAACGAGAGGGTGGGCGGAAACATAAATCCACCCAAGCGTTTTTATTTCCGTTCGTGTACCTTCTGGACGGATCCGCTACAGCTGTACGATGCGCTAATATAGCCGCAAAGGTCAGTTACTCGATTAATCATGCACCATCCACGATACTTTTACCAATACTATGTACAGGTATGTACATATGTATATATATACACACATATGTATACGTATATAATACGTCCATGGCATGGCGCGAAGTATATAAATATTTATCGGTTCGTATCAAAGAGAAAGAAGGAGAGTTTGGCTCTGCCGCTGCACTTTGATTGTCACATTGGATTTCAGTGATTTCCTTTTTCTTTTTCTCCTTTTTTTATCTTTGTCGAGGAAGATGCAATTGGAAAATTGGAAACTCGAGCAATAGCACGAATTCAATAAATAGAAAAGAGAAGTGTATTATTTTAAATTTGCTGGTATAAATCATTTTGGATTAGGTGCAAAAGTTTATAGAATGTGTTGTTCTTTTAAAATATTTTCTTGAAAATGTGAGTTTGTTAAAAATGTTATAAAATGTATTTGACTCGTATCGATACCCAACTCGTCAATTGATTTCCTGGAAGTTTAACACTTTCAAGAGGCTAATAGGAGAGTATATCCCAAGGTAACCTTTGCAAAAGTTGCGAGGTTATAATTTTCTTAACATGTCTGACATAAAGTCTATTTGGACAGAGGAATCCATTTTGAAAATTAAATTCGATTTATTTTTTCTCTAATTCGTTCCAATCTGTATATCAATTATCGCTACGAATTTTATTAAATTCAATTTTTTCGAATGATTTTTTTTTTAAAGATAATATATCTCAAAATAATTTTTACGAGGTTTGTAGAGTTACAATTATTCTAATGTGACTATCGTGAAATCTATTTGGGTAGGGTTCCATTAGGAATTACATATCCTATTTTAAAAATTAGGCTTAATTTGTTTTGATGAATTAAACACGATCCTATATATAAAATTATAATATTGAATCCTGTAGGTAGAAAGAATAGAATTAAATAATTAAAACAGAAATTGAAGAAAGTTTCGTTTTCGTTCATTTTTCATATTTAACCTTTAATATAACCACGTTTTAGTCAAGATATAAATAAAAAAAGATAACTCGTAAAATGTCCTTCGACTATAGCTCAATTATAGTACATACCGATCTACTTTATAACTATTATTAATTTTATAGATTATTTATAGTATCGAAGAAATGCATGATTTTCTATATTTTGTTTTATAGATTAAGCTTACTTTTTAATTTTGCAGATTTGAAATTGTATCTATTATAATAATAAAATAAATATTCATTAAAAATAGAAATGAATAATCTTTAGATTTGAAAAATTTCTTAGAAATCTAATTCTTATGTATTCTTAAATATTGATTATTGAATCATAAGCAGATGATAAGAATATAGACTAAATTAATTAATCTAAAAATCATAAATAGATATGATATATAAAATCGAGATTAGAATAAAATAAAATAAAGTGAAAATTAAATTGAATAATTTTCTATATCTCGTGTTAAAATTTTCGCATATTATTTCTATTATTATTTCTCTAAAAAACAATAAATTTCACAGTCTTGTCAAATTTAGAAAATAACGAAGCTTCTAAAAAATCACAAATCATTTCAGAATGAAAATTATCAAATTTCAAATTTCTATAAAATTGAAAACATCAAAATCTTAAAAAATTCTAAATTTCACAAATTTTAAATTTCGAATGCTTCAATTCCCACACAATAAAATCATCCTTCTCAACACTCTTGTGACAATATAAAAAAATATAAAGAAATAATATATATATATAAAGAGAGAGAGAGAAAAAGGTGATTCCAGAGCAAAAATCCTGTTTTCCGGCATACGATATCCATCAACTGGTAGCAAATGAACGTCCAACACCCGCGTAATCGATTTCATCGTGTTCTAACGCACGTGCTGCGCCTGAATAAAACGTGCTCATCAATCGCTGTCGCGACAAATTACGCGACTTTATCAACAGATTTCGCCTGTGAAAAAGTTTTATCCAAACTCTTTCTCTCTTTCTCGTCATTTGATGTCGAGATATTTCTTAGTTCCTTCTTTGTTTAAATATCAACCTTGGTTTAATCTTCTAATTTTTTTTTGAAGAATTAAAGAAACGAAAGATCGATATATATATAGAAGTCAGATCATTGTACAATACTTATCTTTTCAATTAATGGAATGGATATAACAAGCGATCTTAAGTGTCAGTGTGATTAAAAGAGATGATTAGAAGAGGAAATAATAGATTGTATAATAGATTGTATAATGTCGGTTCGAGAACAGAAATCTCATTTCAGAAATCACAATTTCAGAAATTGAATTACTTTCTGTCGTGATTAATAAACCCATAATAGTAATTTATAAAATCAAATGCTCTTGAAAAAATTTGAATTAATTGTAATCTCTAATCTATGACAATTTTTTTCTACGATGAAATATTGAATTGCAAAATAATATAAAATAAATTTTATTTCCTTTTCTTAATTTCCTTCCGTATATAATTTGTATTAAATAAATAAATTGTTTTAATATTGTATTAAAAAATATCGTATTAATGTACAAGATCTCTTAACTCGTTTCATAAATAATAACGATCACAAAAATAATGATAAAATAATTTTATTGTACATTAAAATTGCTTGAATTATTGATTTTGTTATTATTGTTATTAATCGGAATCAAAATCGCTGCTAGCTTAATAATTTGAAATGTATTAATGTACAAGATCTTTTGATTCGTTTTATAATAACAACAAAAATAACACAAAAATAAAATAATCTTATTGTACATTAAAATTGCTTGAATTATTGATTATTGATTTTGTTATTATTGTTATGAATCAAAATCGCTGTCAGCTTAATAATTTGAGATATATTCAAATATCACCATATTCTTGTTCGAACGTCATCTATTCAAGTACTGTTCCTGTGTGTGACCATTTGCGATCACTACATGCGTGTGATTATTTTGTATAGCGTGCCCCTGTTATAGCGATCGTTGCACAGCTCCCCGCCGTTCCTCAAAACGCTGCAGACACATTGAAAGCGACAAACAAAGCGCAGTTACGTGTACGCGTACGTACGCTGTGGAAAAGGGATGAAATTTCGGGATCGAAGGGTGGCAGAGCCGAACAAAATTGTTTCTTCTTTCGTTTCTTTTCTTTTTTTTTATCGCGTAAATTTCAACAAATTGCACAGCCTTATTATTACAAAATAGTTGCCAATATAAAATTTATGCACTCCTGAATTTCTGAAAGTAGTTATCCGAGAATAAGTGGATTTTTTTCGAAATTTTTGATTCAAAGTATCATATTCTTGTTTCGATTAGCTTTCTAATTAAAACTACGTGTCTCTGTTAAGAGTAATTTTCCAATCTTGCTTCCAATGACGAAGACAATAGAAATAGAAACAAAGAAAAGAACTTAAAACCTTTGTCCTTTCAGCTTCTCAGATTTCGTTCAGCTCTGACCGCGACAAGTGCAAGCGGAATCAAGCGACAACGGAAAAAATAAATCTCGGATTAGTTTTATTAAAAAATTACGAAACTGGATACAAGTGGACATTTGATCTGGTCGAGACACCAAAAGCGCAAAACGCCTTTCCAACACGGAAGCCACAGCAGCAGACTGTACGCGCGACAACAGTGTTCTTTCTCTCAAACAACATACAACAATCTGCTCTCGGCATACATCAGAGGGTTGTTCTCCTGCTGGTTGGCCGGCTGCGAGGTAACCGAACGTCTCGGCCTCCAAAGTGCCAGCCTTGCCAATCCGTACTTCGTCATCCTCCAGACCCTTTGCAGACCTTTGACGCGCGCACTTCCGCCAGTGTTCCTCTCACTGTTTGCCAACGATCACCTGCCGCGCCTCGTCATCGTGGCGTCACGTGTTCGACCGAGTTCACCTCTTCAAAGCGTGGCCAATTATCTGACGTGTCTTGTCCATGCATTTCCGCAGGATGTTGCGGAACGACATGTTGAGCAAACCACGTGTCCGGAGAATAGATGAACCATCGGTACAGAAAACGACGAATCAATCTATAATTGATTTTCCAATATGTGTATATCCTTGATTTCTCGATCGAATTTCTCGTCCAGAACGATTCGAATCTGTTTGAATCTGTCAGTCTCTTTGACAGTTGTATCTGTTCGAATCGATCACCCGATGTGTATATATGTGTATTTGTGTGTGTATGTGTGCGTGCATGTGTATGTCTAGAAAGGATATAGCAAAAATATCTCTTTATACTTTCTCCTTCGTGTCTCTCCTCCTCTTCGCGTTCTCTCGCGATTAAGATTTATTTTTTTAAAACTCGCTACTTTTTTTAAAACTCGAACGAAGAATAAACAGCACAGCCAATGATTAATAATTGTCTTAACTTGAAGAACGGACGTTGTCGAGGCAAGTTTGATTTATCTCTCTCTTTCGTATACTCTTCCTTCTTTCTTTGCTTTCTCGTAAAGTTTTCTCTCTTTTCCTTGCCACTTCAACTCGAAGATAAACTTTACCCACTTTGACGGCTCTCCACGCTCTCCTTACGTCTTCCACGCTTCACCGTCCACTCGCGAGTGACAGAGCTCACTTTTTATCGCGGCTACTTTATTGCGAGTACACGGTGGAACTTTGATACTCTCCTTCCCTTTTTCTCTTTTTTACTTCACCCTTCCTACTTTCTGCCCCAGCGCACCCCCTCGAAACCCTAGTGGCTCGCGACGTCGGCCAAAGTATATCGCGGTCCCGTTGGTAGTCAAGGCACTGGACATGCGCGCCGTGAAAACGAGCCTCTGACATTCTATAACTCGATTATGCCAGGAATCAACACAACCACTTTTCCACGCTGTTGGATGGATACTTTTATTTCTTGTACGGGCAAAAAGTTGTAAAAATCTATCTTTGGACGTTTTCTTCGTGACGTATATATCCTAATAACGATTCGATTTGTTTCGTATATTCTTCGTTGGAAGATATTATTATTATTATTATTATTATTATTATTATTATTATTATTATTATTATTGTTATTCGTGTGTAAAGTCGCGTGTGGCCAAGGATGATATCGATTCCACGTCGTATCCTCATTCCTCATTCGATCATTCGAACGCGTGGTCCTTGAACAATCCCGCTCAAGGATGTTTTCGAAATGAAGCTGCGATTATCGATCTCCCCTCGACCAACCCCCCCTTCGCCCTCGAAAAACTCGATAAATTGACTGGTAAAATTGCTAACAGCTTCTGAATAGAAAAACTGGTAGAAAACTGAACTGGGTAGTAAGTAAGCTCTGCGTGTATCACCAAGCGTTTCTTTGTCGTCCGACCGATCTATCTTACGATTCTTTTGCTTTTTATTTTTATCTTTATCTTATTTTTTTTCACGATTTGAATACGTATAGAACGATCAGACTAGCGGACGTATTGACTTGATTCCTCCTCGAAGGCGGACAATTGAGCGGAAAGTAGAAGAGCAATCCTAAACGAGGAGTCCTCCGTGATGTTATCACCGTTGATCGATAGATTGAAAACACTGATATTATTGACGGATATCGAGATTCGAAAGAACGTTTCCCTGTTATTAGGAGAAGAGTCCGAGAAAGAGGTTCATTTTCCAGAGAATTGGAACACTTGTATCATCGTTGATGAGCAGTTGGAACGATTCGATGAAAGATCAATAAGATTCATTGTCCATCCACTCGTGTGCGTTCGCAAGATTGATAGGATTGGTACCACTGGTTTTGCATCGATAAAACGATTAATCGTTTCAGGAAGAGAAAGTGATAGAGATATGTTATTCAATTAAACGAAACGATTATTTAGGGTTCACTTAGATTGAATATTTGAAAACAACGTTACAGTTCGACGAATCTTATTGTTGATCGATGTCGAGTCACAGTTAATAATGATGATTGGCATCATTAACGGACGTTTAACCTCGCTTCTCTCGAAGAACAGCTCACCGTATCCTCGATAAACAAGACAAATTCCTCGAGACCAGTCTCCCCGATTGTCGAGACGAATATCGAAGGAACACAGTAATTATTGACAGGGTACCATCCCAAAACTCTACAGTCTACCATCTTAGCTCTCCTCGCGATCCCCATTCGTCTATGACATAACCACAAGTCCATGAAACCAGGCTCCCTTACTTCCATCCAAACTATTCCACCGTCAACTTTTCAATTCCAGAATTCTTCTCTACTCCGTTTACTTGCCGCACGAACGGATCTACAGCATCCGAATCACTTCTCCCTCCATTTCAAAAGCTCTCCGTCCCATGGAGACGAAGATTCTTCGTTTCGAGGAATCACAGGTCCACGACTTCCTCACGACTTCCTTTTCCTTCCTTCGACTCGTATCGATTCGAACGACTCGCCTCTCTCTCTCTCTCTCTCTCTCTCTCTCTCGCCCCCTGTAGTGGCAGTGTATCTCGTCCTTCCGGGGAAGGGAAGGAAATATCCCGCGTCCAAAGCGTCAACGTCGAAAAGTCCGCCGCGGCGCGCGATTCTTTTCGTGATCGATGGCCGGTTCGCCTCGCGAATCACTCGTATCGGTGACTTGCGTGTCGCGCCGCGGCACACGTGACTCGAAGGTCATATTCGAGGATCGATCGGGGAAGCGGGCTCCCTTTCAGGAGGCCGCACGCCGCTCCCGGAAGCCCGTGTACGATCGGTCGACCCGTATACCGCGATCGATGCACCAGATTACCCACGAGATTGCCACCACGACGAATATTCTCGATGGAAGAAGATCGGCGATCCAATGAGCCTCGATCGAGGAGGATCCTCTCACGTCCATCTCATGACTGATCGAAGGTCGTGGCGAAAGAAGGAATCACTTGGACGAATGGACGAATTGTCGGTTCGTTGGAGCGTTGTCGGCCGCCATTGGCTCGAAATCTATCTGTGGTCCGATCGACGAGACGAGATCGACCACATGTGTCCTTATATTTCTTTTCTCTTTTCCTTTTTTTCGGATGGATTTTAAACTTTTCAACCCCAGGCGAGCCACTTTAAGCGATTCAGCGTGCGCGCGCGCTTGTGTGCGTGTGTGCGTTCCTCTCGACCGATTATGATCCTGGACGAACGCTCCTCCCGCCTGATATATACGTGTACACGCGGCGAGAAACTCGTCGCTCTCAACGATGACTGCCCCCGCGACATCGAGCGGTCCCGCGACTGCGCAAACTCGATCCCCGTTCCTCGAGCCTCGATTTTCCTCCCTCGTGCGCTTTCTTTTCGCCGCCTGTTCCGCCAGGGAGAGATGAGAGAGAGAGAGAGAGAGAGAAGATGGCAGAGCCATCGACGAATGGAAGGTCGAGGTCCTCGATTACGAGATTATGAGGAGGCATCGTGTGGTTTTGACAGGATTTTGTTTTTTCTTTTTTTTTTTTCGGTGTCGATAGGTTTGGGATGATTGATGGATTCTCGGTTCGGCAAGTTAGGGATATTTTTTCGGCTAAAGGAAGAATTTTTCCAAGAAAGGAGGGGGAAGAATTTATCGACTAGTTTTCGATCAATTTTATTTGGGAGTATCGTTTTTCGTTGTGCAAGAAAATAAATTTACATTCCTGGTAGATAAAATTCCAATTTCTTTTTTTTTTTTAGTGGATCTTTGTTTTGAATAAGGAGAGGTTATTCGTGATTGATCTTACATTTAATATTATACTTTATATTTATTAATATTCGTCGCACGATATCGTAAATGTATATTCATTTAACTTCTTCATTTTATTATTGATGACTAAAGTTTTTAAAAGATTCTGTAGTGAAAAGTTGGTCAACAGATTTTTCCTTTTTTTATTTAGAACAATTTTAATTAAAAAATAAAATTAAAAATATATGTTCCTGAATTAAAGTTAATTAAAAGAAATTAATGATTTTCTAAAAGAAAAAAGAGAACTACTTTCGACAAACCGTCGTATAAGTTTATACTGCAAAGATTTCTTTGTATCAATCGAATTCTCCGAGCGGAAATCATTACATCCCTCTTATATTCTCGACTATTAAATATCTCTTCTCCTTCAACCCTTAGATTCTTTTCCCTTTCGAGTACCTTCGTAAAACTCTCGAACAAATAAAATTCCTTCACTCTCTGAACACCGAATATCTCGCCCCAATAAAATATCGAAGATTTCAAAATTAACCGGAGAACAACGAAAAGGACCCACTTCTATAATTATGTCGCGAAACCGAGAGTGACCATCGAACATTGGACAAAGTGTATTCGTCTGGTCGAACAGAAATTTTCTTTTGTGTACTATCGAGTGGGCTCTTGTTCCGTTCCATTGACTTAAATAACAATGGAAGCGCAAAGGCAACGTGAATCATCGGCTTTCTTGCTCCAATTATAGGCGCAAGGGTACATTCGCTCGTCCATTCGCCATTCATCCCGAAAAGGCGTTAATTTCCCAAGGGCGCTATGGAGAGGAACGTCCATTTTTGATTAAAAAGAAAAAGAAAGAAAGAAAAAGAAGAAAAGAGAAAGAAAAAAAAGATTTTCAAGATTTAAAGAGACAGCATCGAATTGGAGTCAAAGAGTTCCCCTTATCTGATACTCAATTTCCACCCCATATTTTTCCACCACTTCTGTTTCGTTTTTCGTTATCCGACTATTCGTTTCTCTCTGTGGTTACGGAACGAATCGATAAATCAATAAAAATGTTCTCCCATTGCCCTGTTCCACAGACTCTCGATTACGAGGACAATGGGAGGGGAGGGGGGAGGAGGAGGGAATTAATGTTGAAACGAATAACAGGCGAATTCCTGTTACGCGATGACGAGGAAGAAACGTGGCGCGCGAAAATGTTGAGTCAGATTTATAAATAAACCCCGTTATCAGATACCCGGCCACGGCTATTTTAAGGTATCGACCAATCAGTGTTAAGGTCAAGCGCGCCCACGATTTGTCGAGGACTATCAAAATTTATCCAGAGGGGTTGGATCCTTGGCTTTTCTCGCGATCGATTAAAATTGTGTTTGATTGATCGTAGAGAATAGACGTGATATTTCACGCTTTGTTTGATTATGGGAAAATGATTTTTATTTAATATTTAACGCATTGTTTAAATAGTCTCGTTAGACTATAATATTTTATATATTATAAAGATTTATTGGATCTTTCTTTTTTTTTAAGAACTTTATCGTGTCGAGAAATTTATAAAAATTTAACAACAATTATTACAAATTAATTAAAATATTTAGAATTATATATTAAATTTAGAGAAATAATAGGATTTAATAATTATGTGGTTGATAAAAATTAAAAGATATAAATTTACCTCGTTTTTCTTATATTTTTCTTATCACGATATATTATCACGATATAATACATGATCATATCACGATAAATTATCTTTCTTATTCCGTTTATTTTATGAAATTAGATGTTTATTTTTGAAAACGAAAATTCGATTCACTTAGAATCATAAGTATTATGGGATTAAGAAAATTGAAAAGAAAATCTTTCTAAAACAATTCTAAAAGAATTTTATCAAACAACTATCGAAATTCTGATTGAAAAAGTATGAATTCTTATAATATTTCGAAAGTTACAAATTGCAAATAAAATTCGAACTGATGGTATATTTGAATCGAAAAATTTCTAAAATATCGCAAGAAGAGATTTCGTCGATATTCTCTGTAATTTGTGATCGAATGGTCCATAACGATTCCAAACTTTTGATCTGATTAATTTTAGTAAATGGGAGATAAAATTATCCATGTTACATCATCAATTCCATAAGCGCTTCTTTGCGTAACATCTATGTACACATATATGCAAATCGGATACAATTTCCGATGATATAACGATGAAATATTGAGACATAACCACTTATCCGCTCAGCAATACATTATTAGAGCATTGAATTAAATTAACATTTATTTTGTAAACATTCCGCCGAAAAGGAAATTAGATATAAAATGAATCGAATTGTACGTTGGATTACAAGTGAATTTTTTCTATGAAAGGGAAGAATTATACGAAACATTGCCATTTATTTATTTATTTTTATAATTGAAGAAAATTATTAAGATTATATTTCTTCAATATGATTAAAATATTTCTGATATTAATAATAATTATTATATGGAATCTTCGACATCAAATAACGAAAAAAATATATATCGAATCACTAAACTAAATATTTTTACATTATTAATATTAATTTTATTATTTACATTATTATACACTTAACTTTAAAAATCATCCAACATCTGAATATTTCTTAAAAACACAAATTTCAAGTAAAATTCTTAAGATTAAATAAAAAAAAAAGAAAAAGAAATTTGTGAAAAAAAAGAATCCTATTTAATCATAAAATCTCATAGAAAATTTCCAAATAAATCCACAAACTTTGCTCCAAAAAAAATCATACATACAAAAGTAGCAACATTCCATTTCATACAAAAATTTGCGAAAATCCATTCAAGAATTACGTAATCAATTCTAACATTACCGATTCACTTCATGATAATATATGTTATGTGTCAAAGTGACCCGGTTTTCAGGCTACTTTTACTTTTCATCAATCTTTCTCACAGGGGCCAGAACTCAGTGGATCGAGACATAGAACGGTTGGGAAGGTGGCGCGGAGGAGATCGGTGGCGAAATAAATTTATCGAGGCGAAACGAGGGTGCAAGAAAGCAGACAGAACGCTATGAACAAAGGAGGCGACCCCCTCGTGAAAATTGGAAACATGCCAGTGGCGCTATCGCGTGGAGGGTGGCGTAAGTTCGAAGGGGTGAGGGTGGCCAGGCAAGGGGTGACATCTAGTCTAGCGGGGAAATATTGACCGTAAAAATGGCGTCAAGCCGGGGCGAGTTATGCGAATGGAATTTCCATCCGAGGAACGATGACGCGTGCCCTTTTGAAATTTCGTTTTCCAAGGAAAAAATAAATGGATGGATTCTTTTCGAAAGGGATATTCGATCGATGATACAATAAAAGTGAAATTCGTTGAATTTTTTTTTTTTTTTTTAGAGAAAATTGGACGAAATTGGAATTCGAAGAAGGACAATTGGCACGTGGATGATGGAGGAGTAGTTGTTGATTTTGAAGGAAAATTTGTGAGAGATGATTCGTGATGTATATATTGTTTTTATCGGATTCATATTTTTATGATATCTTTTTGATAGAATGGAATTGATATGTGAGAGGAGAATGCCTTTTTGTAGATTTATCGAAGGAAGGGAGGTGTAAGAATTTCGTTTTTCTTTGGAGAGACGTTTCTCTGATTATTAGGAATTTGGGAACGATGTAAATGTAAGAGATAACGTTTTCAAAATTCGATTCGTATGGAATATTATTTTCATAAAATACATATATTATTGGTAATAACTAACCATTGATGTTAAATTATCATAGTGTATTTAAAGAGTAATAGTTTTATTGAATTTTTATTGAATTGAATTATTAATTATATTCCTTAAAAATCAGATTTATACTGATATTATTCTCGTTACTTTAATATTTATAATTATTAATATTATTAAAAAGTTAAAAACATTTTTTTATAATTTTCAATAAGTATTTTCAACAGTATCAAATCAATAATCAGTCAAAATTTATTACAATTCTAACAAAAAACATTCTCACATCTTTGTACAAAATCAATCAGGAGATTAATTCATCATAATACTTTTAAACCTATTAATTTAGAACTTTGACTATTTTAACACGAAATATTTATTTTGCACCTGATTTATTGCAGAAGAAACACTCCCATCTTCCATGCTCCTCCTGAGTCAAACCCTTGCAAAATATTCTACGCACGTATTAGATCTCCATTCCGCGATATTTCGTTTGAAATTTTCCCGCCCGAATGATAAAGCCGAATAGCGATTTAAAACGACTGAACTACTTGATTGAACAAATGCTGGAGCAAGCAACTTTTCAAAGTAACTTTGTTTGGACTTACAAGGAAAATGGCCAGGAGGTTTCAAGCTTCTGTGACGGACGCTTTTCGTGTTTCGCGGCATGTCGGTTCTCATTTCCATGGCAACTGTATAAAAGGGAAAGAAAAGTTTAGAATTAATTCGTCACGTTCCACGTAAACACACAGATTTTTGCAGCTTATCCATCTAGCGCGTTTTCCCGTGTTTACCTCGGATTTTTTTATTTTTTTTCGTAACATCCGCGAAAACATCCGTGACCCAGATCGATTACTTTTTCTTTTTTTTAATTTTTACAGAATTCCAACAAATATCATTTATCGTAACATCATTATCTCTTGTTAAACGAACGTTAGTTCTCTTTTTTCTCTAAAATGAAAATTATATATTATATATATGATACACGATTGAGAAAAATGAAAGAGAAAAGAAATTTACTACGCAAAAGAAAAGACGAATTTAATATCCGATCTTTGAGTTATCGTTTTGTTTTGATTCGGTTATTGTATCGCTTTTATTAAGCCACTCATATCGGGATTCTGTTGCAAATAAAACAGGGAATTTAAATTTCATGACCGCAGATTAAGATACCAGAGATTTTTGTTTTTATTAATAATATCGCGAGCTTTAAAGAAAACAATAGGTGTTATTTTATATGTACATAGTTTTTAAGTATAGATATTGTATTTGTATGTTTATTTTTTACAAATTTATAATATTTGATACGTATATTTGTTCACGTGTCAATGGAAAATTATTGGGATATCGTTGTATGTAATATCATTTTAAAGATAAATGTGAATTAGTGTTTTTAAATATATTTTTAACAAATATATTAATTGAGTATAATAATAAAAGTAACAATGATAAAATAGCAATCATTTTGTGTGAAAAAATTTTTTCGAAGAAGAATAAAATTTTTTAATCAATAATTTTGTTTTTTATTTAACGTTTTTAGATATGAAATATGAGTTGGCATAATGATTAAATTAAAATCAAGTTTATTTTTGCGTTATTTAACATTTAATTTTCGGAAAAAACGAACTATTCTATAATACCATATATAAAAAATGACTGCAATGAAATATTTTTGACTTATTATATAACTTTAAAATGTTCAGTTTTTACTATTTCTCGTGTAAGATATAACTTTTAAAGTTATTCAAAGGACCAAAAAAATTTAATTCTTGTCTACTTCATAATTTTCTTTTTCTTGTAACTATAAATTATTTTAAAGTTTAAAAAATTATTTTAATGTATTTTAAAAAAATTTTTTTAAAAATCTTAGTTTTTGAATAATATGGATTATGGTATAATAATTTTTTAACATTTGTTTAAAAAAATTGTTAACAATTGCGTATGACTCAATCAAAATCTGACAAACACAAAAATTTAAGATCTCGATTTGAAAGACATAGTAAGAAGAGGATTGAAAAAACGAAATAAGAACAAGTCGCAAAAACTCTATAGAGGACACAATTTCTCGAAAACACGTGTCACCCGATCGCGGCTCGAGTTATCGATTTCTTTGGCGCACATGCTGTTCATTGTGATCGTTCCAGAACGAATAATCTAGAAGAAACTCTGAAAGCAACTACCTTCGAACGGAGAACCAATAAGAATGAAACCTATGTATTTGCAGACGATAAATTCGTCAATCGATACAAAATAAAGATCTAATAAAGTAAGATTTAATAAATCTGAGAAACCTTTATGAAAGAAAAAACAATGAGCGGAGACAAAATGATAGTTTTTATTCGTTATGTGTGAAATTCGTTTATAAAAAAAAAATTATTTTTTCTCAAACTATTTCTAAATCTAATATACTGTATCTATTGATTTTATGCGCGTTATATTGAAATTATTTTATGTCCAACTAAAGTTTTAGATTTTCACTTTTCTCCTTGTTAAAAAAAAAGTTTAATTCATTTTCTTTTTATATCTACTTCATATTATAATATCACATTAATATTCTCATATTATTCATATTCATATTTATATTTTGAATTACATTTTTAAAAACTCCAAAAGTCACACTTATTTTTAATTAAAATTTCGTATTATTATATTTGCGCCAAAATTTTTCATCAAAGCTAATCATGAAAAACCAACAAAAACAAATTGTTTTATTCTCGCGTATTTCATTCGTCAACCTCCTCTAATTTTCGATCCTCCTCGTTTTTCTACTCTTTCTACAAAATAAAAAGTCCTACAAAAAAATCGTAGAAAGGAAAAATTTCTATGGAAATTCGTCATGCATAATAGTAAATTCTAAAATTGCAATCCCTCCAAGAAGACATCGCGGTTCGACGAACGGAAACGCGAAGAACATCGCAGTCGAAGAGAGACGCATGAGTATATGCATCAAGGCAATGAGAAAGAGAGAAGCATGTACGTTTAAATAATTCATTAGAGAGAAGATTTGCATAGTGAATGTAATGGTGAGATGATGGACGAAAGAGGAGGAGCAAATGAATTAAGCACTCGGTTGAGGAATACTGAGGAAAGAACGTTGGATGAAACATGTGGCGGGATGCATAGGCGAGTGGTGGTAAATAGAATCGAACAGTTTGTTCCTGGATAAGTGGGCGTGCGCGTTGACATATTTTTGGAACACCGGTTCGAGCCAAAGAGAAGAAATATTGTGCGTGAAATGGATATGTATGTAAACGTGCCAGGAACGATTTTTGTTGGGAATTTTTACCGAATAAAAATATGGTATTTTTTTTTTTCGAGATATTGAGAAGTTAAAACGGTTTAACGTATCACAAATTTTAATCTATCGTAAATTTCGTGTTTCTAAACTTATTTAAATTTTTAAGTTTCAAGTTGAATTTCTTTTACTAATTGAAAAATTAAATTATTCTTTGACAATTGTTAATGAATTCTATAATTATTAATTGCATCGTGATATAGATATTGTTTATTCTGAAAATTTTATAAAGGAAAATTAAAAATTAAAAATTAAAAATCAATAAAGTTAATTTTGCAAAAATCCATTTTGCAAAAATCTATTTTGCAAAAATCCATTTTGCAAAAATCCATTTTGCAAAAATCTATTATTTTTTATATTATTATATTATTATTATTATTTTTTATATTATTATTATATTTTCTAATTTATGATTACTGTTCGTATATTTTATTATATTTTCGATTTGATATTTTTATTGTATGATATATTTTTTATGCAGTCTTATAGGTCGATATTCGTTTTAAAATCATCTTTCCTAATTTTTTAATTATATTATAGCAAATCAGCGATACGTTCTCTCATTGTTTTAAACTTTAATGAATTTGTAAAAGTTGCATAGCGCACATAACATGTACTTTTATCACTTAAAATGTATCCACATATACAGATTGAATAGAATCAACCTGTATGGAAGAAAGTTAGACAGAATTCATACGGATGTGCACCGCTGTTTTAAGCTTGTCAGACTGAAAATTATAACAGGATGTCCCAAAACGTTTTCCTTCGCGTGAAATGGTATTCGACCCAGAAAAACGGACCTGTGAAACGAGTTCTCTTTTTTCTTTCTTTTTTTTTCAAAAAGCTTATCGCTTGGAACGGTGATTTGTGAATATTTTTTCACATAAACATTTTTTTTTTTTGCTAATCTTTCTATTAACCATCAAATTTTTTTTAATAATTCAAAATTCATTCTGAAATTTTAATCGCTTTTTTAAATATATAATCCATTATCCTCGGATACATTTTCCATTTAATATTTTCAAAGTTAATATGGAAATATTTTAAATGATTTTAAATATAAATAAAATTTCTTAAAATTGTTAAATACGAGTTAAGATATTTTTCATTTTAATAATATAGGATAAATAATATATGTAATATGAATTTATTTTCTATTAAAAAATGTGACATTTTTCCATTTCAATTATAAAAATTAACAATAAAACATTGGTGATCCAAATTTTAAGATTCATGAGATGAATATAATTAAGACATCTAATTTATGCATTTACATTTAAAAATTATTTAATTTTCAGATATGTTATAATTGTTTCATTATTTACGAATTTCTTAATATCCTAATCAAAAACTTTTTATTTATCTTTCAATTAGTTCCTATAATCGATTAATCATAAAAAAATCTGAGATCTATCAATTTTTATAGCTAAAATCAGACAAGACACCCTATACATAAACATTTATCTTATCCATACAATTGTACATTTTACAAAAAAAATTTAACACTGTCATTCTATTTTCATTCTATCATTTTTTGTTACATTCTGATCATTCCATTAGTATTTTAATATCTATAATATATATCTATAGAGCGATAGTTTGACGATGATAATTTCAGCGTTAAAATTGGACACCCTATGCATAAACGATCTATCTTATCCATATCCGACTGGACATTCCCGATATTAGTCACGTGTTCCAGCGACGTGGACACTGTTTCGGGGGTGTGCACCCTCCGTGGCTCGGTATCGACCGTGCCACCATGGGTCTGAGATGGGAGCTGCATCTTGCCAACCAAAATGTTTTCAACCCCGTTTCCGAATCAAGACGTCGACCACTCCTTCTCCACTCTGGAAATATAGTTCGAGTCGAGAAGTGTGTATTTGAAATCGTTGATTTATTCGTCAGCCAAGTGCACCCTGTCGCAAGGGCGTGGATTTCTCTGCTTTCTGAAAAACATCACGATCCACGAAAGACGAGGTCGAATGCGCCAGTTGGAACAATTGTGATAGATGCGAGATTCGCGCTTGTTTTTTCTTTTTTTCTTTTTTATTTCTTTCTTTTTTTTTTTTTTTTTGTTCAGAAGAAAGAAGTTGAGCGTTCGTTGATTTACACAGAGCCTGAGTACAAATTGTGTGTTGGAGAACGGGAACGAAGTTCTGATGGAATTTGTTGGATAGTTTATTTACGTTCAGATTATTTAGAAAATTGGAGAATGGAATTTGATCCGGAAAATTTTCTAAAAAATTTTCGTGCTTGATCGTGTTAATGATTATACACGTGTGATAAAATTGATAGAAATATTTCGAGTAGGCATGAAGATATTAAATTATCAAATTACATTTTCATGCTAATATTAGAATGATTAATATTTGAAGAAAAGTCACTGAACACCTGGTGATCAGAATGACAATTTCAAATTTTTGATTAAAATGTATTCTTATTATCAAGATAACTTTTCCTATAATAAAATTATCCTCTAATTTTCTAATTTTTCAGCGAAAACCTATTAACACAAAAAAAGAGATACATGGAATACAACATCCCAGGCGCTCTTACATATAAGTCATACATCTGCCCAAAATAATCCTCAGCATTCACCATCAGTAGCCATCCTTTCAAAACCATCTCGACTTCCACTAAACTAAGAGACAATACCCATCATTCATCGCTATCCAATAAATTCCGAGGACAGGGGTGCCCGAATGCCCGAAGAAATAATTCAGAGTGCACACCGGGACCGGACATACAGTGTACAAGTCGAAGAGGGCTTCATTGTCTGGCTCAGAGGGCGCTTGACCTTCCGCAAAAGTATCGAGCACCTGCTTTTTTCCTTTCACTCGAATTTTCTCCGTACACGATAGTGCTCGTTGTAATCATATGAAAGAAAAAAAAAAAGAAAGAAAGAGGAGAGAAAGAGCAAGTACAATCTATTTCACAATAACCGCCTCTTCGGATATTAGATATTGTCGCCATAACACAGTCACACCGATTGATCTCGATCGCGTGCCAGTCTCGTTCAGAGAGGTTATATACACACACACGAATGTTATGTGCCACGTACACACAGGCGCTGTGTGCATGTGTCACAGGGTAGTAACCACCCCCGACCACCAGTTCTCACCAGCCACCACGGTTGCCACCACCTCGTACGAGGTCGAGCGCCCTTTCGAAATTTGCCGATGGCCAAAGGAGGCCTCGAGGACTGCTTGGCTGACCTCGAATCCGAGATTCTTATCTTTGAACCGAAAGCTCCGGGAAAGACACCGTTTATCGAACGACAGTACTACTCACGGCCGGTTTTCAATAGGTAGTGAACCTAGCTGGTATCTCCTCTGTGGCCCAGAAACCGATTCACAATGAAAATTCTGAAATATAAATATGCCGCCTTTGGCCTCGAGCACAATCGACCTCCACTCGAGGCGGCACCGTGCTACGTCGCGACGATCTCTATCGTGTGACGATCGGGAGGAACCGGCCGGATTTGACGGTTCTGATCGAAGAAATGGGATTGGAACGCGAGGATGGAGAAATAGAATTGAAGAGCTTTCATGAATTTTCGAATAATTTCGCCTCGCTTTCGAATAATTATATACCTGAGAGTGGTGGACTTTTGTCTTTTTCTCGTACCTAAAAAGTAATCCAAGATCTGTGTTTGTCGATGGAATTAGAGAAACGGTGGTGAAATTATTTTTGTTAGTTTAATGCATACGATAGATTTATTTTCCTTTATTCTGATAAAATATGGTAGGGAAATATATGTATATAAATGAATTGTTATTATTATTAGGAAGGACAAGAAACATCATACTATTTAAATATCATTATTGGATTCAAAAATAAATTAAGATAAATATGAATTTGTGATTTGATACAATTTTTAATGTGAGAATTATTTGAACGAATGTTTCTTCTTTCTTTGATACGTTTGCTGAAAACTGTTATCATTAATTCGTGCTATTTCTATAATATTTATTTTTTTATTATTATATTACATTTTAAAACAAATAAAATTTTATCACAGGAGAGCGAGGATAATAATTTGGATAGGAAAATACAGGAATGAAAACAATTGTCGAATATTTTGTGGTTTTAAAATGAAACGAATTCATTGAAAAAGTGACATTTATAATCCGAGAAAGTAATATATTTTATAGAAGGATCTCATAATTATCTCGAAATGACTTTATTAGCAATATCTTTCGCATTCGAGTTGAGGTTTATAGAATTAAAAATCACGATGTATTTAAAGAATTATTCATAATAATTTATATATTATAAAATACACGAATACATAACGTGTATTTAATTCTAAAACACGGAAATAAATATCGAATAAAATAAATAAATTATTTATTGCCATAATATATAAAAATAAAAAAACCAACAGACAATGTGTTAATCCATTTAATTGCCAATTGTTTTTACAAAATTTTTATGTAATTCCATAAATTTTAATCAATTTTCAACAAAATTAAATTAAATAAAATAAAAATAAAAACAGCAATTAAATAAAAAGAAAAAATATCTTTCTGGAAATCTCTATCTATCAATGATATTATATTAATAAAAATACTTTTAAAATATCTAAAAATTGATGATTCCAAATAAAAAAAATTTCATTACAAAATCTCTACTCCCAAATTGAAATTAATTGTATACTTATCAATCAACCACGAGTCTAATATCTAAAATATTCTCTCCGAACGAATTCTCTTCGAAAAATGGAAAATATATAAATGGAAGATAAGAATTGAAGAAAAAGAAACTAATATTCTGAAATAGAAATTTTTATTCCAGAATTTGTAATAGGAAGAGAAGGATCGAGAGATTGGACAGAGCCAAGAAATTCTGATATGACAATGGTTAATCCCATTCGTTCCAGGTCATTTGTTCGAGCTAATTTTTCAGTCGTGAGGATACAATCGATGCGAATAAGACGAAATATTTATCAGAAAATGAATATCGTGCTCGAGCACCTGGTTCTCGATTGATTGATTATCGCGATAACTTCGAGCAATTTAATGAAATAACTTGTACGATTAAATACACATAGATGGCGTTAAAATATCACTTCTGTGTCATTTGAATAATATCGCGTCTTTGTACTCGATAAATTGAACGCTGAATCGATGAATTCTGTTATTTTTTTGATAATTATGTGTTAAGTGGTATTGTTGATCGATGATTTTGATAATCGTTGTTCGCATTTAATGAGATATAATAATTAAAAATCAATGATCAATTAAATATCGTAGGATTATAAACAAATATATATATATATATAATATATTTAATGAAGATTGGCTTTTATAGAATATTTATATTCTTCATAATATATTAGAATTTCACGTGGGATTTTTTTTTATAATCAAAATCCTTGACTTTTATATATCAAAAAATCTTTAAAAGATTTCTATTTCTCTATTTTTATATCATTGATTTAATTAACAAGATTAAACAAAAATCATTTTCATAAAAAAACGTGAAATAAATAATTATACAAAACTTAATTTTTTAAAATATTTATTGTGAAATTTCAAACATTTAAGAATAATATTAATTTAACAAAAACCTTTGAATACTTATTACAATTATAATTCAAATAAGAAACACCATAAAAGATATTATTGTCAAAAAATATTTTTAGAACAATATATTAAATATTTATAGAAATTCTATTTAATTTCGAATTCGATTTAAGCTTCTTAAACTAGACCAATATATTGTTCTTTGTACATATTTCACAAAGCACAATTTCCGCCCACTTGAAAGTTAATGAAACGAGTTGTTCAGTGATATGAAATACCCCGATCTTTGGATAAAAAGAACCCATTGAATCGACTCGATTCACGCTTCCACTTTCTCGATGACCTACAATCATCATCGTAGTTTGATATCACTATCATTTTGACGAATCATTCATTGGAATTAATTTCTCACAAAGATATTTTAGAACGAAATCTTTTTGTTCGCATCGCTCTCAATAATTTCTGCTCTTTGTTCAACATTTTTTTTTTTAACTTCAAAATTGAAATTATCTGACATAATTATTATTGACTTTATACGAAATCTTTTTGTTCGCATCATTCTCAATAATTTCTGCTCTTTGTTCAACATTTTTTTTTTAACTTCAAAATTGAAATTATCTCACGTAATTATTATTGACTTTATATTTATATTTTTTGGAATGTTTAATATTTATTTTCTACTAAAATTATATCATCTTATGATGAAAAGTTCTTGCATTATATAAATGATAAATACACAAATAAAAAAATGATTTAAATATTTTCAGACTTAAAAATATTAAATTTTTAAATAATTAAAAATACTAAATTTAAAACTATCATCGTTAAAATTATAGAATTACATAAATTCCATATCAATGTTATTTACAATGTTCAATATTTTTTAATTTTTAAAAGAAAATTTTTTTATATATAAATTTTCCAAAATATTTTAGATTAATTTTTCAAGCTTTTTTGCTAAGAAGATGAAAAAAAATTGAAAAAAAAATTTGAACACTAAATTGTCCAAATAAAAATGGTTTAATTATTCATTCATAAAATATAAGAATAAACATTTGATAATTAGGATAATCTTAAAATATTTCTTATATGTTAAAATCTTAATGAAACATGTAATCAGGTGCAAGATAAGTCAGGGTTAGATTTGTGGCATATGGCAGTCTAGGTCCATACGAGGTCTAGGTCAAGACTAAGGTAAAATTGTGATGGAACTAGATTATAATGCTCGTTAGTTCAAATTAGATCCAAGGTGTTCTAATTTCACTATATGTTGAATCTTGATTAAATCTATATTTAATTTCTCCGGATTTTTCCTATCGATCAAATTACGCATAACAAAGCTTAAAAACACCGAATTTAATCAACTTATAGGAACAATAAATTATCCATACCTCGGATATGTATCAATATCTTCAATCACATCATATTTCAATTAATTAAACCAAATGTTAATTCAACTAACCTGGAATCTAGACATAACTAAGTTACGAAGCGTAAATCTACTTAATAACGAAGTTATGTCTAAAGTACATTTGAACAAAAATTTACACATCCTTCGATTTCGATGTTTAGATTAATTCAATGAAAATCAGTGTTATGTTAATTTGAAAACATTACATTTTTTTTCTATTTGTGAACTATATTAAATTTTGATAATTTTAAACTATGGGAAATAAATTAATATTTTCAAGATAAATAATTACGCAGCATTGTTTATTAAATAATTTTTGATAAATAAACGAATATTTTAAATTATGAAGTGTATAATTTATTTATAATTAAAAAGTTTCAAATTGTATATTCTTTTCCGAAAATGACCTCACAACATTTTCGTAATAAACAATTTATTGAATATTTTATGTTTTATATTATTTTGAATATACTATTAACGTTAAATTTCCAATATTATAATTGATGAAATTCTATTTTCTGTTAATTTTATGAATTTTGAAAAAAATATTTTTATTCTTTTTATTTTTTTTACTAGAAAATAATAAAAAATACAAAATGCCATGAAGATATTTCGAATTAAAAACTTACATTTTCACTAACAAAAAAAAAAAAGAAGAAGAAGAAGAAGAAAAGAAATAAAATACAAAATTTCATAAAAATATTCATTTTATTAGTTGAATTAAAACATTATATAGATTTAAAATTCAAATTTTTTGCAAAATGGAAAAGAAAGAGGAGAAAAAAAAAATTAAAAAAAACCCGTCATAAAAAATACCTATTTCGAGTCATCAATCAAAATGGCAAGCACGATATCCTTTCCACCACAAGTCCCTCGGACGGAAATTATAGTGGAAAATCATGAATAAATACTTCCCTGAAAGCGGCAGGGTTCAGAGAAACGCAATGTGTGGTGCACCGATGCCTCTTCTCTGTTTGTGCAATGGAGCTTTGCCTGTCTACACCGGTTACAGTGAGTATGGTGGAGCAATATGGTTCAATGGGCAATAAGTTCACTCGATGCCTCGGCCACATCGTGCGCCTATGTGTGTTCACCCTGTATACACGTGTATAGGTAATAATGATCTGATTAACGTGCACGCTCCTTTTATTGCAAATAAACCGACGCGGTGGAAAACAAAACGAGCAATCGAATCGACAGATTCGAGTGGAGTGGCTCAGCTAATCATCGAACGAACGTTCATCGTTGACAGCTAAAAAAAATGGCCAATTGCAAATGGTGCTTGATCACTGGTACGGTATCTCCATAGTTTAGAATATCGATCTTGTCATTTGGTAATTATATTTTAAAAATTATCGTATTTGGAAGTAATAAAAATGAGATTAATTGATATTCGAGGATACAAATAAATTTTTCGATAAATAAAAATATAGAAATTCGAGTGGATATGCTTCAAAACATTGTTGTTATAATTATTTGATGCGAAAACTAGAAGATCAAAATAAATGGATCATCTTCCGATTGTGTATTATTTTTTATTTTTAAACGGTATTAAATTTAATGTCAAAATTATAATATGTAAAATAACTATGGATAAATATCTTCATAAAAAAGATTAAAGAATACAATTTTTCTAGATATTCAAGATTGATGGATTTATATATCCATTATATATAGATAAATAAATAAACGTAAAGATTACTTTACAACGCAGAGTGTATAAAAGTAACAATTCTACGAAAAGGGATTGCACTAGAAACGTCATACAAGAGTCTATATGTATCTAACTAAATCCTATCAGATTTTCAAATCCCCTATTTTATCCTGTTCATGGAAACTCGCATTTACCCTAAAATAAATCCCATCCACAAGGTGTATAAAAGTTCCCCAAGTAATACTCTATCGTTTACCGAACATCGATTCTCGATTCGATGAGAAAAAAATCTTCTGAAAATCGAAATCGAATTCGCGCTTCGAACATTCTTCTCGAACATTTGAACCTTTTAACGTATTAAATACTGAAACCGGTGAGGTAATAAATCTTAAACTCTTCTATGAAGCATGGATTTACTAGATGTGAATATATATATATATATACTTGTTGAAAAAATGACGTAATTTAAAATATGCACTTATTGAGTTATTAAGATACAAAAAAACGTAAAGAAAATTTATACTTTTCAGTATTCCATCAAATCCTACAAATGAATTTTCAAACCATGAATTTTTAATTTAACATTTTGATTTAATATTTTCATATTTTTTTGATTCAAAGTTGATTCAAAATTGTTTGTTTGAAAATTGTAATTCTGAAGTCGAATCAATTCAAATTCAGATATGAATATCATTTTTCCAACAAGTGTGCGATATTTGGAAGTAAAATTCTTTCGCTTTGTTCTCCAAAGTAAATATAATTTTTATTTTCTGATAGTAATTTTATTTTTTATATAACGTGCACTTATGAGAAATAGCCTCAAAAAAACTTCCAAGAATTTTAATCTCAAATATATTCAAATATATTCCTTAAGAGTTCTATTTTAAACTTTTACAAGTTTAATATTTTTGATAAAGGGAACATTCTGTTACATTTACGACACGAATATTCATTGAAACTATGCGCATGGACCACAAATAATATAAAATTTGAATCAAAAATAGAAATACTATCAATTACAGTTCGATAGAAACAAAAGACTGCAGTCAATATAAAACAAAAAATATTTCCACCAATTTTTCTCCATTTGTACATCATAATTAAATAAATATATTCCCGAACGATGCAAAAAAAAAAAAAAAAAATACAAATATGAACGAGATCCAATAGAAAACGCGATTACACGATCATTGTTCGTTGCACAGTATCGAGTGACTTGGACAAGTAGACAAAAGGATAAGTCGCAACTGAAGACAGAATAAAAAGTGCATCTTACGCAACTAATGAGAAGTCAGGGCGAAATAATGAGAAAAAGAAAGAGAGAGAGAGAGAGACAATATCGCTTAAAACCGAGACAAAAGTCGTCTCGTTTTTATTCACTCGATCTCATTCTCTATTTTTTCATCGTTAATCGCCTGCGGTTCCTAGCGCACCTTCATCTCAACGCCTCCGTGTCCCTCTCACAGATCAGCGAAACGTGAAATATTTTTGAAAATTATTTTCGACCCGGTGGAAGTGAAGAATGTTATGAACGTGGTGAAAAATTTCGTAGTTTTTCTTTTCCCCGGTATTTCAGAGAATTTTTTGCGAATGCAGAGACAGAGATTTTCACGAAATCGTTGTACACTAGTTTTGCTTTTTTTTTTAGAATATTTAATAAAAAGAGATTTGTTCTACTGTGTAATTGAGTTGAATATTTGATGTTTACAAAATCATAAAAATGATTTCAATCGATCAATTAAACGAGTTTTTTTTTGTTTTCATCACTATTACTATTTTTTTCTGGTATTTCTCATCAAATAAAAGAAAATTAAAATTTTGAGAAAAGTAACTTACTATTTTCTTTAATTAAAATATCCTATATAACTAATATTTAAAATTCTAATTTTAAGTTTTTTAATTTTTAAATAAGAAACCTCAGTTTTCATATACATATGTTCGAAATTAGATAAGACATTTCAGAGAAAGAAAGAAGAAATCATATTAATCACTTGAATTAATGTCACCTAATTTTATTAAAAGCAAAAATTATTGTCAAAACAATTATATAGTGTCTTTTGTACAGATACTATTTTCGTACTATTTTTTTCTGGTTTAAATGGAACCGCTAAAAAGTGGAAAAAACTCATTACATCAAGTGCAAAATCACGTAAAATTATCGCTCCCTACTATCCGGAAGTCATTTTCTTCTTTCGCGAACCATGAGACAAAGAGGGTAGTCACTTTAAAAGAAAAGAACATTCATGACCAAACGGTGTAACGAGATAGTGAATGTATAAAAAATACAATCGAGGATAAGATTTCTAAAGAGATACTATCATATGCTTCTTTCATCTTTATAAAAAGCAAAAACGTTTAAGACTTTGAGAAGAATTTTTTAAAACGTTGTAATAATCGTGTACCTGTTTTATGCAGAAAGTGTCACTTCTTGTCATCGTTATATGAAATACTAGGATCTTCAATGGAGTAGAATTCATTCTGCTCCAGGTGAATCACTTGTGAATCACTTGCTTTTGCCAATGTAATTTCTTTCGTTTATTTTTATATTTTCATTATTACACCCTTTTACATTAATTATTATATTAATAATAGATGATTTGCAGCACAGATAATTACTCAATGATAGATTTAGAATACAGAAATGCTGTATAATTTTTATTAGAAATCATTAATACTTTTTTGGATATAAAGATAGATTAAAGATAATAGATTTCCCTATTAAGTTGAAGTAGGATTTCAAAATTATATAAAAACTTATTATAATCCATAAATTTTTGTGAATTTATACAATCAGTACATTCAAAAATTACAAAAATTTGTACTATTCATAAATTTTAATCTATTTTTGAAAACAATTGCAATCACGTTTCAGTATTTTAAGATTTTTTTAAAAGAATATACTGTCTCTTTAATGATAATAGAACATTTAATGATTTAAATAATCATGGATTTATAAACTGGGATTGAATTTAAGGAATATATCAAAGAATAAGAATTCTCTGAAGCATAAAATATTGGTTCAAAAAGTCAAAGTGCCATTTTGAAATTCTACCAGATTTCTAAGACTATAGAATATGAGATCCAGATTTCTTGACTAAAACCACCAGCTATAAGTACCATTGCAACAGTCGCTATAGCTTTGTGGTGGATGAAGATAATACTACGATGTTGGGATTCTACAACATGAATCTCTGCAACTCCTAGGTGAATTTTGCTCCACGAATACCTTGATATCTTGTATCTTAACGTCTACACGAGATTTTATGGTTCTTAGGTAGGTTGAAGCTACTGTGATCTTGTTACTCGCATCTTTCCCATCATATGTAGATTCCTATTGATTTTAGATGAATCGAAACTGATTACGCAAGTTTAAAATCATTCATGGATGTATATTTTATGTTATTGTTATACTTCAAATATATTATTGTTATTATAAGTTTAATCTTAATATCTTTAACATTATTAATTTATCTTCTTATTAAATACATTATTAAAATCCTGAATTTTCAAAAATCAATTTCACAAAACATTTTTCTTAAAGCACTTTTAAATTTAATTTCTTAAGCAAAATCAATTCGTACGAGAAAGATTCGAAAACTATAAATCTTATTAACCAGCCAACCCATCTTCCAAATTTCCATCCTCTTGATCAAACAAAATCGAATCGTATCAAGAAAATTTATCCTCGTTCACGTTTTACATCTTACAATATTTTACTCCAATTTCACGTGTCTCAAAGAGACATCCGCTATCACGATCGAGCCCCGGATCTCATCCACAACAGATGAGGCAGCAGATTTCAATAGCGTGCGTCGTGTAATGGACGTGTACACGCGGCATGCTACGGGCATACGGGAGGAACGAGCTTTGTTCACAAGAAAGAAGAAAAAAAAAGAGAGAGACGCGTACACAGAGACAGCAAGCTGGAAGGTAGACTCGAGAGCTCGAGAGCTTTTATACGCGGCTCAAAAAGACCATCCTATCCATGCTTGGCCGGTCGAGCAATTTAAAGGCGAAAGGCGCGAAAGATGTTTCATCCTCGGTAATTTCCATTGTTGCTACACCACATTGTCAACAATGCAACCCTGCATCGTTCGTCCAGGATATTTCGTTTGTTCTTTCGCTATTTTTCACCCTTCCGTGCTCGTAATGGGAAATATCTGGCTATGAGAGATACGTAAGCGTGGATTTGATTAATATGTAAATTCACGACACGAAGTGAGGGAATGTTTGGAATAATAGAGTGGAGGGAAAAAATAAGGGCTGAATGTAAATTAGAAATTTTGATATATGATATTTTAATATTAGCTTAGATTTGAGATTTTTTTTTTTAGAATGAAATTGGAGATTAATGAAATTTGTACGACACGGGGGAATGAATATACATTAATGTAGAGAGTGTGGATATATTCTACGATTAATTGAAATTTTGATATCGATGTTTAAGAAAGAAATGTTTAAATAATCACACTTGAAACGAATAATTTAATTAATATAATTAAGTCTGATTATTATTAAAGATATGAGATATAATAAAGAATAAAAGAAGATAGATGGCCTTGCAGATTAGTCAAAATTCATGATTCTAAGAGGAAATAAAAGGGAAAAGGTTGTTTTTCTTTTTCTGTTTACAAGAGTGCGCCGACACTCGCATTACGAGCCACTTAAACGACGCTTAACGAGAGGCCTCTATTGTCGCTAGGCCTTTGTTGGATGGCGCTTTAGTTGCTTCGAATTGGTGCAATCGTAGGAGTGTTTTCAGAGATAATTTGACAAAGTTTTTCTCCTTATTCATTCCTACCCTTTCGCTTTTTCTTGTTCACTATCGTGAAATGCATCGTAGCATTTACTCATTTTTACTCATTTACTAATTTTGCAAATGTTAAACTTGTTGCTTTATTTTTCGATTCTATTTTTCAGTGATTTATTTTTAATAAAAAGTTTATATGCAAATATATAATGTAATTTCTATTAATTTCTTGATCATCGATTAATTAAAATTAAAAATAAATCATATCATAAATAATTTTAATTTGAAATTTTCATTAAATTTTTTACGTTAAATTATTTTAAAAAAAATTGAATTTAAAATTATAACAGAACATTACAATAGAATGATCTCTTTAAAATTCAACCAAATCTTGATATGATAAGAAAATGAAGCGTCGAGGAATTAATAAAGACAAAAAAAAAAATTTCAATAATATATTTTAACAAGGACACGATTCAATTTCTTAAATATTAAAAATTTCGAAAAATTAAAACTTTTCCCGTTAAAATTCTTCTCTTGAAATTTTCTCTCCTTCTTTCTAAATAAACAATACGATCTTCAAGAATCATCTTCTTTCAAATTATTATGTCAACAGAATTTTTAAATCGGCGCAATCTGTCAATTGGAACGAAAGATCAGAAGTGAGTTCGATAAATTATGGAGCAATGGCAAAGGTTAATGGATAATCAATCGATACGCGCCACTTTGTTGTTCCGTTCCGCATAATGTTGGCCATACGATGTATGTAACAATTCGCATGATATTCAGGAAACGTTTGCCATATCGGCGGAAAATTTTCTCACGCTTCTGAAAAGACCGACCAATAATTGTTCGACTGATGAGCTTTCTATTCAAATAACTTTTCTTCTTTTATAAATACGAGTTTCGTAATTTCGTGAAAATCAGATGAATTTATTGGTGATTATTTAATCGATCGTATCAGCTTAAAGCATCATAAATGTTATTTTACGAATGTTTCAATAGCTGTAATTTGTTTTCAGATAAAATTGCATTAAAGGAACATTTCCATCGTAATGTAAATTTCTTGCTATTTTTTTTTTTTTTTGGATTTTGAACAATTTTATATTATTGTCGTAAATTATTAAAAAATATATTATTTCTGAATAAAATATGTATAAAAGAAAAATATTTGGAAATCTATAAATCTCAATCAATCTTATTATAATTCTCTTATTGTTTAAATAAAGAGGTGGATTTTAAAAAAAATTTTTAAATGAATTTCTCTGATTCATTCTTAAACTAAGAAAAAGAAATATCTTATATTTTTAAAATTATTTTTTTTATTATTTTCAATTTGAACATCCTACTCTTTCAACATCCCCATCATAGCTCGATCCATTCAAATCATTCGAAAGAACTTGTGGAAATTGAGCAGCCTGCAAGATCGAAGATTATTCATTTCGAGAAAGTTTTTCAATTTAACCTATCCGGTAAAAACAGCTGTCAATTTTTTTGATTTTAAATGTAATTACGAAAATGAATGGAGGAGAACACCGATAAAGGATATATCTTCCATAGAATTTTCGTTTTAGGAAGTTTTGGCTAGGTATAAGCAAATTGTGTTTAATCAAGATTCCATTAATTAAGCGAAGAAGACTCGATTCGATTCGAACAGAAATCGATATGGAGAAATAATTGGTGAAAATCAACTGGTGGGCTTTATGTATCGATTGCATTAAATGATTTAACCTGCTTTACTTGGCAACCAAGTCTTGGCTGATTGTCACGTACCCCTAAGCGTTGTTCTTACTTATTAACTTGTCATTAAGTTACGTCTTGTTCGATAACTTGGATAATTCTAGTTAGAAATTCCCCATGTTTTTCGCTTTTTCGATGTCTTAACTTGATTTTTTATATCTTCTGTTGCGAACTAAGTTAGATGATTATCATTTAATCATCAAAATTATTGAAGTATGTATTTTCAACTTTTCCATTTGCTTTTGAAAAAAAAATATAAGAATAAGAATAATGCTGTCTCATTTGAATCTTTTGAAATTTTTTAAATTCCAATAAACATTATTAATTATTAATTAAAAAATAATTTCATATCAAATAATATTCAAAATGTTGTAAAATGATGCTAATTATATTATTTAGAAATATCGTAGAAACTATTCATAAGAATCACAGGATAAATGATGAATAAACCCTTGAACCAAATGCACGTATATCCTTTCAATATATTACATAACAACATAATAACAGGAACGTAATAACAATTACATACCCATCAATATCGAAACATTATTTTTTATATTAACTTCGACCTCGATTGAAACAAAACATCGATCTCAACTAAATAATAAAATAATAATTTCACGATCTCTTTTCCAAAATTATATTTACAATTCTTCCAATTGCATAAGAACAATTCCATCTCGAAAACGGGAGAAAAAAAAGACTCGAATAACATCCCTCGAAATATCGAAACGTTGTGCCGTGTCGCGAAATAGGTAATATTAAATCAACCCCGCCCACGCACCCCCGAAACAATTTAACCTGGCAACCCGGAGGCTGGAAACGTTAAAACCGACCTTCCACGATCTTCCCCGGCGATTCGTCCGTCACGGGCACGTCCAAAAATACACGATCACCCCCGGGGCTGATCGCGCGCTCGAGAGTGGCTGCCGCCACCCTCTCCCCAAAGATACGATGATGGCTCGTCCGCGCGAAACACTGCTCTTCTATCTCCCTACGGTAGTGTGATTGTGGGGCGACGCTTTGTGCCAACTGTTTTGTGTGTCGTCACAAAAGGGTTAATCATCATCAGACCGCAATAGAGGCAAGTCTACTCGTCCATCCTTGTGAGAGAAGTGTGTGTGTGTGTGTGTGTTGCAAGGTGCAACACCGGTTGGCACCCGAGAGGGGATACTCTCCTTCTTCCCCTCTCTCTATCTCACCCCGTATTTCCTTCTTTTCGCGCGGAATAAAAAGGAACGTTCACCTATACAATGTTTCCGCATAAACGAAGGCTCAACGGGCGGTTTAGAGTGCACGAAACTGCAAAACGAACGAGCCTATTGTTTCAGTCTGTGCTCACCTCTGTTTGACGCCTCTTTCCTGTCCCCCTTTCTCTACCTAACTCTTTCCCGCTACTATCATCGTCTACCTCCTCCCCTTTCGTCCTTTCACTCTTTCTCTTCCTCTCTTTTTTTTATCTTTTCTTTTCTCTCTCTCTTTCTCTTTTTTTTCTTTTTTTCACTTGCACGGATACCACCCCGATTCTCGACGATCTCGTAGCGAATCGCGAGAACAATGGAGTTTCGAGCTTATTTGAGAAGTTATTGGCCGATTTTTCTTTTTCTTTTTTTTTCCTTTTTTTTTTCGGTGAGAAACATTGGAAGAAAGTAGCGGAGCACCAATCCTCGAAACTATTGAGCGGATTTTTTCTTTTTTTTAATTCTTCGTCGTTGAAGGTGGCTTTTGTGGCTTGTCACCGAGGTTTGAACGTTGTCCGATAGAGAAATCATTTCTGAGAGAGGGGGAGGGGGAAATGGAGACTCTCTCAGAGATTTATCGTTTTTTCGTTTGTTATTCTTATCGTGGATAATGCGCGTGGATGATGCCAATTGTTCCGCGAGTTAATTTGTTGATTTGGTAAGATGCGAATTATTGTTTGAATTATTGTGGAAACAGCTTGTTTTATTATTGTTATATTTGTAGAGAAAAATTTGATAACTGTTTCATTGAAAAACTTATGGTTTAATTAATCAGTGAATGGATTAAAGTTTCGGTATATGAAAGAATTATGTAACTTTAAAGATATTTAAATTTGATTAAAATTCTTTGTATAATATTTTTGTATATGAATTTTTTTAGATATTAACGTGTCTATCAATTGTAATATTTATATGTGTGAAAATATGACAAATTATAGATTGTTGTGAATTGTAAGTAATCTCTATTCGTTAATAATATTAAAAGATGATTAATAAAAATATAATTCTTAGAATAATCTTTGAAATTTTTCTTTTTACGAGATTTAACAATGAAATATGCTGGATTTATTCGAATTTTCCTTTCAAAAGAAACAACAAAGGTGAGAAGTGCAAGAAATTATGAAGTAAAACAATTCGATGAGATGAATTCATTTTCGACAAGTGTCGGTTTTTTTCTTTCTTTCTTTTTTTTTTTTTCTAGTGATCGTAAAAAGCGAGAAAAGAATGCTCGACAAGCCAGAAACAGTAGAAAAGAAAGATAGATGCTCATTTAGAAGTGCTGCCAACGAAACGTTATCGATGTCGTCGTCAGAATATCGACAAGTTCAACTTTATCTACCGATATAAAAGATATAAAGTAGAACGTAACACTAGAAGTGGAAACTCTCGAGAAAATGTCTCAAGATAAAAAAGGAATTGTCTCGAGGGTACAAGCTTGAAATCACGAAGCGATTGCTAGCGTTTCTAATTAAAACGATGTTGTACGATTTTTTTTTTTAATAATTAATTCTTAACTAATATTATTTGGTCTTAGATGATTACTTAATCCTTTAATATTTAATTATTATTTAATCATATATTTTAATATCGTATATTAAGTATCTCTTCACATTTTATTTCTTATTAATTTTTGGAATATATATAACGAAAGATTGTAGCTAAAAAAATAATATTATATAATAGATACAAAATTATCTAATTTTCGTTATCATCTATAAATCGATTAGATCAAAATTCAATAGATTTAGCTATTGAATCGCAAGAATAAAAATAGAAAATGAAAATGTCAAAATGTTGTGGATTCAAAAATATCAATCGAGAATTGTTATTTCAAAAATATATCTTGGCAGAGATCCACTCAAAAAATATTAAACGACATCGAATTATTGATATGATAATAATCGCAGTAATATCTTGATCTTCTTTATCCTAAAAAGAACTTACCTTCGGAATATCGAAACATTCGTGAACGACTTCGAAAAAAGGAAGAAAAAAAATGATAAAACTGTAGAATTTAAAACAATAAGATGAAAACCGTGATGTACAACATATCGTAATGAAGTGTATTATTTCCTTTGGCGCATGCAAATACGATAAAATAGAAAGTCAATAAGATGAATAACAATGTGCCTCCTACAAAATATATATAATATATATAATATATTAATATATATATATTAATATTTATATATAATATTTATAAATTTTCTAATCATTTGAAATGCACTATGAATACGACAATTGAATATTATATAATATATAAATGTTATTAAAATAGAGTGGGAACAATAAAGATTGATTGATGAAAATAAAGAAAATCGATGCATGCGAGATAATTAATCAGATTGTTGCGAGATAGAGCTCAGGGCTCTAGAAAGAAAGAGAAAAAGATATATATATATATATATAAATATATATAATTGAAATATAATGTTTCATATAACGTAAACATTTGTACGATATTATTTAAAAAACGAGACAGAACGAAAGACAAAAATAGAGATAATGATAAATATATGTGTATAAAATGTTCGGTTAAACGTTCGTGTCCAAAAATTGAAATGATAACTCTTCAGGTCAAAATGAGTTTCGTTCTTTAGTTTTTAGACAATTTACAAAAATATCTCTGGACACGAGCAAAGTTTCGTATAAAAATGAATATAAAGCAGTTAGAACAGCAAGAAAATTCAAATTGCATTCTTCTTTTTTATAACTTGAATGAGATACTGTATGAATGTCAATTTGAGAATTGTTGTTGTATTCTTCGTGAAGAAAGGTTGCTTGCAAAAATATTTTTTTCAATTTTTAATTGCCAATAACTAAGAATATAATCATTTTTTATTCTTGATTTTCGGCTTACTTTGATTCGAAGAATCACGATTTGAATTTTGCAAATTTTTTTTCACACCTGTAACTAAACATTTTTTTATGTATATGTGTATGTATGTGTAAAGTGTAAGAAAAATGCGTGTAACGAAGAAAATAATCTGTTGGCTAAACAAGACCGTAACAAGAAAGATATCAGTCAGTAAACAGTAAGAATAATAAAAATCCAGGCATAAAGAATAGAAAACGTGAAGGATAAAAAGAATTCAGAAAAAAGAGAAGTTAATGTACCCTATTGCTCATAGTCTGGGATGCTGATCGGCCGGAAGCCCCGACAATACGCCGACTCCTACCAACACAACAACAACAATGATCAGTGACGTTTTTTCCTCGATTTCATAATAACAGTGCGATTAGATGAAGCGATATCATAAGAGACCTGGTACATAAATTGCTTGAGAATCGCACGATATTTACGAAAAAAATTGTTATTCCATTCCATTATTGTCGATTCTTTAAGGCAAAATATCGATTATAGGATAAATGATTATGAGAAGTATTATAAGATTATGAGATTGATTATAAGATAAAAATGTGAGCTATTATTTAAAGATTGTTAATATAAATATTTTAAAACAATTTTAAAAAAAATTATGTAAGATTTTAATAAAGTAGAAAAATATGTTTTATAAGGAAAAGTGAGATAGAAATGATAAATCCTGTTAATTTAATTTTCTTCCATTATATTCTTCCATTAATATTCTTCCATTCTATCTTCGTATAATAGAAAAGATAAAAAGCAAAGCATTTTCGTGACTCGATTTTTCTGTATCAAACGTTTTAAATATAAAGATATAAATTCTAATATTTTAGACTATATTGATATCTGACAAATCTGACGTGAATCGATCAGTACTCATGCTTCATTATTATCTGCCTTTTTAACTCTAAATTAATCGCATCTTCTCTTGTGTCGCCATAAAAATCTTATATAAAATTGCTTTATAAGAAAAATTGAATATCTTTGCAAAATTAATGTATTACGTATCATTATCTAAATTTAATTCCATAAAATTATAACAATATATCTAGCATTTTTTATTATTAATTTTTATAATTTTCGATTTCTGTAATCGAAATTTCTATTTGCTTATGAAGACAAGAATTATGATTGAAAAACTTAATTAACAAATATTGATAAATGATAATAAATAAACAATAGAAGAATTAAAAAATATTAACATATAGAAAGAAAGATTAATATAAGTTAATTTTCGATATTAAAAAATTGGCATCAAGAATATTTATACAATCAATAATAATTTTAAACGTTTCTCTAATATCTGATCCAAATTTCAAAGATAAATTTCGAAACAATCTTAAATTTATGCTTCACATAAATAAAACAAAAAATTGCGAAACACGAGTTTATACTTGACTATTTTAGATGTTCTTCCGCATCTGGTTTAAATGGAATCTCAAGTCTCTTAAAACGAAACAGGCATTTGCATCTCGAGTACTGTAACAACATCAAATTGTATTTTTGATTATTTTTATCCCTATGTTTCTCGAATATATCCGAATCCATGTTAAAATTACTTAATCATCGATGTAACATCTGGCCAACTCTATGTTAATTTACTCAAATCTTGAAACCTGTTTCCTTAAGACCCAAGTGTTAGCACGAGGGATAAATATTTGCCCCTACGTACCCTTTATCTCAAGTATGAGAAGTTCAAAAGTTCACCTGGAGCTATACTTAACGCGTTCAGAGGTATGTTAGTTACGTGCAACCCACGATAGTCACACCAAAGCTTCGAAACTTTAATTAGTTTACTAAATTATTCTTTGACACGACAATACTCAATATCAAACAGAGAAACATATACATATATATGATTTTTAAAACTGAATGGTATTTATGAAATAATATGAATTCTTAAAACCTAGATATTTAATAAACTTATATCTTGTTTGAAATCGTTTATTATGTAATACTATTTAATAAGCGAGTCCCATTGTATTGAAAAAATAATCCAGAGTTCAAAAAGTTTCGAAAAATTAAAAAAGAAATCTGAACTAAATCCTATATATATTTCTTACATTTCTCAAAAATACAGTATCAAAAAATAGAAAACATGGAAAACCTTTACAATTCCCAATACCCGAAGGGACACAACCTTCGAAACAATTATCGCCACTCAGAGATATTACATTCAGCCTCAAATAAAAAATAATAAAAAACAAGAAATAATAACACATTATTCCGTAATACGCACGAAATAACAACAATTCGATTCCTTCCCAAGAAGAATTGAAGTTCCAAAATCACGAGTAATAAAAGAAAAAGAATCGAATCAAATGTCAGGAGCAACAGTTTTTTAGATTCCCCAATCCGAAATCACGAAGCGAGGAAACGCGGCGTTTCTCTGAAAATTTCGAATGAATCCAATGGGATGCCTTCGAAACAGACGTTTGAGAAGCGGTCTGAGTAGCTAATAAACACCGACTTTGATATCACGCGACCGCGTGTTTCATCTTGAAGCCCGTACCGGATGTCGTGTTCACCAGCCGGCCCCGGTTATATGGGTTAGAACGCAATATTAGAGATTGTAGAGCCCCCTCTCGAGGGCTGCTAGCCTGCGAACCTCGACAGAGATTGCTGAGATATGAACCATTCTAGCACTTCTTCTTCCACCCCCTTTCGGCCGCCCGCCGGTTGGACCGGTTGGCTTTCAGGCCCACTCGAAAAAACGCCTTTGGCTGCCATCTATTTAAGCGACACGGCCTATCCGCTGCCAAGGGACAGAGACAAGAGATCTGGGTCGGTGATTTCGATGAGGAAAGGGTCGTCACGCTTGTACAATTAGCGAAATCGTTGCGACGTTCCTTCTTTTAATAAAGCTGATCGTGCTTTCTCTATATCAACATCAATCGTAGTGTTACGATGTGAATAATTGAACGTATGCCAAATGACAGCGGACGGATTGATATACGGATCCTTGCTAATCCATTGCGGATTTTTGATGAAATCGCGCAAAAAATTTGTCCCCTTTTAACTTGATATGCACGATAGAAGAAGATTTGGGTAAGGAGATTTTGATAATCGTTTTGAGCATCGATTGAGTAGATTATTTTCTTGGATTTGTTGGATCTCTTGATAATCGCGTAGCGAGATTTGTGATGCATGGATGGAATTTTTTTTTTAGAAAATTTATATTATTTATATCGTAGGAATATTTATTAGAAAAGTTGAATAAACAAACTGATAAAAAAAGAATTTGTTACAAAGAAAAATAGATATTTATAGCTCTCTATGCAATTACCTTCCTATTGCACATTCCTATATTTTTATACTTTATGTTTTAATATCTTTACTAGACTAGAAAGCGGGCTGAGGAAAAACTTAGAAAATGGCTACGTGAAAAAGAAAAATGCAGCGTGGTAGCTGACAAGTTATGGAAAAGGTGATGTTTAAACCGTTTGGCAGGGAAAAAGGATGAATTTCGTAATGGAGGAGCGGTACATGCCAAGTTCAGCGGTTTTGATGATATTGGGTTGTTATATTTAGTATATACGGATTTGTGCGATCCAAAGAGGGTGTGTTCTTAATGCGTGGAACTCGCCTCAAGGAAATTCCGAGCTTATTCATGAACTATGATTACTTTTCTATCATACGTAATAACATTTCATTAGTTTTCTGCACTGTAAAAATAGATAAATAAATTAAAAGATTCTTGAGAAAAATATAAAAAATATAAAATGAAAATTATTTGAAAGTAAATTGTCAGAATGAAAAATGAAAAATTAATCTCTATGAAATTAGTATACAGATAATAATTTTCTAAATGATGTAAAATGATTTTTAATGAATTTACATTATAAACGAGCTGTAAAATGTTTAACTTTATGAAAAATGAAGACCGATGGCTCTAAATTTTAAATTTAAATTAAGTGGCTTAACGTATTAAATAAATGAAAATAAAACAAGTTGTATATGATTTTGTTAAGATAGAAAAAATACATTGGAATTTTAAATATATCACAAAAGCTCAAATGATCAAATGAAATTTTCTTTAGAAATAAAAAATATCGATGAAATATTGAGCAATTACCTTTTATAACTAAAATATTATTATAAAACAAATTTCAATATTATAAACTGCTTTAAAAGAAAATACTTTAAAATAAAACTACATAAAACATTAACGTGTTGCTTCTTAATTGATTGAAGCGCATTAAAGCGATTCAAAAGTACAAATTATGTTCGAATCGATAGTTTTCAATTTTATACATCGAATATAGAAGCTTGAAACTGGTTCCAGCATCAATCACAGCAAACTTTAAACTTCACCAAAAAATTCTATGCCCTCGTTATACGAAACTCAAAGCAAAAGTTAAATAAACGCGAAAGCGACAGAAGCACGATACGAAAGTACAATTTTTACAACATGAAATCCATTATTCAAATATTGAATATATGATTTTGAATTAAAGCACATTAAACATTAAACTCTGCTTCGAGATTTGAAACAGTTTCGAACCTCGTAATTTAAATTATAGATACGCGCACGAGAGTACTTTACGTTAATTACGAATAATTTGATTTGTTATTTACATATAATTGAAAAATAATTATAAATATTAATTTTATCTTAGTTTAGTTTTTTTATAAATTTATCATATGAAACTTGATTGAGAACTCAATTAACGACGTGTTAAACACGTCGAATCGAGATTTGTGAATGACCTAAAAACGCGAAATTCTTCCCAAACTTAGACCTCGACCTCGGTTAGCATTTAACGAGAATCATGCTTACAGCAGTTCCACCTTCATTGTTTCGCATATATAGTTCGCAAAATAAGTTGAAAAGAAGAAACAATTTGGAAAGTATCGACATCAATATTTTACCGCTCCGAGAAAATTTAATTAGCAACATCACACGCATTTCGAAATTCGATTGGCCTAGAAACTTTCGACAACACTCCGAAACTTTTCCTAGAAATTACACGATTATACCTCGATTATATGATTACTCTCTATTTTTATTTCATTCTATTAAGTTCCAAAATTCTAAGAAGGAAACAATTTTGATACATTTGGTAATATGTATTTATTAAAATCTCGATATTTCAATAAAAATATAATTAATATAATTAGCAAATAATTAGCATATATTTAATTGTAATTAATAATACATTAACACACATCGAATTCGAGATTCGATTGGCCTACTAAATCTCTCTACATTTAAAATTAAATTTTTCCCAAAATCAAATCTATTCTCGATCTATCACGCTTCATTTTAATCCTTTTACATAATTCCAAACTTTTAAAATAATAAACAACTTTCCTGAAATCTCATCGACCGCGAATATTTATGCAAAATAAAGTTTTTTGCATGAAAAAGAGATTAAAGAAATGGAGCTTAAATAAAGATTTATCTTACTCTTTAGATATCATAGCGCATATTTAATGTATTTTTTTCTTTTTTATATCACGTATACTTAAATATTGAATAAATATTAATAAAATAAAATAAACAAAATATTAAACACGAACTTGACACAAAATTCTAAAGATAAAATGCAATGAAATATCAACCAAAGTGAATTTTTTTTCCCTAAACTATGCCTGTCCTACGATTAACCCTCGCACGAGACATTTTCTTCCTCCGCAGAAAATGTCGAAGAGGAGGAATTCCACGTTCGCCGATAACTCGATAAATTTTCGCGAGGAAGAGGATCAACAAGGGAAAAGAAACGTACAGGAAAGGGGTTGTTCAGGGGTGGAAAGGGATACGGGAATCCTGAGAAGAGAGAGGGAATGTAAAAGAGGGACACAAAGAGAGAGAAAGAGAGAATTGAACTAGTGCGTTGTTGAGCAGGGGTTGCAAAGAAGGAACGAAGAGAGAGGAGAAGGACGCGGAGAGAAGATAGAAGAGAGAGTAAAACGAGGACTACAATATGGGTCAGTTATTGATTGCTCCCTGGTCGACTCTCTGTAACGCCTACTATACACCTCCGCCGTTTCTATCTTGTTATCTTAGATTCCGAAACGCAACCACCACTTACCACTCTCTAACGTCGTGTAAATCTCTCTCTCTCGCTCTTATTGGCATGCATGCAAACGTTATTAGAAGATCGAGAGGTAAGGAAACGCGTATGGGGAACGAGAGAGAGAGAGAATGACACAAGCACCGCAATAACGTTTCTCTAGTAAGTAAAGTTTATGGAATTTATCGTGTGCCACTGATCAACAAATGATTAACATTTCGTTTTGTAATGTGAGCGCGAGTGCATGTTTTAATTTATTTTCCAACGATTGCGATCGATTCTAATAAGATAGATCGGTGCTAATATATAGAAATGAATTTTTAGGAAGAAATTCATGAAACATCGTAGATTTTTTTTCTGTGAAGTTTTTAAAGATTAAAATTTGTTTCGTTTTATCGTTCTTACTGTGCTTGTTTCGTTTATTTTCCAACAATTTCGATCGATCCTAATGAAACAGCGAAATTTAATGAAAGAACGTGGTAGAAATGAATTTTAAGAAGAAATTTAGAGATCGTTTTTTTTGTTTTTCAGTGGTTGTATTCAGTGAGTTTAAAAAAAGCTTGATTTAGGGTGGAAAGAAAGTCGTTTGATACCTCCAACGGAGTGTAAGTTATTTTTAATCGATGATCGGGGATTCTTATGGGGAGAATAGAGTTGAAGGAATAGTTGAGAGTGAGATCGAATGTTCAGAGAATATTAAGGTTGTTAAACTTATATACAATATTTCGATTTTTCCAATAAACAATATTTTTTCATCTAAAGATTTTTTAATAATTGTTTTAATAATAGAAACTGATTATTAATAAATAATTTTAATTGCCAAAATATATAATTAGTTGGACATATTAAGATAAATGGATAAATCGATGAAGTCATGTATAATAAATAAATGTGTGAATTTTTCAAGTATAAACTCTTATTAAATAATCACGTAAATATTCTAGCTCGTAATATAATTAATTGTTAAAATACTTTTATTATATATCTTATTAAAAATTCAACATATGTAGGTAAATAATTCTCAAACTTATTTGTCTTTTTTAATCGAATTTAACGATCAAATTAAAATTCAAATCTTTATTGTATATCTTATTAAAAATTCAACATATGTAGGTAAATAATTCTCAAATTTATTTGTCTCTTTTAATCGAATTTAACGATCAAATTAAAATTCAAATCTTAAAAAAATAAAATTCCTATGAGAATTCCGAAACGATTTACAACTATGCAATTGCTCTATATGTGATGTTTCGTATAATTTCTCGCAAATTCAATGTTAACGTTTGCATTGAAACGAGGAAAAGAGAACCAGACGAGGCACGATGCAGAGATTAACTCACACAGGATAAAGAAACTTAAGCACGGATGAACCCAGTGTTCGTGATTTCTGTGGCCGCTGCTATTTCCATTTTTCACCCTTTCGCTCGGCTGCGAGCGAAAAACGAAACGAAACGTGACTGCTCCCTTTGTTTCTTAACTTTCTTCTATTGCGCGGATGCTACAATTTCTATTCTCTTCTTTTTTTTTTCAACGATAACATCGTCGTTATTCTTTAACAATAATCAAGAGCAAAAAATTGAATTTCATACAAAGGAAATCACTCTGCGATTTCATACGTAATACAGGCTGCATTTCGAATTTCAATCATCGCGAAATGTGACTCCATATGCATGTCGGAAAAATCGATTTACCACGGTCGATATGTATCTCGTCCAGTAAAAAATATCAAAAGGTTCTCTTAATGAAATCAACCTTCGGATCATTTTCTTCGTTCGATTTGCATTGAGACGATTAAGGAATTGGATTAAAAGACCTTCATGGAAATTTCTGCACGTGGATATTGAATTTATATCTCGACTTGTTTCGAATAAACATGTGAAATTTTGAATGGGATTATTGAATTACGATGATGAAATTTTCTTACATAATCGATTCTTTGTTTTATTTTTTTGAGTTAACGAAAAAATTATTCGTAGAACAATTTGTTTTTCGATTTTATGTTTGCTAAATGAACGATCAATTTCTCTTTTAATATTCGAGAAAATTATCATTCATCAGTTTATAACTATAACACATTGATAATTATATTTCAGAAAAAGAATGTGAAAGATAATGATATTTTTATTGCATCATTTTAATTTAGAAGTATTTTATTCCAAAAATAAAATTATTGAATTAAAAAAATTCGAAAGAGGAAAAAAACGTAAAAAAAAATCATCAATTTATTCGTTAGAAGAGTTTTCTTAATCAAAACTAGTTGATAAATTTCTCTCAAAAGGAAAGAAAAACAGAAATCGAATTCGAGATAACAAAAATCTCGAAATTGATAATTTAATTTAGCCATATAAGATACGTCCAAAATAACCTTTTATCTTTCAAATTATTCCATGGATGTATTTTATCGATTATTCTCTCTATTTGAATTTTCATCCTTCTTTCTTCATCATCTCAAAATAAAGAAAAAAAGAAAAAGGATAAAAAAATTTTATTTTAGAATAAATTTTAGAATAAAATTTCCGAAAATTTGTTTGGCTGCTTGAAAAAAGGAATTCATGACAACGGTAATTTTACATACCACGAAACGTTTTACATCCCCAATTTTACATCCCAGAAGATTTAAAGAAAACACGATTTGTCAACGCCAAGAGCAGAGACAGGAATTTTACAATTGCTCGGTTCGTCCACCCATTTCGAGGCCATGTAGATTAATCACCGATGATATACATATATATATATATATTGACATTATGTAAATCACGCACAAATTATGCAAATTCGACATGCACACGCATACTGGCCACGTAATCATCCCACAAGTTATTGCGCGGAACATAGAAACGAGAAAAAGATTCCAAGTGGAAATGCACTTGAATGAAGTGAAATAAACAGACACTTAAAATCTCGTTACTTTGATTTATATTTATATTCAATTTTTTACGGTCTTCTTGATTCTGCATAAATGAACGATGCAGAATTATATGTAAATTATCCGCAAAATGATTGAAAATTTTTTTATCGTGTATAAAGAAATTTTGGACTTTAAAAAATTTATTTAAAAATAAAATGATGAGTTTTTTACAAGAGTAATTTTTCGAAAATGAACACGAAGTGAAAATTGCTCTCGCTGGAGTGACTCTCAACGCAATGTCCACTTGCGAAAAATACTCTCAATAATTTTTAAAATAGATTCACACTTTTCGAAATAATCTGAAAATTTATGGATATTATGCGTTGCTAAGAAAAAACGTCTGGCATAGAAATTATGAAAATTTTTCAAAAAGGAAAATTTAAATTACAAAGTTTTGAAACAATTAGAGTTATATTATATATAATTTTTTTCAATAAATTCAGAATTAATTTAAGAAAAATATCCAAAGTATCTGATCATTTTGTATTTAAATTGAATCATATTCATGTAAAAAAGAATCTACTTTAAAAAAATATTTAATATTTTATACTACGTTGGCAAAATAAAATACAATGAACGGTGAATACTTTTGTACTGAGAATACAGGAAATATCTGTATTATCTATTGTACTTTTATTTGTAATTATACTTTTATTTGTATTCATATTGTTCAATTCTTCAACTACATTTTCTACAATATTAAAGAGGGAAGAAGATGGAAATCACGCAAAATTGAAACGAAGAAATGAAAGCGATAAACATAGAATTAATAGCTCAAGAACTGCGTTTGTTAGTAATGCCTTTTGATTCGAATGAAACGCGTCCCATTGTAATCCTTCCCTTTCATTCAGCTTTTGCTTAACGATCGCGTTGTCGTTAATCCGATCTCTTTACCCGGCAGAAAATTATTTCGCGGAATTACAAGACAAAGAGATAGTTCATAAAAGTAATATTGTTGGAAATTTGTGAAAATCAAACAAAAGCTAGTGAAAGTACCACCAGTTTTCAAAACATTTTCAAAAATATACAATGTTAATGTACCGTTCTAATTTTAATTTATTTTAATTTTAACAGTGCTCTTTTGTTTTAAGATAATTAATTAAACTTACAGAATTTTAACTTTAGAAATTTTTTTAAATAATTGTAAAGTATTACAAATATTGTAATACGAATATTATAAAACTATTCGTTCAAATTAATATTTAGTTTAAAATATTAGATATATATATAATCTTTAATTCTAATTAAAATTCCTTTATGTTTAAAAAAATGTAATATTTCTTTTCTTTTCAATTTTATTTAAATTGGAAAATGCAGTTTTGCAGTCTTGAAATCCCGATAGTGCATTATAATAACTGATAAGCAATTTTTATCGGTAATCAATGTGATATTTTATTTTTAAATATTTGTACACTAATTAAATATTTACAATTATATTTCCACCTAAAACAATTTAAACGATATTCAGATATTTTAAAATATAAAAATATCTTACAAGAATCAAATTTATCTACTCCAAAATATTCAAAATTCTAAAGAATCAAAATAATTTTGATATGTAATAATGATTAAATAGATTCAACCTTCTTATCCATACTAAACGAATTCAGATCCGTTCGAAACGAAAGTATCGACCACGAATATCTTTTTCGCGAGGAATACCTTTCGTTCAAAAGTTTATCCGCGTTAATGGGGCAGCTCGACGCGGATTTGACGCGTCATTTAACGCAAAGATATTTGCATAGGCCCGATAAAGCGTATCAGCTGTTGAACAAAGCATCAACGATGACACGGGCAAACCGTGAATCCGAGGCCCGGGGTTACAATTTCGTTCGTTTCCAGTTGGATGAAGGATTCAGCGGTGATTGGAGAGGCACCGAGAGGAAAGGAGGACGAGGATGGACCCGAGTCGAGGAGACGAATCTCCTCTTTTCTCATGCAGATATTACGTAACTATATCGCTTTCTTTTAAAAATGAAAAAAAAAGGAAGAAAGAAATAAAGAAAAGAAGAGAAGAAACAAGGGAATGAAAAGGAATACGTGTTTCGATCGGACTATGATATCCTCAAAGCTGTCCTGTAGTAACACGAATCCAAGTGAGTTGCTCCATTTTCAACGATCAATCCGCGAGGTTGAATAGAGACGTTTCGACGTTTTATCACGAGAATTAATCGACATCGTTAAAAGCCAGTGTTCACGATGCGATGTTCGACTACAAGGTATCTTCTGCAACCTGTTAGTCATTATTCCACGACCGTTGCGTCGAGTCACGTCCTTTAAAGCCCTCGGTAATTGACTTCGGATAATAGGTAATGGAGATTTAAGCTCGACTCGAACAATGGCTAATATCCTTTCTTTCCGTAGATTTCAATAAGATCTCAGGTGTATGCGTATGTACAAATAGAGATGGATTAATTTAAATTACTATTAAATTTTTGTCTGTTCATATTAATATTGTAATATTTAATAGATAAAATAAATCTATTCGAATTTCATCAATGTGTAAGTGAATTTCTTATTATTTATTAACTTGTAGAAATGTAAATTTGCACAAAATTTTCTTACTGTGATTGTACTACTCAAAACGAGTACATGGTAAATTTAACGTTCAAATCAGTTGAAAGAAATAATTGATAATCTTTTTGCAAAAAAAGTGTATAAGGAATGACTAAAATAGATAATTTTTTCCAAGAATAATACAACAATAATTATAATAACTGATCGTTAATTAATCACTCTTCATTCAAATTCAGGAACTATTTAAAAAAAATATATAAAATCTTACTCAAGTTCGACGAAAACACTCACATTTTCTCACGCGTATCAATTAATTGACCGGATTGCATCTGGATAGTTCTTTCTTTCTTTAACTTTACTTTAAACTCTACTTTAACTTATACGAATAGTTGTTTCCCCCTCCCTAATTGTTTTAACCGATGCATCAATCTGTTTTGTACCGTTCAAAGGCGTAACATGTAGCTAACTTTGTTCACGCGCGTTTGCTTTGCCGCGCTGGTAAACGCGCGCGAGCCTATTTTCGCGCGGTGTCCTTTTTTTAGATCGCCCTCTCTCGAAGAGCACGCGTTGTATCTTACTCCAGAGATCCGAGGGGATGCGCGGAAACGAGGGAAACGTGGCGAGGGGCGGTGCGTGAAAAGAATCGGTGATCGACCGCGTTTATCCTTCCTTTAACGCGTTCAATATGACTCCAAAAATCGAAAGGATTGGATATTGACAAGTTGAAAAAACATTCGTGAAATGCAACGAAATGCAAATTAGCTATGCATACTGATGACAATAGTACTGATGGAAAACGAAGGGAAAGTGAGATGGATGAAATTTTGTGGAAAAGTTCGTGATATGATTGTAAAAAGTACGCGTCAAAAAAATAGGAAATCTCTCTGATTTGCGACACGAGTCAGATTATTCTAAAAATTTATCCTCTTTTTAAAGGAATATATGAATAGATAAAAAGGATATTTTTTTATTGATAAGGAATTAAAACATTGGATAGAGATCATAAACTGCTAAGTATCTTCAAAATAAATAGCACGGTATAAGTCAATTTTGTCCACTTTTAGATTTTTAAAAATTCTGCAGTAATAAGATTGTATATGCGGATATGTCACAAAAAACATCTTTATATAGTGATTTTTATTTTCACATTTCAAATTGACATAATCGTCCATATTCCAATATATTTTAATAGATTTGCATTCTTTATACCAAAGATTCATATGATTCATAGATTCAAGATTCAAGATTCATATACCAAATTTGAAATTGATTAAATTAATCAATAATAACAATACACGTGACTGAAGATATACAAGTTTAATTTCTCAGAGATAGTTTGCCTTCAAGGAAAACTATTTGGCTCCATATTATAATCTTTAAGATAAAATCGATATCGTATTATCAAATACTGGACTAACATTGCATTTACTGGAGTCAATTTCGAAAATTCTCATTTCAGGATGGAACGTTACTCCATCGCCGAAGTTCATCAAAGATCTGACTATTCAACAGATATCTAGTCAATATACACATTTCAACTACTACTACTACTCTTGTATATCACGAAGGAAGATTCAAATTTACAAACTCAATAGAGCTTTTGAAATCTGTGCATCGTTTCTTCCGCAGAATATTCTTCATCGTTTACAAATTTGCAACAAAAGAATTAATTTATATATATTTAAACGAGATAAAGAAAAAATTTAAAAGATTATTCGAAAGATTGAACAAATACAAAAATTGATGTTGCATAAAAATATTGTTTCATTGAAGCTTATTTTGCAAGTTACAAGCAATTTAATTTTACACTAGACGAAGCGAGACAGAGATAGAGTCGTCGAAGGGGAGTAAGATTGTCCCTACACAGACAATAATTTCTTTCTCGCGCTACTTAAAACCAACAATAAATAATTCCCACCCCGATAAACTACTCTATAAACACTCTTAAAGCAACAACAAATTTTCTCAATAAAAAAAAAACTGTATCCAATATCTCTATTTTTATGCGAGAAATAAACACTATCCAACCGTATCATAATTCCATCCTCGTTATATATAATTCAATATTAACTTGCGAGCAAAAATTGCACGAGAAAAAGGAATTTAAAAACTTCCCCGACGTTTGCATAAATCATAAAAGGAAAAAAGAAAGAGGTAAGAAGGGAGGAATTTCTCGACTCGAAGATTCGCGACAAAGGAAATAAAAATCTCGTCGACAGACATGCGAGAGGCGATTATTAAGGTCCGCCTAGTCGATTTTCCAAGCGAATCTCATTCATGCGAAAATCTGCGGGAAGAACGATCCTCAGGAATCGTGCGCCCTCCAATCGATCGTTCCCCATTTAAACGAGAAGCTTGTTTTTTTTTCCTTCCTCTTTTCCAAAGCTGAAGAAATGCCATTCCTTCGATTCAACCATTTTGGAGAATCCGCCCTCTCCAGGAACAATATTTTTAACCCGGCGATTAGAAAAAGCGCGGATCGATCGTTATATTTATAAACGCATCCCTCTGGAACTAATTGCTGTAAAATAGAGGAAACAAACTCGAAAAAAAGAATGATTTATGGCCAAAATTAAACGAATATAAGTCACGCCTTCCAATGATCGATTTTTGCTTCGAGTAATTGTCTTACATTTCGATCGCACATGAGTTTTAAAAGATTGGTTAATTTTAAAATATGATTCAACCTGCCATTTTGAAATACTACAACTGCCTATTATAGTATAGATAATAAATAAAGTTAGAAATAAAAACAAACAGAGATTTTAAGCCTTATTGAACTTATCATTGTTATTTGTTGACTATGAATGATTGATTATGAGTAATTGAACAAACAGCATTGAGTTCGAGCATCGAATTTATACGATTGTGTACATTATGATATTTTGCGTGAAAGATCGAAAATATATTTTATGAATGCTTTAAAAACGTGTAATGATGACGATACTTGAAAAAAATGAAATTTATGTGAATGAAGAAGTAGATTTCATTTTCTACTTGCTCTTGGTACAATGAGACATGAATACGAGGTGTTAAGAATGTTGGTTCTACAATGTTTGATATTCGTTAAGCTTGGAACATTTGAAAAGAGATCTTTTTAATTCTGCTTGGATAATTTTTAGTTTCGCGATGTGTTTGCTTTTTATCTTTGAATATAATTCCAATTTTAAAGTATCTTAAATAGAACAAATAATAATTTTTAAAATTTCATGTGGAATTATTGATCAATTTATTTATTTCTATAGATGTAATCTGAAATTTGAACGAAAATACTTTGATAATTATGTTCTAGTGAGAGTGTACGTAAGAAGATATGATTGACTTACACTACTGAATAAAGGAAAATAGACAAAATATGGTCAGACATATTTAAGATAAATACATTGCTGATTACTATTATAAGTTAATCTTCTTGTTCTATTTATTGTCACTTATCATTTATGAAATAAATAATATTTTTTTCATTAAACAAATAGTATAAGCAATAAAAAAATTAAAAATTTATTATTTATATAAATATCGCATTTTTTATAGAATTATCTTTCACTTATATAATTCTATAAAAAAGTAAGATAGTAATTTTAATTATAAAAATGAAATAACCAAAAATATGATGAATTTATATTGGCCAATAGTTTATATGGAAATTAAAAGATATTTTTTCTACTTGAAAATTATTTTATATAATAATAATAATAATATTTGAAATAATAATAAATTATTGTAATATTATTGATTATGATGAGTCTATAATTTTATTTAAAAAAAATTTAATTAAAATAGCAAAAATAATTATATATTAAAATGAAAAAAAAATTATATAAAAAAATATATTTTAAGTTTGTTTTCTTGAGAGGAAACAATTTATAACAGAGAATCTTTAACCTCTTAAACATAAAACTTTCTGTAAGAGCCTACGAGATCTCAGTTACAAAAAAGTTCGGATACAGGAAATTAGATGACGTTAAACCATTCAAATCTCTCCTTTACCATTTTCCCTATCTTCAATTCATAAAGAAAAAAACATTGTCCAATCGGATTATTGGACTATTACTCGAATCCGGATCTTTACCAGACAATTGCTTTACCGAATCGATCAATCCAAGCGTCAACAGATTTCTGTTCTCAAATTTAAACGCTAAATTCTATAGCTATTTCTATATCAAACAAGAATCTGGTTGATGGGATCGAGATATGTTTTATAGATTTACTCTGAAAAAGATTAAATTGTTTGTTTCCTAGAAATTTTTATAAAATTTCAAAAAATAAATTTAAAAATTTCATAAAAAAAACTTAAATACACGTCCCTATTTTTTTATAATTTATTAATATCTAAAATATCTTTGAATTAAACTATTCTTCTTTTCAAAAAATATAAGATTGTTTATTAATATGTAAATGCCAAATATATCTGAAAAATATTTTCTCATAAATCATTTAAATTTAAAAAACTTTGCGAATTAAATAATCATTATTATAATATCAAATGTATAATTCCATACAATCTCTAATCTCTTTTCTTTTCTCTAAGTTCTTATTACCCTAGCAAACAAACTACAAAATCTTTTTGTTTCTATTACTTGAAGCTCCACTCCAAACTTTTCCATTCTAATTTACAATTACTATACTACATAAGTCACAGGACACTGATTAATTTTAAACATACAAGTGCATACTAAAATCTATCAAAAAATATAAATTTAATAAAAACCAATTCTATTTCATAAATTTAATCTATTCCTTAATTCTAAATATACCAAGTGTCCAATGACTCATACACCATATACTATCAATCAAAAATTTGAAATCACTAATGCATTCCATCCAAGGATTCAAAGAAATCCAAATTAACACATTATTAACTACATTATTAATGCAGAAAATTCTCTCTACGTGAAAACCTATTAATTAAAGTAAACAAAATTACTAAATCAACATTGGCACGATCAACTTAAAATTAACAATGAAAATTTAATTCAACTGAAAGTGATTTTAAACTTTCTGACCAGCAACTCGTATCCGTGCCAATCTCGATCCCATCCGCGTGCCAGTCACGTGTAATCCAATAGTATAATCAGCAAGGCTAAAGTATACAGTAGAATTAACGACTTACGGGTGAGAGACGCGCCGGTGCAGACTCCTCATGGACATGGCTCTGTTCTTGCGATTCGAGCTCGAGGTCGATCCGTTCGCGCTTCCGTTCGGCGTGGTATGGCGTGGCGCAGCTGCTGGGGGAGCGGATTGCTCCCCCGTGGCCGCCACGGCCACCGCCGCCGACGTGAGGCCCCCCGAGGTCGCCAGACCGGTACGCCGAAACGGGCCCGAGCTAGCCGCTAATCGGCGTGCTAATCTGCGGGCGAGCCGACGGGCCAGGCGCGCCCCTGCAGCACCGGCACCCACGCTGACGGTCTTTCTGTCCCACCCCCCGTGGCCAGGGGGTGGTACACGATGCCTAGTGACTGCCTCGACGACGCTGCACTAAGCTCTCTTCTCCTCTCTTTCGCCGCCTGTCCACGTGCCCCTTTCACCTCTCCACCACGCGGCTCCTTACCGGCCCTGTCACGCCTAGGCCTCTTCCTCGAGGATCCACGTCATCAACGTTGAGCGCGATAATGGAGAAGATACTGGCGGTATCGTGAGCTTCCGCTCTCGATCTCGAGGATTGCAGTGGCCGGTGATTTCCGATTGAAACTGATCGACTGGAAAAGAGAAAAGAGGGCAATTTTAGAACAAGTTTGTTTGTTTAGGGAGGGTTGTTAAGCGAATTTCGATTAATATGAAAATTTATAAAATATTGTTGAGATTGTGATTGTGATTGTGCTTTGCAAAGAGAATATTTTAAAAATAGTATTGGTAATCAGTAATAATTCTAATGTAAAAATTTTCGTATTCTTTGCGTACACGTGTACTTGAAAATTGTCACGGAATATCATAGAAAATGAAAAATTATAAATAATTTTAAATTTTTTATTTTTTTCAAATTGTCAATTATTAAAAATGTATACGAGAGCATTACTCGATATAATATTGCTTTTTTTTTAACTAAAAAAACGATAGTATAAATTCTTTCATTAGTCTCACGAATAAAAATCAAATAGAACGATGGCTGGCCAAGTTGCTGCTCCATTTTATCCAACCTGTTCAAGTGCGCGCGTACTCGACGAATTTTCAAAATCGATTCCTCCTACAACGAAGCCTTCTACGAAAAAAAAACTTTGTTCCACATTCATGACTCTAATTTACTCAAGAAACGGCTTCCATGCTAATCGTTGTAGAAATTCCACATGCTTTGACTACAAATATGTTATCCAACAAAATAAACATATAGATAATGATCAAACAATATTTATTATGTTTCTATCGTCAACCAAAATTAAATGGCATATCTAAGATTCAAAATAGGATAATAAAGGAACGAGCAATTGATGTTACGTGAATATGATTACAGTAATCCTTTTTCTATTTTTAAAGAAATATGATTGTTTGGTCATCTCGAGTTTCGTGTAATTTTCCCACGATATTTAATTTACACATATGATTTTTATCTTTGATTGGAACAATAGAACACCGGTGTTGATTCGCGACCCCGGAAACATTTTAAACGTAGCTCATTTGCAATGATAACGCGAAAACAAAGTCAAGAGTATTCGAATAAAGAAGCAACATTTGAATAACAAAAAGAATTTCCAAGCAACGTTAACGCCTTTCTTTAATATATTTTAAATATTTATTCTATTATCGTATTCTATTTATTATATTCGCAAATGGAGTAAATAGACACAATTCAAAAATTCAAAACATGAGAAAGCTTTCCTCGATTTCGCAGAAATAAGAGGGAAATATAAATACAAAACTCTAACATAAAACAATTATATATTAACAATATATTATTTCATATATAATTTACTAATTTTTATGAAATATTATTCAACCTGTTTTGCAATCTATTATTCCATTTCTCTTTGCCTAGTTTTAATTATTTATCTACATTTAAAAAATTGACCAATACTTTTTTCTTCTATTTAATGTTTTATAATACATATCATATTTTAGTATCATAATATTCCAATATTTTTAAGTGATAAAGATAACTGAAAATCTCATCAAATGAAATTGTCAACAGAAAGAAAAGTAGAAAAATTCAATAAAGTTGCTAGTATTAATAAATTATTAAAATTATTAATCCTTGATTAATAGATATATCGAATTGAGTTATATATGACCAACAATAATTTGTATTAAATTATCTCATTTTTGAATACTTTATCTTTTTCATTTTATACTATATAGAATATATATAAAAATATCATTTTTCATTAATAACATTATCGCATTAAGATTAAATTAATTATCCTAAGAATAACCTAATTCAAATATAACTCATGCTTTCTATGATATTAAGTGTCTATGATATTAAGAATGAGGGATATATATTATAATAATCGAATGAGGGATAACGAGGAATAGATGTGAAAATAATATGTACCTACGAAGTGAATCACGAGGTGGCCAAAAACGTGATTCGAAACCGGCGATTCATTCCACTTTGTTTCCAGATAGGTCGGTACACGCGATTCGACGTCAGAGATTGAACATCAGGCTCTTTTCGGTGTAGTTATCAGTGTATCACAGTTTATAAATCCGACGCATGCCCCGCGATCGACCATTGTTTCCATTAATTACACTCGCATTTCAGTCTGGCACACTCTGTGTCGCGCCCCCTTTCATTCACACCCATCTCCTTAAACGCACATGTTCACCTAATCTTCCTTTAATATATCTTAATATCACAATGGACGATTTTATATTTCTCTATCTTGCTTTTTTTTTAATAATTTATATATTTCATCCGTCTCTTCTCCTTCCTCTCTTGCTCTTCTTTGTTTTCTTAATATTTTGTTTATAACCTTAAGCTTAGAAATCACAGTCGCGAATTGATACGGATCACCGTAGCATGTGCTGCTGCTGTTGCCGTTGCTCGCTCAGAAACGATCACACCACTTCGTATACCGAGCATGCCCTCTCTTTCTACTCCTTTCTCTGTCACTCTCACCACGTTGCACACGATTGGTACGACTAGTCACCGATTATTCTCTTTGGGACACGATGGTTGGCCATTTGAACAATTCTCGTTCTCGAAGGGCTCCACATACACTCAATTCTTTCTCTCTTTGTTTCTTTTTCTTTCCTGTTTTATATATATATATTTTTTATAGATATATATATTTATTAATATTCGTTCTGGGACGGAATACGCGTGATTCGTTCGCCAGCCTTGTGCGTGAAGGCCGTATCTCTCACCTGTTTGACACAAAAACTCGTCACGAGAAAAAGCACAGGATTATTCCGCGTCTATCTGCCTTTGGAAGGAGTTTTACTGTCGACCATCAATGCGCACGTGCGACCAACGGGCAATGTGCCGAATCCTCTCGCTCGTTGCCGTTCTGACGAGGACACATAAAAACTACGTCGATGGGACGCCCCTCAGAAACGAGACACGGCTACGAGTCGCGGGAAACGGGTTGTTTCGGTCGCGTGCTTCCTCACCTCGCTTCGTTCCTTGCGTTTTGTCGCGTTTACAACGCGATTCTTCACATTCGGTTTGATCAAGCACAAATTCCGAAGTGCCATCCTTTCTTTTTCTCCTCTGCTAACACCGAATCTCTGTCTCCTTTTTTTCTCTTTACACTTTTTTCTTCGTCTCCTACCTGTCTTCTTCTCTTTCTTTCTTTCTCTCTCTCTTTCTTTCTTTCTCTCTCTCTCTTTCTCTCTCTCTCTCTCTCTCTTTTTCTCTCTTTCTCTCCTTCTCCTTTTCACTAATCACCCGTCTCTCCTTCTCCGTCGAGAATGTATCCAAACATCATTTGAAAGGACATCATCAGATGTCGTGGCAACCGTTGTTCTTCCCTGTCGATCCTGTCAAAAATGACACATGCTCAACTAAGTATCGTCGTCACTGAACGTCGATGCGCATCTCCGACGGTAGTTCGACGGCATGGCAACCTATACACGTAACGAAACTCGGTGGCGCGATAGTCTCGATGCCGTGCGACTGTCGATCGATCGAAAATCATCTGCCCGCTTCGAGTCGTGCTCCGTTGCTCCTCGCTGCCACGCTTCGACACGATCCAACCGTGTTCCTCGCAAGCCCATCGACTCTCTTCTGCCTCTGCGATAGAAATGAGGAAGGGAATCGACGTGGCGATCGCCACGATCACAAAGAATTTCGTTCTACGCTGTTTCTCACTCGATTGACACTCTGTTCCTAATGATATATCCGTTCCAGGTTTTAGTAACGGCCGCTAACGACATTTGATTTTCTTCGATTATGATCCCGCCGTTTATTCGACAATCACTTCTCTCTTTCTCTCTCTCTTTCTCTCTCTCTCTCTCACTCTCCTTATTCTGTATCTATTTTCGTTTGCCCTCTCTTTTTTCTTTATCTATTCCGTTCTGTCGTTCTATCGCGTTATTCGGCTAAATGTAAACCAAATGTACACCAGTGACCGCGCACACACTTGCCCTGTCTCCCTCAGTCAATCGCGATCAGCCATTATTACCGAATAATCCCGCGACTGCTTAATTACTCTCGATACCGCACTCACCGCTTCTCGATACTTCCCCCTAGAAGCACGAAACACCGATAATACGGCTTACTCGCATGACCCGTTTATGTTACGCAGTTTTCTTACCCACGAAGATATCATCAGGTTCTTTTTTCTTTCTTTCTCTCTTATTTTTTTTCCCTTTCTTTCTTTATCTCTGTTTCTCTTTCTTTTTAAATCGTCCTGTCTACACTTTTTACTTTCTACGTTGTCCACACTCCACTCTTCCGGGGACCGGTTGTTCGTTTCGACGTATGGCGCACCGTTGATCCTTCTCTGCGACAATCAAATGAAAAGAGACTCGTTACGAAGAATCGAGCAATCCCGATGTCCACAATGTTTAGTGTGTCGTTGTACCGTGATTGTTTTTTTCTTTTTTTTTTTTGTCTGTTACGAGACACACGCGCGCGCGAACTTCGTCTTATCCCCCACCCCTCGTCGTCCTTTAGTCACGGTTTCCCTTAACCTCGACACCTACGATTCCTTATGCTTCCCTGACTCTCCTTCCCTTTCACACATCCTCGCACTCACCTCGCCCAATCGCTCTTTCTCTTTCTCTCCCTCTCTTTCTCTCCGTTCCTTTCTCGCGACTTTCATTCATTTCGACAAAGGGCGCGACGTTTCCTTTAAGACGATTCCATACACGCGCCCCGCTTCTGCCCTTATCGATTATGACGCATACTGCATTGAGAAAGGCTGCCCACCCGTTGACAGCCGAAAAGGATTCCCCGCGTGAACAGTTCGCAGATCCCTCTGCTCGCCTAGCCCACGACAAGAGAATCCGCGAGAATCCGTGCACGGGTGTCGCAAGTATATGTGTGTGGGTGCCTGCGGCAGCCGTGTTACGTATACAAGCGTAACCCCGACCTCGATGTTAGGCGGCTGATAGCCGGCCTCACACTGATACGGCTCCGTCGTTACGACCACGGGCCATACCCGCCCCTTCGACACCCCCACCATTTGTTCGAAAAAAAACTACACCCCTCTTTAGAGGTACGATCATCGCGCCTCCTCGCGGTGTTTGTGGTAAACGATTCGTCGACCCTTCCATTTCAATGTAACACGCATGCGCTAACCTACAACTACATACTACATACTATTTTTCGGACAAAATTGCATTTGTCCCTTCTTGCCATTTGATATTTTTTTCCATAATTAGAATGTTATGAATACTTCTATCAAATATTTTGTGTAATTCTTTGATATACAATTCATTAGAAATTTATCGAAAGAAATATTTTGATTTATTATAGAGATTATATTTTCTTATGAAGGATGAGAAATTCAATTTTCAATTTTCATATTACAAATGTCATGTTTTGTTTATTCTAGGAAAATAAATATAATTCTAGGAAAATAAATATAATTCTAAATAAATATTCATATATTTTTCTAACTTATGCTTTGTTTTGAAACAAATTTTCAAATGATTACATTCGATAAAAATTCGAGAAATTGATTAAAAAAATATCGAACAGCGCATGTATCATTTCTGCATATATCAAAATATATACAATATCAAAGAGTATTTGAATATTTATAATCATTATATTAATTTGTTTCTATTTTTTTCTATATATATATATATATATATATATATATATGTATGCTGAAAATTTGATTTTAATTAATATTTAATAGCCTATTTAAATAACATTAGAAATCATTACTATTAAATACCAATTAAATAGCAACAATGAAAAAATATATCTTTTCATAATTATATTTTACAATTAATCTTTTTTAAGAATACTTTTATTTATGATATTATTATTTGTTGAACATTCGTTGCGTATATTGCAGGACTATGCTTTATATGGCGTTTCCTGCAGCACTAACACTAAAGTTATACGATACCGAAATCACATATACCTTGACTACGTTTAATCGATGCCACTGATAAAACCAGTATGAATATATAGGAGAAATTTCATACGTTCTCTTGTAAGTTTGATTTATGATTAATGCAAAAATATTTTTATGTTTTCATTAGGGAATTTATATTTTATATAGATAAAAAGTGTGAACAAATATAAATTTTATCTATACAAAAACTGAAATACATAGTATATTATTTATAATAATATGTATTATAATTAATTATTATAATTTATATTATTTATAATAATATGTATTAATTATTTTAAATATAAACTAATTTTTTTACATAAAATTATAAAATATATAAGATTTTTATAATTATAACTTTTTTTTTAACAATTAAAATTAATAAATTTATCATTTTTAACAATTAAAATTAATAAATTTATCACGAAATGTAGATAATATATTATTTTATTTATCGTATTTTGTTATAATATAATTTAGTAGCTTAATAAAAAAGAGATTGTCGAAAAATAAAAATATGGAATCTAAAAAAAGATACAATTTTCATATTGCTTACCTTATTTTGAAATTCTTCTTTCTTAATTTTGAAATCGTACAGATTTTTGGAATTTTCGATTGTCGTAACATGAAGTATCTGCTACGACATCTTTTCGTGCTCGCTGGAACTTTTTTATGTTCTTTTTCTTCTAAATTTTCCATTTATAAGGAACATATTAATTTAATTAATAAATACATATAATCTGATTGCTATTTATAATCTTTATTATTTTAGAAATGTTTTCTTTATCATGAATAATAATAAATCATTTTTTAATTTTAGTTTAGAATTACTTACAAGCAAGAATAAAGAATACTTTTATCACGTAAAAAAATGCACAAAATTATATTTTATTATTATCGATTATCATATTATCACATTAACTTACAATCAAAGATTGCAATAACTTTGATTAACTTTGATTTGACAAACAAAAATACACAATTAAAACTGATAATATTCTTCAAAAATTTCGCAAAGTATAGACTGAGGTTTTGTACATTCGAACATGTATTCTTGATTTAAGTTTTAGATGTCGCCACTGTCCAACAGAGCTTTCCGTTAATCGTTCTGCTTATAGTCGATGGATCGAGAAATCGTTTAGTATCGATCAGACAGCGGGTGCAGTCTGTCAGAAATATTAGAGACGGAGTTTTTATTATATCGGAATTGTATCGTTCCGAATAGACTTTTTTTCTCCTGAAGAAAACGAGTAATGCTGTCGTGACGTTCGTAGAACAAAATTGTTTTACAAAGAAGATAGTATTTGCAACAATTACTTTTTCCGTTCTTTCAAGAAACGAGAGCATTTTGTATCGGACTACTACTATAGCCATTTTTGTAGTTCTATACTAACAATTGTGCCTCTTGTGATCCGCAATGGCGGAGACAAATGGGGCCGCAAATATAAATACGAAAAACGATAATTTTATTTGCGGTGTCGTCGAAGGTACATGAACGGCTGTTCTGTTCTATGTAATACGTATTATTTGTAGTCATCGTTTGTGATGGCTTTGCATAGGAGGGGGAATGATTGGAATGTGTTATTCATTACAGTAGTTCTTATTGTTTGAATAAAATATATTTTTTGATATTTTAGGATTTTATGGGCGACCTTGGACCACAGAACAAAGAAAGGATTTATTTCAAAAGTGAATATATTAAATCAATTTTTTTCTCAATTTTTAAAATAATATTTATAATATTATTTTAAGTCTTTTAATTTATTAATTTTCAGATTAAAAAAATGGGGAATGGATTCATATTTGTATGCTCCAAAAGATGATTATAAGCATCGCGCATATTGGAGAGATTTATATACAGTAGAAGAAGCTGAACATTTAACAGGATTAATAACAGCTGCAAGAGAATGTGGCATTACATTTTATTATGCATTATCACCAGGCTTGGATATCACATATTCAAGTGTAAAAGAAGTTACTGTATTAAAAAGGAAATTAGAACAAGTTAGCCAATTTGGATGTACTGCATTTGCATTATTATTTGATGATATAGAACCAGAAATGAGTGAAGCAGATAAGGAAGTATTTCAATCTTTTGCTCATGCACAAGTATATACTGAGAAAATTAAAACTAAAAATTAACATATTATAAGATATTATAAATATTTCTAATTAATTTAAATAATCTTTTTATAGGTTTCTGTTACAAATGATATTTTCCATCATCTTGGTCAACCCAGATTTCTATTGTGTCCAACACAATATTGTGCAACTAGAGCAATGCCAAATGTAGCATCATCAGAATATTTAAATACACTTGGTAGTAAATTGGCCCAAGAAATTGATATAATGTGGACTGGTCCTAAAGTAATATCTAGACTTCTAACTGTTGAATCTATTGAAGAAATTACAGAAGTTTTGAGAAGGCCACCAGTTATATGGGATAATTTACATGCTAATGATTATGATCAGAAACGTGTATTCTTAGGACCATATTCTGGTAGATCTCCTGATTTAATACCTAAACTGAGAGGTGTTTTAACTAATCCTAATTGTGAATATGGAGCAAATTTTATAGCAATTCACACATTAGCTCAATGGAGTAGATGTAATGTTGATGGCAAAAGAGATTTAAGCTTAAGTAAATATCAATTATTTTTGATTAATTATTTTGATTAAGAAATGTATTAAATTTGTATTATTTTATTATATCTTATTATATGTTTTCTAGATGATACTGTATCAGCTGATATAAAATTAGAGACTGAAACGGAAGATGGAATGCTTGGTGAAGATGTTCCTTCAACAATGTCTCCGAATATATATCATCCTCGACATGCTTTGAAAAACGCCATTAACGATTGGTTAGTGGAATTTAACAAAAAACGAAACGCATGGGGTGTTATAGCAAAACCACAACCATGCGTTGCTCCAACAATACCAATCCCAATAATTCCCTCTGTGAATACATGTATGAGTCTTACATCAACGACGACTACTACTACCGTCCCCGCAACACCTACGCCAGTAAATAATTCCAATCATCTTCAAGCATTGGCTGAAGTTTGCTCAAATGTAACAACCACTGATAATTATGTGCCACCTCCCGCTGGTCCTGTCATGAATTCTTTAGTATCTGAAACAACTGTTGTTAGTGAACCTATTATTCCATCAATTTCTACTATTGTGGAAAATGTACCAAATTCAAATACTTTATCATCCATGGAACCAATGGATTGTAACACAACACCTAATAATTCTCCAGCACATGCAGTCAAAATTCAAACAGAGGATGATGTTATGGTAGAAAATACTTCTGTAAGTCTTTTTAAATGTCATAGCATAGAAATTTTTGAAATTTATGAAATTTTTTTGTTATACAGACGTGTAGCGAAGCATCTGGTAGTATGCAAGTGGAAGTAGATAGCACTTCTCCTGTTGTAAATGGTACTCAAATGATTGTTGAAAATGATAACGAAAATCATGACAATGGTGATAATATAGATCAAGAATCACAGGATTCGATTGATATCGATAAGCGACTGACGCAAGAAGATCTATCACTTTTATGTGATCTTTTTTATTTGCCATTTGAACATGGTGGTCAGGGTATTCAATTATTGCAAGAGTTTAATTGGTTAAAAAGTAATGCTCACGTCGTTATGAGAAAATCAAAAGAAGATCAAACTGCATCTGAATCTGATGTATGTAATTCTTTTATCAATATACTATAATTTAAATATATATACATAACAAATTATAAAATTTTAGATCGAAGAATGGCATACACGGGCAGCTAAATTAAATGATATGTGCAATGCTGTAAATAGATTATTTCAGAGACTTACGCACTGTAATAATCGTGAGTTGTTATATGATCTATATTCGTATGTGTGGGACATGCGAGGAGTCGTGTCTCTCTTAAACAGTTATGTGAAATGGTTGGGTAAGTTACATTTTATTTTTATAATAAAATAAATATAATCATCATTACATTGTTAGATTTTGTTAAAAAAAAAGAAATTAAAAAAAATTTTTAAATTAAGTAAAAATAATATTAAAAATATTTCAATTAAAACACAATTTTTAAATCTATTTATATATTTTTAAATCCGAATATTATTCATTTTTTAAATGTAATTGTATTTTTAGAAGTAGTAATATTATAATATATGAAGAAAGTTAATTCAAAATGCTAGTATGCTGGTACAATGATTAAAATAAAGAGAAATTATTTATACTGCAATATGTAATTATAAATCATATAAAATATTATTATGCTTTTTTTTTTTAATTTTCATATTATATTACAATGAATAGTTGTATTTGTTATGCTACAGATGAGTGCTGTTATTAATTTTTCTCAAAAGTACTATAATTTATTACCTATACTTATATTTCAGAACAAAAGTGTCTCGAGTATTGGTAAGTGTAATGCTCTATCCGTTTTTTTAACTCACTCCTTTTGTTTTTTTACAAGAAAGATGTATTTTTTTTCTTCATAAATTAAATTATAATTTTTACAGCTAATTAATTAATGTTTATAATTTTATAGAAGTTTGAAATATATAAATTTCAAAATATCTTTTAATATACTAAATATAAAAATATCTTTTATATATGTTATTTTTCATATATTTTTCCAAACTTATTACTTAAAAATATTTTCATAAATTTTTAAATTTATATATTATATTACACTGCACTTTCTTGTAAAATGACATAATTTATACAAAACATGCAAAAAATATTAGTTGATTTCATAAATTACTGATGTTTTATTAATTTAAAAAAGAAAATAAATTTATTTATATTTTTAATATATTTAAAAATATATTAAACTTATTAAATAATACTGGTTAATAAAATGAATTTTATCATTTTTATTTAAAAAGAAATATTCTAAAAATATTATTTTACGAATACAATGATTTTATAAAATATTAAATACATATATAAATAAAATAATAATTATAATATATAAATATATATATATATATATATACAAATTGAAAAAATTGAGAAAGATTTACAAATTCAATAATTTCTTTTAAAAATTATCTCAATAATTTTATTACTTTTTAAATAATCAAAATACATCAGTAATAATTGGAATCGAAATATTTCATAGATCGCATATCTATGAAATTGCATTTATACATTTGTTTCTGCGCTTTAGAATCAAATGTATTATATTGCGCGCGTAAACAAACAAAAAGGGTTGCCGTAAGTCAAAATTAAAGTAAAATCAAAATATAAATTAAACTTATTCTTGTTATATACTTGATTCATTCATTTTCTAAAAATATAAAATCATAATTGTATTTATACATCAAAGTTGCATCAAACATATTTGTATAGAAACTGGAACTTTAGCTATCCTATATTTAGTAATTAAAGTAAATTTCTTTATTTTTAATTACATCTAACTTTTTATAAAATAATTTTCTTATTTATCGACTAACGGCTTCCTATTTATACATCTATTAGCAAATAAAGAATGTCACATTTCTCATTTCTTCTTTAATTTTATATAATTTTCATATTCGTGATTTAAATATTACATAAGTCTTATTTTTTTTATCATAATAAAATAAATAATGAAAACAAAGAATTGATGTGACTTTCTAGCGTAATATTCGGCGAAAAGATTTTTCATAGCAAACACTTTCTGGGAAACTATTTAACAGCATCTATGTGGACCCGAACAAATACCATGTTTTAAATAACCTTGTGCCAGCTATTAACATATTGGCTGACTTTCTTTCACAGATAATGTTTGGCAGAAATTTATTTGTTGCCTTCATTCTTAATATAAGTTTATAATATTTATATATATTTCAACATAATAAGATATATTATTCAAGAAATAAATATAATACTTGCAGCCAATAATTTCTGTCAGCAATATAAGTGTATGAGGAACAATTCAGCTTTAATTCACTGACTAACGTGCGTTTCTGTGTTTTTTGTCTTGTTGATAGCGTTTGGCAGATTCCCGTCGACGATGACAACGTTTACCCAGGGAAGCTACACATGTATGCGATTCACCAGTCTGAGTAATCCAACAAAAAGCGCGCGACTAGCAAAGCTTCAAACCGGTGAAAATTATAGCAGAATTTCAATTCGCGTTTGAAGCTTTGTAAAAGAACATTATAATTAATATAAGCAAGAGATTTGCGCGTAGAAGCAGCCTTCTGATGCCTTGAAGAATCTATATGTATTCAACATAAATATTTCTAGTATTTAACGTAGTTTGATACGTGATGGACATACTTTTTTATTTTGCAAAAATTCACACAAAGCATTTATTAAAGTTTTTTTCTTTTCTTGTAAAATATTTTTTTGCTAATATTGTTCGATTTTTATTTTATTTTCGGCATTTTTGTCTGTAATTGCACTTTAATTCATTGATATATTCATATTAAATATATTTTAAAATTATATTAATGCAAATTTCATTTTGTTTGCAAAAATAACTTTTTCGGAAAATTTTATGTGATAATAATTTTTGCATGTGAAGTAAGTCCATCTAAAATTTCTACAAAATTGGCGAAGTTAGAAGAATTTCATAAAATGTTGAGAGCTTTTCCTGAGAATTATACTGGTTAAACACAATCAACCAAAGTTGTGTCTTCTGTGCTTCTATTTTATTTTTTAGAATTTTTAAAGGTGTTTATTTTTTGTAAAATTCGCTACAATTAATTAAAAAAGTTTTTATTATGTTTATGAAAGGCATCTTTTGTAAATTGTGAATGACCAGGAATATATCCTCCTTTTGCCAACTTGCCTGTACTAATTTCTTTTAGTTCCAGAAACTGCTTCTTTTCAGGAGTAATAGGAGTTTTATTTCAGGCGCATTTTGGCAAACTGGATTACCATTTTCCTAATCCCATTTCCTTTTCCTTTATCTCAGGAATTTGTCATTGCGCGAACTTTGGTGCAACATTCTTCAATTTTTAATTCCTTTATTATTATATTTTACTCTAGTCATAATTGGTTTAAACTTTAACATGTATATATATATATATATGATCTTCTGTAGTTGAAAAATTAATCTTCCTCTAATGACATTTGTTTCCCATACCTCATGAGTTTTTTCTTTTTTTATTTAAAAATTGTTCAGTGAATGTATAAATAATCAATTTAAACATGATTAAGTTATGTATGATTTCATTCATTAATGAAATGGTGCACCGTAGTTTTTGTATTCGATTAATGGATTTCTTTATTTCGCAAATACAATTTCTCTGAATTTTTAAATAATATGATGATATAATAATACAAACAATATTAATTTTACTTTAAGGAAATTTAGAATACCAATGATCGAAATTTATTATATGCATGTTACAAATTTTAAGCAAAATTAGTATTCAGAGCAGTGGAGGCCATTTCATAAATTTAAAAAAAAATTGCATAATCGCGCGTACACAATGTTTCGTATTTTATTTTATTAAGACTTGTGTCTTGGGATAGGGTTCTCGAATGGCTGGAAAGAAACTTTTATGAGTGGAGATCAAGAACCATGGGTATTCCGTGGAGGACTTACAGCTGATCTACAGGTATATTTAATAAAAAAAATTAATATAAAAATATAAAAATATTAAAAGAGATTATAATTACATTAATAAAAAAAAGAAGAAAAGATAAGAAAACTAATGTTAATTTTATTTTACAGAGATTAATTCCAGTAGACAGTGGAAATGACTTATTTGTTTATAAAGCACCAGAAGTGCCCAGTAGTAAAATCTATACAATTAGGCCTTATTTAGCAAGTGACGAAGATGCAGTTTATGCTGTGTGCAATAAAATTTGCAATTGTGTAACATCTTCTGCCATTGCAGATCGGTAAGAACGATATTTTTATTATATGAATAATATTTTTTTAAATACGAAATTATATTGAAATTTAAATATTGAATATTGAATTGATAACAGATTAGTTGGAGGTTTTCTAACTTTAAGTCCAGAGCTGTGTATGGTAGTTGAAGATGAGAGTGGAATAGTAGGTTATGCATTGGCTGCCTTAAATGTAAAGTCCTATTATCAAAAATTAGCAGTTTCTTGGATTCCTGAGTTACGAATGAAATACCCTTTAGATGATAATATCAATGATTTATCACAAAATATTCAGGTATTTTTTTATAATTTTAATTATTTAAATAACCTTTATTTATTAATCAATAATCTATTTAATCTATTTAATTTAATATTAAAATCTAGGATGCCATACGTTATTTTCATTCATTTGTTCCGGATGTGTCTGATCAACTATGTAGACAACATCCATCGAAATTATTGTGTGCTGTGTTACCAAGTGTAACAGACCAATCTGTCCCTAAAAGATTAATTACATGTATTCTTGCAGCTCTAAGAGCAAATGGTATATAACTTTTTATATAGTTTTATATATTACTATTTATAGAATAATATATTTTATAAAAAAAAAATTTATTTAGGTTCATTTGGTGTGCATACAACAATGTCATGCACTGATAAAGAATCTCATGAATTTTATAGTAAACTCGGTTTCGTTGATTTAAATCCAGCACACGAAGAACATCCTGGAATCAAAACTATGTGTAGAAGTTTCTAACAAAGAATGAGTACACCAGTGATATTTGTGAATAAAGTGTATCTGCTTGGACCATCTTTGAAGAAAGATTCTACAATTTTGAAACAAAGTTTCGAATAACGTAAAAATCTATTTATTATTATCTAACAATCTGGAAAAGCTTTCTGTCTTTATTGTGAATTTTTGTGCAATGGACAGAATTCGATAAAAACATTCTTAGGAATGAAAAAGAATAATATAGACAGATTTTATATTATGCAACTCGTTTTAGTAACTCGTAATTCTTTTTTAAAAATTGTCTTACGAGATATCTGTCTTTTTAAACCGTAAACAAAAGAAAATAAAACTCATCCAAATGTGTTTAATATACGCATGCAATGTATATACAACAAAATATTATGTTGTATTGAGTGAGGAGAATATGAAAAAGAAAGTGTAAAACGTGCAATAGTAAACTTTAAATAAGATAAACAAGAAACAAATAGTAAAGGAGAATATGTTAATTTTATATTTATGTTGTACATCGCTATGAGATTTCAGTATATCCAGTATGCTTGTATATTCATAGGAAATTTTTTTTAAAGTTTGAAGAATGTATATACGTGATGAATGATATACGATGAAAAAAAAAAGAAAATACCAGTATGTGTGTTCAATTAATGAATTAATCGAAGCTTTTTAATCCATTGAAAAATATTTTCTTATAAAAACTACATACGCAAATGAAGAAAAAACTGTGAGTCAAAGATAGAAAAACTTCGATCGGTTCGCTTTTACTGAAACGTTATAAAAAAAAAAATAAAACTAGTTTTAACATTGGATTCGCGTTTCTAAGGAAATCACTTAATCTATAGGTATTGTACTGCCCAATTACAAAATGTTTTCTTCGAAGTATGTATATAATTAATATTTATACGTTAATATGCCTATTGCGAGGCCTTTTTATGTTTAATATATCCATCCTAATTAATGTTATTCTTGTTTATATGGATATAATTCGGTATAATTAATGATTCCTAATTGGCTCTACAATCGTATTATATAATACGCGTGTATGTGTGCCACGAAACGTGTGATATATATAGAATTGTTTAGAAAATGTTGATTATTTCATTAGTGCTCACACGTCCGAAAACAACTAATTGTTTACTAATCTAATTTTATTACAGAAACATTCGAAACGTACATGTTATGTTTTATATTGTTGCTTACTTTATTAATGATAATAAGTTTCTATTCTATTGCAAATAATCGATTCATTTATACATACACAAAAATTATTTATATTCAAAAGAAAACAGATAATGTGTATTCAACACTAACAATTAGTAATAATGATTAAGTCTTTACATTATTAGTTATAAATTAACAAGCTAGTTGTTCGTATCGCATTGTATGCGTCAATGTATCAAATGTACAGAATCAAGATAGAAAATAATTACCGAATAAGGTAAATTTACAAATAGATACATAACGCGAAAAAAATTTAAATAAATATAAAGATCTTAGATATTTGCCTTATAATTACTATTGATCACAGTACTACTACAAAACAATTGTATTATGGACTAAGAATGTCATTTTTTCGACTTTAAATATGGAATGAATCATATATTCAGTGCCATGTACAAGAAAGAAAAAAAATTTTCGAACATGAAAATTATTCTCGTAATTATCAAATCTATTTTAATTCGGATTATCTAATTTGTAGAATTTTTATATTCGCTATATATTTTTGCGATGATCTTACATCAAAAAACAACAAAGAAAAAAGGGTTGTGTAGACGGGAAAGCTGGAAAGTAAAAATGTTTTATATATTTTGTTACTTTCTTTTTTTTATTTTTATATATAGTTATATTATGATTTATTAATTATATGTACTTTTTTGCCACACAAAATATAAATGTTAATGCACATTCTTACATAAAGATTCTATATTTAATACAAATTATTTTTCGAATGCATAACTTTTTTATAATAGACAACTTTTTTAATACGTGTTTTCTCTTTTTGATAGTTTTAATAATAAAAAGAAACGATGTGCGTACAATAATATTTCCAGTTATCTCGTCGTGTATTAAGTACTGAATGTGTAATTAATATTATTGAAACGATATGTGATTACTATTGATTTATTTAAATAAATATGTCAAGACTGATACTCTTGGTGTAATCAGAAAGATATCGGTATTGTAAGCAAATTTTGCTTAATTTTACGATGATACTTTATATGGTATATTGACTTCATTGTATTTTCGCAAATTTTGAATTTCATTTTGAAATTGTAATATCTGAAATTTCAAAGAAAATGCATGAGATTCAATCACCATTTAATAAGAACATATTTTTCTCCTATAATGATTACTAAAATTTTAATATAAAAAAATAATCTAAGTACCTTTTCTATTTCATTTTTATACAAGTTCTGTTTACTTCTAGGACTTATTTCATACGTAGTATTTATTTCGAGTTTATTTAAAGATTCTAACAGTTCGTTAATTTTCTTGTTAATATCTCTGCAAAATTTTTATTTAATTTTATATAATATTTTTATTATCTCATAAATTATAAAATATTTTTGAATATAAGTATATTTTGAATATAAATATAAATTTTACTTACATAGGTGATGAAAATCTTTGTTTGTCTTTTTTTTTTGACTTCAACTTTTTCTATAATTTAAATTAATAGATTTTAAATAAAATTTTTGTAAAATTTTGTAAAAAAAGAAAATAAAAAGGTAAAAAACTTATCTCACCAATTTAGAATTTTGTTTGAATATAGAAGCATAATCTTCAACATCAATATCAAATGGAATGTCATCTATTAAAAAAATATTATTTAATAACAAAATAAAATAATAACATTCATTTTATAATATATACCTTCATTTCTCTTCATTGCCTTCTGCATAGCTTTGGTATAACTTCTTTTATCCTGCCTCCATTCTTTTAAAAAATTTTCATCTCTAAAGTGATAAAATAATAGCAAATTTAAGAAATAATAGTTATTAAAATTTGTTAAAGTTAAGAAAAAAATATCATATCTTACTTTATTTTTTGGATTGTTGCTGTTTGTTTAGCAATTAAATCTCTTAACTTGGAAAACCATAATAATCGATGTTCCATTATAATGTTTGCACCTTTATTTTCACATCTAAATTAAAAATCAAAGTTAATCATAAAAATGCTAATATATAAATTATAAAAACTTAAATTTAATTTTTTAAATTATTAAAAAATGGGAATTAATTAGAGTAAAATAACAATATTAAAATTATTATTTAATTTCTATATTTCTATATTTCTATATTTTTCATAACATATTTTGTTTTTATTTTTATTTTTTTAATACATAATCTAATTATTTATTTAACCCTAAATAATTTTCCAAATATGAAAGTATCCAATTCGAATCGTTTAATTTCATAGGATTTAATTTAAATTTCTTTCCATCATTAGTAACAATATCGAAAATATATTCAATATTTTCTATATTATTTATATATCTTTTATTATTTTTTTTTAATGAAATATTTTTTGTTTGCGCAAGAACAGGTGTTTTCATTCTATTAATCTGTCTACATTCTCTTTCTGTTGATTTATTAAAAGTTTTCAAAATTTTTATATTTTTTCTAACGTATAGAGATCTTGGAGATGAGCCCATCAAATGTAAAATTTTATTATTATTTACCATTACATCGATATAATTATCTATTTTATTGTTAAAACTATTTATAATTTTAAAATCATTGTATTTTGTTCTTTCATAATTATATTTTAATTTTTTATTGATTTTGAAGTTGGTTATTTTTTGTAAATAAGATTCAAAAAAAGATTCTTTGATTTCTTTTTTTAAAGAATAATTATCATTCATTGATATTAATTTTTTATTGTACCTGCTACTTGGTTTATATAATTTACGTTTTTCGCTTATAGCTATATTTTTATTACACATGTCCTTCAATGATGTTATTTTTTTTTTATTTTTTCGTGGAGATTGATAACATAAAATTGTCGATAATTTTGGTTCAATTTTATCTGAAATAAAACAAATAAAAATATTTATTTTATTTTCTATTGTAAATTAAAAAAGATTAAAAATGAATCTTTTCCTATACTTTTTCTTAAGTCAACTTACTATTAATTATTCATTTAAATATATTATGCGTTACATATTTAAAAAAATGAATAAATTATATTACTTAATAAAATTTAAAGTTACAATAAATTTCTATGTTTTTCTCAAAAAAATTCACTTTTTTTAAATATTAAATAATTATAAATTTATTTATATAAATTCTTTTACAAACCTAAAGTTACTTACTTTTTTTGGGTTCTATCCATTCATCAGGATGTTGTTTATTCCATTCAATTCGTAAGAATTCCAAAATGGTAGCGCAACCGGAAGTTACAATATCTTGTGGAGGCATGATAAGTGGATTATCTGCTACTTGAAGATTTTTTAAATTTGATAGGGTGCCTAAAATAAGATTAAGTAATTTCGTGTTTTAAATTTTTTATACAATAAATTATTTTCAAAAAAATGAATATATCGTTAATATAATTTAAAATAATATATTACAGTTAATTTTATAGCTATCTTTATCACATATTATATTCTCATCTATATTTACAATATAATTTAATTTTGTGTATTCCATATTAATAATTTACTATTACTACATTAATTATTATGTTAATTATTAATATTATAAAATTATATCATTAATATATATTATTTAAAAGACAAAAAAATTGTAAATAAATAATATAATTCATAAGATTTATAATTTAAACTTAACAAAGTTCCAATGGTAATTCCTTTATTTTATTTCCTTGAAGTAAAATTGTTTCTAAGCAGCTATGCCATTTAATGCTAACTGGCAAAAAAGTAATTTGATTATTTCTGATATCTAACCACTGTAGATAGTTTAAATAAGTGAAAATTTCGTCAGGAACTTCGATCAAATTATTATTCGACAAATATAACATCTAAAAACAATAGAAATATTATTCAAAATTTAAAATTATATCAGAAAAGCTTATGCTAATCATTTTGCTAATATTTTAGTGCAATTACTTGAAAAAATAAGCTACCCTTAATTGTGAAAAATTGTTTAATATCGCAATAGGAAATTGTTTTAAATCTGTATTTGAAAAATCTGCAAACATGTCATTGTAAATAGGTTCCTTTTTTGCTACTAATGGCGATGAAATAGATTCGTTTGACAGTAAACTTGTATTACTCTTCAAAAATGTTTTTGATTCTTTATATGATAAGGAAGAATATTCTGAAACATCGTCAGAAAATGTGTCTTCGATAAGTTCCAAATTTAATTCATCTTTCTTTGCATCTCTTACGCCATCATTTATTTCTATTTCTACGATAATAATAAAAGATATAATTTTTTTAAGTTAAATAGGGAGTAATTTCATATAAATATTAATACCTGGATCTTCGATATTTATTTTAACATAATTTGAAGAAACATCATTTGTTGATTGCTTGGGTAAATGTACATCTGATATATCAGACAATTGTTCATATGATTGTTTAGGTGATACATTTTCGAAAGTGCTACAAAGAATATTCGGACCAAAATCGATATCTCTTATGTCAAAATTTTCATTATTATCATATGTATCTTCCAAGTTATCTAAAACTTGTGAGGATTGTGGATATAAATTGTTTCCAATACTAAGTTTTCGATCCTCCTCAATATCTTTCTTTATTATGAAAATTGTATTAAAGATTATGAAATATCTTTACAGTATATCCATATTAAAATATATAATATATTTAAAAAAATAAATAAAAGACAATGATTTCATATCTCTTGAATATATGTAAATAATATAAATGATTATTGGTTTTAAAAGAAAAAAAAATAATTTAATTAAAGTTGTAAAAACGAAAATTTATTATAGTATTATAATAGATAATATTTAGAAATATATTATTAATTATAATTAAAATATTATAAATGTCTCCAGAATAAAAAGAAAAAAATATTAGAATATATAATAAATATAATACATATTAAATAAAAATGAAATAAATCCATTTTTCATGGATGAATAATTATCAATTTTATAAAAAATTATATAGAAAAATATTTCATCAAAATGAAAGGAACAGCATTATCAATATTATAAATAATATTATAAATATATTATAAATAAATAAAGATAAAATATAAAATTTTGATTACCTGAAGCTCTTCATTGGCCACATTCTCATCATTGTTAGTTAAAGAATGTTGCTCAGTAATCTGTTTTTCGTCTTCATTCTTTACTCTTTCGATATTACGATGTATCGAGAGAAATTTTTTGCCACTCGATGCTGCACCAAATCCATAATATTGTGTTAATAAATCTTTAGCTAAATCAGACATATCGCTGAACAAGTTGTTTCTTACAATTTTTGCAAACAATTCTAGAAGTTGAGAATGATAATTCAACTATGGATGATTAGATCGATTCCATTTCATGTTTATTTATTGCCTAGGTGATGAAGAAGGTACACGTATACATATGATTTAAAACAGGAATTACTATCGATTTTGTCAATTATACTATTATTTTTATAAATGATTTTATTAATTGTAATAAACATATTAATTTGAATATTAAAAATATTATATAAATATAATAAATATTATATAAATATTATATAAATATTATATAAATTCTCCAGAAGGATTTTGAATTAAATAAATATTTCAAGTGCTGGAATATTCAATTAAAAAGAAGAAAAAGAAAATTCTATCATAATTATTTATATATCAATATATATTATATATTGATTTTTGTTGTATTTAATTAAAATATTTGATTTTTTGCAATACTATCTCATAATACATTTGATTTAAATATACAAATCGATTACGATAATTGTATCAAAAATAATCGATTATTGTTACATTTAATTATATAATTTTTGATCTTATTTCATTTTAAATTGATAATATCATATTTAATAGAAAAATATTTAACAAAAGCTTGAAATATATTGTTAAAGACATATATTAAATTTGAAATATCTTATTTGAGTACTTTTACCTTCATAAGCTACTCGTCACAGTATTTAGCTATATATAAAAAGAAAAAAATAAAAATAAAATGTTTTTTGCAAATAACTCGATAAAGCTATCTTTAAATATATTTAAATAAAGTTTAATTTTTAACAATAAAATCAATGAAAAAAGAACTAATTGATAAATTAAAAAAAGAAAATAAATTTTACAAATCAAAGAGAGCAAATAATGAGAGAAAGACAGATTAATTATAATTAGGAATTAATCATTATCACCATCTCTTAATAAACATAATTCTTTAAAAGGGTAAAATAGAGCAAGAATTATATGTCATTATTTTAAAAATTTATTAGTACTTAAAAAATGACGCTAATCTTCAATTCTCACTTTATCTATCCTATCTTTAAAGAAATGTCTTTAATATCCAAGAGATGGTGCTAATAATTAATTTTTATTCTGCTTCTATTTTTCTTTTTCTATTATTATTTCCTTTGTCTATACTTGTTTATAATATGTAACCAAAAATACATCAATTAAATATATTTTTATCATTTCTCTTTCAAAATTAAGTGAAGTGTCTTAATTTTATAATAATGTGAAAAATATAGATACAATATTTATGATTTTATAATATGCACATTTAAATATAATTACGTATAAAATGCAATACTTCATATACGGATATTCTGTAATAAAATAAAATAAATTTTATTTTTTAATTTTAATTGTATATTAATAATAATTAGTATTAAAATCTAATTTTATTTTAAAAGCTGTAAATAATATAAAAATAACTACGAAGTAAATATGCAGAGTAGGTTAACTAATAAATGTTATTAGAGCATTTTAAATAAACTTATTATTTAAAGTAACTTTATTTGAAACTAATTTATTTTTCAGCTCTGTATTATAGCATTAATACAGTTATGTATTATAGTTAAATATAAGGATTTATATATATTTAGTCAAATAGGTTTTATGAGTATGCTTTCTTTATTATAAATATAAATGCTGTAAACAATAAAAGTATGACCATTATATTTCTTTTATTCTTAATTTATTACTTAATCTTCTAAACTTAATCCTCTTCTTTTATTATCCCTGCAGGATAACTGTACATATATTCGTTATTGTATGGAAAACTACCTGGAGATATATATATATATATATATATAAAAGTATCTATGATATTTTATATACAATTACATAAATAATTTTTTCTATGTTCTATATACTAATTTATTAAAAGATAAAATAAAAGATTTTATAGATTAAATTAAAATATTCATATATATCATTATATTAATAATAAATATATTTTAATAAATATATTTTATAATATTAATATAAATATATTTTAAATATTAATATAAATATATTTTAATAAATAAATAAATAAATAAATAAATATATATATATATATATATACATATATATATTTATATACATATACATATATATATGTAATATATATAGGATTTATTGTAGTTAAAAAAAAGTTCAAAATTTTAGAGATTTAAAATCGATTTTACATTGATTTACTACAAAATCTTAAAATCTTCAATCTTTTTTTTTTAAATATTTTTTGTATAGATTAAAACAAATTTACTTATATAATTATATTTATTCGCCATTTTATAGTAAGTATCAGTATGCTGCATTATCGATAGATGGCATTGTATCATCGCGTCCTGTTGCCAAGCAACGCATTCCCCCATTGGACCTGATGATTCCTTCTTTCTTACCTACTATTATATAGTACACGTTGTATACCTTGATATTGTCAGTGTCGCGCAGTTCGGCGTAGAGAACGCTTCGGAAATTTTTGTTACGTATTTATATTGGTTATTCTATACGACGTACGCGTTGGTGAGCTAACCAAGTTTCAGTCAGCAGCTACAGATAATATTAATATAAAATATAAAGTAATAAATATTTAATATATATATATAATGTCGGATTCGGAAGCGAGTAATCTTTCGGACAATGAAAGTGATCGCGGTGGTGGCGGTAGCGAAAGTGATCAAGAAGAAAATCACTCGGTAAAATCCGCAGCTGGCAGCGATGCAGGTAGTGTTGGTGAAAGATCTCATAGTGCTTCTCGCAGTAGAAGTCCATCCAGATCACGATCTAGAAGTCCATCAAGGTGGCGATCACGATCTCAATCAGCATCTGGGTAATTAAAATTTAATATTTATTTTAAAATTTAATATCTATTTTATAATTTGTTAAGGTTAGGTTAGTATTAGTACTACCATATCGTTTGCATTGAAATTCACAATATACATGTATATAAGTTTTCATGATGGCAATGAATTTCCTAATTTTTTCTTTCTTTCTCTCTCTGAAATAATTGATTTTAGATGAAATATTCATTTGTTATTCGTTTGGATTAATATCAAATTATGATATATGTATGTAGTATTTTATGTAATCATGAATAATAGTGTTTGGCGAAATCGATTATTACAACGGTATTTTATATATTTTTGAAATTATTTTTTTATGTATTCAGATTATATTATAAATATATATTATAAATATATATAATTATACAAATATATATTCAATATTAAATACCATTATATTAATTAAAGATTTTTAAATATTATTTGTAAAATAATATTTAAAAATAAAAAAAATAAATTAATCAAAAATTATAAAAATTTATATTTTCAGTTCTGATGATGGTAGAGGAGATGAAGCAGAGGAAGCAAGATCTGGTGATGAAGAAATGGTGGAGCCTGAGGAAGAACCTGAAGGTAAAATAATAAAATAAAAAGGAATGCAATATAATATTTTTTTTATTTTATCTAAGAAATATTTTATTTTTTATTTAGGAGAAGATTTGGAAGGAAGTAGTGAATATGATGAAGAAGAAGAAGAAGAAGATGATGATAGGCCTCGCAAGAAAAAGAAAAAAGATAAATATCGTGATTTCATTATAGACGAAGCTGAAGTAGATGATGAAGTAGAAGATGATGATGAGTGGGAAGAAGGTGCTCAAGAAATTGGTATTGTTGGAAATGAAGTAGATGAATTGGGTCCTACTGCTAGAGAAATTGAAGGCAGACGTAGAGGAACAAATCTTTGGGAGTAAATATATTTTAAATATCTTCAAATTTATAGGATGATTCTCCTAGACTTAAAATAAAGCGGCAGATTAAATATCAAAGTGATATTTATATTTATTTATAGTTTATAAGTTTATAATTATTATGAATACAATTGTTGTTATTATGCCATTATTATGAATACAATTATAGATCATATCGAAATTCCATCTTCTTCATGATGTATTATTATATATAAAATGATATTTATGTAATATTTAAATGTTTCATTCATGAGAAAATTATATATATATATATATATATATATATATATATATGTATATATATGTATCTTGAATTTTATATTTTTAAAATAATTTTAAAAAAATTTTTCAGTTCCCAAAAAGAGGATGAAATAGAAGAATATCTTCGAAAAAAGTATGCAGATGAATCTATTGCTACTCGGCATTTTGGAGATGGGGGTGAAGAAATGAGCGATGAGATCACTCAACAAACTTTGCTGCCAGGTGTAAAAGATCCAAATCTATGGATGGTAAAATGTCGCATTGGAGAAGAAAAAGCCACAGTACTCCTGTTAATGCGAAAATTTATAACATATCAATTTTCAAGTACATAATAAAAATTATTTTAAATCTTTATTTTAAAATTTTTGCTTGAAAAGAATTCTAATTTTAAAATTTCTTTTAGATGAGCCTCTTCAAATAAAATCTGTAGTTGCACCTGAAGGAGTAAAGGGTTATATTTATATAGAAGCATATAAACAGCCACATGTAAAAGCAGCTATTGAAAACGTAGGAAACTTAAGAATGGGTATTTGGAAACAACAAATGGTACCAATTAAAGAAATGACTGATGTATTACGTGTAGTTAAAGAACAGACAGGCTTAAAAGCGAAACAATGGGTTAGATTAAAGAGAGGCATTTATAAGGATGATATAGCTCAAGTTGATTACGTTGATTTAGCGCAAAATCAGGTTCATTTGAAATTGTTACCCAGAATTGATTATACTAGACCACGTGGTGCTTTAAGAACAGCACAAAGTGAATCTGAAGCCTTAAAACGTAAAAAGAAAAGAAGACCAGCAGCCAAACCGTTTGATCCCGAAGCAATCCGCGCTATCGGAGGAGAAGTTACGAGTGATGGTGATTTTTTAATTTTTGAAGGAAATAGATACAGTAGAAAAGGGTATGAATTTTAATATGAATTATCACATTTATAATAAAGATTTCTTTTAAATTTATATAAATTTAAATGTTTTTATTACATTTTTTTAGATTTTTGTATAAAAATTTTACGACAAGTGCTATTATTGCTGAAGGTGTAAAACCAACTTTATCTGAATTAGAAAGATTTGAAGAAGCTCCTGAAGGAGTTGAATTAGATTTAAGTGGAGCTCCAGGAACTGGAGCATCTGGTAATAAAGAAGATTCAGCTGTGACACATTCTTTTAGTACAGGAGACAATGTCGAAGTATGTGAGGGTGAATTGATTAATTTACAAGGAAAAATCGTATCAATAGATGGAAACATGATTATGGTTATGCCAAAACATGAGGAGCTTAAAGAAGCTTTAGAATTCCAAGCTTCTGAATTACGAAAATATTTCACTATGGGTGATCATGTTAAAGTAAGATTGAAAAAGTAATAAATATAATACAAAATTATTTTTAATATAAATATTATATTTTAAAATTATATTTTTGATTCTGTATAGGTTGTGGCAGGAAGATATGAGGGTGATACTGGTCTGATAGTTCGAGTAGAACAAAATAGAGTAGTTTTATTTTCTGATCTTTCAATGCATGAATTAGAAGTTCTTCCGAGAGACTTGCAACTTTGCTCCGATATGGCAACTGGTGTAGATAGTTTAGGTCAATTCCAATGGGGTGATTTAGTGCAGTTAGATGCACAAACAGTAGGTGTGATAGTTCGACTCGAGCGTGAAAATTTCCATGTGCTTTCCATGCATGGAAAAGTTATAGAAGCTAGACCTCAAGGACTTACAAAAAGACGTGAAAATAGAAATGCGGTAGCATTAGATTCTCAACAAAATACTATACAAAAAAAAGATATTGTTAAAGTGGTGGATGGTCCACATGCTGGAAGAGGTGGTGAAATTAAACATTTATATAGAAGTTTTGCATTTTTACATTCGCGTATGTTTGTTGATAATGGTGGAATTTTTGTTTGTAAAACGAGACATTTACAACTTTCTGGTGGAAGTAAATCCAATATATCATCCATGTCACCAATGACAGGCTTTATGTCGCCAAGAATTGCTTCACCAATGCATCCTAGTGGGTTAGTAACATTTATTATCTCTTATTTTTTAATAATTCTTTAAAGTCATGTTTTATTACAAATTAACAAGTAATGTTTTATTTATAAATTTATTTTCATTCATATTTTTTATTTTTTAGTGGTGGTTTCGGAAGAGGTGGAGGTGGAAGAGGCAGAGGTCGCGGCGGTGGAGCTAGACGTGATAGAGAATTGATAGGAACTACTATCAAAATAACAGGCGGACCATACAAAGGAAATGTTGGAATAGTGAAAGATGCTATAGATACGACTGCTCGTGTAGAGTTACACTCTACCTGTCAAACCATTTCTGTAGATAGGTCTCATATTGCAAACGTTGCAGTACTTACAAAAGATGGTGGTTTCAGCAGTTATAATAGGACACCAGCATACGGTGGCGGACAGACACCAATGTACGCCAGAGATGGATCTAAGACTCCTATGCATGGTTCTCAAACACCTATGTACGAAAGTAAGTTTTTGACGCAATTATATAAATATATGATTAAATCACGACTAATTAAAATTAATAACTATATGGCTAAATTAACTTTTAATATTTTAAATTTAATTTTTAATAGATGGTTCTCGTACACCTCATTATGGTTCGATGACACCATCTCACGATGGTTCACGTACACCTGGACAATCTGGAGCTTGGGATCCAGCTGTTACCAATACTCCTGCAAGAACAAATGATTTTGATGGATATAGTATGGAAGAAGGCGGATCTCCAGGTTATGCACCAGGATATCCTCCCACAGGTGGACCGTTCACGCCACAAACGCCTGGAACAATGTATGGTTCAGAGCAGAGCTTCAGTTCGTATCAACCAAGTCCGAGTCCAGCAGGAAGTGCTACTGCAAGTCCTAGTCCTGCAGGATATGTTGCTACTCCTTCACCAAGTGGTACTGGTTATACCACTAGTCCTCATGGAGCTTTTGCTACGCCTTCACCGATGGGTTATAGTCCTATGACTCCTGGTATTTCTTTCAATTATTTTTTATATTATAGTTAAAATATCTATCATACTGTTTTTGAATATCTATCATTCTATTTTTTAGGAGTAGCAGGTAGTCCGTACAATCCACAAACACCAGGCGCTGGCTTAGATACTGGCGTTGGTGCTGGAGTCATTGGAGGAACTGAATGGCATACCACAGATATTGAAGTTCGAATCCGTGATTCTCATCAGGATCCTGCATTGGCGGGTCAGCAAGGTGTTATTAGAGGAATATCCGTAAGTGATACTATTTTGTGGTAAAAAATTCAAGATATTAGTTGAATATTGGAATCAGAAAATATAGCTATCAAAAATTTTTAATGCTTTAAAACAGGGTGGGATGTGTGCAGTCTTCTTGCCCGTAGAAGACAGAGTAGTGAACTTGGTTTGTGAAGAACTAGAACCAGTAGTTCCATCGCGGGGGGATCGAGTCAAAGTAATTATTGGAGAAGATAGAGAAGCAGTGGGGACATTACTCTCTATAGATAATCAAGAAGGTGTGGTGAAATTGAATAAAGACGAAGTGAAGATGTTGCATTTGCGATTTTTATGTAAGATGAAGGCACCGAATACATAATTCTTCATTCCAAAGCAATCTTCTAAACTTGAAAAAGCTAACACTCGCATGGATACGGGTAAAAAAACTTAAGGAACGATCATTGATAGATCTTTTAGATCCGGACATTTCTATTTTAAAAAGAATTATCTTAAAAATTCTTACTTTCTAATTTCTAAATAATTAACTGAAATATATTTTCTGACATAATATACTAAAATATATTATTTCTTTAAATTTTCTATCAAATAATTATTTAAATAGTTTTTTAAATAGTTATTTAAAAAAGTCTTTTATCTTTAGGAATCATCTCCCTTAAAAAGTTTTGTATATTCTATATATTTATTTTTCTTAAACTTTGCATATTGTCTGTACTTATTATATTTTTGACAATATTTAATGTTTTTTCTATAGCATATTTTTCTTTTTTTTCTTGCTTTTTTCGCATATATGCTTTATTTCGTAAATTTTAATTTTGTTTGTAAACTTCAATTATATAATTTTTCAATTCAATTACATGTTTTTATTTCAATTATTGTTGCTTGTATTAAAATTAATTTGTAAAATCTTTTCTTAGAATATTTTTTTAATTTTATTTAATTTATCTATTTTTTGATTTATTAGTTCTATCGCCAAATTTTCTGAAAATTTTTTTTTCTCTCATTTTCCTCATATTATAATACTAAAATCACTTTCTCTCTATTTCGATTTCGATAATTTTTTTAGTTGAACTATACTGAGCTTCGTATATTTTATGAAAAATGATGATTCAGAGTAGTTATCGAATTATATGCTACTGAAGCTGAATGCTAATTGAAGAATTATTTTATCGCAAATAAAATCTAGTTGATAAAATTTTCCTCGATCCAAAGAAATCCACTAAGAACCGTGCGAGTGTTGCAAAGATTTAAGGAATGCGCTTGAGGAATTCGAAAAAATTTTAATAAGAATTGTTCAAACAACGTAACAATGATTTTACGTTGTACTTGTTATGTTTAAAATAACAATCAAATTATTTAAAATAAATACATATTATTATTGTGAACTAGTGAAATGACTTTCCTTAAATAAGATAATTTTAACATTTTGCAAGATAAAAAAAGCTCAACGATTTGTATAAAATACTTTATCAATTGTTTTATGATGTAAAGTTGTATTTTGATGTAAATACAACAAGGAAGTTAAAAAGAAATGAAATTATTGATTTAATTTTTCTTTCATTGAAAACAAAATCGAAGTAATTACGTATCAAGAATTTATATACTTAAAATTGTGCACTAATCATTTATGACGATTCATTGATCTGAAATCAGTTGCATAAGAAACGAGAGAAAGTCGTGGCGAGATGATTAGGGAACACTCAAGAGCTCGGTATAAATTTTCCAAGGGAAATTTTTTCAAGGCAAAGTCGTACTAATCGGGATTTACCGATTGGAGTATGAGATTATGCTTCCTATGGTTCTTTCGGGTATTTGTAGCAACTACTCTCGTTAATATAGAAAGGTATACAATTATAAATGTTAACATTATATTTATTTTATTTATTTTATTTTATTTTATAATTAATATAATATAAAAAAAATAAAGAAAGAATAATTAATTAATAATATAAAGCTAACAATAATATGTTTTAAATAATATATAATCTCTTTAGTTACTATTATTATGAATGTAGGGTGATGGGTTTTATTTTCAAACATGAACAAAATATTGGCACGGTTTTATTTGATAAAAGTGATGCTACTAAACATTGTTGGACCACAGAGGAATTTATTATCTTGAATAGTCGACGAATGTTTCAAGATTTGTTACCAAAGGTAAATATGCGTTAACCTTATTTTATTAAGCTTATTTAATTTTATTAAGCTTATGAATAGAATTAAATTATAAATTTAATTAATTTTTCTATGTGCATTTTAGTTCATTATTAAGATTTTTCTAATCTTTACTCTTTATTTATTCAATTACATTCTTAAATTTTTTATACTTTTTATTTATTTTTTTACCTATTTAATTAATTAATTTGCAAATAATTAGTTTACAAATAATATTTTATTTTATTTTAAATTAATCTTTTAATAATAAATTTAAGAAATTTAAAGTTTCATCATAGATAAAATAGTTTGTTTTTACAAAATTATTTTATTTATCATTCTTATTTTATCTTAATTTCTTGAAGATATTTGAAGTGTTTTTTATTTTTCCTTAATTCCAGCACGATTTTAAAGTATACAAACGGTATATTGTATTTTTTAAAATATACATGATGATTTTATGCGTATATTATTTTCTTTAAACATTCCAAAATGTATTTCAATTCCATTTAAATAAATGATTAAAAAATAAAGAATAAATATTCTTTTCTAACCTTGATAAATTTTTACTACAACATTTTAAACATAATAAAAATTGCCAAATTAAAAACAAACTACTTAAATTTATTGAATTATCTATTAATACTTCAACTTTTCATTCCATCCCTTTTAAAAAAGTTCGAAATCGTTCCATCATTGATTCACACTCCAAGTAGCCATCATCTCTCATCCCTATTTATTCTGATTCCTCAGGTGAAAGTTTTAAATTGTGAGAACGATGAGTACATCGCTCTGCTGATGGATTACTTTCACGTTTGTTTCGAGAGCGTGCGTAAGCTATCGATAGGAAAAACGAAGCATCTAATGTTAAAAGCTCTGGCGGACACAATAGGTGGCTACTTGCAAGTTTACATCCTGCCCCTCACCAAACATTCCTATTATGCGGGGAATATAAAATATCGAAACGCGAGAAAGCTGTTCGAACTGCACGAGCAATTAAAGATTTTCTTACGGACTGATGGAAATGGCTGGCTGTACTCTTGCAAAGATATAAAACAGGCGAAAATCCAACCGATAATGATCACGGCGCCGAAATCGTTAATCGCGTGCGAAGGCCTTATTACCTATTCTACATGTAAGAAAATGGCTATATCTTTTCTAAAAGAGTAACATATATTCACAAATATTTTGGGCTGATGATAATTGCCTCGATGGAAAATCAGGGAAAATGATTTTGTTTGATATTAAGGAAGGATAAATTGCCAGACTATTGAACGTTGGAGTAAAGTTTTATGAATACGAGAATTGAAATAATTTGAAAGATTGTTCATGTATAAAGAATTAAAATTAATTTTTTTTCTTTACATAAATATATTTATACAATTTTATTATTTTTATTCATTATTTATATTTAGATAAATAATAAATTTATATATTTATAATAAGAACAATAATATTTTTGATTATTATATTTTTGATATAACTAGATTTAATTTTTATTTTATAATTTTTATATTATGTAAATTTAATTCTAATTTGTAATTTATTTTATCTTATCATTCGTTTATTAGCTGCAATTGGATTTAATAAACGAGATGTAAAACGTTTCACATTCAAACAGAAAAAGAAACATTTGAAACACAAAAACAGAAGTAAAAATTCTAGTAAGTTTGTGAGAATAAATATAATTTCAATTTCAAAAATATTTTTAATATTAAATATATCCTTATATCATTTGAAGGACACAAACATGAGTCTGCAGAAGAGGAATCGATTATCATCCCTCTTCCCTTTCTGGACGATGATGTACAGCCAAATAGGTATCGGTCTCGAACCATATTTGTTCAATGAACAACACAGACGACGTTAAAATGGAATTTTTTTTTCAGTATCGCTTTACCATTTAAGAAAGATACCTTGCAGTCCATGTACAGTGAACGATCGACTTTTGCATTGGTTAAATACTACATAGCTAGCGTGAAGTGCATCAGTGCGAAGTCGAAAGAAAAAACTGATCTGGAAAATTTTAATCAGGATTTTTACGATTGGCTGCAGCAATCCGTACGTTGTGAGTCGCTGTGATCGAGAGTGGCAATTTTTCTTAAATATCCCATTTGAGAGAACTGTTTAAATGCATACAAGAAATCTCTTTTGCACAAAATATTATAATAATAATAATATTTTATGAGTTACAAATGATGCTAATGAAATTTTATTTGCATGATATTAAGTTTAATAATAAAATTTTAAGTCATCTAATTATTCTATTTTGCATAAAATTTAAAAAAAGAAAGTTTATAAGTTATAACTTTTAACTTATTAATTTATTAATCTTATTATTATGTGCAAAAAGACTTAGGTCACTCAAAAAATTCATAGTTCATTTATTAGTACATTCTTTTTTTTTAATTGAATGAATATTATTTTTTTCTAAAATTCATATTTTATTTCATATCACATTATTCAAATTTATAAAACAATTTTCATCATCTTTCCAGGTTGTACGACATCTCGATGATGAAAAATGGTATCCAGCGTTTGGCGGCGTACTGAGGGTGATAACCTCATTGGAGGATGCTGGTATGATACTTTTCCTTATTTGCAATTTTCCAACGTTCTTGTAATTCATCGTTTTTCCATGTCAGGTGCGGGTCTCGCGAAAGGAAGAAAAAGCGGTACCTATCAAGTGATGCCCAAATTAGGCTCGTCATCGACTGCAATGCCGGAAGATATGCCACCTTTGTATAAAGGTGAGAAGAGAAAGTACTGCTCCACTCCAATTGTTGAATTTTCTATGATCTCTGCTTTCTAATGTTGTCAATTTCTTTTTTTTTAGAGGAGGAAACGGAAGTCACGCTTGGTACGACAGAATTAATATCGATTGCCGTAGTGAGCGCATTATTGGTATGGTTACTAGTGGGACTGAGCTTGGTCTGCTACAGATTTCTCATAAGAAACTCGGATGAATGTATCCCGTGTGAACCTGATCCTGCGTATGTTTTAGTAAATTTTTTAAAGATTATAAAGAAAAGCAACATAAAATGTATTTATAATATATTGAATATTTTGAAAACATTTTCTAATATTCAATATATTATTAATATGTTGATTACATGTCAATTAAATTGTTTATTATATGTTTTTTGAATTTTGTATCTTTATCAATATTTCAATAACTTAAAAAAACATCGATTATTGTAAGATAAAAAATTATATTTTTGATTTAATAAGATCAGATTTTTCTTATTATATTTTATAACAAAATTATTTTCTCTTGACTCATAAATTTTTTTTTTCATTTAATATAGAGTTGCTGTTTTGTACGAAAATAAAGATTACTGTGAACCCGATACGTGTCCAAAAGCATCTCGTAAAGGATATATAGTGAAGATAGTGGATTGTTTAAAAAACAGGTTTCATTGCAAAACTCGGGATCAATTAGACGAGGAACGTTGTTTAGCTGCAATTAGTTATACTAGTAAAGATACGATCGACGTTAGTAGTAGCAGAAGTTATCAGTAAGTAATCTATTATTTTTAAATGATTAATATATCATTATAAGATAATTGAAACAAAATAAAAATATTTTCTATTATAATATAAATAAAATAATTATTAATTTTTTTTATTTAAAATTTAAGATATATATTTTTAAAATTTAAATATTAAATAATTGTATTTTTCGTTCCTTTTCAGGAAAAGAAAAATAACTAAATCGGTTTCAGCGGCATTATCAAGTTACCGAAAGGAACGTGTACCCGTCAGGGTACGTAATTTAATAAAAATTTCTTTAACAATATGGATGGAAAATAATTGTAAATTTATTTGAATTTGTGCAGAAAGTATATTATAGCTCGGATGGCTCGCTAACCACGGAGAGTGTTTGCAAACAGAGATAATAAGAAACTACAAGTTTTCATTTATCTTTTAATATCTATACATTTTTTAGTATGTATGATGTAATAAATACCGTCAATTACAAATAAAATCTTTTTTTTAAAAGTAGTCAAATTTTGGTTAAACAACACAATATTGCTGCAATGCTCTAAACAATATAAAATATTCAAAAAAACAATTTTTATTTTTATAAAATCGTTTATTTATAAAAAGTTATTTAATATACATTATTAATGAAAAATTTTTTCATAACAAATTCATAACAAAATCAGTGTTAAAAGTAAATCTATTAGTAAATCTACTATTAACATCAGCCCATTTATTGCAGAGATCGCGAAAAGGCCGTTTTAATTTTATTACAATCGCGTTCGACAGAGATGGCTCGCACTCGATTGCATTTCGTTATGCCGTTCGCGTACGTGCGGAGTGCATTCAATGAATGCACGTTCCCGAAGCGTGCAGTTCAGAAGCCACGCGCTGCAACTTGTTGCAACCAGGTCGTGGAACCAAATGCCGGCATCTTCTGGTTTATCAAACGCGTTGCAACAGCAGCGCCATCTGGTCTCTAGTAAGCATGGTGATTCCGACAAGCAGGAAAGTCAGTGTCGTGCGATACGTTGAAGAGTAAGGGTGTTTTGTGTCGTTCCATTGATATATTCGTGAATCTGTACTGTCATAAGTGTTTAAAAATAGTAAATATTTCATATCAGATGTGATATGCGTGAATATTATTATATATTTTGTTACTCAAGCTTGAAAATATTCGTAGTCTAATGATTTAAATAACAATCGAATCATTTGGAATTTTTCGTTATACGTGTGACAAAAGTCTGTTCCTTTGTTTTTATTCGGTTAAATTCGAGTAATCGTGTTTTGAAACTTGTAGAAATATAAGAAAACGAGTATAAGAAAACAAGGGAAAGTCTACGACATTAATGAAATTACAGCACAAAATTTCTCGTCCAGAATTTCATTGAAACACGAACCGAAACGTTTCGCGCGTTCAGGAAATTTATTGGTCGATTTTAAAATGATCAATCTAATTCACCGATAGATGTCGCTCGTGAAGTTTAAGTGAAACGGTTATTTGAAATTCATGAAGATTCGGGAGAAATTTTCGAATTTATATTTCGATTGAGCATGAGATTTTAGATTCCGCGTTATTGTGTACTTAAACAAAAATCAAAATTAATACTGATCGATTTCGTGGAACAGGTAATCATTAATTTTGTGAATTTGAGAGAAGGAAAAAGTGCGGGAATGTATCATAATTGACATTCTTGAATTGAAATATATCGATACAATTAGAACTAGTTTCCATTAGTGAACAATGCGCACTGCGAATAAATATTCGACTTGCATTTCGCGTGTTTGTAATTAACTGTGGTGTTGAAGTGTGTTCTCCTCTTTAAGGACATGATGGGACGCCAAAGCTGCGGTAAACTGTGCTTTCTGTTCGTCGTGCTACTTTTCACAGCTGCATTAAAAGGTGAGTGATATTCTTTTTTTCATTTTTCTGAAAAACTTTCGAAGTATTATCACTTTCAACATTTCAAGAATAAAATGATATGTATATATATATATATATATATATATATATATATATATATATACACATATTATATATATATTATATATATATATATATATATATATATATATATATATATATATATATATATATAATATTTAAAATAATAGATCGAATAATTTTTATATTATTTTGGCATATATATTAATTATATACAATAAAAAATAAGAAATGTGAAATAATTTTCTTTAAATTATTTTATATTGTTCAATTCATTAGAGATATAATATCATATCTTTGAGATCAATAAATGATTGAAATAATAGAGCTTTGATTATTATTAGGCGCCATATTGTTAGTTAAATTAGCAATTATAATTTTTTCGTAAATTTCGATATAAATTTTTTATTCATAAATACAAATAAAAATAATATTAGCAAACGAAAATTAATTTTCAATTAATTTTTGTAATATTCGATTATTATGAAATATAAAAGATTCATTTAATTTATCTTTGACAGTTAAATTTTATTGAGGAAAAATATGATAAACTTTAGAAATAGAAATAGAAATGATATATTTTTTTATATCATTAATATAAATACAAAATATTGCAAAACGTATGGTATTATGATGATTATGAGCATTCCATATTTCATTTCAACATTTATATTGAAAAATGATGAGGAACGCAATAAGAAAAGAAAGTCTAAACATACATATATATATATAGGTTCTATTTGTATCGAAGGAATCACGAATCTGAATTATATTGTTTTTTAGATCCGTTCTAGATACCATTTATTATATTTGTATTCTCTAGTAATGAATGAATTATTTTTTATATTGTACTATATTCAATTTTTCTTTTATTAAATAAGGAAAATAATCAATGTCTTTTTATTCTAAGGATTTCGTTATTTCTTTTTTTTCTTCCTCTTGAGATTTTAATAAGAAAGAATAGCTTGCATTAAATTTCTATTATGAATTCATATCTTCTAACTTAATTCGATATCTACATGTAAAATTTTTCTGTATCTACAAATAATTAGCTACAGATAACAGTGATAAGAATCGTATTATAATGAACAATAAATATTGTCTTGTAATAAAACATTAATATATTTTTTCGTTTTCTCATAAAAAAGAAAGCAAGAATTAGAGACGTTAGGATTCTAAATTTTAAATCGAATCAATTCGAATCTTTTTTACACGAGCAAACAGAAATGTAGGATTTTATTTTACAACACCGTTCCATGCAAAACTTTTGACTAAATCGAATTGCAAACCATGCATATCTAACGAATCCAAAGAGAATTAAAGGGGGAGGGGAGGGAAAAAAAGCAGAATATTTACGTCTCCTCGAAAATAAATACCAATACGTGTCTCGAAATGCGAGTTCTCGCATTTCCCAGCCGCATGACCGTTTTTCACTGTAAAAAAAAAGGAATGGGAATAGGAACAGAGGGAGAGAGAAGAGGAATGGAAAAGGCAAAGCTTGTGCCGAAATTCGAATGGAAAAACGTCGACGCGGGGTTCATTTCGCTCTGGCCGTCGTTTCGAATCCCATTCCAAAGTTCGATCTCATTCTGGACACGCGTGATCCGGATTAGAAACGTCCGTTTCCCCTGTTTTAGATAATCCGCCTTGTTTTGTTTCATGTAAAAATACGAAATCGAAGATGAGACTGTGAAATACCATGCAAATTTCTTATTTCTTATTTTTTTTTACGTACGTGTTATTCTTTTTCTTCGTTTTTTTTTTTCGTTTCGATTCTTCAATTTCTTCTAAATTATTGAAGGAAATTCTAAATTCTAAATTATTGAAAAATGAATGTAGAATTTAAAATTTAGAATTATTTGTATATAATAATTTAACAATCAATTTTTTTTATACGTTATAATATTCCATATTGCGCATTAATGAGAAACTTTCATAATTTTATTTAGTGAAAAATGCAAATAATGAATAATCCGCATAATTTAATTATTAGTTTTATTTTTCTAATTAATGATTTAAATCCGAAAAATCGCAAGATTTTTGTTACTGCTTTATATTATATATCACTTATTACTCTATTAATATTCTTCTTTATCTTAGCGAATAATTTTTTATAAAGACTTATACATTTTTCTTCTTTTTTTATTTTTCATTAAAATTTTTTTGATATTAGAAAAGATTAATATTTTTATAATTATTCCTTCAATTGAAATAAATTTTGTTTTTAGGTTATACATGTTTATATATCCATAGGTATTTTAAAATGTTTAAAGTGTTGATTCGTAGCAAAGTATTTGTTACTACTAAAACAAACTTATTAAAACAAATCTATTACTTATTATTTATATTCATGGGTATAATATTTACATAAACGTTGTCTTTTTTCAATAATAAATAATTCCTCACTTTATTATACGTTTACTTCTTAATCCTAACCCTTCTTTAACTATCATTTCGAAATCTTCTTCATCCATTTATAATAATATAAAGTATCTGTATATCAACGTGCAGTTGATATCTTACACAAGAAAAGCGCTAAAAAGAAGTTATAAAGATTTGCACATATCAATTGTACCCTTTTCTCCAAAGCGACACGTGTACCGGAAAATATCTGGGTGGCCACTTAGACTTACATTCCGCTTTATAAACATTCAACAAGTGGCAACGGGATCCATCGACTCGTGGAAACTTCTCAGTTCCCGACTATTCCTTTAAAAATCGATCGAACTGCATAAGTATTCCCCCGCGGAACGAAAGGACCAACTTTCGATGTTTAGTTTGCCGGATTAAACGAGATTCTTTCCAAGTATTGGCCTCGCAGTTGGCGAAATCGATTGCGAATTCAGCGTGCTAGAATTTTTTCTACCCTTTATCATCAACCAACTTTTCACGTTAATCCACGATCTTCGTCTTCTGGGATGGATAGCGAAAGGAGAGAGATTTCGTGGAGCGAAATTTAATTTAGTGGAAGCTTTTCGATGTAGTTTCTTATTTCTACTTTCCTCGAGTTTGAAGGAAGTACGAGTTTGGGAAGGAAACTTTCAAAGCAAAATAGTAGATGACGTAAAATTTTTTCTATGGAAAATTTTTGATTGGATTTGAGAGGGATTAGATATCAGTGATGTAATAATCATTTATTCGAAGAGAAGTTAAAATATGAGCTTCGTTAGGTTCGTTTCGATTCACACTACGATAAAATAAATATTTAGTTATAGTGTTAAATACTACGTTTGTATTATAGTAATGATTTTAATAATTCTTATTAATCATCGGTTCGTTAATCTATGGATTGATATTTGCGTTGATAAATTTCTCATACACGGTATATTTCAAAAGTTTTCCAAATGCGTGATCTCGTGCCGACTGATAAGAAATTTTGTTCCTTCTTCGAGCGAGTTTAACACGAATGAGGAGACATATTTAACGAGGCACGCGAAAATAGCCCGGCAAAGCAGCAATAAAATATGAATTTTCTGCTTGCCGAAACGTTCGAAACACTCGAAACACGGGGGCTTTAAACGGTGGGGGCTTCATAAAAATTTGAATGCAATTCACTCACGAGCCGTGTGTTGCGAGATGCGCAATTTTACCAGCTTTTTTTTCATGAAAATTTCTCTTCTCTCCCTCGCGCGCGAACAGCAGGGAAAGATGAATAGATAGAAATCGATTCCACCGTTTATATTTATTACCCGTTTGTCGTTTCACTATTCTAATTTCAACTGGACACCCGACCTGTAATTACGGACATTTAAAAGCTTTGGCGACGTGTACTTTAGTTTGCAAACAATTTCAAACGCGACTAGGGCCCGTAAGCCGAATTAATGGGCTCACTTTTAATTACCAGTCCACGCGCGGCCATTGTCCCACCTCTTCCCTCTCCTCTCGTTTAGTTTAATTGTTCGTAACGATTAATCCTCCCCGTATTTTTTATTCCGACCTGAACTCGCAAGTTCGTACTTCTTTCTGTCTTTCTTTCCTATCCCCTTGTGCAAGTCGTGAAAATTGGATGAGATTTTTTTTTTAACATAGAGGAAGAAGAAATATATACACGTTGCACGTAATAGGATTTTGGGGAGAGTTTGTTATTTAAGGATTGAAAGAGATTAGTGTGTTACATCATTTTGGGGTTTTTTTTTTTTATTTGGGAAGTAGGGAAACTGAGAAGGGAATTTAAAGTTTCATGGAAGAGAGGAGAATATTTGGAATTTATGGGGGGGAAAGGATATTAACGTATTTTTGATATTTTTTTTGTGCAAAAGTTGGAAATTAGAGGGAGTCTCGGGAGTTTTAATTTAGGGAATTTCCGCAATTTGCAATGAAATGTAGAAATAATATATAGGTATGAGAGAAATTTTACGTTGAATAAAAGTAATACAAAGAAAATAGAGAATAGAAAGTTCCATAAAATAATAATGAGATGGAATAATGCCAAGAATAGGAAGGGAGGATAGAACAGAGTGTATTTTAATTATACGAAATATTCAAATGTTCATCAAATATTATTTCATTCAATATTGTATAATATGACGAGATATTAAAACATCGAATAATCTTACTACTAGAATCTTTATCTAGAGTCAAGTTACAACATTCTTCTCTGTTTCCCCCGACAAGCTTAGAATCAAAGTTAAAATATACTTTATGTGAACCTGATTAAAGTTTACTGCCCTCTCGATATGGCAACCCTTTAGGCTATTATGTACACATTTGTCATGAATAAAATATCAATCTTATAAACTCGGTGCAGAACACTTTCTATATTGGTCAACTATGGATGAAGCTAGTAACTATAAAAAAAATGTAGAACTTGTTTTGTATTTTTAGATACTTGTTAATGTTGCGCGTCTTACTTCGGTGATAAACGACAATAAGATATAATTTTATTAATAATTTTGTTAAAAAAAAAGAAAAAATTAACATTTACTTAAGAGAAAATACATCAAATAGAAGCGAGAAAGAAGCAATAACTTCATTACTATTCTTTAAAATATTAATAGCCAAAGCCATCAAAGTTTACATCGATTTGTCGCGAATAGATTTTTCAATAGATATTGTCTTACTCCATAGTTGGCTGTATAACATATAAATCACAATATCCTATTCCCGAAGTTTAATATACAATTTTAAGAGGAAGTCACACTCTCAGAAAACTTTGAATCAATGTCTAGATCGTTCTAGGCCGTGAAACGATTTATCAATGCCTCGAGCAAACTTGTAGTAAAGACCGAAGTCGAAACCATTCAGGATAATCATCGTGACTTTATTGGCAATAGACCTCTGGTTATCGTCCGGTGATAATGTGTTCGTAAATAAATGGCAAATCGATCAAGTGAGAGTTATCGATCGTTAAACATTTATTTGGCTGAATGCAAAACGTTTATCGACTCGCGTTTAAATTACTCATCTTCGCGCACCGATGAAATAAATATGGCGGTAAGCGTGTAACTACCTTACACCCAGAGAAGCTACGACTTTTACAGACGCGTTCCATGGTATTTACGAGCGCAAAAAGCGCGGTTCCGCTCGTCGTTACGTCTTCCTTCGCCGTATTTTGCTAGCTCGCGTTCAATTTTACTTGGTGCAAGGGATGAGGTGTAAGTAGATGAGACTTGTATACAAGGTGTATAATAAATTCGTACGATATCTTTGGAGGATTATTTAAGGATCATAAGGCTTATTTATTATGTCACGAGCAATTTATATTATTAGATGAAACTGAGAGCTAGATCGTATCATTCTATCTATCGACTAATTTTGAACTTCAATTGATTATTAATTGAATTGGAATTTTAATTAAATTGATATAAAAATTATTATAACTTTGTATGTCGAATCTTTCTTTGTTAAATCTCAATGAATCAAAGATTTTAGATTTTCTTTTGAGATTCGAATTAGAGAGATTGCATGCTTTATATTTTAATCTCAGTTATAAATTTTAATATCTTCACATTTGTGAGATCGTAGAAAATGATACGAGGTAAGAATATAGGGTGTAAGTGTCTCATTTATTTTTAGCTATATCCATAAATGCAAAATATGTCATTTGAGGAAATCTTTTAGGCTTTATCTACGTGTCTATAAAGATAAGAAAAATAAAGATTGATGAAAATTGCTATTATGAAAAAAGGAAACAATAAATCGGAGAATTAAGTTTGTAATAAAGTATTTTAGAGAGACTTGTGATGAGAATTGTAGAAATGTTGTCAGATGAATTAATAAAATCGAAAAAAATTGATGACCAGATTTAAGATTTTGACTTCTTTTAAATCTAAAAATTCAACAATCAGATAATTTGAAAATTTAGACATTGGAAAATATGAAATATACAAAAAATTAAAATATTTTATTAGAAAATTAAAAAATTTCTCTTTTTTTTTTGAATTTGAAATATTCCATCTGAACTGCAATAATCTATAGACGATAATTTATCTAATTCGAATCTATAATTCTTTTTTATTACATTAGAAATCGATATTTTCAGTTAATAACTATAATTCTTCAAGTTAGTAACAGCATTAATATTATCTTCTTTCTAGATTAATAGAATAAACTATTCGTTAACAATGTTTTATATCTCGAATTTATTTCATCCTCAGTTTTTTTTTACGATCTTCTTCCTATTGAAAGGTATAAGGAAGGAGAATCGAAAGAAGCTCGGTAGAAACGGACGGGAAAAGAATGAAACTTAAAGGAACTGTTCGAGATTTCACGAAATTTATGACTACATATAATGACCAGAACTGAATTTTCTTTTTCAAAGGATTCCATGTAATTCTGTACATATTTGTACGCTTTCCTCTTTAAGGAAGTTTCTTATAACCTTTTTTTAAGCTTGCACAATCTATATTAAAACTCTGATAGAAAGTTGGCGAGATTTTATTTATGTACTGTTTCGTTTGATAAAAATGTATCCATTGATATTCGTTCACAATGAGATTCGTAAGAATTTACTTATAGATTTCAAACTTTTTTTGAGATTTTTTTAAATTACGCTTCCGTCGTTTAATATTCATAAAATTTCTGATTCTTTATCCATATCGCAATTAATAATTCTTTCATTTTCAAACATTCTTAAACACATTCCAATACAATCAATCAAACATTCATCGTGATTGCTAAAATCTCAATCTCATTTCTAACTTAATCGTACTTTTTAAATTCCTTCGATTTATTTTCGACATTACATACAACATAATAAACATATTGAAACATTGCGATACATGTTTAGATTCGAGCAATGGATTTAAGTTATCATCTCGCTCAACATTGAACAACGCTATACCACTTCCAGCGTAATAACAAACTATTGATTTAAACCCATCTCGAGTCTTTGCTGCATCGCAACATGTTCTAACATGTAGGCAGCTTTAGTCCATAGAACGCGCGATAAACGTTGCAAATTCTCGAGTAATCCTTTTACTTTCCGATGCACGATTTACCACCTCGTCGATCATCGAACATAGCGGAAGCGCTATACGGAAATATTTATACTGAGTCTACGTTAGATACGATCGATGTGGAAACGCGAATGATGACAAAGTTTGAGGAGAACTTGACTGAATTATACATGTCGACGCCGCGTGTTTCTGCGTTTCCTGTTTTTCTCTGTTTTCCCTTCCACGTTTCGCTGTGAAACACAGTGATGTGTAACGTTTCGCCGTACAAATCGATGAGGGATACGTGAATGTGGCATTTGCCAACATATTTCGAATCTTTCCGCTGTTCCCCTTTCAACGAGACGACACAGCTGTTTGCTCGTGCGTACTCCTGGACACCGGAGTTGAGGCTGTTGATTCGATGATGATCGTTCAGTTTTCCGGTGTTTTCTTCTGTAAAACGCAAAATTTACTTAGGGATCCTCCCTCTATTTTTAAAGATTTTTTTTCTTTTTTCTTTCTTTTGTTACAGTTGGAATGTTAAAGTTACAAAACGATAAGATGTTTAACGTAGAATCGAAAAGATTTTGTTGAAATATTCTTTTTCAGAAATCTTCTGTTATATAGAATTTTTTCCATATATTTTGTGATTCTTTTTATTCATATTTTAATGTTAGAAAAGTGCTAATAATGAATGTAATGACTAATGATTAAAGTTTGATTTTCATATTTTTTAGTTTCTTTAATATTTCATAGTTGTTTATAATATATTTTGAATTAGAATTATCAATTTAAAGTATATATAATATAAAATTATTAATTAAATGAAATTTTTTTTCATCTTCTCAAAAATAAATTGCAGTTATAGTATTAATCTTTGAGACGGACAGTACGATTATTCTCTATTTAAAAAAAATTACGTATGTTCATCGAATGATCCATAAAAATTTGATTTTAGGAATTCTGTACATAACTTTTACGATCATGTTTCCACTTTGACGTCAACTACATCTCCATAACCTTCGTTTATTTTCTCATCTGTTACATTTTACGATCAGAAATAACAGATATACACAACAGAAATGCTTTGTTAAGATGCAAATTCGTATCTTCCATATAACTATTAATTCACTTGCCATAAATAGATCAGTGCTTCTCAACTATTAAATTTTCTTATTATCATATATTCTCATACACGTTTGGAAAAAATTTTATTTTAAAAATTCTAATTTTCATATACCTTCTAATTCTTTTATGTATCAATTTCTCAATTTATCAAATCATCATTTTTCCAAATTAATAGCAATAATTTTATCAGATATATTTTTTTCTAGTTATTCTGCTTACAACATTCAATTTATATTAAATCCAAAATCTCAATTATTCTTTTGTAGTCTTTACTAAAAAAAAATAATTTTCTTCAGATCTCATATTCTCATTTTTATGATATACATAATTTATATTAATCATCAACTTGTATCAAAATCATAAAAATTTTTTTTTCAACTATCTTTTTTTCAACTATCTTTTCCATATATTTCAAATATATATGTATATTATAATAGCATCAAATCTTTCACACCATTCAACACATTTTATACATTTCACTATCTAATGTTCAGCACCCCGAACTTAAAATACAAACACAATAACAATTGTTAATAACAAAATCAAATTAAAAAATTTCCATCTAAAAGAAGATATCCAAATTAATTTATCTCTAAACTTTCGATAATATCCTCCAATCTTTTTTTCTTTTTCTTCTCATAACAAAAATCCAACACTCTTCCATCCAATTACCCTCGCGATAAAAATAATCGAATGATCCGAAAGATTTACCGCTCGAAACGTCATTTTTCACTTTCCGTTTCGCATGATTTATTCCCAGTCCCGGGCAGACGGAATAAGGAGGGAAAAATGGTGAGTTAGAGTCGTATCCAGGCCGCGCAGGGGTGGCTGGGGGTGAAGGGAAGTAGGAGCGCGGGGTGAGTCCGAGCAAAGTCAATGGCCGGCGAGCGAGGGCGTTATAAATCTGAAACTTAAATTTAGATCGTCTTTGAGACGGTTTTCTCTTCCACGTAAGTTCCATCGGCCAGTGCTGCCACCCTGTCGGGGATGCTCGAACCGGAAAACGCGTTTTCGCGGTTCTTTATGACGGTCATCGCGCTCCCGGCCGTTTCCTTGGCTGTGGTCATGGTTTTTCGTACACTGGTTCAGGGTTATGTTTTACGACCGCCTACAAGAGGAACTTAAGTCTTGTTCTTTGCTACGATTTTTCTTTGTCGCAAGGGAGAATAAAGTATAGATGAACATACGTGTTTTTTTTAAATAAAAACCGAGAAGAGAGGGAAAATATTGTATTGGTTTAATTTAAAATATAATTCAGTTGTTAAAGTTATATTTTGAGATTATATTAGAAAAAAAGGAGAAAAATGAAGTTTATATGTGCTAGTAACATGATGTGTAAAACCGTAAAATTTGGATATCGAGGAAAATTTGTTAGAATTAGTAAATCATTATATTCTATAATTTTTGAACTATATTTTACACGTTCAATCGATTCTTTATTTTAAATTGAAGTATAATAAAATTGAATAATAAAATTTTTGTAAAATGTTTCCTGTACATATGAATAATGGGATTAAAATAATACTTTATAATGTATATATAGTATATATATATATATATATATATATATATAGTATATATATAAAATAGAAATACTCTTTATATTTATTTTTTTCTTAAATTGATCAATAATATATTGATGATTGCAACAGATTTTTGTGATATATTTGTGATTTTCATTCATAAAAAAAATTGTCTTTGACAAAAAACTTTTTCGTGCGAAAACATCAAAAAAGTATTGACAAGGCAATATCGATATAGGTTTAAAAAGCAAAAAGTTAAGATAAAATTAAGAGTTCCCCTCTTTTTTTTTAGTCAACTTCGTGTTTTGTTTCCAGCCGATATTAAGAGAAGTTTTTGTCGAGCCTGATCTTGAGTATCACTTTTGATCCGTTGCGGCTGATACACTTTAGCCCCTGGTCCAAGTTTCATAATTAGAAAGTTTATCTCGTCAGGAAAACTGTTTGGAAAAGTGCGCGCGCCTCTGGCGTCAGCATTTCCTTATCGACATCTTTAATAACGTTTCTAGATTATTAATTCGGGCGAAACCCTGTTCCCTGAACTGTGTATCCGTGTTCGATAAGTACACACGCGAGCTTTTTAGTATTCAGAATGGCCGATCGGAAATTCTTAGGTAGGTAGTTCGATTCTGACGAGAAATTACTTTGTACGAACGAAAAGCCGTTAATTAAATTTTGTGATCTTTTGATTTCTATGAAAATTTGATTTTAATGAAACAAATCGAAATCTTTTTGAGAATAAAGAAATTACACTAAGGATTATTTTAAAATTATTCCGTAATTGATTGATTGATGGTAATTTATTTTATACTTTGAGATAAAGAAATTCAGTGAGGGGAATACTTTCGAGCATGAGCTTTTTGTAATTGAACCTAAATAATGAGTAACATTCTTTATTAAACACGTAAGAAACTATAAATATGTAATAACAACGAAAAACGGCAAAATAAAAAAAATCTCTTAAGAAGAATTGCATTATTACTAAGAATCCAAATTTATCCGGACGAAAATCATCAGACCTCGCCCTCCGGGGTTAAGAAACGAGAATCACTTGGATACATTGTAACCAAGTGTCGCAAAAAAGGAGCGGGAAGAAGAAATTAGAATTAGTAACGAGCTTTGCCCCCTCTTCTTTTTTTAAATTCCCCAGTCAACAGGTTAGTAAAAGAGCAGTAAGTGGAGGCATCTTACAAATTTAACTCCCGGGCCCGCCGCCCGAACGAAACGAATACAACCCACCCCGCGTGTTGCTGTTATTTCTGGCGACAGTTTTTAACTGGTGCAATCTGCGAATAAAGCGTGTTCCCCGCTCCTCGAGCACCGGTTAACATCTGCGAGTCGTTTTCCGTCGTTATTTTCACCGAGCTTCGTCGAATTCGCTTTTTCTTCCCCCTCCCCTTCTTCTTTTTTTTATTCCATTTTATTCGGCTATACCAACTGGCTAGGTATAGGGCTCGCTTTTAATTATCTCGTCTTCTAAACGCGACTTTCTGGAGTGTGTATAAATTTTACGAGCTGTAGAATATGGATACAGTTTGAGAATAAAGAGAGAAAGAGAGAGAAAGAGTTGTAGAGTTGTTCTTTATTTTTCAAGAGAACATTACACTGGCAATAAAAGTGACTGAGAATAATTCTTTTATTTTTCAATACGACAGTGTTTGTTAGCGAAAGTTGATGATGAGAATATTTTTTATAATTAGAATACGAGTAAATTTCAAAGAAAAACTTTCGAGAATTGGTCTCGAGAATTTTTCACGAGTACATATTGACATTAGGAGTGAATGAATTTTTATTTTCGTTATAATCGTCCCTTAAAAAAAGAATACTCGAGAATATTTTCATAATTAAGAATTGTGAATAGATTTTTCAGAATAAAATTCTCCAGATTCACTATTTATTCTTATAATGTCGTTTCAGCGAAAAATTACAATTACTTAAATGAATTTGTGCAAAAAAAATTGAAAATAATAAATATTTTCTATTCATTTGTTGGATACGTGTAATATAATATTAGATACAAGAATTAATTTGAGATTTTATATTAAATTTTATGTAAGTTTAAACTTTGGACAAGTGGGAGAATTTTAATAATTGTAATCGGAAACGTATTAAAATTTAATTTGAAAAATAAATATATCATATTTCATATACACATCATTTAAGAAAAAGTTTTTGTTGTACGGATTAAATAGTGAATTGAATAATGTATATACACAGGAATTATTGATGTTTCGAGTTAAATATTTACCATCGAGAAATTTAATTATTCCTGTATTTATAGATACTGTATTTACCGTAGATAACACACAGAACCGTTTGTGAAAGTAATTAATATGAAGGCAAAGAGGCGATATTCGGTTTTTCTATGCTGAAAAATCAAGTTCTGCAGAGAGTTTCTGCGTTTGATGTTGATTCGAAACTGATCGGATTACTCTTGGTTTATACTTTGACTGACAGCTCGATCAGCTTGTAGTTTGTTTGCTATAAATGAATTTTTTGAAAACACGAACATCAGAGATTCTTTTCGTTTAATGAATATTCGTCTCTCGCTCTTTTTTCTTCTCTATTATTTCTTTCGTTAAGAAATTCGTTACTCCTTTCAATTTCAAACTAACGAATTATCTGAAATTTTATAATTTCGATTCTTTATTTTAATTAATGTTCATATTTTCTTACACAATATTTTTTTTACACAAGGATTGCATAGTTTATATCAAAATTAGAAATTGATACGAGAAATTTGATTGATTTCGCGTTTCACAGGTACTGCGGAAATTAGTTTCGATCTTCCAATTCTTACACAGCATTGATCAAAGCTCTGCCGAGAGGCGTTTGATAAAATTGATTCAATCTATATTAATCAAATCACCGAATAAATCTTGATATTTTAAAAATATCTCCTTCGTTCCTTATTTCGTTCATTTTTTTAGTAATTCAATATCACTTTAATTATTAATTGATTAATGAAATTAATCGAAGAAAGGTTAATTGAATAACTGTCCAGATCCAAAACTATTGTTAGATTCTTTCATAGATATCTTTAATTAACATAATACACCCTTTTAATTTTCAATCACTTTCCATCCGATCAAACTTAATTATTAATTCGAATATCATTAAATCAAAATTATTAAATAAATCAATTATAGATTCAAAATTCAGAATAACCTCGATCACGTACGATAAAATTCCCGGCATTCTAAGTATTAAATTCCACGTTTTCATGGGTGTCCTTATCAATGGGTAACGTACGCCTTTTATCAGCCAGTAAATTTTTAACGTCCGATCGATTCTCGATCCGATCAGACTTTGAATTCCGCGCGGGCAGTTTCTCGCCGTATTAAATTGGCGATTTTATCAGCGACGCGTGTCACAAAGTTCTGGCTTCGGTTCGTTGCGTGCACACATCCACACGCGCGCACAAACACGCGTGCACTCGATCACCAGTGTACACGCGCACCACCCACCGCCATCTTCCACCCGAGCATTCCGTGATTTAATTAATTAGCGCGAATTAATCCCAATTAGCGAATCTTGTCTGACGACTGGTTGAGTGGCTCTACTCTTCGTTATGCACGAACGGTATGCGGCTGCTCTCACACCGATTATTATTACGTGAACAGAGTTTATAGATAGATTTCTCTTTGAATTTATTCCAATGATTCCAGTCTTTTTCTGGAAGAGAAGAAAGATGCTTCTGAAAATGACTTTTGTTCAGCTTTTGTTTGATTTTTTTTCCAACACTTATTTCGTGAATTGAGAAATTTATGTCTTTTTTTTTTTTTTTTTTTTTTAGTCGTGAGAATATTTGTTACGAGATTCAGAGTTTGCGTTTAAGGAGGTAAATTTTGGAGATAAGGTTGCGCATACGTGTAGCGCTCGTAAAGAAATGTTGAGAAAGAATTGGTGAAAACCAATTTCGCACAGCCGCCTACGCGACACAATGTATCTTTGGTCTTGGTGAATTTATTCCTGGTCCCTCGAGATTCTATTTTCTTTCAAAGAGAAGTAGCAAGAAAGGAATATGCTTGGAAACGACGTTATATGAAGGATATGCTCTTCTTTGATAGATTTTTCTTTAAATTTATTTTAACAATTTATTTTATTCGGTTGTTCTTCGCGCAATTTTTAAACGCATATAATATACGTGAGATTTATTTTCATTAAAAAAATCAATTTTTTGTAAAAATAATTGATTACTTCTCGATACTATGTAAAATATATTTTCAATTTTCTCAAGGATAAGGATTGAAACGAGAAAATTCGTTCATTTTCACATATATGTAGAATAACTATTGATAATTAATCGTATGCAATTGGCTAATTTTATTTAAAAAAGTTGATTTATTCAAAAATGAAATCTTAAATGAATGTTATTTTTTTTTTGTATCAATTTTTACAAAATTTCATTCGCAAGTTTTCAACTAACATAAATTATTTACATTATCATTAATCGTGGGAATCTGACCATTAAAATGATAAAACAGAAATTACTAAAATTTCAATTGGAACACCCTAATAGAAGAATAAGTAGCGTAACATTATAATCCTTAAGGTTCGGAATTTTGTTATATCAATGTAATTCCCTTTTAATCCATGATCCCTTTTAATCCGGATACAGGGAACCGTTTGAATTGTATTTCAGTACTTGGAAAATGAGGCTGTGTAATCTCAGACTGATTAAACAAGATGAGTTCATGGTAATTCGCGACGCAGTTTCGACTATAAAATTAAATATTCTATGAATGAAAATTACCTTTGGAGTTCTCTGTTTTATGACCGGTTCACATTCACCATCCGAGTTTCGTGGTTTCAAGAGTCATCGTCGATGCATATGTCTGCTCGTAGATATTCACCCGCCTACCGTAGATTTCGTTTTTGTTCCGCTTGTTATTGTTTCCAGCCATGGTTCAAGCGTTAATTAACGAAGACAGTAATGTTTGATGAAAACTCCCTAATGATCGTGACGCGTGATAATGCTATCATAATTTCGTAATTATGGATTAATATGATATATTCGAAAAAGTTATATTTTAATAATATCATTTTATTAAATATTATTATAAAAAGAAAAGAAAGAATAACAAAGAAAAATTCGAAATACGAAAAATATAAAAAAATTATACGTAAAATTCTAAAAACTTTCGCAAAGATCATCTTTAATAATTTTTACCGGGACAAAATTTTTCTTTCAATTTCCACTCGTAAATGTAAATTTGTAAATGTACTTTCGTTGCTTTGAATAAGTAGAAATGATAGACTGGAAGTGATCCGGGCGGTTATTGTTGTATTGCCGAAATCGAGTAGCAGGTATGCGAGTGGAACTTTGATATCGGAACACGAAGTCGTTTCGCGGTGGTTTGGAATTTTGCGTATTCCGATTTCCCAGAGAAATCGCGGCGCGTGGATTTGGGACGGCGACCACACGGCGAAATAAACTAAAACGCGTGCGGAATCCATTGTTGGGAAAGCAAACGCTTTCACCGCGATACTCGCTTTCATGGAGCTATAATTAATACCCGACCGGTCAATTCAAATATCATCCCTTCGCTCGAAACACCGGCATTGCTGCCTGTCGCGATTATTATTGCCGTTTGATTTAAATTTGAGAAATAGGGAAATCGACATCGTTCTCGGTAATATTGCGGAGCTTTCAATTAACGATGAAATACGCAACATAGGAATGTTTTTCGTTAAGTTTTTTTATTGAGTTGAAATTTTTTCTTGGAAGAAAAAGATTTTTTAATTAAATTATATTATCGTTTTTCTTTTTTTTTTCAATTAACATGTTCTATTAATTTTCTGTATTTTTATGCTTCAAATGTTTTAATTTTTCTCAAAGTGAAAAATAATTCATATGTATATTTATATAAATATATTGTGAACTAAATTCATAAAATTATTGCGTATTTATTAAATTATATATTTAGTGTATTCATCTCTACGAAAAAAAGTTCTTTTTTTTTGTTGAAATTGAGAAATGAACGAAAAGCAATCGATTTTTCGGATGATCTAATGAATATAGTGTTACAATCTATTAAAAGTTTGACGAATGTCGATCCCATGCGTTCCGCTCGAAAACTGAATATGATAGATATATGATGGAAAAATGATACGATATCTTTCGTGTGAATGAATTTTCAAGACGAAAAATAATATCAGAGACGCGACGAGTCGTTTTTAATCGATCGTTTGACATAGAACAAACGTAGATTATTAATGGATCCGCGATGTGATAGATGAATCGGGATTTTTTTATCAGATTTTAATTAAACTACATTTAAAAAAAATTTTCTTTTCATATAAATATTTGCATAATACGTTATTTTGATTCTTTCTAAAAAGAATGAAAAAATAATCTTCTTATTTTTATATTTGATTCTGAATGAAAATTTTTAAGAATATTAAAATAGGGATTTTATGATATTATTTTCATCTGAAGAAAATTAATATCGATAGAAACTACAATTTCTATTGAAAACAAATCATTAAAGAAGAAACTTGAAATTCGAAAAAAATTTATCTTTTTATTTTATCAAATGATAAATTAAAATCTTTCAATTTTACGTGCAAAAGATTTTGAAAAATTTCTCATTCATTTAATACAAATATCTATTTCTAGATTACAATTCAAATTACAAATATTCCAAGCAAAAAATATACAAAATAATTGCAATAAATCAGAGTTAATTTATACATCCCTAATAAGATATAAAATTGGTTAAAAATTGATGTCCAATTTCCATTTCTCCGTCGTTTCACGCGTTTCGAAGACAGGCGAGAGGAGCGCAGAGACTGAAAGACTGGGATGAAACGGTTGAAGGGGTGACTATGCCGGCCTCCGGGCAAGGCGAGGGCTATCGTTTTGCAAGGGATTTGGCGGTGTATCGTGGAATTAATTAAAATCGTTAGTAATATCCTCCCAATTCGACGGGTTCCGGCGTTATTATCGTCCCACCAATATATATATATATATATATATATATATATATATATAATGGCGTAAGTGCGTGGCAGTCGATCGATAATCCTATATTACGTCGCATCGAGTAATCGTAATTGATGCGCACGCATGGCTGCTATTAAATTTGCGCGCCGCGTAAATTCACTACGAAACATAATACAAAGCCGACAGTACTTAGCCGAAACTGCATTATTGACGCATGAGTCCTTTTACTCGCACATAACGCCTCGTGTGATATCCGCGTAATATCTTAGAAATGGATATAGTAGAGCTATAATGGTCAGAGAATGATTCTAAATGAGTGAAATAGAATTTTTTTGATTATATCAATAATAATTTCGAATCAAATTGAGAATTCACCATCTTTGTGTAAAAATATTTTTACATTCTAACGAATACGATCGTATATCGAATAATTATAACGAAATAATAAAATTATGAATTGTAGCAAATTAAGATGTCAATAAATTACGTCAAATCCCCGTGGTTTTTTATTAATTTAAATTTAATCTTTCTAGCACATATCGACACTATAATATTCCACATTTAATTATTTATCGCACAAAAAGAAAAAGACACTTGGTCCGTCCAGTTTATTTTAACCGCACTCTCATCCATCGAATTCCATCCGCATTTTTTCCTTCTCCCTCTTTCTCCCTTCCTTTCTTCAAAGGGTCGAAAAACGAGAGAGAGAGAGAGAGAGAGAGAGACATTTCGAATCGGTCGTTTTAATCCGCCGGATGATATTTATAGCCGGGAGAGTTATTCGCGCATATACATAGTCGAGCGTGTACTCAGAGGGCGGGATTATTAACGTAGCACGGGGTATGCGTATGAATAATATATCGCGACAGAGAATAGGTTTTCTGCTTAAGCTTGAGCGACAGGAATGATCGAAGGGGAATTAATGGGGAAATTGGAAAGCGAAAGGTCGGATGGGAGGAGGAGGGGAGGGAGGGAGGGATGGGCTCGTCGCTACTTTTGTTGCTTCTCGTTCCCGAATCCGGCCTCGAAACGGCCTGAAAAGATCGGTGGATACGTGCGCTACTGGCAAAGCTTTTTCAGCACAGGGATAATGTTCGGTATGCGATACGTTCCATTCTGAATGACGAGCCCGCGGGAACGATCCCTTTGATTTAGCCGATTTCCCGCGCTACGAATCGGCGATGGTTCAATTGCGATCGCATCTGGCCGGTACAGTTTCCGGTTCGGATCGGTGAAGCTCGATTTTCCCCGTATCTTCGGATTAAAGCACTTTTGTCAAGCGTTTTGGAAAATCGTTATGTCCAATACGGTTTCGTTCTATCCGATTGATGCATTAAATTTCATTCTTTCTCTCTTTCTCTTTTTCTCTCTTGTTCTTCTTTCCTTTTTTTTTTCATGAGGTTTTACGAGGGTGTGTTACATTGCGCGGAATATTGGCACGAGCGATGAAAAGGGATTTTGACGAATTCCAAAGTATGAAATGATTTTTTTTTCCCGAATGAATTATTTGTATATGATCGTAGAATAAAATAAAAATATATTTTGAGAAAATATTAAGATATATTTTATTAATTATTTTTATAAATATTGATTCGAATAATTTTGTTAATCGGGATATTTTAGAGATATATCATAGATTAAAAGATAAATCGTTACGGGGAAAAGATAGAAATAAAACGAAGAATTAGAATGAATTAGATTTAAGTGGATATATACCTATATTTATAACTTGAATTGTTCTTAAATTGATAATATTGTTCAAAGAACTATCGATTGAACAATTAATGCAGTTAAGAGTAGCTTGGATCAGTTCGATTCGGTTCAATTAACATCAATTTACTCTAATTTATATCAGTCCAAACTAACTCGCATCGAATTAGTACAGTCATCATTCTCGTTTCAACTTGTTCATATATTTTAAATCAACTTAAAGTTAATTTTACGATCAAAGAACGAGTTTAATTTCAAATATTCTTAAAAAAAAATCAAAATATAATATACAAAATATTTTAAATTAATCACTTTCACTTGAACACATTGAATGTTCATACATCAACTTCTCATCTCTTACCAGTCAACAACTTAAATTAATCATTTGTACACGATCAAAGTGATATACAATTTTATCACAAAACATACTTTCCTACGAGAATAGATTCATCATGAATACCCGATACTCATCTTCATACACTTTGCTCATCCCTCTTCAACACGTGATCGCTCGTCGTTTCGTTTCGAATTTTCGCAAGTTCGTTAGAAATTTCGTTGGTCAAAATACCATGAGCCGCGTTAGGTAAACGGTATTCGATCGGTCGCTGGTCGAACGCGTTGGACCAAGGGGATGAGGTTTAACCCCGTTGCTTGAATATCCTGGCCTCCGTCCATTGTGCTTGGGTGCACGGTCCGCTTGCTCCTTTTTGCCGGTATGCCGCGTTTCGTGCGCGATGCCACTCTCTCTCCCTCTGAATGCATCTCGTTGATTAACTCGCTTAGGGTTGCCGGCCGAAAGGAATACCTGGCCGAACCCACCCTTGCCGCCCACCCTCGGCTGCGTGCCTTTGCTAATATGCGCGCCGCGAATACCGTTCCCGGACAAAGCTAATCGAATCGAACGACACGCTCGCCTCGATACACTACTACCACCTACTCTGCCCGCGGAATACAGCTATGCGAATTCTTGCGCCGGTTTGCCTACGAATCATCTGCCTTCCGGTTTGCTTGATTGGATGTATACTGGTGGTATACCTGCACGTCTCTGCGTAGCGGCCAGGGATATTTCGATCGACGAGCCTCGGTTTATTAGAGGAGAATTTTTGAGGGTAGATTCTTTACGTGAAATATTTCATATCTATTGAAAATTTGCGGAATGATCTCTCTTTTTTTTTTGAATCAGATATTTGTAAGGTAAAGTGACAAATTCAAAAAGGATTTTTGGTAATGGGTTGTTGGAGACTCTCGAAAAAATATTCCGTTGTTATTATTATTATTATTGTTATTGTTGTTGTTGCTATTATTATTATTATCATTATTATTATTATTAAAAAAAGGGAAATTCGATTAATCGCTAATTTGTTACATAATAGTTGTATAATTCTATTGGTGAGTCGCCACTTCTCTTGAAACGTGTTTAAACTGAAACACCCCTGAGGTCGAGGATCATAGAGTAAGTTTCCCAATTTGGAACTATATTACCGATCATAAATTTAAATAAGGGTTAGAATAATGTCTTTGGAGTGAACGTGTGAAAGGAGCTCGCTTATCGAATCTTCAGATATTATTAACGCGTCTTAATGACTCGTTTAATAAAGCATCAATAATAATTAAAAAACGTCAAAAATAATTCGATGATTCCAAGAATCACATCCCCTCTCCATCTCGAATAAATAATCGTTAGCCTATAAATTCGAAATAAAGTGGAACTCGAGACTCGATTTAATAATCACGGGTAAATCCTTTACATCTCATTACCACTTATCATTAAAAATAATTCGATATTCCAAGAATCACATCCTCTCTCCACCAAAACATTGTTTCAATTTTATTCCTATCTCGAATAAACAATAGTTAGCCCATAGATTCGAAACGGAGTGGAACTCGAGGCTCGATTTAATAGTCACGGATAAATCCTTTGCCACCCATGGAACCCCTCATTTCGAAGTTCAGCCAGCGCGTATCCGGTGTCGCGACGCGTTTTAATAATTGAAGCCGGCCTGTGGAACTTCACTCTCGTTTCGGATTCCCGGGGCTTTTGCGAGTCGCGCAACAATCGCGTCGTCTGATTGCCCGTGAGGACGTCGGGTTATCCCGTCTGCACACCATCATCCCCAATCCAGACGGATCGGGTTGCACTGAAATCGCGCGCTACTCGCCAGGATCGACCCAAGTTTCACCCTCTCGAGGCGATCGATCGTGATATTCTTGCCCGTTACTTTCCTGTTTCCTCGAAACTTTGTTCGTGGAGAATCGTAAATTGATTACAAGCTTTTGTAAATTGAAAAAAGTTTTTAATACGAATCCACGGGATATTGATATATTTTTGTGGGACATTTCTTTGAAGGATTGATTTTAAGAGAGAAAGGAGTTAATTTTTATATTTGATTTGTATTCTTAGATGTATTATGAGTTTTTGAGTGTATTAGTGAATGATGTTTTATAAAAAAGTTTATTCGATTTATTAATATCTAAAAATTATTAGTTGGAAGATGTTTTAATTTGAATTTGAACGAAGGATTTTAGAGTAACATTTGTTGGTAATATTTTAAGGATAATTGTAAGGCTGTAATAAGTTTTTAGTTTAAAATTGCAAGCATACTGTAGTGGTTGGGAGAAGTGCATTTTATGGCTGGTTTTAAGGTCTTATAGGAGGGTAGTTTGTGATGACAGGAAAACATAAATTCTTGGTAGAAGCACAATAGTATCTGAATTAATGGGGATGCACGATCGTTCGGATAAGAATTTTTAGATTTGAAAAATTTTTAAATTTTACTGAAACAAGTTTAAAAAAAAAGTGTAATTCGTGAACAATTCGGACAATTTTTTCCTAAAAATATATTACGATCTATCATAAAAACTAATTTTAAATGTGTCATTAAATCAAAATAAATACCGAATTCAATATCAAATATTGTTTCACGAAATTAGGAAAAAAATCATAACATAAAATCAGAAAAATCTTTTTTAAAAAAAAACAAAAAAATGTTGTCAAGATTCCATCGTTTTTAAAATCACCCTCGCGTCATGTCTCCCTTTCGATGTCTATTCACGAGCAGAACGGTCGTCGAAAATGAGGGTAGAAATTAAAACCGACTTTGTACAAAGAGAACACAGATCGCAAGCGAAAAAAAAATGCGAAAAAATCCTTGCTCGAATCGGCGTGATGCCCTTTGATGTCTTGGATTACACCATTCTAACGAACGACTTACCCTTACCTCACCCTCCTCTCGCGATTACGCCGCATTCCCTCTCTCGTGAGCTTGAAAATCGCGCTCCAGAGTTCGCTTCTCGCTTGTTATTTCGCGGACAAATCAAAACGGTCGTTTGATTTACCTAAGAAGAAGGGCGTCGGCGCGAAAAGGCGCGAGTCGATGCTCACCCCGCGTTTTTAAAGCGTTTTCTCTCCGCTTTTAATTGCTCGAAATCCAAGCGATTTCTTTTCGACAAGTCCCCGTGGCCCTTCCTTTAAGCGTCGTTCGAGCGTGATCACAACCCATCCCCGCCTCTCGAGCCCCTAATAAAGCCGCCCCTGGCCGAGGAATTCGCGCGCGTTTCGCGAGCTATTCTGCTCGTGTATACGCACCACAGGTGTGTGGTGAACGTGTCGTGATACTGGATTTTCGGGATGGTGTGTAAGTCCGAATTAATGAGTTTTCGTGTCAACCCTCGATTACGAGAGAAATAATTAGTAAATTGATCGAGGGTAGGGGAGGAGAAGTCGTTTTTGCGCTGGGTGGCGTGTAATTGGGGTGTTAGTATATGTATATGTATATATAAGGTGTTCTCGGGAGCGGTAGGTGAAAATTTAATGAGTTCTGCAGAATGATTTTAGGATGGAGTGATTTTAAGTATAGGCTCGTGTGATGGTTGTAGTGTTGGTTATAATAATGATTACGACGTTTTTTTTCTTTGTTATAGGGGAAAGTAATAGGGGAAAGTTTTTTTTTCGTCAATATCTGATGAAATTAGACAGATGTTAGAACTTTATTCGATAAGAGCAAATTTTTTAGATGGAAAAAGTACAAGAGCGTAAGAAGTATGATAATAATAATAAATAAAATTCGTGTCACTAATTTGATATTTTAAAATTATTTACCATAGAGAATATTCACCAAACCGCAAACACCAAAACGAAAATACGATTATCTTTACACCCTATTAACACCCACAATTCGATACAACGATCTCTCTGAACGCGTTAAACGTCATCCATTCCACTTTCCTGTCACACCAATAATCAATTACTCCAACTTATTACTCAATAATACAATTTCCACCGTGCTCCCTCGAGAAACTCGCCTCTTGCACGCGCAATTGAACCCACTCGATCGAGTTTCAATTTCAAGTTCTCTCCACCCCGGACAAAAAGAAAAAACAAAAAATAAGAGAGAGAGAGAGAGAGAGAGAGAGAGAGAGAGAGAGAGAGAGAGAGAGAGAGAAGGTAATGGTACAAGAAAATAAGGACTACCATTCCACACCCTTGAAACCTGGTTTCCACTCTCTCTTCCTCTTTTCGAGACTCGACCTCTTCCCCCTCGAGGACGGCGCCGCGCGATTTCCACCGCACCCTGTATATAACACAAATAAAGCCCGAAGAGAGGGAATGGCGCGTACGGGCTCATTTTCCAGGAGTGTCATTATGAACTAGCAGATATTAAATTTGTGCCGGTCGGCCTGCCCGTGGTTACCGTGGAGACCCCTTTGCGCCCTCGTGCACAGCTTTTCGTGGCTTTGGGATCATTATTAGCGCAGCAAGTGCGCGCACGGCTGTTTAATGAATGTCGACCGCTTCGTGGTCGTCGATTAAATTCCGACTAGTGATCGATGCGATGGGAAAAACGCTTGTTTCGTACTGTTCACCGGAAACTTGTGAAAACTTCTTTCTTTTCCGTAAAATGTGTATGTGTATATGTGTATATGGTATATGTATATACGAGGAGAGAAAAGAACATATGTACATATATATATATATAGGATATGTAGTTGAAGTCTGTACTTTTACAGAGTGGGTTATAGGGTGGATCGTTAGAGCGTGAACGTGGAAGGTTCTCTTTTTATATTCGAGAAAATATAGCAGAGTGGATCGGGAAGTAACGATTCGTTAGTTCGTAGTGTAAAATGATTTGCGAAGGGATGGATATAGCTTGTTGTAAATTTTGTATTTCTTCTTTTTCCTTAATTTATTTGTATATTGAATGTATGAGTAAGATTTGTAAGATTGGTGAGTTATTTTGTATCTCACGGATTTTTTTTAAATAATATATATTGTTTATCTTGAAAATTGTAGAGAAAATTGTAGAAAAATACCAGAATATAACATACATATACATATAAACTTTTTGCATTTGAAGTTATATTAAAACTACATTGTTATGAATAGTAGAATGTATCTTCTTTATGTGATTTTTTTTATTGAAATATTAGTCCACTTTTTTTAATTTGTCAATTATTATTATTACGATTTTATCATTAACTTTTTTTATTAAATGATTCTTCGAATCTTTATTATTATAAAGTTTATCGACATAGAAGAATTTTTTTCCAAGAATTCTTTTATAATGTATTAATAACAAAATATTGAATGATTAAACAATTAAATATGATAGATAGATTCGTCTTATTTAGAATTGAATTAATGCTCGTGCATAGTATTCAGTTGGAGATACAGAAAGATACAGAGATAGCTCATTCTTCTAGCTTTTCTTTATTGCAGCAATGCACTCGCGCACACTAAACCACGCAAGGAAGTAAATTTCCACACGGTCGCTCGTTCTGTTTTATATTTCGTAACAAAAATGTTTTGCGAAGAGTAATCTTTTCTAGAAGTTTACACGGTAATAACGCCATGTGCAGCCGTACACCAGGACCTCGTATGGTTGTAATATAACACGATATATAGAGCATCGCGTGAAATATATGATATTTCTAAAACGGCTGACCAAACCTTTATCCATATATTGTCTCATCGATAGGACTCTTTTATTATTGCTTCAGAGAACAATTTTCTCCGAATAGATGCAATTTTTCTTTTCAAAATTGAACTTATACATTCGATAAATTTTTATTACAATTTAAAATTCAAACTTTATATATTTTTTTAATACTTATTTTAAAAGTATTTTAAAGAAAAATATTTTATTTCAATCGTGGATAAAAGTCAAAAAGTTGAGAGCAAATTTGAATAAAATTTCAAAGATCAACGATCATATTCTATTTCACTATTTCATAGCACGATACAAATCTTTTGATCTCATCCCAAATAACTTTTCAGTACAAAATAAAAACAATTAATTGATATTGTTATTATATATGTAAATCTTTTCGAAACTTTGTAACGATATTCGACGATTTAAAGATGACGGATATAATACGATTCCAGATAACTTGGCGACACAATATAAACAATACGACAAGCCATCTACTCTATTTCATCTTATAGCATAATTTTGATCAGATTTCAAAAACTTCGCGACCGGATACTCGAATCAAAAATAAGACAGATAAACTCTATCTATCTTATACCATACAAATCTTGTAACACGATCCCCTGATAATTTGAAGGATGCAGGATAAACAATGAAACGAGACACTATTCTATTTACTTTTATATCTACACGTTTATATCTATTTTATATATACGCGTCTATTATTTATTCTTATATCAAGATATAAATCTTGATATAATCTCTCTCTCTTTCTCTATCCGATTCTATCAAATGATCAAATATAATATTTATGGACGATAATAATACGTGGAGTGAGAAAAGATAGTTTCCATTGGAGAGAGACGTTTTCTCCAAACGCCTCGCCCCTCCACTTTACCTCCTCGATGTCCGTGAGGCATCTGCCCGTTCACCATGAAATATCTATCTCGACGCGCGTTGACACGACGAACGGCATTCTAATGGGGAAATCATGAGTCGAGCCGGTTGATGCATGAGTTTCCGCGTGGCGTGTTGCCCGCTCAACCTAGCAAAAACCCTACCATTCCGCGCCGATCACAGATATTTCAGTGGACGGGATACGGATGATTAAACTGTCGTTTACGCTGCTCGCCGATATTTCTGATATCTCGAAGACGTGACTCTCGAACGATATTCCGCCAACCAGACTAACTTCGTTCATTCCTCGATCAATAATACTCATACTCCCTGTGTGATGATGATGTCTATCGGTCTTCCTTGCCAATCTTCATACCCTAATTTATTTATCTGTTTGGCTCGAGATGTTCATAAATTTCTTTGATTGATTTTATATTTAATTGATAGATGATGTTAAGATTTTGTTTTTTTTTTGAATTTTTTTTTAGATTATCGATATATAAAGATCGAATTTTATATGTTGATATTTTTTATACATTTAATCATGATAAATATTATTATTGGACACCTTTTGAGATCATATAATTCCGAATATATATATGCTATTCTTTTTATTGGAAGAGTGAATCTCAAGATTGATTTTTTCCAGAAACTTTTAAAGAAATTACTCATGCTATATTTTTCCCCGAAGAAAATTTCTCTTTCATAATACTTACTCGTTCGATTATCGTCAATTTTTCGCGATTTTCTAATTAAATGGATACGAAAGGAAACGAACGAGTATTCTTAATCGCGAAGCAGCAAAATTTCTCTGTCGTCGAAACTTGATCGGGCGAAGACGTTTACTACTTTTTCATCAGATCCGGTTTTAATTATCGAGACTTCTTTTGTTCGAGGAATCGCATTATTCGCGGCAATTCGTGTATTTAATCGTCGAATTTTCACGGCGTTATCGTGTTTCCATGAGCGCGTCTATTGCTTCAATCGAAAGAAAGAGAGAGAGAGAGAGAGAGGGAGAGGGAGAGGGAGAGGGAGAGAGAGAGAGAGAGAGAGAGAGAGAGAAGAGGAAAGAAAAGAAAAGTTTCTTTCTTTCCTTTCGACGATGATGAAAAATAGAAAGAGGCGACGCGATAATTGCATTTTTTCGCGTAGAAACACCGTTTTCCCGGAAATTTCTCATTTTTCGTCCCTTTAATAGTCGCGCGTCGACTCGTTTAATATTCAGCAATTACGCGAAACGAAATTATTTCCCCTGCTACGAGTAACAAGCTCGATTCCCCGCGTTTCGTAACAAGAGAACCGGGCACAACGAATAATATTTTAACGAGGATCCATCGATCGAACGGCTCTTTCTCTCTCTCTCTCTCTCTCTCTCTCTTGGTCATTCGTGTAATTTGTTTACGACAGTATGAGGACCGCAGGGGAGCAGAGCACGTTGTACGATCGTATGTTTAAGTAAAGTGGAACGCTCGATACCGATGGCTGGTTTATTGGGGGAGTATTCCGCTCGATCACAGGTTCTAATTTCGCTTCGTTGTGAATGGCAAAGGACTCTTGTTCGTGGTATCCACTCTCTCTTGTTTCCACGAATGATGAAAATCGTTCGATCGTTTCGATCGCGTTTAACTACTGTGGATTTTCGAATAAATTAATATAATTTTATTTTAAGGCAATTTGTGTTTGTATTTACATGCTGTTTTAAAGTTTTTTTTTATTTATAGTCTTTCTTTAGGAAAATGATCAGGTGTGTGAGTGTAAATAAACATTGCTTTAATAATCCTGAAAAATCTTTTTATCCATATTTTTCCTACTCCTGTAATGACTTCATTTTGAATTTATAATTCCATTACAAAAATTAATTATAAACACGAAGAGAAAGGAATACGAAAAGCGACAAGAAATTCTCTTTTCATTCTAGAAAGTTCAAACAATCTTGGAGATTCGTTTTCATATTAAAATATTCAATCTGTATTTACGCCTCATAAACTTTACTTTAGTTGGATAATCCATTCTGAGTAATCAATTATTATGAATAAAAAATTTTTTAAAAATAATAGTTACACTTTCTTTTCTATGATGATCAAACATTTGAAATATATTATTTCACAAGGAGAATTTCAAAATTTAGAAAAATTCATTACGAAAATTTCTCTGGAACCTATACAAATTTTATTTTAAATTGAGAAAAATATCAAATATTTTATCATAATTCACGAATCTATTCAACTATTTGAAATAAATATTGGAAACAATTTTCATCGAAATCATTGCTTATAAAATGATCAAAGTTACATATTCGTATTTTCTAATAAAAACTGACCAATAATTTCTTTAGATCGAAAGAAAAGTGTATAAAGAAATAAATTAAATAGCTTCTAAAGCGGAAATGGCAAAATTAATAATGACGGTCGTTTTATCGTGGTAACGAGAATTTCTCTCGTGGAAGGGACAAAGCGAATTTACATGTCCAATAGCTATTAACCGGCCACATTGTTATTATAATTATATGTGCTCGATGGTACCCCATTTTGAAAGACGATAATGAGCACTTTAAGCTTAACTCCAGATTGATGTGGCAAATTGAATTCTCTATGGGATACATTTGATTCTGGCCGAGCAAAGCGGCTTGACCGACAGAATTTATGCACAAAGGAAGCCTAGGTAATTACCTGTGCGTCGGCAGTGCCTTGAATATCAATTCTGACGAAAATTGGATGTCAGATCTCGTCGAATCCGCTCTCGTGTAATATGTTCGTTGACTTTCTTCGTTCGCAAGGAAAAAGCCCCCTGCAAAATCGTTTTCTTCTTGATTCTGACATAATTAGGATTAATCCTTTTATCCTCGATACACGTAATATGGATATACTTTAGTTATTAAATGATTATATATTCATCCTCGTAACGTAATTTTTGTTTCAAGTAGCAAGAGAATAAAATTTCAATTTTTTATCATTCTTTTCAGATAGAGATTCGTTTTTTTTTTTAATCAACTTGATGCGATTTCTGATGTTCTACAAAAACGTATTATATTTTTTAATTACACGTGAAATTATAGAATTAAAAAATTATTTGTAAATAATATTTTAATAAATATCGAATGCTATCACTTTAATCTCAACAAAAAAACTACTGCTGATTCTCAAACTGATTATCCTTCTTATTCAAATATCAATTTCATCAGAGATATTCAAAATCAAATCCAAATCTTTCTCAAAATATTTAACTCGAGCTAATCATTTCAAAAAAACAAAAGAAAAAGAAACGAACGCAGACTCAAGCCATTTCCTCGAAATTTATACTAATGTACACAGTCGTGAACGAAACGAGGGGTTAAATCAGATTCGAAACAGACATATATGTGTATCGTATAATTTCCCCTATCTCGGCCCATAAAGAGGTGGCATCAGCCGTCGTTAGATTCGCGGAGGTCGTCGTCGGTTATCTGTCGATTCGAAACGAGGAGAATGGAATCTATAATGTTTGGAGGCTGGAATCGATGGTAGGTCGAGATTCAGCACAATATCACCCTCTTCGAAACGAAAAGGGGGGGATGCGGGGCTACGGCGAGTCATCTTAAGAAAATTACCGTTCGCGGACATTTTGCCAGAATGGAAAATCGATGTGTTACGGCGTCGCTCGAGCATAGCCTGCAGGCAGTGCAACCTCGACAAAGAGGAAAAGGGATAGGAGAAAAAGCTGGAGAATGGAGAGGGAAGAGAGAGAGAGAGAGAGAAAGAAGGAAAGTGAGAGAGAGATAGGCTCGTCGACGAAAATTCCGCAGTTATACATTCATGCTCTTCTAATTTTCGCATTATTAAAAGATTTATCGGCCACTCGGTCAGCCGTGATACCGGCTGCACCCGAATATCGAAACTCCATTAAGAGACGGGAAATTTCCTTTCAGACGCCTCAATTGAACGCCCTGAAAATTTTTGTTGTTTCGTTTCTATTGGAAAAATGATTTATTAGAAACGTGTTTTATACAAATTTTAATCATTATTTTTTATAAATTTGTTGTCTTCGAAGTTAGGGAGGTTGATAATATTTTCTGTGATGTTTAAGAACAGAAACAATATTTTTTCTAAAATATTTTCCAATATTTTGTATTTTTTTATTAAAAATATAGATGAAACATAGAAATGTGTAATTATAAATGCGCACAATGACACTTAATCGAGAAAAAAGCACATTGGAAATTTGTTTCAAATTAAATGTGATATCTTTAGTGTGAAAATTCCAAGTTGGTTGCGAAGTTTACTTCTTAATTATTGTAAAGAGATGCAAATGAAATTTGTAATGACATCAAGCAATGTTGAGAGCAAGCGTGCGTAAGAGCATGTTAATTCAGTTTCACGGTCGTCCTGGTAACGATGTGAAATTTGTGCAAACTCTTGGTGATGTAATGTTGAAGCTAGAGGTTCACAATGGCGTTAATTCGGTTTCGCGGTTGCCGTAGTAACGACGTGAAATTTGTGCAAACTTTTGCCCAACTAATTCGGGCCAACCTTCCATTTGCATACCGCGTGATCACTCCCAATTGACATAATAACATCGACCAAGAAATTGATGAATCTCGTGATAAACTTTCTTTACAAAGTGACTTTCCAAGTTACTATATTAAAATCAGGTTGATTTTATTATATGATATCAATTTATTAATTAGGTTTCGTCTATAATAATTATCGATAATAGATCATTGAATTAAATTTTGAAGAGGGAATTTTACATTTTTCTTTTTACTAGACTTTCATTAATTAGAATAATTAGAAAAAAATATATTTAAATTTTTTAAAAGTAATTCTTTTTTTTTATTTTCTTTTTCTCAAGTTTTCAAATTATTATTTAAATTTGAAATTAAATATTTCGATTGAAAAAATTCTATTCTAATTCTTCATCTTCTTACAATTATTTCTTTTTATCTCTGTTTTTTTTATAAAATTAAATAAAGTTTAAAGAAGAAATTTAAGCAAGTTTTTTTTGTAGCGGCTTAGATTAAGGAGATATAGTTTCACGGTTAGAGGGTGTGCCCTAAAAAAAACTGATATTCGAAAGTGTTATTACGACCGGCTATCACCTTACGTTTTCCTTGCGCTGTCAAAGCACTCAACCGTCCCTCAACTTACTTAGGAGCTATGCGATTAAGTGTTGACACTGTCATCGATCTGGCTCTTCGTAAATTCAACCTACGTCCCCGTCTCCAGTTTCACGAAGAAGAAGGCCTCGCCTCTCTCAATTTCAAGCCGTGTTAGATTGTTCCAGTCACGACTCGATAAAGACGTCAAATTGTGTGCACTTCCTCCTTTCGTTTCATACTTGAGCAATGATCGAGTATTCCGCGGAAATTAAACGTCACTGAGTTCTTTCGTGAAAATAAATTACTGTCTATATTCTGGAAGAATTGGAAACTTTTAATAACAATCCACGAATGATTTTTTTTAAATCTCTCTCTTTTTTTTTAAGAAAAATTTCAATCTTGTTTTTTACAATGTTTGTTTTTTACAATTTTTTATTCAGATTAATTTGTATTTAATTTCTAAAAATTATGGTTTGTATATTTCATTAAATATATATAAAATTTATTTATAACAATATTATATAAAATTAAATGTTCAAAAAGAATATACATAATATAAAAATATCTAAATGAAAATACTTGTCATGATATTATTTCATAATTATAGTAATGAAAACGTGAATTTACAATTTGAATATTTAGTTTAGTTATAATATAAAAGAATATAATATAACAGTTATGTACGGAGCAATTCTTTGTCGACAAAAAATCTCTTTCTGAAAAATCAACCCTCAAAATTTCAACATTTTTTCATGTGGAATTTCTTTTACTGATAAATTATTAAATTCTGAACATTTCATTCATTCTGAACATGTAATTAAAAATTTTATTCTATCTCATACCACTTCAAAATTATATTTAACAATATTTGAATATTGAAAATGAAGAAAGAAAGAAAAAAATTTTTTCCGTCGTATTATAACTCATACACTCGCCAAATTAAATTTAGGAAAACAGAAAATCATTGCAAAAAAATTCATTAATGTTCCATTCATTAAAAGAAAGGAAAAAAGAAAACAAATCGTGATCTATTGTAACATAAAATATTAAATTTTACACGATTTTCGGACAAAATTCGCCATTCATCCATAAAAATTGATCGATCTCCCTTCGCGAAACAAATTTAATATTTTCCCTCGACACATCAATTAAACTTTTCCTCCCTCCCTTCCCCTTCTCTGTCTGCACAGTAACGATATTGATGGTATCGCCGAGACGAGCGACAGATTATTAGCGGATACACGCGAATTGACCGATGTCCCAGGTCGAGTAACACGATGTCTCGTTACCCGTATTACGCGTCGCAACAAGATAACCAGAAAATCGAGCGTTGTAAATCATGGCCGTGGATCGTGTCCTCCGTTGGCCAAGATAAAATGGCTACAACCGCCGGACCCAAAGGCCTGACGTTGTAAATCGCCCCTGCTTCGTGTTCCTTAGCCTTTCATTCCGTCGCGTGCTTCCTTTAATTAGATTCCACGCGTTGTATTTTTATTCGATACGATACGAGATGCGTTTCTTTTCGTGTTGTGGTTGGATTTTGGATTCTTTCCTTCTTTTTTCCTTTCTTCTTTTCTTTTTCGCTTATTTTTGAAGCATATAATGGTGAGAGGTTGAATTATCGTGAGCATCGAAAAATTGTTCTATGTATCGATGGTGATACTTTTCGTAATTTATAAAGTCGTATTTTAAATAATTTCGTTTGATTTTATTGGTTTGGAAAATATTGTAATCTGGTTTTTTAACACTTCGAGCAATTATTATTTTTTCACTAATGTGCTACTGATTTATATAAACAGATTTTATGTTTATATTATGCAATACATAAAATGTTAAAAATTGAACTGAAATTCAAACTTCCTTTTTTTCATATTATAATTAAACTAATAAGAATGGATCTAATATTGTGCAAGATTCAAAGCCTCGTGCAAATTCAAAGATAAGGATAAAAAAAAATCTTCAACTTCCGGAATAATTCCTGCGAAGCGTATCCTCCACCATCCTTCACTATCCCATAAGGAACCCGCATTGAACCAATTCGATCACATGCAACCCCTATCTTCGAACCAGCCAGTAGAATAACGAAGGGAAGGAAAGAATGGGGCGAAATAATGACGCGGTTAAGGATTGATCAGTGTCTCAGGGCGCGTAAACACGTAGTCTCGTTACGGTATCGCAATAGGCAAGGGGATGCAACAGCGTCTTACACCGATGCCCGCTAGGACAACATAGTAATCCCTGTTCCGTTGTCTTTTCCTTTGGCCGAGCATCGGGTTAGCGCTAACAAGATTGCTCGAAGGGATCGGGCATAATCTCCTCCCTTCACCCGTCTGCTTCGCTTCCTCGTCTCTTTTGAGATTACATCTTGTACGTCGGGAACAGAATCCACTACTCCGTAGGAAGTCTCGAGGCCTCCTCGCCGTCCCTGCGCTGTTGCCCGCCGCTTTCCATCTTTCGCCCACGTTTACACGAATCGTTCCCTCCCTCGACGAAAAGTAATCGACTTTTAAGCACCGCCGCCTTCGCTGTAATTGCGGGAGAAGACAGTAAAAGAAGCGGCGAAAAAGGGGAGAAGGATTGGGAGTGGGGGTGGAAAGGGAGGTTGGAAGGTTGGAAGTTCTTCTTGTTTCGTGAAAACAACAGCTCGCAAGGACGCGTTTTAATTTGCAATTGATAGCAGGAAATTAAACGTCTTCCAACTGGCAAACGTTCTGGTAATTGTTGGTTATTGGTGTATGGATTGTCTGTGGGGGGTTGTCGATGGATTTTTTTACGGTTCGAATTGAAGATGTTGTTAGATTTGGATTAATAATAGAGAATCGTTGAAAGAAATTGTTTGTGATGAATATGACGTTGCGTAGTGTATTGATTTATTTTTAACGTATTTTGCTAGAATTTTTTCATCAGCATTGACAAATTTCCTTCATTTTTGTTATACAATGATTATCGATATATAAATCGTTTTTTTTTCTTAAAATCGAAATAAATTATTCACCATTTTCGAATTTCTGAGTTGTGAGATTAGAAATTTCAACTTTTATGCGAATTCTTATTTCATATATTTAATTCCATACTTGAAACTTAGATAATCATTTTAAATCTAATTAGCCGGATTCGCAATTAAATAATCGATTCAAATCGGAGGAACGGGATTGATAGATCAACGAACGTGTTTCAATTGAACATTCGATCTAGCTTTTGGTTAATTACGGCATCGTGACGAGCATCTATTCGCGCATTCTTCATGTCGTCGAGCGTGCTCAAAGGACACCCTTTTGACACCGTTGTTTGCGCTTGCCACGATTACGCGATTGAGATAGGGCACGTAGCTAGGGAACCTGGCATCGACAGTGAATATTCATTCGTTTGTATCAGATTTGAGGCGGCAGAACTGTAGTTCGGCGAAAGAGAAACTCGATAGAAGCTCGAGGAAAGGAGACCGACTTCTGCGTGTCTGAATTGCAAAGACACTTTCGGAACGAGTTTCGAATATTCTGAGTAATGGAATCAGATTGAATGTGTAAAAATGAATCGATAGGTTTTTGTTAAAATTTTTACGAAATTTGTTTAATAGGAAAATGACAGCATTTCTTATGTTCTTGATAAAAACACTCCTTTTTAATTTTTTTGTTCTTTTTTTTTGATATTTTTACATGGATTCGTGTTTGTAGAAATGGATGGAGGATTAATCGTATAAGAGTTAATATTGCAGATTATTGAATAAAGTAAGAAATTTTATTACTTTATATTACAAATATATTTATTAAAAGAATCATGGATCATTTTATTTAACTGATACATGATTACTGATATTTGTGAAAATATGATATTATATTCTTCTAACAATAAGATTCCTGTTACACAGAATCAGTAATTACAAGAGACAATAGAATCGATACCGTTATTGGATCACTAAAGCTATAAGGTTACAAGTATTACAACATCAATACTGTAACACGATCATCACTATCACAGCTTTGTCGAACCGCAAACCTGTAGTATAATCGTAATCTTTCGATGAATGTATCAGCTTCGATATTTATTCAAACGTAATTCTTAAAATAAATTATTCTACTCTAACGTATATTTCAATATTAAAAGTTTTGACATTATATAGGGATATGATATAACTATGATATGCTATGATATGATAATAAAAATAATAGACAAACCAAATTGACAAATGCAACAAATCTTCGAATTTTATTTCGTTGAAAACATTCCTACACATTTAATCTGCACAGAAACTTAATTAATCAACCTATAATCATTTAAAATCTAAATGATCTAATTTAACACGGAAGGAGAGAAAATGGAATCGATCATTTCTCTATTTCAGTAGTTCAACTAACAAAGCACCTATGTTACGATTCCAACATAACTGTTAGATGATCATTGGACCAAAATTATCACCCGTGGATACCCGTCATTGTACAATCAGCATCGTTCCCGCAATACCAAAGCCACCAGCATCACCTAATCCAGCGCAAGACAAATCAATACGACCGCGCGTTTCACCGGGTAGAAACCGCATTTGCATACAATGTCGAACGTTACAAATGACTACAAGCCGGGGAGAGTCGCCGCCAACTTTTCCCGATACGCGTCCCCCCCCCCCCCCCTCCCCCCCTTCGGCCCTTTCAGGGTTCACGCGAGACCGCCTTTTTTTCCACGATTCACACGCTCTCAACGTTTCGTTTCCAGCTAAGCGAGCAACTACTCCGCGTAAATGTTACTCGGCTCGGCTCGTGAAATTTTCTCTAACTGCCGCTCGTAAGGAGGAGCTGCTTTTCAAAAGTCGGATATGCAAATCTCCCTTAAACGTTCGTACAACGTTGCGCAAAAGTGGAAGGAAATGTATATGTGTATATGATTTTATGAATTAAGATAGAAATGATGGAAATCATAAACGAGATACATTTTAAAAGTGTAACTAAAGTGTGACTTTTCGACGAAGAGTAATAAGAAAGAATCATATGAACATGTTATTTGATTAATCTTGCACAATATTGTTATAATTATGATTTTTGTATTAATAGAATTACGAATTTTTGTCGATATGAAAGAAATGATTTTTGTGACTGCAAAATAAAAGAAAAAGAATATTAATGCTAATGTTAAGATTATTTATATTTCGATTTTGTTTTTTAATACTTGTGAATAATATAAAATAATATGTAGTATAGCATTACAATGCAGAAAACGAGTTTGGTTTGAATTACAACAAGAATGCATAAGAATATCACATCAAAATATCAAATTCATTATTTGGAAAATTATATAAGATTACTAGTAATTGAATAATTATTTATTAAAATAATAGCAACGTGATTAGATTTTTGCAATGTATTCTATAGAAGAAATCTAATACAGTAACTCGAGAAACTTGTACTTGTTGTCATTGTTTCATGCATTTCACGTTGTGTATTCAACAAACTGGTTGCAGAAGTAGATAGGATAGTGTTTGAAAAATGACGATAGCTATTTGTTGAGTCTTTGATTCGGAGTTAAGAATCAGCTTATATGATTGATCACTGAACCGGTTCGGTTTATATTTGAATGGTTAGAGAAATCTCATTATCGAAGTCAAAAAGGAAGATGGCAAGTTTAAGACAGAGTTCATTGTTAGCTATACATTTCAAAACTAGTTACTTACTTTAAAATATTTCTAAAGAGAAATGAATGATTAACAATCTTATTTTTAATCTTTAAAATTTAGATAAAGACTCAAATATTGGAATTTTAACATCTCCTTTTCTAAAATTTGCTATTCTATGTGTACTTTAGATATATATAAGATAGATTTAAAATATCAAAAAAATCCTTGACAAAATATCAAAATCAAAGTTAATTCCTTTGATAGCTTAAATTCCATATTCTATACTAATATTCAATACTAAAAATACATTAACAAAATTGCATTAAAAACATGCAATATTAAATAATCTTATCAAATACAAATTTAAAAAATTACACTTTTAATAAAATATTCAATATACAAAGATCATCCTTAAAATTCTCCAAGAGTTGAAAATCTCAGAACTAAAACGAAAAAAGAAAAAAAAGAAATTAACATCTTACATCTAAAAATTCTGCATTTCCACCTCTATTTTCACCATGCACAAATTAAAATCCCTGAAGAGACCATCCAGAGTACACTCATTTCCCTCTACCATGTTTTTCATTCCACTGCTGCAACGAGTGCTCGCATATCCAAAGCGTTCCTTTCCTTTGGTATCCTCACCTTCGATATTCATGTTCCCATATTTTTTAAACGACACGATCTCTCCCTACTCTCATTAATAACAACAGTTTCCTTAAAAAGAGGTTTCCTTAGACGGTGGTACATCGCGTGCCCGCGTGTCTCTTGCGTGTACGCGCGGTTCACACGCGTTCTCGCGTGTACCTACGTTTAGAATGGATGTACACGGTCGCGTATTCACACGCGCAATTTGCAGTAACTCCGCAAACCTGGCCATATATATGCGCGTAAACCGCATTTACATACGTGTAGCCGGTGTTTCACGCGGCCAATTGCGCACGTGTACACTTACATAATAACCATGTACGGAAATCTCTTTCTCTTAGTAGCTTACTGGCGAACAAACTTGTGCAGACTTATCTTTTTTTTTTTTAAACGACGAATTTTCTCGTATCTTTTTAATGTAGATAGTAGTGATGATGAGAAGAAAGAGGTATTTAATATTTTTATATTTAATATTTTGAGGAGATGCTTAGCAAGATTTTAATGGAAGCAGAGATAATTTTGTGGAAATTTTTATATTAGATTTTGCATGTAGCATATATTTGATTATTTATGAAATTAATTAGTTTATGATAATTTAACTTTGAATAAAATTTCGAAAAGAAGGAAATAAAATGCAGTTTTAATGAAAATTATATTTTTCATAAAATCTTAAAGATTTTCTAAAATTTTTACATATATCCAATATAAAAATTGTATCTTTCAAACTATTCCATATCTTTTACAATTAATTCAAATAAAGTAAATCTTCCTAAAATATATATTTTTTGAATATTTTTTTACAAAATTGCATCAGTTGATATAGCAATCAAACCGATATTTTCTTATTCTTTTGAACTACGAACATCATTATTTTCTTATACAACAAATCGAAAAGGGATTCTCGATTATCCAAGATCGATCACTCTGGATACACTTTAAAATGCAATCATGTATATCTGGAAAATAGGTCCCGTGAACGCGAGATCTGGGATGGAAACCGGTCTTAACCGATACCAGCGTGTGCTGTTTCTCACGTGGGTCCAAGAGCTGTTCACTTTACCTCCGGTTCAGGTTGGACAGCCGCAAACCGCACGCGCTTCTTGTTTTACGCTGCTTCTTCCCGGGACTGGCCAGCTTTCCGCCTGTACTCGTTCTATTTATCGGCACTATCGTTATTCTCTTTTGTCTGGGGGACCTGGTCCATCGGGATCACCATAGAATTGGACCTGAATTCCTCTAAGCTACCACCATTCCAACCCGTGATGGACTGGTTTCGACTACTGGGCTTTTAGCTTCGGAATAGGGCGTTACTTTCTTTCCTCGATAAAAGGAATGACACGGTTTGAAAACCGTTGAAAGCTTTTGAAATTAATGCGATTCGTGTTTTAGTAATCTGTGATCTATTTATCCATTTTCTCGTAGAATTTTTTAGTAAGTTAGATATGAAATGAAATCTTCTTGAAAATTGAATTTAATGGATTCTTAGATACATAATTCTGTTGTGTTGTTAATTGTTTGCGATTCATCGAAGAAACAATTTGTTGTATCACGTACACTTAATTTTGAAAAATGTAAATAATTTTTGACAATATAGATAAAAAGAAATTTAAATACAAGAGTTAAATGTAACAACTGCATAAAATATCATTCATTAAATAATTGATTAATTCTAAATGTTATAACGTATCATCCTAACAATATTATATTATCGTATAACTTAAAGAAAAATTGATGCTACTAGAAAAATGAAATAAGTGTAATTAAAATTTCATTCGAAAAGAACTCGACGTCAAAACTTAGCTTCAATATCGAGACCGCACGCTTCCCCTCCCCAAATGTTTCGTCCACGTTTGAACTTTGATACACCTGAGCACACATTGTAAAACAAAAGTTCTCCAACAAGTGACGACGGTACTGGTCTCTTTATGAAAACGGTACATTGGAAATTCAAACTACGGCCAAGATAAATTTAACCCCCCTTCTCCCCCTTTCGTGGTACGTTGCCCGACACTCGACCACGAACGATCGTCACAAGGGTAAGCGACGGTCGCAAAGTGGAAGACAGATGTTTGACCCGTGAAAAGTCCTTTTTCTGGGAAATTACAGCGGCGTTCAGAAGTAGTAACTTGTTACTGGAGAACCGGTAATTACCAACGTGGAACCGCTATCGAGCCCAAGCTCTGTGAACCTCTTTGGTTTACCTTTCCTTTTGAAATTCTCTCCCCCTTCGCGGCCCGCTACGTTTTTACCGCTTACTGTGTTTACCCCGTGCTTGCTAAACGCTGGTTAACCGTGGAGGACCTTTCATCGAGATTTCCTTTGCGGCCCGTTTCAATTTTCATATGGCTTTTCACTCGTGTTTTTTTTTTTCGAGTCAAAGCTTACTCGAGAACAATCTCCAGTGACGCTCCTGTTTCGCTTCACCAGGTATCTTTATTGCAGGATTTTAATGCGAACCGACTCAAACTAATGTATTAATTATTGGCGTAGGGAGTAAAGAAGGGTTAGTTGTTGAAAAAAGTGTTTGATTAAGTGTAAAATATTTGTATAAGTATAAAAAAAAATAATTAATGAAAATACTTATAAACTAAAATAAATTTTCATTATGGATAAAGGTTATTTGAATTAGAGTTTTATTGACAATTATAATTTCATTATATTTTTGTCACAACAATTCCTAAAATATTATTAGGAATTTCACTTGTACATGAAAAATAAAATTTTAAATGAAAGAATTGTATTTTCTTTCCATTTACTTTTTTCACGAGGAATCGATGTATCCTCAATGACGCATAATCCTATAAAAGATTAACGAATATTTCTTCAAAATTAATTTAATTCACAAATTAAATTATTTCCCAATATCCCACGGCACTCTCTTGATTTCACTAAAATCGAAAGGCTCCATCTTGATACGTGATCTAAAACCTTATCCACAAGGTCAAACAATTACGCCATTTCCTCTCTCGCCCACATTTATCTACCCGATTCCGACATGATCGGCGTTATAATCAAGTGGACCTTCCGTTTGATTAAATCCGCAGTCGATTAAATAACGGCGAATTTCCACGATATATTTCATACATCCTTGTCGATTTCGCCCTTTTCTTTCTCGTGCCTTTGGCCGCTAATGTCTAACTTCCTCCCTCGGTTTTTCCCGAATTCAGTTCCCGTACCCTGGACACGTTCTATTGGCAATTTCGATCCCGAACGCCCGGCGAATGCCAACAGTGCGCCTTATCCGTCTACTTGGGCCGCGTTATCAGCGTAAATCCGTTTACAAGCTTACGGAAGCGTATATCCGCGCGTACACCCCTGGAAACTGGACCTCGAACCCTTGTATTGAACCCGATCGTATTAATTCCGATGGCCTCCAGTTTGTTGCAGCAAAATTGGACGATTTGAAACGGATTGAATATTTATTTTTCAAAATTGTCAAAACATTTCCGATTTATCGAATTTAAAATACACGTATTTTAGATATTATACGGTAACAGATAATTTTTATGGTGCAAAGTCTGTTTTTTTTTATTACGAATGCTTGTTGATTTGATCAATATATGCATTTCTATAAGTAATAAAATTGTTTATTGATGATTTTTTCAAACTGATTTTTAATGCATATTTAATGCGTAAATTAGATAATAGAAATTTTAATCAAATCCCATTCATTATTCGTTCATTATTCGAATGAGATTTGATCCTTGAGATATTTCCTGTTTATTACATGAATATTTGTGGGAATAATATTATTTATTTCTTGACAATAGTCACTGAGTAATGCTGGAAATGGTATTAGAAATTTAGAAAATTTTTTCGAATTTTTATTAAAACGGAAACTTGAAAATCCTCGAAGAAATTCTCAATATAACATTGGAGAAGCGAGTATTCGAGGCGTGGTAAGTCGAACGTTAAATGAATCTCTTGCTGATTAATCACAAGCTTAGTCAAGTGCCATTTGTTACCATTCCCAACCAGGAAAATAATACTGGGCGTGTAACACCTGGTCGCTAACTGTAACTTTGAAATGGGCGCCCTTTTGCCCGCTACAATTATATAATTCCGAATTCGATATCTGGTATCCGTTATATCCATACCGGAAAACTCTGTTAATTGAAATTTTCAAACAGAAAAGTTTCAAATATTTCTCTGATATATTGCCAAAAGTAAATTGAATTCTTCTTTATCTTTTCGTAATTATCTTTCTTTAATGAATATTTTACAGCATTTTATACATTTTAACAATTTAAAATTCTTAAAAAAAATTATGAATACAGTGTTATAATTGAAGAAAAATTTTACAGATTCTATATAACACGTATAGTATATCTTCATTTTAAAAATATGAAGTTAAAATAATATGTATAAATTAAGTGCATTTCTGTTTCTATTTATTTTAAAATATTTTAAATGATGAAATTAAATTATAAATAGAATTATATCTTTTAGTATCATCGATGTTCGAAATTTTAATCGTTTCTTTTTTTAAACATCGTTTCCCTTTTTATCGTTTTAATAAAATGTGATCTCAACTCGAAGAGAGAAGCCTATAACTATGTCAAATTAGCTTTTTCTCCGTCAAAAACCTGTCATGATATGGGTCAAATATGAGTCGTCGTCGACATTGGGGGAATGAAAGTATTTTCACTACTGTGGGAAGAGGGGTGCAAAACGATCTACCAGAGACAGGATTAATTATACCCAACAATTTTAATTCCGGGAAATACAGATCGCGAATTACCTTTGGATTGCTATGTGGAATAACTTCTGTCTGGTCTTTTTCCATGCGAAATAAAAATCTTGCCGTTCATTAAAATTTTTTCATTAGAAATATTGCTTTTATCGTCGCAGAGATAAGTAATTTGATAAATAATATATAACTTTATAATCCCAATAATAGAATATAAAGAGTGAAAAATCAAATTAATGTATGTAACAGAATTATATGTAATTTATATTCAAATTTCTTAATTTTCTTTTACTTATTGACTGTTTTTATTTATTTTATAAAAAAATAGTAATTAAAACTTCCATTAATTTTATTTCCATGAATTAGCTGAGTGGATATTTCCATTCAGTTTTTGCTTCTTTCTGTCAATTATTTTAAATGCCATTTGTCCATTTTCGTTACTTTCCATATTTATGCCAAGCGAGAACGCGAGAATAAAATTAGTTTCAATTCGAATATCTCTCTTATTATTTTTTCAGATTATCCTCGATAACTTTAAAATGATTATGAACGACGTTTTTCTGGCGTTTAATGAAAAAGTGTTAATTCTGCAACTTTTGATTCTTCCAAATGCCAAAGTTATTAACTTTCCATAGAGTTTATGGCACGATTTTCCAAGTTTAAACTCATAAGAAAGTTACTCGAGTATTTTGATGATTTATGACATCAAATAAAGAAGTTTTAAGTTTTTTATAGCGCACTTTAATTCAACATATAATATTATATTAAGTAATCATAAAATATTATTATACTTAATGTTAAATATATTATATTTAATAATTTATGCGTTACAATTAAATTTTATTTAAAAATTAACTTATTTCAAACATTTAATTTCTCTTTTATAAGAGATAAATATATATATATATATATATAAGAAATGATAATATAGGAAGTATACGATATGAGGTTAAAAGATAAATATGTTTTTGATAAAAGAGACAATTATAACTTTTACTTCCAGAAATATAAGAGATTTTCCATGTATTTTTAAAATTTTTTTTTATTATTTTTTTTGTAATATTTTTCTTATATGTAGCATAAAATATTATTTACTTATAAATAAAAACTATTAATTATTAGTTATTATTAATAATTAATTATTAATAATTATTTACTTATAAATAAAAACTATTAATTATTAGTTATTATTAATAATTAATTATTAATAATTCATAATATCTACACTATGAAAGCTTCTATTTTTTTTTATTCCAAAAATACAATTACTATAACCATCGACTTCGTTCAAACTTCCTCTTAAATCCTATTTCAAAACCCTATTCATCTTCACAAGCATTCTCAAATATCCAAACATTCATCTTATCATTAAATGAGACGGATATTTCCGTAACAATAAAACTCTCTCTTTCTATCTTGTTCTAAGAACCTGAAGAATAGATTAATTCTTATGGGAACGAACGATATAATCCATATCCCATTTCATCTCGAAAGATCTCTACACCGTAAAAACAACATTAAAAAAGATCTTAAAATACTCAAAATAAAAATAAAAAATACATCAAGAAATAAGAATAAATCATAATCTTATGAATAATTGCTTTTTACACAATCAGTCAACATATATATATGTTATTTAATCGCACTAATTATTTAAAATTAAAAAAAAAAAGAAACATATAAATCAAAAAGTGACTAGAATAATTGGACATTATTCCTACAACCAAAATATACATCGTTGTACGGATTTCATCGTAGAGAAATATCTTTTTAGCTTTCTGGTTCGACAGCGAATAGTCGTCTGGGGAGAGGGTTGCGTAGGCGGGCGAATTTTGGTCAGGGAGCTCGTAAGCAACCCCATGAATCGTACGTGCCTCGTTGGGACGTTGGCTTCTCCGTTGTCAACGTGTATCAACGCCCTCGTGAGCGTGCGTGTCTACACATATACAGCCTGTTCCACAATATGTGGGTGGGTTGTAGCACCGGTGGACAACGAGGAAATGCGTTCCGGTTTATATGGATACGAAGTGCAGCCGGTTTAACCATTTCTTGGAATGTTTGTCGCGAAAACATTGTTTTGTAGGACGAGAATTTTTGAAGAATTCTTCTTTTAATGTTGATTAACACTTCCATGCCGTTTTTCCACCATGCCTGTTGAATGGATTATTTGTGGAGGAAATAAAGATTTACGATCTATCGATAATTAAATATCATTTTTTGATAGTATAGAATGATGTAAGAATTTCGTTAATAATGGAAGTTGTAAATATAATTTTTCTTATTTATAATTTTTCTTGATTCATAAATTGAATAAATAGAGAAGATGCATTTGGATAAAAATTTATAAATATAATTTTTCTTATTTATAATTTTTCTTGATTCATAAATTGAATAAATAGAGAAGAAAAGATTATCTGAAAAGAATATCAAATTTTTATGATAAAATAATAATACATTATAAATCAGGAATATATTAATTAAAAAACAATTCGTAAAACAAAATTCTACGAGCTTAAAAATAAACATTCAAGTATTATGAAACAACCTATATGCAACAAAATCTCCACTTTTCTCCACGCCCTGAAAATCTCTTGTCACGAAAACACTTTAGTAGTTCCCCAGAGCATCATTCGGCCCTACTCCTCTTCACGATCGTCTACATTGCTGGCCATTTTCGCCACAAATTGTTGCACCACTGTTCGTCGCGTTATTATTAACCGCGCGACAAAGGGACCTGGATAAATCTTGATAACATTGGCCAGAATCCTCGTGCAATTCTTCCGCGGGAATATCCGTGTTCTGATTCATAGCTGACGAGAGTTTCATTGCTCTCCAAGGATTTGGACCGCTATTTTAAAATTATCGAGGAAAAACTCTCTTACAAGAGATCTATGGATCTGACGATATATTTGATTCGTAAGTAGGTGAATTCAGTCATGATTTGGCTTCGTTGAAGATGGCATTATATTAATGCAAGTTTGATTGAGAACCATTTTGAATGGGTTTACAACGATATCGAATGGTGACTCGTTGTTTCCTAAAAACAGGAACTTGTCGGATAAGAATTGATAGCCGGAATGTGTATTTTATTGTCTTTTTTGTATGAGATTGTCGGTATGATTCATTAGTTTGTTTCATTCGTTAGCTATGAATAATCGAATTTCTTTTTCTCGCGATATATGCTAAAAATAATTTATATTAAATATCTATAAGAAAAGATTTAATGTTAATTTTATGTTAATTATTACGTTTCAACGGTGAAAAGCAAAAATTTATTTAAATAACTATCAGAAAATATAATTTATCTTAAGATTAAGAATAAGAAAATGTAGATATCATCTACTAGGTTCAACTTCAGTTTCGCATTCATATTTATTCTATGCAATATATTTTATCCATCCCATTCCGCAACAGTAACCTTTATCTACCAACAACCTACTTACAATTGATATCAACTTCCAGCCAGATATTCCGCACAAAAGTTCCACTGTTCCTTTCATTAAAATAAATCAAAACCATTCTTTACTCTCCAAACAATTGTTCCGTTGCACACACTTGTGTTCTTCCCTTCCTTCCTTTCTTTCTTCCTTCCTTCTACCCTTAACATCTCCGCCAAGATATCCTTAAAACTTTCATGCTTAAACAAGAAGAAGGCCACAAATTCCATTCAAAAACAAGCGAATAAATTCCAACTTTTCCAAACAAACCAATCCGAACTTTTCACTGTATAACAACGAAATTCTAATGACTCGTGCGTATGACAAAAATTTTCAATTACGAAACAATCTTGGTCAAATGTGGATGCTCATGTATCACGGTATGTATCTCGTCCACCGAGTTGACAACAGGAATATACGGCTCGTATGATCTCGTTGCAGCGTGAAGAGAGGGGCACGGGCCCTAGCCGCGAACCAATTACGATGTATTCAACTGTGGAAGGGCTAAAATTCCGGTCGAGTGGTTCTTGAACCTCATCCGCAGATGCGGATAATCGTGTAATCCAGCGCGAACGTGCACGAGTGGCTGCGACGACCTCCTCGGATTGAGCCACCTAAAACGTTACTGTGCCGCCTTCGTAGACACGGTCCGCTTGTCAAGGGCACAGTTGCCAGCGGTTACAAGGGGCAAATATGAGAGTATAAACGTTTGCGGTGTCTCGAGACGCGGCCCTGTGAAGATCGGTGTTACGGTTTTAGCCTCTTGAAATGGGCGATTCTCTGGATTTGGCACGGCTAGAATCGGAGAAAATTTGTGTTAGAATCGTTTGTCATCACGTTTGTTCGAGAATGCAATCGTTTGGACGCGTTTGATCCTTTTGGTAATTCCAATGGTGATTCTCAGGCACCATGAGTAAGTTAATGCCGTAACTCAAGCGGTGACTTTCTAGCATTATTTGGATTGATGCGGCAACTTCAAGACGATAACATTTATTTGTTTGATTTTTTAGAATATCGGTTCATAAATTCCTAAGCTCTTTACATATAATCTTATGAGGTGTAGAATAATATGTCAAATGATTTTTTATCTCAAATTAGATCATGATCACGGATCGGACTTCATCTTCGACGTTAGTTCGAATTTGACAATCGTGGAAATAGAAATATTATTTTCAAAGTTTTTGAGTTTTATAAGCATGGAATATGGTAATGAAATTAGTTCAAATGAAGATAAGTTTGATTTTTCGTTATTGAATGACGAAATTACTTTTATTCATAAAGAAATTAACGATAAAGAAAGCAATGATTAAGATAGAGATAAAATAAGAGATATAGGAAGGCGAAAAATAAAAATAGATAATAAATGTAAAAGCAATAATTCAATTGAAGATATCGCAGAAGACACAGAAAATTCCAATGGATAATAAAATGCACAAAATCGGAATATATACTGCGAAGATTACAAATTGTACTCTGCGAAAAATCTGCAGGACCGCAGATTTATTATGAAATACTCGAAACAAATAATTATGTGATAAAAAAAGTTAGAAAGAAAAGTATTATTGCCCTATTTGCCTTGACAAACTAAGAATGCATCTTGATAATTCGTAAAATATCACATAAAACAATATTGACTTTAATATTCAACAAATTTTGTTTCTTTATATATAAAGAAACATAAAATATTAAAATATAAAAGCGTTAATTTATATATGAAATTATTTTAAGTTAACTGTAAGAAAATACTGAACGCATCGAATATGCGAATCGTCTGGAGTTGCTGATTCAAGAGAAAAAAGCTTGAAGCGCAAAAGGTTAAATGAGTAATATTCATTTATATATATCATTGTTTAATTTTGCAAAATTTAGGAAAATAAATGATGATATGTTAAGATTCTTGAAGAGAGATTGTTGCTTGATAAGATTTGAGAAAATGAGTGTTATCTGTCTGTTTTGATTTGTATGGTATTGTAAGGTTTTGAAAAGTAAACGTTAAAATTATTGAAGAATACATATTTTTATAAAAAGGTTTGGATAATTTTGCATTAAGTATATTGGAAGATCTATTTTTTGAAAGAATAATTGTTTCGTATGTGTAAGACTTGAGAAAATCTTTCGCTCTTTCAACTGTATAAACCATGATTTTTTGAAATTTTCTCGAGCTCCATCATCCCTCGTCAGAAATTTTTAATTCATTTCTGAACCTTTACATCTATCTCTCGCGAATTACAAGAACGAATACAGGGATCTTTGGAGGAAATTACTCTAGGAAGAAGAAGAATTTCCAGAGTGACAAGAAATTCTTTCCCAGCAGACTTAGCTCACCGTCTCGGAAAGCAACCAAGACATTTAGCTGGGTTGTCCTGTATAATGCACCTCAGACCCAGGAATAATCTTTTTCCATGTATTCGTGACTTCTAGCTGGGCTGTCAGCCTATCTGTCGCACATCATCCTCGCGACACGTATGTAAATGACGCAAATACGCCACGCACGTTGCTTCCGGCAATCGAGCTCTGTATTACTAGCTCTTCTCTAAGTAGATTTTCAGCCAAGAATCTCCATTTATTATTATATAGATTTATTCTGTAAAGAGACTTATCATCGTATCGTAATATGGAAATTTGTTCTTTCTCATAATAATCATCATATTTGTCATAGTTAAATAAATCTATAGGATTTCGATGACACAAAATAATTTATTATTTCATTAATATGTAAAATTAAAAATTTTAAATCTGTAAAAATATTTTGTAAAATATTTTAATGTGAAATATATTAGCTAAAATTGGTTTAATTAGGATATTACTTGTTTAAGAAAGAACATTTTTTTAAAAGTTACTCAATTATTAAAATTCTGTTTTTTTAAGCTTTGAAATTTTATTTTCCAATCAATAGTGATTTCGATATAATCACTATTCAGCGAAATGTAAATCGAGTTTAACGGAATAACGTAGCCAGATGAAACAGTTGTTTCGGAGTTTATAAGAGCTTTAACGCTCGACGAAATACCGGTAGATTAATTTATATGCTAAATTTATTTATTACGTTATGAATGTTTTGGGGAGATTCGTTGAACTAAATGATTTGTAGCGTATTATACGGTCGAGAGTTTATATGGTCAAATTTATTCGAAACTATATTACAGTTATACATATATATATATACAAAGCTCGAATCTATCTATTTAAATTGTAGTTAAATTAAGTTATGTTTATGAAATGAAATTTAATGGAATTTATAATATAAAATTTAAATATAGAATATGACAAATGTACGGTATCAAAATATACAAATGTACAAATTGTTAGATTTTATTAATTTAAATAATTTAACAAAAGTATTCATCGATTGTCAGGATCACGTTAAAATAAAAAATGACAAAAAAAACGTTTCAATTTCAAGATTCGATTATTCAAACGAAAATAAACCTTTCCATTCCCGTTAGAATAAAAATGAATCGATAGCAATTGTCACGAGATAACCTCTACTCGAGTCCCCAATCAAATCATCGAAATAAACACATAAAAATCATCAATTAATCCGTTCAAACCGCAAACAACAAGAGCTCGGTTCTGCGAAACCGTTTTAACGGAAAATTTTCACGAATTTTTCATCAATTTTCGGCAGACACGTTTCCATGAGAAAAAAAAAAAAGAAAAAACGAAAAAAGTATCGAAAACCGGGATGAATATTAAGCCATAAAATTGATCGTTGATTAAATCAACATTGAGGTTTAATTTTCGCGATTTTATTCGAAATTTCGCTCCATTGCTATTTCGCAAAATTCACCGCGCGGAACGTTAAACGGAGACCAGTTTTACCATTTTTATCGCAATTAATTAACCAGTGGTATCGTAGTTACCGCGTGCACAGCAATGATAGAATTGTCCAATATGGCGGGCGTATGCGTGGCTTTAAGCCAGATTTGAATGGCGACCTATCGTAAACGTTAATTTGATACTGAGCCACGGTTTAGCCCTATCAGTAGCGAACAGACGACAATAACGACGCTTTGTAATGTTTCCCATTGTAACGGCTCCTATCCTCGGGAGAAGACGAAACACCAAGCTCTCGCCAATCTATTTCGCTGCAACGAAGAATTTCGTTATTATTGTTTCCGCTTTAATTCAGACTTGGTTCACGTTTCGTGAATTTGAGATAATACGAATCTTTCCTTCCATATTTGATATGAAATTTATCTAGTCTCGTTGTGGAAATAAATTTTCTTCTAATTTCGTCGTGATTTGTTTTGGAAAGAAAATAAAATCATGATACAACGATCGAAAATTTGAGTAATAACGATGAATTATTTGGAAACGGAATAGTATCCAGAATTTAATTTTCAAATATATTATACATTATTCAAGGACTTTTTAAGTTTGTAATAAAGATTCAGATTTGAATGTTATGATGGAATCCTTAGAATTCATGCAAGTGGTTGAAAAAAAGTCAAGTCTTGCAAATCTTAAATCGAAGAATCCTTTGAAAATCGTTGCAAGATTATTAAGCTCGTGCCATTTAGACAAGTAATCAATCATAAATAATTTATAAGTTAAAATATCAGTCGTGCTTTAAAAATAACGTATATCCATCACTTTCTATCGTGGTACATTCGGACTTCTTTCGAAAATTTCCCTGCGATTAATGACCGATCACCGGAGAAATTCGAATAATTTATACTTCGAGCTTCGTGCACAGCTTTATATTTCACGTCTGGTTAATCCGCGTTGAAGGATCGTTGGAATCCAGCCTGTACCAGTAACTTCTCCCCTGTAATTATTTTCAAGAGTATCATTTGTCATCGTTCTACTTTCGGAGGCTGTATTCGTATAAGATCCGTTGGAAGTTGCTCGTCTAATGACCGGCAACCGCTTCGTCATCTTTTCCCCGTTAAATAGTCTAATATATCCACGAAAATTGCACTCTCAGCACTTAAAGCGAATTGCAGTAGTTGGTAGTTCGTGTCAGAGATTCGTCAAGTGCCTTTAATCTTGCTTTGTAGTACCCATTCTCCCCGTTGTCGCAAGAAACTGTTGCTAAAACATGTTTGGAGTTGTTAAAGTGCTACTCTCATTCCAGCTCGTAATTTCTACCTGTCGTAATATTTACCATAATATTTCCCGTTTATCAAATTTTTCTAACAAAACGATTCAATTTTAATCTTCACCAAAAAAATAATTTCAATTCTTCGCGCAACAAAAACTATCCTGTTATTTTTTTTATCTTTTATCTTTGGAGAAAATGTTGGTTATTTCGTAAACTCCACGAGTTCATTTCTCTTACAAACACTTATATTCCATTTCGTATTTCGACTTTATCCGTCTCTTATTTTCTATAATAAAGTGAACAAAACAGAGGGCAAACTGTTATACGAGAAAAAAAATAAGAAAAACAAGAGCGAGATCATCGCTTCGACATTTCTATCGTCACAAAAAAAATCACAAATAAAAAAAACAGAAAAGAAAATCGAAATCAAAACATCCATCTCTATCTTTTCCTTGGATATTTACCTTCGATCCACATTCCGCCACGCTCTCCACGAGCCAAGTCTCTTCCCAACGCTATTGCAGTGCAACGCTCTATTCTCTTCCCTCCACCACCCTCACCCCGGAACCCTCGATCGCGCATTATTCATCGACGCGTTTTTCAATCCCGTGGTACACGTCGAGGAATCCTCGTGAACGCGTCCACGACGTGGAGAGTCTCGTTCGAGATAAATCGAGAGACGAGCTCTCGTTGGAAGCCAGATAAGCTTGTGCGTTGCACGTGTGTTACGTGACATCGTCTTGCACGATTGATTCTTTTTCCCCCTCTCTTTCCATCCACGCTAGCCTCGCGTGGGTGAACTCTCTCTCTCTCTCTCTCTTTCTCTCTCTTTTTCTCCCTCCTCTCACGAAAATGGATTTAATATTTCCATTCGCGGCGCGGATCGATATAAATGCAAATTAGGGCTCGCACGATTCCTGGACGGAGGTGGTTGGTTGTAGAGGAGAGAAGAAGAAACGATTGGTCGATGAGCCGAGACCGATTTTCAATCGGCTATGTTACGCCGACAACGGGATTATGATCGAACGTGGATCCGTCCCTGGGCGAGTGGATTAATGGATTTCGAGGGAACGGAGGAAGGATTGGAGGAAAAGTAGTTAGATCGAACAGGATTTCGATTTTGTGTTAAGCTTTCGTAGGATCTTTCGAGGATTGGTGAAGATAAGGGAGAGATCTTTTAGCCTTTTTAACATTCGTGATACGGGGATTCGCATTTTTTATATCTTTAATGGTTAATAACTGTTTTTTAAAATATTTTATAAAGTAAAATTCGTGAGATTCGAATAATAATGAATGATGTTTTAAAATATCTATAAACGTTCTGAATCTTTAAATGAAAGAAATATGTGTTATAAATCTGTTTATTTAGAAAGAATTAGATTTGCATGCATTTCTACTTTTCAATCAAGTATTATCTTACCATGTTCTACATACATATCATTTCCATAATATAAATTTTTTTATGATCATATGAAGAAACGATATATATAGAATCCAGTTAATTAACATGCAAATGTTGCAATAAATATAGTGGTTCGTGTGAATATTTTACACAAGAAATTCGACTAACCTACAATTTCCGATTTTAATGAAAGTTCGTTCATTTACAACATAATAAAGTATACGTTTTATCTCGCACTGCTACAATGAGAGCATACTGAAACTTCGATCGTTTTCGATTTTAAAAATGATATTTCTACAAAAAGAAAAAAAAATTATTCCGTATTAAAGATAAAGAATTACTATTTCGTTCAAATAGTTTCATCCATACTTTGTATTCAATTACGATTCATATGATTTCCAAAATATTGTAAGGCGCAAGTCTTCCACTTCCGGAACGCTTTTTTCTTTCCTTCCTCTTTCGTCGAATAGCCACTACTTGAACGAGTCATTCCCCAAAGCAAAATTCCAATTTAACGGTGGTTGTCGTCGAAAAGAAAAAAAAATAAAATGAAAAAACTCGTAGAGAGTATGAAATAGAACGAAAGGGAAGGTAAATGTGGCACGGCGAAGTTATCGGCAGACGGTAATTAAATCGCGAGTCGAGGCTGGCTTGTTCCGCGAAACGTCGAATTAAATTAATCGCACCGATGCCGCGTTCTTCGATAAATTCGTGTACGCCGGCCAATCGAATTAATTCTGTCGCGTGCATGCAGACTTGAAACGAAATGAGCCACGAAGTTGCGCAACCAGTTACACACAGATACGTCTCGTTTGCATTATTAATTGTCGCCCATTGTCCATGGATATAACGGTGACACGATGTTGTACGTGCTTGTCATGACGCGTTTTCGTGTTAATTCGAAAGAACCGGAATGATTGATCGATGGGATTTTGGGATGATTCTAAAGAATGATTTGAATAGAGGGATAAAGAAGATAGGGAAGAAGGAAACATGTTATTAAATTTTATGGTGAAAATAAATACGTATAATTATGTTCAAAACATCAATGCTCATTTTATCGTAAAACTATATAGTTTTTTAGCAGCTAGAAACATCTTTATTCGCATTAAACTATGTCTCTTTTCAAATCATTCCGTCTAAAACTCATCACTTATAGAATAATCAAAATCCATTTCCAATTGGAAGCACTCATACATCCACATCATATCGTAAAATCCTACAATCGTTTGTCTACATTTATCATAAAAGTCATATCCTCGATCAACTTTTCAGTAACGGTGCCAAACTCTCGCAGCAACTACTGCAATTGTACGAGCCATTTTAGAAAAGAGAGAGGGAAAGAGGAAGGGTAGAAAGAGAGAAGGAGGAGAGAGAAGGAGGGAGGGAGAGAGAGAGAAAGAGAATTGAAGAGCAAAGGAAGATTATGAAAAGTCCACTTCCGTTTACTGGGAAAAGTTGGGCAAATTTATCGAATCCGTAAAGTCGGAAGTTTTCGTCGCGAACTCCTGGGAAATTGGAAGCGGACCGATAGACGACTCGTTACATCCACCTACCCCCTTTATCCAGCCAGGACGGCACAGTATATCGTGTATCTTATTCCTGTGTATCCGTCTGTGCTCCCCGTGGAGTTCCATCGACATTTCTTCTTTTTCTTCTTACCTCGCCTCGGCCTTCGTGTTTCGTCCTTGCCCGTCGGGCTACACGCTGCTTCGTGACACCTAATTTTCGCTTGTATCCCGACGCTGCGTTCCCTGAATATATCCTATCCTTGGATGCTGTGAAAAAAGATTCCTGATATACTGGAGGAATTAGCGTGAAATCCACATGAATCTTGATAAAAGAATTTTAGGTAGATTTTTTTGGATTTTGACAGGTAAGCGTGTGTATAAGACTCTTCGAGATTATATATTTTAATTTTGAGAGTTAGGATGAAAATAATGATTTATCATTTTAATGTTAATATTAATTTATGGTAATTTATGGAATTATATGGAAAATTTCAAATCAAATTAACATTTGGAATATATTGATTTTGTGTCTTATTTAGAAATTTTCTCGTTTAATTAGTATATATATTTTTTTTAATTTTAAATTAATACTGGTAGAAATTCGAAGAAATCCTTCGATATTAAGCGACACGCTCGACTAATTCTGATTCTAATCTTATGCAAGAAATAGTGTCTAATTTCCCTGGTCGAATAGTTGGCGTAACCATGTTCCCAGAAGTTTGATGTTCCTAACTCTATAATCCAGGTCTGTCTGAATCCTGACGTTTCCGTTAGTTGCCCGGAGAATCAGGAAGAAGCATCCAAGTCCTTTCTAAGTCCTAGAATTAGAATTTCCGGTATTTCTGGCCTGGAAAACGACACGGGGATAAAACTACATCGAAATCCTTGATAGCTTCAATTTTGCAAAATTTAGTAGTGAAAAATAGAAAAAGAACGTACATATATTATTATATTAAATAACATTCTTCTTGTCTCCTCTCACTTAATAAAATTTGAATTTAAATTAAAGAAGATTTAATAGGATTAAAAATATAAAAATTTGAAATAAGATTTCTCATTGGCTATTGGATCGACTCGTTCGTCAAATTGAAACTAATTATTCTATCCCCCAAATCTATATATATTCAATGACCATACAAATACACGCTATTAATAACTTCTATCCTAAAGACACAGAAATAAAACCGTATAAATCCTCCATCTCGTTTACCCTCATTCATCCCACCGTCCACCATTCGAAAACCTCCGTTAATCGACACGCCCGAACGAATCATAATTCTCGCACAACCACGCCCGCGTGTCCTCCGTGCCCGAAGGCCTCGGTCTCCAATCTTTTAAAACCCTTATTAGCAAACCAGCTCTGTTTCACGCTCACGTTGAACACGTGTCCCCGGAACTCGTATATTTTTGCGGATACACACCGAGGAAGAACCGCATCGAGTTGTAGCCACAGAGAGAGAGAGAGAGAGAGAGAGAGAGAGAGAGAGATTGCGTGCGTGTGCGTGTGCGAGAAAAGGAAGAATAGAGGGAGAAAGGTTCATCGTGGAAATGAATGAGCGTATAAATCAGCGTTAACGATCGTTCTGCAAACAACTCGGGAGGCCGACCGGTCCCCAAATTAAATAAGTCTGCACCGATCTCTATCGAATCGTCTTTCTTTTTTCCCCTCCTTCTGTCCCTCTTTCCTTCGTTTATTCCCACCTTGGTACACGCGTGTATATATATGTATATCTAAACACGAGGGACGAGGCATCGATCTACGAAGGAATGCATTATTCTTAGGTATTCGAGATTGCCTCGTTCCCGTACCGATTCTCGCTGCTTTGCATATAACAGCAATAAGGAGGAGATTTATGCGTTTGATACGATAACCGCGCGAGATCTCGATCTGTCCAGCAGCTGTTGATTCCTTCTGCTTGAAGAAGCAAGTGTGAGGAACGAATGTATTCGGAGAGGAGTTATTTTAATTTAAGACAGTTATTATGATTTGGATAAATGTTTTTTTGGTATCTCTTGTTGTTTAAAAAAATTTGATATTATTTATAAATTCAAAATGTATATCTATATAACATTTATAAACGTATTTTTGCATGCAAGTTGAAAATCATTATCATATTATGTACAATTAAGTAAAATAATCTGAATATCTATAATTATAAGAAAGTATCTATATACTATAGATTAGATAGTAATTTTATTGAATAAAATAATCTTCAAATGGATAAGTATATTTTTCCATCAATCGAATCAATCAAACATTCCATCATTCCATTTCTCTGTAATTATCATACAATTAAAGGAAATAATCTCTAGATAGTTAAGATTGAAGAGATATTTCTGTATGGATTAAATAGTTTCAAGAGAAATATCAAGATTGACAAAGGGTTCACGGGAGAATTGCACGTGGCCCGTGTCCATTAGCACAGGAAAGGAATTCCCATTTCCGGCGTACTTTTAAGCGGTTCGATACTCTTTTTAGAAACGCTGCATCCACGGAACAAAATTAGACACGGGAGAAACGTCTTCTGCGACTGCATTCGTGTCTCGTGAGCTCTGCTAAGTATATATATTCGTGCGTTTACAGTGAATACATTAGAGTGTCGGATGAATTCATTATGGAGTTCGTGTCTACATAATGGGGACCGTTTTACTTGTGAATTTAGAAATATAAGATTTACGATTAAATGGTAGATTTCGAACAACGTTATTTGTTTCCACAATTTTAATTCGTACATTACTTCGAATGGAGTTAGATAATATGTGATATAATAAATATTCGAAATATTTTCATCCTTAACTTATAAATGATTATTTTAACAGTTAGTAATAATTATTTAATTTATTTAGAGAAAAATTTATAATTGAAATTTATTCAATTTAGGAATTCTTTTTTATTTTATTTCCTTTCTAAGGTATTAAATAATTGACATATTTATAAAAATATTTGAAGATAATGTAGTTTTAAAAAATAACCTTAATTTTTTTTTTTATTTTTGTTTATTTATAAATATATAATAGAGATTAAAGGTATTGATATAAATATTTAAAAATATTAAATATTGTGAAATGACATAGTTGATTATACGTTTAATCTGATTCAATTAAAAATAAATTTCAAAAACAACAATTTAAACAACAATAGAATTCGATGGGATAAAAACAGGAATCAACATTCATGGAAAACTAATTTTTCTTAAAAAAAAATAATTCGCGTTACTTCTCTGTAGAAGATTCGAAACGATTAACTTTTCGAACGGTGTTTCACTCGGATCAAAAGTGAATTCGACACTTCAACACACTTGGAATTTCAGAACTTTTTATTTCTCGTCGGATCAGCTTACATTCTACTCGAACAGCCCCAACACCCTTCTCTTTTCTCCCTTTCTTTTTTTTCACCATCGAGGCTGGATGGCGGGCCGGATCGCCAGGAAATTTGAAACTGAGGGAGAAGCATCCGCGATAAAAGTCGAAAGCTCGGTGAAACGTTCTCTTCGACGATCGAATTGCAACGTGTCGGACGGAGGCCTCCGAGGAAATTGCATTTCGATTGATAAACTGCGAGATTTTTAATATTTAAAAACTGTCATATGATTACCAATGATTAATTGTATAATACAACTGCAATTTTCGCGAGAGGAAAAAATTATTCAATGTTTTTAATTTCAAAATCCGAGATGCAATAATTCTTGTAACGATAATGATATAAGTCATGTGTGAATAATACAAATTAAGGAATAATATTCTTAATAATTGAAGAACACCATATTTTAAATTTTCAAAATTTTGAAAATTTAAGATTTATTCAGAATTTTAAAAATGAATTTTTACTTTGACATAATATATTCTATAAAAAATAACGTAAGAGATAAGATTGTTACCATACTATTTAAAACACAGATTCTTTTATTGAACATAATAAAATTATAATTATAAAATAAAACAAATTCATGGCAATTATTTGGGAATAATCAATAAGCGAAATCCTCTTGCATAAATTAAAAAATTTATTAGAAATAGTACTCTATGATTCTCGCAAACATTTACAATATCCTCGATAATCGTAAAATAAAAAATTTACGAAATCATTTGATTCCCCTACGACAATTCGTATAATTTTCATAATTTCTCCTACTCGTGAAATTATGAGCTCGTGAAAAAAGATCAAAAGATATCAATTTAGTGCATTCGACAATGCATCGTTTGTTCAGAGTTCATCCATCGGCGCATGCAGCTCGTTTCGCATGCCGGTGCAATTCGCAAATATTTGCGCGACAGAGGAAGGATTGCAAAAACGTGGAGTTCCGGCAGAACCGGCTCTGAGTGTACAATACGTGCGCTCATAACAGGATATTGGATGTTTCGTGTAAATGAACCATTTGTACCGCGCAATGTTTCGTTCTCTTTCTTTCTTTCTCTCTCTCTTCGATCCGTTCGAGTTTTTAATCGCTTAAAGCTTCTTTGAATTATCGATCAAAGTAAGCTTGAATTTTTCCTCTCGTTCATCATTTCATTTCAGAGAAATGAAAATATGCGGATGTTATTTGAGTTACGTTACACGGCTACTTATTCAGAGGAATTTTTAATTACGACAAAAGAGTGGTAATTCGTGGCAGGAATTGTACATATGATGTACGGGATTAATTAATTTTTATACGATTAATTTTATGTGGATTTATTATGATAAAAGAATTGTGAAAATCGAACGGAAAGTTGAATTTTTAATTACGATTAAAAAAAGCAATTACGAGTTTAATGAATCAAAGGATTGTATAATTTTTGGACGAATAATTGGAATAAAAGTATGGAAAAATATTCATTTGTATTCATTGACGTAAGATAGATTATTATCATAAGAATTTTGTCAACATTGTTAATTTTAAGATTTGTTATACTTATATATTATATATATTTATAATTTATATTTATAATTTATGTAAATTTTCTTCTAATTATACTATATATTATATTGGCTTTATATTCAATATTATCAAAATTTCTAGTAATTCTAACATTCGAAATTAACAGAATTCGTATAGAACGATCCGTACGAAAGTTCATTAATTATTATGACACATTGAATTATTAAATTACCAGTGGTTAACCAATATTTCGACGCAATTTAGAACGTAAACTATTATATATTAATCGAAATTAACAGTTAAACACCTATATATATTTTTAGAGGAAATTATCACTTTCCATATAAAATCTCTTGATATAATAGATCATAAAGGAAAGTAAAGTCATGTCCTTTAATTTTTTAGAAGAGCAATTTCAAAGTTACCTATAATTGAAACTTATAATTAAAATGCTCGTATTATAAAATTTGTTAAGTTTTTTACTTGTTCGAGTTTGAAATATATAAAACTTTAAAGTATAAACTTTAAACCATAAAATATAAACTTTATAAAGTTATATGGAACAAATTTTGTTTTAACAGAATATCATTCGAAAAATAGATGAAATCAATACTCAAAGTTTTAACGACTTTTTTAATTTTTTTAAAACTTGTTAAATGAAAAGTATTATTATTCATTTTTAGTATTCTTTCCACACATAGAAATGAAAAAAATATGCATTACTCACAAATTTTTATTAAAATCAGAATTTTTAGTTCAGATGAATTTCCTTGCAAGACAGAATTTTCCTTTTTTTTTCTGACCGGTATATCCAATAACCTCTTGGTCGGGAATTATAAAGAAAAACTTCGGCACGAAGCGAATTTCCGCGGAGGAGGAAATAGAGGGAAAAAAAAAAATGTCGAAATTACCGGATGGAAGTTTCCAGGAAAATATTCCTGCAAGGGTTCTCCGCGTCCAATAAAAAAGGCGGATGAAAGTGGGTGTACAAGTTTTCTCGGTAAAGAAATTTCAAACACTTCGCGTTCTCCGCCTTGTGCAAAGAATGCATCCGTGCCTCCGTTGTTTTCGCGTTCTACTATATAACCGGTGTTACACACTCGCGGCAGTTTCATTACTCTTTCGTCGTACCGCCCAATTTCGACGCGCGGTCTGCAAGCTTTATTACGTTCTCTCTCCGTTATATCGCTGGACACTGCTGTTCACTGCTGGTAGAAATCGTGCTTAGCTTGAGATTTTAAGGTTTGAACGAAATTTTTCTCTTTTCCTTTGGGTCTTCGTTTATTTTTATTGGGAAGGAGGTTGAATTTGAAATTTGATTGGATCATAAAAATTTATGGTAGTATTTTCTAACATTTTTTAACTATTTTAAAGACATTTTTTTAAAGATTTATCTTTTCAAATCTTTTCATGCTTCAAAATGTATTAACGCTTTGCATTTCTTTGATTTTTTCGAAAGATGTTTGCTAGAAGGATGAAAGATTTTAAGATATATAGAAATATAATATAGAAATAAATTTAATGTTACATATTATTATTTCATTCGATATACTTTTATGTTTTGTAAAATAATTTAATAAAATATTTTTCTTTATTCGCAATTTTTAAAATTCTCTATTTTGTTTTAATAGTGAATTCATAATAATCAATTTTAAATGATAAAGAAAATACATATAATAAAACAATAATACTGTTTGAAACTTTTATTCAATAATTTCGCTTTTTTACAATTTTTAAAAAACTAACAATTTCTTTTTTTCAGGTAACTATACGGCTTTGTGCAAAAATTCCCCCTTAAAGTTGGACGCCATCCTGACCGGAATCATAAAGGCTTTACGAGGTGCGTAATTAAAGCTGATTATCTTAACGGCCATTGTAACAGCCAGATATCGGTCCCGTCTTCTCCCTAAATACTTACGATAGGCTTTTAATTGGAATTCATGGGCTCGAGTGCATACTATTCCCATACGATAATCTTGTATCAAAGCGATATCGGGGACTAGAGACGAGTATACCCACCTCCGTTTCCAGGCAAACGTGATAAACGTATCTCTCGAGAAGGTTGTTGCACAATTACGATAAATCCTTAGGAGAGACGGTAATTAATAGTTGAAAACAGGCCTTGTTTCCTTCGTTTGAGCCCTTGTAAATAGGTGGTTCGTGAAATCGATTTAATTTTTTATTTTTTATTTCTTTTTATTTTTTGTCAAGAGTTTTTGAGAATTCATTGGAAACAGGTTTTGAAGATGCGTGAGAGTATATTTGGATTTTAGTAGATTCTGGACTGCGTTGTAGATAAGAGTGAATTTAAGGAATTTGAAACATTTTTGAGGAATTTTTTCTTGGAAATTTTTCAAATGTTTCTTCAATTATTTTATTCTTCTATTTATATTTATTAAAATTATATTTTAAAGAAATAATATGGAATGATGATGTGAGTATAATATTAGTTATGATGTAATTAATGCAACCAAATCTTTATAAACCAGGAAAAGTAATATAATTCTAAAAAACAAATCCTTAAATGTGATATAGCATGCAAAACCTCATCAACATCAATTTCCATCATATCTCCATTCGAAAATCCCTTATCTATCATGATCAAAGCGTATTACCTTGTAACATCAAATCCTTTGTCGAGGACAGTATGAATGAATAATTAAACGATTCCTTACACTATTATATTTACACTACCTGATTTAATTTATTTTAATTTTATTAACAATGATAATTTCGATGCTGCTCGATCCTCGAATAAAGGAACAACAGCAATTTTCCATCGACAAATGATTCCATCCACTTCTGAAAACAAAGCTTTTCACGTTTTATCCTTTATGCCACGGTGGCGAGAATCATGCTCGAAACGAAGAAACAACCCGCGACTGACACTTGCAAATGACGTTAGTCCCGTATTAACTCTGTCCGCGGTGAGACAAAACGTCTCACGCCGTTTTCCAACTACGGAGTCGTCGTCGCCTCCGTCGTCGTAAATTAGTTCCAAGTTAATCGGTGACGGCGTAGGGTTGCGAGCACCAGCCTCTTCTGGAAAGATGGCCGCGCGAAAAGAGATAATTTGCATTTTAATTGCGCCAGTCTGCGCCATTCCACCCCTCTCTGCACCCTCGTCCACTACGTTGACACAACTGCACCCTTGCAACTTGCACTCCGCGTCTTTTCTCACGTTGCCATGCAAAAAACTTTTGTTTCACGAATATTGTACCGTATACCTTTACGAAGAACGGTGGATTAAAGGTGGTTACCTATATCAAGATATTTTTATCGTACCGATTTTGTATTAGTAGATCGACTTAATTTCGATATTTTCATTGTATTGTGATCGAATTTTTCTTTTTCATTTATTTTGTAATTTTTATTTTGTTGATATCATAATTACGATAATTTTAAATTTAAAATTTCAAACATGATTGTCACGATCTATAGAATTTTAATAAAATTTGAAACGGAATGAGAAAAAATTTTGGAAAAAAGTAATAGATATTTATTTTACATGTTTTTAATTTCTCTTCAATTATTAATTAATTATTAATTATTATTATAATTAATCAATTATTAATTAAAAATTTACGAGCAAAAATTTTGAAATAAATTATATTTCGAATATTTTCAACTCGAATTGTATATAATAATAAGAATAATAATATAATAAGAATTTAGAATGTTTTAACAAGCAAAAATACTTGCACGAATATTCAATATCCCATTTGTTGGAAAAAATCAAAGAGCATTTCGCGAAAAGAAATTATCTCCAACCGCGACTCCCCTCACTTCATCTCTTTTTCTGTTAAACTTCTCATTCGCGGAATAGCAAAGAAAAAGGGGCGGGAAAGAAGGAGGAAGCGTTTAATTGTAAGTACATTCAATTTACCCGGCTGATTTTTTTCTCTCGATTTCTTTAAATTTCTTCTCCGCTCGAATGAAAAGGATGACCAGTAGAGGTGGCAGAAAAGGCGTGGAATAACGGGAGAAGTTTACGGAAGATGCTCGCGAACTTTAACTTCCACCCCTCGAAATCCTTTGCATTGAGGCCATTAATAAATGGGGCTGTTCGAATAAGTTGCGTAGAATAATCAATAATTCGATGAATTACGGAGAGGGATGAATGACTCGGCAAAAGTACGAGGGATTCTGGTTTCTCATGATAATTTCTCAGCCAGTGCTGATTTGTTAAAAGGGAAAGAAAAAGGTATTTTCCAATCGCGGATTGAAAAATAATTGGATGCAAATCGATGGGTATTTTAAAGTATCGATGTTCTAGAAATTAATATAAAAAAGGAGATTGAAAGAGAAGGTTGATTTTTTTTTTTTTTTTATTTTCAGTATTTTTTCAATTTTTTTCAGTCAATCGCATTTATTTTACGAAACGAATTATGCTTACGAAATATCGATTATTGATATATTGATATATCGATATATTGTTCTTCTAAATAATTATTCTTTCATTTTTTTTAAAGATAAACAAATTACGAGTCGAATTAGAATATAAACAGAAACAATTTGATTAAATTTCTAAATACACGTGGGTTAAAACAATTGATCATAACTTTAAATTTGTCATTAATAAAATTTTAAATATATTTAATTTTATTCATTTATTCGAAAAATATATTTTATAAAAACGTTAGTTAAAATTTTTAATTTGATTTAATTTGATTATTTTGTTTAATAAATTATAATAAATACATACATATATCTCAAAAAGTAAATTATAAATAGAACTATAATTTTTTATCATTTCAATTTTAACTTATTTAATATATATATATTTTTTACTTAACATTTAACATTTACATATATTTCTTATCTCTCTTATAAGAATCTCCTTAACATAATTAAATGCACAGACGTAGTATTCCTTAATTTAATATTCTTAAACTTAAATTCAAATTGTTAATTCAATATAAAATATAAAACGATCGAACTTTCATTCCATCCAAATTGTTCACATTATCAAGAAATGATAAGATATAAAATTATATAATACCACAACACCACTTTCCACCGACTCAGTTTCTTCATGAAATTTTTATCGAGACCTATCATCGATGAGGCCCGATTAAATATTAATCCCCTGATTCGATTCACTTGCACCTTAAGTGTCGAGAGACCATATTTTCGTATTCTTGGCAAGAACTGCCACGACTTGCGACTGTCACTTGAATGGTAACTGGTTTTATGGTGTCCTGGTTCCGCCTGGCCCTAGTTTTACGACTTCTCCCATTGGCTGCAGCGGTTGCCTTATAGTTACGCCAAAGGTCGATACGCTTCCTCCACGTCCTCCCTTCCTTTCTGTTCGATATTTCCCTTGGCCACTCGAGAAACCACTCGTCTTAAAGGTGGATCCTTCCAAATCTGGCTCACCTTGAAAACGTGAACGATTTCTTGCTGAATAATTCGCCAAGAATTTTTTACATATTTCCTCGAAAATCAGAAACTTCCAATATTTGCCATCCAACATTTAAGAGGACATTTCAGACTTTTAAGAAGAGAATCTTTTCAGTTTTCTGAAGAGAAATTTCTTCTTTTAAAAAGAATCCGTAACATCGATGATTATTACAATTTAAATTTCACTCGTTCATTCAGCAAATCACGCATCATACTGATTAAAATGAAAGGCAAGGGCCAGACCCTTGATAAATCACCTCCGCAACGCAAATAAAACGTTTAATTAGATCTGAGGAGATCCACCAATAAAACCAATTATCAAGTCCCTAAACACACCCGTTGCCCCAACAGGCGCACCAAGGCACGTTCCCACTGCTGGTGCTTGCCTTTCTCGTCTTGGCTTCGTTGCCAATCTCTCTGCTGCTAACAGAATTAGTCCTCTCCCTCTCAGAGTTGAGCGCCTCCTTTTCCTTGCCCATGTCCAAACTGCTGCTCCTCACGGTCCTCATCGAGGTCAAGGAGGGCCTTTTCTTCGCATTAAAGTATAGAGACACCCTCCTCAATTGCTCCTTTTTCGGCGAATCTTGACCCGACGAGGACGACCTGCTCTCATTCTTGTCCTCCTGCCCCTCTGACGTAGTCGTCGTCGTGATGCTAAGCCTTCTTGCCCTCTTTCGAGTCACTTTACCCGGAGACTCGGGCATTTCCGATGAGGTGACGCTGCCCTGCTTCTTTAATCTCCTCTGAGCGGCCGGCGACAAAGGCTTCTGTTCCTTGCCAACGTTTCCTTTCTCCTTTCTGATCGTCCTTTTTCTACGTTGCCCGTTTGGCGTGCTGGGCGCGCTCTCTTCGTGGGACAACGCGTGTTCGTCCTCATGATGAGAGTCGCCGTCTATAGAGGTCTGAGTCTGGGCCGCCACCTTCAACGCCAGGTTATCGTAATACATCATTCCCCTCTGTGGATACACGGAGCATCCCCTCGAAAAATAGGACACGTTTTGGTAAATGTTTTGCCCATGCATATACGGGTTCGGGTTCAATCTGCGACCAGCGTTAAACTCGTAAGGCGTCGACGGGCCTATGAGGGTGTGAGGACTGGGCCTTTCGAAGGAAGTCACTTGGATCTGATGTTTGTTCGCCGGGGACATCAGTTTTCCGTTGACTAATTGATTGGTAGGGATAAGGAGACGATTTTGATCAGTCTGCCTGTACTTGTCCCCGAAAGGTATCATCCCCCTCTTGAAAGTGGAGGTTTCAGAGTGAGGGTAGTAGCACAGGTTGTCGTCGTTCACTTGGACCGACAGGGGTCTGGTGATGTTGTTTTGGTTCATATAACCGGCGGTCGCCTCGAAACTTCGTAGAAAGGGATTCTTGAAAAGTCGATAGTCTATAGTGGGTAACTTTGGGATCTCCGGCGTGTCGGGACTGGCCGCCTGCTCAAGAGCAGCAGGCACCCTCTCTGCGCGTGGCGGCTTCAAAGTTACGTTCAGATACGACTTGTACGGTTTCGAGTCTGATATATTGTCCAAAGTGTTGTCGCTTCGGGTCAACATCTGTTGCTTACCTTCAGCCTGATTGGCAGAGACAGGCTGCGACTTGGTGGACAAATCTTGCCACGACATCGATTTTGTCAATTGATTACCGGTGCTAGATTTCGCGTTCTCGATCAGCAAATTGTCCGTGCTTAGGAACGTTCTCTGTTCACCTTTGTTATTCGGAAAATTGTCCTCGTACGGAACTGCCCCATTCACATATACGTCAGGTGATCCTTTTATTAATTGATTCTTGAGGATTATAGTGGATCCAGTCTTATCGCTGCTTGAACTATTCCCAGTCCCAAGATAACTGATCGTGGGTGAAGATTCCTCACTCTGTTTCTTTATTTTTGAAGGCAACGGAGCAAAAAAATGTTTCGGCTTCTCGCTTCCCGACACAGGACTTTCCTCCTTCGTCCTCTCTCTCCGATCCAATGAATCCTTCAAATTTCCATTCGTGCTCCATCCATTCTCGACAATATTCTCCGTGTTTTCGTGCGTACTCCCAGCTACATTAGAGTTAATCGTATTATTCGTTATCATTAAATCATCGATCTTTCTTCTGTGGAAGGAGGTTGGCAAAGCAAAACCACCGATCATTTGCCCACCAGGTTTCGTCTGATCTTGACGAATCCCAGCAAACGTCTGCACGCTCGTTAAATTAGCATCGGTTGTTCCAAACGTGGCCACCTGTGTTTCAGGTATCATAATGTTGCTCTGCCAGCCTGCAGGTGGCGCGTGCAGTATCTGGTCGTTGATCTGATCCATTGGGCCACCTAGGCTCACAGAAGGCAACAGTGGATCTATCGGGATTATAGGATCTGCGTTTATTGGCAGGCAGGGAGTGGTGGTTAGCATCGACGCTGGTTCTGTAGACATCATTAGATTCAACGTGCTTGGAAATTTGAAGGGACACTCAGTATAGTAAGCTGGGCTGTTTAGGCAAGTCGGTGATTGATATGCGCCAGGGTAGAAGGGAACGTTTTCGTGAAGTTGCCTCGATTTCAGAATGGAAAGGGAACTTTTCTCCTCTTTGAATTGCGAATTATCTTCGGAAGAAATCTCTTTCTTGTCTCTTTTAGGCTCCTCCTCCTCGTCGACCACCGAAAGATCGTCGAAATCCACATGCAACCTGTGCAGCGCGTTACTCGCCATTTTTTCAGTGGATATTTTTTGATTTTCCGCGTTTTCTAGTTGTTCGGGTTCCTTGGTCGCATCCTCTTGCCCATTCTCACTGAATTCCTCCCCTTCCTCGAAAGAGTATTCTGATCGCACATCGTCATCCTCGTCGGAGCGATCCTGAAATAGACAGTTATTTTAGTTTTTGGTAAAAATTTTTTTCTAATTTTACATATTATTCTAATTCTATTACGTTTATTTACTTCCATTTCTTTTTATATTAATCGTATAATATTAATATACAAATATTGTAATCTATATTAATATATTTATTTAGTTTCTTTCGATTAAAAATTAATATTCATTTTTTTCATAACATAAATATTTTTTGAAGTTGAAAGGCACGAAAACTAAAATTATGGTAATTGAATTAAGGGGATGTTTGACGCATCAGCGTCGATATTCATTTTCATGACGTAATTCGAAGATTCGTACATTAATATCCCATCAGTATCCCAACCTTATAAACCATAATCCAACTTCGAAAACAAACTTCGCTATCAATCAAACGACCGAAATCCCGAAAATCGACGCATCGATCACTCATCTTCGCTAATCCACCCAACTTTAGATATCCTCCCTTACTTCGTATTCTTCGCTTTCTCCGCGGCTCTTCTGTCTCTTCAGTATCTCCTCGAGCTTGTCGTATTCGTCTCTGAGGCTCCATATCTCTCTACGTAGCTGCTCGTTCTCCCTTCGCAGCTTCTTGATGTCGTTCTGACCTGGAATCGAAAAATTAAATGTCACTTTAAAGAACCACGATAAATTTCATTATGTGATTCGTTTTTCCTCCTTGAAGATCGTTTAATATCTCAATATTTATGCATCTCATAAATTATCATATTTTTTTTATAATTCAAGATGATTCAGCCTGATTTTTTTTTAGATAAAATTGAATGATTGAATAGAGAAAGTTCACATTTCTGATGTTATTAGTTTTTTCATTTATTGTTTTCTTTTTTTGTTACTTGATTTTTTGTTGATATTTTCTATAAAAAAGTATTAGTCTATTTAATTTCAAGAATCATATTTAGAATTAAAAGATATTTCAAATTTCATAAAATTTATCATATGATAGATAAAAAGAATACGAACACTAGTTGATAACAAACGAAGACTTTTTATTCGAAGGCTTTTTATAAAAATTAAAAGTTGAACGATGTATATGTTTCAGAAATTACTATTATTCCCATGTGCTAATTAAATCGAAATTACAAAAAAAAATCAAGAGTTTTATATAGTGAAATAATAAAATGAATAATACAGTAAATAATAGAATAAAATTTCTCCATCTTCGTAAAAAAAAACTTTCAACTCGATTTCCATCATTGAAGGATTAATCACGACTCAAACAGTTGGGTCACGAATCGACCGGTCTATTCCACCTATCGAAACGATCGATCATTGGTCAGAGCTCTGGCAATGATCTCTAAACCTTCGTCTTTCACTTCGTCTTCACTCGGTTCAAGGAACCGGATTATAAATCACCCGGGGGTGAGATCTTCCAATTACTTAACCGAGAGATACGAATAAACTTTCAGCGAGCTTAATCTTATCGACGAATTGGTGGATATTCGGCCAACATTTAGAAAACAAACGAAAATATCGAGATAAAACAAATGTCTCTAATCCAAAATCATTTAACTTTTATTCGAAACATTTTTTAATATTTGCAAAAATAAGTGTGATATATCAGATAATGTAATATTCGAACACCCGATATAATATATTATGTAATTGGTTATTAAAAACAATTGCGATATTCTAAATAAAAAAAATTCAGTGCTTGAATTTTTCAAAAATTAAAAAAATGATAAAAAATGCATTAAAAATGACAGTATTCATGATATAAGATAAATGTGTAAGGAGAAAATATCGAAATTTATATAAATTGTGAAAAAAAATTTTGAAATTCTAAAAAAATGGCTATATTAAGAAAAATGGTAAAAAAATGAGTAGAAGAACGATAAATGTGTAAAAATTCCTTTTAAATTATATAAATTATATAATTTAAATTATATAAATTACATAAATTAAATTATATTCTCCTAATAGAAAATCCTTCTAATAGAATTTTTGGTTAAAAATTTCATTTGATTGTTCGAATATTTGGAAATTTCCAAGAATTTAATGTCAGTTCCAAAAATTTTAAAAATTCTCAGAATTTGACATTAATTTCAAGAATTTTAGAAATTCCTAAAAGTTGACATCATTTCCAAAAATTTTAGAGATTCCGAGAATTTGACGTTATTTCTTGGAAAAATTTTTCGATCGACCTCTTAATATATCATATTCTTTTAACACAAAATCTAATTTTTGGACAAAAATTTTACTATAACTCAGGGAATTTCGATTTTAATCTCTTTTATTAAATATCTCGTTTATTTTTAATATTAAAATAATATTAAAAAATGTTTCAAATAAGAGTTGAATGATTTTGAAAGGACTATATTCTAGTGTCCTCAATTTTTTCGAACTGATAAAAAATTTATCAACCACAATTTTATTTTTATAAATATCATCATATATTTTTTAATATATCAATCTATACATCTTAACATCTCATTTTCTATAAAATATATAAAAATATATAAAAATAGGACCATTCATAGTGAAAAACCATTAGTTTAAAAGATATTTAATTAAATTTATTTATTTTCTAAATTATAGATTTTTTTTGTATATACGGTTCAATACTTTTTTATAGAGAATGTTAAGATATATCAACTAGTGTATCAAAATATAATTCCATTTAAAAAAACAATATTCGCATTTATAAATCTTTTATGTTTCTACGTATAAAAAATTAAATAATAACAGGATATGCTCCTCTCAAAACCATTTAATTTTTATATAAAAAATTTTTTAATATTGTTTTAATAATATTATATTATTTTAATAATTATATATTAATATTATTTAAAGTAAAGAAAATATTTTACATATAATAATAGAAATAGAATTCTAAATGTATTCTTAAATTATTTAAAAATTTTAAAATAATTAAATATGCAAAAAATTTTTGTATTTATGATAGAAAATAAGTGTAAGAGAAATAAATATCTAAATTTGTAAACTGTGGAAAAAAATGGAAATTTTCAAGATTTTGACGTCATAATTTGAGAGATTCCAAGGAGTTCATTTTCAAAGACTATTAAAATTTAAAATTTAATAACTACTATCAATTTAAATGAAAGAAGAATTAATTAATATGTGCCAAAATGAAAAAGTATTGAAATAATAATATAGAAAATAACTAAATGGTAAATGTTTTTAATATTTAAAAAATTTAATAAATTTTTAATGCCACAAAGGAAATTAGCTATAAAAAAAGGTAAATAAATGAATTATAAGTTAAGATAAATATTTCTAAAATTGAGAAAACTGTTGAGAAATACTTAATACCGCAAAAACCACTAACTGTAAAAAGATCAGTATATATTTTCCTGAGTTACTATATTCCTATTCTTTAATCTATCTTTATTCTTGAATATTTCTGTGTTTCTATACTCCTATATTCCTATTATCCATATTTCTTAATTCTATTCATTTCTGTATTCCTATACTCCTACTATCCATATTCCTTACTCGTGTATATTCTATATTCCAATTATTCCAATTAAATTATTAAATTTCATTAAATTATTATTCCAATTAAGTAAACTTTTTAAAAAACAATTAATCAAAAACAGTGAAAAAGATAAATAAAAACAAGAAAAAGAAAGATATTTCTAGAATTATGAAAACTATTGAAAAACATTTAATATTTCAAAGAACAATAGCTGTAAAAAAGTAAATTATGAAAGATAATTATTTTACAAATGATTTTTAAAATTTTCGAAAATTTTTGTAAATAAACATTGAAAATCTAAATAAACCAACAATCTAAATAAATATTGAAAATATAAATAAACGAATCAATGTTTGTAAACAAATCGAAATTTTAAATTTCTGGCCTAAAATTTTTAAAATTTCCGAAAATTTTAGTAAATAAACATTGAAAATGTAAATAAACAAAACAACAACGTAAATAAACATTGAAAACATAAATAAATAAAACGAGAATATAAATAAACATTAAAGATATAAATAAATCAATCTTTGCAAACAAATCAAAATTTTAGCGCCAAGGCATTAAATTTTCGAAAATTCTATTAAAAAATTTTAAATATATGTGAAATCAAAAAATTTAATAATTAAAAATTTCTTTCATTGAAAAATTTCGAAGAATTTGATGTCATTTCCAAGAACTGCTAAAATTCTTGGAAAAATTTCTCGATTGACCTATCAAGTTATATTTTCCTAATACAAAATCGAATTTTCGGTCAAAATTTTTACTTTTTTTCATGAATTTCGATAATTCCAAAAATGTGACATCATTTCTAAGAATTTTAGAAATTCCAGGAATTTGACGTTATTTGCAAAAACTACTAAAATTCTTGGAAAAATATTTGGAGCGACCTCCTATTATGTTCACCTAATACAAAGTTCAATTTTCGAACAATAAAAATTTTTAGTCGAATTTTTAACATGATATTAGAAGAATATAAATTGGCTCAAATTTTTCTTAGAATTCCAAGATTGATATTTTCGACTTTTTATCAGAGAAATATGATTATAAATAGAGTAGAATTTATACTTACTTTTTATATTTATCTTTTTGTACTTATTTTTTAATTAATCACGTTTTCAAAAATTAATCATTTTTTAACAGTTTACTTAATTCTAAAGATTAAAGGAAAATATAGGATGAGTTATCATTTTAATATACTCTCTATAATATACTAGCTATCATTTTAATATTTCATTAATGTTCCATAATGAAATATTAAAAAAATGAGATAAAAGTTATATGGTTCGAAGAGAGGAATATTCTTTTTTTAATTATTTCAGAAATAGACGCATTGAAGCTTTATGATGTTTCTTTAAATAAAATTATATATCTTTCAATGAACTAATAGATGCAATACAACTAATAGATAGTATTCTTTATAAAAATATACTAAGGCATTCATAGCAAAAACTAAAAATTTAAAAGATATTTAATTAAATTAAATTATTTTTTAAACTGAGTCATTTGCTATATGAGATTTAATATTTTTTTTTTTTGTAAAGAATGATAAATGCATTTATTGAAGTAGAACATTAATGTAAAATTGTATTTAAGAAATCAATGTTAATTTTCATAAATCCTCTATGGATTAATATATGGAAAAATTAAGAACATAAGAATGTTTCTTTTTCGAATTCATTTATATTTAAAACGTTTTTTAACATTATGAAAAACAAAGATATTCTAAATAATAAATATAAAATAATCAATACATTCTTTAACTCTATTAGAAATAAAAAAAATGTTATTTCGGTTTTACTATTATAAAACATAACAGCTTTCATTATGAAAGATAAGTATATAGAAAGGAATATTTATATTTAAATAAACTGCGCAAAAAATGTTTTAAAGCTCTGAAAAAAAATGTTAGTTGATAGAAAATAAATATGCAAATGGCAAATATAAGATGAGTATTTAAAATCTCTTATTAATTATATTAATTATCTTATAAATTATATTCTCCTGGTACAAAGTTAAAAAATTGTAAAAAATTTTCAATCTATAATTCGAAAAAAATTTCAGAAAAACTTGATATCTGTTCTAAAAATTTTAGAAATTCACAAAATTTGACGTTATTTCTAAGAACTGTTAAAATTCTTGGAAAAAATATTTCGAGCAATTTTCTGTCATTATATTTTCCTAATACAAAATCGAATTTTTCGTTTGTTTGAAATTTAGAAATTTCCAAGAATTTAACATCATTTCTTGAAAAAATTTTTCGATCGACTTCCTATCATATCATGTTTTCCTAATACAAAATCGAATTTTTAGATAAAAATTTTACTATCACTCAAGGAATTTCGATATTAATCTTTTTTATTAAATATTTCGTTTATTTTTCATAATATTAAAAATTAATATTAAAAAATGCTCCGATTAAAAATTGAATGGCCTATATTCGAATATATTTCGAAAGAGCTATATTCTGATGCCCTCAATTTTTTCATGCACTCATAAAAACTTATGGAGTTCAACTTTATTTTTTTAAATAGTATTATATATTTTTTGATACCCCAATCTATGCATCTTGGCATTTTCTATAAAAATGTATAGGGCCATCTTCTTTTCCCTTTTCCGTTACACGTTTTTGATTGATCGTCCAAAGATTAGGAAGTCAATTAGATGAACTTCGCACGCCGTGTTACCATTGTGTCCGTTTTCGAGTGATTAATGCGATCCTTTCCCTTCTCATCGAGAGGAAGTACGGTGTAGAAAGGAATATACGTTATATTGTCACGAATACAGGTGTACAGGAAGTACTCTTGGCACTTGTGATACGAGAAATCGAGACGATAAGTATATGGAAGTTGATGTATGTTTGCTGGAAGTTTGAATTTGATCTTCGGTTTTGGTAAATTTGATTGCGACTCTTGGATATCGCGAATGAAAGGAAGTGTAAAATTTTTGTATTCAATCAGATAGAGAGATTATTTTTCTTGTCAATTGATTCTATTTAAATTTGTTGAATTATTATGAAATTTTTATTCGTCCAAAGATTTCTAAACGAGAGAAAATTTTTGCTGATCATTATTCTATTATATTTATGAACTTCTAGTTTTTATTTTTCCCAAATTGAGACGAATATGCATACTTTTTTAGATTTTATTACTTTTTAAATACATGCAGATATACAGCAGATATATCTTCTAGAATCAATGATTGAATAAATAATTATCGAGAGCGAATATATCCGCTATATAAGATTAATTATTCTGTCCGATACATAAATGTTTATTATGTTGTATAAACCTTATTAATTATTCGACGTTATTGACACTCGAATCAAAAAAAAAAAAAAAATTAAAATAAAAATTAAAATTCAATTTCAATTTATACAGATGTAGATTTTAATTGATTCATTTCACAACGTCGTAAAATTATCTTCAGTTCCGTCACACATATTTTTTATTACATACAATTTTAATCACATTATTATGAATTGGAGGATATTTTGAAGACTTCAAAATAAAGACGACGAAACTTTCGCTCGGTACCGGAAGTCACGAGGCGTTCACCATTATCCTGTTCGAAAACTGGCGCTTATCGGCCGTGCAAACACGCTTTATAAGCAGTCGCGTGATAACAGACCGCTTAAGCTTCGTGGTCGGCGTGCGTGGCGCAACAAGAAAAGCCACGTGGTAAATCAGGATTAAAGCTGAGAGCTCTTTGCCCGGAAATTTAAATAAATTAAATCCTTCCGGAGGTTCATAAATTTGGATTTTCCGGCTGGACATCGTCCGCTATTTCGATCCTATTAAAACTTCCTTGTCTCTTTTTAAATTTTGTTCTTTTCTTTTTTTTTTCGTTTGCCATTTTTCCATCTTTTCTTTCTTTTCGAAGAAATCTTTTTATTTGATTCCTAGATGATCAACAGGAGTTTCGAGAGGATGAAATTAATTTTTTGATCGCGAAATGAATTTGTTTTTTATTGTAGGTGAAGAACGATGGTTTGATCAAAGTTGAACAGATAAATCTTCTGAAAAATGGGAAATAAATTAAATATTATTGGAACAGGAATTTCTAGAACGAAACAGTGAAAACATGTCCAAAAGGATGATTGCTCGGATCGATATCTAACATATGTTCGTATTTATAGATTTAGCGACTTTTATAGGCATCGTATTTTGTAATGGTAAGTCACTACTTGGATTTTATTACCGCATATAAATCTGTTCTATAATACGTGTATATTCTAGTTTTATGCACGGATGCTTTTAGTGCTTTAAGTTTCAACTGTTTCAAGATAAGTTAAGCTTCTTTGTGTTCAATGATAAATTACTACTCTTGAATTTGATCGTTCATGGTATTTTATTTGTATTGCTCCCATATGATCACGGTGTATTTATTGCACATTATCCTCTGAGAATAGAAATCGTATAATTTTGTGATTTTAAAATTTTTTTAAAAAGAAGTGGGCAACAATTTTTTTAATAAATCTGTTTCAAAAAAAATTCTTTTTTAGCAAAGAAAATTGTAAATTATAATAACTTATGTCTCGACATAAGTTCATGTATCAGTCTTTAGTTGGTTTGAATATGAATATTGTCCTTTTAGCAAAAATTGATTTCCACGTTGACGAAATGTCACGGCTCCATGGGAACGATATTTGCAAAGATGAAGCAAAGAAGAGCGTGTTCGTGTCGCCAGTTTGTCATGCTCTGTACCTTTCTAAAATATCGACCCATTTTTAAAATGTGAAAACGAAACTTATCTACATTTTCTTTGATCTGTTTTAACGAGATTTTTCTACGAATATTATTTCACATTACTTCAAAAAATCCAAGAATTCGATGGAAAAAATTGTTGGAGATTGAAAATTTACTCATCATAAATTGATGATATAAATATTTCATATACCATGTTAAATAAGATCTCTTTTCTTTTATAAAATCTTCAGAATAAAATTGAAATTTTTAAATTTGAAGGGATTCAATATCGATACAAAATTGTGATCGAATCAGAAAAAAAATCGAATCGAAAGTATATTTATATTATTTATATACATGTAATCAACATATTCATACAGTCATCTCGCTTATCGGTCTATATTAAAATCATTTATGTTAATTATTTTATCTTGAAGGAAAAATTTTTGCAACTGCGTTAGACCGGAAGAGATATATAAACAGAGACGACGTACATTAACTCGGAGATTGGGTATGCTCGATGGAAAAAGGAGAGGAAACACGATGGAGGAGGGTAGTTTTCTCTCTGTCGAAGAGAAGAAGCTGATCAAAGCAGCATCAGCCGCATATTTGGTTTCGTCAAGTTTCCATCGGCCTACGCCTGCGTTGGCCCCTTTGAAAAATGGAAATTGCGTGTGCCCGGATGCAAACGAACGCCATGGAAACACGGCCTTGGGCTGCCTCTCTCTCTCTTTCTCTCTTTCCCCCTTCGAAACAAGAAATCGCGTAACACAGCCTGATTGATCATGGAGAAAACTTCGCGCCTGTTTGCTCCGCCATATTTACGATGAACGTTAACGAGAAGGATGGGGAGGATTTTAGGTAGATGGGTTTGCGGACGAAGAATATTTTCAGATGGATGAAATTATTTGGATTGTTGTTGTGGCGCGCTTGGAGAATTATAGAAAGGAAAGCTTCACTAGGGAGATTTTATCGAGAGAATTGTTTGGCTTTTTTTCTTTTGCATTTTGCAAATATCATCTTTGAATTTCAAATTTTTCTTAAATATTCAAAGTTCTATCTTTACACTTTTTAATCTTTTCGAAATTTTCCTATGAATTTTTTAAAATTAATTTCCTTTTAATTTCTAATTATTCGTTTCGAATTTAGAAAAATTTGGATTTTGAAATTTGAGGAAATCCTAACATTTTGACTTACAAATTTCTATAGATAGCTATTTCAAGTTTGATGTTTTAACATTAGATTTACAGAACCCATCAATCTTTAATTTGATAGGTTTTCAATATTATGCTTAAAAATTCTGAATATGCACATATTATTTTTTAAACATTATATATTGATTTTTAATGATATAATGCAAATGATATGCAAGAAATATATATTTCTATTCGTTTTTTCTTACATTTATATTTTATTATTTCTAGATATTGTATACTTATTTTTACCTATTTTATTTTATATTTTAAAATCCATCAATTTGACGAATTAATTTATATATTTATTATTGTAAAATAACAAAAATGTCACACAATGTAAAAATAATACCAAGAAAATGACGACTATTTAGCAATAAATACATAATCAAACAAGTTGTTTATAATTGTGATATGATAACAAGTAATCCTTTCAATTATAAATTTTGCAGAGAAAAGAAATGATTTTTATAAGTGAATTTGTCTTATTATTTTATAAAACAAATAGACTTATGTGAAAGATAATTTCAACAGTTCGTTTTGTAAAAAAAAAATAAGTGCTATTTGGAAGCTTAGCAAAAATTTATTTTCGTAAGTGAAAATTTGAATTTTTCAAGATATTTTCAAAACCTATCCAAAAAAATATATTTTTTTATATATATAGGCAAATCTTTGAGAAATATAAAATTGATAAAAAAGAATAATAAAAAAAAAATAATAAGAAGAATAAAAAGAATAACCAGCATAAATGAAGACCAATCTGGATCGGATTCTGATATAAACGAATTATACGAAAGCGAGAAAGAATTTGACAATATAAACAAAATTGAAGATTTTGACGACAATGGGAATAAAATCACAACAATAAAAAAAAATGCTAATAATGAACAAAATACTGTGAAAGCAAGATTCCGTAGATGGCCCTTTCATGAGTTTTTAGATTTGGCAGCTATCAATGCTTGGATTATTATACAAAGAAACCACTAGAGTAAATAAAATTCGAAAGAATTTTTTCTTTCAATTAACTGAAGAATTGGCCTGTGACCATCACGATGAACAAAATACTAGCTTCAATTCAATGTCTGGAGTCTAACTATATTTGCATTAAATCTAACAAATATATCCTGGAAAGTATACATTCAAGATTCATAAAAAATGTATTGAAAACAACAATAAATAAAAACCTATTTTTAGATTTTAAATAATTTACAAAAAATTGCATTTTAATATATTCGTCAAAAAGACGGATTTCAATAAAAAAAGTATATAGTCAATATCCGTAAATCTAATGTTAAAATATATAAAACTCATCATTAAATCATATATTTCCTTAATCGTACACAATTATCCAAAACAAAAACATGTAATCCGAGTTAAAATTATCACAAACTACAACCTTTTGAATCTACGAAGCAACCCGGCCGAGAACACGGAGACACACAATAAAATGCCAATTAGCATGCTCGAGAAACCAACTCCCTCCCCCCTCTCTCCCGATTCATCATTCGTCGATCTCGTTGGAATATCAACAGAGGCGAAGGAATGCTCGCCGAGGTGGATTAATCTTCGCGCGGGAGGCGACGAGTTAATTAACGCCGGTTATAAATACGAAAGGCAATCTGCATTATGGTAATCGGTCGCTCAGAGTTTCCTCGAACGGCTCGCCTCCCTCCGGATGCCTGATCGCGATAATTTACACGGGATATTGGCGTGATCTAATTTTGGCCGCTGGCGGACGGTCGTGTCACGTTCGATTACAAGCTCCCGAGCTTATGACTTATGAACGAGCGTTCGGTTAACCATCTCTCTCTCTCTCTCTCTCTCTCTCTCTCTCTATTCTAGTTCCTCCATCGTCCTTGAAAAAAAATCTTTCCCTTTCGATGAAACATGTTTCTTTTTTCCCCCTTTTCTGATAGATTTACAATATGATGTATATACGAGTGAGCGAATTTGGTGTAGATTGTCAAAATTTTGTTTGTAAAAAATGTTCATAATATATCGATCATTATGTGTAATGATTTAATCGAAAAAGTAGGCATTATCCTGGTTTCTTTTGTTTTTGATTATTTTGTAAATTTCTAACGCGAATAATGAAATAATTTATAATTAGAGATATTTTGTTTTGAATTAAATAAATAACTCTATATTCTTGCATAAGTTTAAACTTGAAAAATATTGGAATCGGATAATCTTCTCCTTTGTTATCTTTTAATTTCTCGAACTGAGAACTTTACTCGCGCTGTAAATTTAATATCCTCTAAATATTACGAAAGTTCTTTAGGATTGCCAAAGTTTCCTTATTGATTTAACTTTTTATATTTCTTTAAAGTGAATAAACGAAAAAAAAAGTATTCTCTTTTGAATAACTTTTATTCTCATTTAAATTGAATGAATTTTTCCTGCAAGAATAGAATACAAAAGAAACATTCGTTTCCCAAAATATTTCTTTCGAAAGTGCTTCACATTCCAAAATATAAAAATCAGAAATTACACTTCTGAACATGCGTATATTAATCTTTTTTTATTACCTCGTTTAAAATTAAAATTATCGTAACCAATGCCATAACTTGCATTTAAATTTATAAATATTAATTTTCTTGAATTTTCCAAGAATTTTCTCTTATCACGTATTCATATTTGGGATATTAATATAATACTTAAAAAGATAAATAATAATTCAAAGAAACTTAAGTTAAAACAATATATCTGTCCATTTGAACGAGGAAATTTGAAAAAGTTGGAACTGCAGGCGAAGGATTGGGCAAAAGTATATATTCGAATGTTTGCAAGCAATCTAAAAATGGAAAGAGAGGTTACTTCGATCAGAGAGGTTTCGCGAGGATTGACTTTAAGGTGGCACACGGGAAACAGGACGTCTCCGTGAACGTCGAAACAGGAAATATCGCCTGATTTATAAGCCCTGGGAGTAACCAACAACTACCTGGAACGTTCGTCATTCTGTCAATGGGACGGTTTCTCCGAGGCGTTAGTTAGATATTGCATACGCAATATCATTAAAAATCACCGAACCATTTATTCGATTCTGAAAAAAAATATTCTCTTCTCGAATTAACAAAATTAAAAAATTTGCTAAAACGAATAAAAGAAGAAAAATATCGAATCTATTCTATGTAATTTTCTAGATAGGAGAATAAATTTGACAAATTTTGGAAAATGATTATTTAAAAGTTAGAAATATCGAATAATTCTATTGCTTTTATTATTATTATTTTATTATTATTATTGATGAATTTGGAAAATTTACGAAAATGGGAATATTTATAAATTACAATGAAGAGAGAAATTATTGTATTATGATTTTCCAAAATTTTTAAATAAAATAACAGAAATGGAAAAATAGAATTAATTTTTTTAATGAATTAAAAATTATACCTTATCACTTTTATTTTAAGAAATCAAAATGACAATTAAGAAATTCGAGTTTTCAATGACATCAAAAATTAATGTAAGTATTTCGTTTTAGCATAGATTGTTAAAGGATTTTCCGAATTCTAAGACTAAATATCACTAGCTTATGATGCCATATTTCAGAATCTTCGCAAGTTTCCTAATCCTCTAAGTTTCATATAAGAGGATGGATCTCCAATGAGGTATTGCCTGTTCCTAACTTGAAAGCAGGGACGGCTAAGTACTCGTTCAAAGTAGAATTACTTAGAAATCGATCTTATCTTCAAATTTTCTCGCGTCCAGTCTACGAACTTCCGAAATTCGTATTTCTCAAAGTGAGAAGCTAGTTCGATCTCTTAGAGTAGTTGAAACTTTTGAGTAATCTTATCACCGACCAGTTTTATTTAAAAAAAAAGAAAATTATATTCAATTTTGTTTTAATTCATTCGTTGAATATTTTGAATTGAATTTATTTTGTATTCGAAAAACAAATGTAATGATAATCAAAAATATTTGGAATTTAAATTTCATGGAATTTATTATTAAATTATTTGGAAAATATAGAATTATTTTTATATATCCATATGTCCAGTATTTCCAATTTTATCATATTAAATATATTTTCATTAATTAACGTGAAAATCAGAAAATTTAAAAAAAAATTGCTGTATCAATTTCTACGATCCTTTCTATAAATTTTAAATTAACGAAATAAATATATCCACTTTTCATTTAACCTATGACCTATGAGAAATCCGCGTATCGCGTAAATCAAATATTTCCAGATAAATTACGACTTACAGCATCCTAGGGTGGAAATCTTAGTTCCTCGATCGAGTAACATATTCTTTTGTCAAATATAATTTATCATACGTTCGACTGCACCTGCGACAAGAAAGAACAGAGACGTAGGGAATGTCGTTGAAATAAGAGATCGTTGTTTATGGTTCCAAGCAACAGACAGGCTTCGAGGTATTCCTGCGCGCGAGTTTTACAACCACTATAGTTCTCTGACACTAAATTATCGTTGGAGCAAGTATACAGGGTGTCCTTGTAGGAAAACGTGCTATCATGCATCGATAAATCTTGGTTCACGCGATCTGGAATCGTGAGTCATTGTGTGTCTAAAATTTTCGATTATTTAAAGTAATAATCTCGTTATACTTTTATTCTTAAATTGATCTTAAGATATCATAAATTTGTAATATTTTTTTGCTATATCCCTTCATAAATTTTTTCTTGTTTTATTATACAAGATTGGTCGTAAAAGATTTAAAAAAAAGAGAATATGTAAAAATGAAACAATATTCTTTTTGCATTGTGTATTTATAAAACAATTATGATCGCTTTGTTCGTGACATTGAAGAAATAGAGAGATCGTTTTATTACAGTCGTGTTTCTTTATAACTCTCTACTCAAAATACCGCAAATTTAAATATTTTTCGTTTCCGAGCCAAGATTCTATTTAAAATTTGTATCTATTTATAAACGTTCCTTTTCAATTTAATATTCAAAAAAATATTCCAGGATTCTTTTTATTATGATTAGTAAAATATTTAGTTATTATTAATAAATTTAATAATAAAAATTTCATAGTTATCCAACATAAAATAGTAAATTTGTAACTTGCTAATTTAGTAATATCATTGTTTGACAAACACTGTTCTGCAAGAATATTTTTCAAAAAAATTTTTTATTATCGTCAAGTTAATTTCGTTAATACAACGTTATAAAATTGTAAAATCTAATTTGTCAATGTTTTTTCAACATTATTATATATTCAACAATAAGATTCAACGAAATACAATTTAAAATTCTTCGTGGTCGTCATGGTTTATTATACACTTTTGTTGTCTTTTGTTCTTTTTTCCAAAATGCAATTTCCAAGATGCAGTGTTTGCATCTTGAATTCTCTACATTTCGCAAGTGATAAAAATACATGATAGTCGCTAAATTGGCCCTATTCAAATGACTCACACCATATTCCCACGCATGGAGTTCCATAGAACGGTCGATGACGTTGTTCCCAAGCATGACCATGTCAAAATACCCATTTGCCCGCTTTTGAATAATTACCATCCCTGGTATTTTTAACCTGGAGAAGTTGGAGGAGTAGTTCCCGGAAAACGTTTGTAAAATGTCGAGACGACAAGCTTTCATTGAATCTTTAATCTTTACTGTGGAATCGTGTGCAATCTGTGTGCTCGTTCCTTTTTTGTTCAGAGATACGTACACGGAAAAGGGGGGGAAAAAAAAAAAGAAAAAAAAAGGAAACGTAGCGTGTAGAGCAGAGAGCTAACTTTATTATCGACTTTATGTATAAGCGTGGGATTTGTCAGTTCGCTTGAGGCGAATTGCAACTTTTTAATATTTGTTGCACGGATATACAACAATGGGGAAGATAATGTAATTCTGTATTCAATTGTAGAAAAGAATTTAACGTGAAGAATATTTAAATAGGATCATGGAAAATTGAATGTAAGGAAAATCAATTTGATTTCAAGGAAAGAGTTGATAATATTATATTTATTTAAATTGATCGAGCGAACGAAGAATTCAAGAAAATTCAATAAATGGAAGAAAAATTTTAAATTAATTAAAATAATAAAATAATAATAAGAGACGCAGAGACAAACTTCAAAAATAATGAAAAAAAATCTAAAAAAAAAATCCAATAAGAAATACAACTGAAAAACTGAAGAAATAATTAAAGAATACAACACAACGAAATACTCGATACGTTAAAACTCTAAAACAATTACCTCAAAAACCGTCGGAACCATGTGTTGAAACCATTCAATTACGCCTGTTCAAAGCGAGCTAACGCAATTCCAAAGAAAACAATGTAACGTCCAAGTTGCTCCAAACCAAACTACCCCAGCTAGCCGGCTTCCCTCTTTCACGGAACTCCACTTTCGAAACAGAATTACCCAATTTCCTCAGACCGTGACACATCCACACATACACATCTACGGAACGAAGAGATACAGAATATATCTCGCAGAAGCCACACAATACGCAGTCCCATGACCGACGAATCGCCATTCTATGTTCGAGATCCTGGTGTGCGACAGGCAAAATAATTTAGTCCAGCCGGAATTCGATGGTTTCTCGCCTCTTCGATAGATTTCCCCATCCCTTCCACTCCAACTTTCTGCTTCCCTCTTGCGAAACACAATTCGAAATTTCGGTTGGAAAATAATAATAATAATAATTATTATCACGATACGTGAACAATGAGGACGATAATGATAACGATAATGGAGGAGAGAGGCGGGTCGAGTTCATCGTGAACTTTGGCGGGAAACTTTGAACGCGAGGATGGGATATAATAGGGGACTCGCAATTTATGGCGGTGGTAAACCTACGAACGATAACAAAACGTTGCTGCGAAAACTTGTCAAAAGTAAGAGATTATCGTTGACTCGCCACGTTTAATCCACCGTGTTTATTGTTTGTCTAACGTAACACGGGGAGGTATGGTATGGTATGTTGGTTCTGCGTTCGAGGTGTGTTTCGATTATTTTTAGAATTTTAGGGAAACGTAGGAAAGAGAGGGGGGGGAAGAATGTTTAATTCGATGGAAATGGATTCTTTGTATTGGGTACGAGTTTAAAGGTTGTTTAGCAGGTGGAGATGTGTGCGCGTTTCCCATTGACGTATTTCCGAGAGATTCTGTGATATATTGTAGGTTATGTTTACAAGAAATTTCAATTAGATAGAGAATCGACTTGATATAAATTAAATTGGGACGCGCGTGATTGATGTATTCGCAAATGAAATTGAAATTCAAGCAATTAGTTGCATAAGAATAGAGAAATGGGTTTCGAGGGAAAGATATAAGAACTCTTAAAATTTAGAATCTTTAATACTAATACTAATAATAGTGTTAGTAAAATCGTAAGCAACATATTTTCAAAAATAAATAAATTTATCTTGAAATTTGATTAAACTTTAATTCCTAAAATTAAAAAAATTTTTAAATCGTTATAATTCTAAAGATGAAAGAAATAATTCTTTCTCAATTAATAAACGATTAGAAGCGCGAAACTTTACCCTTTGAAATGCTCTTTCCTTTATTTCAATATTCGATTTTCGGTTCTCGAGATATTTTTATATAAAGAAAAGATTCATTTATCTTAAATTAAAATAAATTAAAATTCGAAAAGTTTGAATCGCTATAACTCCAAATAAGAAGATAATAATTTTTTATCAATGAATGAGCGATCATTAGAAGCATTGAATGTTCCCCTTTAAAACGCTTTTTATTTACCCGGTTCCCGAGATATCTTCCTATAAAGAAAAGAACAATTTTTTAAATCGTTTACTATTTCCCTCCTTATCGTTTATCGTTTATTCGAATCTCGCTCGCTCTTCATTTCACTAATTTATTTCAAACTTTAGACAAGCGACAGACGCAATTTCGAAGAAAGTAAGATTTTCGAAGAAAGTACATTTCCAGGAAAAATTGTACAAAATTGCAGATTCATTCATAAGTTCTTAAGTACTATAGAGACTTTGAATCCTTATATCTCGGTAACCAATCGAGCTATAAAATAAATGAATAAAAAGTTACTTCAATGACATGGTTTCTATTTTTTGAATGGATTTTAATAATAAAATTATTGGTTTTCTTCTTACGATTTTTTAGTTTAATACTTCATTAGTTCAATACTTCATTTTTGTGATGTTAAACGTACAGAAATTTGTTTAATATTTATGCAAAGTGAATAACAAAATGAAATATACAAAATGAAATATCGTCTTCAAAGTGAAAATGATATCTTTTTCTTAAAATTGATTTAAAAATAAACAAGACGTGGAGATTAAAGGCAACGAGAATGCATAACCGAACCATAGTATGTAAACCACAAGTATAAAGTCAACCTACAAGAGATATCCTAGCTTAGATGCAACTCGCGATTCGATAAACCAACAACTATCTCATCTAAAATTCAAACTCGACACCGTAACATTAATTTATCACGGAGATGGCGTGTAGAAGTCGTGTTATGGGTACGAGTGTCAGACAAATTTACAAACTCGTTAACCCAAACGGCATGCAACAACTCCATGTAAACGAGGATACTTGCAAAACACGAATTATGTATTATATTTCTTTCTGTTTTTAATTAATAATATTTTATCGTAATTCGTACAAGTTATCCTTAATTAGAAAATTTTTAATAAATAATTAATGAAATTAAACTCTAATAATGTCAATTTATATTAAATGCTTCCAGTTTATTTTTACAATGATACCTAAATGGTAATTGTAATTAAATTTTCTCTTTATTATTATGAATTCTCAATGAAAGCTCATTTTAAATATCAAAATAGATCGAGAATATATGTTTGGCGAGTCATTCATCGTATAGCTTCATGAATAGTCATTTTAGGGTTGCAATCCTCTACCATATGCAAGGGTGGCGTACGCTAGGATGTCAGACTCCTTCCATCACGGAAGACTAGCTTGCAAAGGGACAGAGCCTTAATGTTTGAGAGGCTATCGGTCTTGTTAATTGCTACAACGTGTTATCAGATTTACGATATGTCAATTGCCATGAAAATCATGACGTTAGGAGCAACACATATGGGTTTAATAAGCAATTAGTGGTAATTAATTTGTGTGGATGCTTATGCAAATACAATTATTTTTAGAAAATATAAGAAAAGAATAGGACCAAGATGGAAATTTGTTTTTTTCATTTAATGATTTCCTGTATATTTCATGTGTTCAACTATTTAACTGTTCATCAAATTTGAAATTATATGACAGAATATCATGTAAGAATATTCGATAATCAATCATAAAATCAAAATTATTAAATTATATAATTAAACAATTATAAGAGAAAATTAATGTAAATAAATATAAATTAATGTAAATTAATAAATATTAATATATTTATTAAGTAAATATTTCAAAACAAAGTAAAACAATATTTCTCACAATGATCTTATATTCTCGCGTAATATTTCAAAACTCTGCACCCTCTGAACCAAACATCCCTTACAATTTCACTCCCCTTGTTCCTAAAAACGACATCAAAGGAAGAAAATCTCACATCACGTGCTAAAACGAAAAAGATAAAACATCAACATTTCTAAACGACGAACTGTTTTCAAATCGTTTTCAAGTCTCTTTCTCTCTCTAAGTCTCGAAACCTCAAACGAGAAAGAGAGAGAGATAGAACGTTTCCAGAGGCGCGATCATGCGCGGATGATTGAAAAGAAAGCGCGAAAAGGGGTCGTGCAATTTTAAAAACGAGCAGGAAGTTGAGTTTCCAAAGGCTGACAACAGATTTTCCAACGCAGAATGGGGGAACGCAGGTGAAAATACACGACACGTTTTCCACGGCCCTCGGTCATTTTTCTGTCGACGAGCGGCAAATTACGCGCGGTTTCGGGGTCGCCGGGTATTTCTGCTCGCTTTTGTCGACAAATGAGTAACTGATGCGTTCTTAAAGACGAGAAGATGAAACTCGTTTGTTACTCTTGGTTGGGCTCAAATGCCTCACTTTCTTGCGAGAATGTAATAGATGTATCTGGCTGGTTGTAGATCACGTATTACGTGTATTACGTGTAAAATTTTGATCGATGAATTTACACGATGCGTATACATTTGTTATCAATTATCTTTTAGAAATAGAGATAGAATTTAATCAAATTAATTTTATATTTGTGATAGTCGTAATAAATAAAAAATCGCAATATAAAATGTAGAAATTAAAGAATATTTTTCTTTTGCATTATATTTAATTACATATCACATATCGAATTTATTTATTTTTGCATTCATTTTTCACTTTCAATTGATTTTTTTAAAAATTTTATGATTCTCGTTAGCTTTTTTACAAGCGTTAATAATTTATAATGATCTTTTTAATTCGTATTCTTTAGAGATTTAATAATTCTATTTCTTGTATCTATGTTAATATTAAGTTTGTTCGTTTTTTCAAATTAAAATATCTCCATAATAATTTAAGAATTTCTATCTCCTTTCGAATGTTTATCGATTTGTATTAACTCTTCGAGTTCTTCAGTTATAAATAAAAATATTCTTAGCGAGCAAGTAAAGACAAAAGTATGAAATAATATCTAATAATAGTTGAAGATGCCCTTGAAAATTTATCAGAGGAGTGACAAATTACTAAGTAACATGACAGTAATAATTGCAATTCAACGTGGAGCACGTGGCTCGTCTGCAAACTTAACGAGTAATCACGTCAAGAAAGAAAAGGCTATTTCCATTGCCGGTAAAATTAGTCGGTGTTACAATACCATTATGCTTCCTCGCACTTGGCAAGATTACAGTCGTGCTTTTGCTCCGAGGACTACAAAGACCTTTAATTTAGTAACTCCTCTATGACGTTCCTCCTCTAGGACAATTAATGAAACCTAATCAAGTACTCTGAAACAAGGGTATAACCAATTTTCACTAAATTTTCGAATCAATTTTTCAAGAAAAAGAAAATACATGAATCTAATTCGAGATTGGGATATTCATTTTTCTTTATAATTATTATGAATTTCATACAGATGGATAGGCTTTGAATTTGTTGGAAAAGTTCGAAAAAAATTTTAAAGTTGTAAAAAATTTTGATTTGTAAATGTAAATATAATTTGTTCAAATGAAGAATTCTTGGTAAAATGATTCACTGGAAGCTCGCTGTATTTTATCGTACTCAACTTCATAAGATTCCCAGGCTCCAAAATTAAACGTAAGGAAGTGAGAGATGTTCTTTGACGTAATTTCTACCTCAAGTGCAAACCAGACCACGTCTTCGTTATTTTTAAGATTAAAGATATTTGTGAACCGAACAACTTTCACATTTGTCTTTACGAATGTGAAATTTTTCGCGGTATTTAAGCCACTTTAATCCGACTTTCCAAGTTAAGATTCTTGTTTATTTGAAGTATGGTTTATTTAAAGCGTGTACACGCTCTTCGCCATCTTTACTTTGACTATCAAAATTAGAATAAATATAATTTTACAAATTATTCTTCTTTTTTTTTTAATTCGCGGTTTATCAAAAACACTATTATCAATTTTTGTAACAAAGAAATTTTCTGTACATTATCTAATAATTCTCTAAGATAAACTTCAAAATATTTTTCCAAGATTTAAAAATCTCGTATTTCAAATTTCAAATAAAAAAATCTTCTCGCTATATAAATAATTCATCGACTTCGAAACAAGAAAATAATTCATCTCTTCCTTGGTTGATTAAAATTCTCAAAAACTTTCTTCGAATATATTATTAAATGAACTTTTGAAAATTTCAACAAACAGAAAAAAACCGCAAATAACAAATCCTAATAATCCAATTTGCAATAATATATTCCATCCAACGCTATTTGTCAAACTCCATCAAACTCTTCGTCACATATTTGATCAATATATATAAACTAATTTCAAAAACTTCTTCACATTGCAAATTCAACTTTCACAAATTTCCACGAAACATTCCTAAATCAACGTGAAATTCCATTCAACGAGAAAAGAACGCACGATATATCCATCACGTTTCGAACAACCATATGATTCACAAACTACTCACTGTCTTGCATCCGTCGTGTTCGAGGTCACGAATTTTTCACCGATCTTGTGATCGAAAAGAGATCGAGATCCTCATCGATCGATCACGTACCACGCCGCGATATGGTTTTCTTGCCGGGAGAGGTTCATTGTCGCGTTGTCAACTCGCGTTTTCTGACGATCTCGGCCGCCGGATCGTGTTCTCCGCGTATGCTAATTTTGCTGGTGCAGTCACGTGCTTTCGCAACGCGAGTGCACCGGCTTGGCGTCGCTCGACGCCGAATATGAATCTTCCCGGGATTTTCCTCCTGTGCTTTTGTATCGTTGTATCTTTTCCATGATTTTTTTATCGCCCTCCCTTTTGTTAGCATTGTTGTCTCTCGATGTAGTTGGGACGTTTGTGGAATTTCAGGATTGGAAAAGAGCGTGGATTTTTGAGAAAATGAACATTTTTTTGTTTTTGGTTTGACAAAGGAGGAGAATTGAAACTTTTGTTGAAGTAAGTTTTTTCTTAAATATAATGGGGAAATTTAGAAATTATTGTTTAATTAATAAGTTATGTGATATAATAATAATCAATAAATTTTAATATTCTTGAAATTGGATACATTTTAAAGATAAGACTTGTGTTTTAACGAAAAGAATTTTTAATTTAATTTTTGTAATTGCATCATCAAATTAAGCAAATAATATTTAGCTACGCAGAATATATCATTTTGTTTTTTTTTTTTTTTTTTTAAATGAGAGTCTTGACGGAAGCTAGAAGGGATCGCGCAATTCCTTTCTTAAACTGAAATAAATTTTATTTTAATGCAGAAACTAGAAGCTGCTATTAGTACTTTCGCTTAATAAGCTCCAATAACATTAATTACAGCAGATAATTACGTTAAAACTCTAATATAATTACAACGTGACTTGCTCGTGGAATTCTGTTCTCTGTTATTTCCACGGAAAGATTTCGCAAATATGGATGGAAATAGTTTGAAAAGGATAATCAGAGTGCTTCTAATTTAAAAATTGAATATGACTAATATTATGAATATGACTAATAAAATTATCAAATTAATAATCAAAAATATATAGAACAATTTCATCATAGAATTTTTTGAAGAAAAAATTGAATTTTATTGATTTGTTATTATTATTTGAGATTGATTTGTTATTATTTTAAATTTATGGAAAAATTTATAATTCCCTAGAATCAAAAATATCAATCATAAAATAATTTTTTTTCATTACTTATTATAAATAAAGATTCATTTTGTCAAAATAATTTTCAATTGTACAATAATTCTCAAAATACTGTTATAATTAAACCTTAACTCAGGTCTACTATTCAAATCGTATTTATATCATTTATACCAAAATCACAACATCCTTTCTCCAATCCATCCAAAAAAAAAAACGGACTAAAAACAAGGAAGAAGCAAGAAAGAAACAAACGAAACATCTATCAACCCCTATCCATGTTAAAAGAGTGGCAAAAATCCCATGGTAGAATTTAATATCGAGGAACAAATGATGATTCTCCTGTGCTCGTGAGTTTTTTCATTCCCTTTATCCTCTTTCTCTTTTCATTATACTCTCCATTCTTTCAAAGGGAAATTTTTTTCTCTTTTACGAGTAATTGATATTTTTTCCGCAGAAATATGTGGTAATAGAAATACATATGTAAATAGAAATATGTTTAACAATTTGATATAAATTCTAAAAATATTGTCATAATTATATTACAATAGTATTGTATTAATTTTTCTTTTCATTGAATATGTGAAATGAATTATTAAAGTTTCATTTTTTTTAGATACTAATTAAAATTTTGAATACATAAAATATTCAGATTTCAATCCTCTGTATTTCTTTATTGAATTTCATTATTTCTAATTTTGATATTAATTATACAGAATGTCTCTAAATCATCAGACAAGTGATTGAATAGTTGTATCACGTACAAAAATAAATCAAATTTGAAAATTGTTGAAATATAATCTATATACAATTGTGAAGCAAAACGTTTATCACTTAACAATCTTATCTCACTCTCAAAAAAAAAAAATTCCCCATATGAAATTCTATTTGAAATATGGAAACATGGTAAATATGATCTCCTAAAAAAAATTTTTCCACCGAAAAGAAGATTTACATATATAATATCCACAAACTTTAAGTTTTTATTAAATCAGGATTTTCAAGAATGAATTAAACGAATTTCCCTGGTAAGCCGATATTCGAATTTTTCACGAGCTACCGTAGATTCCATCAACGAAAATTACATCTACCAGTGTACCTCTCTAGTCATTAGTGTCTTTGTTTCTTCCATTTTCTTTTTTTTTTTTCGTTCAACGAGAAGAGGTGGGCAGAGAGAGGGTCGGGAGGGCTGGAAGGAAAGAGAATATTAAAAACTTTTTCCATAAAGCGTCTTCGCAAGTCGAGACGCCGTTAGACTGAGCATGAAAGCCTGCTCCTTGCAGTTTCAAGCGTATCCTCGCCGGTTTTTTCGAATTAGTTCAGACGGTTTTCCGCGATTTCCCTTTTTTTTCCTTTCTTCTTTTTCTCGCCTCTCGGGCAAAATGAGCGCGCTGTGGCCTCTTTCGAGAATAAACGCGGAGACAGGAGTGATGGAGAGGAAACAAGGAAGATAGTGAAATATAATTTCAATGAAGAAACAAGCGAGTAAAGTGGTTTTTTTGGATTTTTAAACGAATGTAATATTTTTATTATGGTTAATTGATAATTAATAGAGATTTTGTATTTTTCGTTAACATACATATGTGATTCAAGTTTCTTTTTTATGATATAAATCTCTTGTTAATTTGTGAAATCTAGTATTGATAGAGGAACGTTAAAAATAATGGAAATATTCATCGTATACGAGAATTATTCAAGAAAATTGATTGTATTTTCATTTCAGAGATAATTTTCATAGAAGTGTATGTATATTAGAAATAAACAAATTATCTAGGATTGAAACAAATTATTTTTGTTTTCATTTCGAATGATTGAAAAATTGTATGTATTATCATATATATCGATTTTTTTCTTAAATGACGATTAAGGAATTTGTTTGTGTTAAAAGGAATCTTTAAGAGGAATTTTTTTTAATAATTTTTAAAGAAATTTTTTACAAAATGTAAAATTGTGAAAAAATAAATTTAAATTTGTTTTGAAACTTACAAAATTTAAAATTTGAGAATTTTCTAAAGATATTTTATAATTTTATTTATCATCGTCATTGATTGACAGTTCGATGAAATTTGCGTTATGAAAAAAAGTCGGGTTTAATTTCATGAAAATTTTTATTTTGAATGTTAATAATGAAAAAGTATAAAATATTTGGAGAAACAAAGCATACAGATCGATAAGCACGATGGTACACGGTGACATAATCGAAAGGTTAATTGGAAATGCATATTTGCGAATGGAGCTAATTAAGGAAATTGGATACGCAAAGATGATTAGGAATACGATCGAATGCACAACAAATTAATTGGAGAAGATATTATTACGGAAAAGTTCGTCAAAGCTAATGATAAACCGTCATCTCACAGAATGGAATATTTGAATAATTAATTAAAGAACATTTTTAACTATAAAATAGCTTGTAGTTAAATTAAAATATACAAAATTATTTACAATTATATTACTTTGTATATCGAGAATATAATTAAATATCTTTTAAATAACAAACATACGAAGATGATTTAAATCGTATTTCTCTATTCCATATTTTTTATGGAAAAAAGTAGCAATAAAAAATTAGCAAAAATATTAATAATCACTAAATTGCAGATGCATGTAAATTCTGATTAATCCCCTAAATAAAAATAATGAATATTTTAAATATTTTAAATATTTTATCACGTATGTCTTGCGAATTTTTGTATATTTGAGTTTCTCATCACGGTATAAATAAAAACACAATAAATTAAAATATACTCTCTTTTCTCTTATCGAGGCAATAAAACAATCTACCTATCATTTTAATTAATACATCAGTGAAAAACGAATTAAAAAAAAAGAAAAAAAAGAAGAACTATCTATTTACATTCTCTTCATCCACGAAGAAAAATTTTCATACAATTTAACTATATTAATTCCATCGTATAATACCCATCCCCATTACATCCTTTGTAATACCACTATCCCGGTTTCCATTACGATAATACTGCTAATTCCTCCGCGAAAACCCATTACACCAGGTCAGGATTATCTCGAGCCGTAAAAGAAAAGTCACATCTCGAAAACGTACTCCCTTTTCCTTCGCCTCTGCTTCTTCCCCTTTCTCGCCTCTGCATCGTGTTCCTCTGTCCATTCTCTCTCCATTCCAAACCTGTCTCATTCGTGTCACAAACGTGTCCCTTCCCCACAAATGTGTCCAATCACCGATGATCAACGATCATTCGTTGATTTACGTACGCGTTAAATTCTCAACATAGCCTTCCAGTTATTCCCTCGAAGAGTCATTAAATAATCGAATAATCGACGTTTCGTCAACAAATAAACACCCTCTTCGGCTGAGGCTGAGTATGAATCAGCTTGCTACGAATCGAGAGGGGTAGAGGAGGAAAATGTCCGGTTTTCTTGTCGCGAAGACAAGAGTTTGGCTCTAACTCGGCGTGATGGATCGGTGATCTCGTGCAACGTGCAACCCATTCATCTGGCACGACATTGAAACAGAGCTGGCTTGTAGTCCTTGTTCCAAATCTCTCGATCGTGCTCTTTCAGACCAATGTTGTGCCAACGTCTTGTTTCATTTGTATTCTTCTTTTTGTGGATGTGTGTGTTTATTTTTTATCTCATTTTTCTTTCTTAAATTTTTCTTCGAATGATTTCCTTTCTTTGTTTCTCGTTGATGGAATTCTCGTTGAAAAGAAAATATAAAAAATCTTTTTTTCTTTTAATAATGATAACTGATTGAAAAAATTGAATTTTATAAAAGCTTGAGATTTTTGTCTTTTTTCTTCAATGAAAAGTTGATTGAAAGTCGAATTTTCCTCGGAGATGTAATTTAATTCATTTTTTCTCTTTTCTTTGTTGTCTTTATTCTTCAATTATTCTTTTCTTTTCCTCTGATAGTTTAAAATTTATTCAGCATTCGATGATGATGATTTTTTAAAGTTGTTTAAATAAATTGCATGTAGGATTTGATTTGAAAAATTTCAAATCTATATGAAAGTTTGACAGATTAAAAATTAATTTTTTAAAAAATATTTCACGATCCATGCACTTTGAAATTTTTATTTTTCATTCTAAGAATTTTAAAAATAATACAATCGTGAGAAATATTTAAAAAAAAAAAGATCATTGTATTTTCACATTATTTTCTTTCGATCACATTTAGCCACATTAGACACATTGGATTATTTTTTACAACAGAAATAAAATTTTGCACTCTGCAATAAACGTTATATAGAATTCATAATTTGCTTTGATTACGATTTGGATGATTATAAGTATCGTTTGGAACAATTTTACTTTCAAACAGAGCACAGAGATTGTATGCATAGAATTTCCAAAAAAACAATATTTTCTTTTTTCAACAATTTTCTCATATATAAAATAAATTTTTTTAAATAAGTAAACGTAGAAATAAAAAAGATCACTAAATATTCTTCCTCAAATTCACCAAAATCACTCGAATTAATCAATGAATTCATAAATTAATACGTTAAAAAATGGGCAAACTATTCACCTTTTCACAAAAGTATTTTTTCAAAAATTTATCGAATAGAGAACTTATCACTCAATTTACATTCACTTTTCACAAATCACTCTTTAATTTCTTTTTTGTACATTCTTCTTTCATTGTACATCTTTATTAAAATTCAACTAGAAGAAATCAAATTATTCTTTATTAAATATTAAAAAACCTTTAAAAATTCCTTGAATCCATACTAAAATGTCATTCTAACACCGCCAATAAATCACCATAAATTCTGCTAATTTTTTCTCCAAATAATTTTCTCAAAATTGAAATCTTTAAACCTTGAATCGTCAAATCGAAACCTATATAATCTTTTTGCTTCAATTCTCAAAGTCAACATATTTTTTGATACATTAAAACCAATCATCCTCTTTTCATTAAAAATCTTCTCCTTTTAACAAAAATTAAAGATCATCTTTAATTCTCTTCAAAATTTCTCTAATTCACGTCAAATCACACGTTAACTTCTATGATCACCATAAATTCAGCTCAAATTTCTCCAAATTTTCTTCAAATAATCTTCTTCGATCAAACTCATGATTTTCGATTTAAAAATCAAATATCAAATTATTTTAATTTTTAAAAAAATCAATTTATCGACTCAACAATCTCAACATATCGGGGAAGAAAAAAAAAAGAGAAAAACACGAATGTTTCGTGACCGACACGGTTGTCGTTTTGGATCTCTGAAGAAAACTAGTCAGCCGATGACTGGATGAAGCCCGTCAGCCCTCTCCTTATTTCTCGGTCGCGCGCGCGACTATTTAAATCTTTTGTACTAGCTGCTGGCAACGAGACCAGTTTCGACCAAGACTCTGTTCGTCACGTGGCAAAGAGATATTGGTTTGTTCAGGTTTGACAGGGATCTTGGAGGGATCGTTTCGTAGGGATCTTCTTTGGGGTGGTTTTCGCGGTTTCTTGGTCGGTTTCACCGCTCGAAAGCCTGTTGGCCAAAATTTATACTTTGGAAGAGGGTTTGACTCATTGTGAAACTCTTTGTTGGAATTTCGCTCTCTCTGGTAGTTTGGTGAATGTTTGGTGGTGTTGTTCGTCGAGGAATCTTTGTCTGGTGTCGGTGGAATTTCATTTTTTATTATTTTAAATCTCACCATTTCGTAATATTTTGTTTTGTTAATAATTATTCGTTGTATATTTTTTAGTTGATTGAGAGTTTTTCTTACGAAGATGATAGATGGAAATTTCACATAATTAATAAATATATTGAGCAATTCTTTATTATTTGTTAAAAAATAAACATAAAATTAAAACATAAAAGCATGGACAAAGAATTTAAAAAGTTTTATTGATTGTTATAAACTTAATTATAACAATTTTCACGATGACATTGTGTGAAAATTTTACTAATTCCAGTTTCATTGTTTCAATTTTTCTTAAAAATAAATTTTTATGAAAAAGTAACGTGAAATTTTCCTCTAAAATACTACGTAGAAATAACAATCTTTGCTACATCATAATATAATATTATTGTTAACAAGTTTAAATTTCAAAATAATCTACCAAGAAATATGAAAATTCCTTGGAAAAGGATTTCCAATAAATGATTAAATATAATATAATCCTTTTCAACGTATCTTTCTGTTAATTCAGATATTTTCAGCTATCAAAAACTATCATAAATTACTTCGAAAATTTCTTGTATATTTACTTTTTTTATTATTTAATTAAAAATAGTCAAATATTAATATTGTACATTTTTTCATATCTATAGCATAAAATCAAATAAATATAAAATTTTCTTTTTTGTTTAATAATAAATTTTAAACGATTAAAATAAAAATACAATAAAAATAAACTTTTCAGTCAATAATTTTTTAAAAATTTTTAATTTTAATATTCTTTATTTAATACAATCCTAAAAAAGTAGCAATAATAAATTTTCCAAAAATTTATTCTCACTTTAATTAAAGAAAATTTATTGTCACAATTTCTAATAGTCTTCCATCATAGAATCTTCATTAAAATACACAATCACAAATACATGTTATTTTAGTTTCAAGTATTTTCATTCAATTCCAATCTCAATTTCACAATTCATCTATCTCGGTGAAAAATTAAGCACGGAGAAGAATAATAAAATAAATTTTTCCGAGTTTCAAATTTCATCCATCCACGATAAATATCGTGACAAAAACATTCTTGATTTTTCTCCTAGGCGTGAAATACAGATGAAAGAAAATACGTGGGATGACGAATCATTGATTAGGACGCGGTTTATTTCTTTCACGCACCAATGTAATCTGTTTTAGAAACGCCTGGAAATAATCCAAGCGTGGCACGAGGGATGTCTGGATTTTCAAGATTCCTCGAAGTGTCCCGGGGAAGAAACGTAAAAATTGTTGACGAATAGAATTGGAAAAAATGAACGAATTTAGGATTATTTCTTTGAGTCTGAAACTTGAATGAAAGTTGAAGTTTTTAAATTGTAAGCAAAAAAAAAAAAGATTTTTAGATTCTTATTTTTGAAAAAATATCGAAAGTTATAAATATTGAAAATATGTAAGTTTGGAATGATTGAGATTTAATAAAAAGTATAGATCCTTTGAAGGTACGTATAAATATTTTTAACTTAAAATTTTATTTTGAAACAATTGGATATATTTTGATAATTTATTTTTATCCACAAAAAAGTATAGTATAATTCTTGTATATTTAAGAATTTCGTAACGAATAGCATGGTTTTTAATTTGGTATAACATTCAACTTCTTGCTCAAAATTGTTTACACTAGTTACAAGAGAGCTTAAGATTAAACTTAAACTTATACAGTTAGATGGAACGGACAAACAAATTTCAATAAACAAGTTTCTCAGGAAACGTAAAGCCAAACAAAGTTGGCCAAAACCTGAATCCAGTTTGCGAGTTCATAGTCCTTATCATAAACATTAAATTATTATTTCAAGCCAGTATTCAACTTCAAAAAATAGACTGTATATAGAATTAAAGAATTAAGAAAATTAAAAAAAAATAAAGAAATCTTTTCTCTCGTTTCTTTAAAATATTAAATGAAATATAAAGTTTTTACAGATTCATGAATACTTTAACAGTATATTTCTCTTATTACGATTTCCAACAACGATATAATAAACGGTGAGCAATGTTAACATGATATGAAACTGTTTTAATTTTCAAAATATATTTTCTCCCGCCCGAGTTGAATGTCGTTCGTCGAGAATCGGTATAGAGACGACATCTGGGTTTCTAGAGCTTTGGTAGAACGAACGTTCTTCGTGGGCGGGCATTGCTGCCAAAACAAAGCTTTTCTTGGCTCAACGGATAAACAAATTTTCGAGAAAATAGCTGAGTTTTCGCGATTCTTCGCCTATATGAAAATATTCGACACATTTTAAACATTTCATCGTTCACCTGTATTTCTCCATCAAAGTTTCTTTCATTCTTTATTAAACTTTCTTCTTATTGGGCACAATTTCATTTATGCGCTTCCTGATAACAAATTTTAGAATTACTGACATTTCTATTTTCTATTTTTCGTTGTGCGATAATTCTTTTGGATATTCAGATAATAGTTTTAAAATCACTTTTCTATTTTTTTTTTTTGTTTTAATCGATTAATATCAAATTTTTTAGGATATCTAGTTAGTAATTTGTAAATTTTTTTTTAATTTTTATTATATTTATGTTTGGTTTAAGTGTTTTAATAAATATACTTTCATTTATTATCTTACTCATTTTTTTTTATCATTTTTTTTTAAATATCCTATTCTATTTTAAATGATATTAAATTATTTATATTATTTTCAATTAGAAATTTTGAATTTGATTTTCCTATTATTTCAATATTTATTTCAATATAATTTATATTTAGTTTAAGAAATTTATAAGCGTTTATAATCAATTTCAAAATTTCAGAGAATTTATGAATTTTCTAAAAGTTAATAAATTTCAAGAGAATAGAGCGTCCCTATTAACCACTGACAAATTTTCACGGAAGAATATCCGACATGATTCTAGAAAATATAACGTATGTCATCTAAATCATCCTTATGATTCGAATATCTTCCTCACGTCGCACGAACACCATTGAACACTGCTTACATAATCAGTCCATTTACGACATATTTCAATCTAAAATGTTTATACAATATATAACGCACGTTTATTCTCCTCAAAATTTCAACATTACCCATATTGATACTATAAATCTGCATGTAAACCCACAAACGTATTATTTCTAACTTTGTGTAAATGTAATAGATAAAAATAGAAAGAAAGAAAGAAAAAAAAAGAAATCAACATACTCACCGTCATTAGAATCTTTCAGTCAATTGTTTAAAATAGTGAAGAGATCCATTTGAATCACTCGTATTTTATATTCGTCACTATCCACAATTTCGAAAATTCCACTCTCGATACATCAAATTTCGATAAATATTTTTGCGAATTAAAGAGAAATTCGAAAAATTTGATTTTTCTTTGATGCAAATTTTTTTAATGCAATAAATATTCCATTATATTTTATACTTTTTTTCTCTTTTTACTTATTGCACAAATTTAAACTTGATATCTAAGATTTTTTACAGAAGAAGTATTTATCAGTAATATTTATCAATAATTGTTGAGATAATAATTATTAAATAAAATTTTCGATTGAGAGAGATTGAATGGGCTGGAACTGCCATGGACAGCTGCCGGCCAGACACGAAGTTGGCGCGTTTGGCTATGTTTCGAAAATAGTTCGCACCGGATTCGACGATGGTGCGTCTATTTGTGGCGGAAAAGAACTGATCAAACAGTGCTGCCAACGTTTGTGAGCGAAACTCTCTAACAGCCTAGTGAAAACCGTTTCCCTTTTCAAAAACATCTAACTCTAGCCTATATTTCTTTCGAGACGATTTATTCGAATTATGTTCTTTTTGAAATTTCTTCTTTTCATTTTGTAGATTTCTATCGAGTTTATTATATTTTAATTTTTTCCCATAAGAATACTCTAACACTCTATTATATTTAATTTTTCTTTAAATATAAATTAAATGTTTATTATTCATTATTTATAACTAATCGAATTATAAAGTTATTAAGAATTTTATTCATGATTATGATAATTTAAAATGAACCTTGTAATAAATAATGTAAATTCATAATTGAAATCATATCTATATACGAGCATAACTGTTTTCAATAAAAATTTATCGCTTATTACGAAATCGGTCAGGAACATCTCTGAACAACATTAACATTTACCAACACAGTAATCCGATAATATCATAAATCCTTTACCTTGCTCCACTTCGGCGTTAATGTGAATAGTCCTCAGTCTAAGCTCCTCGTTCTCATAAATCATCCCCCTCGAGGATTTCCGGTCGAGTTTCCTGTTCGGTTTCACGCTGCAATCCCTGCGCCTGGTCCTCAGCATCCCAGCCCCACTAACACCGGCAGTAGTCGTCATCATTTTCATTAATTTCAACAACAAAAATCTCACGATCACAACAACAAAAAAAAAAAGAAAAGAAAAAGAAACGAAAAATATCACTTCAGATAAATTATCTTTTAATTCGTCTACGTGTTATGTTTATCTTATCATCATCGTTTCTCGAAATTTAAAATCGAAATCGAGATTAAAATCACTGTCCTAAATGCAGTTTTCCTTTAAAGAAACACAAAGGAGCACTAATGGAGAAAATTGCGCGTTTAGGCTGATTTTTATTATGCGTGATTTACTCTCTTTACGATCAACTATTAACTTTTTTCCAACAGAATAGTTTGTAACTTTCGCTTGATAGCCGTGGACACGTTGGAACGTATTGCGCCATTAAGAAGCGAGTTTAAAGTCATGGGAGAAGCGTTCAAGTGGCGTTTAATCTCACGTGAAGCTTTTAAAATTGGATTTGCGACGTTGAACTACCTTCAGATTTTCCTCTTTATGGGCTTCCCTTCCGATTCTTCTTGTTTTGAACTTCTTCTCCGAAATCATTCTCTCTTTTCCTTGATATTTCGCGAATTTTATATTTTTCTTCTAAATTTGTCTCGGGTCCTCTTTCTTACAATTAAATAAATTCAAAATTCTTTTTCTTCTCTCTTACTGTCTTCAAACTCTCTCTTTCATCCGATCCTCAATCCTTCTATCTTTCATCTCGATCGATTAAAAAAGATCTAAGAAAGGAACTTGTATCGAAAATTCAACGAGTTATCGTCATTTCCACAATAAAATTGGAAACACGAGGCGCGGAAACACCGCGCTTCCCATCCAGTTCCGGAATGTCCGCGCCTCGCCCAAAAGGATTTGTATCGTCCGTACGTTTATCACGCGCTCCTCCTCCACTCCTGCAATTTGCCCGCCCATTATTCAACCGTTTATCAGCGTTTTCGACCGTCCACCACTCCTCCCTCCACCTTCCTTTTGTATTTCTTTTCTTGTGTATTTCTTTCAATTTATTCGCGCGAGGTTTTACCCGGTCGCGCGATCTTCCTCTTCCGGCTCCTCCCTCCCTTCGCTTCGATTTCTCCCTGCCTTCGATTTATCCGCGTCGCTGATCCGAATTTATCGCGGCCGAATTTTTTCTCCCAGTCTCTCCCAAGGGTCCAACGTGTTTTTCCATATAGGTTGCAGTGAAATTTCGACTCTGTTTGCCTCTACGAAAGATCTGTTTTCACAGAGAATACTCGAAACCTCGAGATCCTCTCGGTGGTATCGCTCGCTCTCTCTCTCTCTCTTTCTCTCTCTCTCTCTCTTTCTCTCTCTCTCTTTCCTACGAGAGAAGAGGATCTTTCGGAAGATTGGAGACAGGGTTGTTGGCTTCCTCGTCGTTATTTTTGTCGAGGAAATTTCAATTCGACGTTGGAGATTCACGATGAAAATTTCTAATGAACATTTTCTTTGGAATTTTTTCTTATTTTCGCATAAGTGGATTGCGAATCTTATTGGATTCTTCGTTTTAATTTTTGAGTTTGATTGAGTTTTTCTTTTTTTTTTTCTTTTTATGAAAGAATTTTTTAGAAAAATGGAGATGAATTTTGGGTATTAGATCGTTGTTCTTTTTTAATTCTTATGTGAAATAGTAGAATCTTCCTTTGTTTTAATTTTAGATTCTTCAAATATTAAAAATTTCGTTCTTCATTTTCTGTATAGATTTTGTAGAGGATAGATTTGTTTCCAAATTGTATCGTTTCTCTGAAAAATGAAACAAAATATTAATTTCTTGAAATCTAAAAATTGTATTTAATTTTAAATAAATTTAAAATTAAATTAAAATGAATAATGATCTAAATATCTTATTTTGGAATTTTTAAGTATAGTTGGTTTTAAATAAAAAGTTACAAGATTATTTCACGAGTGAAACGTTTGTTTCCATTTAAACAGCTTATTTCATGGAGCGTTTACTACGCGAAACGATCGAATCCGAGAATGCAACTGAATAATTTGGAACCAGCTAATCAGTTTAATACCAGAAATGCAACAAATTGCTTTGATGATCCAAATTGTAATTCTTGTATATAACACGTAAGCCTGCAAATGCAATTAAATTCGAATGCGTTTCGAAATTAGTAAAATGTTATTAAAATTGAATTCGAAAATTAATTATCATTATTACGAAGATAGATCGTTATGTGCAATTGATTAAAAATACACGATCAATTCGATTTTAAAATTCATTATTGTATTTTACAAAAATTAATTAAATTTTCTTTTAAAATAAAAAAAACGAAAAATAGAACAGTAAGAAAGGACTTTTTCACGAATCATTATGAAAAATTATAAAATTGTATTAATCTAAAGAAATATTTATAATTGAAGTATATTTAAATAAGTATATTTATAATTGAAGTTTAAAGATTAATATTTATTTTAGAATTTCTTTAATTCGATTGATATTACATTACATTAATCTCACATATCCATTATTAACTTGTAGACTTTAAATCAGATTAAACCTAATTTAATTCTCTTTCTATTCTCACAATCCAATTATTTTCAATTTCATCTACAATTCTATTTTTTAATTTTAACAAAAATCCAAATAAACGATTAATTATCACTTTGAAGCGACCAGTAGAATCTTATCTTACGAAAAACAGCAATTAAAAAACAAAATAATTAAACCGTGTTCTTACATCCCACTTCATATCTCTGTACGTATCTCACATCATATAAAGAAACATTATTACAAAAAGCACTTCGCTAGGCAGCATATCCACCCGCTTTTTTCCCCGGAAAAAAGAAAGAAAAAAAGAATTGTATCTACTATACAAAGAGTTAAACACTCGTTGTACCGAGTTGTGGAAAATAACTACAGACAAAATCGAATGAACATGCGTTCAAAGGACTCCACGCAGACGCCATGAAATTGAAACCCTTCCAGGCAAAAAACCAACCGAATAGCATGAGAATGAATTATTCAACGGCATATAGGAAGGGAAAAGGAAAAAAAAAAAAAAGAAAAAAGATGAGGAAGCAGTGTTAGCAGGTTTACAAATTTGATATTTGGAAAAAAAGTTCGACAAAAGTTCGAGATTCATTCTAGTTTCCGCGCGAACTATTCTGAATGATGGTCTATTAACACATTCAATGCGGTATCAAAAAAAAAAAAAAAAAAGAAAAAAGGATGAGAAAAAATGCAACGAAATCCAAAATGGCCGTGCATACTGATGACAATACTTGTTGAACATGTATGCAAAAAAAAAATCAACAAATAATTTTTCATTTTTTGGAAAAATCGTTCAACCGCCATGGAGTGTTAAGATATTGATGAATGAAAATAAGTGAAACTTCTATCTTTCCTTATTAAAAGATATTAATTAAAAACATAATTAATGGTTTACGATTTTTAAGATAATATCATTAAAGTAACATAAATAGAATTAGTTCAAGTGAACAGTTTTTCAATACAGTTTTAAAATCGTAATAAATTTATTTTTATTACTATTTATTAGAGTTAATATTTTTACGTCTTAATAATAACTTTGAATAAGAAAAAAATAAGAATGATCGTTAACGATATTTCAATAATACCATCAATCATTGAAAATCGATGATACAATATCGATGATCAATAGTCACAATTCTAATTCACATTTGTTTGCAAATAACAAAAGTATCGTGTCCACTCTAGAACAGTGCGGCATTACAATAGTGTCTAAATTCGCAAACAGATTCTTTGACGCACTGTTTCTCGAATAAATACTATCCACTGTTCGCAGACGAGTTCACTGTAACTTGTTTATTTTTCATTGTGAAGTGTCCACGTTCCCATGCTTCCTGAAAACGAGCGTGGCATAACGGCCTCAACCAAAAATTATAATGCCGTGTTTACATTAGTTAAAAATTCGCGAGTATCGTATTTTCCTCATTTACAAATAATTCTGAAAAACAAATTCTTGCAAACTTATCTGAAAGAGTATGTATTGGATGCATTCACTTGTATCTCGGAGATATGAGTGGAATAGAAAAATATTTTCGACGGAAAGCGTTGATATAATGTAAATCTATGCTTTGAAGACTGTTTTTGGCTCTGATTCTTCTCTCTCCCTTCTCTCTCTCTCTCTCTCTCTTTCTCTCTCTCTTTGTATGTATCTGCGACATGAGATCAAAGAGGGAATGGTGAAGGTTGCGAGAGAAGCAGAGAGTATGAAAGCAAAGGTGCGTATCGTTGTGTCATTCGTTTGTGGGTTTGCCGCGTTTTTGGTTTGGAAAATGGGGGGATTGAAGGAAGTAGAGGATGAGAGAGGGAGAAAGAAGAGAAGGTTTAAAGGCGATGGATGGAGAAGGGATATTGGGGTAAAAAAAAGGCGCAAAAAAAAAAAAAAATAGGGAGAAAGGTGATTCAGAGATAAAAAAAGTGACCGTCGTCGTAAAGGATTGAGAAATGTTGAATGAGAAATTTGAAGGAAGATTATAATTTTAATTGAATTGCATTTTTTAGTGAAATTGTTGTCTTTGTTTTAAACGTACGAAATTTTCAAGCAAACGTAACAAATATTTTAAGATTTTTGAGTCACTAGTCAGATTTTTGTGTGTGATTAGGAAAGAGAAGAATTAAAAAATATAGAAAAATTATAAAAGGAAATTATAAAATTATAAATAATTATAAAAGAAGCAATATCTTACAATAATGGAATAAAATAGAAAGAGAAAAAATAAAAATGAAAATGAAATGAAAGTTAAAGAAGAGAGAAGAAAAAGGAGAAATAAATAAAAGTAATAAGTAATAAGGAAAGTGATTAAGAAAGGTGTAAAACGAGAAAGAAATGTAAGATAGTGAAATAGTAAAAAAAAAAAAAAATGAAGCAGATATCTCGGTTTAATTGGAAAGGATAAGCTGGAAAAAATATTAGGAAATGAAGAAGGAATCTTAAAGGGCGATAGTTTAAGAGACATGACGATGAAAATAAGAAAAAGAAGGGAAGAATAAGAAAGGTCAGTTTGGAACAAAGAAAGGTAGAGAAAATGACATTGAATAAAGAAATAAAAAATTTAGCGAGGAAGAATCTAGAAAGGAGAGAATTAAGAAAAATGAACGTGAAAGAGAAAAATGCAGAAAGAGACATTAATAGAAAGTGAAATTGTGACATAGAAAAGAAGAGGATTTTAAAGAGGGGAAGTCTAAAAGAGATCTAAAAGCTTGAGAAATTACTTAAAGAAAAAAATAAAAAAAATCTGAAATAATTTATTAATTAAAATCTGGATAACATAAAGAAACTTGAAATAAAATTTAAAAATGTGAAATATTGTGAAAACAAAAACATTATGATAAAAATGAAATATTAAAGAGTAAAAAAAGAAAGAAGTCAACAAAAATAAATTTAAAGCTTAAAAAAATCCCAAGAAAAAATCTGAAGGATCTAAAGCAACCTATTAATAAAAAAATTTCATAAGATGAAAATACACTTAAATAAAGTTTAAAAACATGGATAGATAGCGAGGAAAAAATCAGAATTATGTGAAATGTTTCAAACATTTGAAATGGAAGGAAATAAGAGCCTTGGAGCAAAAACAAGTTTGAAAGAGGAGGAAACAAAAAAAAATTAATGAGAAATAGAGAAACATTAGAAGAAATCGTATAGACAGATCAAAAGATATGAAAATTCAAGCCTGAAGAGAGGTTGAAGAAAGATCTAAATAGAAGAATTAAAAGAGAGGGATGCAGAAGAAGTGTTCTTCATCTATAGAGGGTAACTCGTAGAAGAAGAGTAGGAGAAAATCTAGAGAAAGAAGGGTCAGAGACTAAAGAGATTAAGGCATGGAATCCTAGAAAAGGGGGAGCTCAAAGAGACGTACACGCGGATTAAGAGAGAAGGGGATCAAATGAAGAGGGATTAAGAGTCAGAGATTCGGAAAAAAGAAGCGTGGTTCAGAGAATGGAAACGGACATGTAAGTATGAGAATAAAAAAAAAAAGAAAGATTGAAAATAAATCAGAGATTAGAATAAAAATATGAATATTATTCAAGCGAAGATGGAAGGATTCGTGGAAGAAATTTATTTTCATTTAAAAAATTATTATTTTACAAAAAAAATATTAAGAAAGGCAAATTTTTATATAAATGTCTATTCCTTCTTGAAAAATAAGTTTATTTTTAATATATATTTCATTTTACAATTTTCTATAATTTTAAAATAAATGAATAAAATAAAAATAAAATTTAATTAAATTAGACAAAAAAAGTAAATAATAAAAATTAAAAGAATTATTAATATATAAAAAAAATCTATTACACATAGAAAAGTCTGAATATTATAATGTAAACATTAAAACGAGAAAAAAATCTAAAAGATAGATCGAGAAGAAGAAGAATGAAAAGAGATAAAAGCAAAAAGAGAAAAATATTGAAGAAAAATTCAATATCAAGAGATACTTTACAATTGACTTATAAACAACTTGTTCACAACGATTTCCTCTACAATTATTTTGAACTCTCTTGGATACCGTAATTAGAATAGAAAATGCAAGGTTTTCTGGTGTGTTACGATCTGGCGATTATAGTTGCATCAGCGGAAACAAGGTTAATTTGTTCGAAGAAGCATGCTTCACATGTTCGAATATGTTTGTTTGCTCGTGGCTGATCTGGTACGATATTACTTCACTGTCGTTGATTATTAAAATCTGATTTTTTAGAATTTTCCGCGTTGATAGAGTATCTAATGTGTATTTATTTAGTAAATTTTTAATAATTTTTAAATTTCAGTATTCTGTGATTTCCACATTTTTGTTTTCAGATTTTTATTTAATATTTCTAAACATATTTTCATTTCTAATAAAGTATTGAGAATATTAATATTATTTAAATAATAATTATAGAAATATTAGTAAAATATTAGTGTGCATATGTAAATTATATACTCACTTTTTATTTCATATAGTTTATATTTAGTCAAATTATATTGTATCATCTTTATAATTTTTACGCAAGCAAGAATTTCTCTTTTGCACTTTTTTTTGTGGAATTTTTTTCAGAGTATAGATCCAGTTGTTTCAAACTTCAATGTTTGTTATATTCTCAGTGCTGTAAACAGAAACTCCCATCAAAATATTTCAATATCTGAAAATAATTAATACAAATATTAGATTCTTGGTCTTAAATTTTAATCTAATTAAATTCTTAAAACGAATTTATTTATAAATAAATTTATTAAAAAATTATTATCTATTCAAATTAATAACTTTAAAAATTAATATCTAAAATGTAAAAATGATGAAAATACATCATAATAAACGATAATATGAGATAAAAACCTATATACAAACATATTAAAATTTATAGATATTATAAATAATTACTGTTGAAATACTAAAAATTAATATATTAGATATTAATATTAGATAATAATATTAGATTAATATTAGATAATAATTAAATAAATAATAATTAAATAATTATATATATAAATAATTAAATAATTAAATTAATTAATTAATAAGAGTAGAATATATATTTTTAATTTAACATAATTTTTAACATAATACCATATTTCCCTCAAAATAAATGTTAATAAAATTTATATATTAATAGTATACATCACACCAAATCATTCAAATACCCATTCCTCGAAGAAAAGAAGAATAAACAAAGAAACGACAATCAAGAAGAATTTAAAACTTTCTTTCTTTTCACCATTCCTCTATTTTTTTTCTATTCCCTCGAGAGAAGTTTACGAAAGTGGAAACAAAGTTCCAAGATTTCCCGTCACTTTCGATGAAATATTCGTGAGCGTAATCACGTTCATTTGAAGCTGGATGCATTTTAATGCCGCGTGTAAATCGCGGGGATTCCAAAAATTGTCGCGCTTCAGGACAAAAACTTAGGGTTCGTTAAGGATGTGCGAGACACTTATCAAACGACGAGGGAGTGGAGAGGAATTAACGAGTGTCCTTTCACATGTCACATGCCAGTCCCGTGATTAATTCTCCATTCTTTTACAAGCACTTTGCTTAACTTCAAATATATGTATCAATTTTTGGTAAAAAAATTAAAATTAAAATATATAATATAGGATAATATTTTTTAAAATAATTAATGATTTATGGTTCTATTTTTTTTGTTGGAAACGAAAATTATAATCCCTAATGTTTTTCCTTAATTATCAAGAAGAATAACTGTAATTTGTAAAAAAAACTTCTATAATTAAATTATAAGAAACAACAATTATTATATATATAAAATTCTATGTATTCTATATAAAATTCTAATCTTTTAAATAATTCATAATTACATAAAGATGTAAAATTTCCAATGGATAATAAATTTCATCTATCTTTCATAAATAAAGTCACAAATGAAAAATCACAGAATGCTAAAGAAAAATAAATTACGTGAAAGGAGATGTTAAATTCTCAAGATTCTCCTAGAATTTCAATTTTTATCATTAAATTAAAAATTTTTACAATAATATTTAACTTTATTGTATTTAATCAAAAGAATTATTTTAAAAAAACGTAAAATATCAAATTCTATTATATAAATATATTCTACTTTCTTTTCTTATTCATTAACGGAAAAAAATTATAATACAAATTTCGCTCAGTGCTAAGATTCAGAAACATCAATTCAATATTCCGAACGTTATATATGTATACAAATTATTATTATCGCGAAAATAGAAATTGAATCAAGATTATATTTCGACGCGAATTTGGTTCAGAAACATTTTTGAGACGCAAAATATACTATAGGCCATCTGGTGGTGGCGCAATTTAACGATTTCCGGTTGCGAGTTTCAATACGTATTTCGATGGTCGTTGGTTACGTTCGATAAACCCGACGATGTAAAGCAGACGAGATGTTAAGATGAAATTACACGACTAGGGAAAATTTAATTTTCTTAAGATTCCCTTCGTAACTTGTTCATAAATCTTCCTATAACGTGATTTAAATATCCGAGTTATTATGGTTCTATAATATATATTCATACTACTGTAATACTTCAAATAATGAATCCAAGATAAACACACACACTCGTATAAGATAATTCAAGAGAAGCAAAGAATTCGTGCAATTTAAAGAATCTAAGGAACCTAAGCATTCCCTAAAAATCTTCCACCAAATTCAGCGAATCCTTTAAAAATTCATAGAATCCAAAGAAACAATTCAAAGTTTTCCAAAATATCTTTTCCATCACTCCAGCAAAAATAGCGAATTGCGATGAAAAATCAACGCAAAAAGAGAGAAAGAGAGAGAGAGAGAGAGAGAGAGAGAGAGAGAGAGAGAGAGAGAGAGAGAGAGTGGGCAGTGAATCGACAGTGAGGCGCGCGTCGTGTGCATTCGCGACATGGTCGAGGTAACGACAAGCCATGGATTACTCGCGCGACACGTGTTGCCGACGTTTACCCGCGTCACGTTAACATGTGCATCGGCGTCGTTCCGCGTAAGTGCGCGCAGAAGTACGCGTACACGTGGTTTCAGCCGGCCGATCCTGTTGCGGATGATTTACATGCGGTCGCGCAACGCCAGCTGGCCTCGCACAGGACAACTACTTTCCCTCCGCAAACGCTCTCGATCCTCGCCGTGGTTCACTGCCCCCGACTTTGCGCACCGTTTGATGCTCCGAAACTGTGCTCCTGCTCGTTCGTGCGATTTTTAGGAGGGAGTTTGTTGTCTCGGTGGATTGGATTTCCAACGCGTGGAAGAAGAATCGGTGACAAGATGGTTTGAAGTGGTTCGAAGTGGTTCGAAGTGGTTTGAAGTGGTTCGAAGACGGAGAGAAGAGATTGAACGTGTGCCGCGGGGTGAATCATAAAATAGAATGAATTTTCAAAGATGAAATTTGTTATCAAGGGGCAATTCAGTTTAACGTTGATTGTTTTAAAAGGGATAGGAATTTCGTTGGTTTCTTTTTTTTTATTATTATTGAAATTTTCGCTCTAGCAGTATCTTAATCTAGTTTTCTTCAAATTCTTCGTTTTTTTGTAAAAATAAATTTCTAGAAAATAAATGTTTTAAATGTTTGATCAACAGTATATATTTCTGCAAAAAACGTTCGATGATTCATAGATAATAATCTGTGAACAATTGTATGAAAACTTCGTAACAATTTCAATCTTGTAAACATGCGTATAAATACAATGATGCGTATAAATACAAAAAAAGAGAGAGATTTGATAAAAATGTATTAATCTTCCACTAAAAATCATTATATCAAAAAGTTAACAAGTTGAAAACTTTCGTGAAAAGAATTTTTTATTCGTCAATCGATAAAAACAATTTTCCTTCAACTTTTCCATTCACAAACACGCGAATACTTTCAACTTCCATCTGTATTCGCGTAAATCGAGCCACGTCACGAACTCCAAAAACCGTTTCTCGGGAGCGGAAAGCGCGTGGATAACAACGTGGCCGATAACTCCATTCAGAAAATCCAAAGCTTCCGGTTTCCACGATAAAATAAATCACGGCGACTGGCCTTGAAAGACGCGAGTTTCGCCCACAATTCGATCCACGAGGCAGTCAGACGCGGCGAACTAACTTCGTCGCCGCGATTTCGAGTTTCGGGGGCTAATTGAATTCGATCGAAAAATACTCGTCTAATTGCAGCGTCGGGGGTTACCACCCCAAGATGGAAAGTGGGGCCGAACTTTCCAGTTTATGGAACTGAATCTTAAGTGGCCGACCCTCCAATTTAAACTTGGGTTATCGTCCTGTCCTCGAAAGCGGGTTACCGTGCACTTACACCCCCGTGTCGCACCATCCGTGAATCAAACCCCTTCCAAGTATGGCGGGGTCCAACTTACTCGATTCAAGAATTCGAGGATTATGTTATCATTCATAAGTAGATTTGACAGATTTATTTTAAAAGTTGTCTTAAAAATATTGACATTGGATGTTGCATAGTGGAGATTTATGTATTAAAAAATTTTTCTATATATTTTGTTCTCGTGTTTTTCGATCTTTAATGCTTCTTTGCATTTTGAATTTTTTTTTTGTGATTTTTCAGCAATAGAACATTTTCTCTGCTTTAAAATAATTCCAAGTTTATTATTTTATGCTTATATTAGTGATCGATATATATATCAACTGAACGTGTTTATTATGAATTCTATTAAATTTTAAATATTTTTTTTGTTCCGCGAGAGTATATGCATTCAATGCATAGAGTATATACGGTTTTATATTGTATAAATTCTTAATAATTTTTTTTTTTAATATTATTAGATATTATTAGATGTTATTAAATATTAAATATAATATTAGATGTCATTATATATATTCATAATAGAATTAATAATATATTTTGTAAAAATTTTTATTTTTGTTGATATTGTTTATCGATTGTTTATTAAAAAAGACAAGTATTCAAATATCTATGTTGGGAAAATAAATTGATCTGTGATATTTTTTTAAATCGAAATGGAGGGATGATAATATGAAATTTCAGGGGATGCAAGTGATTCATGGGTTAGGAGAATATCGGGATGAGAATGGTAAGCTGCGTGATTATTGAGAAGAAAAGGGAATTCGGCGGACTAGAAAGGTAGGTGAAAGGAAAGAAATCGAAAGTTTTTGATAGATAGAGGTAGGAAGGTGTATTGGAAATTGATTTGATAATAATGGGGATGGTTGATGAAATAAAATTGAATTTTTATATTTCTTTATTTGTATTAATATTTATTTTGTATTTCTGTTTTTTGTTTTTCAGGTAAGCGTATTCTTAATGGATTTATTAAAATGATTTTTTGACTTCAAGAGCGTGTGGATGATTTTTGTCAGACGTAAGTTAAAAATATTATATTTTTTATTATTAAATATTTAAAATTATATATATTTCATGAAAGAGATATTTTATATTACATGAGTATTATAATACATTAAAATTGATAAATTCCATAATTAATATAAAATCATTAAGCTGCATAAATTAAACGAAAGATTGTAAAAATAACATAGAAAATATACTAGAAAGAATAAATGTAGACATTTGCTTCGATTCGATAGATAGACTACTATTTGTATTTTGTTTTCTTTCACAAAATGCAATAAATATTAATTCAAACTTTTAAACAATAACACATCACGTTTGCATTAACGTTTGCATTGCGCTACAACGATTTCATTTGATATATATATATCAAATTTTGTTTTTAATTCTATTCAACGAATATTTTCATCCTGTAATTTTATTTTCCAAGAAAATAATCTTTCCAATCTGAAGAAATGTTTATCTTACTGGATATTTTGTTTCATTTTGCTAGTCAGAACTTTTTTAACAAGAATAAAAAACGAGATTTCAGCGTGTAAAGAAAGAACTGTGTATTAAAGCTCTCATCAACGATGTGAGATCAACGTTCGTTCTCGTTTCTACCAAATGCATCGTGACGAAAACTTAATTGATTCTCGACAAACCGTCTTATTCTTCTTCTCCTTTTTTTTTTTTTTTTTTTATAAAATGTCGGTCGATGCTAAAATAGCATGATGTCGATGTTCGAAAGTTTAAAAATTTTACCTCGTCCATCCTGTTAGATTTTAAGTAATAAATTATATTCTGTTTTCTGATAAAACGAGGAAAAAATCAAAAAAATTCTTCATTTTTTCTTATTTTAAGATTTAATACGATGTTTTCTTTCATATTTTGTTCATGTTTTTATTTATATTTTTATATTGATTATCTCATTGGAAAAAAAAGTTTGAGGATATGAAAGTTAAGGTTTTTCTTTGAAATTTTTATTTAATTTAAAATTTTTTCTTTTTTTAGATAGTAGATTTGAAATTGTTTATGAAATCAATGAATACATATAGTGTTTTACTACTAGTATGAAGCGCTTTTATTCAGCGCTTTTATTCAGCGCTTTTATTAATTATTAAAAAAATATAATTTGATTAGCCATGAATAATTACTTCAAAAACTTTCTTACAAATGAATTATATGTACTATATACACAATACTGACTTAATTAGTAATTTAAACAAAGCAATATAGAAAGCACAAAATTTACTAAATATAAAATATCTATTATAAAAATAAAAGATACTTTTTAAATTTTCAAACGTTTCATTTTATATCTCATATTCTCAAATTATTCAATTTTAATCTTCTAAATACAAATTAACTAAATGGAATCAAAAAAATAAATCCATATTCGAAAATCTCCTTCTAAAATTTCTCAATTAAAATTTCCTCAACTTCTCAGGCAAAACTTCTCAAAATAAACAGAAAACAAGAATACTCTATAAAAGAAATATTTTTCCAAAACATCTCCTTTTCCACCTCAAAACCCAATTTCAACCAAACTCCTAAACGTAGACGTATATATATAGAACGCAGACTCTATACTTAAAAAAAAAAAAAACGAAAACAAAAAAAATAAAAGTGCAGAGGAAAAGGGAACAACAGTTAAACATTCTCAAAGTTCGCTCCATTCAGCGGTACCGGAATTTTCATCCTTTCTTCATCCTCCAACCTCTCCAATTAGCCTTGTCAAAAACACACATCGAACTACCCCAACGATTTCATTCTCTCCCCTTCTCTTGTCCCTCGGCTCACATGGCTGACAAGAAAAATTTCATTTTCCTCGGATAGAACAAACAGAAAAAAACCGAGATCCATGGAATTGCATCAGAAAAATGAGGGCCCCGATAAAACGGTCATCCCCTGTCGTTCTATATTTCAAGGGTGCAACCATGTTTCGACCACCATTATGAAACTCTGCAAAGTCATTTCAAGGCTGTTGCAATGCAATAAAACGGTGGAGGGCGGGGATGGCAATAAAGTGACGCGGTTAAGTGAAAAAAAAAAAAAGGAAAAAATCTTCACTTCGAACCACAGTTATCATCACAATCCACATCTCTGGCTTGGTTGACAAATATTCGGGTAATCCTGATGTTTTCTTTCTTTCTTCTCTTTCTAAGAATTAAGATCTTCCACGTTGGGAAGCGGAGTGGACGAGAAATAAGTTTATGGGGTGGAGGAAACGTTTGGTCTTGGAATTGCTTCTCTCTTGCTTTTCCTTCATGAAGGTTAATAGCGTGAAATGGGAAGAGATTGGTCGAAAGTCGTTAAATGGAATTTAGCGTGCATTTATGGTCCACGTGATTACTAATTGTGTTTAATTTGGATTGTAGTTAAAGCTTTTTCGACGAGAAAGGAATCGTTTCGAAGAGAAGAATCGAAATTATTTTTAATGAACTTTTTTTTTTAATATTATTTATTAGAAAATATAAAATTTTTTTTATAAATATCGATTTTTCTATCTTATTTTCCATATTCATTAATATTTATTTTTATACTTTGATAGAATTATAGACTCGAAGAAAATAGTTATATTTTTTTCAGATTAAAAGATAAATAAAATTATATATTTGAACATCTTATTGATCTGAAAACTAAAAATATAATCTTTTCTACTTTATTTGTTTTAGCGTAGATTATTCGGAGAAACAATAAAACAAATAAAAGAAATAAACTAAATGTAACTTATATATTTCAAATTCAATATTTAACTGAAAAATCAACAAAATAGTATCTTTAACAAATAAAAGAAAATGAAAACAGCATTTCTTGTACATTCTTTTTCAAAAAAATAAGAGAATCGAAGATCAAAAAGTGCAAAAGACCACTCGTGGATAAAAAATAAATTTCCAAATGAAGATACATTCTTCGTGAATGGAACGAAAGGGAAGACGTATGTGGATTCCTAAAACCACCATTCGTAATCCAAACAGTCGGGTATTAATAGGCGGAAAAGAAAACAGTGAAAATTTTCAGCGACCAGTGTCTGACAATCGTCGAACAGCTGACACACGGACAATCTAGAAATACATTTTTCTTGTTGCAAATTTTTGTCAGTTTTCTCCAATTCTTTGCTCGTAAATTTCTCTCATTTTAATAGAATTATTTTTTTTATCTTCAAAAAATGAAAAAATTGTCGCAAATAATGAATAAAGCATTACTAGAGAATTACTTTATTTTATTTTATTTTTTTTTATGTTCTTCTACTATATTATGTTGAACAAAATCTACTATAATACAAAATTTATTATATTTATTATCGTATCAACACGAAATCTTTTATTTACAATTGTATTACTTGTGTTACGGATATCAAATTAGAATGTGAGAAAATAGTACAAAATTATAATTTTTTCTCATAAATAAGCGAAAATTTGGTTATAGAAAATTAAAAATACAAAGTATATAGTATCCAGTATCCAAACAAATATCCATTTGTTTTGAATAATGTGTTTATATTCGCAGTGGCGTATACTCACCCAAAAATATTTCTAAAAGTCGAAGAAAGAACTTGAGAAAAAAATTTCATAGAGGTATTGAAAATCATACACTCACTATGCCTCTTGTCCTGCTTGTCAATCTCTCGCTGTCGAATCACGATCGTTCCGCATCGTAAATACGCGCCATATGATCGCTGCCCGTCTCTGAATCATCGTCGCAGAAAATATCCACGACCCCGAAGGTACAACTTCACGCTTTTCATCTTCGTAAAAAATATTGTCAATTCTTTTTCTTACGTGATTCCTTTCTCCAAAATTTTTTTCTGTCCCTCCTTTTCAAAACGACACAACAAAGAAAAAAAAATTATCACAAATCTTTTATCCTTCACACGGTTTTAACCGTGTTAGTCTTCCAAAGCACGTGAAAAAAAATTCCAACTTTCTCACACGCGACACACATTCACTTGAGTCGAAAAGAAGTAGGCATTAAAGAAGCAAAAAAAGCAAAAAGAAAGAAAAAGAGAAAAGAAAAATGGAAGGGAAAGAAGAAGGATGGAGAGAGGAAAGAGATAAAAAAATACGACGAAAGTGGACTCGGCTCGAGCAACAATGCCTTTTTCATCCTTCTTTTACTTGCACCTCACTAACGACCGGGAGCATGCTGTCCAACCTTCTTGCTCGCCTTTTTGCTCGCTTTTTTATCACTCGACCCGCTGCTCCATCGTCGAATGCGCCTCTGCTCCCACTCTCTATCCCGCGACCATCCCACCTCTTTTGGACCCCTTGTTTTTTCTACACAGGTACACAGGAAGGCAGGAAGTTTCTTCACGCGACGTACCTTTTCCCTTTGTCCCTTCTTTCTGCTATTCTACTTGTTTCTTTCTCACACGACACACGTGCCTTTTTCTTTCTTTTCTTTTTTTTCCTCTTCTCCTTTTTCGGTCACCTTTTTTTACAGATCTTTTCTTCGTCGTTTTTGTTTCTTCTTCTTTTTCCTCGTCCTCGTCCTCACCTTCTTCTTGTTCCTCTTTGGCTTCTTTCTCGCGGCCACGGTAGTGTGGAATTCGAACCGGGGTTCGATTTGGCGGCACCCGAGTTGAGCCGGTCGGCATAACTGCGGTAGAGTAGACCACTCACTCATGGTCTCTCGCCTTTTCTCTCTCCCTCTCTTTCTCTCTGTCTTCTTCTCTCCACGCCTCTCGTTCGAGCTTGGCTCCACCACCTCTCCAACGTTCCTCGCTATTCCTCTCCCTCTCTTTCGCTCCCGTTTCCTGATCTTTTTTCGTCTTGGGTTGATCTATTGCCGTCTTTGTCGTAGTAATGGGTTCGAGGTGATTCGAGCCGATTCGAATAAGGAGAAAATTGTAAATTAGTGCTTTCTTGGTTTCGAGATTTCAAGTGTATTGAAAAATCTCTTCATTATTTCAAACTTATCAATTCAATCATCTTATAATTATATTTTAATTAAATTTTAATTAAATAATGGATTATATTTTGAGAGAAATAATTGATAAACAGTGATACTCGATAAATTAATTTTCTCATAGTATAATAAAAGAGAAATTGAGATAAATTAAGAATAATATATTATAATAATATATTATAATATTTACATTTTATATGATTGATAATTAGAAAAAAATTGCATGTGATTCTAGAAATAATTATTAATTATTTTTTAGATTTAATTAAATTAAATATTCACCTTTTTAATATCTTTCTATTCAACAAACATTCAAGTAATGCTCAACTATTTAAAAAATAACTCATCCAATGAATAAAAACCAAGTCAAATTCAACCGCGTTCCAAATTATTCTCTCTCCTTATTATGAAAATCGAATTAATCCCATCGCTATCCCATCACCCTGATCCTCTCCTTCGTATCTAACCTTTTTCCTCCCAAAGGAACTCCTTCCTTCCCCCCTCTCTTCCTTCCTCTCTTTTCCTGTCTATCCATTTCGTTTTCTCTTTCATAAACACCGTTCTCGTTTCTCTTCACCGAATCCCTTTTTTCATTTTTCTTTCTTTCCTTCTTTTTTTCACCGCTCCATACTCTGTTATTTCTTCCCCCTCTCTTCCTTCCCTCTCTCTCCTTTCTCTCTCCATCTAACACACGCCTAAGCGCGCGCGTGTAACACACGCGATCACACGTGAACTGTGCTATCTCGCTGATCTAAAATTACCCCGGAAAACGAGGAACGGCCGCGAGGAAAGAGTCAACTCGCTCCTCACGCCTCACGCGTGCGAGCACGAGTTACCACCCTACCAGGTGGAGAGGATCGTGGGGTCATAGAGCCGATCGGTTTCGGTTTCGGTTTCGATGGAGATCGGTTTTCCTAAGTGGCCTTCGGGTATAACAGAATTAAGTTTGTGAAGAGGATAGTGGTGAGAGAAAAAGATGGTTTCTTTCTCGGTGTTGGGCAAGATGAACGGGCGTTCGAGGAATGTGCTTGTTAATTCTGTTTGTTAATGCTGTTTGCATTGATTCTTTTTCGTGAGTCAAGTTACTAAGTAATATATTTCTTGAGGGATGTTGAGTTCTTTTTTTTTTTTAGATGAAATATATGCATAGAAGATAAATTATATTAGTATTATATTTTTATGGTTTTTTATGGTTTCTTTTTTGGGATGAAAAGATTAGTGATGGTTAAAGGATTTTTAATTTAAAATATTTATTACTGAAAGTTATTGTTGACGATATTTTATGCGCGGATACTAATTTAAATATATGTTTAAGAGTTCATATTAATAAAATTCTGAGATTATACGAAATAGGTTCAAATTTCGAAATAAATATTTATAAATATACATGAATTAAATTTAAGTTAAATCATATAAATCATATAATTTTAAGATATCAATGGACAAAAACGATGTCCTCTAAATTAAACTTATGCTCAATTACTTATAATCCAAAACCTAATTAACATATTGTTATAACATTCAAAAAAATTATATAAATAATAATATAAGTTATATAGAGTATTTTACTCTACCAATTAAGAATTAAAATAATCATCAATAATTACCGTTAATTACCAATAATTACCATTAATCTAACCGTTCATATTCACTTCATTTAAATATCAGAAAAAAAAAGAAAGGAATATAATTATAAAATTTATCTGACAAAATTTTCAATAATATAATACACATTTCATTAGAGAAGATAAAGATGTTTGATCAAATATCACGATCATAGTAGAACCAAGATCGGTTAATAATCCATGTAATTCGACAAACGAGCACCGTGATAATTACACGGTATTGTTTGCAACGAGTGGTCAGTCCCAGCGGAGGGTGTCGCGGTTTAAGTTCCGGATAGAAGATACGCGGAACAGTGGGCGCGGTATGTAAATTCCTGCGCCACGATTTCACGCGCCATAAACTTATGAATGAGCGGGCGCGGATCTTGTTTATATACGCGTTCATGATACGCGCTGCTCGCATGCTTTACCTAGGTCGATCCATAAACATGCGACGCGGGGAATTCGTAATGATTACAATCGTAGGGAATGTCGTTAATCGAGGCTATGAATGACGATGAACGCGTGGTCGAAAATATAGTGTTGTTGAAATCTTTCTGAAAAGAAGAAAAAAATGAAGGGACATCGTTGATCGAGAAATGAATGTGTGGAAAAAAATGTTAATTGAAAGATATATGAATTCATTTCTTTCAGTTAAAGAATTTTTAAAGTATCTGAATTATTGTTATCTTGTTATTGTATTTGATAACAATTTAGATTAAGTAAAGTATTTGGGTATTTTATTAAATATCTTGTCTGCAATTTATAATAATTTCTTTTTCAACGAATCTGTATATTGTAGTTTATTGTTTTTTATTTTCTTGAAAATTATTAAAAAAAATGAAATTGATATCTTTATATTTAAATATTTTGATGAAATTAAAATATATTGGAGATATAGGATTTAAGAATGATGTTATACGTATTTTGTTTGAAGATCATTTTGGCACTCGCTTCCGTAATTTTAAATAACTTTTAAGCTAAATTAAAACTCAAATATGTTGCGATAAATCTAAATCGCTAAAATAAAATTAAAATAAAAACTAAGTAATTTTAATATAAAAATATTAAATCAAATACATTCACCTCATTTATCTTTAATTCATTCTTTTCTTTTTTTTATAAAAACTAATTATCTATAAAATATTATATAATTATAACTTTTCAACTCACATGGGATTCTCATCTCTTTTCAATGAATTACGATTTAATCTTGATTTAATCACACGTCATAATTTCTCGTAAATCTCATAAAACCAAAATCTAAATATCTTCTTCACAATCACAACCTACTTACTTTATATTTAACGTTCATTTTCATCTCTCAAGATTTTAAGCACAAACACTAAAAAATTCACAAATTATTAAAAAAAAAAAAAATCCAAACAATATCTCTTCCTCCACTAAATTTTGACAATTTCTTTCACAAATCACTAAATCTTTCACAACAAATTATAATCAACTTAAAAAAAAAAAATTCATCGACAATCACCTGCTTCTTTCAATTTCCTACGCAATCTATCCAATTTTTCTCAAATCATTCACTATTGCTTGTCAAAACAGCGAAAAGATGAAAGAATCCTCCTCAATTCGGCCGAAGTTTGAATAAACCGATCCAGTTATAACGACGCCTAATTTCAGCGGCGTGAATCGCGTGCTATGTGTACAAGTTTCAAGAATAAACCCGTCGAATCCGAATACACCTGTCTCGTTGATCGTTTTCCCTCGCCTCTTCGGGTTCGATCGTCCCGGAGGAAAAGCTTGGACGACGTTCAGGAGGCAGTCGCGTCCGGACGCGCGTTCACATGCCACTGTGTGGCCTACATCCCAAGTTAAATTCACACACCGGTGTTCCAGTCTATTATAAATTGGACTGTCGAGGCGTAAGTGCCGCATGGTATAAGCCGAGAAGAGCTTCATTATTTCACGGTTAGATTCTTCAGGGACGGATTTGAGGAAGAGATTAAGATTATGAGTATAAAGATTGTTAGGAGGACGCAAGTGTGTTTACGCGTGTGTGTTTTTTAAGAGTGAAATGAGATTTTTGTCAAGGAGAAATTGTTTTATTTGTGATATCGATGATTGTGATTATGATTTCGATTGAATCGAATCTTATTTTTTTTCGAAGTTGATGGTAATTATTTTTTTAATTGTTTTGAATTGTAGGAATGATTTATAGGAATGAGTTGGATTATTTCGTTTCGTTTCATTGCGTTTAAGAATTAAATTGTCGTTGGCAGGTTTTTGCAATAATTTTAACTTTGGAAAGGATGAAAGTATATATGTGATATATGTGAAAAGTATTTTATTGGTTTGAATATGAGATTTTTAAAAATTATTTTTATATAATTGATTATGTTTATAATATAGAGAATAAAATATTTGCAAATTAAATAAATTATGTATGACTTGAGAATATTTGATTATATTTATCTGTAAAAAAGAAAAAGAGAGAATCATGATAATATATATCGTATTATTATTATTATTATTATTAATTGTATTAATAATTTATTATTAATTGTAAATATCAAAATATCTCAATGATGAATAAACAAAATACAAAATAACAAAATATCTTTGGCAAGAATCATGTATAACATCTATTATTAGATACAACCATTTTATAATGAAATTATTACGCATATGAAATTTGAAAACCTAAATAACTTACATTTATAGAAAATTATTTAAAATCTAAGTGATTTAATTCAACAATAATTTAAATCCATATTACTCTAAGAAATAGCTTTAAATAATAAATTTCAATATGTAAATAATCTTTCTTCCTTTGAGATTAAATTTCTTTATTTCCATCATTTTATTAAACAAATCTCCTTTATATCATACACTCTTTAAAAATTAAATTATCAAATACACATCCTAGTTATTCCTAGCAAATTATTTAAATCTTCCGATCTTTAATAATAAATGAAATATTAATATAAAAATATTAATATAAAAAATCATAATAAATATAAAACAACTAAAGTTTCAAATTATATACACGTAATCTCATAAGTAATTTTTTTTTATTTAATTTTAAATAATTTCTTTAATAACAAATTTAATTTTTTTCGATAATACATTTTTCCATCATAATTTATCTTCATTTTTTTCACGTTATTAGAAACAACGAAAACAATATACACAATTGTGAGACAAACAAACATCGCTCGTGTACACCGTGCCTAATTGTTATCGTTCTCGCACCCAATTTCCCCGATAGAGGCGCGACAGTCTGGCGTTCAAAGAATGGCGGTGAAGAAAAATGCAATTTCGCGTGCACGCCGATTCGAAAATTCCAGCGTTGCGCGGGCGGGCAAACAAAAACGAGTTAATTAAAAGGCCAGACCCGGAGAGGAGAGGTGGAGAAACGAGCCCCGTGGACACACAATGCCGCGTTTCCTGCGTGCCACCCGTATGCATATGCATACGCATCCGCACGGAAGATGCAATTTTTCTCCTCCCCCTCCCTATCGTGGAATGCATATTCCGTCGATCACAAGCAGAGCAATTTCGGACAAACGGCCACGATCACCGGCTCCTGGGGAATTTCACGGCCCAAACACGTTACGCTCCCCGTGGATTCGTGGACGGATGCTCGCGTATTACGGAATTCGAAGTGAGGTTATGTTCATAATTGAGTTTGATGTTGATTGTTCCGTATTGGTATTCGAGTATAGAATAAAATTTCGTATGGGGAAGGTTTTTTAATTTGTTTGGAATTTTTTTTAAATTGTGGAATTTTCTTAAGAAGAATTTTTATCGTTGAATATATAATAGTCGGGAGTGAACAACGAAACTTCTAATTTAGAGATTTTTAATTTAATTTAAAATTTTTTAAAAGTCGTTTAGAGTTTTATTTAATGATTTTTTATTGTTAAAATATCGTTTTGTTTTTTCTTTGAGATAGATTTTTAAGTTGTTTAAAAATTGAAATTTGTGTAAAAAGATTGAGATGTTTTTTTTTTTATAGATTATTTTATGTTTGATTAATATTTGAAGATCAATTTTGAGATTTGTATAAAATTAAAGATTTAAGTATTTTTACAAAATTAAATTTAAAAGATTTCAAAAAATTTTTAATCAGTTTGCTTCTTGTAATTTATATAAAATTTCAACTATCATATCAATTTTTTTCTACGAAAAATTTCTCTCTGATATTTGAATAAAAATTTCTAATCTTAGAACAGTCGTATAATACATCGTAAAGTCACGATGATAAATTAATTTTTGGTCTGTAGAAATTATAGCAAAAGTTATCTGACATATTCCTGGCAATACAAGCTGATTGTAATAATCGCGAACAAATTAAATTGCGATACACGTCGCGAACACGAAACTCGTTAAGGACCCATGAAAATTGTATGGAAAATAAATTGCGTGGCCTGGAACGCGAAATTACCTGGCACATGCAGCCTGGATTCATAGAGGTTAATGAAACTTTCAGCTAATGCACGTAACGAACAATAAATTAGTCGAGGCAAAAGGAATGCGGCGAGCGTAACGCGATTTGAGAAGGCAACGAGATTTTTCTTCTCGCTTCTGTTGCTGGATTCGTTATATTTTCACAGCTATGGAACCATTTAAACAAATTAAATGTGAAAATATGAGTAAATTTCTATTCGATAAATTATAGATTCTTTTATTTAACATAAAATTGAAAATATTTTATATTTCCGTTGACTTAACTTTTAAATACAGTTAAATAATCTGTTTAGAATTTTGTCCAAATATATATTAAAAATTTAATATCAAGCAAAATTTAAAATTATTAAAATATAAATTCAATTTTTTAATAAATTGGATTTAAAGATTAATAAATTCTGAATGAATGGAAAGTATTAATATTAATCATTTATAATGGTATTGATCTTTTCACAGAATCTTATTTTATTTAAAAAAAATAGAATAGAATAAAACTATATTTGGTTCTCACAATCTTGTACATTTTTTTCAGGATTTAGTGAAACGAAGATAGTATCAATGTTAATTGTGTTTTATAATTTCATACTGCCTTTGAGATTCTTATTTCTCTCATAAAAGTAGAAGGGAAGAATGCCGTTTTAGAATTTTAAATTATGCTCAAAAAAATTCCTTTGAAATAAAGAAATACACAGATATTAAATTTCATATAATAAAATGTGTATATACATAGCATTCTTATACTTTAACAAATTGTTTGACAAATTGTTAAATATTTTTGCCTGATGAATTAGATTAAAATTCAAAAATTAAGAAATTAAACTTTTACAACGAGATATTTAAATAAATATACTTTTTCATAGTTAAAGTAATCATAATGTGATTTCGCGTCGCGTTCAAAGAGCTCGATTAAATATAAAATTTTTCATCCATATAATTGCCAGGGTTCATGGAAATGGAGATTATGTTCGATTTTCGCATTCACCCTATCATTGGAGCAAAAACTTGGTTTCGTGACCCGTCGGATCGCGCATCACGATTACAGGATCGAGGCAAACAATGCCTTTGATCTGGAATCCATGGCTCGACAGGCAGAAAAATTTAAAACGATTGGAAAAATTGCATTTTTTTTTAGAAATGCTCTCCATCAATCTACTGTGTCAATTTTTCAAAATGGAACGGTGATCTTTGATTAACAATTAATATGCTTCGATTTTCTCTTTTTGCATCACTTTATGAACACAATTTTTAAGAAGAAAAAAAAGATAATTGTTATTGTAATATTTAATTAACTTAAATATCTCGTATACAATTGAAGAATGAAAAAAATATTAATATAGTAGTTACATTAATTTAAAAATATAATTTGATAATATAGATGCAATATAATGAAGGTTTAATGTCATAATGTTTTACTGGAATGGATAAGAAAAGAAATTGGAAAATATTTTAAGGTATTATCTGATTCATAATTCGAATAAATTATAGGAATATATGATGATAAAAAAGTGAGTAAATTTTGTTAAGCTGATCCCAGTTTTCCTAAATGGAATAAAGGAATTGGGGAATTCTCGAAGAACGGGCATTAACACGGAATTTATTGGTCAATAAAGTGGCCAGTTAACGCCATCCATAAATTTAGTAACTCATTTTCGCTAGTACCCCTCTTAATTTACTTGCATTGTTTATTCATTAAAGATATTTAATGTTCGATAAATTCATACATATACAGTTATACATTTATTATTTAAGCCAATGCTCCTGGATTTTCATAAAATCTTTCTTCCTATTTGATAAAAATTATTAAATGCTCAGAATTTCAAATACTAATACAATTTCGAAACAATTAAAGTTCTCGAATAATTATATATATATATATAAAATCTAAATTATGAAATTATAAAATCCTGATACAAAATATAATGAAATATTAATACAATTTTAAAATAATTTAAGTTTTCAAATGACATTTATTATCATGTATGCCAAAATCCTTTAAATATTATTTAAAGGATTCATCAAACTTTTACTACTGAAATAAAATATCTAAAATTATTAGATAGAATATTAAAATATCAGAAATATTTAAATCTTATTTAATGAAAGAAGAAAAACAATATTTATTGAAGATTTTAAAAAACAAGATTTTACAATACATATAAAATTTCTGCTTTTCCTATTCTTCTATATTTCTACATTTTAACCAAAGACAGTATCTTTCGTTATTTTTTTAATCTAAAATATAATACTTTAATATCAAAGCAAAACAAAAACCTAAAATATTCGCAATTGTCTAAAAAAATTCATTTTATATTTCTTCTTTTAAATTGATTTCCTCTATATTTTTCTCCTAATCCGAGTTTAATTTATTACAAAAAAAAATACGAAAGAAAAAAAAATGAATCAAAATGGTTGAAAAAAGAAAAAAGCAAAGAAAGCTAAACGTTACCACAACAGAGACCATAAATCATCAGTTTAATATCCAGTCATGGCAGGCTCGGATTCCAAGTCTCGACGACTAGACAGTCTTATTGTGGAAAGTCTTATTCAATTCGCGTGCTCGAAGAATACTGCGATTACATCGCGTGATGCACCGATTCGTGCCTCGTGATCCTGGCGATCCTAAATCTTGTTAGTCAGCTCTGGGAATATTCGAAACGACGTGGATAAGCAAACATATATGGCCTTCAAGCTTTTAAATCTTTTTTTGCATTAAGAAATTAAAAATAAATCTCTTTGTTTTCGAACTTCGATCATCGACTGAATTTGTATTTCGCGCATTTTAGTCTCCTCCATTTTGATAGGTCATTCTTTCAAATATTTGTTCTGTGACGTTGATGGTTAATTATAAGTTTTCGTTAACAAGGAATATCTTATTTTGAAAGAGATTGGTTTTGAAAAAATATTTGATTTATATATATTTCTATGCAATTTTTTTAATGCTTTTTTATTTTTCTTTGTTGCTTTTTTTTTTTACTATAAATATTTGATAATTTTTTAAGAGATTTTGCAATTTTATATATATTCTGTTCTACAATTTCACATGATTTTTTTACAATATTTTAACGCTTTTACAATTCTCGTGTATAATTCTCAATAATTTTGTTATCATTTTTTGTTATCATACAGATTTTTTATAGATATTTTCTGCTGTTTTTCCACGCTATTCCGCAATTTTTTACAATTTTCTTCCATTTCCTATAACACTTCGCACTTTTCTGTATGTGCACAATTTTAAATTCTTCAACAATTCTATTTTACTTTAATAATCTCTCAATTTTTTCCAAAAGTTCGACAAATAAGTTTTACAAATAAAAATGAAATAATTTTATTATTTCAAACGATGTTGTTGCTATTGTCGCACAATTCTTTAGTACAATACTTTTAAAATAATATTCTCTTTCCACATTCAAAATAATTATACATACTTTTCTTCTATTTATTTCTTTCTATATTTCTACAGAAAATTTACAAAATAAAATAAAACAAAACAAAATATTTCTCTCGAAAGACTTATGTGTTGAATCAGTTTTTCCATCCATAAATCCGCTGTATGGGGAAGGATTAATCTTTTTTCCACGGTCTATTTCTCGGATAATTTACATCCTCTCCCTCTAGATGTTGATTGTTTTTGTCGTAGCTGGAAGCCGTGGAAGCATTTTGCTTCGTCGCGTTTCATAAACGACCCTTTTATTCGGCCGCTCGCCTCGTTTGTACTACAAATTGCTCTAAGAAGATTTCGCCCGAGTCTCCGCCGCCCTTGATAGCCCGCCTAGATCCTGATTTATGCTTCTCGATCTCAGCGTCAGCAACCCGCCTTCCTGCTCGCGTTTCCTCTTCACGTGAAATCCTCTACGTAGACGTCTTCCGTTCAACGGAGCTCATAACGCAGGGAGGATGTTTGTGCTAAATCCGATACAACTCATGATAACGATGCGCTCTAATTGCTATTTATCGTACGAATTACGTTTCAATCGGTGGCTTGGGTTTTAATTTTTCTTTGGCAAGAGGCAATTTCTTGAATATATGTATAATTTCAGCAGGCTCAAGTCGTGATTTATTCGAATTATTTACATTCGAATCGAAGAATATTAATTTTATTACATATGTAGCTATTGACGTTTCTTATTTAAAGTTTTAAATACGTATATTTTTTATTTAATAGCGATTCCATTAAATTTTTTCCTCTTATCGGAGAATTTGAAGAATTTTCGGATAACGATATTTGATCTTTTTCTGTGCTCTTTTTTTTAAATATATTTTCAATTATTCAGAAGATAAATTAAATTAGTTCACTTTGTAATTCTAACGCTTTGAATGAATGTTTATGAGTACATCGAAGACACAGTTACCGAGTTTAGAATGAGACGAGGTGTGAAAGAAGAAGTGTGTTTGGGACCGAGCTGTTTCAGCTTATCGCGCGAACGAGAATACGTGGCCACCCAAGGATTCGGATAGACGTGACTGAATGCGCTTTGTGTGCGGCGAAAGAATCTGTTTAGAACGTGTGAGAGACACAAAAAGATGGAATGAAAGAGAAACGAGAAAATTGTTATTAATTTATCTCTTCTATCTCTCACGTACGATCTAATAATTCCTACAATAACGATTTCATTATTATTATTATTATTATTATTTTTTAATCAAATTTAATCAATATGAGATTCAACCAACCTCCATATAACGACAAACAACACCACTCGGGTTCTCGAAATTAGACCCTCGACCCTCGAATTCGAGGCGCACATTTGGATTCCCGGCCAAAACTCAAACCAGTCCAGAGCAATTCTACCCCAATTTTACAGTTCACATCACTGAAGGAAACACGAGGGTCGCGCGATAACCCCGTGTGTCAACTATTAACTCCTACACTCCTTCTCCTCTCGTCTCCTTGCTTTTTTCCCCAGCAGCAAGGACAGACAATCGTTGCCTCGTCCCTATTAACCACGCCACGCCCGCCATCGCGATCGTCCTACTAAAATAGGAAGGCGTAAGTGGCTGTGGGGTCAGCGAAAATGAACCGACCCCCGCCCGTGGTGGCAGATGGCTCGGAAAATCTAGGATTACGAAACTAAAGGAAATATCGAATTACTTGGAAATACGAAGGAACGAAGGAACGAACAGTCCGCGCAATTGCGGCGATCGAAACGGCGTACAACCGTGGCTATGTCTCTTCAGTCTCCCTTGGGGGTGGTTTACGGGAGTGACGCGTGTTCCCGCTGAATGGAACTATTCTCCCCGCTGCGGGGAAACTCTTTTCCAATTGCCTTCGCTCGGGGAAGGGCCCACTGATTGGATTAGATAAATTGAGATCTTTTAATTGGAATGGGGTGGCTCCTCCTCGGATCATTATGGAGTCGAATATCTCGATAGGGTAGCTTGAATGCTTGGTTATATGATTTTTTTCGTTTATCGTTATGAGTTTGTGATTTGTTGGTTTTTAATGGAGATTTTATTAATGGATAAATTAGGATAGCAATATTTCTGTTGAAAATTATTAAAAACTTTCAAAGATCTAATGTATTAACATATTCCAATCCCAAGATTCTCAAATTTTCGATCATTCGCGTTGACGAGAATTCTAAGCGCTATTACTTATCAATTATTCGATCCGATTATTATACCCAAACTCGTTTCAATCATCACGTTCTAAAATCATCAAGAATAAAACCTCGATGGAAATAGATCATCCTAAGCAGTTTATTTCATGCAAGTAGTTGGGGGTTGATAGGGGTTAAGGGATACGGATGGTGGTCCATTAACCACGTTGGGCCTTATGGTATGTCGGGCGTCCCGTGAAATCCCGCGGGTGCGACGAATCGGCGATCAAGCGACAAATTAACTCTGGATCGCGTCGTAGATCGCCGCGGGTGGCCCCACGGCGCGTTGAGCGTTCGCGGAATGACGACATCGACGATTATCGGCGTTTGTTTTTCCTGATGTAAACAACGGCCCGATCGCTTCTGGGAATGACACTTCCCCTTCCATTTCCTTCGAAGGGAAATGGAGATATTGTCTTCAATTCCGTGTGATTAGGCGAAGTTTAATATGGATTAAGCTGTTAGCTGTGATTGATTTTAAAGTGTTACTTAACTAAATCATCGATATAATCAATTAACTTGTTAATTGTGTATGGTAAATGTACTCATAATACAAAATTTATCATTTATTATTTTATGAATTTAAATATATTATAATATAATATAATTCCTTTAGATTTGTAAGAAGTGTAAAAAATATTCATACAAATTATTAAATCGATATTTAAATGATAAAAAAATGAATAAATTATATTATTTAAATTTATAGACAATCTTATTGAAAACAAGATTCATGAATACTATCATATCATATTATTTTCTTATAATTATCATTATATGAAATCGAAACAATATTTTTTCAAACATAAAATATTTCAAAAAATCTCAAACAATTGCTTTTTTATTTAATAACCTTGTATTCTCTCAAAAATCCTGATTTCTCTCTAAGTAGATAAAATTTCGATTCTAAAATCCTCAAATCGTTCTTCGAAACTGTTCGAAAATTTCGCGATTCTTTGGTATAAATCGAAACAGTTGAATCCAATAAGTGTTCCGGAAATTTGTATCGAGGGAGGAAGTATCTACGCACACGAATCGACGTTTGGAAACTTCTTTCCTTTTCGTCTATTACTCGTCCTCCTCCGGGGAAGAGAGAAAGTATGTGGATCAACGACGCCGGAAATTGAGCCTGGGCAACTTGGATCCGATCAAGAACAATAGAGGACACCCGTGCGATGACGGTTTATCGGCATTCTTTCTGATATATTTTCCAACTTTATTCCTCTCGTCGTATTGACTTTATCTTTCAAAGAACAGGAATCCGATCGAGCAGAACTCTGCAAGGAGATTTACGAAGGATCGTTTTTATTTTATGAGCCTTCTTCCATTTATAGTTTATTCAAGACAAATCTTGCATCTTTGATTTGGAAAGAATAAGAAGAAATTTCTAAATTTTTCATCTCTTCTTGGATTTCCTCTTTTTCAATGGATGGAACTTTTAAATTTAGTAATTAAATAAAATTTGGAAATTCATATATGTAGGAATATGAATTTAGATATTTGAAGATGTGTGAAAAAATGGAAAATTTGTAGCTTTGGGAACTCGAGTAAGGAAACTTGAAAAGAGCGCAAAATTGCAAAGTTTGCAATAATAAAGTTAAAAGTATGAAAAATAATGAAATGTAACTTCAAGATGAGAATTTCGATGCTTTGATCGTTTCGAAAATATTTTATAATTTACATTTTATATTTACAAAAAGCATCCGAATTTTATTTAAGCAGTTTCCAATTATTATTTTATGATATCAATAGTGTTTGGGATGCAGTTTAATTATTTATCGCCACGTTTATTCGGCAAGAGGGTAAGCATGATAGTGGAGCTTCTACGTTTAACCTGTTGCGTCGACGACGGATTTATCGACCAGTGTCGATGAATATTTCACAGGAATCGTCAAGTCTTCCAACGAGGTGATAATAAACTGTTATTTTCACGCTAGAAAAAGTAATAAAACTCTGATAGATGAAGTTTATTCGAGCCAAAAATTATTGAAATTCTGCGAATTTTTCTGTTTTCTGTTTCATTCCATTACCCGGAAATGAATATCTGTTTTCCATAACCTACTAACTTAAAATTTTGATGACTTTGATAACTTAAAAATGATAATTTAATCAAATATGTTGTAGAAATCAAGATTTTGAATACTTTTTATGTGTTACAATTTATTTAAAAACTAATTAAATACTATTTTCTATCTTCTTGATAATGTCTTTCACTTGTCAATTATTTATACAAATAAGATTATATTAATGTAATCTTGTATTTGGTGAATATCTATATTTGTTCATAGCAAGTTTAAAAATATAAAAATAAAAATAGTAATTATAATGTTTCGATATTATTTATTTTTTTACAGAATAAATATTTTATTATAATTTAATGTCTTTACTCTATTTTTCTAAATTACCAGTCATTGTTAGTTCAATTTATAAGTAATAATAGTTCAATAGTAAAAATAAACTGAATTATAAATATCAAGGAAACAAGTATCATAAAATTCATAATAAGACTTATAAATATCCATTCCTAATAATAAAACCTCAAAACTTTAAAATTTCTCCAACATTCTACCAGTAATTTTAAAACTTTGGAACTTTAAAATTTCCGTAAAATTCCTTGCCTAACCAACAATCCATTCCCAATAATTTCCAACATTCCTCACCAAATCAACATTCAACACTCAAAAATAAAAAAAAATCTATCAAATAAATTATCAATCCGATCCATAAATTGTCAATTAACTATCTCGATTGAATATTTCTCAATTTCTTCCTCCTTCGTCCCATATTTTCGAGATTCCCAAACCAAACGTTCCGAACCTCCCTTAAATCGTTCAAAAGAATAGTCCCGTTATCATCCACATTCACCTACCACCATCGTTTCATGGAAAACGTTTCACGAAAATCTGCAATAACGATAAAACTGTCCCAACCCTGGCCGCAAATGCAGACAGCCAATGCGCCACCCCCTCCAACCGAATGGAGGGATTAGTTTCCCGTGAAAACAGTTTCAGACAACAATTCCGTCGATGTTTACGCAAATATAATCCTTCCGCTATTTTGGACCGGAAGAAGGAACAGGATCCAACAGGGAGTTGGAGCGCATTGATCTCGCGCGAGAGTGGTAATCTCGAAAGAGTTTTGTGATTTGGTTAAAAATTATTCGTTTTGTTGGATTTTATTTTATGTCAGTAAAATCGTGTATACTTTGTTATTTTTATTTACAATATTATACAGTATTTCGTATACTGCTTCTTTGGTTATTTTGGAACGGTATGAATAATTTGTTTGAAGTATGATTAAAATTTTATGAATTTTAAGGGTGGAATGTTTGGAGTTAAGAATTATTAATGAATTGAGAGTTTGAGAAAGAGCTATTGAATAATTATACTTGATTTGTTTGTAATTGTTTGGAGTAGTTTTTAGATTCGCTAAATTCTAACAAGCTTTCTGATTCAAGTGAGAAATATTATTCTGATTTTTTAAAATCTGATTCTTTTTAACTTCTTTTAAACTTCTTTCTTTTTAACATCGATCTCAATTCTATTCAATTATTGAAAAATTTATTTTATCATATCAAAAAAAATTATCATTTTTTTGAATTTGAAAATTTACAAATCTTAACGAAAAATATCATTCAAACAATTAATTATTCGAATGCTGTTCAAACGTTGATACAAATTTTCGTACTCTTACTCTCAATGAGAATCAGAATTATGAAAGTTATCCCAAATCTAAATCAAAATTTAAATTATCGAAAGATTAATAAATTATTCAATTCTCGAAACTTGAGAGGCTCGAGTAACAAAGTATATCCATCAGAAAGATCGAGTATCTGTCCACCTAGTTACATCGAGTTGCTCATCCTTTTGTCTGTCGACCCTCTTCTTTCCCTTCGTTTCCTGCCGGACTTCTCGATCGTTATCTAAACGATTTTCTGGTGCGCTCGACCATCTTCGTCGAGAGTCGAGATAACGCGTTGCCAGGATCCGTCGTCCTTTGGACTACCTTCCAACGACCGTCTGGATCCTGCCTCTCTCTACCCACTACCCTTTTTCCTCCTGAGCAAGCGAATTTTTACGTTAACCGTCTTCCATGTTATTAGGCGAAGTGAAGTTATTACATCGTTCACCAAGTTTTGTGGAAGGCTTCACCTATTCTTCAACTGAATTTTCAACCTTCGATGCTGTGTAGTTTGATTAATTAATTAAGGAGAGGGAGAAATGGGTCCTTGTTATGTAGCGTTGTAATGTTGAAGAAAATTAGGCGGGCGGGAGGAGGAAGATAGTATACGCGAGGGAATATCTGTCTAGACTCTCTAGCAGCTTGAAACGCGAGGACATCGTCAAGTGCGATAGTTTCCAAGTTCCCTCTTTGAACATTAGACAGATTAAATTTTGTTTGATAATTTGCAATTGCATGTTGCAATTTCGCGATTGAAAATTTCAATATTGTTGCAAAATTAAACGCAGAGAAATTTAGATTATTATCTATAATTTTATCTTTAGTTTATATTTATCTTTAGTTTATATTCCAAGTTTAGAATTTTATTTTGCTTCTGTATTTTTTCTATGTATTTCTTCTTGGTACAATTTACAATTTATTCTGCGAACATTTGAATAATTTATTAGTCTCTGTATCATCTAGTATACTGTAATAATTATCCACTTTTTTAAATTTTTTAATTCAAAACTTTTTTAATTTTTAATTCAGTATCGAATAAATCCATTTTACTACATTTACTAAAAAAAATTGTCAAAATAAAAAATTGAATCGCGTCAAGAATACAATTTTCTTCTGCTCGCACAATCTTTCCAAATATCTCTTCGAAATTCAAGAAAATTCAAGAAACGGAAGAGAAAGTTAAATCGAATGATATCAACCTCGCCGAAAATTTTCAATTTCTCTCGGTAATCCAATGATTTCCACCCGATAACAGAAACAGCACACTTCTCTCTTCAAGTCAAATTTTCTGGAAGCTCATAAACAAAGAGGTACGCACGAAGAGATGCAAGAAGGAAGAAGGTCGAATAGGAGAAATCGAAGGGAATCGATGGGTGAACATTTTGCATTTCGCAAGCTGCTGCATACCTGCTGGAATGTTATTTCGCGGCGTAATATCCCCCCTTTCTCTTTCTCTCGTTGTAATAGGATTCTTCGGGGGACTATCTAATTTCTTCCTCGTCCATTCCTCTCGAAACGGAAATTCCCGGCCGTATGTTGTTTAAGTAATGGCCCTAGAACGCGAAGTGAATTTACATTTCGATGAGATCGACTTCATTCGCTCTGTTTTCCTTTCTCTGTTTCGTTCCATTTCCTTCGACGGAAAAATTCTTGGAGGGAAGGGAGAGAGGACATAGAAGGGAAGGGAGGGAAATCCTCTCTCGTGACTCTCATGGAAATTGATTAACGAGGAAGATGGAATAAATCGAGCGTTGATAAGTTTTTGTTTAAAAAAAGGAGAAAAAGAAGAAAAAGAAGAAGAAGAGTTTTGAGAAGATTGCAACGGGTTTCGTCGATGGGATGAGGAAGACAGTTTGTGCGTTTGGACTACAGGAAGGAAACTTGGCGCAAGGTTAGAGGACTGTTTTATCGGGCACTTTATTAAACTTGGTACGGTTGCATAGTTGGAAAAATTGGAAAAGCTACTTTGTAGAAGTCTCGAAAGTTTAAGCTTTGATAAAAGTTAGAGATACTTTCAACCGGGTTTAAGTACACCGATTCTTGTATTTATTTCAGCCTTTGGAATCGATCCTTTAAACATTTCACGAATATATCGGCAAAATCAGAAAAAAATTGCATCAAAAGAAGATTTATTTTAAAAAAAAATAATAAGATTGTAACAAAATTATCAAGTTTTCGTTTCACAAATTGCAATTTCTTTTTTTCTTGATCTATTTATATAATATATATCATGATTTTCTATATATTATTTTCCATAAATTCTTCTCATTCTTTCTTTTCTATCCTTCTTCTCAAAGCCACTTCTGAATCGAATCGCTTCATTCTTCGCTCCCCCTTCTATCGAATTCCAAATTCTTGATTCCAAAGAATTCGAAAAAAAAAACTTATTATCAGAAAATCTTTTCTCGCTAATCTATTTCGTTAATCTCAAGAAACGAAGGAGAATGTCCGATTGTGGAAATATTCGGTTGATACTTCAGGAATGACTACAGGAGGAAGCAGTACGCTGGCGCGAACAGAGACAAGGAGAGGCAAGTTTTAACGAACCTCCGGTATTTGCATACGTCTCATTAGCGATCTTTAATTGCAAGTGGACGGCCACTTGTTTCTAGACCGTTTTCTTCCGCTTCTTCCACAATGAAGAATGAAGAATATCGTTCGTACTAGTTGGAACAATTAAACCATCATTCTGGTGATCGCATCGTTTCTTTTTAAAGAAAAAAAAAAGGGGGGAAGGGGAAAAGGAAGTTGTCGTGCAGCACTGAGAATCGTCTTTTATCGCACCAGTGATAAGTAGCACCGTTGCCTCCCGTTATCAAGCGTTAATCGAGCGAAATAAGTTCGCAAATTGTTGATCTCTTCGAAGCATTTTTTTTTGTCTAATATTTTTATTTGTGAACTATAAAGATGCTTTATTTGTAAATTTTTGTTTCTTTTTTCCATTTTAATAGTTCTTTCTTTTCTAGTTTACTCAATTAGTTTATTCAAATTTATTATTTATTAATAAGTTCTTATCAATTTACTATGACTTAATAACTTTATATTAACTCTATATTATTATTTATTATTTTTATTTTACTGGGCCCTTTTCTTTTATCTATTTTCGTTTGTAATTTAGCAATCTCAAATTTTATTTTATTTCAATTCATTATTTGCTTATGTAATCTTTAAAACTTTTGTAAGTTGAAGAATAATATAATATCATGATAAATATAAATATACAATTTATTTTATTTCCTTTGTAAATATTTTAAATATTTCTATTTTAAATATTTCTTCTTTTTTGAACTATTGAAACTATCAAAACTATTTCAATTTACCTTAAAATGTTTAAAAAATCCGCCAATTTACAGTTAATCAAGATAATCATTCTCCATGCCATTATTTTTTAAAAATATCCATCTCCTTTAATAACTTCATCAATTATCATCTTTTAACAAATCATATCAATTCTTAAACAAGCTTTAAAAACGATTATTCAGAACCGCCATTATGACAAAAATCTTTTCGTTTATTTAATTTATTCTCGAGGATTATAATAATTAATGATAATAATTAATAATTAAAAATTAAAATAAATCGTAGAGTAATTAGACAGAATAACGATAGCTTTGTATTAAATATTAATTACAACTAATATCATCGATATGGTATAAACGTTCGTTTAATTTCTTTCGATTTAATTACCGATTTCACACTCGCTTTTGATTCCACGTTACATGCTTCTGTCGGTAAACATTTCGCGGTTTGCAATCATTTAGAATCGTTCCTCTTTCCCGGCAAACGTGTTTTTAACGTATATTTGACGATTATTAATTAAACGATTGGACAATGTTGAAATCGCGCTGTTTGTAACTCGTTATCTTCGATTCTCGAAAGATTGAAATTTATTCGGATAAACGCGCGTAATATATTTCAAAGAATTTATATATTCATCCTTTACACTGTGAATTGATAAATTTCGCATTTGCTCTCTTTATTTATACGTATTTATTTTATTTATTCATTTTTGTTCGATATTTGCCGTAATTTTTGGCGAAGGAACAATTTCATGTTGTATCAAATTAATTGATTTATTTTATTATATTATATCATATTAGATACTTGGAAAATCCAACTTTGCAATTTTAAAGCTGTTAAAGGGAAACTCCAAGTCTCGCGCCACTGACGAGACATAATTTAATTAAACTAGCATAATTCAATAAACCTTCGAACGAAATTTAAACTTGCATCTAATTTAATCAAATCTCAATTTAATTTAGCTTCTACATTTTCACATAACTATCTTATGCAATTTATGAACTAAATTCATGTCTTTCATAATTTCTCTCAATGTGCATCTCAGTTTTGTACAATACATTTTTGTACAAGTGAAGTTTCTAATGCACGCATTTGAGCAAAAATAATAGTAAAAAAGACATTATTTCATTTTTATTTTATAGACAGTATTATAAATCATTAAGATGATTTTGGACCAAAGAAGAAAATACATACATACATTTACTCTTCAAGATTATTTTTCTTTCATTTTAAAAGATGCTGCATAAATTATATTTCTTATATCTTCTGATTATATGTATTATATTTATCTATTATGTATGTATTATATATATCTATTATATATTATATATATTATGTACTATTATATAGCTCTTATATATATATCGCCATTATATATATATATATATAGCTCTATTAAATTTAAAAAATTTTAAGTTATATTTTATCTAACAATTTCTTAAACTACATTGCAAAAAATATATATAAATTTTTATTAAATGAATCTGACTTGACGAAAAAATATATATAAATTTTTATTAGATGAATCTGATTTGAAAACTTGACGAAAAAAAAAGAAAAAGAAAAAGAACTTCTCAAAAAAAAAATAACACGACAACTAAACAGCAGTGTACAGCACACGGTTTTAAAACGAATTCCTCGACATCGAGTAAAAACCATTATCCTCACCCGTTCAACGATCTAGGCGCCATCATTGTTCTGGAAACGAGGATGGAAACGTCGTCAAGTATCCCACCGCCTCGTTTTCTCCTCATTCTACAATGGCTTCTTCAGTTTTCCGGCCGGTGTGCACGCGAAGTGGAAGCCCGCGGCGATTCCTCTCGGTTGTTTAGCCGGCCCTAGTGGTCGTAACTCGTCGATACGAGGGCGTAGGAAGCGGATCCACCGTGTACGGAACAAAGGACGTAATGTTTCTGGTATAGCGCTGGAATTAAACTGGTCGAATTTACTGGACAACCGAGAGAGATAGCGGTTTAAGGTTCGTCTCCCTTAAAATCTCTTGTTACACGCTACAGATGGACAGAGGTATCAGATTCCTCGATTCTAATTACTCAAGGGATGCTTTTTAAATATCTGAGGCTTAATGGTATCGCGGCGAATATCGTCTTATTGGCGAAACTAGGAAAAATTGGATGATGTAATTATTTGGAAAGAGAAGAATTCGGAGAGAATTCATTAATTTCAACGAAAAATTTTAATCAAAATATTATCTTCCACAGTGAATAGGATTAAAAAATAAATCGATGAAGTACTTTTCTATATTATCTAAAAAATATTTCATAGATTTATCGCAATAAAACTACTATAAGAAACCACAGAGAATAATTTTTTCACGCGTCGCTTCAATTCCCAATGAAATAGAAAAAAAAAAAAAAGAAAGAAAGAGAAAGAGAATTAACCCCATTCCAATAACAACAAAATCGGGCTATACTAATTGGCTGGAATATTGAAAAATCGAATTAAAATCAACTTCGTTTCAAATGCTTGAATAACTCAATAATTACTCAATTAACTTATCGAAATAATTTTATTCTTCAATCGTTAAAATTCATCTCGATCTCTGTCTCAACCAAGCATGATTATAGATAGCTCTGGTATCGAAAATCGTCGGATCGTCCTGCTCGCCCCTCGAATATTTTCAATCAACCGGGTAAATGCATGGATGGGAACGACGCCTACGTGTTTCTGCGCCGTTTCAAAAATCGCGACTGCTCCCCATCCTCTTTCCCCTCCTTCCCCCTTCTCCCTGGTTTCGAACGCCGCGGCGTTTCCGCCCCCGCGGGGACCCCCGATGGGTCACACGCGATGATTCAGTGGATCGAGGCCGGAAAACGAGCGGAATGTCGTGCGTGCCAGGCGACGATAATGATAAGCGTAGTCGACACGGGGACCTGGGCATAGGGCGATAAACGAACAAACGTTGGCATTCGTTTCCAGCTGGACGCAGAAAACCGGTGTTAAATAACGTCCACTGATAAAATAATCGAGTTCGGTAACAGATATCTAACTGATAAGGATGGAGGATTTTTTCCTTTCTCTCTCTCTCCCTTTCCCTCTTTCTCTCTTTCCCTCTCTCTCTTTCGATTTTTTCGATTTCACGGTATCGATACTTTTGTCCCGTTCGAGGGGAAAATGAGAAAATGTCGGGTGATCGAGATGTTGGTGATAAATGGAATGGAAAATTTGGTTTGGTTAATCGTGAATTTGTGTAGGGGAATTGTGGAATTTTGTAAATCGTTATTGCTATATAATAATAATATATTTTAGGGAGATATAATTGAGATGCAAACTCGAATTGTAATTTAATAAATGGTTCTTAATAAATGAATAAACATTTTTGTATTTTGGCGTTTAGAGATCAATCTTCCAAAAATGTTTCAGGAATATATTAACATTTTGTTTAAAAAAATGAAAATTAATATTACTGATAGCAGTTACGTATCACGTTTAAAATTAACTTCAACACACATATCTAAACATATTTTACGCAATTATTTTTATTCTTGACTTGTTTCACTGTAAAGAAAGAATTTTAATTTTTTAAAAATCAATTTTATCTATTTGACTTCAACACCTTGTGACTTCAACAAATATTTCTATTATTCAATTTTTCTTTGCATGATATTCTGTTCTATATACATTGATAAATCAAATTAAATCAAAGTTTAAGTTTAATTTTTTTCACTCACTGATCAAAACCACGAAACGTTTTCTTTTCTATTCTATTTTTTCAATCAATTAGCCGAAATTCTATCGCAGCTAATTAAAACAACAACCGATATCGGTCGAATCGACTGACAATGTGTTCCGACCGATGCAACTGTTCGCAGGATTGCATATGGGATCGAATGAAATCTAACAGCGTGGCTCTCGATGGACCGTGGTTTCGTTACATAACAGATGATATCTGTGGGACCAAATGCACGTGGTAATGGATTCCCGGAAGGGTTGAAATTAATTATAGAACGTTGTAGCTATTAGGAAGGCCTGTGCTAGTACGATAACAGCAACAAGAACTTTGTTGTTTTCGAATCGAATCGAGCATTCACTTGGCTTTGGAATGTTTATTAGCTCATTGAATGTATTAAGATTGTTTCTTGCTATTGTTTACGAAAGTGATCGTAATTATGATTCTTCATCGATCGAATTTTTGCTTACTCACACAAATTCTATTTCATTTTTTGATTGTCTTATTTCTCTTTGAGTTGCAGTTGATTGCAATATCTTTTTTTGAAATTATCTTGAAAAGTTATTATGAGATAAGATTGAATTTCATTTTTATTAAGGTAGGATTTTTTGCCAGAATAAGTTAAATATTTGAAAAATAATAGAACAAATTGTAAAATTATATTGGATATTTTTTTATTGTTTCATTTTTAATCTAATCGAAAATATTAATATCTTAGTAAAAGATTATTCGTGATAAATAATTAAATAATTAAATAATAATAAATAATAAATAATTAATTCTATAATTTGAATTTAAAAAAATATGCAATTATTTCTGAATTTATGTTTTTTTCTTAAATATAACAATATTCTTAATATACAATTTATTTGCAGAAATTATTCATAAATACTGACAATATTTTATAAATTAATAATGAACTAAATCTTATTTGCCATATCAATCTAATTAACGGTGTAGAAATAACAATAGTTAATATTAATTACAATATTACCGTTATATTATTAGCTATTAATTTATTTGCATGTTTAATTATTGATAACTAGAAATAATTATGTTTGGTTTATGATTCCTGCATAAACGTGGTGATCGAACAAATACAAATTGATGTGTCGATATAGTCGTGGTAATATTGCAATTGAGAGCCATAAATGAAATAACTAAAAACAATCAAATTTTTATCTAACAATTTTATATTAACGTTGAATTCTATGATGCTATCCTCACACAATATTTTTCTACTTTTCCCAATTTTTTACTCAAACTTCATACATAATTCTATCAATATAAAATATTTTTCTATTCTTTTTAATTTTTTTTACTCAAAATTTAATTACAAATATTCTATACCAATATTAAATTTTATGATCCTCACGCAATATTTTCCTATTGTTCTCAAAATTTAATCACAGACTTTTAAACAGAATATTAATATTAATCCTCACACAATATTTTTCCATTCTTCCCAATTTTATTTATTCCAAAAAATACAACATACCTATTATTTACCGTGTTGTAATAATACTGTATCAAAGGCACGCTATAAATAGGAATACACATTCGAATCACGCCGGTACTCGACACACGATCCGCCTTAACCCGCAAATCAGCAGAGTTCACGTACACAAGGACTCATTAATCCGACCGTTTCGATACGCGGGTGGCGCGAGCATTAAGGAAACTTATTGCAAGGAGCTGGGTGTAGCAGACAGTGCGCATTTACAGGGAACCGCAGACTAATACCTACCGATCTACTTAATCCTCGAACCCTTTAGGACGTCAGTGCACGGCGCCGGGTAATTAGCAGGCCCATCAACAAACAATGGATACCAATTTAGCCGGGATAATGGTGCACACAGCCAGGAAAGATTATCCCTTCTATCCGCCAACATCGAGTCATCCTCGCGTGTTGAAATTTGTCCGTCGTTGATCTACCGAATGGAGGAGCGACGAAATGTATCGTATTTTCCCTCATGGAAAATTCAGGCCCACCTTTGTCGGATGCTGCGTTTTGATGGATTGGGGGATCGTGCGGGAACAGGGATGCTTTGCACGTTTTCTGCGTATGATTTTTAGAATTGCGAGCGTCGTTTGTTTCGATTAAAAATTATTTTGTGAAAATTATTTTAAGAATGATTTTGAAGATTGGGAGTTTGTTTGAATTATTACAAAGGATTTGGAGCTTATTGAAAAAAATCACTGAAGCATTGATTGCTGTTGAAACTATTGAAAGATTATTCGTGATTATTATGGAGATAGAGTTCCATATGTTACCAGATATAAATTAAAATAATAAAGATAGTTTGAAATTGAATAATTTAATCAGAGCTATTAATAACTATAGATTCAAGGAGATTTGAAATTTTAATCCATAAATTTAAATATTTGAATTATTTTTATTACTTTAACTTACAATTTTATTCCATATTTGAATATTGGAAAAATTTTTAGTTTATATTATAAATAATTATTATCGATAAAATAAAATGTTAAACGAATTACAATTATTAAATTGAACAAATCTGACGAACTTGTAGACAATAAGAACAACATGGAATTAAAATCTTTAAAATTAATAAATATTTTTAATAATCATTGCAAAATTTATCATACTATTAAATATTACAATTTTTCAATAAGCAATTAACAACCAATTCATAACATATGTTATTAGCTAATACAATCCCTTTTCAAACCCTTTTACATCCCAAGCTTTGAATCCCATCCAAGAGATTCAAGGATTTCAAGGATTTCAAGATCAGCATTGATAAAACAAATTTCACTATAAAACATCCTCTTCCCCGTAATTCTTTCATTCCAGTTTATATCCTCTTCGAGAGAATATTCTGAAAAATTGCAGAAAACCAATATCTCGTTATTCATTAATTAAGTCAATCAGAAAGACTACAAAGAATGAAAATTTAAAAATAGAAAAAATATCGAGGATCTCTTAACACAAGTATAATCCGAAATATAATTGCCAATGCTAATTAATTAGATTTTGCAAGTAGAATCGATTAAATCTTAAATAAAACAGAGCCATTATATCACGGATGATTCGTGATCGAAGAAAAGGTCGAAGAATAATTGAGACGATGTTGGAAGCCTCATTAACGTTTCCTCCAATCGGAAAAGCGATCAATTTTTGCGGGACCAACATTATAAAGAAGATTACGAGTATAATTAAAAGTACTTGGCCAGGTACAAAATGGCGTGATTTAAGTGGTTCCCCTGAGCCGCTTTTACTACCACCAACATTGCACAATGGTGATGGAGGAATTATTAAAAGATATTTCCATGAGTTCCATTGAGATTATTTCTTTTTTGGAGCAAATAAATGGAAAGACATCATACTCTATCCGTGAAATTAATCTTTCTAAAATGTAAATCGTTTCTTATGCCACTTTTTTTCCGTTAAATGAGCTTCAACTTTTCTTTTTTCATAGTTCAAAACTGTCCCACGAATAAAATTATTAACATCCCATGAATAAAATTCAAACCTCTAATATCGTATAAATTTGATATTGCCAAAATTACCGATCTACTTCATAATACAATATCGATCCAGGGATCAAATTCGCAAGGATATACAAATCGAGATAAAATACCAATTCCCTGAGCGCAATCCCAAACAACTATATCCCCAAATACCGGCACTATTTCCTCCCCATCAAGCGGGAAGGGTGATATCGCTATCCATGGGATATCACGGTTTCCATAAAGAATCCTCTCCGTTGAATCGGTTTCATAAAACCGTTGGATGCAATCCATGTGTCGCCAATCGCATACCACCGATGGTACGTGCAACTCACGTTTCGTGCGCGGGATAGGCGCTATAGGTTAGGCAGAGGGCGCCACGAGAGATGATTTCCGCGTTGCCATATTGAATTTCATTTGGGTATCCAGTTTCGCGTGCGGATGACATTCTTTGTCTTCTTGGCCGGCCAGAATATTGCATTCTTCCGGAAAGCTTTCCTTCCTTCCCGCCACGAGGCAGCCTCTCATCCGAGGTGAAATGAAATTCCACGTCCAATTTGCCATCGCGTCACCCGTCTCTCGTTCAAGAAGGGAAAAAGAAACGATCGAATTGAAGAACGAAAAACCTCGGGAATCGTCTTTTGAATCTTGAAACTCGAATATCATGGGGGTTGCGTCTAAGATTGAGAAGATCTGTTCGAAAACAATGCATGAGTGGGAATAATACGAATATTTATCGGCGAAGCTAATCGATTGAGATGAATCGATGATTTTAATATGTATGATTGGAGATATCTTCTATTAGAAGAATTTTTGATACTGTTTTTTTCTTTTTTTTCTTGATTGTTAGAAAATTAGTTTCGAACAATTACAAAATAGATTCCTGGACATTTTCCAAATTGAAATGACAGAGAAAATATTCATGTCCACATATTTCAAGAGTTGAAATCGAATATATTTTCATTTTCTCTAATAGTATTTCATTTGTATATCTATCTATCTATTGTATATGTACTTGGGAAAATATCCAAAATCCAAAAAGTGTTTAAAGTTTTAAAATATAATTCAAATCTATGTACAAGAAATCGATTTAGAGAAACATAAAAATCTGTAAAATTTTTACAATTTAGAAATTATATAATATGCAAAACTTACATACGTGCATGATATTTGATCGAAGAAATGCACATTATCGGAAAACTGTCTCACTCGAGCTGATTCTTATCATTTGTTCCTACGATTTCAAACTTTTTGCCTGAGTTTCCTAGTTCTTCGAAGTCGTATTCGTGAACTTATTGCCGGAGGAAAATAATACAAGTGTCAGGATATTTCTTCTCCAACTACTCGAATCTTTCCTTCAAGGAATTGACCAATGTCGTTTGCAGATTTCTGCATTTCTTCGTTTCACATCTTCGATTTGCAAAACCATTGCAAAACAATTTCACGTTACAAATTTGTATTCGAATTTCAATTTCGAAGATTATTATCGTTGTAGATGGTTAATATAACGTTTAATATTAATATTTAAGATTAATTACAAACAATTTGTTTTTTGCTGCTGAAAGAAAACAAATTTTGAAATAAATCGAATCTTTTCTTTTTATAGAAATAAAAATAGTAATATAAGTATTAAAAATTATAATAAGTAAATCTAATAATTAACGAATAGATATTAATACCTTTTATTGTTAATATAGGATGAAAAAGGAAATTTTTCTATTTTTTAAAACAAGTTCTCGATATTCTGGATCACAGAAACCAATCTAATTGCATATTCACCAGGCACGACTGGTGCTAAAAGTCATGCCTCGACTTAAATGTCAGTGTACGAATTGCATGTGCAGCTCTCGATCGAGGCCATACTGTCTGTCTGTTATCGTCGTCGTGGTAGTCGTTGTTCCACGTGCTGAACGAGTATTACGCGTATCCTTCCGTCGATTGTTGTAACGTGGGCTGTGTGCAAATGCGTTGCGACGTGAGCTGCTTCTTAAACTATTCCCAGTTCATCAATTATCATCTTCTTACGTTCCAATTTGTTACTTGTCAATTCATTAATATTTTATTAGTTTGCAAATTACAAGATATAAATACGATGTTTTTATAAAAAACACACGCGATATTTATAAAATTTAAATCTTTTATTTCGAAAAACAATATTTATTATTCAGTTATCTAATAATTTATTCAATTACTATGTTACTTTTATCTTACATAAAATATTATTTCTATTAGAATTCTGCTATTGGCCAAATTTTCGACTTTTATTTTTATCGTTAAAAACATTTCATTTAAATATTCAAATTTTAGATTTAGAAACATCTTATCGACATTTAAATTTATCCAACCAATTTTTCAAAAATAAAAAATCCTATGAAACGTTATTAATACAAAACTTTTCATATTTCCCATCCATCAAATCCCTTCCTTAAAAGTGAAATTCCCCGGGGCAAATAACTTCGCGCAAATCTCTCAACTTCGAGCATTAATTTACACTTACTGGGGCACACGAGGTACAATCGAGGTCTGGCCATGTGTAACAAAATGATACCTGAACGGCATTGCTAAATGCGAGATGAAGTAGCGAGAAATCCTTAAGGCCAGCCTTAATTAATACGTTGGTTAATTAACTACGGAGCCGCAGTTTATTCCCCTCGCAAATTCGCCGCGTCGGTAATGCATACGTAAACGCGAGCTGGCTTTCTAGTAGATTTTCCGTGCGCGTAACACGTAAGTGAATGGAATTCGCCTCTCCGCGGAATTTCATTTTCACACCCATCTACCATCGCCAATGTCCTTCTCCACCCTACAACACGTTGGCGGAGGGGTGAGTTACGTCACAATTTGGAGACCAACGCGCGCATTTTAAATGATGGAGAAATTTGTTCTCTTCGCGTTTTTTTCTTCGAGATCATGTGAACTTTCGGTTTTGGAAACTGTGATTATATTGCAAGTGGTATGTTTTGCAAAAGGTTGGTAATAATGATGATTAAGATCTGAGTTTTGTTTGAATTATTTAAATAATAGTATAATGTTGTATAGCATATGATATATATTGCGAATAAAATATTTAAATATTGAAAGTAGATACATATATATGAATATTAATTTTCTTTCAGATTTTTTTTTCAGATATTGTTTTTATTAATTTGTATTAATTATTTATTTTTTATTTTTTTCATTATTTAATTAATTATAATTATGTTAAAAACACATTTTAATTTTTTAATTTGAATTTAAAATTTATTTTCATAACTTCGTGTTTCTTCTAATAGTTTTATTTTCTTAATTAATGAATATTCGAGAGAGAAAGATTTTACTTAATACTTTTAATTTCTTTTAATTAAATAATATCATTCTATTCAATTTTTTCTCGATTAAATCTCAATTTCCTCGTCCATTAGATGCCCTCAAGGACTTTAAAAGATATAATATTAATACAAAATGGTTCCAATGATCCGTGACAAAAAGGAACATTTATTTAAGGCAATTCCATTTTTCATTCCTATGAAATTAATTTCATAACGATTCGAATCTTTCTTTTCTTTCTCTCGAAGAATTTTTTTCGCTTAACATAAATCAGCATGTGTTGTTCTATGGAAAAAATGAATCTCTCGATCTGTCGTCAAGTGTTTTCACCCTCATTTTTCGCTCCCTCTTCGAGGAAAAGAAGACCATTTCTCGTGAAACATCCCTTGTTTCGTTGGGTAAAAAATTGTTATCTTTAAAAAGAAATTGATCGATTTCTGCGCGATTTCATCTCCCTGATGAAATTTACATGTACATTTTCTTTTTTTTTAATACTGGAATTCTATAAAATTTTGTTAATTCGATTGAATAATTAATAAAATTATTCAGAAGAAATAAATATTCTTCTAATACGATTATATATTTAATCTATAACGCAGCCACCATTTCTCGAAACTTTCTCTTTCCTTTAAAATAAATTTATAACATTTAAAACATTAAAAAAAACAATGAAATATCTTATAAATTTAAATAATTATCATCATTAAAATACCTATCGAACAGAAGAAAATATCCAACCCTGAGTATTTAACAATCATTAACGAAAATCATGAATCCTCCCCTTCTTGATGATCGCGAAATGCATCCTAGATCTGCGTTTTAATACCGTTTATTAGCCGGCCTTTATGAAATCAGTAATCTGTTAATGGGTCGTCTCTTAACCACCCCCTTTGGACCGCATAAACACCGTGAACAAGAGGACAGGGGTTTTCCCCTTTCTCTCTCTCTCTCTCTCTTTCTCTCTCTCTCATCCCCAATTGGGATTCGTCATGCGTGACTGAACGGAAGCTGTGTAATCTGTGTAATACTCGTAACATGCCATTATGTTATTACGCCAGGGTATTGCTTGGCCACGTTGTTTCGATTTACGCCGATTCAAGTATTAAAAGACTCTTAAAGGTGTCATTGGAAGAGCGAATTCACGAAGGGATGGAAGCCAACCTGATGAAACGAATTTTCGAATTTCTCACGTGGATGAGGGTGGAATGGAAATGGAAGACGATTGATAATGTCGATTGAAATTGTTATTCTCTGTTTTTCGAGAGGATGAAGCAAAATTGATAGAGAACATAGAACATCCATTTTTCGAACTAATCCTTCATCGTTCCACGAAAAAATTCCATGTACAGAGGGATATATCGTGTCTATCATCGTTAGTATAGATACAGTGAAATTCGATATGCATATCATTTTTAATATTCAAATCTTACTTTATAGGATATATTTATAATGTATATAATATAATATAATACATGTTGATATACATAATGGAAATCTAAATAAAGAGAAAATTTCACCTGCAAAATTAAAACATATTCATGAAATTATAATTTGTTTTGCTACTACAAATACGTAGATTTTAGTATTGCTACTAAAATAAATAAATAGTAAATATTATAGTGCCATGCAATATTTTTATTCTATAATCGTGATTATCGAGAGATGAAGTTATTCCTAAAATATTACATTTCTTACATTTCTTCTTTCGAAACACTCATAGATACGTGTATATTTTTACGATTCATCGTAAAAAAAAACAGAGGCATCTTCGGAAGAAACTTTATTTCGAACCAATTCCTGGCAACAAAATAACCGATTCCCTCGGATCTGAAAAAAATAAAAACCGTTGATCAGAGGGTGTAACGTTACTCCGTGGAAACGTGGTAGTGGATTGCCCTCGACACGCTTCACCCGCGGCTACGTAATTTCGCTCGATGATAATGCGGATCGAAAGATTTCGTGGGCGGCCCGCCACCAGAACCAGACGTAATATCGAGGGAATCGCCATCGTCTGTTAATACCGCGGAAAGTTTATTAGCCCTCGCCCCTCCTTCGTAATCTACCCGCTTTAATCCTCGGTCTGTCGTGGATCGATCTCTCTCTCTCAGGGGAGAGAGCGATGGGGAAATATGAGGAAAGAGGAATATTCCTCCCCCGTGATAAGTGTCGATAGTTGTTTGAATTGAACGTGAGTTACGGAGGAATGATATCTTTTTTTTTCCATTTTTATTTATTCGATCGGTAGATTGGATTTATTGGGTTGTTAATTTAGGAGGTTGTGTGAGACGTAGCTATCTAGACACAATCTATTAGGTTAGTGGGAAATAATTGATGGATATTTTTGTGCGAGTTTTCAAGATAGGAAGATTTGTAGATAGGAATTTGTCTACGTGATACGGGGTTTGTTTGAAACTGTTGTGGCACGTAACCGTGAATTTATGCACTATTTTTGCTTTTGTTTTTTTATTATTTATTGGAGTTGGCTAAGTGAAATTTATAGGGTTGTTAATTTAGAGATAGCGTGAAATATAAATCTATGTTGTGAGACTTGTCGAAGATAAGAAAATTTGTTGTACTCCTAGATAAATTATTTTCTATATTAAAATTATTAAAATATATAAGGCTGATATAAAAAAATATATATATTTTAATTACATATAAATATGAAAAGAATATACATAATATATAAAGTTGTCAATTAAAGAAAGGAAGATATAGTATTGATATTTTGTTGTACGATACATCAAAGAATAAAAAATTTTATGGAATTATTAATCCACGTTTCTTTTATTTCAACAATCATTTCAACATCATGGATAAATCATTTTGAAAAAACAAATTATAATCCAAAAAAAATTCTATCTCAAATTAACACGTCTTTATATTATTTAAAATCCAAATCTTCTCTTCTCTCTCTTTCTCTCTTTCTCTCTTTCTCTCTCTTTCTCTTTTCCCGTGTTCCTTTCACATTTCCACGACTCGAGAACAAAAACTTTTAAATCAATCAGCGATCAAATAAATCAATGAACTTCCTCCAAGGAGGATACTTGAAACAATACACAAGAATCAAGAAACTTGATTGTCACACTGTGAGTCTGAATGAAGCCGGTTCCATCGTCGCGATCGAGTGTTGTACGCACGAGTTCCATAGAATATTGAGCCACACGGGAAGATATTGAAATCCTTCGCTTTGTAACGCGGCGAGCCTTCAAGCCCCGCCAGCTACGTGATCACGTTACATTAGCGAGAGAGACTCGTGCTTATATTGTGGAGAGGGTGGAGCGTGAGGTTGGGTGAAGAGGTGCGAGAGAAAGGGCTGACGCGTTGATGGACGAAGTAGGCGGAGAAGAGGTAGGAAGGCGAAAAGGAAGAGAAATGAAGCGAGGCGTGGAAACGAGAAGGGGGAGGAAAGCGATGACGTAAGGTAAGGGGAATAGACGAAAAGGGATGAAAGATGGCGTAGAAGGGAGGGGAGGGATTGTTCAGGTGAGTCGAGAAGGAATCTCGTGAAAATGGAAGAGAGAAGTGGGTAGAAGAGGGAAAATTATGTGGGTGAACGAGGAGAAGATTAAGAAGAGAGAATTGAGTTTGATGTTTAAGAACGAAGGGGGAGGGGAAGGGGGGAGAGAATAGATGAAGAACATATAAGTGAACAGAAGATTAATTAGCTGAAAAGAAAAGAAGATTGGAAGAGAGAGGATATTTGAAGGGGAAAGCATGAGAATTGAAGAGGTCAAAAGGAAACTTCATAGATGAGAAAAAAGTAGGAATAGAAAAAGATGGAATAGAAATGAAGGGTATATGAAGGGAATATGTAAGTTGAATGAAGAACATGTAGGAGAACAGGTTAATTAGATGAAAAGAAAAAAAGGATTGAAAAAAAAGGATGAAGAAAAGAATATAAATTAAAAAGATTGAAAAGAAAGTTTGAAGAATATACAATATACATGAAGAATATACATAGACAAGTGAGAAAGAATAGAGATAGATTAAAGAGTGAAACAAATATGGTTGAACAAGAAGTTGATTAATTGAAAAAAAAATTTGAAAAAAATAAGGTTTATAAGTAAAAGTAAAAGAATAATTTATATATAAATGGATAAAAAAAAATAGGAAAAGGATGTAGAAAAAGTTATATTATACGAATATATAGGAAAAGGAAGGGTGAATTATGGAAGAAGAATTTGATATAAAAATAATATAGGTCACAAGGGGAAATAAAAAAGTTCTTAAGATAGAGAGTTATAGGAAAAAGAATGAAAAAAAATGTATAAATTGATTCGAAAGAAAAATTTGATGTGATAAAAAAAGAAAAAGAAAAGATGAAAGATATAAATTCGAGAAAGAGAAAGAAAAAAAGAAGAATAAAAATAAGGAGAAAGGAAGATAAAATTTATTACGTATTTCAAGAAAAAGATTTTATAAAAAATACAAATTATAAAACTATATTATTTATAGTTTTTTTAGTATTTAGTATAGTATTTATTAAAAAACGTTTTCATTATTACAAAACAATACATAATATGAAAAACGAAATAAAAAACACATAAAAAAAACAAAAACCAAATAGAAATAAAAACGAAAACGAAAAGAAGAAAGACAGAGGAAGGAAGATAATAAAACGAGATACGAAGAAAAGAAAAATTCTAGATAAAATTCGTGTGGAAATTGTTCTTTTCTTCGTCGATGCAGTATACATCTTCCAGTTTCTCTCGTGAAAGAGAGGGGTAACCTTCGAGTTCTCCGCTTATGGGACGTGTACAGCATAAGATCTTGCCGTCGACGTCGTCGCCTCGAGAAATTCGTTTAAAAGCCTGAGAAGGGCGTAAATACGACAGCCGTTGGGCTCGTGGAGAGCGCTTCATCGCGAGAGCGCAACTTATGAATCAAATTGCATTCACGTAGCTTGAATTCCCACGGAACTCGAGTTCTGGGTCCCTTCTCCGATGATACTGGAATTCCAGCGAGGAATTCACGAGGGAATTCGCCGGGAATTTACACGTTCTCGGTATGTTTCGCGCCTCGTATCGATTGTTCCATGAAATTGTATAATTTCAACGATTGAAGGGCGCGACAAGTATTCGACTCGATTCCAAGATGAGGTTAAAATGGATGGAATTTATTTTTTTTAGATGGATATAAAGAATAAGGATAGTTTTTAGTTATTTTCGCGAAAAAGGATTTACATTCTTACTGATATTTTTGTAAAAATATAGAGTATAAGAAAATTATTACTCTTCAACCCTCTCTACCAAAGTGATTGTTTAATATACGAAACTATAACAATCTCCTTCTAACTCTTCCCGCGAGGCGAAGATGTGAAAATAATTAGAAATAATTGCGTCTCAAGGGTGAAGAGTGCCTGCAAACGCCTCTCTTAAGTGAAATAAATGTTCACCGGCAGTTTAAGCTTCTTTTCCACCCTTCTACTCGTTTTTCCATTCAATGGTGATCTCTTTAATCCACGCCTTGAATTAAATATTACTAATGGTTAAGATATTGTACAAATTATTCAGAGTGTTATATAATAATATTATATATTAACAATATTATATATTATGTATAACAATATTAACAATATTATATAGATATTAAACATATAGAAAGTAAACAATAATATTGATACATTGATATTCTGAAAATCATAAAAATTAGATATATCGTATCTTCGTTTTTTTCTAACAAACTTAGATTATCTTTTACTCTTCGTGAAATTTAATAGGAAGTAAATAAGAAGGAAGAAATTGCGAAGAAAACATCAAATTTCAAGAAATTTTTCATATTTAGATTTTTTTTATTTTGGATTATTTTGAACATGTGGAAAACTCGGAAGCTCCAATTAAAAGTTATTCGCATAATTTGAAATACGTATCTTGATGAAGTTATATTTGTGATGGATGTTCAGTGTATTTTGAAATGAAATACATTTATTTAAATAATATTATACATCCTTTATAAAAATATGGATCTTTTATTATGGAATATTCAACAAATATTTTTGCTCTCGTTGAGTACAAACTTTTTCATTTAAAAAATTCAATTCTCAGTATAAATTAAAAAAAAACATTATATCTCCATTTAAACTTCTTCAATAAATTTCAATCAAAGCACAATTCTTGAGTTAATAATTTGCTTTGCCATTGAACAATCTACCATAAATCGATGCTCCTATCTAAATCATTTCTATTCGTTATCATTCAATTAATGACAGTGAAATTCGTATTAAAATGATTGCCTCGACACTTAAATAAATTTCTGCATTGGATTGAACAACTGCTGAAAATTGTCGAGCTCGTAAACCTCTTAATAAATCAATCGAAATAAAAATATGGATGCCGGTTACACCCTTTCACCATTGTTACGCCACGGATCAGTATAACGACGAAACACGCAGATGCATATAAGCAACTGCCTCCTATTTCTGCTACTTGTTCAACTCGACTCTTAATATTATTATTATCTACTATTATTGTTCACCATTTTCTGCGTATATTTTCTTGAATAAAAGCATCTCAAATTATTTTTCAAATCAACAAGATCGATATATAAAAATATCTCTCATTATACTAAAAGCAATTTTTTTCCACGAATATACAACTCATTTATTTATTCTTTCAAAAATTCCAATAATATATTTAATATATTTAATTTATATAATATATTCTATATAATCTAATTCTAATTTAATATAAAACTGTTGTTTTATGTTTAACACGATAATTGAAAATATCTAAAAATATTCATACAATTTTTAAAATCTCACAATATTCTATTGTTGTAAACTTTCTAACAATCGAGTTTTAAACAACACTTTTGGAATAATTTATATACGAAATCATGAGTTCGCTCCTCAAAAAATATACAATTCAATACCTATCAACATATCAATTCCTAGCCGATAATCGCGTCATAGGCGCGTACATCTCGCACGTTTTCAACCGCCATCAACAGCATCCAACTTCCGGCCCTGGATCCTACGACGCATTACGTGTCCACGAAAGCCGCGGGATGAATTTCAAAGCGGGCAAGGTGTAGAGAGACTCCTCGGCCGGAGGATGCTCGTAGTTACCTTCTAATGAGCGAGCCAATCCCCTTACGTGACGGGCATTCGCAACATAGGCCACGTAGGAGGGGGAGGGGGAGGAGAAGGGGTTCGGCTCGTTGGGAGGAAAAACTCCGGGTAGAGGAGGAAGAGGAGGAGGTCTGTGGCTGGTGCGTGCCAGTCCACGGAGAAGGCTCGCTCGCAATTACGCGTACTTTGTTTTCGAATACAATTTGTTGTCATTTGAACGAGGCCCTCGTTTGTTCGCTACGTTTGCTCGTTTTTCCTCGCTCGTGTTTCCTCTGCACAGCCTCCCACTACCATCGCGTTTTTATCTTCTCTTTCGCGATACACGGCCCGTTGTCAAGCTTATCGATCCGTTGTGGCTACGTTGTCGTGTGCACGCGACAACCAACTCTCGCACGCGACACCGCGTCTCGGACCACGCGAGTTTCGTGGTAAGGAAATGAACGAATTGGCGAGTTCGTTGACTCGTGAACGAGGGTTGGATGTCTTTGAAGAACGAAGCGATTGTGAATGGAAGGAAGAAGAGAAGGGGTTGATTGGTGAATTTATTATAAATGTAAATTGTATAACGATATATTTGTTGTTATTGGAACTTAAATTAATATTTATTCTAATAGCTATTGTAATTGATCCTATTTTATAAGGCTTGGCTTATTCAATGTTTTGAGTGCTAAATTATTGAAATAAATTTGTTCTTAAGTTTAAGGATTAATTAGATGGATAAATGTTTAAAGATTTGAAGAACGAAGTGATTATGGATACAGGAAAAAAAAGGGTTGATTTGTGTGAAATTTTAAGAAAAACAGAAATTGTAATAAAAATTTATTACAAGATTTAGAATATGTGAAAAAAGAATTTGTAAAATATATAAATAAGAATTAAATAATTGTAATCAAATTCTTTTTGATTTTCGAAGAATTGAGAAAATTCAATGAAAATTTAATATTCGATAAATGAATAAAAGATATATTCTAATATTCTGAATGAATATTAAATATGTTATAATAAATAATTATGAATTTTAAAGAAAATCTACATTGAAACCAATATCGTTGAAATGATAAATATTGGAAGGGAAGATAAATAAATCTTAGTAAGATCAATTTTCAGAATTTAATTAGAACTTGTTGGACCAATACTCACCGAGGGAACCGTGCTTCAGTTGAAAATTCAGTTAGTTAATGAGATTAATCAACAACCTTTGAAGAAGTTACTGTTCGGAGAAATCAACATTAATAACCTTGTTTCAAAGAAGCCAAAAGTTGGTAAGATTTTAATTAAAGCTGATGAAATTTATATTCTAAAATAATGAAGTCCTCGCGATTTATTTAGCTTTCAATCACAAGTTGGTCAATCTAAAAAAATAAATTTCTATTAGCATTAAAAGCAATTATTACGTGTAAATATAAATTATAGATATATCTTACTTCTTTGTCCCATTTATTTTCTGATAGAATACATGATTATTTAAAGTACTTACTAAATTTCCAAACTCAGAATAAAAATAAATAATCAAATTTTTTTGTCGTATTCTGTTTATCCCCAAGATGAAGAAGGATCACCATAAATTTGGCTCTAGAATCTTTTTTTTTCCAAGATAGTCACGATTTATTTCATTGCAATTCACTATGAAACAGAGATTCTTCGTAAACAAATATAACAATAAACTTCATTACAGTCTCGCAACTCTATCTCCAAATAATCTTGAAATATTACAAAAAGAAACAAAGCAGAAAATTCACAAAGATTAAATAAATTAAAATAAAATTAATTAAAATAAAAATTGAAAAGCTATTTACAGAATTTATTTTATTAAAATATCTCGAAATCTAAACAAACCTCCACTCTTAATTTTTCATTTAACATCAAGAATCAATTCGTTCAAAATATCGAATCGTCACAAAAATAAAAACATAAAATTCATAAATAAACAAATTGGATTAATTATTATATAAAAAAAGAAAAAATCTCACAAATTTCAAACCTCTAATATCCCGAATTTCTTTCTTTTTTTTCAAGGAAGTCAAAGAAATCAAAAAAAAATTTTCTGCGACTGTAAGCAACAAATGACACCATTCAAATTCATAACAAAACTATTCTATTGAATCGCATTAAAAACAAGTCAAATTTCGTTCACGATGCTTCTTTTGAACCCCTCATGTTCCCACGAAAGTTCCTTGGTTGCAAATTGGCGAAAATTTACGAGTCTCGCGACGATTCCAGCAATCAAGCCCACCCATCAATACGTTCCGCCAATTCTTATCTAAACAGGGGACTTCGTGATACGCGATATATAGGTCGTGCAGAGGGTATGCATCGGTTGGATCGGCCCTTTATGAAGGTAAGTTGGGATAAGACTCTCGAGGGAGTTCCAACCCCTGAAGGGGATGATGTACTCGCCTCGAAACTGCCGATAGTATCCTGGGAAAAGGGGAGAGGCAGTTGTTGGAAAGTAACTTGGCTTCGTTGATTCGTTGAACTTCACTCGATTTGGATCTTCTTGTATTATGGGCTATCTCTTTTTCCGTGAATTTATTTGCATATCTTTAACGACACGTGGTAATCTTTGATCCTCGATTCATTGTGATTTATTGATCAATTATTGACGATTCACGGAATTCTTTATTTTTTTTTTTTTTTTGATTTTTATAATGATTTTAAAATTGAACGAGGATCAGTTTTATAATAATAGACGAATAGACGAATAAATTAGTCGAATGATTCGCATTATATAAAATATGATATGGAGAAATTATTGAAATTAATATTCGTTTGAAAGTGGAATTCCTGATTTTGCATGAATTTTTAGTGATGACATAAACACTGGACTTGTTTTCTATTATCTATTGTAAATTATTAAAAAGATGTATTATTATATTCTTTTCATGTTTGCCATTTTGAAATGAAACAATCAGCAACAATATTTTTAATAAAGAAATGTAAAATAGTGTATTTAAAATAAATAAAAAATTTATTATATTACTATTGCTTTAGATGCAGCTCAATAATTAATTGGGCTCTGTTACGTTTTGTTTAATGGAATAAATTTTTTTTTTTTGGTTCAAAGTATTCATTTATCTTAAACAAGTTATCGAAATTATATTTCTTTGAAAGAAATGGATAAATTTCTAATAGAAGATGAAGATTAATGATAAAAAGAGTGAGTTGGCAAATAACTCGACGCAATAAAGTTATAAAGCTATTGGATCCTAAAAATACCATACTATCTCAAGGATTGGAAAGCATTTTGGAAAGCAAATTGAATATTACATTATATCCTGACATTATTATGGATTTATTGCTATGTATCTTATTATGATATCCTACTGATTTGCAGGTAGTTATCATTTCCGTGAGGGAATTGAAGGATTTGTAAATTTAATCTTAGGGTTTCGATATCAAACATCAATTTAGAACTTCTCTGTACTATGAAGGTTACTATACTAAAACTAACTAAACTCCTCGAACTAACTCTCCATCACGATTCAAAATCTTCCAAATAGCTTCTCAAAGGATAAGAGATGATAGATTATCAAAATTTCATAAAATAATTTTACATCGAGATTAATTTAGAAATTATTATTATTTATTTATTACATACATGGATCTATTTTATTTTCTGATCTATGATATATTCAATTCGAACTAATTAAAAATGAAATTACTAATTAGAAACATGAAAAATAGATAATAAAAAATATCTTTAACATTATCCTATATCATCCTCTTACTTCATATTTTTTTATCCTTCACCTCCTTCTTTGATTTAAATTTAAACTGTCATGCAAATTCTGTCAAGACAAACTCTCTCTTTTAAATATTATTTCATCAATTTTTAATACCTAGAAAGAAAATCCTATTAAAATCCTATTACACTCATTTTAATTAATACAGCTTCGTTGAAATGAAAACCTTCAAACAGCCATAGAAAATAAAAAAAAAAAAAAATAAAACAAAAAAAAAAATCAGAAAAATACAGAATGGAACAAACATGCGCGCGCGCGTTCGCGAGAGAGAGAGAGAGAGAGAGAGAGAGAAGGAAAGAAACAAGGATAGAGACTTAAACCGCCTCCAGTGGGCGGCATCAGCGATTGAAAGCGGATCGAGCACTACGGCAAATTAACGGTGGGCAATAAAGGCTTGGAAAGGCTACTATCTCCGCCAATCTATCGACGACTAGATTCAAATCCGCCTTCTGGTCGATGATTAAATTTCGCCTGCATACAGTGTCGAATATTACTCCCTGTGTACGCGTTGTTTCTCCTGAGAGCCATCATCGACATGGCGGCGCACGTCGAGATCGTAAATTCCCCAGTTCCAGCCGTGTAGCAGGGGCGACGAGGGTGAAATTGAGGTAGGTCTGTATCTGGGCGAGGGTAGGACCGATTGATTGATTTTTCTGGGGTAAATGTTGTAGGAGAAAGGTTAGAGGAATGGAATAGATCGACTGCCTCAGTTTGTTCTGTTTCACAGGTAAAATTGAAATTTCGATGAATCTATTAATTTGGCCATGTTTTGGTACAAACTTTTGGATATTTTGATGTTTTTTCTGTCCTGTAAATATTACAAATGTTGTAGATTAATTTATATATTCAGTTTGGATGATTTTGTACGTGTTGCAATATTTAATAGAAACAGGAACTTCTCTTGAATAAAATAAATCAAGCTTATTAAAAGAATATCAAAGTGAACCTTAAAATGAAAATTAAAAAATCGAAACGAAGAAAAAAAACAAAGGAAGATCGGTTAAAAATAAACCAATTATAGAAGAAAAATATTAAAAACAAACTCTTCAAAGAGGGAAATATAACGAATATATTGAAAAATAAAATTGAACAATATTCGAAAACGATCAAGACTTTAAAAATAAAAATCTAAACGAAAATAACGAAGTTTGTGAAGAAAATGGAAATCTAAGAATAAGGGGCAAGATAGAAAGAAATATTAAAATGTCGAGAGTAAAAGGAAGGAAGAAGAGAGAGGAAACGGAAAATCTTTTCGAAGGAGCGAAAAAGGTAGACACGTATTCGTGTCTGCATATATTCGAAGGGAAGATTCCCTTTATGGGGTACACTGCATCCTGCGCACGATGTCTCAACTAAAGGAGAGGGGGCAAGGACGAGTAGAGACCATGGAGCATGACGTGGACCGGCATTATATGAATCCCTGAAATTATGGGGATCCATGTAGATATGCAATAAAGTCCTTAGCCTAAGATGTCCCCTGCTGGAACGATTCGTTCTCGAAATTATACCCCGTGCATGTCATGAAATTCAATGAAAATCGCTACCGCAAGAAGCGATCAGGTGCATCTGCTTGGATCTCGATGGTTTCGCTTTTAGAGCACGACACGATATTACATGAACGCTGCGGTTTCGGTGTAATGGAATAGCTCTGTGATTGGTGGCGCGCTATAAAACGTTTTGCATTGTATCTGGCTCGGTTGAAGAAAAATATCGTAGCTAGTTTTATGGCTAATTTTATTTTATATGAGAACATTATTGGAAGATCTTCGGATTCGTGCTTTTGATGATCAAAGATATTTTATTTGAGAATTTTGTTTGATATTGAATAATAAAAATTTTATATTAGACTGTTATATGATAGTGAAAAATATTTTAATTTTATTGTATTTATGCATTTGTATTATTTGTAAGAAGTAAAATATATTACGAATTCGAGTGATATTGTTGAAGAACTTTTATATCATCTTTTCTATAGATACAAGTCGAGATTTAAATGAGAATCACTTTATTCAATGATTCGTCATCATCCTTCTCAACGTTCTATCAATACCTCGAGATGTTAAAAAGACACATTTTACAGTAATGGAGTACGACAAAGGATAAATGTAACCGGTTTTATCGTATCATAACAGACATTTGTCATCTGATTTAGCATTCATTACATTAAGAAATGATCAAGGAAATTTATATTGACAGCATTTCGATTGGAAGAATCCATCAAAAACATAGAAACGCGCCCTAAGTACTTTCATTTCGTATTTATGGCTTTCCCAATGGCACGTGTTTTAGCCACGATCACTATCTTTCGTCCATTATTCACTAAAAATACGTATTCCATTAGATTAGATTCTTTCGAGAAATTTTTTATCCTCCCCTTACAATTATAAAATAGAATAAAAGAGAAATTGCATTATTTAATTTATTTTCAATTCACTAGAAAACATTGCCAATAAATATTAAATATTTAAATTAATTTTACGTTAAAATAATACATGATGTTAACATTAATAATGTTTAAGTTTCAAACTTAAACGTATGTGAATTTATATAAAGTTTGAAATTCGCTCGAGATCGAAATTTAAGTTTATCTAGGTTAGATTAAGATTTTATGTAATTTAGGTTATGCTCGTGTTTGATCTTGGACAATGTTACGTAATTCGCGAAGTTTAGTTCAAGTTGAATTTCACTGGGTCAAAGTTAGAATTTTGAAATGAGGAATAATATTAAATTTATACTATGCTTCCATCCATACGAGACGAAATTATGACGAGGTTTAGAGTTAAATTTGATAATTGAAACTAGGTCAAGATGAAATATCTAGAAAATTTAGACTTTTTTAAATATAGTTTTCGATAAATTAGATTTACAAAATTTAGTATCTAAATTTAGATTTAGTTTATTTAAATCTGTTATATATTAATTTCTCATACGAAAAAAAAATTAAGAATGAAGATTTATGTTTTTATTAATTGTTTGTCATTAAACTTTTTAATTGAATAATTCAATAGATCATTACCAATTCCAATTCTAATTTCAATTCGCATAACTTAACGAGTGAAATAAATTCAAATCTAGAGAAACTACGATGTTTAATTTATATTACATACATTCGATAAATATTCTTTTAAAATTATATATTAGAATTACATATTAACAATACTATATTTATATTAATAATTCTACTAATTCTAGTAATATAATACTATACATAATCTATAAATATTTTTAAATCTTCTAAATAAATAATTTATATCGTTTCATACATCTTTAATCGCAATTAAGGTGATATACAATACCATTTATTTAATCATTGAATAAAAAAATCTCACAAACAAAAAAAGAACTTCATTTTCACGTTACTTAATAAACACCTAAATTAATTCCATACACACATAATGCACGTTCTACGTAATTTACTTTAATCAATTCTTCAATAAAAAAAAAGCTATACCCCATAAGAAGAAATTTCTCTCTATTAACGCACGTGGAATGCATTCATTGTATTCCTAAAATTCCCCCGCATTTCTGCATGGCGATGCATAATAAAAACCGGCCAGTTCACTTCTAATATCGCATATGGATGGCCCGTGTGGGGGATGAGAGAAGACAAATCGACCTTTCTCCGGTTGAAAAACCGGCGCATTCAATACGCAGATCCGGTATGGAGATAAAAACCATTAAATGCCTTTCTCGATATTTGTTCGATTCGATTAACTTATCGATGGCCAGCTGGTAAAAGTGTTTTAACTCGTCAATGCGATATTTCAATCGCGTTAGAATATTTCCTCTTTTATCCCCTTTACCACGAATACGGATCCCATCCGGGTGAAATTGTCCGTTTCGAGTTCGTTTTGTTGAACACGCATCGGCCAAGCTTTCCAATTAGTCGATCCGATATCGATCCTGCTGCATGTTGACATTCAAGAAAAGTTGATTCATCGAATATTTTTTTAAAGAGGATTAAAGAATTATTATTTTTTATTCGTTTGAAACAATTGATAGAGTTTCTTTGTTTTATCGCTAGATTTTTGTCTAAATTTTATCCTTGAATCCCTTTGAAGGGATTCTACATTTCTACTTTTAATAAAATAATCGTATTGGAAACGATAACTTTGTGTTCAAAAATAAGCGAGTGTTTGTTAACAGATTCACAAGCCTTGAAATCCATGAAACGGAATGAAGAAAAAAAACAGAAAATAAATCAGGAATAAATGAAAATGCAGCGCAATTTCATTTTAAAAACTTTGTCGTGTCCTCGAATACAGTCATTCGCGAGCATTTGTAAACACATCCTATCACGATGACGGTTGAAATGAAACTGAAGTTCGACGATTGAGATTGTTGATTTTATTTATGAATTTAAACATTACGAAAAAAAAGTGACAAATCTGAAAATGTTTTAGAGTTTATAATTTATAGTTATATATAATTTTAATTACATGAAATGACCAATACCCACGAGTAACTTCCGTTTAACTATCGCGATTGATGACGTGAAAATGTTTACATGAATGGGCCGAGATCATAACGAATGACCGTATGGCGCATTTCTAGTCTGTCTGGCAGGAAAATCGTGATTTGCGGGCAACATATGTTCGAGCGAGGTTAATCGAATCACTATGACATAACGATTAATCTCATTTAGTCTGACGCGGGAAGAGGGGACAAGGTAGACAGATAGGTGACAGGTTTAAATGGGAAGAAACGGGGGAGGAGAAATTGTGATGATAAAGGAAAATGAAGAGAATTGAGAGATAAAGAGTAAAGGATTAGATGAAATTGAAAGTTCGTGGGATGAAGGATGAAAAATCGGTGATTTGGAGATCAAATCGGGGAGATTTCCGAAGAAATATAGAATGATAAATGGGAGAATCGTGGAACGAAGGATAGAAGATTGTTTCTAAGAAAAAAAAAATTTGTTTAAATTTTTAAAAATAATATTCACGAATATAACGAATAACATATATGTAAAAAAATAAGAAAAGAATGAAAAATGTAAAATTTCAAAAATGATGCTATAATTCAATAATAAAAAAAAAAAAACAATTTTACATACAAACAAAATGACAAAAAAAGATATTAATAAACCAAAAATCAAGGAAGGTAAAATTTACATAAAAAATAAAAATATAATATATTCAACATTTCTCTTCCGATCGTCCATAAACGTAAAAGGAAACCTAGCCTCGAGATAAGGCCAGAGGTTATCGGGAAGACGTTGAAAAACAGCGAAACGCTTTCGCGAACCTTCAATTAACCCCCTACTTTCGTATCCTTGGCAGGCCTGTAGAAATGGGAAATAATTAGAGCTGACGAAACAAGGGTCGGGGAAGACGGGTCATTCTTGCAAGGATTCAATTCCGGTTCCCTTTTCTTTCTTCCGTGTAAACCCTGGATTAAATCCTTCCTGAGCGTCGTTTCGTACGTCCCTCTTCCGCCGATCAATCAATCGTCGGCCTCGGAATCGGGAATACGTGTCTATTCGGTACACGTAGCGAAGAAAGAGGGCGGCGGGGACGGACAGGGAGGAGATAAATGGCTGGACAGATGGAGAAATAGAGGCGAATCGGCGGTGAGGGCAGGTGCGTGCCTCGTTGGAAACGGAAATATGAGGGCAACAAGGGATGTAAAAATGGACGGGTATAGATGGAGGTGTTAAAGGGTTGAACGAGAGGACAAATGGAAATGTTAATGAAATGGTTTTAAAAAAAGGAAAGGAATAGCGGTGTTCAAAAATTGTTTATATTATATTATATTATGTTATATTTTCAAAATTGTTTATATTTTGTTTAATTATTAATATATATAATATATTATATATATGAATGTGAATTTTGGATTTTTATTTTATTTTATTATTATTATTATATTTTATTTTAGAAATCTCGAAATATATGATTTATGAATTGAAATTTGTGTAAAATGGTTTGATGATGGGATGATATGAAACGTGGAGTAGATTAAATTATTTCTTTCTTTCTTTTTTTTATGTAATTATTACATAATATTAAAAAAATTTATAAAACATTTATTTATAAAACTTTTATAAAAAGCAAGCACAAATAAGAATAATAATTATCTCCATTAGTATAAAGTATCATCGATACAACCAAAGTTTATGATTTTTTCAAAAATAAATTTTTCGTCCGATATTAGCAACCGGTGACAATATTTAATCTAATTAACAATTAAAAAATTCCTACGCAATAAATATAACAATAATTAAGTGGAAAATTCCATGTCGAAAGACTGAAAAAAACAGGGAAAAAAATTGAATAAATAAAAGAAAAGTAGAAGAAGATTGCAAAGAGAGAGATTCGAACGGATAGATAGGAGGCCAGTTAATTAGAGACAGAGACAGTCCAGGGAGAAATAAATAAGGAAGAGTGATAGAGATCAAAGGGTGAGGCACGAAGGGAAGAGAGAGAGAGAGAGAGAGAGGAAATATTGCGAATCCTATGGCGTCACGTACAAACGTCCTTTTGAAAAGCAACCCCTTTCCACGGTCGATCGTTCGAACGCCTTGAAAAGGCAATCGTCCTCTCTCTCTTTCTCTCTCTCTTTCCCTCCTTTTTTCTTTCTACCTCGGATCTTTCCTCAACGCGTGATTCGATTGTTCTTTCACGATCGACCGGGACACGTCCGCGCGCCGCTGTAAATTTTTACTTGTCCGTTCGTTCGTGCCTTTCGACCTCTCCCCTTTTGCCGCGAATGAAGACGAACATTTTTTTAAAGGGATACAAAAGAATTTTTCACAATCCAATAGAATTATCCGCTTTTTTAAAAAAATTTTCCAGTTATTGAAAAATCTTGGTGAAATTAATATCGAATAAAAATGACAAAGAATGATAATTTGAAAATTTTTGAAGATTTTCTGGAAGAAAAAACTATCCTTTTTATCCGCAAGTAAATTGTATGTAAATGATAATTGTATATGATAAGATATTAAAGATAAAAAATAAATGAAATTGAAATAGCAAATGTTTTGTAACTTATTACTGAATGTATATAAGAATGTATAAAACTATAAGAATTGCGTATATCGATCGTATACTTTATGGTCAAATAAGTAGAATAGGAAAGCTCCGTAAGATTGTAGATGATCTAGTGACCTATTATTAGAGAAAATAAAAATGCCTCATCGTAGTAATTTTTACCTTGTTACACGCTGCAATTTATCAAGCTCGTTGTAATTTATTTTGCTATAACCGTGAACAATCGTGTCCCTCTCGGTCTTGAAACAATTTCAAATGAAACATTGTTGAAATATTAAAATAGATTTAAAAAAATGAGCCGATAGGCAATTCAATTCCATAGATAAAAATAAAATAAATTCTACGTACTATTAAAATATTCTATAATATTCTAAAATATTCTACTGTAGTATTAAAATATTAGATCTCACGAATTTCTCACAAGCACTATCTATGTTATTAAATAAAATTTAATTGCCATTATTATTTACTACTTCTGTAAAACTAAGCTTTCTATATTTATCTTAAAAAATATATATCATCATTTAAATTTAATAATTTTCTTTAAAACTTGACTATTTTATCTACAACGATTAAATGTTTAATCTAACACCAATAAAATAACTTTTTTTAAGAATTCATTCATTTCATCAAGTATTTTCGATAATCAAAAATCGAAAAATAAAAAAAGAAAAACAAAAGAAAAAAAATTTTTTGCGGAAAATACAAACAGGTTTTTCCGTAGATTCTTCACATCACGCCCAAAATACTGTCTCCTAATCAATTTCCAGCCGGTTTCCAGAACACGCATCGGTTCCTGCTTTTGCCCTTCCCTCTTGCAACGTTCAATTACCAGAGGGACGATCACCTTTTCGGACGGGAAGTGGCTCGTTATCACGATCATTACGGGCACTGTGATTACCTGACATTACATCGTTCCAGAGGTAGATCGATTTAGGTATTGGCGGGCGTGTCGATCTATCCCGGCGGAATCGATCAAGAGGATCGATCAAATTGCACAAACTCAGGTGTTCTTCGATCGTACCTTTTCTTTTTTTTTCGATCCCCTTTTTTATCGATCGTTCCTTCCAATCGGGAATCGGTTTGATTACCACGGGGGACATCCACAGGGATTAACGTTGAATTTTTGCTGACGTTTCTCACTTTCTTGGAAGACTTGCTTGGGGAACTTGGTTTAAGGTCTTTTTTTTCTGAGGGTCGACGAAGTGGTTTTCCAGGTTGGTTTAGAAAAAGAGAAAAATTTTAACGCGAATTCGAGCGTTTTTGAAGTTCGAATTGGTTTTTTATTGATTTGAGAGAAATTGTGCAAAATGTTGCTTGAAATTGGTGTTTTTTGAAAAGAGTAGATTTTGAAGAATAATTGTCTTTGTTAATAATTTTATCCCTGAAATAATTTTCATTGGCATTACAAGATTGTATTTTTTATAATCTAAAGTAATAAAGGATTATAATGTTTTTAAAATGAGCATGTGTATTGTGAACAGAAAAATTCTTTTTATCGTCTGAAGATATCTTTTTTTTATAAAATTTTTTTTTATTAATTTTTTTTAATTAAATTATAGTAAATTTATGTTTCGAATAATTATCATTATTTATTTTTATTACCGCCTAAATTTTCCAACAAAAAACAACATTAAATTTCAAAATTTCATCGTCTAAATCTCAAAGCGCGAGTTATCATTTCTTTACCCCCTCCTCCTCTCTTGTATAAAGTGATAATTTTCTTTTCATTCTCCTAAACATCAATCTTATGCATGAATAACAAAAAAAAAAAAATTTTTCGACTTAATTCACAATTTTCATAAACTTTCTCGCATGCTGTATATGGGGAAATCCAGTCAGAAAAACAAGAAATCGTTATTCACGTAACAATGGGCACGCTATCCCTCGCGAAATTTACATTTTCGACGTTGTGCAAGTTGTCTGATGGAACGTACGCGTTACCAAATCCGAACATAGTCGTCCACGTCGACGGAGATCGATTTAACACTAGAGTCGAACAAGAGGCTGTTTGAGTTCGCGAAACTTGCGAAAGTTCTCAACGCTTCCGAACCCGATGAAATAAACATTAGTTCTTTTGACTGTGAGCCTGTTAAAGCACCGTCTATTTTAGAACGATGTCGTCCATTCAAGGGATGCAATAATGCCGCTTCGTTTAATATCCCTTCAAATTGAATAATGATATATATTGCATTCAGAGATTGGAAATTATTATTATAATTATTATTATTGAACGAGATTATAATGCAAGTTTATTCTTTTCGATACAATATTATTATTATCGAGATATGATCTGATTATTCAACAATCGATTATCCGAGATTACGAGACAAGTATGATTTAATTTAAATTTGGATAAATGAAAATGTTTACATTTCAAGGAAATTTATATTTTTTTTTAATGCATTTTTTCAATATAAGGAATTACCAGAACCATTCGATATTGTTATTTTTTTATTTGATGATAATTTTTATTAAATATTAAATTTTATTAATTATCATACACACTAGTTTGATTCGTGTTTTATCATATCTTTTACCTTATCAAATATTCAAAAATTTTTTCAAATCATTCACATCATAATATTGATGTAAATTAATGATATATGTACAGACAATTCCAAATATTGTCAATTGAATTCATATAAGAAGAATTGTCTGACCATAAGAATATTATAATGAATAAATTATCAATATGTATAAAATACATTCTAATTTTTCGTTGCACGTTTAAAAAATTATTCATTAATAAATTTCAAATTGAAATACCACTAAAGTGCAACAGGAATGAAAATTGTCCCCATCTTTATCACCCTTTCGGTACCATCGCCCGACATGCATGAATAAGATCGCCAAGTTATGGACCGAGGAATTTCAAGAACTCGAAATTGCCGTCTCGTGCAGAATTCATAGAAGCGTAAAGCAAGTCGAGTGTTACATGTAATATTTACGGCGTCGCGGAAAGCCAATGAAACTCGCGGCTGTGAGAATAAAAATGGCACAGTCCCAGTGTACAGTCTCTGGATATGGCGTAGTGAAAAACGTTAATGTGAAGGAAGTGGAACGAATCTCGTTCTCGTTAAATGGCAGCGATGAATCGTTGAATTTTTTAAAATTTCAAAAAAGAAATATTTCAACAAGCGATTTCATTTTTAATGTATCCATTTATAAAGATCTATCCATATAGAAATCTCGTTGTATCTCTTAAAAAATAATGCACCTATAATTTGAAATTATTCTAACATGGTTTTGAAAAATAAGAAAGTTTTAGAAAATTAAATATTACAATTTAATATCACTAACTCAGATAACGAATATTGAATTAAAAAAAGAATTATATTTATATGTATATTCACAGAAGAGTTGAAAATATTCTTTTAAAATTTTGAAATCAATACTTTTTTCGAATGAATTAAAGTAATAATAATAAAAATTAAAATTTAATTTGCTATTGGATTTTATTAACATTTTCATATAGCTAACATCAACCACCTAGTATCAGAATGGTGGTATCAGAGAATTTAAGCGGCGTGGAAGATCACCCGAGGACACAGATCACTCGATACACCGTGAAAGAGAAGAGAGATTAAAGAGGGTGGACCGAGAGTCCTTGGTCCAAGTCCTCGACGCTCCTCGAACTCTTGGAAAAGGTTCCTTCTTTCAGCAAGGCCTTACGTTCCCAACGACAAAGAACCTTCTAAGCGGATCTAAGCCTGTTCCATGTAATAGATAGAATCTGTGAGCCTATTGAGCATGTATAGGAATTGTGTATATGTGGAGTGAATAAAAGAGGAAACGCGAATATCTTCGCTTTTGTAATATACATGGAAGTATTGTTAACGTAAAGTTATTGAATTTGCATGACAAAAGAGGAATTGTCCAATTTTGAATTCCTTTTTATGAAATATTTAAAATAAAATTATATCTTCTTCTTCTTTTCTTACATCGTATGGTCTCTTTTTTTTGGTAATTTATAAAATTATTAAATATTGAATTATATTTTATATATTAAATATTTTTTTATATATTAATATATTTTTATAAATTATATATTAAATATATTAAATATTTAAATATTTCATAAAAATTAAATTATTATCAATATATTGTCTCTTACTTTTTTTCATTATGAAACAGACAATGATTAAAATCCTTACAGTGGATACAATAAAAAATATTTGTACATATAGATTAAAATATTTAAATATCAATCATATCTTTAATATCATATGTAATGAAAAAATTCTTTATTGACAAATTTATAGATCACTATAAATATCATAAATAATTAACTTCTTTCAAGTAAATAAAATAGATATTAAGTTCGAGTAAGAATTAATCCAAATATTTCCACTTTTAAAATTTTTTTTGCTACGAGAATTCCTTTTCCTGAGAATTTGAGAGTTGGTACGACCATAACTCAATCAACACGAACGCTCTTTTTATTATTTCCTCGTTTGGTGGCCAGATACACGCCATGTACATAAAACACCCTCTTTTTCGTGTAATCAGCCCCTTGCTCCTTTGTGAGCCATTAGACGACTGTTAAGGGATGAGCCTTATGTGACGTATTACTACTCCCCAGGAGTTCCAGCTAGGGTTGATTCCCTTCGTTAAAACTCAGTTAGACGGAAGGGAAGATCGCAGTCTTTTGGGAATTAAATCTTTCTTTCTCGTCCTTTAATTACTCCTACAAGGATTCCGTTTGCTTTCGATGATACTCCTAGCTATCGTTTATTTTTCCTTCACTTTTCTTCTGTTTTTCTTTTTCTTCTCTCTCTCTTTCTTTTCTTTTTTTTTCTGTTATTTTTACTCGAGATTTCGTAACTCGAGGGAGAGATTCGTTTACCTTGTATGATGTTCAGTTTTATTTTTCAGATTTTTTTCAGAATCGTGAAGAAAACGTGAAGAATATGTTATTTATTTCCAAGATAAATATCAATTATTATTTATCAATATATTCGCGTAAATATTAATATTTATATTTATATTTGTTACTCTCGTTTAATGAAATTTTATGAAACTTTTTTTAAATAAAAACACCGTAAGATTGATACACTGTAAAATCTTTTTTTAAAATCTTTTGAATTTTGAAAATATTTCGTATATGTATAATTATTTTATATTAATTAATTTCACTTTATAATTATATTTTTATACACAATATTTCTTTTTGGACTTACAGACGAGTGATATAAACTTTCTTATAAAAATTTCAAAATTTCTTATAAAAATTTCAAGGATCAAATATTATAAATTGCATAATACTATTACGCACATTGTGAAACTGGTATAAAACACGAACGAGTTTTTCATATAAAAGTTCATTGACTTAACGAAGCAAACAATGAACTTTTTTTTAAACTACTCATTACATGTAAACACGCACATATAATATACAATTACGATTAATTATAGAGTCTGAATTATTCAAATATACAATTCACAAACATCATATCTTGAATAATAATTTATAATATAGTCCTATTTTAAAAAGTAATATATCAATAATTCAAAACTAACGATATAAGTTTTTTATTCGACAATGAAGAGAGATTCACTTTCACAATGATTCTAGCTCACGTTTGCACCATTCCCTTCTTGTCGGAAACGATCCTCGGCCTGCTCGTGAAATTTATTATCATCTGTGATTTTTCACTTGCTCGCCGGCTGAGCGCGAATAGAACATCGCGAGAAAGAGCTCAATATCTCGAATGAAATATTATTACCCGCCAGGGAGGGGGTTTCGCGGAACTGTTGGAGAACTTTGGTAAAAAGTAACGAGGAAAAGTGTCTGGCTCGGTTTCTTCCTCTTCTTTCGCATTTCTTCTTCTCATGTCTGAAATTTGAAATTTTACAATCTGTTCCGTTATTTCTTTTGTATTATTAAAATACTTGTACTAAAAGGAAAGAATAGAGATATATTGGTATATAATATATAATATAATATTATAATTATAAAATATATCATATTTATTATAATATTATTATATATATAATAAATATAATATATTTTATATATTATAAATATAATATAATATAATATATTATAAATAAACTATTATAAATATAATTATATATATAATATTTTATAATAATAATATAATATTTTATAATAATAAGAATCTTCAAGTGAATTTTGAGGATTAAGTAACTTTGAAATATGAAATTTAGATGTTTATATTAAAATTAATTAGTTAAAATTGTTAGAGATTAAAAATTTAATCAAATCCTTCTGCGTTAAAGCGAGACAATTTTAAATAATGAAAATTTTTGTATAATCGATTTAAGAAATTTAATTTAATATTTTTTTAAAATTAGGTTTTGTGTTAATAATAAAAAGAGCGAGAGAAAAAATGCGAGATTATAAATTGTTAGGAGGAAGTTTGTGAGGGTTGAAAAGGGTTAAGAGAGCGCGTGAGTGCGAAAACGTGTTGGGAAAAATGAAGGTAATTTTAGCTTTCTACGTAATTATTGCTAATAAATGCAGTCACATTAATCCCATAAATTTGTTAAGAAATATTATTACAATTTTCTTTCTTATCGTTGTTGGAAGTCTTAAAACTGTTTCCTTATATTTGTGATAAAATTAAACTTTCCTTGAGAATAAGAATTAAACTGTAATTTCACAATTTTATAACTGTATCCTTCATTAAAATTAATCGTTAATATCCATCGCATAAAAAAATCTGAATAATCTTGTCAAATTTATTTTATCATTAATCTAAACCAGAGCACATTCAACATTGTAATTTCACAAACTTTCATTTATATAATCGTTTTCAGACGACAATCTTTTATCTTCCATATTTATTCGAGTTGGAAGAAAACTCGTCGTGCAATATTAATTTTCCTTTATTTTCATTAGTTTCCTCAGGTTCTCGTTCTTCTTGACTGGAACGACTCTAACCTCTTTGTCAAACGTTTCGAGGTTAAGAAAAACTTTTTTCCCTTCCCTCCCGAGTTCCAAGAATCCCGACATGAATTTTAAAACCCACCCTCTTACAGTCGCGAGAACTTTTTCGCGAAACCGCCCTTTCACACGCGTAATTGTAATCCCTCCGCGGTTCTGGTTCAACGTAAACAGGCAGCTGATTATTTTGCTCCCCTCTTCTCCCACAGTTTTCGAACGTTTTCTCTGAATAGCCTGAGTTGCCATAAAGTTTCACTTGGTAAACTTTTACTTGGTCGATTTTATCTTCTTGCGTTTGTTCAATTTAGTTATTTTTTTCAGTCAGTTATTTTTTGTTTTTTAATAAATTGTATAAATATAATTCTGTGATACAACTTATTAAGCGTAACGAATTTTATATTTATATTTTTGGAGTATTATTTATAATTATATTGTTAAAATTTTGAGATACTTCTGAAAATAAAAATGAAAATTAGTAGAATAATTTTCATTTTTCATATCTTTATTTAATGTAATGATATTAAAAAATCAACGAAAATATTATTAACGAGATTATTTATTTGAATTATTGTAATCAATATGAATTAAACCAATTGACAAACTTCCTTTATTATGCCAAATCTCGATTGAGATTAAACAGAAATGTTCATCAAATTCTCGATCAATCTTCTCTTAACATTCCAATCCTTCGTCCATCCAAAACTAGGTCATCGAAAGGTTCGGCCAGAACGTTCCACTTAAACCAATCATCCATCCTCGAAATTCAGAGGATTAATCCCTTCATCCATGAAACCGAAACATTCCTCTACTAACCATCTAAAAGTTTGGATAACGACCATGGATAAACCATTCAGATCCAAGTATGGATTCTGTAGCAAATGAAAATAATAGCCATGATCAATCTCTTCTCAAATTTGAGAAATGAAATCCTTAAAATCTATTTTATTATTCTATTTAAAGTCACTACTTTCTCGAAATTCAGAAGATTAATTCCTCCAATAATTTAAAATTTTTAATGACCATATAAATGATCGAGGCTGAATGATCCTTGCCACGATTAAACATCGAAGGATTTAAACTATTTTACTTAAAGTCGCTTTCAAAATTTAGATTATTAAAAATTTAAATGATAAACGAATAATTCTTGACAGCTACAATTAATCTCTTCCTTCAAATTTCAATCCTTTTCGTCCAAAAATAGACCATACAGTGACTTAATTTCATTCTCGAAGAATTATCTACGACGACCATGCAAATAATTAATCTCTGAAGAAATCATTTCTATTTTCCATCCTCAAGCATCACATTTCCATCCTATTCTTTAAGAGTTTACAAATGAATTTGGGAACGCACATGCAATTATGAGTAAAATATCCAGCTGGTATATGCAATAATCCGTTAGTCTCCGTGGAAACTTGGACGACAGTAGGCGGAGGGAGGACAAAGTGACTCGTTTAAAGTTACGGTTTGCAGTCACGTGGCTGGCGCGTCTCTGGAAGCACGTCGTTCGCGTGCTTAGACGTCGTTTGCGCGATGTAGTGTAGATTCATGGTCGAAATTCCGCGATCGCGTAACAGAGGGTGGAGGTTGGTTTTCAATTAATTGATTTGGGAATGAAAGTTTCTATTAGCGGCATTAAATCCTCGACGTTGAGGGAAGAAATTGAAGGGACATTGTAACGCGATTTTATTGAATTACTCGTATGTTACTCACGTGTGTTAATCGATCGGATTGATTTATTTTTCATTTATTTTTTATATTCTCGCTATATTTGAGCTTTCTAACTTGATTTTTTTATTCTTCCTTTTAGTTAAAATTGTTCTATCATCCCAAAGAAATGATTAATTTATTGTTAATTTTATTTTTGTTGACTTATCTTCATTAATTGAAGAAAAATTTAAAAATTTCCAAAAAAAAATATCAACAATTGTTCATTTTTTCTTTTGATTTTCCTTAGGTTCTGATTCTTTTCATTTAATCTAATAAGATCTGAAGTTAATTCTATCCGTCATAATTAAAAATAACTTGTCTGAATATAAACATATATTATAAAATTAAATCAAAATTTTATTATTTTCTTTATCTTGTCGTTACATAAAAATAAATAAATTATTAATTGAGAATTTTAAGATTCCTGAACATTTCGGTTTATGATCGAATAATTTAGATAAATATAGCACAGACGATAGTCGAAACAAGTTTGGTGGATAAAGGAAATTACCTGAGAGAAGTCTAAGAGACCCAGTTTTGGTTGTTTGAAGAGATGGGTATTATAGTTGTTCACTTGTAAGGGGACTTGTTCGTTATATTGGAAGTGTGATAGTTTCGAACTTAATAGTGAAAGTTTAGGAAGGTTACTGGTATCTCTGTTATTTTATCGATGTATCAGCATTTCGATGCTTGATATATTTTGTTGTCAGCATTTTGATCCTATAACGCAAACGCTTCTTTTCTGTATACCAATATTGTTAATTTTATATCCTTTATCCAATAACAATTTTCACATGATTTATTTTTTATCATATTCCTGATAAACATAATTTTAAATTTTTCAAAAATTAAATCTCTTCTATTTTATTACACAAAACGAACATCATTATTTCTTTCCATTCTTCTTTATCCAAATAAAAATTTTATCACTATTCAAGATTCCTCTTTTTCAAATCAAATAATTTTCGATTCACGATTCACAACGGTAATATCGATTATTAACTCGAAAAATCCAACACCGGAAATATTCTCTCCCTCTCCCTATCATCGAATCTCCCTATCCCTCATCCCTACATTTCTCCTTCTTCTCGCTCTTGTCACGGGCCACCGAGCAAAGGGGCGCGTTAGGGTTTCGCCAATTTGATCGTTTCACGCCACGAAGGGGTGACTTTCGTCTTGGCGCGTCAAGTGGATCTTGGCTCCATCCTCCTTCGTCCCAGGTTTCATGGCTCGCGTCTGTCTGTCGGTGAAAACAGATGTAAATTCTAAAGGAAAGTCGCCAGAGGAAGAGGAAGGAGGAGGGAAGGCCATCCTTGATCCGCCGATGCGTGAGACAATCGGTTAGAACGGTCTTGAAGATTTCTCCTTGAATATTTCCTTCCCTCCCCCTTCCCTTCCCTTTCCTTCCCTCCCTGATCTGTGGCAGACAGTCGGAAGAAAACAGTGAAAGAGGAGATAGAAGAGAAGGGTAAGAGGTCAGAAATGGAAGAGAAAAAGATGAGGGAGGTGGATGGATAAGGGATGCATAAGGGACGTGTGATTTATCTGACGGATTACGAGGAAAGTTTTCCAATTGCTGGTGAACGGGCACGATTGGAAACCGATAAGTTTCGACGATTTCGGCCAGCCGGAAGCGCGGAAAGATCAGTGAACGGCGACATCGCGTGAATTCCTCTCTTCACTCGGATGTGATTTGTTCTCGTGTCTTCGTGTGACTGATCTATCGGTGTGTTTGGAAAACACAGGTGAAGAGAGATTGAAGCCGGGGATATGGACGATTTTATGTTGCGGTCTCGGATTGGAATAACGGCTCGAAAGTAGTTTTGACTGGAGGATTTGATTCGTAAATTTCATATTTCCCGTCGTCATATTCTTAAAAATGATAAATAAACAAATTGGTATATCGGTAATGAGAGGTTTATTTACTTTTATATTATGGGTTATGTTATGCACGATTTTTATATATTTAAAATTCTAACATGGTGATGCATGAATAATTTTGCGTGATTTAATTGTATGGAGAGATATATTTATTGGAATTTATCGTGCGATGAATTGCGAATTTTTATTCATTTGTGAATAATTTATTAAGTCGCGGTTATGGAAATAGAATAATTATTTATTTGCTAGATTTTTATTTTCCAAGATATCATCGTAGCGATTGAAATTCCACATACTCATTAGCACGTTATGAGATCTAAAAATTATCCAATTCATATATCTTTGGAGAAAACTTGATATTTTCAAAAAGAAATGATATTCATATTATTTCTTATATAAATATCCGAAATAATTATTCTTTTTTTGTATTCTCATCAATTTATTTCTTTCTTTCAATGAAATTTAAATTTTCGAGTTCACAGAAAAAAGGAATATTACATTTCTCTTCACCAACAATTTATCATAAAGTTCTTGAAGAGAAATTCAAAACTGTTTGTCATGAATCGAAGAAGACACATTTTTCACGGGATATGAAATGTCTCTTCATGGTTTACTCAACCGATCGAGCATCCCAGTATCGTTCGATTATCATCGACATGTTGATCATCCTCCCTCTCTTTCTCCTTCTCGCAGGATGATCGTTTTTTCCCGAGAACGTGGAGAATTGTCGCGAGATTAAAGGCGGTTGGTTCCATTTGAGCAAAAGGAAACGTTGCTTATAACGGGGAGAAGGCTTTTTCCTGGGAAAAAGCGGAAAAGGACGGAAAAGGAATTGTTTCATGTCAAGTATACGATGTTTTTTTAATTTCTTTTATTGATGTGATGGGAATACATGTTTGTGGTTGATATATTCTTATCTTCACGGATATGGTTGTAGTTAAATTACAATAATGATAGAAAGAGAATTCTTTGATTTCTCTTTTTTCTCTTCTTCAAATGAAATAAACATTTTTTATAGAAATTTTTTATTTCCTTTAGATATTAGAAAATGCAATATTCAAGATTTTTTTTATCTTTATTATAAAATATTTTTCTATTGTATTTGTAGAAAGAGATTGGTTATAACGAAAATTGTAAGAAAAGAAAAGAAGAAAATTCGTTCGATTTATTCTCCAATACTTGGAAATCCCAAATCATGGTACAGCATGTTCCCTTTAACTGTCCTAAATAGAATTCCGCACTAAGTTTCAAATAAAATCATTTATCTCAAATTATTCCGTTCCTAAAATTTTCATCACACCACTGCGAATAAATATTTTAATCATTATCAACTGAAATAATTGTCTCTAATAAATATGATACACAATTTATGATCTAAAATTCACTGCCACTCAAACTTATCAATTCTCCAATTTTCCAAGAATTTTAAATTCATCCTTTTCCAATAATTCTTTTCCAATAAACAATACTATGTATAATTCCTCCGAAAAATAATATATATATATATATATATATATTGAAAGAAAAAGAAGAAGAAAGAACAAACCAACCACTTTCCATCCTCCTCAAACATCTCTCATCGCATGCGACAAAAGAAATGCAAAAAACCACTTCTCGTTTCACGTAATCTCAACCCATCCCTCCTATCCTTCTCGCCTTCTCACTACGTAGAAATGCGTGAACGAGCAGGAAGAAAACGAATCAATGACGGATCGTTGCCAGATATTACCAAGATGAAGAAGCAGACGCGTTTCAAGATGTTCCACGATGGGTTATACGCGTTAAAAGCGGAGACATCGGGAAGGAGAGAGCACTTCCTTTGAAAGCTGGCACATCTTTGATGCGTGCTTGATAGTAGTGGTGGTGGTGGCCTCCGCGAGGATTACTCGGCGAGCGGAAAGGAAACACGGATTCTCGGCCCAGACTTGAATATCTTCTGGGAGGATTGCGGGCGAAGTATTAAACGGATAGCCGCCGATGTTATTCCAGGATTAATATTTCTGTGCCGGTTTAATAAAGAAGGGAAGGGGGAAAACTCGTTCTTTCTCCGTATTTTCAAACGAAACGAAAACTTCGATACGATATATCGAACGAGGGGGTTAAATTAAATATTCTGGCGTTCTTTTCTGATTCTTTCTTTTCGTGATCGTTTCGAGTTTAGTATTCATTGTGCCGATGATTTCGATGAAAAGATGGATCGTGTTGTTATTAATATATTTTACGAAGAGATGAAAGAGTGGATTTTTATTGTGATTAATTATAGGATAATTTTATTTTGAAATTTTATCGGAATTTTGAACTGACGTTATAGTAATATAAAAAATATATAATAATTCTTGTTTGTTTTTATTCTGGAATTTTAAAAAAGGGAATAATAATAACAAAATATGCAAAATAACTTTCTACTTGAACCGCTAATAATTTACAAATATTTATATATTTTTTCATCAAGATACGAGTGATTAATTCAGCATGCAATGTTTATTTTTTGATATCTTTATGTATAGATATAGTTCCTTCATGGTCGTAATATATTATTAACTATTACAAACAGGAGAAAATAATTTATAGCAGAAGGTGATTACTTGAAAGAGTTTTAAAACAAGTTTGGTATAATAATTGGTTCGATGAAATTAATCATAAATTCCTTGTTGATTCAGATTACGAGATATCGTGGTACACGTTAATAATCAAGCAAATGGTCTAAAAAGAAAAATGAAAGTTATAATTAAAAGAGAGCTAAAAAAGAAATAGACATTCATTATTGGAGTATATTTTAAAAATATTTTATCTTTCATATCCTTTCTTCCTTCATTTAGTAATTATAAAATTCAAATATTTAATAACATATCAACTATTTAATTCATACATAATTCAACCTATTTCAAAATTTTCTATCATAGATCAATCATTAACAATTTCCATCAAAAATATTTTAAAAAATTGCATAAATATAAATATATAAATGTAAAATTAATTCAAAAATCTTCAAAAATAACATTATCAAAAAAAAAACAAATGTCCAAAATAAGCAAATTTTAATTCTAAAAAGAAAATATCCGCCTCAAGATCTATCTCAATTTGTCTCAAGAATCTATCACAGGAACAATTCCATCAAAATTTCTCTGCGACATAAAAAAAATTCAACCTATATCAACTATTATTTTAAAATTCACTTCAAAAAATTAAATATCCAAATAATTAAATATCCAAACCAAAATTTTAATCAAAATTTTAACCAAAATTTTAATTAAAAATCAAAGCATAGAAAAAAAAGTTAATCTGACTAAAGTTAAATTAATAAAAAATATTTAAAATTCATTTCACTAAAAACTACATAAACTATATCTAAAAAATTTCCAAACCTCGATTTAACACAAAGCATATACAACCTATGCCTCAAAAAATCCACCATAGAAACAATTCGATCGAATCTAGAATAAAATAAAATCTAACTCGTATCAATTGTATTTCTCGAAATTCGCAATTCACCCGGAAGTAAGCGTGGAAGAATGGTCCTGTATCCCCGGAAATTAATAACGGTGTAGAAAGTTGCACGATTTGTGTCCTCTGACGGGTAACAAAAGCCCCCCCGCGGGCATGCACTCGGCCTCCGTGGCCCGATCCCCCATTTATGTCCTCCTTTGCGGCCTTATCAAAAAAACTTTCACGACGAGAGTACTCTCTTTCCTTTTCCCCTCTCTCTCCTGCGTATTATACACGCGAAAGATTGTTGCTGGTCTCTGGATGGAAAAAAAAAAAAAGAAAAAAGAAAGAAAGAAAGAAAGAAAAGGAAAGGGAAGAAATGGGGGCCGGTGCATTTGTTCCGCCGGCTTTCTATCTAGGATCAGCATGTAGCCGAGCGTGTGGCCGCTCTCTTCCGACCGTGTACGAAGGGAGAAAACAATGGCCACGTTAAAGGCAATATTAGTTTTTGCCCCGGTGGCCCTTCCACGTTGGTACGGCATGCATAAGCGGATGGGAAAGCGAATGAGCAACTCTGTAATCCTTGGATCATTGTTGGCTGGCTGGCTTATCGATAGGTACAGGTCTGACTAGGAGGGAAGGGGATAAAAGTGAAGTTTCTGCCGGTGAATTAAGATGAAACGGCGAGATTATTCGGGGATTTGCTTAATACCTTGATCTGTCAACGGGTTAATTGAAAAATAAAAGGAAGAGAAAAATGGTCGACGGTGAAAATTCCGAGATTTTGGAATGTGTTTATGGTGTTTGCTTTCTTTTCGGTAATCAGGTTTTTTTTATTTAACGTTTTACTGTAAAATTCTTTGTCACGCTCTTTACGACGAACTCTGACATGGGATTAAAACAAGAGATCACGAACATGCATTTTATTAAAACATAAAAGAGAAAAACTAAACACGATTAAAATGTGATTGACTCGAAAATCAAGAGCTTATCTTTTGAATTTCAAATACAATTTTCAAATTCACGCTTTTTCTTCGATACAATGAATACAAACAATAATCCTTTTTATTATTTCCATGCAGAATATATTAACTGTTTTACAAAGATCACAATGATGAAACCCATTTTCGACTTAATTTAAAAATTTCCAACAAAAGATAATCTCAAACAACGTTTACAAATCCTTGAAAAAACAGAGAAAGCCCGGCAAGATCAACCGTAGCATAATTATAAAAAATAATCCAACGATGTTTTCTTGACCAGAACCAAATTTGCAGCCATCTTCATTAGAATAAATCATCACAACGAATTCTCTCTTCTCTGATCTTTCCCGTGATAATACTATTCAACTTTGAAAAATCTTTGATTCGTTTTATCACGAAACGTCTCTAAACCTCTCTCTACCTCTCCTCAATTTGTTTTTGACGCAATTAACCCCTCTTCTTCTTCCTTTTTATATCTTCTTTTTTTTCCACGCGAGCCAAACAGAGCGATAGCCGTAAACGTAAATGGAGAATATTAGTTTTTATTGTGCTCCTCTTCCTTTTATCCAGTGTCGTGGTCGCGTTCCAGCCGAATGGAATAGAAACGACCCCTTAATGGGCTTTTTGCGGTGTTACCGCCGTCTTTGTTGCGTGCAGCGCCCCCTGCGATGTGGAGGGCGCCCCCTACAAAATGGCCTCTGAGCAAATCTCCTCGAATCGTCTCGCCAGAGGCGACTTGTTCGGATTTTATTAACGCTTCCACGTTCTCTTTTATCGTCTCGTTAAGTCCAATGTCTTATTTTTGGCGATCGTTCGCCTTTTTCCGTCCTTAGAAAATCGGTTTTAATTGTTTTCCAATAGTTAGGTATTGTTGGTGGCTGGCACGAAAGTTAGTGGTTATTAGCGGTTGCGATCGTTGTTTTGCGGTAATGGGAAATTGAACTAATTTGAAAGATTAAATTTGTAAAGGGTGCAATGATGGGTGAAACGAGATTGAACGAAAGAGATATTGTAATTTTAATTTTGTGTGTGACCAATTTTTAAAGAGGAAATATTAAGAAATGATATTAAAAATTGATATTAAAAATTATTGCAAGGAATGACTAGAAAATGATTTATATTATTGAAAGGAAAATGAATTTCCTGAATTTTTTAAATATTATTCTTTAAAGTACTAAATATATACGATTTATTTTACATTTTAAGTTTGTAATTGAAAGGATCATCTTTATAAATAATTATAAGTAATTTAAAGAAAAGCAAAAAGTACTTTTTTTTTAACATAAAGTTATGTGATCATATTTCTTTCAATATTATACTCGTGTATCTTTTAAAAAGATTCGATTCAATTCATGAATTTTTAACTTCAATTTAACCATTTTCTGGATATAAAAATGAAATTTTCATTGGTCTTAAATCGTTATCATAACTATCACGTAATCATATTCTCTCAATATAATATTTCAAATGTTAAGCTAACATCGCCCAATATAAAAACAGAAATCAGTAGGATATTATATTTGAGAGAAAAAGAGAAAAGTTATAAAATGGCGTGGGAAACAATCGTCTGGAAATTAGTTTCGTTGGCGCGTTATTTCGTGACAGAGTTGGAGGATCGAAACGCGAACTACCGAAGACAATATTGCTACCTGTAGATAGGCAATAAGAGAGAAGAAACATCGGAGAACGAGATCGAAACCGCAATAAAATCAAACCATCGAAGGTTCATAGTGTCAACCATTGTATTCCGTGGCTCAGTTTGATACCGCATTCGAGATCTTTTCTCGGGTATCGTTGAAAAGAGCTCTACGAACTGCACGTGATCTTTTTGAAATGAAACAAATTTGAAGATCTTCCTTTTATTATGAATTTTATCTTTCGTTTATTATTATTTCGAATATTATAAAATAGATTTGAGTTCATAATAACAGGCTATTTTAATCGAATTTATTATTGCATAATATTATAATGAAAATCAATATTTAAATAAATTATTCTTATCTTCATAAGTAATAATAAAAATATAAATTAAAAATATAAATAAAAAATTTCCTATCTTCATTAAAAAAAAAAAATATCACTATTCCAATCTACCATAATGAATCATCAGAAAAATTCCATCTTAATTCCGTCATTTTTAACTAAAAAGTATTTCGAAACTCAAAGTAAAAGAGGAAGAAAAAAAAGAAGAAAAAAAGGCGCGAAATAGGAAAGAAACACATCAGATACTATCTCTGGGTACAAACGACCGGAACAATAAAACTTAATCCGGCTGGTTTTAAACCGTGGTAAGCGTCAAAGGGAAAAGTGATGGCGCAAGCCAACGAAAAGGCGAAATACGTCGTGGCTTGGTATCTGATGTCAGCACGAAAACAAGCCTCTAACGAGCCTCTAACGCATTAAACGCAAAACATACTCCAATCTTAATAAAGACACTTCTCAGCCACGTCGACAAAAGATCTCTCGGTGGAAAGAAAATGGCGGGACATCATGCAACTTGAGGCGTCGTTGTCGTGAGTATGGATCTTTAATGAGCCACGTCCGATAAAACTGGTTTTCATTTCTCTATGAGAAAAAAAATACAGGGTGTTTCCTATTTTCGCCTATTTTTTGCAAATTGCAAATTGAAGATGGACATGATCTAAAATAAAAAAGAAAAACATTACATTGAAGTTTGTTTATATCTATTGCTTGTTAAATGATTAGAATGGAACGTCGACATTTATTACTAATTGGGGGATATCTGTTCGAAATCGAACAGGAAGAATAAAATTTGTTATGAAACGAGATCAAAGATATTTATAATATAAAGGAATATGTAGTTAGTAAGAGAGAAGTATGTTATAAAAAAATTAATTAATCTTTTTAGATACTTGTTCTAGACAATATATCCTAATTTAAACACATTTGTTTATTCTGCATTTGGTTAATCGGTTTGAATAAACTATTAATTATTTAATAGCTATATAATTTGAATAATTACTATTTGAATAATTGATGGGACAAATCATTAATCGTAGTCTAAATATGCGCATAGTAATATTAAAGCAGAGTTAACCAGTAATCAACTACATTTTAATCATTACATTATAATATCATAGCATTAATCGATTGTCAAAGATAATCACCATAAAAATTTATAAGTTAATTGTACAATATTTGTAATCTGCAATCAATATTCTTTTGAATAGTTATCATATATTTATATTAATCATATATATATTATAATATATTATTACGATCATAAAACTGAAATACCAAAAATTTTATGTTTTTCTAAAATCATATTTCTATATGATTATAATGATCACTTAAAGATAGAGGCAATAAATTTTTTTGATTATTATTATTGATTATTATAGATTGAAAGATTATTATAGAATTGATCGAAGAAGAACTTTTTAATTTTCATCTTCAAAATCTAAATTTTACGATTACAATTTTAAACGTTTTTTTTGGATGTCATATTTCATGAATTCGATAAAATGATCTGGTTCAACCATCTTGGATATTGCACTCTGATTAACTTTGAAGAGAATATATTCAGAGAGTTACAATCTATCGTAAATCTTTGACCTTTAACTTGTTTGATTCTCAAAATATAGGTTATAAGTTCCTATAAAATATAGGTTATAGTAATATAGGTTATAGTAATATAAAATATAGATTATAGTAATAAGTAATAAAAATCGAATATAAATTTTAATAATATTTCAATAAAATATGTTAAATCATTTCAATGAATTCATTAACACTAAATACAAATACTTTGACAGAGGGAAAGTATTCATTTTAATCCTTTCTTGAATTTACTTTATTCAAGTTCAGAATAAAATTCTAATTAAAAAATAAAGAAAATAACTCTGGATAGAATAAAACTAAGAGAAATAAATCTCATCACATCTATCCAAACCTATCATAAATTAAAACTTTCTGGAATAGAATATAATTTATCACGAGTAACACATTCCCAACTAAACGAATAATAAAATCTTAACTCTCATATGACATTAATAAATTATGATTTGTTGTTTCGAGCAAACCCAAGATCTTAATCTATCTTCCATAGATCGTTGAAATGTAATAAAAGATTTTCAAAGATTCCTCCGAGCAACGACTAGAAGTCTCATAATGGCCATAGCCAACGTGTTTCATGCGTTAATTGATACAAATTTGAATTGCATCAAAGTGGGGAGAACATCTGGCGGGCAATCAGGCGACGGTCTTCTCATTGACGCATGCTCGAATATAATATCGTTTTACAGCTTGCCCACACGATTCTCAGTGATAGGACTTCTGTGAATTATGGCTTTTAGATTGTCACCGTGTAAGCACAAGACGATCGTTAAACAATGGAGATTCGATATGATGAATTTACTGCCCCTATACTAAAATATTTGAAACATAAGAGAAAATATATAATAAAAATATAATAGAAATATATAATAAAATATATAATAGAAAATATAATATTTATACATTGCTAGATATTACAAATATTTTAAAATATTGCTTGTTTATTGTTTATTCAATATTCAATATCATATTTCACGAATATATTATATTATATTTACTTCTAATTATATATATATATCTATATATATATTTATATACATATCTATTCATTTGATAAATATTTCAAATTTTTCCAATTATATTTTAAATCTAAGTGTACTTGGATTTAATCTCTTATCAATCTCAATCACTGTTTTCTAATAAGCAATGAAAAAAAATTCAATAGCAGAAGATTAAATTAAAAAGATTTATATATATAGGAGGAAATTCGATCAACAAAATATATAACTTTTTTCTATCGAAAGAATCAAATCGAAAAATCCGCAAACGATAAATGTTTTACCGCTAAACAAAACAAAAATCTCTTTCTCTTTCTCTTCATCCATCCGTGAAAACAATATTTAAATCGAATCCAATAAAATTTTCTATTTTTACCAACAAAAAAAATCCATTCGTTCTATCAATTAAAAAACAAAATAAAAAAAAAGAGAGAGAGAGAATAATTTAATAAGAATCCATGAATAAAGTTCCAATTGCTAAACCTATTCGAATCAATAGATCTTCGAACAGCTATAAATAATTCACAATGGCGTCTAAGTCGAGAAGCGTGTGATTCATTAAGAAAGCACAGAGGGCTCGTTAACTCTCGAAATCGAGTTAGCAGAACGCTCGATTCGGCCATAACGAAAAAGCGAAGTCAATTCACATGGCACGTATGCTTCATGGCACTTGTGCCCCCGATGCGGGCTGCATTCGCCACAGGGGGTGATTCGGTGCCCGAATTTCTCGTCTAGGGTGCACTCGAGGGGCCCCGCTCGAGTGTCACGCACGTCGCCCCATTTCGAATGCTCTCCATCCTTGAGCCAACAAGGGGATTCCAATTGTTTCTAAAGGATGATAGTTTTGTAATTTTTTTGGATGATTCAAAGTTTTTTTTTATATTATAAATTACAAATTAGCTTTCTTAATGCATTTTGATGTTTTCATAAAATTTTTTAGATTTATTATTGAAAGTTTAAACAGAGAAGGGAATAATGTTTTATTTTCTATTCGTTAGGATTCGTGACGATTCTTTAAATATTTATTTTTTTTATACATTTGTGTTTTTTATTTTTACCATATCTTTTTTTATTCTTAATTTTCTACGTATTATAATTCTGTATTTTTCTTCTCGAAAAGTAACAATAACAAGAATAAAATGCAGGTACTCTTAATCTCTAACTGAAAAGAATAAAAAAATTCTCATACATTTTCCCCTTTAGAAAGTGTAATAAACTGATAAATCCTTTCGTTTCATTCTGTACTAATAACTCAATCTTATAACAATAACTCTTTATGCAATGCCATATGTTTATTTCCAACATTATCAATAAAAAAGATTAACAACGAATCTTTGAAAACTTAATATCTTTATGCTTCCATTTCAGACTCATAATCCTCTTTGTCTTCTATCTTTTCCTTCCCCTCCCTTATTCTTCGCGACGCAAACAAATGACGTTTTAGCTAGCAGCTTATCATTTGCTCCATTTATATAACAATTGCTCTAGCATTCACTGTCAAACATTATACTTTCTATATATCTTTCTATATATCATATCTCTCTCTCTCTCTCTCTCTCTTTCTCTCGAATGAGAACATTGTGCCAGCTGAGACAATAACTCTATTCAAGCGAAATGTCCCCGTTACATTGAATAGCATGGAAAAGTGATTGTCAGGAAGATTGCACGATATTCTGCAAGGATGCGCGGAGGATGTGTTTCTGTTAAAGATATGTATATGCAAAAAAGTATTTTATCTTTCATTTATTTTGAATTTCGCATGGATAGAAAAAAAAATTTCCAGCCTTGTAAATTGGAACAAGTGAAAATTTTAAATAATCCAACAGTTTTCTTAAGTATGTTATTCTATTTCGATCGATGTATTGAAAGTCATCAAAAACGAAAAATTAACACATGTTCCCTATTTATGTTGAAACAACAAGATGTTACACGTATTTTAAGCGTCCTCATAAATATAAATTGGATAAAGTTTATAAATATAAACTAACCCATTCAATGTTCAAACTTTTAAATAATTCACAATGTCTATTCAGAAACGCTTTTGCAAACGTTCAACTTTAAAATAACCACAACCGAATAATCTCATTATAATCGAATAAATACATATTTCTAAAAGATTTTCTTTAAATTTAAAAATAATTAATAATAATTGCATCTTCTGTTGCAGGTGAGCAGTGCTGCAATATATGACTGCAATCGTTTTAAAACAATTTCAACTTCAAGAAATTAGGTAACTAAAAAAAAAGATCAGAAACAAAATTGTTAGAAATACATGTAAAAGAAAAAATTTGTCCCATTTTCGACAAGAAATTTAATAAAAATACAAAAAAGAAAAAAAAAGAAAAACCTCCAATCCTCATAGATTTATAACTCGAAGGATCCATAATTACGCGAAATACTAATATTGGAGCAAGATTGACGGTACGTTTAACTGGAAAATGAGCCGAGGTATGAAAATCAACGACGGGAAATCCATAAAAGTTCCTTTGAATACCTTTCCATGCCACGGTAGAGGGCAGGTATTAGCATTTTTCTCCCTTCTTTTTTCTCCTTCTTCTCCTTTCACCCCTCTCTGCTTTCTTCTTTCCTTTGCAGCTCTCTCTTTGGCCGGCTGCCTCTTGGTCGGCTCAATATTAGGGTGCTCGGCTTTCCTCTCCTTTATTCGCGACTCCCTTCTCTCTTGCCCCGGCATCTTTTATTTCGCGTTTTCCGCTCGGTCGTCGTCGTCCATTTCCTTGGCATTCACTTTGGCGTCGTCGAACACGCGCGGGACACACACTTTCGCCCCTTTTGTGATGAGGAGACACACACCCCCTCCCTTTTCACTCGTCCGGCCGATTTTCAAGAGGGAATTTTCCTCTCCTTCAAGAATCCCTTCGACAATTCTGATGACGAAATTACTCGCGGGGACGAGTGTTCGAATGATAAATCGTCGCGTTTCGAAAGGTTGGAAGCGTTTATTCGTGAGTTAATTTCTCAAAAATGGATGTAATTTATTCCAAGAGTTGATCGATTGAATATTTGGTTTTCTATCTGGAGATACTCTTTGGAAGATCTTTAAATTTTCTATTAACGTTTCTCAACAGTGTTCAAATAGGAAGAATTCAATTTCGAAATGAAACGAAAGAGAAAATTAAATAATTTAAAAAAACGAAACATTCCGTTTTCTTAATTGATGACAATATGAATTATGTATAGTTTCTAATCAAGTGTATAATATATTTCTTATTTTATTTTTATAATAATAACAAATAATATATTTCTTACATATTTTCAAATTAACCGCTATTCGTTTATCCAACCGCAAGCCTCTTTCACAAGAGCCGCTTAACTAGAGAATCCACGGAATCTAGTTAAAACTGTCTGAAACTATTCCAACCAACCTATGACCCAAAGATACCATTCAAGGGTTCAAACTACGCACGATAGAGAATCCCCACGAGAATCTTCGTAGAAATTTCTCTCTTTAACCTAACTTGTGTGCACAACAATATGGCCGACTTGTATAAACCATGTTACTAGTTACATGTTATCAGATTTGTTTCGACCAATCTTTCAATCTGCGAAATATTTGCATGCAAAAGAAATATCGACTCGATTTCAATATGCGTCATCGGCCGACTATCAACCGAGAAAAGGGAAAGCGATGTACTCTATGTGCCATGCGACTTTGTTTATTCTTCCCAACTAATCCCTGGCGGCCGTCCGCCCGAAAAATCTCACCCCCCTCTCGCTCCTCTCCCCGCATGAAAAAAGGACAGTTCTGTTTATCTGGCAATTTATTCCAGGCCGCGCCACCGCGATTATAGAGCTATAGTCGGATACGAGTCGCGAATTCGAAGGGTGCATTAAAGATCGATGCATCCGAGCGTGGATTAATTGGGGTTCCGATATGGGCATGAGTTAGGAGAGGGGTTAATACGTTTTGCAAGTCGAAACATTGGATGGATGTATAGATGGGAAGATCCTTTGCAAGATTGGGTTCTTTTGATAGTCGCCTGTTCCGATGGTTGGAGATGAGGGTTACTGGTGGATGTTTGTATACTATCGTGGAATAATCTTGGACTAATTACTAATGGGAAAGATTTTTGTAACGGAAACGGAATTTTTATTCTTAATTTCACTTCTTTATTGCTACTAAGATTTATATCGAATTATATAATTTATTCATATTTTAGATTTTTTGTAATGAATTTTTTTTCATTGAATAGAATTAAAATCTTACATGCACGTACAGTCTTTCCATACTTCTCTCGATAATAAAATTAATAAATAATCGCTGTTATTCATCGATGATAAACACATAAATTCATCTCCCAAGCTCATCAGAGATTCATTTAAACCCAAGATCCCTGAGAATCGATCAAACTCCACCGCAAGCCATCTCTCTGCACCCTCGAAGAAAGCTTTCAAGGGCTCGTTAGGAGAAGAGGCTGGTTTTCATCGTTGGGAACTTCGGTCGATTGATCAAGCGTAATCATTGGAGCATCGCTGCGAGATTCGAATGGAAGCGGGAAATGCAGAAGAAAAAGCAGAACTGGTGGAAGACGCTTGTAAGAGAAACAAAAGAGAGGAAAAAAGTCGAAGATGGAATGAAGAGGAGAAAAGCAGAGAGACGAGGAGAAATGAAAAACGGAACTCCCGGAACACGCGTGAACGAGCTTCGGACAGTATTGCGATCAGCCAGCCCTCGAGCAACTGCCACCCCCTTTGCTCGTTCTGCTCGTATCGTGGATACGCCCCTGACCCGTTGCCCCTGGCGAGTAGAGACTCCATCGCGAAACGATGAAATGAGTTCTGTTGGCGCACAACTTGAAACTCAATCTAAACGACGCTTCTTCGTGCCATCTAAGAAGTTGCCGCTAGTTGTCGCTGTTTTCACAAATATGGAGATTGTTATTAGCAAATTTATTTGCTTATGAATATGTTTGAATTTGAATATGTTGAAACATGGATAGAATTGAGAATTGATTTTTTTCAAAAGTAAGCGATTTTGTTTGGAGAATGGTTTTTTTTTTTTTTAAGAATGTACAATGTATTTTGTGTAAAAATCAGAAAAATGGTTTGTTATTTTATATATTTTAATAAATTTTGAATTATTTTTTTTAATAAGAAGCATCTCTTGTTAAAATTTAATCTCCTCCATTACAATCCTTCACAAGAAAGAAAATACTTTCGATAAAGTCCATTTACATAAATCACGAAAATTAAACGAAATATATTAATATCACGATCAGGAGTCCTGTGATAATAATTTTTCATCATTCTTTTTTGAAAATTGAATTTTCTAGCATCGAAAGAATACAACCGATTGACCGATTCCATAAGAAACCGATGGAATATCTGGAGTATCGATGTTTTCTCGCATAAAACGCTTTTCTACCTCGGGCAAAAGATTATTCTCGCAGGAACAGATGGCACGATGAAGGAGAAGAGGAGGGAGGAAGGTTCACGCCTCAGCCAGCTTTCGAAAAATCTCGAGGACAGAGGGCGACCTTTACAAGACGTTGCACACCATCTCCCGTTCGCGAAACCGAGATTCTATCGCTCCAGGGTAATAAAAGGGCCGAAAGAGAGAAGAATGCAAGAGGATAAGAAAGCCCGAAGAGGAAGAGACGAGCGTGGAAGGGCAAAGAAGGCTTGTTAGATTGAGTTTCAGGTTGGCTATGGGCTGGGAATGTCTCGTTTTACGGAGAAAATTTTCTACTTCTTTCTGAAAAGAAAATATAAACATGACACGTCCATCGAAAAAAGGAAGAAAAAGAGAGAGAAAGAGAGACAGAGATAGTGAATGGGGTCCTGTTTGAGGAAATAACGCAACTCGTTATCAAGAAAGTTGCAAACTTTCCTCACCTATTTCGTCATTTAAAAGTTAATGGCAAGGTTCGTTATAAGGATATATTTTTCTTAGAGAAATTATGATACGAGCGATAGATAAGGAAATTGTTCGAAGGAATGTTTGCAGTTTATGAAGAGTTAATATAGATATTAAAATTATAAAAAAAATCTGTTCATTCAGATTATATTATCATCGAAAATTTGATCATTTTATGATTACTGTAATAATAATTGTAATTTATAATATATATATGTAGTAATAATTGTAATAATAATATTATTAATATTAAAAAAATAGTTGTATTTAAGATATAAAAATTATCATATTTTCAACAGATTTTATTCATGGTGTTGTGTTATTCAATAACGTTTAAAAATAATTTGCATTATTCATTCTAATAAGTTTTATCTGGAAAGATTATATTAATGTGAAATTTCAAATAAATCTGAATAAATTGTAAAATTCCAATATCTTCGTAGTATTTGGAATCTTTATCTTTATTATATGAATAATGTAACGTAAGAGATTCTTTGATACACGTAACCTTAAACCGTTTGTTACTCTTTTATACGATGCTGTAATGGATGTTGCGAGTACAAGACTCGCCAGAGGGTAGATTGGAATTTTGATATAACGGTGGTGAAAGCGTGCGTCGTGAAACTTGTTTATTAACAAGTGGATAAAGGGAGCTGATCTAAATTTGAAGGATGAAGCGTAAAGAGAGAAGCCACAGTCGGCTTCGCTCCTTGATTAAGAAGCAATTCGATTTAGGCAAAGAAGCAATTAGTCTTAAACAGAGAAAGTTACTCGTGAAAGTGAGTCGATTAACATCCGCTGAATCGGGTACTCGATGTTGATTAATCGTGAAGTAATTAAGGAATCTCCAACTTCTACGCGAAATAATTTCTCAATGATTTCAAACTAATTCCTAATTTGCACCTACCTATTTGAATAATCTCGAATAAAGCAAATTTAAGAAAAAAAATTAATGTAAATAAACTCGTGGTTAAATAAATTCTTAAGTAAAATAGAATGGATATAAATTTTATATCGTACAATTTTTCAAAACAAAACTTCTCTTCTATTAAAAAGTAACTTCTCTCGAACAACAGCCGAACGAATCAAGTATCTACTAATTTAATTCTTCCGTTTCAACGCGATGAATAAATAATAATTTGAACCACCTTTTGCCACTAAAAGCCAGCGATGTCATCGAGAGAAGTAAGCAACGAGCCACTTTCCATTCCCGTCACGAAACCGCGTATAAATCTTGACCGAGGGAATAACGCCTGGGTCTGGCTGGCTCATAGCTCTCCAACAGCGAAACACGACTTGTAATTACGTTTCTGAAGGCAAATAAGAGGTCTCGTCCCAGCGAAAGAGGACGGAAGGAGGGGGGAGGCAGGGATCCGAGTTTTGTTGGCATACAACTTGAAACTCAATCTAACGGCTTTTCCACGTTTTACGCTGCTCCGCTTTTCCCTCCCTCTTTCCTTCTATTTCCATCTCTCGGCTCACCCTCGGCTCTGCTCCTCGTGGGTTCGTGATTCCTTCTTAGTCCATGGGGGCGACACGGGTGGATCCATCGAGTTGCAGAGCCGCGGCGCAAACACTGGGATACACCTTTGTCTGTCTTTCTAATTCTCGGGACAACAGGTCGGGAATATGTTGCGAACTTTTCTCTATCTCGGACCCACCTATTCCAGACACACGCTAGGATCTTGAAGAAGAAAAAGAAGAAGAAGAAGAAGAAAAAGAAAATCGTCGTTTTCTCGTCTTTGGACTCTTTGGTCCAAAGTATTGGTTTCGTGAATGGACTGTGATTAAGTTTCGTTTAGTTACGAAATAAAGCGTTTGTTGGAGATATTTTGAAATGATAATGGCGTGTAATCCTTAATTTGTGTGGTGTGAAGAAAAGAGAAAGAGAAAAGAAATATTTATTTATTATTGTAATATTAAATAAAGTTTAGTAAATTTTATTTAATAGAATTTTATATTAAATAATTATATTAAATTATATAAATTGTGAATTTAAGTTTTTTTTAAATTTATATATTATTAAAATTCAACAAATAAATTGTACTTACTTATTAATAATGAAAATATTCTTCAATATTTTTTTTATATCTATTCATAAAATTTTAGACTTTAAACAAATATATTATAAAAAAAAGTGAATTAATAATAAAATGTTATTCTAATCTCTTTCCATCGATACTTTCCACAATAAAAGAAAAAAAGAAATCACAAGTACATCACAAAAAATACTTTCCAAAATGATATATATGCATATTCATGTGACGTTTTACAAATATTAAAATGACACGATGTTTAGCCACCCTCGAGATTCCATCGTGAATCGAAAGCGATGCAGTCGATGGACGTGGATCCTCGTTTCACGGACAACGCGTGACAAAACGAAGAAAGAAGAGGGTGAAAAAAAATAGGGTGTGATGGGAAGGTTTAATGGGGAAAGGTCCGCATTTTGCAACATAACCGCAGGGGCGACCCCGTAGCTACAAAGAATTACTCGTCACCCCAACCTTAGAAAAAGACGATCAAGTTTTCAGACCTGTTCATAGAGGGGTAGTTCTAAAGAATTCAATCCGTATCCCCCAAAAACGCGTCGAGCCCAATGAGGACTGGATAAAGAAAGCATCCTTATTCATGTCATTCGCAGCGTGACAATTATTTTAGACTATGCTCGATATCCTATAGATGATGTATTGAAATTCTTGTAGAATATGCGTGATTTCAATAGAAATTTACAACAGATTTTTATACAAATTCAAATTTTTATAAATATATGATTGAAAAAATGAACCTTCAGTCATATAATCGAACAAATACGATTATATCTGTATAACAATTTAACATAATAATAATTATATAATTGATAATTTGATCGTATCAATACGTTCGATTAAAGACGAGATATGATAATTTATAATGAGATTATAATGAAATTTAATGAGATTTAAAAATCACTCCAATCATGGCACATTTGTCATCAAACTGATTCTCGAATTTTTGTTTAGAATAGCGGATAGAAGATCCTATCACCGATAAAAACAATAAGATTTTTTTAAACGACGAGATCTCGAAAATGTCATTCCTCCCTATCTCTCATAGCCACCATAGAACCGGTACGTGTCTTCTGTATCTAACTCGCTGATCTATCTGAACCCATTCCAACGACAGACACTCCACGTATATCCGAGGAACGAGCCGCGGAACACGGAGCAAGGATTTGGTCGGGTATCCCAAAAGGATTTCGAGTATACCGAAAATGGAATAGGGAGAAATAAATATGGTGGACTGTTGGTTGGTGTATCGTTGTTTCATCGAAAATCCATCGCTTCTTTTTATGAGGGTTGATGCTGGAAGAAGGAGTGTTTTATTGTTTGGATTATGGTATATTATAATTGCGTAACCGTGGAACCGTGGACTGTTGGCGATCGAGGTGTTTGCTTCGATTTTAAACTGAAGTTAAAGGGTTCGAAGGGTGGACGATGAAGGGGTAAAAGGTTTCTTGTTTTATGAGCTAATAAGGTGATGGTAACGATGTGGAGGTTTTATCGCAAAAGTGATTTTTCTGGGATATTGGAAGTATTTTCTTCTCTGATTGATAATGGGGATGAAAATAATGAAATAAGAGTAAAAGGATAAAAAAAAATGATGGAAGGATAAAAAAAATTACTTTTTTAAATTTGAAATTTAAATAAAGGATTGGAATAGTAGAATTTTTAATTGCATTAAAATATTTTATCTGAAAGTGTTTTGATACTGAGTAAGAATGGTATAAAACAAGCATAAAAATAAATAAATTGCGTTGATTATACGAAAAGTATGCGAGATAAATAATAAATGTGGTAAGAAAAAACAGAAAAATAATGGAACATTAATTTCAATAACAGATTTTAAAAACTAAAATATCACTGACAAATTTTTTTATGTAATTATATCTTCATATTTTGTATAAATAGAATGATATCATTATCATGTAAGATAAAAAAAAAAGTGTATAAAGTGTATAAAGAATTCTTTTAGATAAGGTTCGGATTATTTCTCTAGGGGTGAATAATAAGGGTGAGAATATGGCAAAAGAACGTGTTTGATAGCTTTCTTGTATTCTTACATGAGATTTTATTATGTGAGATAATAAATGTAATTAAGAAAGATTTTTTGAGTAATAGTCGTTTCTCCAATACTAGCTGTAAAATTGATTTAAAATAATCAGGAAATTGAATAAATCTTACACACATAAGTATATATATATATCTATTAATAAAAATATTCATTTAATTAAATTAACTAAATTAAGAAAATACTACATACTATATTGGTAAAAAAATCTAATTAATTAAAGAAACAATAATCATAAGAAATAAATTATCCAATTAACAATTTGTTATTTTATTTCTATAATTTCTTTTTAAACTTCTTAATCGAATATTTTCCTTTTCTAATCAATTCAAGTTTCTATTTATTAAAAAAGAAAACTTAAACATACTTTTAATTATAAAGTCAATTTCATTGATCCCTTATATATAAAACTTTTATAATATATCATATGAACAAATATATATGTAAAATCGAAAATTAAAACGAATATTCTATTTTTTTAAGTATATTATAATATAAATTATTTATTAAGTTATTAAGTTATTATAATTTATTAAGTTATTATAATATAGTTATTATATTATAAATTAATTCTGAATCGAATCGCTATTATTTAATTTATCTCAAAATATTTCAATTTACGAAATATAGTGTGATAATTTTTATTTCTATCATCAGAGAGACACGAACTCTATCGAATTTTTCGCAACCAGGCATTCGTTACAGGCACAAAATTTTATCGATCAATTCACTGACAAGATAAATCGCTTTATTTTTCTTTTTTATCAATCTCGATTCAATCCATTTATTACAATTTAATTTACCTATAGTCATGATATTTTAGTAAACTTTGATTTTTAATATTTACCTCATGCTATATCTTTTCTATTAACTGTACCCTGTTCTGAACTATTATTCAAATGCTTATCGACCTAATTTCACGCTCAAGCGAACACCACTGTGTATCACAGTATTTCTTTTCGTATATTATATACATACGCTTACTGATTTCGACCGGTCGCCTATCAAACGGCCGTTCCTTCGAGAATCGAATGGAAAGAAATACGATCGATCGACGGAGGGGAAAAAACACCTTGTCGTCATGTTGCAAATAAACGGGTTTCAAAATGGGAGAGAAACGAGGGAAAAAAAATATTTGTTGCAAGGTGCGCGCGCGCGCGTATGTATGTGTGTGTGCACGCAGTTCGCGATCACGACCGCGATAAAGAGGTCAACGAGACCGGCTCGTTTTAATGTCTCGATTGCAATTTTCACTGTAGGGATCGCGTGTACACCTGGCGAGTACTTATCAATGCCGATAACCCATCCAACGACACGATTCGAACGGAGAAAGTTGACTCGATTTTTGAATAATACACGAGATTATTAATGCATTAGGCGGTGATTAGAAGGGAAAAGGAAATACAATATACTGGGTAGACGATTAGAATCGTGAAATAGCGATGGGTTTGATCGTTAACTGTTGTTTGGTATATCGTTGGGGTTAATTTCCTATCGTTTATTATAAATATTGAATGCAGATGTGTCCACGTCCTATCCTTCTAGATAATTGTTAAATGATTTATTTTTTATATATCTTAACTACTACAATTATTATTATTATCCAAAAAGTTATATATTCCAAATAATATATTTTTAAAATCTTCATCAATAATTTTTATTAATTTTACATATCTTTACATATCGAACCATCGAACCATCGAAACCACAATCCATTATAGAAATTTCTTCCAAATATATTCACACTATGTTAAAATTATTCTTCTATATTAAAAATTCGAATAATATAATTAAATTCGTTTTTTTTTTAAAAAAAGACCTTATCAATAATCCGAATAATCTTTTTCGATTTTCACCTTACACATTATTTCTTCCACCAGAGACACTCAACACAGTCTCAATCGAGAAACTTCTTTTAAACATATTTCTATCGACAACATCGACTGAATTTCTCTCTGGATTGGCCACAATCGAGGTATCTGTTTCTCCACCCTCTGCCGGATTTCCTGGACGCGTTCAGCCGACGGTCAGTAAGGCTGGGATATCCGTGGCGTCGCAATGAGGGGTGAAATTCACCCCTTAAGCCCGCTGCAGGCGAACGGTTACGTCGCTTTAAGCCCCGGCTTTGATGTCCAGGTCAGGATCTGCTCGGTTCTCGAGCCAACGAAGGAGGACTCGTGCACCCTGTTGCAACCCCTCTACGCGCTTCCCCAATTAACCGTCTTTTGAGGCTCTGTTATGCAGCTTCGCTATTCGTCCAAGTATCAATGCGACCGCAACGATCGTTATTTCTACATTTCACAGTCGATTGTCATCTCTGATAATATAAATTGATTTTCAAAGTTAGATTATTTATTTATTTATTCGTTGAATGAAGATAGTGTTTTGAAGAGAAGAAAGTTTCCTTCTTAATTATTTCCTTGGTATAATAAATTTCACATATAAATTGTATATTCCTGGGATATTTTTAGAGCTTCGATTCTAAAACAAACACAAGAAATGAATTATTTATTAAAGTGTGAGCAATTTAAGTGAAATGGCAATATTATATATATATATCAAGTTTTCAAGAATGTAAAAACATATTTATTTTTTACAAAAATTATATATATTTACTTTGATATGAAATTATAAATATTATATCTTATATAAATCAATTATGAATCTTATATACTTTATTCTTTCTTTCTTTCAATCAAAATTTGAATCTTGGGAGAATGTATTTTCAATAAAAAGGGAGGCGAATGTTGTAAAATATTGTACGGATCAATGGATAGAAGAAAGCGTGGAGAAAAGGGTGATTCCGCTTTGAAAGAGGAAAAAGAGATTTACGTACACTATCCACATGCGTGCACTGTGTATAAGTGGTTTCGTTATCTAACAGGTGGAAAGACCTGGTGGGTGCAATTAAGGCGCCGAAGCAGGTTAATTGAGGGAGTGTACAAGTCCGGTAGCCGGTTACACGCCCCCCGAGAACAACCACTAATTTTCTAATTAAAGGAACCTCACCTGGGCCTCATCTAAATTCCATTCCAACGAATTCCTTTGTCGTTGCTATTTATTGCATTTCTATTAACCTTGAATGAGGAGACTAGATGTATCAATCTCTCGAAACTCGAATATCAATCTCATAAAAAATTTGTAAATATAAAAAATATTAATGATAACAATATTCAATATAATTTTATGACATTTTTAGTTCATTTTAATCTTTTTAAATAAATAATATTTTTATCTTTTGTGTAAAGGTAAATCTGTTGAATCGAAATCATCTATTCATATATTGTTAGATAACTTTTGAAAACAATTTCCAGAGTGCGTGCAATTTCAAAAGACGCATCACTTTAAAAAATTCTATTCAGAAACTTTTTATTGAGAAAGTTCCCAGTAACCTAGAAATTCTCACCGGTATCCTACAGAAATCCTACAATTTCAAAGTTTGATCTGTTTCCTTAAAAAATATTCCACTGTAATGGAAAGTTAAGATAAATATTCTTAGCCTTCCAAAGTTTTATCATTTATACCAATCTAAAAGAAAACATTCAGAAAGACTTTTTTAAAAGATAATACACTCTATTCAATACTTTTAATTCAATTATAAAAATAATTCCCCCGAAATTTATATCTAAAATCTATATAAAAAATATAAATATATATAAAAAATAATAGAATACATTTTTTACTCTCAAAATATTTTTTCAAAACTTACTTTCTAAATAAAATCAATACTCTAAAAAATTTCAAATATAAAAAAATAATTACCCACATGCTGAAATGTTTATTTAAGAAATATAATTTCCAATACGAACCTACATTTTAATTTCCGAACACATCTTCGAATAAAAAAGATCCATCTCCATGATAAAATACTTCAGTCTCAACAAACCCCAAATCAAATCATTGCAAATCTATTTAAAAGAAACCCCCATTAAAGGGTGCTTTCGTCTCCCCCTAAACAAATTTCTCGAGCCAAAAAAAAAAACACCGAACGACTAATTGTCTCTCGCATCTCCATCTTCCATCCCCACCTTCTCTTCGTCTTGGAGAAGCGCTTTATTTAAAACCTTCTCCCCCCTCATCGGGAAGAATGGTGAAAGCGTTCCATTCTCCATCGAGTGGAAGGCATCTACCTCCATTTGCCTCGATTTCGATTTAAAACGGAAGTTCATCGTGTCCAACCCCCTCCAAGGGGTTTCCTTCTCACGGACGAGCGAGCACGTCTACCAGGATCGGCCTGGACAGGAAAGTAAGTATTGTTCCCCGGTGGATTTCGTTGCCGATTCGAAAGGAAAGGAAAACACCGAGTGCAAAGGGATGAACGTTTGGAGAGGTAAACATCCAGGGTGAACCAGTGGCAAGGGGTTGGAAACGTGACACGATTCTTGTTTCCCCTTCGTTCTATTTATTCGATTCGATTCATTTTTTTAGGTTTTTTTTTTGGAAACAAGAGGAGAGAAGGGGGTGGATGGTTTCGGCGCGTTTATCACGATTTCCAGATCAAGATGAAATTGGAAATTTGAAATTTACAAGCGATGAAGAGTATAAAGGTTTTCTTATTTGAAAGCTTCTATTTTTCTGGTTTTTTTTATTGCGAAAATTTTTCGATTTTCTTTTAGAAAAGAAGGAATGGATTTGGATTATTGTAACAAATTTAGAATTTAAAAAATGGTTAATTTTTTTATTTAAAGAAAAAAGATTTTTATTTTGTTTCAAATTACTTTTCGAATTACTTTTGTGGATAATTTGAAAATTTTATCAAAATTTAAAAATTGAAAATTTAGAGGAAGTTTTATTATTATTATTATTATTATTATATTTAAATGATTTGATTTAGTAAAAATTGTTGATAATTTTTTATTTTTATTTGAAAGCAAGAATAAATGAATATTGTCAATATTTTAATTAAAATTTATAATAAAAATTATCATTTATCAACTATTCACAAAATTTTTATTCAAATAATATCTCTTCCTTTAATTAGAATTCTAAGAAATTAGAAATTAATAAAAGAACTATAAATAATTTACATTTCAAATTCAAAAAGTTTAAGTAACTCTATATCTATTTTTAAGAGAATTGAAATTGCAAAATAAACGTCATTTGTTTGCTCCCTGAAAAGCAGAAATTGAACTAAAAAATTTTATTTCGGTCCCCTAAACGCACGAAAACTCCATTGATTGAATAGAAAGCCAGTATTTCTACTATATTTTTCCCCAATTTCGTTTCCTTCCCTTTTGATCTTCGTCTTTTGAGAGACGACCCCAGCCTCGTTCGTTTCTACGAAAAGGTCTCCCGTGTAGAATCTTTAATTCCACAACTAAGGGAAAATACGTAGCAAATAAAATTATCGATCGAGATATGTGATGCAGACGAAAATAAAGGGAAGATTTTCGATGTCTCTTCTCGATACTTAAGAGAACTCCTTTTCATCCGATGTTATTCTGATTTTCTTTGGAAAAGAAAACAATCAAAACTGAAATAAAAATTTAAACTATTTCAGTTTTCGAATAAGTAATTTTATTTTAAAAAATTAAAAGTTGGGATTGATTGAAAGAGAATTATTTATTTGATTGACTTATTTAATTATTTATAAAAGGATGATTTATTTGGATATTTCTTATCATAATTAATTTGATTTAAATATGTATATACAATTTTATTTTTATTTCTATTTTTATTTCATATGTAACATTATTGATATTATTACTCTTATTATTATTTAGAAATTAATTTTGTTATTAATATTTATATTATAACTTTATTAAATGCTATGTTTTATTATTATTGTTGTACTGTTTATTAATATTGTTAGTAATTTTGGCACGAATTAATTAATTTTTTTAAATATATAATAAATAACTTTAACTTTTCCATGAAGATAAATCAATTAACTTTAGCTAATGATACATTTAATTAATCCTTCGCTAATGAGAAACTAAAATATATGTAAAATTACTCGTTCGATCCACGTGCATAAAATTACTAATTAAAGAACATGAAAATTTCCAGTAAAATTATCACAAATTATGAAAATTATATAAAATAATTTTTATAATTCGTAGAAAATTTTTTTAATTATAATACTTTTAAATCTAATTTTTAAAAGAAATTTATAATAAAACCATTAAAAGATAATTTATAATGTCTTTATTTTTTATTTTTCAAAATCTTCATATATTAAATCTATTTAACAATTCTAAATTAAACAATCCAAGTTAATCCTATTTCAATTTTTTCCTCATATTCTTGAATCCTAAAGAATTCTAATACACAGAATCCTAATGGAATTAGAATTCATTACATCTTTTTCTATTTCAAAATCTTTCAAAATCTCATATATCGAATTCTAGTATATAGTATCCCAATGGAATTAGAATTCATTAAGATTTTTTTTATTTCGAAACCTTCTTGTATATCCAAACAATTCAAAATAATATATAAATAAAGTATAAATAAAACAATAAAGTAGAATTTTACATTTCAATTTGAATACAATACTAATCTTTTTCCATTTCAAAATCTTCAAAAATCTTAAATTTAAACGTATTGATTCTAATATACAGAATTCCAATGGAATTAGAATCCATATAAAAAAAAATAAATTATAATTTCATTTTTCCATACGACAGAAGATTAACAGGAAATGTTTTTCCATGAAATTTCTTATTGGCCACCAATATCTATCTTGGCGTCGAAGTGTGAAGGGAAATTTGTTTAAAACAGCATACTTACGCATGATCTTCCGGCCCCAGGAGGGCGTGCTCGTTAATCTGACGTAAAAGGAGCAAAGTACATAGTTAGAAAGCGATTTAATTATCCGTTCGCGCGATCTTTCGCTTGGTTAAGACCAAGAAATTATCGTTAATTACTCGAAGGAAAATCAACTATTCAAGAATATCATTTCTCGTAAAGAGTGGACAATCTATTGTGAGAAATTTTTTTAATGGCATTCGTATTTATTCAAATAAATATTGAATTCTTAATAAAATTCACATTAATAAAAATTAATAAGAATAATTATATATTTTTTTATACATAATTATAAAATATTTGTACATACGTTATATTTAATTTAGAATAATATAAAAATAGAATTATAAATTTTAAAATAAATTGTACTAGATAAAAAAATTCTAATAAATTAAAATTAAAAAATTAATTAACTTTTAAATATACAAATATTTTTTTGTACATTTATAAGCTACTTCAACCAATATTTATTTTTATAGTAAATAATAAGGATAAAAATATAAATAACGGATAAAACAGAATGAAAATTCGTCTATAAAAAAAATTTCATTGGAGGAACACAGTTATTTTAATCACAATCACTCTTCCGTTACGACTCAAACATTCAAGTGGTTGTAAAACAGAGGAGAAACGGGAGAAAATGAATCGACGTTCTTGACGAAACTTTCCATTTGTCCTTTCGCGGAAGTGAGACAGGATAGAAACTTTCATTTCACTGTGTCGCCGCTCAAATTTTAATTAAAGCCTAAAAATTCCGTATGGATGAAGGAGAGACCCCGCCGTGACAAGCTTAGAAGGGATAAAATGATTCTCTGCAAGTGACATCCGAAGTCGGGGAAGTGGCCGGTATGGATCAAAATGTAGCACAGGCAATTTTTCATACCGCCTTGAAAGGTGAATCCAGAAGAGATTATGTAGATAAATGATGATTCGTATTCACAGCTTTCGTTACATTGTTACCACTGTTTCTGTTCAATCTGTGTTCTATATTTTATTACGATATTTTAAATTTAAATAACTAACTTTTAAGTATTAATTTAGTATTATTTAATTATATTATTTTTATTGATGAATCGAAAGTTTTTTCATAATTTATAATGATAATTCATTACAATTTTTTTTTAGTAAATATTAAATATTATTTTATTAATTTTATTTGTATTTCTGTTATTATTATTCTCCTTTTATTTTCTAATTTTAAAATCATTTTATACGAATATTGAATACGAATATGTAGATATATCGAATAAATCAAATTATATAATATTATTATATCTAAATTCTTAATTTGTAATTAAAATTCCTGCAAGCATGAATACTTCAATTCGAAATATATATTTCAAATATTCTCCTTGTTAAAAATTACTTATACGAAACTTGCAAAATAATTTCTCTCATGATATGAAAGCAACACATTTCGCGTGCAGACCACCACGAATATACATAATTAAACTCTTGGAAAAAAATATTTGAAACTTTCGAGACTCGAAAATGTAATTCAAATTTCTAAAGAGGAAACTAACTAAGATTTCAGATCAAAGATCATTCGATCATAAGAAAGAACGCCTAATATAAAACTTATAAAAAGAAATCTTATGTAAATTTGAAATTTTCATCCCCCTTCTATTATTACTACTATTTTCATACTACGAAGGCTGAAACGAAGTAAATTAAAGTTTAATTAAAGCTGGTAAAATTCCTGGAGGACGAAGACAAGCGGTGAAAAAGAGAGAGAAAGAGGGAGGTACTATCCATCCCCTCCTTCAGTCTCGATGGGGGTGAAGCTTCTGCGAGTGACGTACGAAATTGCTGGCCACGTCAGAGGGTCATAGTAACCCTGAAACTGGTGGTGGACACTTTTTTTTAATTTATTTTTTCTTTTTTTTGCAATTTTTTCTCTCTTTCTCTTTTTTCTCCCTTTTCATTCTGATGAGTGAAATTTTTTTGCTACCCCTATCCTCATGAAGAGAAAGAAAAAGAAAGGTATTACGAATTAAAATACACCATCACGAACGAGAGGATGATCGAGAGATAGAGAAAGGGGAAAAAAGAGGAGAAAGAGAGAAGAAGGAAGTGTTTCGTAGGAGGCAACCAGTTCTTCAACCCTTTTTCCAAGCATCGACAAAGGAGATGCTTTGTATCACTTTTTTTTTCTATACTTCAAACTCCTTGTTTTCTTTTTCTGTCCTATGGCGGTTTCTCCTATTTTATGATTCTGAACTGTGTCTTTCATTGGTTTTCCTCTGTTTTTTATTCTTCTTTTTTTTCGAATCCCATCGAATGGAATCGAAGAAAATAGATGAAAGTTTGAAGCAATTAATTTTGACGATATTTTCAATAAATAAATATAAAAATATTTTTAATAATGTTTATGAATTTATGATAGATGAAAATTTTTGTTATTTTTGGAAAATTGGAGAAATGGTAAAAATTAAACTTGCTAAAATTCTCGAATCTTTGTATTCTTTTTAATTAAAAAAGAGATAAATAATAAAACAAATATTCCAAATAACTATAATAAAAATAAAAATAATGAAAAAAAAAATATAATACATTTTCCTTTTCAACAACCTCAGATCAAAATCCAACAAAAAACAATCCTTTTCGAAACGATATTCATAATTAAAACGAGAAAACAATTTCATATAACAATTTTTAAACAATTTTTTTCTTTCCTTTTACATTCTCATACACCCTTTCACTTTCTTTCCCGATCCTCTTCAATCCCTTGTTCTTCGCTCTTCTTTCATTTTCTTCCTTCCTTCCTTTCTCTCTGTTCTTCCTTCACCGCGTATCATCGTCCATACCCGTCTATTCTTCCCTTGTTCCTACAGTCTCTTCCACGTCCCTACCACGGCTTCGTTATTTTATAATTGGCACTATCCGCCCTCTTTCATGAATTATTCCGCAGGCCGATAAAGTCGCGGAATATCGACGAGTTTCCCTCTATGGCTCTTCTGTCTCTTCTTCTGTTCCTCTCTTTCAACCCTCTTTCCTCCCTCCACGTCGAAGAATTACAAGCTTTTTTTTGCTTCTCCTTGGTGTCTTTCGCGAACGAGAATCGGGCTTTTCATCCCTCGTAATTGTACCTCGATCAATCATCATACCTGCAAGTGGTTGAGAAGGCGGAGACTATCTTATAAAAGTGGATACGAAATTGCAGATATTATCCGTTGACGAGTATTCGCATTAAATATGTGATATTGTGTAATGAGAATGAATGAATGATTTCGTAAATTGGTGTTTGAAGTATGTGTAATAGTCACTTAAATTTCAAAGGAATTGTTATTATTATGTCTAGATTATAATGATTGCACTGCTCGGTTATCTTAAATTGAAAGCAATATTTAGATCCGCTTGTTTATTTTAAGAATTCTTGGATTATTTTCATGTGCTACAAGTTTCCAATGTTTAGTTCAAACTCTCTAGGAGTTACTATTATTTGTTTTATCTGTCGGATAATGGAATTATCAATATGTTATTATATAAGATGAATGAGAATATAGACTAATTATAGCATCAATATATTCAAATAGAAAAGAAAAGTGAAATTATAACAATATATTTATGTATACATGTTTTATGTTATTTCATATTATTTGAACTAAATTTCTATTAGATAGATTTTAAAATTATAGAATAAAAGATATCAAAATACACTATTATATACACTATTACATTATTATATTTTTTAACTTGTCAATAGATAATATAATACAATATTAATAGATAAAGCTTTGATGATGAGAAATTTTTAACATAGAGCTAATATACACAGAAATATCTTAGTAACTGGTGAGTGAGAGGGTTAAAAGAGTTAAATAAATCGATCGATTTCTACCTTTATAAACTTTCTACAAACAATTACACGACCCTATACGTATCTAATAATAAAATAACAAACACGTAAGAATCTATTTTAAATGAATAATTGATAATTAACATCAGATTTTCATCAGTTAAATAAGTGATAATAAAAAAAATATTTACAACAATAGCACTTTATAATCTTTAATAATTAATCAATTTCAATTATTATCCCTTCATAAATTATACTATTCTTATAAAATAAGAAAGAAAGAATAGTTTCTGTCTTAAAATTCGTAATACAAATTCACGTTAAGTGGATGATCGAGTCACGGATCCGTCCGCGCACAATACGATGTCTCTCGATGTCTATGCTCGACGTGAAACCTTACTAAATCGTACGAGTGATATGAGAAGGGTGGTAAAAGTCATCACTGTCTGACACGCGCTTTAAAACTCCCCTTTTTAGACATTTCTTTTTTTTGTTCTTAAGACTAAGCTTTCAAACACGTGTGAACGTTCTTCCTTTTCTTTCTTCTTCTTTTTCTTTCTGTTTCTCTTCTTCCTTTGTTAATTTTTTTTATCGTTCACCTTTTCTCACCAGTTATTCTCTCTCTCTCTCTCTCTTTCTCTTTCGCGCACATACAACTCTTTTCCTCCTCTCTCTCCTTTTTATTCTCTTGAAACGTCGAGACGACTATCCTCCGCAATTCCGCCTGTAGCAACGTCACACCGCTTTCTGAAATAAAACGTTTCGCGGCTGCACCTCGCCGATAAGGCTGTCTACTACGTCGGCCAAAATTTTAATTGTGAATCGTGACTAGTTAATGGTGTTCGAGTGTATCGTCCTTGGGAAGAAGATTCTTCCGCGATGCTTGGAATTTTAGCTTTAATCCCTGTAGTACAATCTAAATGGTATAGTTTGGAAGTAATAAGATGACTGTTTGAATTTATGGAAAAAAAGATTTCTTTTTCTTAGAGTAGGTGATTTGTTGAGATTGATATTGTTCAGAAGTATTGAGATAGTTTACAGTTAATTTATAAATTTTTTTTTTTTCTTATATACATATCATTATTATATTGTATTACATACACGTGATAATTTTATTTTAAATCTCGTGAAACAGAGGAAATATTGTTGAATTACTAGCAATATATTGAATCATAAGAACTTTATAAGAATTTTTTAATTGGCATATATTATCTATCTTTATTTTATTTTACCTAATAAATTACTTTGTTCGATCATCTTCCCACGAAATACAATAACAATTTGATAAAAATAATTAATAAAATCTAATCCATATTGCTACAATAATACACTTTTTCATAATAAAATCTAAAAATCATCCTCTTCGAGTATAAATACTCAAATTCTCTGCCTTTCCTCGGATCTCTTCAAAAAAAATCCCTCACACAGATCTTCTCTCCTTCACTTCCTCCCTCCTATCGGCAACCCTATATGCCCTCACGCACTGTGGCGAGCTACCCCTTCCGATCACCATGCAAATCCAAGCGCGGGACAAAACGTCCCTTTGATGTGAAACAACCGAACGCTGCACCCTCATCACTCTTGCGCTATCCACGAATTCACCCATCCATCCCCTCGCCATCCCTTTCTGCTTGGAACAGAGAACGAGTCGGAAACGGTTTCCGCCGATTATCGCGGTTCCTTCTCCAGGTTTTCGTCTTCTCTCTTGCGGGAAAAAAAGAAGTTTCGATCGATTTCTCTCTCTCCATCCTTGCCTAGCCGCTCGTACAGGTGGAAAGGGAAGGAAGGGAGAGAAGTGGCGAGAAATTGGCTGAGCAATGTCGGGTTAATGACCGGATGTCGCGCTCGGCTTTGCGCGACGTTTATTGAAATTTCGTTGAGGACCGGGATACGACTGTTTTTTCTTTTTTTTTTTTCGGGGATAGTCAAAGGTTTTCTCGTAACCAAGATCGAAGAGAAATACAGAAATATTCATAATATACTAATTTTATATATTCATTATTTTTATGAAAGATTGATTTATATAAGATTTATATAAAGATAGAGATATTTAGAGATATATGTATAAATAATACAAGTATTTGTTTTTCAACATTTATGTTTGTTTTAGTTCTTATTATATACAACATCGTGAAATACATATTGAATTATAAAAAGTTAAGTTAGAAACTTAATTATTTGAAATATTTTTTTATTTAAAAAATTCTTCAAATTTTTTAATTTATAAATATATCAAAGTCAAATTATTTCAACCATGCGAAAATAATCGTATAATTCTTATTTTTTTCCCTTCCCTTTTCCCCAATTCCAAGCACCCGATCAAAGTAAAATTAAACGCACGTTCACGCAAGAATCCATTCCTCCTCAAGACACTTCCCTTTGTCAATTTCACGTTTACCCAAAAGACAGAGAAAGAGAGAGGGTGGTTACACGAAACCAGAATGTCGGCATGTTCTTTCGCCTTGATCGTTGAACGGATGGTCGAAGCCTGTGCCTAAGGGTTGGATAAGTGAGCCATTAATTAGACCGAGTTAATTTGCGATCGACACCAAGAACCTCACTCTTCTTCCTCTCTCTCTCCCTCCTTCCCTCTCTCTCGTTCTTCTCCCTGGCTTTGCCAATTTGGCTGGAATTACTCACGGTCTCGCGAGTCTTTCCTGCCGCGAAACAATTATATCATTGTCAAGGTAGGTTAGAATGAGATCGAAATGAGAAAGAGAAAGATGGCTACGAAGTGAAAGAAATATGAGAGGAAGATAAAACGAGAACGATGGTGACATTGTCGGAATAATTAGATCGTCGAATGTCAAATTGAATTATATTTGTTATAGTATTAGTGAATTCGTGGATTCGTAGAAAGTGGTTAATTCTATTCCGAGGGAAGGTTTTTAATTTAGCGACGTTCACTATTTTCTACACGCATGATTTATATATTTTTAAATTGTATATTTTTAAATCGCGCGGATACATTTCCGTTTTGGAATTCGAGTTCGTTATTCCACCTACTTTGGAATTCGAAGAAATTCGAATATTTTGGTTTTTCCTCGTGTTGATTTGAGTACAACAGTATAAGAAGGAGAGGGTTTCATGAAATATGATGGTAATAAATTGAAATACGTTTAATAAAAATGTATCTTATATTTTGGTAAAATAAAAATTTGTTGTTAAAAATATTTTTTGATATGTTTCATTTTTCAATTTTTATATTATATCTGTTTAAAAACTGGAAAAGATTAAATAAGAGATAATTCTATTAATTGAAACAAATAAATAAGAATATCGATTCGACGAAATGGCCTATAACAATCAAGGGGAATTTAATGAATTTAAATATTATCAGAATTTTCGATACAATTTATGAACTTTACTTAGATTATAATAATTTATACAGCATTTATATAATATTAATACAGTACAGTAATTTTTTGACAAAATAAATTGAATAATAAATTAACCGTTTGCAAATCTCATATCATTTAAAGCATTAGTGATTTGAAAAAAAGAATTGTGTAATAAATATTATTATTATAAATAATAATTGTTGCAATATTATAATTTAATTAGAAGAAACAAAAGAGTTTATAATATTGAAGAAAGGAGAAGAGAAAAGTGCACTCGTATTATATTTCTTGTTTGTTAAAGAAATAAATGAAATATGCATTTAGAGGTAAGAAAATTATGAAAAAAATTGTAAAAAAGAGAGTAACTAAGGAGAGTACAAAGGAAACATAAATGAAAGACAAAAAAAAAACGGTGTAAAATTATGAAAATGAGAGGAAACTTTTTAAAAAGGAAGAAATAACGAATAGCAACGAGAAATTATAAAGAACGAACAAAATAAGATAATATTTTGAAGAATTTTTAAAAAATCATAATTCTAAAAAAAAGCATAATGATGAAACGAATATAAGTGAATAAAAGATAAATTGAAGATTTATATAAACTGAAGTAGGATTAAATAGGAAAATATTGTTAAAAGGATAAGAAAAATAAAGAGGAAACGTTGAAAAATTGCGTAAGAAAGAACATTAAAACACCAGTAGAGATTGTACTAAGGAAATAAAAAAGAGATTGATAAAGCGGAAAAAAAATGATTCGTGGTATCAGGAAGTTGAAACTATATAGAGAAAGCGGGTCGAGTACCGGAGGAAAGACACATCTAAGGTAGGAAATAGGGAGAAAAAGCAAGACAAGGTTACAGATTAAATAGGGTGGAGGATCTGAAGGTTAACTCTGATTTCTGAGGTGAATAAAAAGAGATTCTTTGTAGAGAAATAAAAAGTAAAAATACAGAGAAAATACACAGAGAAGAATAACATGAAACAAGATGAACAAATGAAAAATAAAAAATAACAAATTATAAAACAAAAAGATTAAAAATAAGATCATTAAACATATCAACAAAATTATTAAAAAACATAAATTAAAAATAAAATAATAATATATATATATAATATATATATATATATATATATATATATATATATATATATAATAAAATAAAATAAATAATAACGATAAAATAATATATAAAAATAACAATGAATAGAATTGAACAAGGGAAAGAATAGAATAGAAAATAAATCAAATAAAATATCTATAGCTTTTTATTTCACTTATCATTTCCATCATAATAATTTTCATATTATACAAAAACAATCTATTTTCTTTCAAACTCTATCTTAATCACAAATCAAAAATTAGAAACATTTTATCCAAAAATAATGACCAATTCACATGTAATGTACGATGAAAACAAATTAAAACGAACTTTTACTCGATTCTTAGTTAAAGTTAACATACAAAGTTAATACCGGAAGAGCGATCAGAGATAAAGAGAACGTCCCAAACTTGGTCCCAAATCCGAGAAGAGAATTCGAAACAAGGCAGAAGAGAAGAAAGGGCAAGAAACGATGCGTGCACACCACAATTGTGAAGTAGCGAGAATTCGATTGATCGTTCGCAAAGTGACGTCCCATCCCGTCAAAGGCGCGTCACAGGTGCGACGAGAATAGGGATGAAATAGGGTTTATCCGGCGGAAAACACTTTTCGATGCCTATTCAGCAGTGCCTACTAATTAACGAGGAGGGGGCGAATCGAGTTTTCGGTTACGAGCTCGTTTGCCAGCTTGTACAGTAGGCAAGTTGTCTTTCGTTTGATTTAATTGAAGTAATTACGAACGAACTCGATATTGGGTCGGAGTTAGGAATTAACGGGCGAGGATCGCGGTTTAATCGATATCCGGCCAAGCACCGTTTTCTGTTTGCGCCATAGAAATCGAGATACGAGCACGTATGTACCATATGTTTTATCTGAGATTATTTTTTTCTTTTTTTTTTTTCATTGCACAAAAATACGATGATTTTATACAACAATCGAGGACTTTATCAAATTTCAATCGTGTATTCCAACAACTTTGTTGCTTGATTAGACGTCCTTCCTCCGCATGAGAATAATAATCGTGTTGTGAATTATATGTATTGTATAATTTTATTATTAAATCAGATAATATACGATCGTAGTATATACGATTGTGTATGTAAATTGATAAATCGAATTTGAATTTTCTTCGGGTTTCCTTAGAAATAGAGTATTTGTAATAAATAAAAATTTTATATTACAAACGAGTTGTAAAGAATTGATCTCTCTTAGAAAAAGGATATATATATAAATTAAACAATTAAACAAAAGTTAAACAATAGTTTTATACTTTTCATTATATTTTGAACTATTAATACATGATTTTAAATACGTTAATATAAACATTATAGTACATACTTTTGTTTTCAAATATATTTTCTAAGTATTCTTATTTCTTCGTATTTTGAGAAACGAAACGTTCAACCAACAATGTCCAACCCTGTTACCCACCTGCCACGAACAATTCATCATTTTAATTTAACTTTCAAACACAACGCTTTCTTCAAAGCGCACACTTTACCAACTGAATATAATAGAAACAAAATACAATTGTTGTACACGTACACCGAGAACACAGCGTGCACAATATATTTCACACGCAGGCTCGCGAAAAGAAAGGGGGAACAATTTGCGCTCCCTTGGAAAGGAATAAACGCGAGAAACAATTTAAGTTAAGGGGTGCAGCGAGGGGTGAAGGAGTTACTCTATATCAGCCGGCATTTATTTTCACCACGGCAGGGGTGCACGCCACCGGCAACGCTAGATATTTCTCTTCATCGTGATCGCTTTATTAGCACGGACGCGCGCGAACATTCGCCCATTAATCATTGTTTTTCACTTAAGAATTTAAGATTAATGTCGCACCGGTGGAAAGAAAACGGTACACCCTCTGCTTTTCGTCGAAAACACAATTCCTACGAGGTTCGTTTGTATCTATTAGCCTTTGTATGCGTTTATATGTGTTGTATATATATCTTCATGTCGCGTTAATATTTTTTATTCTTTTTGCTAAAGTTCCCATTGCGCGATTATTTTTTCAATTTTCATCTCGGATACTAGAAAAGTTTCTGTAAATTTTATAAATTGAATATATAAAAAGTTTAATTTTTATATATAAAAATATGTTTTATGTATGTAAAAATATATTGATTCTTTATGAAGTATATATTTATAATTGTTTTATCAAGAAAATTTTGTTCAAATTATTATGAAATAAAAACGAATAATTTAACGAATATATGTATTATGAATAGTTTTAAAACAATTAATTAGAGTATTTATTAAAATTAAATTGTATTGATCGACACGAACTGAATTTCTGTTTTCATATTGATTGACTGCGAAGTGTCAAAAAGCTGATTGCTTTAAGAGATCTTGACTGGACTAAACGTCGGTTAATAAATGACCATTTCAGTCTGAAGTCTGATTGCTTCGAGAGATATTGTCTCGACTAAACACTGACCAATGATTGATTGCTCTTGCCTGAAACTGATCACTTCCACTGATAGAGACCCGACTAAATAGTGATTAATAACCAACTTTGCGCGCGTTTGGTACGCCTTTAGTTTTACTCCAACATGCTTGTAAATATAATTACAATCGATCGATGAATAACGTGATTGATTAACTCATTACCATTTTTTATTTTCATTTTCATTCATATAATATTTAATCTTTTCACATTTCATTCAAAATTCTCTTCTGAATTCATTTCTCATCAAATCCTCAATTCCATTATTGCACCTTTCCTCAATACTTTTGTAATTTCAATAAATAAAAATTCTCAAAGTCAATTCGATTACTTTTCCGCCACGTTTCTTTACTCATAAACAAAATTCAATGATTTTAAACGATTTGAAAATTCTCCAAAACTATCCTGAGAATCTTCAAAGCCATTCCTTCATCGCGGCATCCTTTTTTTCCCTCGATCCTTTCTCTTTTTTCCTGGAGGAGAAGGAATAGGAGTGAAAGCCGCTGGGGCAAGCGGATTTCCGTGTTCACCGCAGGCGGTCCGCGACGATCTCCTCACGCAGGTCGCTGCACGCAACACACTCGTACCACAACCCCCGGCCACATCGTCTGAATAATGCGTCCAATATGCGCCGCGATAACGAACGCTGCCGTGTTTCACCGGTTGGAAATATGTCGACGGTGGCTCTCGCGACACGTTTCCGCGACAGCCACCTTCGGCCTCGGCTGGATTTTGTCGCGGCTCGGCACGCGAATTCTTCCGCCTGTCACGGACCCTTTAATCCCGATCAAGATAGCGAATTTGTCGTGGTGGTTAAGTTTTGCACGCACATTTCCAGCCTCTGGACTCTGTTGGGCGGACCGTTGGGCGTACGCGATGGAGATAGAAGAGGGTAAAAAGATGGGGGTTGAATTTTGGATGGGGGGATTAATTAGACGAAGGGAGTGTGATAAGGTGATAAGGGACGAAGGAGTAAGTTGACTGGAAACTGTTTGTTCTTTTAATGTGCTTTGCGAAAGGGGCAGATTTGGAGAGAGTTTATAGTTATTTGTCTTTTGGGGTTGAATTCGTAAAGTAAGACTTTTAATTTAATTCTAATTTTACTTGTTTACTACGAGTTTACTTGGTGGAGTATGAGATTTTTTTGTGAGTCCTTTTTCTTAAATTTGAAATTTAGTAATTTGTAAAATGATAAATGATAAGGATGTATTGAACTTATATAAATGTATAAAAGTATTATTTTTATATTATATCAATATTTAGTTAATTTATTTTTTATATTTTATACTTAACAAAAAAATTAAAAAATATAATTTTTAATTTTTTTCTATAATTTAAATTAAATATTCATATTAAACATTTGAATAATAAAAGATTCTAAATAGATAAAAATTTGAATGCTCACCAAATATCGATCTGTCGACAACTATTCAAGTTTCAAAAGTTTCGAAGTCCCGAAACCAGAAGATAAAAAGCAATTCCTTGTTCAAGATGTCAAAGAAGTATCAAACTTATCCTAAACCCATCAAAAATTCGCCCCCCAAGAAACTGTCTTATAGCTGCGTAAATTCGTAAAAAAAAATTCCCAAAAATCTTATAGAAAACATTAAAAGATCAATTAGATTATCACTTATAATATTGAAATATTATATAATATATATATAATATAAATATAAATATGATATAATATAATATAAATTTTAAGATAATATTTCTCTTTTAATAAAGAGATATTTCAATTTTCATCTGAAACTTCTATATCGAAAATCAATTTTCAAAAAATCTTGATTTATCAAGCTCATAAAACTAATCGTTTCTTAATTAAACGTATGAAATTTCATATGCTTTGAATTATCACATTAATACGCGACATGTCTCTGAATAATGGCTATTTTCTCCTGAGAAAATGGAGGATCATGTTCGTGAAAAGACAGAAAAATGTGAATCACGTAACGAATGAAATTAAACATAAAATCGGCGAAACGTGGCCTGCACGTGAAAGAAGTTGCCTTAGAGGAAGTCGGTTAGAAATTGTCTCTTCACTATCCATAAACACATTTCACTGTTAATCTATCTATCTATATGTTATATATCTATATGTAAATAAATTAAATGAACAGCAACTATGTTTGAATTATTTTTTGCTTATTTCGAATATAGATGCTGTATCTTTAAAATATAAATTCGTTTTATTTTACTCTTTCTTTGGAGTTAAAATTGAAAAAAATGAAAAAGTTATATAAGATTTCGATATGTAATAAGATAAAAGATTTATTTCCATCACAATTCTTTACAGATCACTTAAAAGATGATCATTTGTAGAGATATCGAACATATTTGCTAAAAATCATCCTTAACGAATAAATTAATATATACCAATCTAATTCGTTAGAATAACTTATATCATATTTCGATTTGCAAAGGAAATGAATAAAATCTAACTCTATTTAGTACCAATAATATTGCTAATGAAAATCAATAATAATTTTATTAGCTTTTCATAGAGGAAATCTTTGTGAGTCATCAATTGTATACTTTAAATATTCTTCTCCTCTTTTTTCTGAATCTTTTTCTGGAAAAATTTAATCAAACTTAATGTAAAACTAAAAATCGACGAGATACTCATTTGCAAAATTTAATTTTATATTATTTAATTTATATTATTTTATATAATTAAATATAATTTTATATTCTGTAAAATAAATAAAAAAAGATTTCTTCTAATACGAAACGGGAGATTTGAATTTTAGAGGACACCCTGTATAATGAGAGAAGATAGAGAAAAGGCAGTGCCTCGCGGAGAAACGAGTCATTTCATTGAAATGAAAGCCAGCTCGTGGATCACGAATGAAATCTTCGTGTCATTGTTTTCTCTCTTTCACGACTCGTCTCTTTGTCCCGGTTACAAACGTTTCGTTTATTCTCTTCAAACGTAAACTCTGCATACAGGGTGTTGGCATAATCCTGAGATATATTTTTAAAAGATCCTAAAACAAATAAAAAAGTTGATTTAGAGAAATATATCGATTTGAAATTATTTGTTATATGTGTTATTACCAATTGAAATTTATATTAGACGAAGGAAATAAATGAAAATAGAGCAAGATGACAAAGATAAAGTGAGTTCTTCGATTTCTTTTAACTTAATAGACAAATAATACTAAATAATCTTAAATGAATCTTAACTTATTTTTTTGTATAATTTTCACATTTGTTTTACTATTACTAGAATTGATCTTGTCTCATGAATATTTTAATACCCTATATATATATATATATATCACGTTCAGTAGGAAGAAAAGCCGAATGATATAGCGTATTGTCATTTTTTGAACGATAAATAAAAAGAATACCGAACAAATATCGAAGAAGATCTCCTTGTTTGAGTATTAAATTTTGATGAACTTGTTCCTCACTTATAAAATTAATTTCTAATTTAATTATTCGTAAAAAATTTAGATATTTCATAGAATGTGAACACAAAGAATTCTATATATGGAATTTTTAAGTTAGAATTTAATTTTAATAAAATATAGAATATTTTGAAAAGTTTATCTTTTTTTATTTAATATTTGTTAATATCAAATATAGAAAATAAAATATAAAATATGAATAGAATCGCAATTTCAGAAATAACTTCAATCAATAATTCGCGCAAGAATAATATTTACCAATTAACACCAAAAGGTTGAATTGACAGAATTCTGAATATCTACAATTCAATGTAGATACCGCGATATATTGAATCTAACGGCCAGAGGTAAAAATTGAATTCAAATATCTACAATTCAAATTTACAATTGCCGATACGACGACATATTGGACCTATCTCACGTATACAATATTTACAATTCAAATCTACAAATATACCTATACACAAATATCAAAAGCATGTGACCAAACGATGTCCACTGCATTTAATTTAACTTAAACATCATTATATCGAATTCAAACTTTAGTGTTCCAACCAATAATACCAAAAAAAAACTAAAAAATCTACGAATCAAATTTAGAAACTTTTATATCGTAATATATAATAATACATATAGAATTTAAAGTATTTAAATTATAAAAAATTTCTAGATATAAATCAGTTCAAAAATATCAAACTTAAACTTTCAATCAATAAATCCAATTAAAAGAATTAAATTTATTAAATACATAATCATGCTTATCCAAAAATCTTAAAGCAATCATTGTTCTACAATATTCGATCTTCGATTATAAATTTGAAACATTTTTCCATAATTATCGACAATTTAGAAAATAACGATGCACATACGATATAAATCAAAGATCACGCGAACTGAAATTAATTTTGGAATGAAAGAAGAAAGTGAGCAAGACTCGGTATATCTTGCCAAATATATTTACTATAAAATCTAAAAAGTATATCATTCCAAAGAACGCGGCATATCTAAAAGCATGTTACACTAAAGGATGATAATACGGCCGGCGAATATTCGAAAGTTTAAATGGCGGAAAGTTTAAGCAAAGAACTGGGGTCCGGCAATAATGCCTCCCATCAGAGCGTGCATTTGTCTATGGAACGCCATCAGAATTTTCCATTTCTCGCGCGTTGCACGTGTGCAGCGTGCAGTCTCGTGTGTGCATACCGAGGCTTTGACACGCGCATAAATCCAGCAGGGCGTCTCGCATGGCATTGTAGGCCTTGTCAGAGATGCTTCCTCCCGTGCCTTCTTTAGAAATCCCATTTCTCTCCGTCACGCGTCCTTCTTTCTGCATCTCCCTCTGAAGAAGAGGGGGGGGGGGCTGTTTATAGGGAAACGAGGTTACAAAGGGAATCTTTGTTGTGGAACAGAAAGCTTTAATGACTTTGCTTACTGACTTAATTTTATGAATTAAGGAAAGAATTTGCAGGGGAATTTTTTTTTCATTCCATTCGAATGCCAATTATTTATGGATTTTAACTTTTGAAAATAAAAATTTAGATAAAAGGAATTGGAATGACAAATATCGGATTGCAATAAATATTTCAATTCTTTAAAAATGGGTAAATAAATAATAATATAAAATAAATGAAAATATCTCTTCTATTTTTTTAATTCAAAAAGTTTCCTTCATAAACATTCTCCATCATTTTCGATCCCATTCATCAATTAAATATTAAAAATTAAAATAATTCATCACACGATCGAACTATTGGCTCCCTAAAAAATTAAGAATATGAATCGAGGGGAAAAAAATGTTTTTTAAAGTAACATTCCCGCCTGTCTCGAAATCGCTCGTATTTTGACACCGGTGACAGGCGTTCTTATTCTTATGGTAATACGGCACTCTCTCAGATCTCCGCCATTCTTACCATCCCTCTCTTTATTGTCCTCGTTCGAGAACAGGGAACGCGGCAGCTTTTGAAAAATCTTTTCGTAAATCTATGCTTGGCCTGTTCCCATTGTGACGCGATAATGCGCCTTTACGAGACGTTTTTACTTGCGTGGGATCTTGCACACGAAACATCAAGGGGGAAGTCTTTTTCTCGGGAAAATAAGGAATTTTTTGGGATGCATTGGCCGATTAATTTTTCCAAATATCTATTTTCAAGAAAGAGATATATTTCCAATATACACGTAATTTTTAATAATTGTCTAAACATTTGCACATTATAAACTCTATTTGGTGATATTTATATTTTAGAAGAAATTATGCGATGAATTTTGTTAATTTGAAAAAATGAAATTTTTTCTGATAAGATTCTTTAATAGAATTTCTGAAATTTTCCAAAAATTACTTTTGCTTTAATTTGAAATCTGTACTATTTTAATCGCGAATTATCACAAAGCATACACGCGGAAGAAGGATATTAATCTAATAATCGAAAACTTATTAAGCTACACACGTGTATACCCTCCTCAAATCGCATCAACTTTTCTCACCACAAACAAAACCGAAACACCAACAAACCGTTAATCCCGAATAAAACTCCATCACGTACCTCTAAAGTGCCATAAATTAATCCTCGACAACGTACACGATCTCAAGAGACGGCACACCTTTTACACACACCATAATCGATTCCCACGATGATGCTCCCCGGCTGCAGATAATTCACGTCACCGCTAGGACAAATATATTTCACCCCTGGCTAGGCTACTTAACCGTTAAACGACTCTAACGAACCGTCGAACCATCGAGTCACAATAGGATAAACCCTAAACGGAACGATATTTCACACGTGGCACAAAGCATTTTACCTTTATTTTGACGGCTATTCTATGAAAGGTACCATTTCTCAATATATATTTCTTATTGTATATTTTAGATCCCAAAGTTGAATGTTCGTTCATGTCCGCAAACAATTATGATAGATTGGAGACTGAAATTGAACAAAAAGATTTATGTTTGTTTTTTTGTACATCGTTGAGTTGCGAAAAATTATGATAGAAAAATAATTTAAAAATTGTAATATTTAGAAATGATATCAGATTTATAAGAATTATCAGTTTTATTATTAGAGGAATGTTTATATTTGATATTATTAATTTTAAGGATTACTTATTTGAAAATTCATTGAGTAAATAATTATTTAGAATATGCCTATTTTCTTTGTTTTATGAGTGTAGTTTAATGATGTGTATTTTATGATATAGTTTTTAAATATTAATTAAATATTTTAATAAAAGTTCTCAATTATTAACAAATATTTTTATCTTCTATATAAATTTATATAAATCTGTGATTATAATGCAATAGAATAAATATAAAAAATAAAAAGGAAGAACTACATTCACAGTTTATTTTTTTATAGTTCGCTGTGATATTTTATTACAAATTTGAAAATTCTAGAACGATAAACCGAAAAATTTTCCATAAATTACTCATTAATTTATAAAATTGTTATAAAATTTTTGTTCATAAAATTTTTGTTTATAAAATTGTTAATTCTTGAGATTCTTTTTTGTAATAATTTTTTTAAATTAATCAAAACTATTTTTATTTAAACTTATTATTTGTTTAAAAAAAAGGAAAGAAATATCAAAGACAATATCGCGCGCGAGAAAATTGTATTATCCCTCGATGAAACGTGAAATAGATTAAATGCAAAGAGAGTCCCGGAAGCAAAAGGAAATTTCTCGCTTTGTTTGTTCAAACTTCATAAACAATGGTTTACTCGTAATTTCACGCACAAGCGTGGTGCCGCTTGTAAAACCGTACTTATTAATTATTCATCGAGCACATCGGTCCGATACGCTATATATCTCAACCGCGAAAACACTGAGAAAAATAACGAGCATCATGAATATTACGATAGAACTATACATCACTATAATGGATCGCTCCCGTTGAATATTCAAGCATTACAGACGGCAATCCGAATGACTCAATAGGGCCCATTTAAGCCATCCTTTAATCGTTTGCATGAACAAGAATTTAAATAATTCCCTGTATTATTCCTTCACAATGCAATCTCTCGTTTGTACGTGATGAAAAGAAAAAAAAGTTGCTTGAAATCACCTTTTTAACCCATGTTAACTTTTTGTCTTTTTGTCTTTTGGGACATCTTGTATATTTTTTATAAACACTTGAAATATACGAGCTTATATTATAATTTATACAAATTCTATATACACAAAATATGAATATAAATGTTCAAACTTTAAAGAGATAAATTACTCTTAATATTAATATTAGCATCGAGTGCGTGTCCAATAAGAAAAATTGATACAATATACGTTCTCATTTCGTCGAACGTCACTCGATCGCCATCTATTATACCCGCAAGAGTAATCACTCGGAAAAATTCAATATTCCGCTCCCTTATAAAAAAAATTTCATCCCGTTAATGAAACATTAACGACAACGAAATTCAATTTAAAAAATTCATCCCAAACACAACGTGCATCCAATGTATGCAACGAAAAGGCAACAATTTCCACCAATTACACCGTCCACCGAGCACTCTCATCTCACGTGGAACAAACCCTTCAAAGAAGCTGTAATAACTGCAATAACTCGAGCCGTCAGCGGAAAACGCAAGCAGAAATTGCGACATCCGGGCATGGTGGTGGCTGGAAACCGCGAAGAAATTTCATTCGTCCCAGCAGCATGGCCGCGTGAACCACTTTTAGCAATGTCAACGTGAAATTATTTGGCCAACGCGTACACACACAGTGTATATAGTAGATAACAGACACAGAAGAAAAAGCGTTACATTTTGCAGAGTTGGCAGGCGAACTCTGACTTTTCCTAATGGAAACACCGGAGGGAGGATGGAGAAGCTTTAAAAGTGGCGTTACAAGCGCTTTAAATCCGCGCGGCATTTATTATTCCGTCCCTAGCGTTATTTTTCTACGCTTTTTTCCACCCTGCCGTGTCTCTTTTTTCCGCGGATTTTCGGATCTCGCCTCGATCATTCGACAACCAGTCCGATGGCTATCATCCGGCTAAACGAAGATTATGCACCTCGCTGGATCTCTACGACTTTCCCTCATCCCAAATCCCTATAGCTGCCCTCGTTTCTACAAATTTCATTCGCTGATGAATTTTAAAAACATAATATTTTTGAAGCGGAATTCTTATTCGTCGATATATTCGTCGGTTTCAGATTTTTAAATATTAGAGTAGAAATGAAATTTTTCAGGAGAGCATCAAGTAATATCGGATAAAAATATTCGAGAAGCAATTTGAGATTTTACAAAAGAAACAGAAATTTTGGATATGCTGGTTTCATTTTTCATATTGTATAGTATTTTAAAACGAGAATATATTTAATAGTAAAAGTTAAAAGTTTGATTCGACGATTCATTTCTATACTTCATATTCATAATATACGTAAATCAATATATCGAATAACTTTTCTTAAAGTATTCAATCAATTCAATCAATTTTTTTCTAATGCTAATATCAATCCACAAACTTCCACAATATTCTAATCTATTATCAACTTTTAAAAACAAGAAGTAACACAAAAGAAGAAGACCAAAACAAAATCCAAAATCCCAAGATACACAAAGAAAGATAATCGAGCTCTTTCAATAACAAACGAGAAACAGAAGGATAATTCGAAAAGCCATCAAAGTCGTTCACCAAACACAAAAATCACATGCCCCTATTTGCGAATTCAACGAAACACTTATTCCTTGGCCATCATCCAAATCGAAGGATCAACGAGAGAGAGAGAGAGAGAGAGAGAGAGAGAGAGAGAGAGAGAGAGAGAGAGAGAGAGAGAGAGAGAGAGAGAGAGAGAGAGAGAGAGAGAGAGAGAGAGAGAGAGAGAGAGAGAGAGAGAGAGAGAGAGAGAGAGAGAGAGAGAGAGAGAGAGAGAGAGAGAGCAAATCCAATGTTCGTCCCGAAAGTTGATAGATTTTTCGCAGCCTGGACCGGTTTGCAGTTGGCGTCGTCAACTTCAAACGCTCGCTACTTGCCAATTACACCCTGAAGAGGACTACGTTCTCCACAGGGGTGGCCCGGATTCGCGCGACGAAGGAAGCCGCAACAGTGGACTCCGGACTGAAAGTTTAGCCTTGTCTGCAACAACCGTTCTCAGAACCTCTCCAGGGGGTGTTTTCCTCGGTCCACTCTCTGTCAGGAACAGTTACGGGTTTATTCGACGTTGCGATGCGCGCCGTTTAGCGATGTTTGAGTTTTGTTAGCCGTCGAAGAGTTAGAGAAATTGTATCAATGGTGATGAATCATGGGATTTGAATCGCCGCTTAAAATTTTTATCGATCGATGCAATTTTGTTTAATTCGAATTAATGTTCTTATTGAATGGAAAATGGAATGATATTAAATTTGAGATTAGTTTTTAGTTTGACGATTGGATGCTTATTATAATGAGATATTAATATATCGATAGGGTTTGAAAATATGAGTCTTATTTATAAGTAATCGAAATTTGCGTTAAATGAAAAAAGATTCTGTATATGTCATTGATTAATTGTCAATTTTTTAGCAAAATCATTTATTTATTTATTTAGGAGATAAACTTTTGGATGCAATGAAAATATATATTAAATATATTAATTTTAAATTGGATCAATTTAATATTCAATTTATATATTATCAAAATATCAATTAATTATTTATATATATAATTTTTTAAATATATTTTTCAATTTATCTCCATTTGAACATTGCAATAAAATTTTTAAAATTTTCCTTTATTAATGTCTAACGGCTAAAATATAAATAAAATTTTTTCCATCAACATGGAATACGAATCGCGAATAAAATATGGAAAATACATACAGAAATTTCGTTGATTCTGAATTAAACTGTGCAACATGATCGATGAGGATCGAAAGCAGACGAGTTGAAAATAAATTCACCCCTGGGAGAAGAGGGGAAAAGGTGATCAGGCATCGCAGCAAAGCGGAAAGTATTAACGCGACAATAACAGGGCGCAACGGCGAAAAACCGAGTCGGAGCGTTTTAAATAATCTCAAATCGGCCAACGTGTAAAATCCGGGCGGAAATGCGTTTTTACGCTCCCAAAACGAATTGCTCACGTATCAGTCCGCCAACTTGAAAAACGCGCGCTCCAAATGTTATACGGGGTGTCCGATAATTCAACCAACCATTACTTTACTTTACCAATTCTCAGTTTTTGTAGAGTCTTATAGATATTCTTAATTATCTCTGCGAATAAAAATTTTGATCGATGATATTTTAAAAATTATTGACAATAATTTTATTTATTTCTTGAATTCGACTGTGAAATAGCGAATGGTTAAATAATTAAATTTTCATATACCAATATATTTTTCTGCCTTTATAATTACTTTGAATAAATCATATTATATGCCAATTATTAAGAATAATAGGTGTTGATATATAATTATAAATACAAATGATTAAAACAATATTAAAATATTAACATATGAACCAAACTAATTTCTAATATAATTTTATCTTTTCGTTTAATTATTTTATTTTTCATCATCACAGTTTATTTTTATTCTATTTGATTTCAATTATAGCCACCCTGTATATATAAAGGCTCGTTATCGATGTCACCAGACTTCTGGCCATCGAATCCGTGGCATTTTCCGGCGATTTAAATGCTGGCCACGTATGCCTGAAATGAACAAAATTCGACGGATGAAAAGAGAAAGAGAAAGAGAGAATGGGAAAAATGTAACCAGCTTCCACCGATGAATAAATAAAAACGTCCTGATGTAACTGAGTTTTCGTCAACTCTTTGAAGTGCTGGGTACATATGATTGGGCTCTATAAATGTTTGTTAAGTTTGTTTCTGTTGTAAATATAGAATTAAAGAGATGGATTTACGTACGTGTATACGAAAAATTCTCTTTAATACCTCATTACTTTCCTTCCATCGTTAATTCTAAAATAATGATGGAGAAAAAAATACTTTTTTATTTTATAAAATTAGCAACAAATATTTTTAAGGATGTAATTTTCTTATATCCTAATACTCTTTACGAAATATCTATTATACTCAATATAACTATCTTTTTTTCAATAAATCGTTTTTTAATCAATATATTCCTCATATTTTGTTACATTTAAAAAATATATTCAGAAAACTGAAACCAATTTATTTGATTCACATTTCTTTAAAATACCTCAACGATCCATATCGAAAAAAATTTAATTTCACTCCCTTTCAAACCGCACGAATCCCAAACTCAAACTTTTGAAGGATACTGTAACGCGCAGAACCTCACAAAAATTCAATTCCCTCGTCCGATCATCCGATTACAATTTACATTCACCGGGTACAAAGGGTATCACTATCGAAACAAAAAAGCAAAACACCATTTTCGCAAAATTAAATCCTCATTTCGTTGCAATTCGACGGCTTGCTATCCCCTGCTATCCCCACCCTATCTGTATATATTGTCCATTTAACTCTCTGAAAATACTCCGCTTTCATGGAGGAACAATAGCGGAACAACTGGAGGGAGTGGTGGAATGAAGGCAAATAAATGCAAACAAAAAGAAAACGCTGGGAATACAATGGCGTTCGATTTTATTGGCTCTTCTCTGGATGCGAGTTACACTCCGGGGAATCGTACGCATTTTTCCATCCCCCCGTCTATCATACCCACGCCATTCTGCTTTTTATGAGCTACCTCTGTCGCTCGTGGTCGACCGTGTTCAAAAACAGAAACCAGATTCGAGGATTAGCGGTGAATACGCGAAATTTCGGAACCAGTGTCGCTGGTTAAAATCATGGTTCAAGCTTACCATTGTAAAGATTTGTAGGGATTCTTCTGCAATGAAATTTATAAATTTATAAAGATAAATGATGGGATTGAAGAGAGATTTTATCTCCGATGGAGTGTAATCTTTTAGGGAAGAAATAATATACATATAATGTTTTCAATTGTTGTATGAACATTCTATAAGAATATCGTGTCAAAATTTCAAATTTGAAGTTTATTTAAACTCTTTATCAATAAAAAAAGATGTTTCTGTATTAATAATTAAAAACTAAAATTTTCGTTATTATTGCAATAAATGAACTATAATGATGGAAATACATATACGTAAATAAAAAATATGAAAAGTTTTGAATATCATTGCTAATTTTTTTTTAAATTAATTTAATTGAGATTTGTTTCTTCTTATTAATGAAAATTTTAATTTCATTATATTCATTTATAATTATGTCTAGAAAAAAATGAAAAAAATTTTTTAAAATCTATCATTTTTATAAATCTTTTCAGTTAAAATCAATATTCAAATAAAATTTTCAAACTGTGAATCTTCAATTTAACATTTTATATGATATTCTTGAACCATTCATAGTCTTTTAAAAAAAATTTTTTTCTAAAATTATTTAAATGTTTAATTATGCCACTTTTTCTCTTATTATGATTCTTATTAAAAATCGAATCCCTTATTTAAATTCAATAAAGATCCCTTATAATCTTGGAAAGGAAGAAAAAGTATTTCCATCCTTTCAGGAAGAGGCATCGCTTTGCAAGTTTAAATTTGCACTTGGCACCTGATCGGCTGACGTGGCAAGGGATGCAACCCTTAGATATGGTTATAATTCGCTCGATTATTTAATAACTTGGCCTCATGCCTGGCTATGGATCGTCCAACTTGAATCATGAATTCTCCATGATTTCATATATTAAAACGTCTCACGCCAAATCACATTAGTAAATTAGCATGCACTGTCATGCAACAATGTTGAAATTGAAATTCGCTATAGAATCGAGGATATTATGCCATATTAAAATCGCATGAAATTCGTGATTGAAATAGAAGAGAGATTTAAATTTTGTTCGAAATATTTGAGTTGGGAGGAATATTGATTTATGGAAGTTCGAATTTACATATTGGTTAGGTATTTGTAGATTATTACACGCAATGCACAGGGTTAGGGATCACGTGATTTAGATTACGAGATCAGAGATTATGGGGAGATACAGATCGTTTCGCGATAAATTACATTATAATCCAGATTATTCTGTGATGTCTCATTCTCTAAGCCACTGTATCGAGTTTGATTTGGAGATCATGGAGGATTTAAACAAGAAATTGTGTGCACGAATTATATGATGCTTCGGTCAAGATTGATGATTCCTTAAATGATCCTACAAATATACTCATGAAATTTGAATATCGTATGTATAATAATTATTATTAAGAATTAAATATTGAAAAATTTATTTTTAATTTCTTTAATTCTAAATATCGCTATACACATTTTTATTATTTATATTCAATTTAAAATTTAATAATTTACTATAAATACACCTTTTACAAACTTTATGAATATTGAATCATACAAAAACAACATATTTACGAAATTTCATCTGAAATAAAATCTTTTCATAGCCCTTAATAATTTTCAATCTAAAAATACAGAATTGACACTAAACTTTTTACAATTAAAACTTTCCTCTATCCTTCAATCGGAACCCATAATCCCTTCCACGAGTGTGATTCGATACTAAGATGAGGGATTGCTCTAAACTTTTCCAATAAACTTTACTTATGAATATCCTTTTAAAACTTTCACACAAAACAGTATACGACGCAAAATATACATTTTCTAAAGACTTTTAAACGAGATCTCTTCATCCTTAATTACAAAATATTCCAATTCCATCGAAATCTTTTTATTTATTATGTTGAACATAATCAATATAATCAACGATATACAAGTTTCTTCATTTTAATATAATATATTAAGCTTATATATATATATATATATATATATATATATATATATATATATATATATATATTGAAAAGTTGTTAAAATTAGTTACTTAAAATTAACGTGAAGAAAGAATCTAATCGATAAAATCATCAAGATTTCATATTGTGCAAAAGAATTGAGAGTCTTCTAGGAACGATTGTTGATAGAATTTGCGCAGGTGTATGAAACATCGAATGTTATTACAACATTATTCTCGGCCTGTTTCATTGTTACGTAGTTGGACAACTCGAGAGAGTGGCTGGCATACTTGTGGCGAGGTACTTATGCGTTGGATCGATCTTGAGGCCTACCAAGGGAGTTGTTTCAGTAAGAAATAGGATTAATTACGTGAACATCCATTGGCGATCGATGATTTCGAAACATCTAAGTTTTGATGTAAGATTATTGTTAAAGAGTTACTATTAAGATTAATTAAATAAAAAATTATGTGTGTACTTTAATGTCGTTCAATTTTTGATTTTATTAATTCTTTATTTTAAAGATTATAACTTTGAAAACTAATTCATTTTTAAGCGATAAATCATTTATTGTTTATCAAAACTTTACAATAAATGTATTTAAAAATAATTTAAAATAAATGTATTTAAAAGTAATTTAAAAATAAATTTGCATTTAATGTGGAATTTAATTTAACAAATTAATGCATGTGGTTATAAAAAAAATATAAAAAAATGCTCTTTTCACAGATGGAAATGGCGATGTTGAAAATCTGGATCCAGATGTACAAGACTATACTACTGATGAAGATTATAACGATGTCTTTGATGCAACAACTAACGGGTATGTCATCAAAATATTGTTCCATTTTCCAACATCAAATGCATCATATTTATAACAATTTTGAAAAGGAAATAATCGAAAAACAATTATTTAAAAATAATACTATTTCTTTTCATGACAATAATCCTCAACTTTTTCTATTTTCTTCCTTTAAATATAAGTTTAATCAATATACATCATATATTAATAAATAAATCTAATAAATATCAAAAAAATCTAATAAATATCAACTGTACAACAAAAAAGAAATGTTTTACAAGTATATCAGATTATATTATTGTTTTACAAATGTATGTACATTGTTTTACAATCATCTATTCGTAGGAAAATAATTGTTGAGATTTTATGAATCTTGATCTCACTTCATGTTTTCTGTAATAATTCTTATCGCTTATTCCCAAGTTGAGAGCCATTGCTGTATAAAATCAGTTCCCATGATACTATCGATATCGTTCGACGTGAAATGGTCGAATATCCTGATCGAGAATTACCAGTTCGTGAGGAATTACGTAAAGGAGAAGGGAACGAGTAAAATTTTCCCTCGGAAATGTAAATGCAAAAAAAAAGAGGGAGAGACGAGGATCGAAGAAGGGATGATTTTATGGATTCGTATGATGGAAAAGCTATGCGCAGGGGATGCCGCGGGGTTTAATAAGGAAACGGCTCGATTGGTTCGATTCGAAAGCTAATAATGCCACTTCCCGTGCGTGGTGAAACAGTGAAGGTTGTGGGCGTGATTAAATTTGAATTTTCTCCTTCCTTGTAATTCGATCAGGAAGCGTCGATAGGGCCAATCGAAATTTCTACGACTACGAAAAGTGACTTATCGTCGAATCTTATCGTGTTTTCTTTTAACCAGATTTCATAAATGAAATATTCACGCGGAAAATGAGGTGGCCTCGATGTTTTCGATTTATTCTTTGAGAATTGAGCGTGCAATGATTATTTAAGAAATAGAATTTCACGATATTTGAAGCTAAAATTTTTATGAATATTTGGAAAAAATATTATTATTATTATTATATTATTATATTATTTATTATATTTTTTTATTAATCGCGATTTGGAAAAATTTTTTTCTAAATAAAAAAAAAATTTTAAATAAAAATATACTAAATTTTCATAACGACTATACGATATAAAAATTGCTTACGATTTCAAAATATTTTATATAAGACTATAGATCATATTTTTTGTGGACTATTATGTGAAAATTCGATATGCCAATTCAATAGAAATTTTTTTTTTAATTTAATTTTAAAAATTATCAAATTAATTGATTTCAAATTTTTGAAATATATTTGAAAAATTTAATTCTAATTATCTGTGTAATAATCAAAATATATATTTAAATCTATATTTCTAATAATATAATTTTTAGAGAAATTCATTTTCTCATTCTCAATAACGATTGACAAATTTGAAAATATTAATTTTCAACCACTTTTTAAGATATAAAAATCAGAAAATCAATACTAATAGATCTATCACGATCTTGGTTAAGGGGAATCATAACGAATCGTTTCAAGAATTCCAATTTCTTTTACAAAAACAAATAAAACATCTTAACTTCCAACAACAATCACATCCCATCCACTATTCCATCAGGCCACGCTCCAAGGCGGTTCGATTTTACACAACGATGTAATGACCGCGGTAATGCGATGAACGTGATTGAAATTACATGTCGTAACCGATCTAAGCGAGAACATTATGGTTACGATATCGTGCATACACGGGTCGGCGACTTTCAGCCAACTACATTATTCCCTAACGCCACGTACCTCCATTAATATTGATGCACAACCCCTTCCTGCAAACGGTTTGTCGAGGGGTGAACTGACAGACGTTGTTGCGACATATCCGAAAGATCCTGCGGGATCAAGTTCTTCTAGAATCGAATCGGTGAATGATAATCATATCGAGATGCATATTCAAACTATCGGATTATCTTTCAAAATTTGTATCAAAATTTTGCGAGGGACAGATTTGTTTTTTCATACACTTATTACGTTTTTCGATATATTAAAATCGCTATCCCATAGAAATATATAATCGATGCTTGATTTTAGTTTTTCAGATATTCGATAAAAATATATTCAAATATTTGTATATCGTCATATTTAAATTATATTTTTATTTTTTGTTTATTAAATTTCAACGTAATCGAAAATTAAATAATTTCCTATTATATGTATAATTATATGTCTAATTATATGTATTTACCTATATGTTCAAAAAATATTAATTAGATTCAAATATGTTACATTTCATATCGTTTGATAAAACTTAATAAATGACGCAACTAAAACTTTGATATAAAACTTTTTATTTTTTCGATACTTTTTATTTTATTTTATTTTTTGATGCTTGAGAACGAGGAATGTAGATCACGATAAAAAATATCTTCGTTAGAAAAAATAGAATAAATACATATAAATACATTTTGTACTTAAAACAGAACTTTCACTGTAACTAAGGCTAATCTCAACTGAAAGTAAGTAAATCTAAATTCAACCGGGTGAAGACCTGACTCCGCGATAATCCACGAATACGGTCGTGTTCGATCATTTGCATGGCGACTTTAAAACATCGTTCCCGAGTGGCGGGGATACAAAACCGATCCCTCAAGCGAGGTTAAACGTTGCATTATTTATAGAAACCCTGTGAACGCCTAATCCCTGTCTGAGACGGTCTTCTGACTGCTTAAAGCTGGCAAAGTCGAAGGAAGTGACGTAACGCGATGGGCGCGCCCAACTGTTAACGATTCCTCTTTTTCCTTCGCGATGTTTTAACACCTTTTCTACCAGGGTGAACTTGTAAGCGTGCATCAACCTTGATCTTTGCGTGGGTAACGATCGTTTTTGTTCGTCTCACGATGATTCATTTGATCATTGTTCTGATCGAAGTTGAACGGAATTACGAGAATTATTGATCTGTTTTTTTTTCTGTGGTTTTGGTGCTGAAAGGGTGGATGAAGCGAATAACTTTTGGTGGTAATAATTAATCAAACTGTTTTTGCAAGACGTACATAATTTCAATTTATCGATGAATTATCAAGAAAAAACTTTGAAGAATCTATTATGGATTATTGATTTAAATTTACATTAATAAATAATGATTCAATATTAAAATAACTGATGTAATATTTAAGGGTTTAGAAAATTATTGTTTGAAGTTAAATATTATAGAAATGATAAGATTTCTTTGTCTTATTTAGTTAAAATGTTTATCATTTCGAGATAGATATATTCGTGAAAATTGAAGTTTTCATTAGTAATATCCTCATTAGATAAAAATTAATTCTGATTCTAAATCTTTAAAAAGCATATAGATTTTTCAAAAGTTGAAAAATTTACTTCAAATATCATATCCTGAAATTATAAAATGCTAAACAGAATATTTTAATTGAAAAGAATAAAATGTTCCTGACTAATAATTAATTGATGAATTAAAGTTATGTGCATTTTATAAAAATTGTTTGATTAATTTTGAATTGATGAATATTTTTCAATGAATAAAAATCAGTTCTTTATAAATATTATATTATCGCGACAAAAAAGAATATTATACAATTACAAATATATCCTCATCTTCAATCTTTCTACAATTTAATCCTAATTAGAACTGATTTAAATCTAAACTAAATTTAATATTAATTTCAATTAAAGACACTTTTATATCACCATACGAATTTCTAATTAAAGATCCAATTAAGATTCTTCTAGTCACATCCCTTTCACGCATCGCAAAGACATGAAATTTTCATGGAAAAAATGGATACGATAAACCGTCTGACGATCGTGCGACATGACATGCAAAAGCCGGAAAATTGATCTCCTGTTACATAATTTTCACGCGTTATGCGGTCGTTGTAAAGCACCGTGAAATTTTAACTTGTAGCCGTCGTTTAATAAACGATATTTACGATCACGAGCTCTGTGTGTACGAAAATTTCAGGAGTCGAAACCACGTTTCATCACGAACGTCCTCGGAATTAATACGTTCCCACTCCGTTATTTATTATCCCTTTCCTTTACATTATTTATTTCCTAGAAAAAAATTAGATATTTATTATTATTGAACGAAAGTCTCGTTAAATTTTGAAACTCATATTTAAAAATATAAATTTTCGATACAATTTTATCTTTTCGTCATTTTATAATGTTAAATTATAATTATCGTCATTTAATAATTTATTTTTTCTTTGTATATTAAGTCTCGTTTTAATCCTTCTAGATACAACAATTATATAATATATTTATATATATTATCATATCTCATATAGAATAAATGTATTTTTAACATACAAATTACGTTACCATTCAAAAACTTTTAGTAATGCATGATAATAATATTATATTTATATTTTATTATATTATTTTTTTATATTTTATTATTTTTATATATTTATGATTATTGTAAATGTACATTTACAATAACATAAATAATACGATTCACAGTATATCATATAATATACTATATAATAATTTGAATATTAAAACGAAGTATTTATTATATAAAAATAATGTGGTAAATAAATTAATTAATTAAAATCATCGTACAATCATGACAATATATTATGACATTTTATTTCGATTCGATAAAATATTAATGAAATATAATGAATAATATTCATTATTTCAATTTTAACATACATAAATTTTTTTTTCCATGTATCCAGCTACGGATGAACTCCTCCAAAATTTCCAAACTCTGAATATAAAACGCCAAATTATCCATATCCACTCTTTCCACAATTTTCACGCGTTTATCACGATTTCGTCATTTAGTAAAGGGAGAGAAAGAGAGAGAGCAAGAATCGCGCGTCGAACAAACGAGTGACGAAAACAGCTCCTCAAAATGCATAGAATTACTTTGCATGATAAACACGCGGAGAAAGTGGCCAGGTCTTTTTCAACCGTCCCTCCGCAACCCTTACGGCGAATTTCGTGAGCGCTGTTAATTTTAAATCGTGTCGATTCGCGAAAACCAAGCGGGATGTCGTTAATGCATGCACCGGTGATTTCAATTTTACGAAACTTTCGTGGATGTAACTTTTTGTCCTGGTCCCTTTCCCTTCGCCTAGTAATTTGATGATCCTTTAATAGCAGCATGTAAAATCGATCGAGATGTGGAGTAGGAAGAAAAAGTAGTTGAGAAGAAAAAGAGGAAAGAAAATATAGAATCTCCAATCAAGCTGATATGATACGATTAAAACATAATTATTCGAAAAATCGGCAGAATTTTTTTCTTTATCTTGAAGATTTTAAAAGAGACATAGAGATTAAAATAAATATCTTTAACATTTAAATTAAATGAAAATTTTATTATATTCTCCAATACAAAAATCTTTCGAAATAAAAAGACAAAATTTCATAACTCTCACTCTGCGGTCACGTAAGAAAATAATATAAATTAAAAAATTCGAATCGATCGTCACTCCCCTTTCTCCCTATTTTCTTCAATAGAATCGATCACTTTGGACGATACGACTTCGATCAGAAACGGAATTTCGATATCGGTGATATCATCAACAATTTAACCGATTCGTGCGTCAAGAACGGTCAACCCTGGAGGCTACCGGATCTTGCCGATGACTTACTGATCATAGCTTGATTTATATTCAATAACCAAGGGTGGGAGGGTTGAATTACTCGCCGCGGCTGTGTGCAATCAGTTTCCAATGTAAACACGGGCCCATACAGGGAAGCGTATTCGTGCATCGAGGAACATGGACACACAGACGAGTCGGCAAACGTGGTGATTGCCTCCACGCGCCAAGGGGTAGCTTCCGGTTTACGTAACAGCGCGCTTCACTTGCTCGATACCTAAGAACGGTGTAGGCTACTGTGACAGTTCCGTGATGTTTGATGGACGTTATTGCTTGCCTTGGCGCTGTACTCCATAGGATATACATATGTATAGCATCACTCGTAATTATGTGCCGTAGAATAGTCTGACTGTGACGGAAAGGAGTAAGGCAAGCTCTTGATAATTAAGTTTGGCATTATTGTGGAGTTTTCGAGCATTTGATTGTTTAACAGTGAATTAGGATAAAGTAAGTTTGCGCTATTTATTATGTGAGATGTTCGAGATTGATTACATTAATAGAAAGTAATAAATAATGCTGTTACAAATTTTACTAACGAGAATTATATTCATAAAATAATTTTTGAAAAGTTGATTTTAATTTATTTTGATTTATATATAAATTTTAATTTTCGATTGTAATAATTTTATTAAAAATTTTTATTAATGAATAATTATATCTACTTATAAATATAAATATTATATTATGTTCTTTAAATGTTTAAGAATTTTTATGGCTAATCAATTTATTAAATATAATTTTGATTGGTAGTTAGTTCTAATGAATATTTTATAATATCCCATATTTTATTTCATTTTGATTGCTACAAATGATATTTTAATGCACAAATATCTGTTTTTTAAATTAATAATATTATTAAAATCGTTAATGGATTTAATTTCAACATATCGATTAAAATTTTTTTAATTATTCAAAAGACAAATGCAATTCACTCAAAACTGAATATCTATAATCCATTGAACAATGAAACGAATTTTCAATTTTCAATTATATCATCTGAATACAAAAAGGAACTCGAAACGATGCGAAAACCAATAAAAAAAGAAATTTTATTAATCCAATGGAAATCGAGATTGAATTTGAAATTGATCGTGAGATCAGAAAAGGCAAACGAGACTTGGCGGAAAATTCGATTAACAATTTTCATTTGTACGTTTTAAAAATTGTGCGATTTAATCTGTTTTTTCTTTCCTCCACCAATATTTTTATATGTTCGAAGTTCGTGAAGATTCCCATAGCATTGATTGAAAACAAAGAGCAACGATATATAATATTTGCGAGCAGAAGCTGCTGTTTAATTAATCGGGAGGCAACAATAATCGACTGTGCATAGTTTCGCATTTTCAAGAACAGACTCTGTGCGTCTGACGTGCATGCAAATTGAAAAGCCCTTTGCCTATGATCGTGTTTCGTCATTGTATTAGAGAAGTTCTTGCGCACCATCTTCAGCTTCAAGGGACAAAACTTGAAGATAAATTTTGACAGTGACTCATATAAAGGAAATAGAGTGTCGTGCATGGAATAAATAGGAGAGAGGAATGCAAAATTTACATTTTGCTCGCGATAATATTGTTCGTTATATAAATGTAATAATAACTTAATGTAATGTTACAATTATTTCATATTTCTATCGCGGAATGATTAATTTCAATAATCAATAATAATATTGGAAATATAAATTTTCTACGGTTCGCGTAGATGTATAATTTTTAAGATTAAGAGCCGAATTATACATATGACGGCAATATTTAATTTTTATTTAATTATTAGTGATTGTACGATAAGTTTAATTTACCAATTTTATTAAAAAATTATATTTTATAAACAAGAATTTTATACATACGATATTACTTAAAAATTAATCGAAATCTTTCGACGAAAATAGAATATGATTTGTTCGAAAATCGATCGAGAAAGATAGAGTCAATATTTTCATATGAGAGATTGAGTAAGGTGAGAAAAAAAATGAAATCTCACTCCATTTCCAGAAACACTTGGATAAATAGCTCGATTCAGGCGATCCTACATCACTCACCGCGATAAGGGGAAGTTCAGGCTTGACTATGCATTATTTCGCGATGCAGAAGGGCGAGAAGAATAGGGTGCCGGTCCATTAACATATTCATACTTAATATTCCGCTCGCAGCGCGACAACGTCCGCCGTACCCGGATTTATATTGGCCTAATATACGCGATTACTTTCTCCCTCGTGTCAAGATCGACCGGAAGTCACGATTGATTGCAACTTCCACGAGAGGATCTGGCATCCTCCTTCATTTGCAAATGTACAAAGTCGTGTAAATATACGTCATGTGGATGCTCTGTCTTCGAGAAAAGAAATGGTTGGGAAAAGATACAATGTTATATCTGTTGATTCTCATCATAATTTTTTGTATTAAAATTCTATTTAAATACGCGTATGTTTATTTTTTCTTACAATAAATCAGAACAAATAAAAATTAGATAATTAAACTTCATTAGATAATCTGAATAATGATTATGAGATGATATATAAGATGAATAATTTCAAAATTTATACTAAACATGAAAATTTTACAATAATTAATAATTAAAATTAATTGAATATTCATTAAATTTAAATAAAAAATTTGATAAAATTTTCGATATTTGACATAGATTTTCTTTTTATTTTAAAAAGAACCAATTTTATATATATATATATTCATTCTATTGTATCTTAAATTTCGTAAATCTTATGACGAAAGCTCAAACACTTCTAATATATAATTATCATAATCAATAACTCATTCTAAACTTCCTATCTCTTTCACCTTAACTCTAAGAAAACATTTTTCTTCCTCGGAAGACAAGTCTCTAATATAATTTCTTATATAAATCAACTCATGGTGAACTATCCCCCTCTTAAATCTCCCGTGATTCCTTCAATCTTTAAAAAAAATGTCTCTTAACAACACAAAAAAATTCTATAATTCTAACCTGAACAAATTTTAATTTTTTCCTTTAAATTCATTGAAAAAATTGTTTAATGTTTAACGATAATGCCGAAATTTAATATTATCAAAAATTTGTTAATATCGATATTATTTCGAAAAAAATATTTTAAAAGAGACACGCTAATTCTTTAAATTGCGATATTTTCATAAAAAAATTCTAATTCAAGAAAACATCCATCAATGCAAACGTTCTTTCATCAAAGAAAGAAATCCATCACTCTTCTGTTTCATCCCTCGTGTTATTGACATAATCAAAATTCCATCCTATCAATTGGGCGAAACTTTCAGCATAAAAACTCGGCCCCCTTTAATGATCCCTTTCTCGTTTTAAAGTTACATTGTAAGCGTCCAGGCAGCACGAAGTGGCTCGAGAAATCGATCTGTACGTGGGTGGATACCATTGCTCGCCCTGAGGGCATCTGACTTGGAATCGTCGTTGCATAAAAATCCATCAGGGACACGACTGACTCGTGTTCATTGTACCTATGATTCGAGCTCGTTCCTTTTCTTTTTATTTTTCTTCTTTCTCTTTCTCTTCTCTCCACTCCTCTTTTCTGCATCTTCCGCGCCCGGTATCAAACAATGAATCAATTCAGTTTCATTGGTACGGATAAACATTTATGATTTAATGTAGCAACGAAGAGTATGGGAGAGTGGGTGATGGTTAGAGTGTATTTTGTGTTTCGGTTATTGGAACCGGATTAAATTTATCCTATCACGAACAAAAAATTTGTAATTCGCGTTATATCAATGGAGCTCAAAATTCAATTTCATAGAGGGGATATAATGGAGAATCACGATGAGAGAGGACCAGAGATTTTTTTTGCTTTAGAATTTAAAAATTGTAATTTTCCTAGAAGATATAAGAAAAAAGAAAAATAATAAAAAATAGATATGTATATATATATAATTTTTTTCTTTATTAAATAAATACTTTTTTATAATACAAATATTTTTTCACCCTTACTCCTATTTTTAATTTTTTATTTTTATTTATCGTTTATGTCATTATATCCCTTTTCAAACTCGAAAATGTCGTAAAGCATCGCGATTCGTTGCATTTTAATAAATGGTTTCGAACAACGGTATAATATGAAACGTATAACAGGTTTCGCAATAAATTCCCAGCCATTGCGGGAAATATTTTTCCACGAGAGCGGGTACACGAAGTAAAAATCCAAATACAAGGCATAATAATCGTTGAATTTTCATACGTCCATCCACTCCATGCATGTAATAATGCTAAACGGAACATGTAAACCGGAAGCCGATAAAAAATTTAACTCGCGTTCTTTGGTCAATTTCTCATGACAATATATCGTTCATACATTTCAATGAGAACATTCAGATACTCAAAAAACATTTACCAAAATCATCTTTTTTAATAATTTATTCTTCTCTTTGCATTTATATAAAATTTAAATTTATAATAGAATTAATAATGAAATATTGAAATGTATAAATGTTGGAAAATTATTTTAATTAAAAATAATCGTAATATCTACGTAATATATATTTACTTTTGAAAATAACAAATAAAGATTATTAATGAATTTGTAATTCTTTGATTATTATCCTTTTTACTAATATAATACTTTTTGATTCTATTATTCAATTTTGAATTAATGATTCAAAAAATAATAAAATGAAGCATTATAATTTTACACTGAAGAAAATACAAATAAATTAATGTATTTAAATATCTAATTAATAGGAGTTGATAAATATAGTTAAAATTATTTCCTTTTAATTTTTTAGGACTGAAATGGAGGCAGTGTCTGGGGCCAAAAGTGGCACCTTGAAATTTATACGGACTTTGACTAATATTTCGAAAGATGCTGGCGGTGTAGCGCATATGCGATGTGAGGTTGTTGGAGATCCTCCGCCAACTAAAATCAAATGGTTCAAGAACGAAGCACCTCTCGAAGAGAAACGGCCAAAAATTACAATTAAGAAGATACATGCACAGGTAACATCAATGATATATCTATCGAGATTTTTCTTTTTTATCGAATTTTTTTTACAAATTTTATTAAATTTTATCAAAGAGGAAGAATTATATTGAATATATTTTTATGATGAAATAAGAATATTTTTCTTTTTAAAAATTTTAAATTTTATGTTATATTTGCAACATTTGAAAGAATATTTGAAAAATCAAAAAGGAAAAGGAGAAAATGTTTTTATTTCTCAGGCGCATGAACATGCTGCGAAGAATATTGCTGGAAGTCGTTTAAAGATCATCAACTTAGATGTCTCTGACGTAGGTTTCTACACTTGTCGCGTTACAAATGGAAAAGATCAGATTCAGAGCGAAGGAACTCTTCGAGTCGATTCCTCCAAAAACAGACATGGTAAGTTGCATTTAAAAATTATTTATAAATTATAAAAGTTTGATATACTTCAAAAAAGTAAAAAGAAATTGTAATTAAAAAATTAAAATTAATAAGAATTAATAACAAAAGATAGAATAAAAATTAACTCAAAAAGAAAATAAATTTTAAAAGATAGTTTATTCAATAATAAAAAAATCTATAAATTAAAAAGTTAATGAATATAAAATCAATATAAATTGATTTGTTTTTTTCTAAAAACACTACTTTGTAAGTGGAATTATTTATAACTCTATGAAATAATTTGTACGCATCAAAATGTACGAATTGAGTTCACAAGTAAACGTGTCACGATTTCAAGTATCTACGATGACGAAGAAAAGCTTTTCGTGATCTCGAATGGAGACAAGCGAAATATAGGAAGCTTTAACAGGGGATCGTAAAACTGTCAATTCGACTCATCGAAATTCCCCTTTGACGTCTACTTGCCGAGAACGTGAGGGGAAATTGATTCCCCCAGGCAGAGTGATTCTTCTTAGAAAATGCCAAAATGTCAACTTCGACCATTTTTTTTGATGATAACGTTCTTTTCTACGAAATTTTGGAAATTTTTTTGAGAAAAAAAAATATTCCTGAAGTTTTTATTTTAACGTTAAATTCGTGGGAATAGAATTTTCATAAAGACAATTCACTAACTTCGCACGTATTATATCTCAGGACAAAAAGGTTTCACGATTCCATAAATATTATATAATTTCACGTTTATAAATTTTTGTGAACCTAAATTGTTCCTGGAAAATATAGTTGAAGAAAAGTTCATTGGTAATAAATAAATTGAACGATTTTATAATCTTTATGTACTTTAATATATATCTTATGTTATTATTAAGAAATTTTGAATTTTGAATTTATCAAATTTAATGATTTTTAAATAAAAAGAATACTATGCAAAATGTATTAACTGTATTCAGCATACGTGCATATTTGCAAAATTGTAGTACATCGTTGATTCCTTTATCATCGTTTCCTATATTATTACAATAAAAGTTATTTTATTATAAGTTATACTTTGAAATTATATAATATGCTACATTATATATTCTTAATCCTCATTATAAAACGTATCCAAACCTTAGAAAAAAGAAGAATGAAACCAGATAAAATATCAAATTAATTCAAATGAAAATAACTTGAACATATCTAATGGAGTAAAAATAAAAATAAAAAAGTTTTCACAAGTCGCAATCAAACCCCTTTCCGTTTCCATTATCTCTACCATGGCGTTCCTTCGTGTTAATAGCCTCTGTGTACGGTTTCCGTGTACAGTAGCAATTAGAACAAGCTTACCACGTTCTCCAATAGAAGTTCAGACGCGACACCGCCAACAAGTTCTAATCTGTTTCTACGGATGTGTCGCCAACGCTTGAAACATTGGAAGAACCAAGAGCTAGTGTTAAGAGCCCCTTTCCAATTCGATGTTGTTAGAGTTTCTTCTCACCCTTGTTTTCAAGCCTAAGCAGATGGCGAAATGTTCGCCGAATTTAATCTCTCGAAGAGAGAATTGAATCAAACGGAATGTACGATGTTGCTCAATACATGAAAATTTTGATAATGATTTTTAAGATAATTTGACTTTAAAACTATAAAAATATTGTTAATTTATTCTATACGATATCTCGATAGATTAGACAAGATTTAAATTAAAATTGAATCGCATTTAGATTAAATTTATATATTATAAAATATTTTGATCCACGTTTCAATGATTATTTTATTTTAACAATTACTATAAATAAAATATTCTAAATGGTATATTCTTCTAAACAGAAAAAAAAATATTCCTATAAATTTTGTTTTTAATTTTGAAAAACTCAAAGTGAAGAAATTACACCTCTCATCTCACCCAAATTTATAGCAAATCAAGTAAAAACCGAACCTAAAAATGTCATATCCCTTTTTGCAGACAAAAGAAAAACAAGATCCAAAAGAGAAGAAACCAAAAAAAAAATGTAACGAAGGAAAAAAATTGAAAAGGCGTATTAAGGCCAATGTCAGGACTAATTCAACCTCATCCTGTAGAGCTTGTCGTTTCTCATAAGTCGATATTCAGCCGGAAACTTCTCGAAACGGAATTTCTCGCGAGCAACTTTCCACCCCCTCGTAAAGCTGTCGTGCCCAGCAGCGATGAAACAAAACTGACAGCGTTCCTCTGACGAAATTACCGCTCGACACCCCTAACAAATTCTAATCTAATCGAGAGGAAGCCGATGCGCGGCAAGGAACTCTCTCCTCTTTTTTCCCTCAATGGACTCGATAGAACTCCCTCCCTCGCGACACGAAACTTTAATATTAGCACTCTGCAAGTCAAACTTCGACCACCATCGAGAGGAAGAATTCTCTTTCTATTCGTTTCGACACACCCTCGTTTTCGATCCTTTGAGAGATACGAAATCCCTGGTATCGATTTGTTTGAAGAGATTCTGAAAGATGGGTTGCTGGTAATTTTTGTTCTCTTTTTTGGAGGAAGGGAAAGGATAGAACGAGAAATTTAGAAAAAGAATGAAGAATACAGATACAATTGGTAGAGAATGGAAAGATTTAATATTGTTCCTACATTTTGCATTGTGTTTATATCAATAAAATATATATATAGCATATAATATATATAGCATTATAAACCGATTAACGAAATAATCTACAATGTGTTGTAATAATAATAATATAAATTATATGTGACATAATAATTATGAGATGTAATAACAATTATATTCACAATCAGATTCCAAATATATTTATTAATGTATAGAGTATATTTTGAAGAATGAACAATTTAAATAATATTTTTGAGTAAATTCGAATAAAAAAAAAATAATACAAATCGCTAATTTTCATCGCATCAATTACAAATTAATTCTATTTCGCAACTTTACGCATCCATTTAAAGAAAAACTATTAATATATGCAATACAATAAAGAAATTTTTTTTATAAAATTTCTACTAAACATCCTGTATAATGATTTAATCTAATTAAAATATTCATCGACAAGAGAGAAAGAAAAAAGCAATTTCATGATTAGCAAGCGAAAGGGAGTAATTCTTGTCGTTTCAAACTTAATCGTTCGATAGTCTGGATTGGAGATGAGCGTCGCTCATCACCCCCTGATGTTTAATTCGAAAGGGGCGAGAAGTCGAGTTAATTAACATGGTGCTCAATTATTCAGGGCAGGCCTAATAAGCCGTGTCGAAACTGTTTACTGGTGGTACACGATCGGAACGAGTTTGCGTTGCGCGCTGGCGTCATGGGCCTTTTATGGCAAGGTGTTGTTTTCGAGGGATGGTGTTGACCTGTTTAAGTGGCGTAGAAAGTAATGATTCGTAAAGTGAATACTGTTGCGATTCAAATTTAAATGGGAAAAAGTTGGACTTGTTGAAGAAACTAGGATATATTCGAAATTCGGCGAGTTTCTATCATGAAATGAGTTTGAAATGAGCATGGGTTGGATTTAATTTAGCGAAGTGTTGCTTGATGTATTGATTTGTGATAAATGATTCTTGGAACAAACAAAAAATTTTACTGAAATATGAAATTTGAAGGAAAAAAAGAAGATAAGTTTAACGAATGATTTTTAAAAATTTTTGAAGATTTATATTATGAATGATTTGAATATAATATATTTTGATAAAATAAACATGTAGAGAAAAAAAGGGAAGATATTAAAAAATTTGAAAATGTGTTTTCTCTTTTTAAAAATCGTTATAATTGCAAGATTAAGTTTTTTTTAAACGTTTTCTTCATCAACTTTTTTACACGGGAAATAATGGTAGAATATAAATGGGAAGGACAGAAAATTGGGAAAGGTAAATGGCTGCACTAAAAGGATGTCTGGTCCCACGCCTTTCTAATTCACTTATCCACGTTGCCATCGAGTTTTTAACGAAGAGGTTGAACACTTAGTTATCCTGGAACCTTATCAGCTAGGTATTCATGTTTACTTAATCTGTCGAGGTTGAGATCATTCCAAAGAATCCTCACATGTTTGTCGTGTCATCGTTATATAAAACATTTAAAATAGAGAATTTTTACGAGTGAAGAATATTATTTGCGACTTTGAACAAAATTATTTTAATAATAATTTAATATAAAATATAAAATAATAAAATTATTTTATTAAGATATCATGAGAACATTAATTCTATTATTTATCTATTGTCAAATTTATTAATCATTGAATTTTTCAAGATACTTATACAGACAAATTTTAAATATTAAATTAATATTAATTAATAATATTAAAATATAATAATATAATAATATTATATAATAATATTATATAATATATAATAATATTAATAATATAATAATATTAAATAAATATTAAATTCTTTATCTGAAAGTTTTTATAATCTGTTTTTGATATTCTCTATCAATGATTTAAATAATAATTTCTCCTAGTATAAAAATAAAATAATAACGATTGTATAAAGGAAAAAAAAGAAAAAAGAAAAAACAATTGATTCTGATATTTTAGACCAAAGTGAAAAACATTGTACAAAATAATAATCCCTTTATCTCATATCGAACAAAATTCCGATTATAAACGATTAAACAATTCAACCGATAAAACCAATAAAAAAAGAATTGCTTTATATCGCGAAAAAGCTTGCGAAACATTCTCAATTTCACAAAATTTCCGATTCCATTATTTCATTCCAAATTCGTCTGAAAAAGTGAATAATAAAAAAAAAAAGAAGAAAAAAAAAAGAAATAAAAACAGTAAATAAAACAAATAAGCATCGTTTATCGAATCGAATGGAAAAAATATTCTCCTCCATAATAATTGTATTCAATTTTATTATCCATGTTTCCTACATAATAAGAGAGAGAGAGAGAGAGAGAGAGAGAGAGAGAGACAGAGAGAGAGAGACAGAGAGAATTTTCCCGCTCTCATTGACCGTTCGTATCGTTGATAAATATTCAAGACAGCGTCCATAATTTTTCATATAATACCGAGTCATGTCACGATTATTTACAATCGATGCTTTTATTTGCACAAAGAGTGGTAAAATGGCCGTGAAATAAGCACGAATACAAACGAGAAGGGAGATGGAATGCAAAAGAGTGATGAGAGGATGATTTTATATAAAGGGGTGGATACCTTCACGACGATTTGAAAATGATATTCAACGAGTTTGAACGAATTTTACGGCTGATTCGATTAATTCACAATTATACTCGTCCCGGTTAATATCGATTCCATCGTCCGGATATTCTCGCTTCGCTGCGCCCTTATTTCGCCCATGTTCTAGCCGAATTTTAATTAATCCAGGAATTATTAATCCGACCAGGGCTACCTGGCAATTTTGATCCATCTATTTTTGCGAGAATAATTGAAAAAGTTGGAAGGATCGTTTTTTTTCACATGGAGACAGTCGTCGATCTTTTCCTCCTTTGAGACGTAAGGAAGATGATTGATTAATCGATAAGTTACATAGATTGTTTCAGTATCTTTGATTTCTTCAAGAATTTCAATGTTTCAGTATTTTTTTTTAAACAAATCGTGTCTTTAGTGTAAAGAAGAAAAGGATGAAGATGAGATATATGAAATGAAATGCGAATAAATTGTATTAATATTTTGAATTCTGTTTTATTTTTAAGTTGTGGAATATAGAATTATGATATATAAATATGTTAGGAATATAGGATATTTGTATTATAATTATTATTCAATCATCTCTATTCTTAAGATATAATAAATATAAAAACATCATACAATAATAATTATTATATAATAATATTTATATATATAATAATATTATTAATATATATATTATATAATAATTATATATAATAATTAATATATATTTATTATAAATATCTTTTTTAAAGCATTTGAATTTGATTTTAAATGAATATAACTCAAGTATTGTTTCGCTAATTTTTTTTATTATAAAGAAATAAATTATTTGTTATAACGAATTATATTTCATAAAATTCAAGATATCAATTGAAAATGAAATATAATTACATAAATGAAAGGAATTATTAATAATGATCAATTGATAGAAATAATATTAACCTTGCTTCTCAAAATATATTGAATTTGTCGAGCTATTAATTATTTTTATTAAACTTAAGTATCAAACTCTCATATTAAGATATAATTCAACTTCTGCAACAAACTAATAATTAATATCTAAGAAAAAATAATTTCAAATATGCAAAAAGATAATATTAAAAACACACACATACGAATATAAATAGTAATCAATTTTCCTCGAAAAATTATTTTCTCCCGTAATTTCGTTAAAAGATAATAAAGATATAAAATGTACTACAACCAAAACATCTGATTTCTACTTTAAAAATATTTAATTCGTCCACGAGCTATTCATTAATGCATTATATTAATTGTAACACGTTGTGCAATGAAATTTTCCGCCTTCATCCCCGCAGCAATAAGATTTCTGAATACAAGGTTGGAAAACCGATATATACGTGGAATAATGGAAAAAGTTTACTTGTCACCCGAAGACAGTCGCGTCCGATAAATGTGCATTAACAACACATGTAGCATACGCGTGTGTGCATGTTTGAATGCACGTTTCTGCTCGCGTTGTACTCCTTGCTCAAAGGCTGTTCGATTTACGGACAAGCCGATGAACACAAAGCCGAAAGCGGGTGGGACAGAGAGGGACGGAGAGAAATTTTAATGGAGAGAAATTCAAACAGAGAGGGGCTTGCTGCGCGGAATTTTAAATAGCGCAAGAGGATCGATAGAAAGAAGACGGAAATTCGAATAGGAATTCGTATCGAAGATCTCGCGACTCTAGAGCAATCTTAGCTGAATCGTAGAGAATTGTTTGGGCAATAACAGATTTAAGAAAAATTTTGAAAACGATAGAAAATTTTATGATATATAGAGTTTTTTATATGTTAATAAAAACATTTGAAAGTTTAAAGATAATTTTATTAATTTGAATGAGTTGAAAAATATTTAGAATCTAAGTATAGAGAACAGATTTTGTGATTCGAGAATAATTTTAGAAACGTTGTTGATATTCTGAAAAGTTTTCAAAAGATCTTTTAAAGAAATACGTAATAAATTAAAATTTTACAATATGTAATAAGATTTTGAAACATACAATAAACATAAAAATTTGATAAAAATTCATCAACAAAAAAATTTACAGAAGCTTAAGATTTCTTGTCTATCGATAAAAATAGAATAAAGAGATTCAAGAAGATTAATTATGAAAATAAAAAAAAAAAATTTATGAAAAAGAAGTTCAAACAATGAAACTTATAAAAATGAAAAAAAAGAAAAAAAAAATACACAGAACAAAATAATTATTTAAATGATAAAAATATTTTAGAAGAAAAAATTTAAAAGACAATATTATCTATTATCTATAAATCTTGATTATTCAAAAGATATATAAAATAAGATTTTTGCCAGTTTTATAAATTTAATTTAAAACTGAAATGATGAAAAAACTAAAGAGAAGAGAAAAAAGAATTAAGGGAAAGAAAAGGGAAAGAGAAGAGAAAAAGGAATTAAAGGAAAATTTTTTAAATGAGATATTATAAAAAATTCAGAGAATGAAGAGATATTTTGAGAAGAATACCACTGACAAAAAGAATTTCGTAAAGAAAGGGCCATTCTTATCAATAAAAGAGTAGAATTTAAGAGGATGCAAAATTTTCACAAAAGAAGAGTAGAAGAATAAAAGAAACAAAAAAAAAAAGGATTTGTTTTATTCCTGAAATATTATAATGTATATTAAACTTTGGATATTTTATATCTTTTTATATATCATATGAATTCTTAAATTTTAAGTTCTGCATAAATATATAAATATTCGCACTTTATTCCAAAATAACATTTATGAACATATTTTTATTTCTTTTTCAACAAATATTCTTTTCAAATTATTTTTTTTCTATTCTCGAATTTTTCATAACTATAAATCTACCGCAAATTTAAAAATTTTAAAAATTTAGAAACCAGTGTATAAAACCTTATCATCTAATAAACTCAATTTCCATTTTCCCTTTGAGAAAAAAAAATATTGCGATTTCATTTGATAAAATTTTCATATGCAAACACAGGACTAATACAGAATTTAAAAAAAATTTAAAACCGCTACATACATTATTATATATATTATTTTATATATTTATATTATTTTTACATTATATACATTACAAGCACAAATATCATCATTAAACGAATTTAGTTTTCGTAGCACATTTTTTATAAAAAAAAAAAGTGGACGAAACGCCATTGTTAAACATAGACCATTAAAAAACAAAAAAAAAACCTTCTACATACATCTTCATCATTTGATAAACATCGTTTCCGCCATACCTCCTCTCGAAAGCGATAAAACACGTGCTCCACCCCTTACACGAAACAAAAACAACTCGGCAACGCGTTGCTTCGCAAATTACTTCATCGACTATCTAATCACACGATCAAGCGCAGCCCTACGTATTTTTCCATTCCCTCTTATCCATCCAACGCGTGGGTTTCATTAAAATCCACGCGATTCCCTGGTTAAATGAAATAAAAAGAAAAAAAAATAATTTCGCACCTATAACACGTATGCTATGCGAACGTGTGTACAGATACAATGAAGGAAGAAACAAAGATTCACGGATCGAGAAACAAGAGAGACTAGAAACATCGGGAGAAACTCTCTGTTAAAGGCAGACAAGGAGAAGGGGGAAGGAGTTTCAAACTACACAGCCGTGTAATCATATACAGATAAGGAATGTACGTATTCACGGGTAGAGGGCAAGATTCTATCGTTGCAGCAGCTGCAACGTGTAAGAGGATGTTCCACGGACCTTGGTGAAAAGCCTCCACACCCGATTCCGACGTGATTTCGTAGGGTTATTTAGTATGCTAGACAGAGGAAGAGAAGAGGGTTTCTGGTAAGTTTCGGTTCGTGATATCGAATCGTGCACGACGATACAATGAGCCGGGTAATATACCTCGAGATAGCTGCATCTCGATAATGTAATTCTAGGGAATTTTGAGGCATAACGTGTAATAAAAGATTTTTGGATAAAAAATGCAAGATATTGTAATTTTTCACGGAAAAGATCAATAATTGAGTTGATTTATGTACAGATTTTATTATACAGATTTTTCAAAAAAAATTATGAAACGTCATTTCGAGAAATCAATGATTGCTTATTTACACTATCTTTGCAATTATAGATAATTTTCTGGAATTCTAATTTTATTGTGAAATGGAAGATTTTTAGAAATTATGAAATATTGAAAGTTTGGAAATTAGAATGAAGGATCTATGAATCTCTCTATGTAGTTGTGAAAGTAGAGGCTAGAACTTATTTAAAATTAGATTATTAGATAAAAATTTATAAAATATTGAAATGTTTAACAAAGAAAATTTATATATCTAATATTTCAATTGTCAATTGTAATAATATTAATTAATATATATATTCAAAATTTCATGTTAAAAAAACTTCTAAAATACTTATTAATATTTCTCCCATATAACTTTATATCGAACAAATCTTTTTCGATTCAAAAATATATATATATAAAAATACAAATAAATCTAAAAAGGTAATTTCATTAATTTATCTTAAAATATTAGAAATATTAAAAATCTTATTCAAAAAATGATTTTATTTTAAAAGAACATTATCTCCAAACGATTAAATAAATCAAAACAACACAATCTCCACGATACAAGCACAATCACGGATGCGGCTCGGAGATTTCCAAAGGAGAACAAGAGCGCCTTAAACCATCGTTCCTCCAATTAATCAAGCACTAGATCGTAATAAACCGATTCGTGGGTGGCCCGCGGCGATCGCAAAGCAGTTTCGTTTCGAAGCGTCGAAGCGAGGATGCAGTTATCAGCGGCGACTCAGGGAAATTGTGTAATTTACAAGGCATCCTATTCGTGGAATGCAACAATGCTCGTTGCGAAATACATTTCCCCGATGCTAGGCTTAACGCCTATCTACGAAATATCGGCTACGTTGCAACCAGGTACGATTTACAGTCAGCCACGATTAAGTGCCTCGAAACTCTCTGTTACGCTTCGAAACGGAAACTTCGATCTGCCAAGTTGGTGCGGTTGCAACTTGCTGCTCGAACTGGTCGGGTACGTTTATCAAAAGATATTCTACCAATAGGAGGATTATTGACGGACCAGAAGACAAAAGAATTAAGAGGAATTTAGATGTTCATGAGACAAATCGATCTTTGTTAACGAGTTTTTTAGGAAACTCGAATTTGTCATAGATTGTAGAAATTTTGGAATGAAATTTATAATATCCAAATTATGGTTATATCCTAGATATTTTATCCTTGAACAAATAATTGAATGGTGACTATTTCAAAATATCTTATTGCCGTTCGTTCTTTTTTTTATTCATTAAATTAAAATAAAATAAAAAAAATTAAGTCTATTATTTAGTGAAAATTAAAAAACACAGTCGTAAAATTATAAAAAATCAATGATATTATTATCAATGATATAATTTATAAAGAAAATATATATCAATGATATAATTTATAAAGAAAATTTGTAAAAAAAATATAAAAATTCAAAAAATAATCTATTGATTTATTTCCTATTACTTATTATTTTTCAATCGTGACCTCCGAAATATACATTAGCGGCGACTTAATGAAAAGAGAAAAAAAAAATCAAAATAAGAATGGCATGTTAGTTGATCGAGAAGAAACGCAAGTTTTAAATGCGAGACATGAGGCAAGAATCGAGCTTATCTTGAATCGCGGATTCAGTCACGTCTGCCTCAAAGATGCTTTTGCGCCTTCGGCATAACTTTAACTTTAGACGAAAGTTGGCCGGCTCATGAGCCTCTAACTCCAGAAGCTTCAATTTCATCGTGGACGTGCTTAACGAGAGGTATCTCGATTTAATGATACGCCAGACGAGCCGTCTGTAATTATACGCCTCGAAATTTTGTTAAGTAATTTATCGGCAAACTTTCAGAGAATCATCTTATCCTTAGCTCATTTCAATATTTGTTACATTTATTTGTTTTACTTGGAATTATATTTCTTTTTATGTTTCGAAAAGAAATTATTTTCATTGATAGCGGTTAATTATCAATATTGTAATCTTCCTTTTCGTGACATAAATGAATTATTAATGAACCAAATAAATCACTTTATATTTTTTATTATTCCTATATAAATATTAAATGTAATTAAATAAATTTGAATCATCATATCGTTAAATCAAAAATGAAATTTTATATAAAAAATGTGAAGAGTAACTACAAATTTTATTATTAAAATTTGCTCAGAATATAATGGAAATCATATACCATTGAAGTCATTTTATTTTATTTTTATTTTATTCCAATATTTCAATCGAGAATTCAAAATGTTCATAGCGCTAACACAAAAATTATCAATGAGCGCGTGATTCGATAACCTATATTTCTTCTTGAAAATGCATACGATTTCCAGGAATCTCATCTATCATTTATTCGAAGTTTGGAATAGGTTAGTGAGACGAGATGTGAGCGAGAAATCCGAGTAATGAATAAAAACGAAATGGTAAACTATTAAAAATTATTTTCTTTACTCGACGATATCTCAGAAATCATATCGGGATAAATGAAAAAGTTTTAAAAGACAAGATGCGTTTCTTATGATCTTTCGTTCATGATCGGAAGTTACTATCTTCGAACTTATAACGATTTAAAATTTAAATTATGTGTTCTTTTTTGAAAAAAATATTGTTTATAACGATCTATTAATGATATATGAAACATTCTAATTTAATCCTATTTTTCATCCTATTCGAAATAAATTGGATCTTTATTTAATTGATCCGGTTTGAATTTAATTATGATAATTAATTAAAATTTTATGAATTCTATGAAAAGATACGTTCAAATCATTTTCTTATTTTCTATAATTTATGAAATTTATTATCTATGTATCTTTTAAATTCAATATTTATTTTCATAGTGGTCTCCATTTTTTGTTGCATTCTTACATTCTTTCATAAAGAAAGTTCATTCTCGCTCATATGAATATTTTTATCAATTTTTATTCATCAATAATTAAAAAACAAAGTCAATAATATGCAAATTTTTAATTCTTGATTCTCCTCTTATTTTAATTTGATTTAATTTCTTCAATTTTTGGATAACTTTTAATCGAATATCTCGTAAAAAAAATAATTTCTTTTCGAGAGTTGAAAAAGATATCGGTAACGTAAAATGAATCGAATTTCCATACTACTACACTCTCTTACTCTTGTTAATCCATTTACCATCTTCACACAACACATTCGCGCATAATGATCAATGACTAACTCTTGAATCAAACCGTAACTGTACAGCAATATAGAACCACAGTGTTGACCCGCAGGTGTCTGTAGGCATCTGTTCCATGTACGTTTAATGCACACGAAATACACAACACGCCCCCAGGCTGGAGGGGTTGCAAGGATAATTTCGGATAACCGCACTGGTAAAACCTGAGCAGTGAAGGGTGTATCCATGGACACGGGACGAGCGGGTTTCGAACGAATATTCCGAATGTAACTTAAATCTTAATAATATTCCGCCTTATCTTAATTAGCCTCCACGCGATGCGATGCGTGTTTTAATAGCGGGCACCCACCACTGCTTATCTACCGATCAAAATTTATAACCGGTATTACGCTACTTGGCGCGTTTAATACCCTTCCCGATACCCTCCTTTTCCAAGGACTTGCATGAACGCGATAAATCGCCTAACTTTTCTCCCTTTTAACGATCGTATTGATCGTTAATTAACGCTTGGAAACAAACTATCACGAAGTGCTGAACTGTACTTGAGATTATAAGTATTAATGGAGATATCGTGTGCTTAAATCATAAACTCACGGAGCAACTGGAACGTATATTTTCGTTCAACAAGATATTTAATACATTCAGTGTTTAATATTTAAAATGAAATAAAAGTTTGCAAATGAAATAAAAGTTGTTTAAATGTTAAAGTTTGAAAATTTTTAAACGCTCTTCTCTAAAACGTAGACATGTAGATTATCACATAGATATAGCTAATATCGTTATAAATAATTGCGAAATTAAAGTTGATTGAATTTAGAATATATTTTCTCTCAAAAACACAAAAAAACTCGCTTTTCTCTGAAAAAGCTCAAAGCAAAAACTTTCTCGTCGGTGTTTCGCGTTACCCAAATACCATTTTTCTGCAAATCCACCTACGTATAAAAACATGGTATAAAACACTATCACGAACTCCATCATAGGAAAAAATTATCGTACAATTTTCAACTTCTATTGCAATATTTGACTAACGTCCACTTCTGTCTATCCTAATGAAAGAGAAAAAATTTCGAAATTTTTTCGAACGAATGAATTAACTGAATTTTAGGCGAGATTCAACAGCTTTGATTTCTTGACACGCCATCACATCGGGTATATATATTCCGTTCGACGGAAGTGAAATGTAAATATCATATCGAAATTTACTACCATTCCATGAGGCAGAGGAGGTGGATGCTGGTGCAAAGTTCTTAAAACGAGAACTGTTTACAATTCAATTCGAAAAGGCTTTTTCGAACGGGCGGCCAGCGTGACTAGCCGCACAATATCGGTTAACAAACCGTTGGAAACTGTCAGGGACTTGTTCCTAACTTCCACGTAACTTCACTTTAGAAACTTGCCACCGACGCGCGGCTTCGATTTAAAGACGACCGCAAGAACTCTTTCTCCATCGGATCGGTTCGACTCGTGAAAGCACTCGATTTTAACCGCACGTTCTATATCTCTCTGTCATTCACAATGAGCATGAAATTACATTTCAGATATCTATCTACACGTTCAAATGCTTGAGATACCGCAACGATCTTGAAACATGTCGTAATTAGCGCCTTGATAATCAACAAATTTATATTGGACGATCGATAAAAACTCACGATATTGCCTCATGAGTAATACACGAAAAAAATTATAGCTATTTATTAGAAAAATTAAGTTAATGTTAAATTAGTTGTATACGATCTCTATTTTTTATGATAATTAATTGTTATCAAGATAAAGAGTGATTTAATATAAGAAAAATTTTACTATAAAATAAATAGTTTACTTGATTTTGATTATGGAAGAATCGATGAAAAAATTGTTATAAATTAGAAATATTTCTTGATTAATTTTAACTATTATGAATGAAAATCGAAATTGTTTTCGATTAAATATTATTATATTTATTATTTAGAAAATTCGTGGCCTTTCTGATTAATACTACAAGATGTTTATTTTACAATTTATCATAATAATTTAATTAAAAAAAAATTGTCAATTGAAATTTATTTATTAAATTTATTAAATTGAATAACCAACGATAATAATAATAAAAAAATATTTCAAAAATTCTTTTTCTTTATAATGAATTTAAAATTACCATCAATCTTTTAAATGAAACTTTATAATTTTATTCTTTCCGTATTTTTCTTTGTTTTACACGGAACATTAAAATGATTTTATTTCTACATGAGCTCTAAATTAATTATGATATTATTTAGATAAACTTACATAGAATATAACATTTCAAATTTAATTAATGCAAATGAACAATAATCAAATGTGGCAAACTAAGGCGATCAGTCGCTTTTTGATATCGTTTGATGGTATCACATATGATCTATAATTTCGAGTTTCTTTTTATAAATTGTGTTGATAACACGTTAATGCCCTATCTTCGATCCACCGTAATCTTATATCGGGAATCATCACTAACGATTGATCATTTATCCTATAACATGCAGTACATATTTCAAAGATGTTATTTTTGTATAGGGTAGATGTAATCGAAAATAATGAGCATGAAATGGAAAACTGCATGTTTTATTTAGAGATAAGGAGGAGGTAGAGTATGAGAATTTTTTTTTTTTTGAGATTTCAAAAGTTATTTTAATTTCTTATTTTTGTTATAAACATAAATATTATAATTTGAAAAATTTTTATAAATAAAATTTATCACCAAAATAATAGGTATAAATATATCTAACTTTCCACAAAAATCTATTTATTTGTAAAAAAAGAGGGAAGAAATTTTTTATACCATTTATTCGAAAAAAGAAGAAAGATACGAATCTCGATAATAAAATAAAGCCTTTGCCATCTGAATATCTCGTTCAAAGCAACTCGAACAAAAATCTCTCCATGTTTTACATTAACACTACATTTGCTGTCTACGTATGCTTCCATATTAAGCGAGATACTTATAAAAATAAAATAAGTCCATTGGTTCAGATTCATTTCCACGATTTTGATTCGATTTTTTCCACGATTCTGTGAACAACTAATATAATTACTAATATAATTATGAGTGTCTCTATCGGTCTATTGATTAAAAAATCATGTACACACAAGTGCGCGCGCAATATCAACACAAAGATAAACATATAACAGATTCTTTATTTTTCATGTCATCTCGTACAATTCTCATCTACTTACACTAGATTTATGGAACCCGTCAATTTGACGGATTTTCGATTTTATGCTTAAAAATTTTGAATATGCAAATATTATTCTAATATTATATATTGATTTTTAATGATATAATATAGTAAATATAGCAAATATAGCAAATATATATTTCTATTCGTTTTTTCTAGAACATTTATATTTTATTATTTCTAGATGTTGTATATCTATTTTTACGAAAATTTGTCAATTTAACAGGTTAATTTATATAATAATAAATCAGTTATTGCAAAATAACAAAAATGAAATAACAATAAATAAGAAAAATAATACCAAATAAATGACGATTGTTTAGCAATTAATATATAATCAAACAAATTGTTTATAATTGTAATATAATAACAAATAATCCTTTCAACGGTGAATTTTGTAGAAAAAAAAAGTAATTTTTGTAGGTGAATTTGTCTTATTATTTTATAATAACAAATAGATTTACGTGAGAGATAATTTCAACAATGTGTTTTGTACAAAAAAAAATTTATTTTCATAAGATTTGAATTTTTCAAAATATTTTCAAAACCTATCCAAAAAAAAATATATTTTTTTACATTTATATTATTATAGGCAAATCTTCAAAAAACATGGAATTGATAGGAAAAATTTGATAATATAAACGAAATTGAAGATTCTGACGACAGTGGCGAATGAAAATTATCACAATACATATCATAAAAGAAAAGCTTATATATACATAAAGAAAGCTTAGAAGAAGAAAAGAAGAAAAATTATTTCAAATATTGAAAGCAAAAATGAAACAAAAGATGTTGATTAATGAAAATATTGTGAAAACAGGATCCCATAGATGGCTCCTTCATGTATTTTATAATTGTTTTTAGATTAAGCAGCCATCAATGCCTGGATTATTATACAAGGGGAACAAAATTGGAATAAATTGAAATAAACAAAATTCGAAAGAATTTTCTCTTTCAATTAACTGAAGAATTGGGCAGTGACCATCATGACGAACAAAATACTAGCTTCAATTTAATGTTTGGAGAAACTATATTTGCATTAAATTTAACAAGTATATGCGGAAAGTATACATCCAAGATAGAGTTTAGATATAAAAAATGTATTGAAAACAATAGTAAATAAAAATCTATAAATTTTAAATAAATAATTTACAAAAAATTACATTTTAATATACCCGTCGAAAAGACAGATTTCAGTAAAAAAAGATATATAGTCAACGTCTGTAAATCTAGTGTTAATCATCAATTTGTTCCTTATGAATACACATTCATCTTTCCTTTCAATGTATCCTCATTAATAAATATATTAGGATATCTATTAATATTGTACGTATTTACAAACGCATTGTCAAAAACATGAAAATTCTGTTTTTAATTTTAATTTCTATTTTATTTTACGAGTAGATTAAATTGGTTATATATCGAACAATTTTTTTTTTTTTTTTTTTTAGAAAAACAATACTTTGAGATTATATAAAATATATGTATATGGATTAATAGTTCAATATTTGAATTCAAATTTTTGTTTTATTTATTTTTATCAAGTTTTGATAATTTAATGGACATACGCTTGAAAAAATTGAATGGTCTATATTACGGATTAAAATACGGAATAAAATTTCACGTCGGATGTTTGAAAATATAAATTTCAAATTCATTATTACCTGGAAATATAATAATAATCTCTAGTGAAAATTAAACGCATGGAAAGTTGCGAAAAAGAGGACGTATATTATACTAGGGAATCGAAAACAAGAGTACAGAATAAATTCCAACGTGAATTAATTAAAAATCCGATCTCCATTGTAATATAAAACAGACGGAATAATATAAAATTTTTGATGAAATAAAATTCTTCCGATTTGGCGAAGCAAGAGAAAATTTTATGAGATATTCAACAACGGCTCTATAAAATTTAATATGAATTCAACAAGTACGGATTTCATTTCGTTCATTATTTCATATTCTAAATTCTAAATAACACAAAGCTTTTAATGAACATGATATTTCGTAGCTTTATAATTCGCGATTGAATAAATTCGGACAAAAGTCGAGCAAATATTTAAAATTTATTGAAATAAAAAAAAAAAAATAAGATTTCTACAAACTATAAAAAAAAGGAATTCCATAAAAGGAATAACGAACAAAATATTAAATTATTTTGTAACGAACGAATAATACTTCACTTTATAAAAAAATATGAAGCTAAAAACAACAACGAGAAAAAAAAAATAAAACAACCCAATATTGTAAAAAAAAAAAAAAGATAAATACATTCCCATCACTGGTGAAAAAACCGACAAATCGAACTTCATTTGCACAAACTGGAGAAATATCGAAACGAAAGAAATTAAATGTTGGAAATTTAAAAAATAAATATTAAATTTGACTACAGTTTTTTGTCAAATTGCACAATATACTATCCCTCCTCTCGTGTCATTTTTCATCCGCGAAAATCGCAAGCGATCGATTCCGATTTTATTTTCAACAAATTTACATACTCCATTCTGTACAAGCGTACCAAATGTACGTAATTTTTTGCGTGCGCAAAGCAGAAACGCGAGCTACATAATCGTCCATAAACAGCGTATTTCACATAGCTCGAAGCTATTATTCACTTCTCCGTCACTACTTGTCGGAAAGCCTGGCTTAAAGGACTTAACAATTCGCGTAATCTCACATGAATCTTCATCGTCTACTATCTGACCAAGTTTTCTGTAAAGCCTCAAACCCATGAAACCAACATTCGTCGCGAAATTGATGCTCCAGTTTTCGTTCGCGTGCCACTTGGACATTTTGATTTCTTATATTCTCTCGTTGATGCATATCATGTACGACGCGCTTTCGGTGAAATATTTTAAATCTATATTTTGCATCTATATATATATATATAACAGTAATATGTATGTATGGACAATAACTAAAGATACAAAATTAGCGTTAACTATGATTTCTAATAATAAAAATAATCCTTAAAAATTAAAAGAATTCAAAATGAATCTACACAATATAACAAGATTGAAGTTTCGTTTGGAATTGAAATTTAGCAGAACTCTATGTGTTCGAATTTAAATTGCTATTCATATACCAATAATAACTCGAAACCAATTATTCATCGATTAAAAAAAAAAAAAAAGAGCAAAAACAAACGAAAAATTCCAAAATGGATATAAATTTCGAATGAAATATCTTCCAATTAAAAAAAAAAAGAAAAAAAGAAAAAGGAGAAAAACACGCTATTAGAAAAGAATGAAAACATGTAATTGAAACAAAACTCGATCAGCAAACTAGTTTCTAATTACAATCGCGATGTAGAGATCCATGGAGTTGGATAAGCTAACGAACGAAACGAAGAAACAACGTTCGTGATCGGATACGAGCAAAACGAAAAGAAGTGAATAGAGGAGGAAGAGGATCGTGGGTTGAAGAGACCGTGGCCAAGCGTCGTCGTATTTTCACGTAACGGTTCGTTAAAAGGGCCGAGATAATTCCAATGGTGGACCAAGATTTTACCGCTTCGTGGTGCGTGAAATAGATACGAAGAGAGCGAGCGAGCGGGAAATCGTAAGCAGATCTAAACAATAAGAAGGTATATTAGTCTTACTTGGCCAAACAGATATAAATGTACATCGTGACTTCATGTATCGTGTTCAACTCTACACATATCTCGTGCAATAGAATTCCCTAGACGCATTTGAACAAATTATAAAACGTAAACTTTGATGTCGCTATTTTGAGAAGCTGAATATAATTAATTAAAGTTAGCTGACCATCCAGTTTGTGTTTATTATTTTCTCCTCTTTCCCTTTTTATAAAAGAATTATTTTTTTTTCTTTTTAACTGACTAATTTCACGAATTAATTCTTGCGAATTTGCTCTTATTGCTCTTATTCGAATTATTGAGATAAAAATTAAGATTTCTTAATAAGATTTGGATGTCGATGAATGCGAAAATAAAAAGGCATAATTATACGGAAATATATGTCATTAATGATATGTAATGATATGTAATATGATATAATGAAATGTAATAAAATTTTTAGATTATCTAACTACAATAGACGAAATCTAACTCGAATTAAAAATTTAATAAACAAATCGCCTCAGATTTCAACACAGAGTTTTATTTAGATGATTCTGATGAATCAGTTCGGGGAATGAAGAACACGTTTTAATTGTTCGAAAAAGTGGAAACGTTGTTTGAGAGGGTGGAACGAGTTTCATATCATCCGAGAGAAAGACGTACCATAGTCGATTAATAGCGCAATTAAAGGGCAACATTCGGTAAAGGCACGAATCGTTATTGACGAGGGCTTCCCAGGCAAAATTCCATTTCGTTTCAATAATTCGCACGTGCACGCGGCGGTGACACGAGTGTTAATAAAACGAGAGTTAAAGTGCAACTCCGTCCATTGTAAATACGCACCCTGCGACACGTTTTATGCCGTAATAGCATTATAGTTCATTTCGTACTTTGATAACGAATACGCATAAATAACCAGAAATATTGGCCGTACTTGTCACAAAATATGATAATAAATGCAAGCTAGATGGTGAAAACGAATTGTCATTGTGCAAAATTATATAATTATACTGATGAAATATGCCAATTATATAAGAAGATTAGGTTATATGTATACGATAAAACAAATCTTTCTTAATTTTAATTACAAATCCTAAAAAAATTCCATTCTCAAATGAGGACAATATTTAATATACAGAATTTTATATAATAAAAAATTATTGTAAACTTGAATCTGTTTCCATCATTATTTCGTGCAATACGAATGATTAGAATAATCAATAATTAATTTTATAAAAAATGCAGTATTTCTTTTATTATTCGTCTTTTATTATTCGTGTTAATTTTAAATCGTCAAGATTATCTATTTTGAACTCTCGCCTTCACGATCAATTAATTTTGTTTGTTATCAAAACTGTTATCATATAGATTAGAAAATTTTTCTTAGATAACCTTGATCGAATTTGAAATTTTTAATTTAAGGAGATGATCAAGTTCTTCTTATTTTTACTACTTAAACATACAAACAAACATTAGAACTGGAAACTATATCATTTAGGATTTAAGAATCAGATCTTAAGATTTCCCAATCTATTATAAACTGTCTTAATAGAAAACTTTTCGTAAAATAAAATAGATAAGTATATCAGAAGTAAGATAATCTCATCTTTAAAATATCCATTTTCGAATTTTCGAAGATCGAATCTATTTACAAAGAATTAAATCATTTACATAGAATTAGTAAATTCAACATAGTAAATTCAAATAGTGGCAAACCTCTTAACATGATAGATTCGAATCTTTTATAAGTAATTCTAGAAATAACAGATTTTCGCTTTCTCCGTGAAAAATATTTCATGTTTTTCCACTCTCATTATAAACCAAACGTTATCCTTAAGAATCAAATACCTCAGAAAGAATAGTTTCCAGTTTCAAATCAGAATCAAATACAAATGTATTATCAAAATGAACAACCAATTACACTTTATTATATCTTACAATCAAACTTTATTAAATAATCATTTGCATTTTAATTCATAAATACGCATTAAATTTGATATTATCATTAATCAAAACCAAACCGTTTAAACATATTAATTCAAATAATGAAACCATGCAAAATCACCATTTGAAATTGTTCATCGAATTGCTCATCAATCTAAGTAAATGAAACAATGTTGAACCAGACAGATCTATGTGAAACGCAACTATTATTCATGGAAGATCGAGCAGTCCTGTTTTCACCGGAAGAAACAATCCACCCACAATCGCTCGCCCGAGGATCGTATAACACACGTCACGTTATATGCAATAAAATTCACGATCGCCCCGAATTTCGAAATTGAAGGGGCGGTTAATGCCAGAACCCGCGATCCATTAGAAACCCACCTCTTTAGAGATCGTTGCCAGCACGATCGACAGATCTGATGGAGCGAACCAGGGGCACCGGTGCCGGAACCCAGCAAAACGGATAAATTGGAATGGCGGTCAGCTTTGTATCGACATTTTGGATAATCCTGGGGCCGCGCAGCGGCGCGTAGAAATGCCCTGCTGTGTAAACTATGCACCACCGTGCACCGGCCGTGTATTTATTAAACATGACCGGCTACGAACGCCAACCCTCTGGGCATGGGTCGTTTGTTCGGTATCCGAGATCCGTGTTAATTTTTCTACGAGCAATGGAATAGTGGAAACGAACCTGTTACTATTTCGTTTTTATCCGTGTTAATTTTTCTAGGGAAATATTAATGATAATTTAATAATGTATTTTCGGATTACAGAAATAAGTAATTCGGAAATAAGAAATAAGCAATTATAGAATTTTTAGAAATAATTGTATCACAATTATGTTTGATTTTGTCTTTGTTTTTAAAATTTTCATTTATCGATTTTCGAAGATATCGTTGGATGAAAAAAAAAATTTTTAAATCGTTTATTATTTCTGTCTCTGTGTAGTAACAAAACTTTAAACAATTCCTGGATTCAAATAAAATAATAATACGCATTTCCAGAAAAAAATGTAAGTTACTAGATTGCGAATTTGTATATTTTCTGTATATTCTTAATTATATTTTGAATAATCGAATATGTTTTTAGTTATATAAAAATTTATAGTCTTATCACTTATCTGCACTCTCAAAAATGCAGAATTCTTAATATAAGAATTAAAAAAAAAAATTGATAGTAAGTTGTATACTTTAACAAATATTAATTCTTATTTATTGTTATGTAGAATGAAAACTATTGAAAAAGATATTCTTCAGAATAAATAAAAGTGAAGAATTTTCAGGGAACTGAAATTGCTAATATGATTCGAGGAATTCTAAGCTGATGTGATAAAAAAAAGAACAAAGAAAAAAGAAAGAAAGAAAAATTGATAGTATAATAGCTTATAAAAGCAGCTCTCATAAAATCGCTTCATTAAATACTACCGATGTAAAATTTCCCGCCATTTTCCACAATAAAACCAGCGACGAATAGAGCTGAAAAGGAACAAAACGAAAGAAACAAATCCAGATTGCCGACAATTGGATGTTGATTCTCTTTTTGCATCGCTTATAAGCGGTTCCGATGATATTTAGAATCGCAATCAGCTTACATGAAGGGCCAACTATCATTTATCTCACTTTTCTTCATGATACATATTTCCTTTACATCTATGTTCCTCTATTTTTATATATATATATATATATATATATATACATATACATTTCTACTTTCCTCGAAGTTCACGAAAGCGATCATATCTATATACTTGTGCCAATGATTCTTATCAATTTTCGACACTTTAATGATTATTTTATTTTGCGATCCAAGTTTTCAACTTCAGCGTATAGTAAGATGGGCAAATTGAAGAATAACTTGGATTATGTTTTATTGTTTACGTGAAATCGTAAATCGTATTTAAAGTTAGGTCACTGTTTATTTATTCGATTTTAATTATTATATGCTGCATAATGACACCTCCTGATCGTTCGAGAATATTAACATTGAATTTCGATCATTTTCATAATTACAATAAAAAAGTAAAAACATTAATAATTTTAAATTCCGCGGTTATTGTTAACAAATGTAAAATTAATATTCATTGCAGTTTGTAATTGCTATTTATTCGAACAAACAGGTGTTTAAATATCTGATGATTTATTTATTTTCCAATAATAAGAGATCTTTTTTTCCACCAGCATAATAAATAACAAGAAATATCATGAACAATCGTGTTTCATCTGTTAATCATAATTAATCAAACACCGCGATATTTCATTAATTATAATTTTCCAATAAGATTCTATCTAATATAGAGAAAAAAATAAAAATTCGAAAAATTATTACAACTTTTTATTGTATTTTAATTCATTCACAATATACACATTTTTATTTAATACCTCTCAAATGTAAATGTAAACTCAAGTGTAAATGTCATTAAATAATTAAGATGAGCTTCGTTTCTTCGCGTTAATTATCACAGCGTTCTCAGCTGCATTTCTAATCGAGAAATATTTTTTTCCCTTGCTTTGTCTGCCCTCCATAACGCGGCTGTTTTACCCCATAATTCCATGCTAATTCCTGTCACGACGCAGTTGCTCAATTTCGTTAATTTATCGCCGCACGCAGCGGCTGTTTAAACGGTGATTTAATTTCATTTAATAACATGGAACGAAATTACCGTGATTTATCGCAGGGACAATATAAACGGAATTTGCAATGCGCAGCCGGAAACTACAGTTTTTCGTTTTCGACGTTGGATATCTAGTTGCGATCGGAAATGTCGAAAAATGTGGAGAAAATAGGATAGAAAAGAAAAAGTGTGAATTAAAATTTAATTACGTATGCATTGCATACAAACTTTCCTCTCGCAAATTATGTCGAAATTCCATTTGCCAGCATCTGTTCTTATTTAATTCGATAGCCAGCTGCTTGAGGCTTATTTACTCCGTATTGCATACTTATAATATAAGATGAGATATACTTTTTTATATCTTAGAATAGGATTTCATATGCTTTTTACATATAAAAATATTATAAAAATTCGTTAAAAATTCATTAAAAAAGTACGTGAAAATTATTTACATATTTTTAAAAAATCAAATAATTCAGAAGTAACTTCAGAATTAAAAATATATAATGATTTTTTTGTATATCAAATTTGTTTCATAATCGGCTCTCTTTATCTCCATTCGTTATGTCAGATTATTTTTCTTTAATTATTTTCATAATTTTTCTTTCCTCATATACTTCAATGTATGATCTTTTGAAAATTTAGTTTTTAAATTCCTTCGATCGAATTAAATCATGAAATTGGATCATGGATCAAAAAAGAAGATTGTTGAAATTCTTTTCCTCGACAGTTGCTCATCAAAAATAACATAAAAAAATAACGATCAAAGAGAAAACTCTTTCACGGATATACGGTAAATCTTCGATTTTACACGAATTATGGTAAATCGAGTCCGCTCTACGTCCAAGAGTGTCGAAGCAGCTATAAATTCCATGGGAATTATGGCGTCACTAAAGGAGGCAATTTCCAACAGGGAACTATTCGCCTGAAGCCAGGATAATCCAGGAAAAAGATCAGCTTGAGGATTATTAGCCTGAGGCCTCTGCAGAAGTGTTTCCAATTAACGAGAAGAGAATTATGATCCTCCCTGACGACTCGTTCAACTATCGATAGATTAAAAATTTCGATCGACAATCCGTATACGTGCGTATATATTTTCCATCATCCATCGCAATAATTTATTAAATCGGTATTGAATGACCAAATTCTTAAATAATAAAACTTTCAACGTCTGGTTGAAAACAATATTAATTAAAATATGATTAATTAAAATATTTTATATATCTTATAAGATATGTGTTATAATTAAAATTTTTAGTTGATAATTTTGTTATATTTACATCGAGATTAATGTAAGACAAAATTAATTCAATACTTTATCATTTATATTTAAATCATGAACGCTTATTATGAAAATAAAATTTTTATAAATATAATTGTTTTAATAAACAGAACGAATAAATAATTCAGAAATAAATTGCATCAGAAAAGAATTCCTTTGAAATTGACTTGCAAATTAGGTTTTCATCTCTGACAAATAGATTTTTCATAATTTCATATAGATTATGTGAAGATCATATATGTTTTTTTTAACATATAATTAAAAGAGTATAATTAATTGAGTATTAATTGAGTATAGTATAATTAATAGTGCATTAATTGATGCACATTATTATCTTACAAAAGTTATTAAAGCTGTTGCCAATGCCATTTACAAAAAAGTAATCACAAATGATAGAACATATCTGAAATAGATAAATAAAATTTATAAAAATTTAATAAATTCATCGAAAACTAATTTCTCTTTGAGGAAAAAATCAAGAGAGAAATGAAGGCCACAGTGGAAATTGACTTGCAAATTAGCTTTTTAAACTTGTTATTGGTGTCCAAACCTCTTTACTCCGAGGAGAGATTGTATTAACACGTTATATGGTATATAATAGCACAGTATCCCGAATACAACATAATTATGGCTGAAATTTATGACTATGTGTGTTTAAAATAAAGAAATTTCAAATGATTATAAAAGAAGTTGTAAATGAATTACAAATAAATTATATAAGTTGAACCAGATAAAAAACCATTAAAAGATTATTTGTCATTTAAAACTGAAAAATTCAATGTTACTGATTTATTCTATTTTATAATATATAAAAAATATTTAAAAAATAAATATTTAAAAAAATTCTTAACAAATCTCAATCTTATAGAAAAGAATAAAATAAAGAAAAGAAATAGAACAAACTTCAAAGATAAATGTCAATTATTTTTTCCAATAAAAACGAAACGATTTAATGAAATAGGCAGCCATCAACCCTTATCGTTCGTTACCAGGCTGTCCCTCCGATTGAAACAAAAACGCCGGAATTACTTGTCAGAAATAAAATCGTCAAACGATGAAAGTTCATCGATGAATTCAAGGGTAAAAGCAAATATTCGTGGTCAAACCGTTCAAACATTGTCCGATCAATTCTCCTGATCAAACCGCAATTGCGATGTGCCATCGATGTTTAGGAAAATTGAAAATCCAAAAAAGTCACTCGCTAAGACAAGATTAAAAAATAACGAATTTTGAAATGGATCGATGAAAACGATTTGCACATGATAAAATGAGAAAATATGAAAATAAATCTAAATTAAACAATTGGCAAGACTGTGATTCAAGGTACGAAAAATTTACATTTATTATTATTTATTTCTTAACATATTCTGAATAAATGTGTAGATGATTTAGAATTAACTGATAACTTTTCTTTATTATGTTATTTAAAACTCTATCATTCTATTCCTATATAATATATAATATAAAATATAAATATAATAATATAATATAAAAACATAATATATTATGTATATTAACATATAAAATTAAAAATTGACTGTAATTGAATAATGAGAAATTGAAAATGTAATACAATATTAAATTGAATATTACGATAGAATAAAAATGTATAATTTATATATAATACATATTTTTCGCATATTCTATTTTCTTCTCATTAAGCACATTGACAAATTGCCTAATTCGTTCAGATCATCAGAGATACTATAAGATCTCTCATGAAAATATTGTATTAACCCTTGCTGCTCGTATTAACTATGATTTGCATACACAAGCCTTAGATATTTTCGCGTAGACACTACCAAAATAGAGAAGGTTTAACGACGAAACAGCGCTGGCAAGCTTTATTATAATTTCATGTAATTTCGCTAATGGGGATTAGCCGTTGGCCGGACATAGAATAATATTAAGGTGAAACTTCCTCGTGCAGCTTTGAGCCATAATCTAGTTTAATACGACCGACCGAGGGAGGATTATTTTTCGGGGCTACGGATTCTTGTCGGCCTGGTAAGCAGTAAGGAAGGGATAGTACACGCCTGCCGAGTTATATTTTCGCGGCTAATTTCCTGCACGCTCTATCTTGAATTACCATAACTTTAGAATCGCCGTCTTCAAGTTTTCTCTCCTTTTTCTTTCCTTTTCATTTAACATCGTATTTTTCAATGGTAAGATTTTGATAAAAGAATTTCAAGAGAAGAAAATTGAATAGAAATTAATTATAAAGAAACTTTAAAAATTCAAAAAGTTATAAATAAAATTATCTGTAAAAAATTTGTACAAATTTTGTGTAAATTTTACTCGATTTTTTTTGCATCTAATCAAAATCAATTTAAATTCTATAAAATTATTTCAGATTTCAGAAATATGTACACAAAATTGACAAAAAATAAAACAAAAATCTTATTTTCTTTCGAGTCAAAAAATCAAAAAAAAAAAAAAAAAAGAAAGAAAGACATATACAAAGTTTCTTCTATTTTCTAATTTTTTTTTAAATCATTAATATTATTAAATTCTATTATAATAAGTTAATTATTACGTTTAATAAATTAATTACCAGAAAATCACAAAAAATATCACAAATATTAATAAATAAAATCAAACTTCTTCTCAAAGAATTAAATCTCAATGATGCGTATCCCGATTTAAAGCGGAAACGATACACGTCGAAATGTCGCCGATCAGGAAGTTGCGCGACCATTAATACCATTAATATTAATGGAATGCCGATAGGATGCGATAAAAGCGATTTAATAGCGTAGTTAATGGCATTATATCATGGGACTACCGGAGCCCATTAGCGAAATTACGGGGAAATTAGATGCGCCAGGGGCTGACCATACCAATCGTCCTTTCTCAGCTGCATTTTTAATCTATTCTATATATGCCATCTTTATCCAATTTTCGCGGAATCTCCGATGAAATTTCAATGATTCTAGAATCTCCATCACGTACATTATCAAAAAAATGGATAAATTTTATTCCATTTTTTTTATTTTTTTATATTTTTTTTTTAAATGATTGCGCTGATTTATTGACAGTATACTTGGGATAATCGAGAATCGATACGAGAATATGATAGAAATAATTAATATACAGAAAGTTGGAGCATCTGTATATAGATAAGAATAATTATCTTGATCATTAAATAGATATATTTCAAATGGAATATCAGGATTCACAAAAGTATAGATAGTCACAAGAATTTTCCACACGAGCCAAGAATCATCAGACATCCGATACGGTTCAGACATCGAAAATCGTTTCATGACAAAGATTTTAATATCGCAATCGTTCCTTCCAATATCCAACAACTTCCGTCCCTAACCATTTTGGTCAGCCGCGAAACTTCCAATTAAAACGGACAAAGAAAAAACCAAATGAAAAGAGAAGGATAGAACAAGGGTGATGAGAAAGACAGGAAAGAGTCGAAACAAAACGGGTCTGGGTTTAATTCATTCTTCTTGATAACTATTTTATTCCCGATATCGCCGATGTCGATTAGTCGAGTAACATTGAAAGAAATGGAGAGACAAGAAAAGAGAGAAAAAGAGAGAGAGAAAGAGAGAAGAATGTGCAACAAGAAAGGAGAAAAACAAGAAAAAAGGAAAAAAAGGCAAAGCGAAAGGCAAGAATAAAGGAAAAATAAAAAGAAAAAGAAAAGAAACAAGAACGAGGATTTTATGTCCGGCAGAAGGCAAATCACGTACACGACTGCCTTCGTGGGCTACTGAATTGAATTTTGGACAACACTTACTACGCCAGCCTCATGAATAATGTATTCGTTGGAGTGAGTAGTCGCGGGTGTCGCGCACGGAAAAGTGTTGACCCTTTGACCAAGATAGATGAGACGGTCGTTGATTCATCAAAGACAAACGTGATTTCCAATCGCGCTTCTTACGTTTATCTCTTTCTATGTATATCTGATTCACGTCTAGCAGAATCGAATTATTCTGAATCTCGTTGAAACAACACCTCGGAAATAATCGATGCTCGACGAGAGATGACAGAGGAGATTATTAAAGTTTCGAAATTGATCATGAAGATCGAAAATATCAAATATTTTATTTCATAATAAAATATCTGGCGATATTAAGAAATTTAAAATTTATTATTTCGAATTAGGATATTAAAATTGATATAAATTTATATTATTCTTAATTTTGCGAGAGATTTTTCTTTCTATTTTTTTAAAAAATATATTTGATACCAAATATTTTTTTATATTTTTTTATTTTTATTACTATGAAGTTATTTTTTGGAAAAATAATGTTTAGGAATTTGAGATGGGAATGTTTATTTATTTTTCATATAATTTTAATTATAATTATAATTATATTATGTATATTTAGATATCGAGCTCTAGTTCCAATTATTAATTCGATAATTTAAAAAAAAAACAATTTTAATAATGATCAACAATCATCCATAAATAATAATGAATAAAAATTCGCCGTTTCCCTTCCTTTAAAGTTAATTAAAATTCTTCTTGAAAACGGCAAACACGTGTATCTGTATTATTCCGTGAACGGATTCCGGAAACGTCATCGTTCCGCGAGATAATTAATTCCAAACGCGAACTATTCCGGCTTGATCGTTTCTCTAGTAACCGCTAAAAGTGCGTGCGAGAAAAAGTAATTAGAATTCAGAAAGAAACGAACTATACCAAAAACCCAACACTTTGCATATAATTTAGCAGAGAAGCCGGTATACACAGCGAGAATGCCAGGCGATACGCGGTGATACATTATGCTATTACGTTTCATTGCCCGACATTAGACGAGATTACGTTCCTTCCCTTGATATTATATCCGAGACCCCGGCTGACTTAATGGCTTATTTCATCATCGTGGCCAGCCGAAAATTTTTCTGTCCTCTCCTCCTTGACAGTTTTCCTACCGATCTTCGAATTATTTTCATCTCTAACTTCAAATCATAATTTCTACTCTCGCGAAAGATCTCGGTGAAAATTTGCAAGGTTACCTCTCAAGATTCTATCGAGACTTGGATAATTTATTATTCTTATCGGAATATTTTTTTTTAACTATATGTTTTCTAAGAAAAAGATTTAAAGAGAATTTTTCTATTTTTCAATTGCTATCCCTGCGTTAGATTTGTACAGAGGAATTTAACATGTGATATTCTTTACTGATTCAAGGATATAATTATAGTGAATTATAAATTTTAGTAGTATTTACGATGCACCAAAATATTTTTAATTCGCTATGTTATTATTATTTTTATATTCATTTTTTGATATACGTTTATTATTATTATTATTATTATGTTTATCATTAATGAACACTTGGTATATATGTTTTATAATTACATACATGTATTACGATATTTTTGAAATATAATATTCTTGAAACCAGAATTCGTTTGCATAATAATTTAGTAATTAATAATATTAATGAATTGGTAATTTACATAAATTACATCTTCCAATTAAATAATATAGATAATTACTAAAACTACAATTTGCAATTGATTTTCGCTTTAATATCAAACTTGTTACTGCTTGCGAAATTTGTTTTATCAAATAATATTAATTCAAGAGCAAACGTATCTTGAAACTATTCAAAACTTTTTTTGATTTTTCAAAACTATCGCACAAATAATAATTATAATTATATTAATTATAATGTATTAATGTTAATTAATATTAAAATGTTAATTATAATTATTAGCTATTTTCTTGCTTTATAATTATACTTATTGAAATCTATTCGTATATAAGAACAAATGATATAATAAATATCCCAAGACATCCTTGATGTGTATCGCGATGCGATATAGATAAATGCGTTGGTTACAGAAAGAAGAAAAGAAAGGAATTCTTATCGGTGGAAACGAGTTCCAGCACGCGATCGTACGTGGCAAAGTCGAATGCACTATGTTAGAGAGATGCAGCAGCGGTTACGTGTCCGACCCACGTATTATGTATCTCGAACAGGAAATGGAAAAGATAAGACAACTCGAGGTCATTAATAACCTCACCCCCGCGTTCCGTTCGCATCTGGAGCTTACTCTGTCTACTTGCGCTCCTCCATTCACTTCGTCATTTATTCGTAAATAATTTGGCAATTGGTTTTCAAGTTCATTTCGTGGAATATAATTCTTTATCAATTTTATTTTTTATCTTTTGTCACATTTATTCTGATATTTATTTCTGATATACATCTAGCAATCGTGATAATGGAAATTCATTTTAATTTATCTTTATATTTATCTTTGTATTCACGATATCCAAATATTATTGCATTTATTAAAGTTCAATCTATTAAAATATCTATTTTTTTTTCTCAAAATCTAAATATCTATTTTCTAAATATCTATTTTTTTTCAAAAAAAAAAAAATAATTTATATATTTTATTGAATTATGACATAGAAGTTAATCTGTAGCAAAGAATTGAAGAATAGAAAAAATTTTATTTCGCGTGATTTCAATATTCAATATTTTTAAAAATTATAAGCTAATTCAATTATGTAACAATTAATAAAATGATAAAGAACAACAATTAATTAAATCACGATCCGTCTAATCAAAATTTTTTTTGGAAAAATAATTCGCATTAATGGTTTTAGAAAAATTATTTATTAAAACATTTATTCAAACAGAATGCTTATTCTAACCTCACGAAATATTCAATACAACTATATTTCGAAACGTCAACAAATCTTCTTTAAATCGAATTACACGCGATTTACATTTTACCGAGATTCATTTCCTCTCCTTCCGCGCGGTAACCTTTTCAATCGAAATTGAAAAGAGGGAGAGTGATAAAAAAGAATAACGGTGATCGAAGTATCGATGATGGCCGCGCATTGTCAACGCTATTCGATAAATTGAATGGATCCACGGAAACTTGAGTCACATTGCATATCAAATTTGCGACCGGAAATGTTCACGTAATGAAAGATAATTGAAATCAAAACAGAATCGATATAGGATATTACATTTTGTTGTCATGAAATAAAAAATCCTGTTATGTGAATATAAAGCATCACGAAATCATAAATTTTTATGATTTTTCCTATTTTTCCCCCATTTTTTGTTTTCTTTATTTTTATATCCTAGTTCGGCTTTTTTTACGTTTACATAAAAAATAATCGCATAAATATTTACAAAAAAAGAAGCTATGATTAAAAATGAAATTATACCGATGCAACGTATTTTTCTTTTTAAAAAAGAAATTTTGAAATATAATAAATTTTGAAATTTCATAAATCTATTTATATCTAATTTCATGTATTTTATTTATATTTTCATTATGTCATCATATTTAAAGTGTAATTTCCATGTATGTTTTCTTTTCTTCCTTTTTTTTTTTTGATAATTGATATACAACGGAACATTTTGTTATGTCCATTTTGGATTTAACGAGGACTAAGGATATTTTTATGTTATCTTCGATTTTTATTTTATCGTTTTATATTAAAATTGAATTATGTCGAACATTGTATTTTACAAATAATGAATGATTGATATATATAAACAAATTTATTTTTCATTTAGATATTTTTTATTTATTATGAAATATTTATATCTTTTTAAAGTGTTCATTTTTTAAATAATAAATGAAATTTGAATATATTTATTTTTCCATATATTTCGCATTTTATTATTATATATCACATTGAAATGATTTTACTATAAGATTTTGTAATATCCTGTTTTTTTTATTTTTAAACAATAATCAACATTTAAATGTTAAATAAAAATTGAATATGCAATTCAACATTGATCGAATAACATGATATAATGTATATATGTTAATCGCTGCATTTTTAATTTTAACATATCATTAATGCAGCACGTAATTTATATTTTATAATTAATATATATTTTAAAAATTTAAATTTTCCCTATAAATTATAAGCTTCTCATTATATCTAAGGAAAATGTTATGAAAATCATGCAAAATCAAACAAATGAAATATATTAAAATATTTATAAATAAAAATAATATTTACGAAAATAATATTTAATAATTAATTAATTTTAATTTTTTATTTTCTCTTCCAATAAAATTTCTTTCTTTGTTAATTGATCAAATAAAAATCTGAGACTTTAAATAAATAAATAAACAAATAAGATATTCTAAATAAATAAAATAAAAAACAAAAAACCTATTTTAATCATTAATTTATTATTATTTATTAGTACGATCTATGTTCAAAGTGCATCCATTTATCTAACATTTTCGATAATCTTAATTAGAAACGTAACTCTTAAATAAAACTCATTAACAAAAATAAAGTAAATATATGCTTGTTCATTTTCTATATCACTAATTTCCATAATTAATTTCTTTGCACATTAAAGTTCTCGTAATTTTTTTCAAATATTGAAATAATTTAAAAAATATTAGTGAATCGAACCCAGTGAACTTCTTTCCTAAACTTGCTTTCGAGCTTCAATTGAAACAAGATAAACATTTCTCATGATAATATCACTTCTTCGGAAAATTTCAATCACGACATCAAATGTGATGAATGGAAATCTTTTACAATAGAAGTAATTTTGTTCTGGCAAGTAATTATTATCGAAATTTATTATACTCGAATCGGTTCTCAGGATGGAACACACTCTATGGTTATTCTGAAAATGCTTCTTTAGTCTAAAGCAAGATAAATAAAATCGAAAATTTGAATCTATCTCCTCAAATATGAAAATGAAAAAACTTTTTCTCTATCAGTCTGACTATTTTGAAAAATTCTTTGATGCTATTTCTTAGATATCATTTGAAAATCATTGATTTAATGATAAACAAATTGCATAAAAATTCGATCTAATCGTATTTTTAAGAGAAGAAAAGATAAAAGAGAAATTTATATTATCTATTAATATATATTAATTATTATTCTATTTCAATTTTTATTGTCTATTAATGAGTAGACTTCTTTAATGAATTTTAAATTTAATCTTGAAAATTAATTACGGAAATTAGTTATCTGTTTGAATATAAACTTTAAATAATAAAGAATAATAAAGAATTTAACTTTTTTTTATTTTAATTATTATTTTCTCTTTATCTCCAAGAGAGAGAGAGAGAGAGAGAGAGAGAGAGAGAGAGAGAGAGAGAGAGAGAACACCAGAAAAAAAAATAAATGGACAAAACCATGGATAGAATAAAAAAGAAATGAAAATATAACGAAAAGGAAAATAAACGCGAAGAAATGTAACAGAAAGATCTTAAAATTCGACAGCAGAAGGATTTTTAGCGAATACAGTACGCACTTTTTCATCGTATCTCAACTCTTTTAAAATTATAACAACACAAAAGCACAAGCACTGACGGAGGAAAGTGAATAAACTGTAACTACAAATGCAGACTTACACTTGCACGAACCTGGAGATTTTCAAAAGGACCATACGATGTGTCAAGCGTACAAAGAGAGCAATAATCCTTCCTTCAAAGAGAGCTCTATCCTTCCTTCGAAAACACCTTGAATATATTAGAAAGAAAGAAAGATTCAATTTCAATTAATCCACTATTATAGACTACAGTATCATATTATTAGACTCATTATGAGACTATTTGTCGACTATTTCGAATACAAGATATTTATGAATGATAGAATATTTAATTCATAAATACAAGATATTTATGAATAAAAATATAAATTGAAATATAAATTGAATTTATTATTGTATTATTTGCTAGAGAGAATGTTTTTTAATTTAAATAATAATTTATTTTACAGTTCCTATTCATTCCGATCATCCCATTAGTCAAACATCGGATGATAAATTTTCCCCGGATATGATTGGTGGTGGTGATTTCATTGAAGGGTAAATATCAAGTTTATTTATTAATAAAAAAAAATATGATATATTTAAATATCCATCCTAAAATTTATTTTTTATATCAGATCTCTCGATGATAAATAATTTTTGACATTTTTTAAAATTTGTATTTAATAATCAAGTAAAGTAAATGAATTTTCTAAAATAATTATTCTATATTAAAAATGAAATTGAATTTGAATTTCAAATATTTTTTATTAAGAAAAACTAAAATACTTTAAAAAAATTTTTAGATAATTAAAATTTGAAAAATATTAAACATTTAACATTTGTAATATTTTTTTTTTATAATATTTATAATATGTAAAAAAAATATACATATTTTGTAACAATACTAGTTAGATAAGTAATATTAGACTATTTACAAAATTTACAAATTTACAAAATTTTATAATTATATATTTTTATTCAACTCAAAAAATATATATATATTAAAAATATATAAATATTTATGAAAAAGACATTACTTTATTTCATAATTTCTTATTTTACCGCCAAAAATTTCAATTAGCGTCAGTTTACAAATGGATACTGAATGTGATGTCAAATGACATAAAATTTCTGTTAAAATTTTGATAGATAATTTATAAATATGAAGCTACTCTTGTACCTAGTATTGTTACATAATACATGTATTTTTGTACATGGTATAAATAGTGTCAAAAAAAATGTTACAAATATTACAGAAACAAGGTGATCATTCTTTGTTGATTTCAGTGAGGTTATAAAAAATATCCACGAATTTTGTACGATAATAAATAAAATGTAATTTACGTCTATTAAATAAAAAATCAAAAATCTAAATTTATATGATTTTATGTTCATTTTAAAACATTCTTTTCGTAATTTAGTATTTATTTTTATCTATTAGTAGGTTAAGGTTATGTTTTGAATATCCTTTATTTTGATTAAAGTCATGACATAAAATGTTCACGCAATGAACTAAAAAATTAATATTTTTATTTTATATAAAAAATGAATATATATATGCTTGCATTATGATATAAATATATTATTTTAGAAAATAATAATACTAAAATCTATATTCCTAACCTATTAAATTTGTTATAATTTTTTTATATTATTGAATAAATACATTAATAATCTTTATATTGTCAATAGCATTGGGCCTGGAGATGGATTAGACCTCTCAGGGACTGGAATGTCAACGCCACATATCTCGCACTTGTCATCAACAAATCCATTTAGTATATTATCACCAAGTCCACAACCAACTAGTTCTCAAACTAATACTATCGACATTCATACAATCGGTGGCCTTAGAAATGTCAATATGCAATTATCTCCTGGCAAAAAAGACAATCATGAAGGAAAATGCGAAGTACATAAAAATTATTATATATCCAATTCATCATTAAATTATGAATTATCCATTAAAATTTTAAATTATTCTTTTCTATTAGGTGTACATAGGGAAAACATGTGCACAATTTTTAGGAAATCAATCTGTTTATATTCCATATCCAATGACCCAAGAATTACTTGATGATAAATTGATGAAAGCTTTTGGTGTTATTAAATACTCAAAGTAAGTAACTTATATGATATAAAAATTTGTGCATCATATTAAAATAATTGTTCTATTTTTATATTTCAGTGAGGTTTCATCAAATTGTGAAGGTTATGCAAAACCATCATTATGTTTTTCTGCATTTCCAATATGTCGTGATCCTGATAGTATTCTTAAACTTAAAAATTCTGAAGCTAGTGCAAGTTTATTTCATTTTTTAAATTCGAATCAAGGTGATTTGTCAAGAGATATGGGTGATGGAGATGATGCAGATGATATTACAGGAGCTCATGGTATTCCTAAAAAACGTAGTCCCACATTGGGTCCTAGTTCAGAATTCAATCCATATAAAGATGGAAAAGCTTCCAATAAAAAAATAATAAATCAAAGCTATGGTGAAACACAATCATCTAATAGAATGGAGATCAATCGTAAATTACGAAGAATCTGTCGACAAGAATGTGAAATGTTAGAGAATGACTTGTGCAAAAAAGAGTATGCAATTGCTAAAAGACATCCACTGATTGGACATCAAGTGCCTTTAATTGATTGTTCAGATTTACCGATGGAAGATACTCCCGAGGCTCGTGATTGTTTAACTCTTGGAATCTCTTCAGGAAATAATGTACAGGAAAGTATGTACTTTTAATTTCTTAATATTTTTTTAAATAATAAGAATATATTATTATTTGAAAAGATAAAATAGTTATTAATAATGCAAGTTTTAAATGCTTTTTTATAAAAATTAATGGAAATCATTTTTCTTTTTTTTAATTATAGATGACTATTGTTACTGGGGAAGCGGAAAATCTTATCGTGGAATCGTAAAAACAAGTATTAGCGGAAGATCATGTATGCAATGGTCACATGGTGAATTTAATCTTCAGATTTCCGATTATCCCGAACTAGCTGGAAAGCATTCGTATTGTCGCAATCCAGGTGATAAGGAATTACAACCATGGTGTTATGTTTATGTCGATAGTAAACCACAAAAGGAATTTTGTAATATACCTAAATGTGGTAAGTTGTGTTCATTCTATTGTTCATTCTACACATCTAAAAATACACTAACATAAGAGTTCAGAATGAATGGAAATTTATTTACAGTTGAAAACTTATGGATCTATGCAGTTGTTGGTTTTGTACTAACAGGAGGATTTGTTACCATATTGGTCTGTTATTGCTGCTGTTATAGAAGCAAGAAATCTAGAAGGCAAATGAATCATTTGCCAACAAATAAAGTAAGATTCCATCTAACTTTTAGACATGCATTTGATAAATGTAAAGTTTAAATGTTTAATAGTATATTTAAAATACTTTATATTTTATACATTAGATGTTAACCAGTATTCAATGTGACAAAAATATATATGATGGAAGGCGAAGCACAACCCAACCTATGGAAATGAGCTCTCTTTTAGCTGGTCCCGGTAATACAACACCTGGAACAGGAACATTAAGTAGTGGCAGTAGTCGAACATCCAACAATAGAGTACCACAATTTACTACTAATAATGTTGTATTATTACAAGAACTTGGAGAAGGAGCTTTTGGTATATTACATATATACAAAATAGTATATATTCTCAAATCTGATACAGTGAATTATAATTTTTTTTTTTTTAAATTTTTTATAGGAAAAGTATATAAGGGAGAATTACAAACAGGCAATAAATGCGAACCTCCAATTTACGTGGCAGTGAAAACATTAAAAGAGAATGCAAGTCCAAAAACACAGAGCGATTTCAAACGGGAAGTCGATTTGATGACAGACTTAAGGCATCCAAATATTATTTGTCTATTGGGCGTAATATTGAAAGGGGAACCAATGTGCATGTTGTTTGAGTATATGACCCAAGGGGATTTACACGAATTTCTCATTTGCCATTCACCAAGATCAGATGTTCCATTGAACAATGGAAACGGAAAAATTCTGGAACAACCGGAATTTCTGCACATCGCATTACAAATAGCATCTGGTTAGATTTTAATTTCGATTAATAGTTTCGATATAATAATTTATTAAATCAAAATCAATTTATTAAATCAATTTCGTATCAGGTATGGAATATTTAGCCAGTCATCATTACGTTCACCGAGACTTAGCCGCGAGGAATTGCCTAGTTGGGGATAATTTAACAGTAAAAATCTCCGATTTTGGTTTATCTCGTGATATATACAGCAGTGATTACTATAGAGTTCAATCTAAGAGTCTATTACCCGTTCGATGGATGCCGCCAGAGTCAATTCTTTACGGCAAATTTACAACAGAATCCGATGTATGGAGTTTCGGAGTCGTATTGTGGGAAATTTATAGTTACGGTTTACAAGTAAGGAAATAAATCATAAAAACTAAATACTGTTATAGGAAAAATAAAAAAAATTATCCAAATATTAAGCATTATAAAATACTTAAACGTTATGTATTCTAATTTACAGCCATATTATGGATACAATAATCAAGAAGTAATAGACATGATTCGATCACGGCAATTATTACCCTGCCCCGAAGATTGTCCAACCATGATTTATAGTCTAATGATAGAGTGCTGGCACGAGGTGGCTAATCGTAGACCGCAGTTCCCAGAGATTCATCATCGTCTACACAACTGGTACATAAACCAAACTTACCTGAGCGATTTCTGTAATGAATCTATCACCAGTTATTCCGGAAGCAGTCACAAAAGCACAAATAAAACGAATTCTACACAGTTATCAGCGCCAATATATAAGTGCGATCCGAAGGATATGAATTTCAAAGCGAACACGGATCAACAACCTTCGTTCTGTAACCTGAACGATCACAGCAATGGTATCAAGATGTTGCCATCAAGCTTCCAGAACACGAATCCCATTGAGCAAAGGCCAAACTGTGGCTTCAATGAACACGGTACGCCGATGAAAACCTCTGTTTATTCGAATCAAACAACAAACATCAATTTAAATGATTTCGATGAGAAACAGTGTTGCTCGCCAAAATTAAGCGGAGCGAAGAAAGTATTGCCTCCGGCACCTCAACCGATGAGCAAAATAAATACGCCTAATGGAACTAGACCAATACAAAACGGAGCACAATTAGTCGTCAGGTTACCAGACCCTAGTAAGGTCACTACAGAGACCAGGGTATCGAAGTGAATATAATTAAAGATTGTTTCACTTGGACGATTTTTGTATGAATTTCATTATATATATATATATATATTATATACCTTTACATTCGTTTCATAAGAAAAGAATTCGATCTCGAAGCTTTTGGATAACGTTTGTTAAGCAGGATAGGTAAACAGACTTCTCACCAATACCTAATCACTGCCATGTTTTCGTATTTATTTATTTCTTTCGATCGAAATATAAATATTTTATACTGTCGATAAACACGTTAAAATTCACTGTATAATCTTAACGAGTTTTTTTATACATATAATATAACGGAATATACATAAGTATAAATACGAAATATATATATATAGTATATATATATAGTATAGAATGTAGGCTCAACTCGTTTAATGTCGTTTTCCCTTGTATTATTTTATAATTATTTCTCCTTGTGTTTTATGGTATTTTGAAAGTATTAAAAAAAATTTGCATTAATATGTATTTAAATATATTAACCATATTAAAATCGATACACTTATATATTGATTTTATATATAAGTATATGAAAATTTTAATGTTTCGTTATATTACAGTCATATTACAGTTATATTACAATATTAAGTGATACTATTGATACAATATGAATTTTATATATTAAGTAGCTTCTATAAGATTTTTATACTACTAGTTTTATTTATATTTTTGCATACGCGAAATCATGAATTTTTGACTGATCTATTGTTACTAGATTGTAATATAAATATAATATCATGTGTCTGCCATGAAATATACCGTCTAATAAGATTTCGAAAACCAATTTTTAAAAATGGTACAATAATCAATTGTCGGCTGTACGTTGTAGCAGTAGATTATTTGAAAACACAATCTTATTGTGCATTTAATAAAGTTTTAAAAGGAACGTTTTATCTGTGAAAATTCGTCAACTATCAATGATGATTCATTTTAAAAACAGAAAGCAATTCTAATCATATCTAAACGTGAATAAAAATTATACTGCTCAACCGAACATTTCTGCGCGTCTTTAAATAAAATTTTTATTAATTGATTAAAAAACAATTTGTTTAATACTGATGAAAAAATTTTTTATATTATTTATATAATTTTATAAAATTCTATACTTTTGCATGTGAGGGAGGAGGGAATACGAACTATTACAGATTGCATACTTTTCAACTATTGTTGAAATTTATAGAATTAATTTTCATACTTTTTTTAAGTTTATAAAATCAAAGAAAAATAGATCTAAGATCTATTGATAGCAAAGATAATGTAGGAAGGCTCAACGATTTTCGATTATTCGAAGAAGTTGTCGACATTGTGTGTAAATTATACAGAATTATATTATTCATGTATAGAGCGTAGAATTTATGATATAAAAAGCAGGCGTTATAACTGTATTCATAAATAGTTCGAAACTAGTCTCTAGCAAAATTTGAATGAAAATAAAAAGGATTAAAATTATAAATAATAATAAAACGTAAATAAAAATTAACGTCTGCTTCGTTGCGATAGCGTGAATTTATAGAATCGAATTAAACAAGCGAATTATAAGTAATTAACAGAAACCTAGAGTGAGAATATTTAAACGAGATTGTATTATACTTTTTATAATTTTTGTATTAAGAAAGAGAGTCATAGAGAGACATTTCGTCAGCCGAGAGGAAACTGTCAAGTATTTAGAATCAATTTAAACGAGATTAGAGTAACGATTTAATATATTATGTTAAAACGGAACTTTTATTTGAAGATAATGAGCTTATGAATCGGTATTTGTATTATTATTAATTATATAATCTTAGTAACCGCATCGAAGGCTCATTATCTATTAGACTTAAGTTAATTTATGTCAACTATTTTGACGAAGGATCATAAATATAAGATTAAAATATATATATATATATATTTACACACGCAATCAAATGTGACATATATATATGATCCATGTTTTTTGTATAAAAGCAAATATTATTTCATTTTTTTTTCCTTATGTCACACGTCGATACGAATCTATTTTCGATCTGCAGTAATATGTTCCCTAAATAAATGTTAAAACATGTAAATATGTTTAGTAATTTGGTAATTTTTCTTCCTGTAATAATTTTTTTTTAAACTTCTTTGAATATTCAATATTGAAAAAAAAAAATAAGAAACATATGAAAACGAACTGCAATATTTTACATTTTTACTTTAAATTGGTATTTTCATTTATTATCTCCTATTAAGATTTATTAATTTCTATAAATAAAATACTATAATTTATGTTTTGGATTTTATAAAAATATATTATAAAAAAATATTTGATTCGTCAATTACATTAAAAATAAACTCGACAAAATATGATTTTAAATTAGTAATATTTATATTTATAAGAATATAAATATTCATATTTTTTGACTTGAATGACAAGTATCAATATTAAGAAATTTTCATATTATAATTTAATGGAAAATTTAAAAATATAAAAAACGGAATATGTTTGTAGTATGCGCTAAAAATAAAGAAAACAAAAAATACTAAGAGGACAGAAACACTGGGAGAATAAAAATTGAGTATTTAACGCCAAGATTGTATTAATAATGATCTCTTTGATAATAAATTAATTTTAACTGATAATATGAATTAAATTTCTCATGAATTTTCCTAATTAATAATATGCAATTAAATAAACTTAAAATTTTTCTAATTTTTAGTTATTGAAATTTTTTCTTAATGCACTACAGCACTAAATAAATATTCAAACATCGTAACTCATTCTTATATTTTGTTTAGTTATTTAATTTTAATTATTTTAATTTTAATTATTTAAAATTAAAACTAGTATCGCTCGATAACAATATAAATGAATATATTTTTCATATCAAATGAATATCTTTATTCTATGAGATGATTAAAATTAAAGAAATATAAAGAATACGAAATACAGATAATAAACAGATATTACGACATATAATAAAACAAAACACATAACATTTTAAAATAATAATCACAAGAAAAATCAGAATGATCATGCTTGTTCCATATAGCATATTCTAAACTAAATATACATCAAGAATAAACAGTAAAAAGAAAATAATACGGTTACAATTTGAGAAGCAATTCCATCTAGAGTAGAGTGAAAATAAAAGAAAGGTAGAAAAATGAAACAAATGGATCGCCATCTATTAAGTATCCGAAATACCATTCTAGAAACAAGAGAAAAAGTAGGATAAATTATAACATCCCTAATTATAACATCCTTCACCCTCCTTTAAAGCAAAAATTTATGTCATATCAATGATAAATATTCCTCTCGATATAGATTTGCAAAACGTTCAATCTTTGAATCGTTGTGCAAAACAATAAAAGAAATTTTAAGGAAAACCGATGCGATAAACTAAATCTGAAATTAAAATGATATCTTAATCTAATGTCAAATATAATTCTACATGAGATATAGATATGTTGTTTCATATATACATCAATATTTTATACATTCATTAGCATGAAAATACAAAATATTAATAATTACGATATTGATAATTTCCGAAAAGGAAATTAAATATATTTCACATAAAGTTACACTTATTTTATTGACCACCACCATTGTTAATATCATCACTATTTTCATTACCATTACTTATGGATTTAGTTTAATTATGTATGCAGTTATAAATTTTATTTTAAGCAGTTTAAACAATTTTCAAAGCAGCAGTTCTACAATTACTTATATTTTAAAAATTTGTTATAAAAAAATTTCACAAACTCTTGATTAATTAAATATTCATAGAAATATATTAATTTTAATGTAATTAAGCATAGTCCTTAAAAATATCTTTTAATATAAGTACAATATAATTACAATATGCTAATAAATCTTGCAAATATTTTAATATATAATAATACAAAGATTTAATTGCAGATAAGCTAAAAAAGCTAAAGCTATCAACAAAAAAATTTCAATAAAATCAAAGGAATTATACAAAATATATCTTTCATTGATTATATTATTCATTCCACACTCATTTTATACTTATTCCATTATTTTCTGATATAAAGATAATAAAAATTTTATAGAATATAAGTTACTACATTAAGTTTTTATATATTTTATTTTATAATATATAAAATAAACTTATATTACATAATATAAAATTATATAATATATAAAATAAAATATATAAAAAATTATTGTAAAAACTTATGTTTATTAAAATTTTTATTAATTTTTTGTAATTTTATTTATACTTTGTCTCTTATGATTTATATTCTTATCTTTTTAATCTTATAAAAACAATATATGTATAAATAAATTTATTTTTTAATCATATGATTCCTATAGAATTTAAATACTTTTTTTAATGCCTTTCTTAGTGCTCAAGGTATCTATGAGTTATCTATATAAAATTTGTTTAGCGATCCCTCTTATAAAAAGATATCGATATTATTAAGAAAAGAGAAAAAGGTATTATATAAAGTACTTTAATTAATAATATCCATAGTCTCTAAAAAAATCAAACTAAATAAATAATTAATAAAATTTCATAAGATACAATTATTAACTAGCAATAGGCTAAAAAATAGGCTAAAGTAGTAGTAAAATACATTTTTTGAAATATTTGTGTTTTTATAAAGTTGACATACCTGAAGGAAACTTATTTAGAACATCAGTAGAATAATTAAAGAAAAACAATTGAAATAAAAAAAGAAAAACAATTGATATATTATGATCTGGAATAATATAAATTTTATAATGAATATATCATTGATTACGAAATTATAATTTAATAAAAAAAAAATTTTAATTTTAAAAAAATTCCTCACCAGGGATAGAAATAAATATATATCATGGTAATATTTTATAATTTTCTGTAACAAACGTAGAAAGTGATAAGGAGTGCTGAAAAAGAAAAAAATCTAATAATCAGAAATATGCTACTAAAATAAAAATATCTTTTATTCGACATAAATAACTCGAGCAAAAAATCGCGAGTAGAATGTTCATTTTGTATCACAACATTAATAAACTAATATTTTTTTTAGAAATCAAAAAAGAATGCTTTAATATATTTGTAATATTATTTAATTTATAGCTAAAAAAAATGAAATATTCGGGAAAATCAATTATTTACGACACATACTCTATGCACTCGAATTTAAATAACGCAACATTAATAGCGAAAAATTCAGTGCAGTCTCTTTAATGTGTATAATCACTCTTGTAGCTTTTTTAGCCATTTAAAGTAATTCAGGAATAGAAACATAAACATTTCCACAATTTTAGTAAAAGAAATTTGGGCATTCAACATTCACAACACTACTTAAAAAAATGATTTTCAACGCAATAAAACAAATTCAATAAAAATCATTATTTCTACATAATTATAAAGCTATTAATAATTAAATTAAAAATAAAGAAATTAATGACAAGTGATATAAAATATAATACTATTTTATAAACTGTAACAATTTATAACAAAAAAAAATTGTGACATATAATTCGCAATACTAATTCGAAAATTAAAACATTAATTCAATCCGTTATTAATCAATAGCAACATTAATCAAAAAACTGCGATTTGCCCATGATGACTGAATGATCGATAGTTTAGTATGCAAATTAGCCAGACGAAAATGAGTACAATGACAAAGTAGTAACTATAATGACTTTCCATTTTTTCCAGAAGAAATCCAAAAGATAAGAAATCATTTATTGCAGTCCTCTCCTTTGTCGGACCTCTTCAGTCTTCTTTCTTCGGATGCAATGTCCGTTGAACTTAAATAGATTCGAGATTTACTAATTGCAAACTTAACAAAAAAAAAAGGATTAAATCGCGGAAACTAAGTGCATGGACGATTAACGATGTAATGATCGTTTTCCGAACATATACAGAATCTCGAGCGTAACGTTCGTTTTGAAAGCAAGTCGCGACCACGAACACGAAATTTGAAAAATCGATAAGCAAAGCCAGAGATGAGTAGCACTATCAACGAGTACCATTTATCTCAGCTTTGTTCTCGATTCTTCTTTTATTCCCTGAAACAGATTATCACGCGGAAACGCGCCTATCCGACTAGAGACTGTGATCTACCCAGCTCTACCTACTTATAATTAACAGACATATCAGAAATATATTATCCTATCTAGCCCTATTTTTGAAAAATATGACAAAATAGGCATACCAACACATATCATTCATTCTACGATTCTCATATATAATACTTGGGCGCAAATGCCTATAAGAAATATTCCTATAAGCCTATATAAGAATTCCGTTCTGCCTCCAACATCTGAGCTTAATACACAACTCACATATTCTAACTTTATGTACTATTTTCCTGAAATCAATTGACTATTACGTGAAATACAAAAACGCGTGTATCTTTTAATTATAAATATTTATAAATATGTAATATTTTCTAAAATAGTCACTAAGTATGAAATGCAGGTATCATTATTAACCATTATTATGAACTAAAATTGTACAATTATTGTAATTGGAGACTAAAGATTAGTAATCTTGCTATTTATTATTTATTCGCAATATTTAATTGCGAATGTAATTATAAATTATGATATAATATGTGAATAGTGAAAAAAATAATAATTGAAATGACGCAATTCCTTAATCTAATCACACACAATATGGAAAGTCACAATACGTCGTATACGATACACTAACACATCGTCAATCATTTGTATTAGCTTATGAACTAAAATCATCATATTTTTCTCTGTCATTCAAATAATATCTGCGACACGCGAGTTTCTGATAATAAACATAGAAAGGATTAAAATGAAAATGCTGCGCTAAAAAAATATTAATATATCCATTTTATATCTAACGACTAATATTTTTTAACTTTGTATTATATATATTTCAAATTATATAATTATATAAATTATTATTATTATTATATATTTTAAATTCTTATCATATTTCAAATTATTTATAACTTTATTTTAACTGTATTTTATTTCATTAATTGAACAAGTTATTGAAATTTTGGCATATTAAATTTTTAATATTGAATTTAAAAAAAAATTAAAATTTATGTAATTTAATTTAAATGTTAATGGAAACTACTCTTAGGCGATTCCTTTATCAAAGCATATTTTTAAAGAATAATATTTAAAATTTGTTACTCTGATTCTAAACTCTGTCTGTCACAAATGTTTTCTTGCATAAAATTTAATTCACATTTGTATGAATAAAAATTAAATTTTACTATTTATCACTACTATAAATCACATTGAAGTTATATGAAATTATTATATAACAATTATAATATATAACATTTTAAGTTATTTAATCAATTATATAATAATCAAATTGATTAAATAATTTAAAATGTTATTCTGAAGAATTTTCAATTATAGAAATTCAAACTAATTATTGTATTATTGTACAATAATTATTGTATCAATAATTATTATGTTTTAGCATTAGAAAATTACTAAACATTTTATATTAATTAATTATTAGATAATTATTTATTATTTAATTAATTATTTATTAATTATTTACTAATTATTTTATATTTATATTATATCAAAAATGCGAAACGTAAAAAGAATTATACTGAATTAATAAATAAAACACAAAAGAAATAATTATTACTACTCGCGAATATTTATTATAAATAAATACCTGCGGTCATTGTACTCGTGCAAAATTCTACATATATAACAGTTATTCGTCTCATTAGGATCTTTCATCCTAGGATATGTTGAATAATAGATAGAATCAAAAAGTATACGACTCACCATATGATTCAACATATACGAAACACCTATATTGTAGCCCAGAAGTCATCGAGAAAAAGATAGGAGGAGGAAAAAAAATCTGTGACAAAACAGTACAATTGAAAACGCGATTTTGATTACTTGAAAAAATTGAAATACGAAACTATTATATTTGCAAAAAATACAAAATATTAAATATGTAATAATAATATACATTATATATAATAATAATATTGAAATGCCAGTTCTTTTTAGAAGTTATATATAAAACAATAAAAATTAATAAATAAAAATTTAAATAGATAGAAGGATAATTATTTCGCGAGATAATCACATTATTTTCTTGAGAGCTCTGATTCTATTCAGTACCGAAAACGAATATTTAAAATAGAAATAAATAAATAAATAAAATAGAAATAAGAAACTAATAACATGTCCGTATAAATTATAATTGACGAATAAATATTAATTCTATCTTCGCATTTGATTATTCTAATTAAATTTAATCAGAAATTTATTGTGTTCTAAAAAATATTAAAAATATTAAAAATATTAAAACGAAGCAAACACTGATTTTTCTTTAACCGCATTATACAATATTTTCTGAAATTAATAAAGAGTTATTAATTAATAAATTAGTAAAGTGATGCGGAGAGATAGAAGAAGAAGTAATATCTTTTTGATATTTTTCTTTTTCTTAGCGAGAATTTGTTTTGAAAATGTTTATTTATTTTTTATTTTAATTGGATATGAATTTTATATATAAAAATGTTGCCAATTATTTATTAATATCTGAAAATTAATAAAATGTTCATTAACAGATTTTAAAATTTAATTTCTAATTATAAATCATTAAAGTTACTCATAATTTTTTTTAATTTCTTCACTTTTTTTAAACTAAAATATAATTTTATTATGAATTGCTTAACAACAATCATTTGCTTAATAATAATCCAATAAAAAAGAATAAAAATTACATACGAAATATAATACCACGAAAATATATTACCACGAAAGAAAGTCACTAAGTAAGACATGGCATCTATATTGGAATTTTTCCTGCCTTTCAAATTAAATCAATAATTAGGTAATAATTTGTACGAAAAAAAATTTTTAAATATATATATGAAATAAAAGAAAATTAATTAATCATATATTAAAATAAAACAATAATCAAGCAAATTCCATCTTAAAAATAATATACACTTATGAAAAAAATTATGCACGTAGTATGCAATGAATAAATCACATACCTTAAGGAACAATGGAGTTTCTTATGATTATGGATATCGATAAAAAAATGACGTCACGTTACTATTTCGATTATTAAATTAAGAGCGGAGGAGATGCAAAATAATTCAGCAAGTTGAAACATGTTGAAATGTCAACATTACAACAAAAAACGCGATTCTCAAATTCTTGAAAAAAACGATATGAAAATAAATAATGAGCCTCGAACAATTGAACAAAAAAGAAAAAAATATATATAAACATTACAAAGAGATGTATTTAGAAACAAAATACATTTATAATATATATTTATATATTATACATATATATTTTGAATATGATAAAATAAAATTGATTTTATGCACAATAAAATTGATGTTTGTTTCAATATACATAAAAAGATTATAAAAATCAATTCTAAATAAATTTATTCTAATAAATTTATTCGTTAAAAGATATATTAACATGAAAATCATCAGTCATTACAATCATAAATCATTGTAATATCTTCATAGTTCCAAGTCATTTTTCTTTTTAAGCTATTCCAGCAATTGAATGAATGAATTTCTCTAAACGACAATCAAAATCGTAAAAATAAGTAAAAATAAACATATAAAAAAATTATATTAGATGAAACAACAAGTGAATTCGAATCTCGATTCAACGAAGGAACAAATTTATTTATGTATTACTAAATTTTAATTTATTATTTATTTATTTTACTTTTATATTTATATATATATATTTATTTATTTATTTATTCATTCATTTGTCTAATAATTTATTTATAGATTTTTTATAGATTTATTTTATAGATTTTTGTTTGTAGATTTCTTTATTGTATTTATTTATATATAGATTTATTTAGTTATTTATTTAATCTTTCATTTATTTAATTATTTATTCACACTTGACTATTTATTCATACATCTAATGATTTATTTTTAAACTTTTTTATTGCATTCATTCATGTATACATAACTTTATCATCATGTATATATAAATTTATTTATTTATTTAATCTTTTATTTATTTAGTTATTTATATATTTATTCACTCATTTGTCCAATAAATTATTTATAGATTTTTCTGTAAATATTTTTATTCATTCTTTTATCTAATGACTTATTTTTAAATTTTTTTATTTTATTCATTTATATATGCATCAAATTATTTATTTCTTTATTTCCTTATTTATTTAATTACTTACATATTTATTCATTCATTTACTTAATGATTTATTTATAGACTTTTTAGTTTTGATCATTTGAAAATGCATAAATGCATTAATTTATTTATTATTGTTATTATTGTATAATTGTTCATTTAATTATTTACTTATATATTAATATATTGTAATTATATGATTATTATAAGTATATTATAAATCTACATAAAAATATAAATATGAATCATGAACAAATGAATAAATAAAGGAATGAACAAATAATTAAATAACTAAAGGTGTAAATATATAAATTATTTGATGTAGACATAAGTGAACAAAATAAAAAAGTCTAGAAATAAGTCATTTATCAAATGAATAATGAAATATATAAATTATTAAATTAAAATAATATATATATATATATATATATATATATATATATATATATATATATATATATAAATAATGTATAAATGAATAAAACAAAAAAAATCTATAAATAAATCTATAGACAAATGAATATATAAATAATTCAATAAATGAAGAAATAAATAAATTAATAATTTATTGTATTATATTAATAATAAAATATAAATAAAATAAATAAAATATAAATATATATAAAAAATGAACAAAATGTCAAAAATAAATAAGTAAATACAATAAAAAAATCTACAATATGTAAATAAATATGTGAGTGAAATAATAAATAAGAAAATAAATAAATAAATATATATATTAATTTATTCTTAAAAGATAAATAAAACAAAAAGATCACAAATATATCAATAGGCATATATAAACAATTAAATAATTAAAAGTAATTAATATATAAATTAATATATAAATTAATATAAATTAATATATAATTTATACATACATAAATGAACCAAATTAAGGATTTATTAGTAATTTATGTGTATGATATTTGTTATTTTATTTGTATAATGATTTTTTTCTTGACTTTATTGTGGATTTTATCCATTTATATCTATATCAATCTATTAATTTATTTAATTGTCTCTTCTATATATTAAAGATTAGTTTTGTCATAAAAAAATGATTACATAGATTTACAAATAGTTATAGAAATATATAGAATATATAATAGTTATAGAAATGCAAATACAGAAATATAAAATAAGTGAATGTATAAATAATTAAAAGAATAAATAAATCAAAAGAAGAATATTTGAATAAATGTACAAAATACAAAATAAAGTATAAATAAATAAAGTGAATAATGAAAGTAAATAAATGAATAAAAGAAAAAATTTAAAAAAAGAAATTAAAAAAATAAATTAAAAAATAATTGTGGAAATAAGTAAATAAAAAAAAAATAAATAAGTAAATAAACAAAAAAAAAATTTAAATGAAAAAAATAAATCAAGAAATAAATGTAGAAATAAGCAAATAAAAAAAAATATAAATTAAAATATGAATAAAAAATAAATAAAATTAAATTAAAAAATAAATATTTAAACAAAAGAATATGTAAATAATTAAACTGAAGCAATTAATAAAAATTAATTTAAAAAATAAAAATAAATAATAATATATATAATATATATTCATATAATAATATATTTATTGTAATATATATTAATAATATAATATAACATATATTTTTTTATATAATATATATAATATATATAAATACTATAATATAAATATATTAAAAATATTAATTTAGAATGATTGAAAATTATTCATTTTATTAAAAAAAAATTTAATTAAATTCTAGAATTAGAAATATTATAGAATCGACGTACTCATGAACTAAGTTCGATAAGAGATTATCTCTGCACATATTTATGACACAAAAATTTACGGAAACATACGCATTTTGCCAATTACTTTGAAATCGATTTTTCAATACAATGATTAATAATTTTTCAAATTTTAGATTTTTATTGTTAATTTATGCATCTAATAATTCATTACTAATAATTCATACTAAATGTAATAATTAATATGTATTTTTACAAAATTTGCTGTCTTATCATTAACTTTCGATTTATTATTATATTTAAATATTCTAAATATTTTAAATATTTTATATAAAAAATAAGTATAGAATAACTAGAAATAAATTTATGATAATTAATAATTTAGATATTATTATTATTAATTTATAAATCTAACAATTTTTATAACAAATATATAATAATTACATTTTTGGAAATGTAGGAATTAAGATTATATATATACAAATATATTAACTACTTTACTTATTTATTTATTTATTTATTCATCTATTTAACTAATAATTTACTTTTGAATTTTTTATTTTATTTATTTATATATCTACTCATATTTTTATTTATTTATCTATTAATTTATTTGTTTTGCTCACTTATGTATGAAATTATTTATTTATTTACTTCTTTATTTATTTTTATTTATTTAATTATTCATATATTTATTTATTTATTTGTTTACTAATTTTGTTGACTTATTTTTAGATTTTTTATTTTGTTCATTTATAAACAAATTAATTTATTTATTTGCTTTTTCTTTCATTTAATTATTTATATGTTTATATATATATATATTTATTTAGTTACTTATTTGTAAATTTTATTATTTTATTCATTTATATATTTATTTTAGAAATTTTTATTTTAAGATATGTATCGTCTATTGGATTTATTCTGATATTTATAATTTGAAATGAAAATACATTATATTTGTCTATTTCTACATATTTATCTTTAGATTTATCTTATACTTTATGTAATAAAAAAAGTAGAAATAGAACAAATTAGACATCAGTGCCATCTTCCTTCTATTAAAAATATTTTCAAAAATAAAATAAAGTAAATTAAAAATTGGAAGTCTGTGCTACTTTTTAAATATTTTCTAGAAAGATGTTTTCAAGCATTTTAAAGATACTCAAGTCTATTTTGGTTTTATAGATATCGCAATAATAGATATCGCGCCCGAAAGATAGTGTTAGTAGTCAATAATAAATCTCTACCTTTTTTTTATTATTTGTTTTGCTTATACTTAGCGCGTAACAGATAATGTACAATATGTATATATATTTCATATATTTTTATGTTTTTGAAATTTTCATTAAATCATATTCAAATTAAAATATATAAATATTTAAGCTTTATTTCAAGCTACATCAATTTAAAATAACATTTGATCGGATTGATTTTCCATCGATATGATAATGAATTATAAAATTATATTATCTAAAAATGTATTCTAAATCGTAGTTGAATTTTCATGATATGATTGTTTATCAGCAAAATATCATAACATTTATCATCATTTATGATGCGTTACAAAAACGTGAGGTACAAATCATTTAGTAAAGCAAATTCTAGCACAATTAATGTAATGTTTTGTTAGTAATATTTTTTATTATATATAGTTATTTTTATTTTGATTACTCAAAATTGTAACTTAATAAATGACATACTATTAGTTTTATTTTTTATAATTAGGTTTCATTTTTTTTAATATATATAACGTATTAACGTATAATTATGTAGATTATTAAGATTATTAAAAGAAATAAGAAATTATGAGAAAGAAAAAAAAATTTTTTTTTCTTTAAATTTTCAAACTAACTTTTCTGTGTTTATTAATTGTTATTATTAAGTCTCAAATTAACTTTTCTTTATGAAATTTATCTAAATAATCTAATAGATCTAGATAAAATATAAAATATTTATCAAAAAATTTTCTTTCTCTTTATAATTTTTCTATTGTTTTAAAAATAAATTATTCTATATAATTATGCGATTTTAAATATTACTATAAATATTTATCATTATTATTATTATTTAAACAAAATTTTTAAATTTTTAATATATTACAGAATGCAACAGTTATTATAAATTATTAATCATAACTTGATATGAAAATAAAATAAAAATATTTTTCAAAATTTTAATCAAAAATCTTTTCTCATGTATTCTCTTTAAATACTTTAAATTGTTTAAATTATTAAAAATTAAACTTTATTCTAAAAATAGAATAAATACATGTTTAGACATTATATGAGATAATAATTTCATCAATTAAAACTGGTATTATAACAAACAACAATATAAAAGAATAATTATTGAAATAAATGATTCAATTGATCAAACGATATTAAAACAAGATATTGATTTAATATTGAATAGTATCACTATAATAACATCTCAACTGTTATAATTTAAATAAGAGAATTCTGAAATATTACTCTTGTTTTTTGAAGAAAACGATCCAAGAAAATTTTACTTTATGAAAAAGTTAATATTATTAGTCGTAATAATTCATATATTTACAAAACTTATTCATTCCGTGATTGGTATAATATGAAATAAAAAACTCAAGAATTTTATGCATATTTCCAGTGTTCCAATTTTTGCAAATGAATTATGAAATAAAAAACCAAAATCAAAAAAAAGAAATAACTACTTTCCAAGGAAGAAACTTTAGATTCGCGCTTGCTATAAGCTAAAAACAATGTTTCTTTTTTTTTTAATTATAATATTATATACAAACTTTTTAATAAAATAATATTTATACAAAGTTTTATATATAATTTGTAATTAATTTTATTATAATATTTATATAAACTTTTTTTTATTTTTCTTTGATTTCTATATGATCTATATGATTTTATAAAAAATTTATTTATTTTTGTAATGTAATTTTTGTAATATTTACATTGAAGGTTTTTCTTTTAAATTTTTTTATAGTATGAATTTCCATTACAAATCTTTATCTTTTTTTTAATGAATTTTTAATAATATTATTCTCTTTTTTATTATTATTTTTTTCCTTTTGTTTTCTTTAATAAATTTCTATTGCAAACTTTTATTTTTTTCATATTTATTATATCACAGTTGCAAATAGAAATATTCCATACAGAAATAAGAAAAAACATTATAATAATTCCTAATTTAATTTAACTTTATAATTCCTAATTTAAAAAAAATTAAAATTTTTCTTTATTATTTTTCTCACTACAACTTTTCTTTCTATAATTTCTAATTACGAATTTAATAAATTTAATCACATTTTATAAATTTAATCTTATTTTTTATAGAATATTGCAAAAATATTTTCTTATATTGAAAACTTATACTTTAATTAAATTACTATTATATGATATTTCTTTAAAAATTGCACGTGATCATCACCAAAACTAATAGAACACTAATTACTGGAATAATAAGCGAGTCTGAAATATTTTATCTAAATATTTAAATTTCACATAATGCAAAATTTCTTATTAAAATATTGGATATTAAAAAAAAAAAAAAATAGAAAAATATAGATTTTAAATGTAAACTCAATAATCATGCATAAAAACTTAAAGACAGACTTAAGGGATCATTTATTTTATAATTTTGGCATTTACAGATAAAGTAAGAAAATAAGTATTAGTACAAAGAATAATAATTAAAATAATAAAATAAAATATTAAAAGAAAATTGAAATTTTATATATAATTTTATTTTTAAAATTTCATTATTTTTAAAAATTAAAAATTATTTTAATTTTTTTAATTTTTATTTTTAAAATATTAAAAATGAAAATTTTTTATATAGTAATTTGTGTATAATAATTATATGCATGTAAAAATTCCTATTTAATGAAAAACGATTGATGAAAAATTAAGCTTCAACATATTTTCTTTAATAAAAATTATTTTTATTTTTATTATTATTTTATATTTTATTATTATATTATAAATTATTTTTTATTATATTATATTATATTATATTATATTATATTATATTATATTATATTATATTATATTATATTATTTTATATTTTATTATTATATTATAAATTATTTTATATTTATTTAATTTATTATTATATATAGGATTTAATTTAATTTTAAATATTTAAAAATTATTATAAATAAAAATTTTTATTTTTACAGGCTATTTTTCAAAAAATTCGAAAATCTTCAAGAATGGTAAAATTTTGATTGGGTCTCTTTTTCTGTTTAATTATTACTGTTTTTTAGTGCTTTTTTAATAGGCTCTTTTATGAAGCAAACTTTATTCTTCCTTTTTAAGATCTGGATTCTTTTCTACATGAGACTATTTACAATATTTTAACTCTAAATAATTCTCTACTGTATTATCTTTTTATGTAATTTCATAGCATATAATTAAAAAAATTATATTACAAATTAGAAAATAGAAAAAATAAGATTACAAAAATAAAAATTATTTTTTTTATTTAATTTTTATTTTTTTAAAAATATTTTCTACATACAAAAAAGCATCTCGATAGAAATGATATATTGTTATGAATTCAATTGAGGAAATGTGTAAAACAATATATTTATTTGAAAAGTTATATACACTATACGAAAACGAATATAAAAATAGCTAGAAGATTATATTTTTGTCGATTAAATCCAGTTGGATTTCTCTTGTTTTGTTCATGTATAATTTCAAGACTTTTATTGAATTTTAAATATAAAAGATTTATTGATATTGAATATTTATAGATATTTATTATTAAATATTAAAATTGATATAATTTTTTAATGATGTAAATTTATTTGATTTTCTAAAAAATAAAATAATTTTGTTATTTTTATTATAAAAATTGCTAGGATTATATGAAGTCAGTATTATAGACTTTTTGAAATATCATTGAATAAAATCAAAAAAACAAAGAAAAGAAGTCATCAAAAATATTGAAACCAGTTATATTAGAATAAATATAATTAATATTATTGATATTCAGTAGTAGATTCTTAATGTTCTTTATAATTCTTGTATTGAAAACCTGATATTTCATTGCAAAAATTAATAAAATATTTTATAAATTATAAAAAGATAGAAAAATTTGTAATCCTGTTGAAAACGAGAAAAATTAATCTTTGAATCGTATTTCAATCATTATTTTACGTCTTTGGATTTAGTATTTTCAGATAAAAAAGATATAATTTTGCAATTTTTAGAATTGGAAAATCTTTGAACTGCTATCTCTGAACATTGTTTTACATCTCTGGATTTAGTATTTTCAGATAAAAAAGATATAATTCTGCAATTTTTAGAATTGTCAAATCTTTGAGCTGCTATCTTTGAACATTGTAGCGATGCATATGATATTTGGAATTGGTTGCAAGCGGGAAAATTTGCTTTTTGAAACGCACTTTCATTCTCGCGCGTTGCCTATTTCGCTTATGTTACTAGAGGAAAGCAAATAGTGTTCTCACCAAATTATACTTTTCGACAAGAAAATCGCTGTTACGGCGAATTGGGGATCGAAAATGATCAGAGAGACGTAAGTTAATCCAACGCAACAAATTCGCATTGTTAATGATTAAATTCTTCCATGAAAAATCAATTTGGACGAAAAATGTTGCTTTTCGTCACGGAAACGCTCCTACGGCGAATTCCGCAACGGCGAAAACATTCAGAAAGAGACGACGGATAACGATCTCCAACACAAACTCGCCCCGTTACCGTCAAATTCTGGAACGAAAAATTGATTTCGATAAGTTATGTAAGCATTTCGGCACGAAAATCGCAGTTTCGGCGAATTCTGCTTTGATATCGTCGAGAGTGACGTTTTCAAACCGATACTCGCCAGTTACGTTGAATTCTGCCACGAAAATTCGATTTTGATCAAAATTCTAGCTTTTCGACGCTAAAAACGCTAAAAACCGCGAATTCCGATTCGAAAGGAAACAGAAATACGACATCGAACAAAAACTCGCCATATCATGTGAAATTCTGGCATGAAAAATTGATTTTGATTAAAACTGTAACTTTTCGGCAAGAAAATCGCTGTTACGGCGAATTGGGGATCGAAAATGATCAGAGAGACGTTAGTTAATCCAACGCAACAAATTCGCATTGTTAATGATTAAATTCTTCCATGAAAAATCAATTTGGACGAAAAATGTTGCTTTTCGTCACGCTCCTACGGCGAATTCTGCATCGAAAGAAAACGTTCGGAACAGAACGCGGTTAAACCGATCTCTCCAATACAAACTCTATCAATCGTATCTTTAATTTCGATGATATTTGATATATGATTATTATTTATTTAAAGATTAAATAATGAATTTATATAAAAATTGAATAAATGAGAATCGAAAGATCTCAGAAAATTTCATTTTCTTTAGATTCATGAAAATTTGTTCTCCTTTAAAAAAAAAAGATTAAAAAATATTAAAATCTTTATTTTTTTCTTTAATAAATATAAATTTTAACAAAATATTTATTCTATATATAAATGCTATAAATATTGTCTATAAGTATATTTTTTCAGACATTGAATAGATGATCGAAGGTGACACTGCGAATATAATGCAATTTTTGAGAAAAGAATTTAGAGAAACCAAAATTAGCTTTGGTATATTTGTTAGAAATAATTTAGTGGTTGGAATACCAACGTGTTCTTGAGACTTGAGACGATATTTTCCTGCCAATTCAATGATAATCAGCATCATCCTTGAGATGAATTATTCCAAGTACTCTTTAGTTTTCTGGGAAACAACGGATTCTGTTGGTGGCGTAATTTCTTAGTTTTATTTTAGGAATTTTTTTTAGATTAGAGATATCGCTCAATCGGAAAACTGATCCACAATGTTATTGATCATTTGTATATCACTAAAGATTCGCGATCTCGCGAGATAAGCATGGAAAGAGTTTTAGAGTAGGCATGAGTGTTTTGAGAGAATTTTTTGAACTTCAGAATTTTTCGAACTTTTTTACTCTTCAGAAAGAACGTCTGAACTGGCAAAATTTTAGGAACCTTTTAATTTTTAGAATTCCTTTGAACTTGTAACATTGTTAATTTAATGATAAATGTGAACCTTCATTAGCATACGAATTTTGCTTTTGATCGTTTTACAATAACTTATTAACTTATTAGTGAGTTTTGTAATAAATGAATTTTATTACTACATACCATAACTTCAGGAATGGATCGGAGCTAACATATTCTGTTAAAACAAAAAATTTGAAATCAGTAATATTTTTTATAAATTTAAAAATTTAAGAAAGGTTTTAACTTTAGAAAAGTTAGATTAAAATTTTATAAACTTAAAAGAACTTTTCATTTTTTTCTTTTAATGAAAAATTTATAAATTAAAAGTGAAATTAATATCGGCATCTTTCGTTTTTATTAATTTTTACAACAATAACATTTCAATTCAAGAAATTAAATTAAAAAATTAAGTTAGAATTTTATAACCACGAAATTCTTACATAAAATATCTACTGATGTAAATAGTAAATGAAATTACTATTGATATTTATAGCATTTATAGCTTTTACATTAATAACAAAGAAAAGCAAAAAATTAAATTTTAATGGAAAAAATTATTATTATAATTAAAAATTTAAAAAAATATATATATATACATAAAGATAAATTATACATTATTAATTTTTGTATCAATTAATATTCACTGGCTCAATATGTTCATTAGCTCTGATTAATTTCGAGCAAATTCAATTTTTAACGTAGATTCAAAATAGATATTCCAACAAAGCTTTTTTACGAAGCGCAAAACTACGAAGCTAGTCTGATCACTTATCATTTTTTCCTGATCTCTTCAGGAAGAAGAAACCTACATGATTCTGCAAAACGTGGTCTTTATCTGAATCCCCAGAACGTTCAAAATACTCGATATATTGAAATAGTTGGACGAACCTGTACACAAGTGTCCTGCAAAATTCCTTGATATCAGTACAAGAAAGATAAACGATATCACTATCTTTTGTGAAATCAAGATCACCAAAAATAAAAAAATTGCAATCACTTTTAAATAATGCACAAAACAGATTTTTAGATGGAGAAAGTGAAACTAGAGTGAAAAGAAAGAGTCCCTTTTTGTATTAGTGGTGAATCTTACAGAAAGTTATTGATTATAACCTGTTTTATGGCAATTTATCATTATTTAATATATTGATGAAATTTGTCTTTCATTTTCTGTTTCAATGAGAAACTAATTTAACAACTAATCTAAGAGTCCTTTAAATCCGTAGTAATAAAAATAAAAAGTATTGATAATACACTCCAGAAACAAATTCAATTATTAAGAATAGAATAATTTACTATTATTTATGTTTGATATGATTGAAATTATGATTATCTTCTTTTGTTTACTGTTTCGTGATATAGTATTGATATAATGTATCTTGGAAGCATGTTTAATTACTGGTGTGTTTTAGCAGTTTGTAACATGATTTTAATATTTATTATTCATTTTTTCTTTTAATATTTTCTGTTTAAACCTTATGGAATTAAACACTATCTTTTTAAGTAATAAGAAAAATTGTGGTAGAGTGAACTTTGACATGATTTATAGATATTTTTTTATAGATTTTAATTATAGCATTATTTATCGTCATTTGTTATGTTTAGTATAATGATATGATTGAAATTCGATTATTTTAAATTTCAATTTTGCAGAATTACACATCATTTCTTAAGATATATTTTTATAAAATAAATACTAAGAATATAATAACAGTGAGATATCATTAGTTTATTGGTTTTAATTTTTAATATTATTAGTAAATATTGGAATTGAAAATAAATATTGTATACATAAATATTGTATACATATCAAAAGTTGAGCGTGATCGTAAAATAATAACTACCGTTCTATGAAGAATTGTTTTTTTTATACTTTCGTCTGATATGTACGAGATACTTTTATCTTTGTCAATCAAACGAAATTAAATTATTGTCTGCATAGTTATAAAAATTCTCTAATAACATTATTATGTTAAGATTGATAAAATAATATACAACTTTAGATTTTTAAAAATAAAAATAAATTAATGATTAGGGATTCTTTGCAATTTACTTAACATTTAATGTCAAAATCGACAAACGATATAAACATTAGACTGAAATACTTCAACATATTGAATTTTGTATAGTCATAGATTTTCCTCATGGATTCTAATCCAATGATTAATATTGCTTAAATTTTTTAAAAAATAAGCATGATTCATAAATGATATCTTGTTTTAAAAATAAAAATAAATTAATGATTAGGGATTCTTTGCAATTTACTTAACATTTAATGTCAAAATCGACAAACGATATAAACATTAGACTGAAATACTTCAACATATTGAATTTTGTATAGTCATAGATTTTCCTCATGGATTCTAATCCAATGATTAATATTGCTTAAATTTTTTAAAAAATAAGCATGATTCATAAATGATATCTTGTTTTTTTCTTATTTTGTTTATTTTAATATTTTAATTGATCTATTTTCTGATATAATATAATCTCGAAACTGTTTAACAACTGAAGATAAATCTGTTATGAATTTTGCATTACAATCTTTTTGTAATATATCTCATGAGCGAAAGCTTTCTATATCAATAGTAGCTTGAATTTGAGAAAGCTTCAATATCTTAAAAAAATATCATTTTGTAAATAAACATTCAATAAATGAATCATTTTATAATATGCAACTTGTAAAAAAAGAATTATTTAGTAAATAAATATTTTTTTTAAAAAAAGTGATAATCTCTAAACAAACATTTTAAATAAAGTTAATTTAATTAAAGATAAGATTATTTTTGCGATAAAAAAATTTGCGATGCATAATTTTTTCGAAATTTTTATTGCTCGTGATAAATACTGTATGATGCAATAAAAAAATGTTAACTTTGATAATCATAAATTTAACATTCCAATCACATCAAATTGTTTCTAATGAATATACAAAGAAAACGCTCTCAGCATCATCCTGTACTATTCAATGTCTAACGGTAATATATGTACCTTGTTTAAAATAAATCTTTGTTAAATTATGTAAATTTACATAATGAAAAATAATAAAATTTTTTTAGACAATAAGTACATTTCGTAAACAAAGGAAATGTTATTGAGTTCTGATCGACTAGTAATAATTTATTTATATATTCGAATATAACAATCATGTTTTGGAAATTTGATCCGATTAATCACAATATGTCTTTTTTTCTTTTTTTATTATTATTGATTGTACGTTAAAATATTACTATTCGAAAAATTATATTTTAACTATATTATACAACAATACATATTTTGATTTTTAATTTTTAAAAAGATTTTTAATTTTAATTTTTAAATATATTAAAGAGAATATATTCGAATATTTTTGAATATCATACTTCATAATTTATATATATATTGTTACAATAGTTATCAACTATGGTAAGTTAAATGAATGTTTAATTTGATTCATTTAAAATTTTAATTTGTTTTTCAGTTTTTTGGTAATATTATTATATTAATAGAAATAATACAATTAATACAAAAAAGTTCATGGACAACTTTATTGCAGCTTTAGACAAAACTTTTCAAGATTATTACTTTTAAAATCATGATTTGTGATTATTATATTTTACTATAATAAAGAGATTATTGGAAAAAAAGTATTGGGATTTTGACTGTTTATGACATTCATTTTCTAGCTTTTTTGAAAACTATTAAAAGAACTTTTAAAATTTTTTGAAATTTCGAAAGTTATTCCATCACGATTTAAGTTTTAAGTTGTTTATTTAATCATAAATCGTGTTTGTTAGAAAAAATATATTTCTTAATTTTTTTACTTTATAGTATTATAGAATTCCATGACTATACGTTACAATCAACTTTTTAATTTCTACTCTTATGACTACTATTATGAATACTATTATGAGTAATAGATATATCATTAGTATATATAGTATTAGATATAAAGTATAAGAATTTATTTAAAAGAGAAAATTGCGAAAACAGATTTATATGATTTATAAAAATTTATAAATTAATTTATAAAGATAACATCGCGAAACATGTTTATCTTCAAAAATTGTTATTTATATTGAGAAACTAATTATAACAAATAAAATTTTATATAATATGAATTCAAAAATATTATTTTTTCTCTTTTATCATAGCATACCCAGGCGATCTCGAAATATGTGTCAAATATGCTTTTTATACTTATCACAATTCTATATATATATATATATATACTTACTCAGTTATAATTATATACTGAGAAGTTATATATAAAAGTTTGGATTCGAAATAGAATCGCAAAATAAATAATTTAACATAATCCTAAGATAATTATAAAGGATTTTGCAATTTCTTTAAAAAACAAATGTTATATTTGAGATGTATTATATATATGTAACATTCTATATATAATATATATATATATAATATATATAATATTCTATATTACTAGAATTATTTTGCTTATTTTATATCGTAATATAACAGTTATAACAATTTACTGTTAATAATTATTATTAATAATTTAACAATCATCCGCAAACAGAGCAACAATTATTAATTTTTAAATACGATTATATTCATTCAACGGAATCATTAATCATGAGACAAACAACTGAATTTAAGCGAAGTTATTTTGCAATTGAAATTAAAGAAGAGTAATTTGGATTTTTCATGCAGGAAAATTGAAATATATTAATAATCAGTGTTAATAATCAGTTACTATTGAGATTAAAATTATTGTATGACTTACTTTAATACTCCGATGATATATTATGGTATGTAAGATAAACACAATCACTATAAATAAATGATAATTTTTAAAATGCAAGAAATAAATATCAAAATAACGAAATAAAGAAACAATTACGTATATGATAAAGCATAGTGTACATGATAGAATATAACTTATCAAATCATATATGATCATATAAATTGAGAGTATCAATAAAAAAGAATCTATTGATCACATTATAAAATAGTAACAATATATCATATAATAGCTAATATGAAATCCTTAAAAATAAATTTTGATTTCTAACTTTGATCTAAAACATATGAGAAAACAAAAAAAGAAAAAAAAATAGACAACTAAATGCAAAATATAAAAAAAAAATATTGATTATCAATCTACGGCATGACTTCCGATCAAAGTCAGCGTGTCGTTCTATCTCTAATCGTCTGTGTGAATTACATCAAGAGAAACGTCCTTTATCTTCTCGAACATTCAGATGGCAGTATTTGCCTAATTTTCACTTCATTTAAGCAGCAGCTTAAGATTATGTTCTCGATAAAAACCTTGAAATGAATTTACAAGAAAGAAGATTCATGATTTCATGAAACCGAAAAAAATGGTTATCTTGGCCATTTACAACGAAAATGTCTTCTTCTTCCAATGAGGATGAGGCAGATATTTAGATGGAATGCGATCAATCCTTTCGATCCAAGATGTTTCAAGCAGATGTTCACAAGTTCGGAATAGAACATCATCACTTACGGATTATGCGAGGGAAAGCATAAAAATCGAATTTCCCGGATTATACACAACGTACAGTTGAATGCGGTGCCATTCAAATTTTGAACATTGTATATGTAATGTTAGGATAGTATTTTGGAATTGAATAAATTAATTAACGTGAAATAATTTTTTTTCTCAAAACTAAAACTCTCAAAAGTTAACATAATTTAACAATAAATATTTAATTTAATTTAATAATTTAAATTAAATATTTAATTTAAAAAAAAACATACAAGTTATAACATACAAGTTATTTTTTAAGAAATTAAGAAAAAGAATACCCGAATCACATCGATTTAATAATCCTACCGTACGCAATTCTTGTCAGATTGGTTCGGCCGTCCTATGCATATCGCTCAGAATTCCTCCGGTCAAGTCGATTCGCTCGTTCTATTCATATCGCTCAGAGTTTCCCGGTAATGTCGGTTCTCCCATTCTATACGTATCGCTCGGACTTACCCAGTTAGATCGGTTCGCTCGTTCTATTCGTATCGTTCAAAGTTCCCCGGTTAAATCGGTTTGCCCGTTCTATACGTATCCCTCCAATATTCCCGATTAGATATTAGGTTTAATGTTTCGAGTGATAATTCTTCCATTTTCTAATTTTACCTCCAAAAAGCTCGTATTTATCTATTATTATCATTGTTCGCTTACATTCCATATTTTGGTCCTGAAAAATCATTTATTGCTATTATTATTGATATTATTATTATTAATGTTGCTGTTGTTGTTGTTGTTGTTGTTATTACTGCTATTACTATACTAGTACTACTATTATTATTATTATTGTTATTATTATTAGCGTTGTTATTATTATTATTATCATTATCATCATCATCGTCATCATCATTTTTTTCTTCTTCTTTGTCTTTCTTTCTTCCTTTCTTATCCCTCCTTTTTTTTCTTTTTTTTTAAATAGAAACGTGAACTCGCGTATAATATTTTTATGAATACAATTATTTTATATTAATTATTTTTATTATTTTATATTTTTATATTAATTTATTTTACATTTTATATCTGTTATGAATATCCATAAATATTTACATTTCCGTCCTTTTCTTCTTTTTTCTCTCTTCCAACTCTATTCTCCTCGGGATTTTTTATCATTAAATATTTTCATTATTTTTATTAATTATACTAATACAATATTATAATTACATTTTTTTGTTTTTCCGTATATTAATATTACTATACTATACGTTACGATTACGTTCTGTTTAATTTACGTATTTGTTCAATTTTCTAATAACATCGATTTTTCGTTTTAATGACCTCGGTCATATCCGTTTCAGTGCATCCGTTTTGTTTGCGGCAATCTGCTCGGTCACGTTGCATTGATGCCATCCTACTGTTCGCGATAATTTCCCCGGTCGCCATCGCTTCGGCGCCATCTGATCGTTTGGATTAAAGCTCCCGGACATGTCGCTTCGCCCCGCTTTATTATATTTAATAAATTTGATCTTTATTAGCGGCATATTGCTTTGCATCACGAATGCTTTTTCAATTTCCCAGCAGCGTATTGCTTATATTTTACAAGTACCAGTTAAATTTTTTTTTATAAGTTTCAGCGGCATATTGCTTTCTGAACTTCAAAAAAAAAAAAAATTTGGAAGATTGGAAAAATCAGGAATGGGAACTCTTTCGGGAGGCGTACTTAACCGCACGCCGTAGCGTACAATAGTACGTCAGGACTCGCACCGCTCGATGTAAAAAGCCGATATGGACTAGATTATTTGTCAGCTAACAGCTGCTTCGTCTTTTTAAGTGTCGACCTGTGGTTTAGTTCGCTTTTAAATTTTGGATTTGCCTTGCGGCTTCGTCAGTATTTAAAAAAAAAATAAATAATTGAATAAATAAATAAATAGGTTTTTAATGATCACTTTATGTGATCGTAGTCCAAGAATTCATTCGCTATTTCAATCGACGATCGAAGAACTATGAGCGAAGCAAGGGCAGAGACTATCTACAGTGCCTCTCTGCACCCGATGACCATTGATATAACACTGCTCTCCATCGTCTTAAATTTTTGTTTTAACGTCTACGCCGTCTCTTCGTATTTCTTGCACTTTTCCTTATATGCTTTCATCAGGGAGTCGTTGTTTTCCTTACGGTGATGTCTACGACGGAAACCTTTTCATGATCTTTTATGACCATATCAGGTTTACATATTTCACCGTTAATTTTTATTTCCGGCTCTCTGAATATTGCGTATTCTTTGGAGACGTTATTTGCGATGAGATCGCAGATTTCGTCGTGTCTTTTCATTCTTTTGCTTTTTGTATTAATGCATAGTCCCAAAATGTGTCTTAGGGTTTCGGCCTGGATGCCGCAATTTATATTTGTGTCCTTTTTGACTCTGCAGAATGCTGTTTTTGTACAGTATGCGTTTGTTCTTAATTTTAATACGTTCAAGTATCGGGACGGCTTCAGCAATTCGAGTTTATATACTCACGTATTTCTAATTTTATTTTCGAAAAATTCTTGTATGCCTTGTCCTTGCGAGGCTAATGATTTTCATTTGCTCATATTCGTCTTCCTTAATCTTTTTTTTTTAATTTTTTTTCGCGTAGCTTCGATTTCTTCTGTTTCGCATAGCCATTATAGGCCTATGTATGCAGCATATTTCTTTGTTACCTCCTCTTGTTAAATTATCTTTTTGTGGCAATATCCTCTGACCTAATCATTTGAATACTATTTCTTAATTTGGCCAGCTTTACGATATTAGCTATCTGTTGGATACCTAGAGTCCCAAGATTTTTATTCCATGTAAATTATTCTTTTATTATTCTTTTATTTTGATCTTATTATTATTTTATTTTGATCTCGTGGTCTATTTGATCTAAGCTACTCAACGGGGAAAGATTTGCCAGTAGTTTATGAATGTATCTCGGCAAGAGACAGTTTCATATCAAGTTTATTTTCAGGCGCGGTTTATTTTAGCTTTAGATTTTTGACGCACTTGGCTGCATTAACTATCTCTTGAATCAAAGCTTTGCACATTCCTTTCCATGGGTTGAGCATGATTCCTAAATATTTGATTTCTTTTTCTGAGTCAGCATACGAATATGTTGCTTGACCCAACGTCAATTGTGGGTCTTCTAGGAACCATGTTTTGTGTTTTTGTTTAATAAGGAATGTTGCACATTTTTCGGCGGATTGCATTTTTAATTTTTCCAGATATTCGTGTAACAGTCGATTCTGCTATATCCTTTAACTCTTTTCTTATGTCCACTGTCAGGATCTTATCCCTGCAATATATTATGGTTTTGCAATTTTTGTACATGTATTCGCTTATGAGATTTGGAACTCCTTTGATTTCCAATCTTTTGCTAATTGCCCTGTGTCAAAAACTTTTGAGATGTCAATTATTGTTACAATTCCATCTAGCCTTCTTTCATTTTTGTAAGGGCACTGTTGAAGATGACTATGTTGTTTTTGCAGCCATCCCCTTCTATCTTGGTTTGCTGCTTAATTTTTGATCGTAGTTTTCGGTCGATCATAGTCGAATATATTTTTCTCAACAGAGATCCGATGGTAATTATGGTTTCCAGTTCTCAATCTTTTCCGCGCTCTTCCCCAATTTGGAGATAAGTGTGGTTCGATTGGTTTTCCACTGTACTGGGTATATTCGATGCAGCATGAAGAGGTTACACAATTTCGCAAATATGTGTAGTGTCCCTTTCTCTCTTAGGTGGAGTTTCTTGATTCGGTCCGGCTGTGGCTTAATCTTTTTAAATTTTTCTATAAGGTTCCTCACAGTAATAGGAATCCAAATCTTGTTCATTTCTATTTTATTATTCAAGGGTTGCGTTCTCATATATTTTTCTGGGCCTATTTGACCCCAAAGATTCTTATAGAGTGGACCCACTGAGTCAGTCCCAGGGAGACTGATCGCTTGTTTGCTATTACTTGGCTCATCCGATAATACCAAGTCCAGTAACTTTTGTGGGCATTTTTTGAATAGTTCCTGGTGCTTGGCATATAGGAATTTCTTTCTTTCTTTTATTGTGAATGGCCTTTCCTCTGTTTGTGTTCGCCTTTCCTCTTTTGGGTCGATTCCCTTTCTTATTTTGTGTGTCTTCTATTAGGGAATCGACGAATGTTTATAGAAGCATGCCCATGTTTTCGTTCGTTAGCGTTCCTCCTTTTGCCATATCTTCTATTTTTTCTTCCACATTTCGAAGTCTTCTTACACGAGATGATTGGATAATATATATTGGAGAAACGGTTCCTTCCAGCTGTTGTTTGGAATCGTTTGCTGAATATCTCCTCCTCTTTCGTTCTCCGTGGCCGATTTGTAGATGCTCTCTTCCAATGAGTCGGAAGATGGAGGTCTTGTTTCGCTTTCGTCATTTGTTTCGCCATGTCTTCAGACTCTTGAACGAGTAGAAGCCTTCTTTTATCGCTAATTCGTTTAAGGATTTTGTCGGGGAAATATTTTTTGAGCGCTACATTCAGCTGCTTAAGATGTTTGTAACGCTCGTTTAGTTTTATTAATAATTCTGTTTCTTCTTTAGATCAGACCGAGGCTCTACTGACTGTATCTAGTATTTTCCCGATTTGTGTTTTGTGCTCTCTTCGAGTTCCTTGTCACCGGATGTCTATGCATATCGTGCATGGACAATCCTATTTGCGAACGATTCCTCGCAGGAACCACATTTAAATTTGGCAACACCCTCCGATACTTTAAATTCCTTACACTTGGGTAAGTGACACTTACCATGGAGTTTCTCGAATCTCTTATGGCATGCAGCGCACCTCCATATTATTTCTTTCTCAGGATGTTGCGTATCTCTGTATTTTACATATTGACTTTCTCTTCTCTGGAAGAAACTAGTGTCTTTTCCCTCTTGGAAGCACCATCTGCATTGTATCTGCCCGCTCAGAGGCAAATATAATGTTTTAATCATAACGTTAAATCATGTTCCGGGGATAAGCCATGGTCGTTGCTAGTGGCCTTCCCATTCAGCAGGCAAGTCTGCTATGGCCGGGGACTCCCGTGTCCGAGGCTCCTTCTCTGTTACTAGACATAATTAAATTTATTACTTAACCTTGTGAAGTTTAAGTGCTTTCGATACTTTAGTAATCAATCGCTCCTATGTATTCCGGCGCAAAACTGTCAAAGAGAATCAACAATCCACTAACCACCAGACTTATTCCGACATGTAAGTATTATTTACGATCGGTTACGAGCACGAGGTACCCGTTGTAAACACCCTTCCAATCATAATCAAAAAGATTTTTAACACTGGCAGTTGGCCGAACGCTCACTCTCTTAGCTATGAGTAATATATTCAATTATATCATGTTTTAATAATATAAGTTATATATTATTAAACAATATACTATAATATACAATATACTATAATAACTATAAAAAAATAAATATTTTAAAAATTTCTCAGTAATATCATATATTATATTTCTGAAATATGAAAACTTATATTAATTAAAATGTTTGAATATTCATTTTGACAAATAGCTTTTGCAAATTAAACGAAAAAGAAATGCATATAAATCAGATAAAAAATAAAGAAATATTAAATTTAATTTGCATTTCATCTTATTCGATATATTTGAAACTTATTCTGAAGTTTTATTTTTAAGAATTATTAAGAATAACAATATATAATATATTAGAATCAATAATAATCAAGATCAATAATAATCACATTAGAACTGTAATATAAATATATATCAAAGCAAAATTTTTTTACTAATATTTATATTTTTTTATGTAATTGATTATGTATATTATTATATATATTATTATAATTTTTGAAATACTTATTTTTGTATTTGGCATTCTAAGAACTATAAAAGTCAAAACGCACATAATATTAATAAATGATGTTAGTTTATAAATGATTTCTTGGTATGCAAGCCAATTTTTTTAATGTGTATTTATTATTGTATAATATATAGAATGATGCCAATGTATATTATACTCCAGCCATATCGTAATCGTCCTTTCAATTCAAATACACGTAAACCAAATATTTCATTAATAATAAGTAATAGCGAAACATATTGGATTTCTGGTATCCATGCTAAAATTTTTGTTTTAAATATCTCAATTGCAAAGTGTACGTATTAGAATTTTGATAATCAAATCTATAATAATAATATTTGTACAAAATTATATAATTATATAAATTATAACACAATATCTTTATAAATTAAAATGGAAATCAAAAAAAATAGATCAATGTCTGAAAATTCAGTGAAGTGACATCTTTAACAAAAATAATATTTTTTTATCATTACTTTTAAAAAAATTGTTTTCTTATATGAAAAAAAATATCACATGTACATATTAACATTTACTTACTTTTCGTATTTTTCTTAATTCTTTTTATGTAAATAATTATATATATTTATTTATTAAAAAAATTATATTTACTTTTATTCTAAAATTTTTACTTTTTCTATTGATAAGCACTCTTTTTTTTTATGTTTCTTCTAAATTGCCACATACATATATTGCAAATTATAAAATGAATAAGTTTACCTATTTATATATTGTCATAACTTTCTTCACATCTCATTTATGGCTAATGCAATTAAAGATAATCATCATATCATCTAGAAATTCTATTTAAAATTGTACATTGTCAATATAAACTTCTTGAGATTGATCGAAAATTGCAGATGTCACTTTATTTATTTATCTACGAAAGTAAAATTAAAATAGACAATACAATTTTTTTTTAAATATTAACTTCAATTTAATTTTTTTTCAAGATTAATCAGCAATTATGTATTTGTATATTATTAGTTAGAAAGTTTTAAATCTTCTTTTTTCTTCTAATTTTTTTGTTTCTTTCCAATATATAAAAATCCAATATATATAAAATATATATATGTATATAATATAAATATATATATATAATATAAATATATATATATAATATAAATATATATATATATATAAAAATTTTTTGTATGTTTTTATATGGTATTTCACCTTTGAATAGTATTTTAAATGTTTGTAACACATTTCGTTTCTAACTTTATTATAAAAGTTATTGGATTATATTTATATTTTTATTGAATTTTATAGTCACTTTTATAACTTATATTAAACTTATATTAAATTAGCAATACATAATGTTTTTCTTTAGTATCTTTATAGTATTACACTTTTTAATTATCGATTTTATAAATTTTTTCTTGATAAAAATTTTTGTTATTTCTTATATAAATTGTTTTCCTTAAAACAATTTAATAAAAGCTTTAGAATTTTATTTTACAAAAAAATTGTGATTATTGATAATCAATATATTTTTTTTATATTTTGCATTTAGTTTATTTTTTTTCTTTTTTTGTTTTCTCATATGTTTTAGATCATATATTTGATCAAAATTTATTTTTAAGGATTTCATATTAGCTATTATATGATATATTATTACTATTTTATAATAATATCAACAGATTTTATTATTGGTATCTTTGATTTATATGATCATATACGATTTGATTATATTATATCTTTCACTGTGTATGTAATCGTGTATGTAATTGTTTATTTATTTCGTTATTTTGATATTTATTTTTTACATTTTAAAAGTTATCACTTATTTATAGTGTGATTGTGTTTATTTTACATACCATAATATACCATCGGATAGTTTTAATCTTAATAGTAACTGATTATTAATACTGATTATTAACATATTTCAATTTTCTTGCATGAAAGATCCAAATTATTCTTCTTTAATTTCAAAATTCAGTTGTTTATCTCATGATTAATGATTCTGTTGAATATGATCGTATTTAAAAATTGACAATTGTTGCTCTGTTTACGGATGATTGTTAAATTATTAATAATAATTATTAACAGTAAATTGTTATAACTGTTATATTATGATATAAAATAAGCAAAATAATATGATTCTAGTAATATAGAATATTACTAGAATAAAAAATAGAGCTTGTATATATTTAATACGTCTCAAATATACCATTTGTTTTTTAAATTGTTGCAATTCCAAAATCCTCTATAATTATTTTGGGATTGTGTCAAATTTTTTTTTTTTACGATTTTATTTCGAATCTAAACTTTTATATTTAACTTCTGAGTATATAATTGTAATTGAATAAGTATATATATATATTGTTACAATAATTGTATATTCAAATAATTTTTTTTTTTAATCTCTAAAATGTTTGCTTTATTTTTTGATCTTATTTGAATATTTAAATGTTTTTTTTTTCATTATTAAATGCTGTGAATAGTTTTAAATTTTTTTCAAAGATGTTTTTATAATAGAGAAATATATTGAATACAAATAATCCTCATTTAGAATTTAGGAAATAAAAATATTTAAGAACAAGAATTTAATAATAACAATAATTTCAGGTGCAACAATTTTCATTAGAAGTTCTTCTTCATCCTTTAAAATTTTGTGCCGGCGACTATAAACAAATTATCAACTATGATAAGTTAAATGAATGTTTAATTTGATTCATTTAAAATTTTAATTTCTTTTTCAGTTTTTGATTAATGATTTACATTATTATATTAATATAAATAAGTCCGTGGACAACTTTATTGAAGCTTTAGACAAAATTTTTCAAGATCATTACTTCTAAAATCATGATTTGTGATTATTATATTTTACTATAATAAAGAGATTATTGGGAAAAAAGTATTGTAAAAGTAAAAGTAAAAGTAAGATTTTTGGCAATGTTTATGACATTCATTTTTTATCTTTTTTGAAAACTATAGAACTTTTAAAATTTTCTGAAATTTCGAAAGTTACTCCATCACGATTTAAGTTGTTTATTTAATCATAAATTGTGTTTGTTAGAAAAAATATATTTCTTAATTTTTGAGACTTTATAGTATTATAGAATTCCATGACTGTATCTTACAATCAACTTTTTAATCGCTATTCTTATAAAACTATTATGAGTATTAGATATATTATTAGTATTAGTATATATATGCGTTCTATACTTATCGCAATTTTAAAAGTATATATATATATATATATATAAATTATGAAGTATGATATTCAAAAATATTCGAATATTACTTAACTTCGAGCTTGACCATATCAAAATTCATAAATCATAAATCTTATGTCACTTATACCATGGCTCAAAAGCAATACGCTGCCAGGCCTTCCAATAAATTAAAAGCAATTTGCTGTGAGGTCAATGCCGCGACAACGAAAGCAATATGCCGGTGGTGATTGCAAATCAATAAACCGCTGATGGTTGTAAAACAATATACCGCTGATCTTGGAAACAATGCGTCAACAGTTGCGCAAAGCAATATGCCGCTAGTAATTGTAAGCAATATGCTGCTGGCTGTTGGATGAATGCGCGCCGTTCGTTAATGACGCACCCAAAGCATTGTTGTTCGAAGCGTTTCGTATTATTAATCTATTTTTCTTCTAATTATTATAATAATTACAAGAATCAATGCGATAATCAGCATAAAACTGTATTAAATATGTTTTGTAAATCAAAATCTTTTAATTTCTTTTTAGATTTCCTGTAATCCTATTTATATATAATTTATTAAATTATAAAAATTATAAACATTTCCTGTAAACGTTATTGAAATCATAATTGTTTTTTTAAACTTGTAAAATTTTCTTGTTTTATCATTTTTTTCAATTTTTTTTAGCAAAAAACGATCCCAAATTCAGAGATTCAAAGAATTATGAAACTTTGGAGATATCCTTATGTAGATATGCATAATTATATAATTTTTTTCTGCTTGAAATCAAGAAGGAAATCAACTCTTAAAAATTCTATTTTTAAATTATTTTTCGATTGTATCTTATAACCAAACTATAAAAAATATGTTTTCGGATAAAGTTTTTTTTCATATGATAAAACAATTAATTTTTATACAATTGTTATATTTTTTTATACAATTAATTAAAAAAATTATAAACAAAAAAATTAATTTTTTTAAACTTGTTTCTCAACATAAAATTTTAATTAACAGCATAAATAATCATGATAGTATAAACAAATATTTTTCGTTTTTAATATACAACATATACAATTTTGTCGTGTTGATTTTCATTGCTAAATTTTTAAAAATAGAAAAATTTATATTATATACTTTTATCTTTTACAAAACAATGGATACACTAGACATTGGACATACTAGATAAATGTATAATTATTTTATGAGATCTTTTTATTTTTAACGTAATCATCAGACTTCTTTATTTTTATTATGATAATAAAGGGATAAAAAATGAATAATAGTGAAGTGAATAACAGTGAATAAATAATATAAATAATATTATGAGTTATTCTACGCGATAATGAAATTTTTCAGAAAAGTGTTGTAATAGAAATTTATTACCGTTCCCATTGTATAATATTATGATTACCGTATATCAAATGAGACGATCATCCGAAATCTTGTTACAAAAAAGCGAATTCTTAAAATTATTTAACGAATTTTTAAAATTATTTGATTTCTCATCGTCATGTACCGTTTAATCATGCGTGAGTGAATACTTTATAATATTTTTGAGATGAAAATTGATTATGAAATAGAAACTGTAATTTAATGATATTATTTCATAGATGTATATTAATATTATATTATTATTATATCATTATGATATTATGATATTATATGATATTATATCATAGATGTATATATTTATGTTGTAGTTATATAATATAACAACAAAATAAGAAAATTTCTATATAAAATTCTTCTGTATAAAACCATATACAAAACCATATACATTAAGCACATCATATATAATTTCTATAATTTTTCTCTTACAGTCGATGCAACATGCGATTTTGTTATAATGACTTCGTCAGTTCATTACATTTCAGCAATTTCAGTTCATTTCAGTTCACCAATTTTGGCTGTTTTTCTGCTATTCTGTTTTAATTTATCAAGTTGATTGCAATATTTTCCAAAATTGATTTCATCTTGAGAAAAGAGTTTATAGTAGACTATATCTTTCCAATCCCACCAAATGGATAAAAAAAACTTTTTTCGGGTGAAATTCAGGCTTCGTGATAGTTGAAGATCGATTGTCTTTAAATCAAGTACGTTTTCGATGCATCTTGATACAAAATCCAAATCTCGTTTCCAGTGACAAGCCTCTTTATAAGAGAATCTTTTTCATGTCGCTGGAGAAGGAAATTGTACGTAGAGACACGGTTCATCGGTCTGTGTCAATAGCTATGGAATCCAAACCTCATAACGATTGACATATCCCATCTTGATTAGGTGCTTATTTACTGTTTTCCTGAAAATGTTAGTGGTATCCACTATCTCTTGCACATTATATTGCGAATTTTCAGCGAGTATGGCCTTGATAAAGTCCATATTCGTCGTTGTTGAGCGATCGCTGCAATTTTCATCTTTCAAGTTAAAATTGTCAGCTCTAAATCTTTGTAGCACCACTTCCGTAAACAGTATAAATCTCGTTTGTATTATCATTTACACTATCACTTTTTTTGCTCTTTTAAAGCAATAAAGCATAACATGCAGCAAATACTTTCTTTGACTATTCATATCGAATGATGTAGAAAAAAATCTTACAAGAAACATTCACCAACGAAAAAACTTTAAAAGAGTTCTGGAATGATTGAAATCGATGCTATAAATGGCTAATAGATAAACTTACATGTTCATATAAAAATAACTAGTTAAAGTCATTCCTAGCGTGCGAAAAAAACTTATGAAACACTCTAATATATTAAAAATAAAAAGTATAATTAATATTTTTAATAATATATAATTAGTAAATATATAATTATAATTAGTATATATTAGTATTAATTATAATATAATTAGTAATATATAATTAATAATTAAATATAAAATTTTTTATAAAAAATTTACAGAAGTTGTTTTTTCTTTTTTTTCTATTTTGAAGTGATATGTTGATCTAATATTTAATAAAAGACAAAAGTACATATTATATATAAACATATAATATATATAATATATAATATATATATAACGTGTAATATAAATTTCGAAAATTATATTATATTTTTTCGAATATTATTTTCGAAAATTTACGAAATACGAAATACAGTAAAGCTATTTATTAAAAATAAACAATATTTCCATATATTATTACATGGTTATTTAAACTATTGATTAAAACTACATATTGAAAAATTTTAAAAAATTATTAATTTTTCGTTTATAACTTTTTTAATTAAATGAACAATTAAAAAATGTTTTATCAAATGATAATTATAAAAAGAAACTGATTCCTTGTCTCAATTTTTTATTATTTTTCTTTTGGAAATTATAACATAAAATCGGAAAATAGTTGAATTTTTGAAGATTGATTTTATCCTTTTAAAATGATTTTAAATTAAATGATTGATTTTTTTCATTTCATCAGTTTTTAAAATATTAAATAAATTAATAATTTTTTAAAAATTCATTTAACAAAAGGTTAGGTTATTAACAAAAGAATATAACAGAGTCATTGATTAAAAAAAATTTTTAATATATTAAAAATATTTAAAACATGATGATAAACAAATGAAATTAAATACTCAATTTTTAATATTTTTTATAAAATAACATTAACAAATATTTTTCTTGATTACTATTTTAATTTTTTTAATTTACATTTCTTAAGTCTTTTGTTATTTTTAAAATAATATAAAAATAAAGTAAAAATTTCTTTTAATATTAAGCAATAATATTGACACAAATTTTTATTTTCTGGCATCTAAAGAATGTGTTACTATAGATATTTGTGGAGAAGTCGATCGAAAATAAGCATAGATTAATATAAAAAAAAATATTACTTGTTAAGTTTTAAACAGTTTAAGTTTATTAGACGAAGCGAGATGTAAATAGAAAAGAAGAAATCGAAAAAAATTTTTTCATTTGAAATTTTTATTGAAATAAATGAAATTCAAAAAATTATCAAGTATAAGCGAAATTAATTGCTTCTGACTATATGCGAATTAATTATTGATAGAAAAAAATTCAATGTGAAAATAAATAGAAAATATAAAATAAATTTTCTTCATTTTCAAATATTCGTTTTCAAGAAAATTGAATTTGAAAATTTGTTAATACGATTACAAATGTTCCATCTCAATTTTCAAAAAAAGAAGATTTAACTTATTCATTCGTATATTATATCGAAATTTTATTTGTATTTGAAAAATTTTCGAACTTAATTTGCTAGAAAATAAAACCTCAAATTATATAAATTATATTCTACATTATTAAAATTATAGAAAAAAACATATATGAAAAGAAAAAAGAAGAATTATAAAAGAATATGTTGTATTACCACAGCGTTTCAATTCATTCAGCTTTGGAACGCAAACAAAGTACAGAAAGTTACCTTATAACATGATTGCGATAAGATTATTTTTTAATGAAAATTTTTAGAAGATTTTTTAACAATAAACTAGATACCTCAAGATTTCCGTTTTTATATTCTATATTAATTTGTAGGTAATTATTCTATATTAATTTATATAGTAATTTGTATAAAAATTGTCACGATTTAGAAATTTCGCAGATTTCATTTTGGACATTATCCCATCCCTTCCATTAGAAATATTCATCATCTCAAAAAGGATCTCGAAAATAATCTTGACTGGTTTTCCAAAAAAATCAAAATTAATCAGGAATGCTACGACATAAACGAACGAAATGAGCAACGCAAAAATAAAATAAATTCAATTATCGCGAAAACAAGATCGATTATCATTCGCAAAAGAACTCATTTCAATATCAATAGCACTTATTTCTTATTAAGGAATCATTTCAATAAGATTCAACATCACTAAGTTGAAATTGAATCATTCGGAGCGTCACAACAATGTACATACAATCTATATATATCTTTTATATATCTGTTTTCGACAGAATATAAAAATTTTATATTTTTGATTTAATTCTTCAAGTAAAATCATTTTTTTCACGATTGTACCACCATCCGTGAGATAATAACTTTTATAATTTCTATTAGTTAGTTTTGTAATAAAATATTTTTTTATTTTTTGATATATATATATATATATTATACATTAATATTACATAATGTATATAATATACATTAATATACATTAATATGTTATAAAGTATTTCTGTTGATTCATATATATTTAAGTATAGAAATCAAACTTATATAAGGGATTTATAATTTTTCGTTATTCATTAATACTCCTTAAATTAAAAATTATATAAATTAATGTTCAATTTGGAACGAAATAAATTTTTACTTAAAATCTTTCTTAATATGTTGCGAAACAATTAAATGAAAACTTTTCAGCTAATGATTTAGCTAATGGAAGATAATTATAACTAAAAAGAAACAAATATTTTATAAGTATAATACTTTTTAAGTATATAAGACATATTTTTCTTATTTGCTTAATAATATTGTTCGACTAATTAAATATTCCATTAGTTTCTGTTATTAGTTCATAGTGAATTGTGTGATCAATCAGTTTATTAATTATGTTATTGGGATAATTCATCATTACTTCATATGACAATTTAAGTGATTTTTTTTTAAATTTATTTTACAAATATATGATATATATAATGAAAATATTGATACAGTTCTTCACAAGTATACTAAAAAAAAATTCAGTAAATTATAACATATTAAATAATAATATTACATATTAATATATATTCCATATATATGTATTCCAGAATTCCGAAGAAATGTAAAATTTTCCGTTTTTATTCGTAAGTTTCGAATGTAGTTTGATATCATACAAGTATAATTTATTACGCAAAAAATCTACTATAATTCTTATGGAAGTATTCTAAAATATGCCAATTTCTGCTTCTTGTTTTACAGAAGGCTTTAAGCAGGCCTCGGATTCAAGATACGATATCCACCATATTCAATTTACATATCAACGATTTTCTATGTCTCTAAGTCAAGAAACTCATATTTATACGAATCTTTTGTAGAAACTGTAATGGATATACATTACATTTACAATTAGAGAATATAATGACGCGTCACGCAATGATTCATCTCACCAAATAAAATCGATCAAACTATATAAATTAATTCTATAAGTTCATTTAAACGTTTTACATAGATCGAGTTTTCATTTTGTGGTCATAACGCAAGTTTTTGTTTTTATCGTGTCTTAAACGATGAATTGTATATACATTAGTAAACCATACAACCATTTATTTTATCGTTTTTTTATGAAGACACTTTTACGAAGACAAAGAAATATCCATAAAAAAAAGAATATTCTAATACATAAATAAATCACGATTACATAAATAAATTATATATTCGATTGCTGCCATAAAGTAAATTATTTTCTTTTGTAATTAATTAACTTCTTAATTAACTTGTGATTTGAATGATTTTAAACTATTATATAAATACATCTTAAAATGCTTTGACAAATCGTATGATCGTTAAAGAAAAAAAAGAAATTGATTTTTCTATGATCTACATATCTATCAAAAATTACTTATGTTAAATTATGTTAACTTTCGAGAGTTTTAGTTTAGAGAAAAAAAAAGGTCTATCTTGAATCGGTTGTTTCCTCTTGTTTAGCTAGTATTTAATTTCCATTTCCTTGATTTTTTAAATTTATAGGCGGGATTTTCACCCGGCAGAGCATCCGCCGATGCTGTGCGGTATGATTTCGTTACTTTAGCGAGGACTAGGCGCTGGGCTTGGCCTAGGATGCGCAATCCTGATTTATTAAGTCTATCGCACTACGACGCCGCTGCATACGTTGGAATAAATATACCATTGTACAGCATTGACATACATGCGTAGTCCAAGCCCCAGTCTCTTTTCGCTATCGTTAAGGTTACTGCAAGAGCGTTGAATTTTTCAGTGCTTCTTGCTTCGATTCATCGCACGTGTGTCATTATTCGCAGGCCCGTATCCAGATATACGCCCAAGTATCTGATGCTCGTCTTCATTCTCACCTGGCGACCTTACAACTTTAGAGTTGGTGGTCTTCTGGAATTCAGCGTGCCTTTTAGCAAAATCATTTCGGTCTTCTGCGCCGAGAGGATGAGTTTCTTCTTTTCACACCATTCCTCCAATTATTCCAATGACGATCTGTCCCGCCGTTTCGATTTGGGCGCGACTATTTCCCGAAATTATTATCAAGAGGTCGTCCATGTATGCGACCGCACGTCCCTCCGTCCGAGAGTGTCGTCGAAAACTAGGTTCCAGAGAGTTGGGCCCAGGAATATAGATTCTTGCGAGTATCCCCTTGTGGCGTTCTTCGTAACGGGCCCGCGTTTGCCTACCATACGTCTCGCAAGTAGTCGGCAACAAGAAGGAATAGGTTCCTCGGACAACCTTTCTCTCGCAAGCGGTACAACATGCTCGGCCACATACACGGTTAAGCGCTCCCTTGATGTCAAATAAGATGACGAGGACATACTTGTCCGTTCATTCTTTTACCATTTTCCTCATTTTTAGGCTTGCGTCTGTCGTCGATTTTCCCCTTCGAAATCCGTATTGGTTCGTGGCCGCGTACCGACTGTCTGAAAACAACGGTCTTTCTGCCAGCAATTTCTCCAGACACTTCCCAATTACTGAAAGGAGACAGATCGGGTGATACGAGGCCGAATCCGATGCGTCCCTGTCGGGATCCTTTAGTAGGGCACGGATCGAGCCTTCTTTCCAAGTCTCGGGGAAGGTACCGTAGACAGACATTAAAGAAATCTTGCAGCTCTTTGCAAATGATGATGTGGGAGGCCTTAAGAATTTCGACCTCGATTCTATCTAAGTTCGGGAACACGCTCCATCTGGAACGCCTTTCTCGCCGCGTATATCCTCCTCTTGCGCTTGGTCAAGAATTCCGTCCACCATGAAACTGATTTCACATGCGCCTTTTTCGATTTCATCACATGATTGCACGCCTCGATGGCGATATCCCGCAGGGCAATCACCGCAGAGAAAACTCTCTCAGCCGAAAGGATCTCGGCGTTTAGGCGTTCCCCACTCCGCAACTCCGCGATCACATCCGGAATTTTTCCCAGTCTGCCGTTTTTATGTTATATCTGGGGAGTATCAATTGGTATTGCTGGCCTCGCTGGGGTGCCACACTTGTCAATATCACATTATGGTCGTCGATTGTCCATCCTTCCATGACAAAACACTTCCTGACGAGTTTCCTTCGAACACCTCGGGACACAAAAGTTATATCAATAGTCGAGGCGTCAGAATGCAGAAGTGGGGGGTGATTACGACTCGTTCAGCACCGTGAGATCAAGACTCGCCAGGGCTCGATCTCCTCGCCATGGGTATCCGCATGACGACAGTGCCATAGAGGTGATCTTGCGTTTACATCGGCCGAAATGATTAATTTCTCTCCGGGAAAGGTGGACGTGATCTCTTCTATTTTTCGGATGTATGATTCAATGCTATCGAAGCATTGAAAATAAATGCTTGCGAGATATATTCGTCCGAAGGGCTCGATCACTTCCACAGACGCGCAATAAACGTCACAGATGAGTCAACTTGGTCGTCGTGATCATTGTTATTCCGGCCATGACCGCAGTGCCGGATTTGCCTCCGGAGACCACGAGTACACGCCGCCCGAATCCGATGAATTTCCCTTTCGGGTTATATAGTTCCTGCATGAGCAGGATGTCGATGCATTCATCGTCCATGATCCGTGCAATCTCGAGGGTGACACATTGCGCTCTCCGCATGTTGAGAAACAAACGTAGTTCGCATACATCTTTATAGATCTTACTGATCATAGTTCGTTCGTAGTAGGATCTGATTCAAAACCGCCTTATAAGGAGAGGCCTTATCCATCACGGCGTGTGATGATGTCTTTCCGCTTCTCTTGCACTTATGGCAAATTAGATTTTTGTTTTTGTTAGGGCAGTTTTTGAAGGCATGGCCTTCCTCCGCGCAATGGCCTCCTTATCGTTCCGGCAATACTTAGCTGTATGTCCAAAGTTGTGGCACTTGTAGCATTTCGTCGCCACTAGATAATCCTGTACTCTGCAGCAGTTCCAGCCAATGTATCCTCTTTTTTAATAAGAAGATCCTCTCTTTTTTAATAAGAATTTCGCGTGCTTCTTTCGAGATTTTGAACATTCAATTACATCTTTCTTTTTTCCTGTCATCGGTTTTAAATGTTAACTTTATTTGTCGGCGGAACATTTCTTTCGTGTTTGTTCTGCTCTATAAGAGTTTTCATTATCTCCTCGTCATTATTAGCTCTGGAAACGTCATATATTATCACTCGTGGATATTTCTTCGCCGGGACACCGACCACGAAATCAGCCTCTCTCAGTTTTGGGTACTCGAGGAGGGTCGTAAAGTCCTTTTGACCTGCCATTTCTACGAGGATTCCGTTGCTGCTAATTTTTTTTATATGCTTAACTTTAAGTTTTTCCGCTACGGGCGAGATGATCTTTAAAACCGCTTCTTTTGTTTTCTCGGAGCTATTCCCGATTCCTGCATCAGATGGAATCATTGTTATAGAGTTCGGTGGGTCTTGTTTCGTGTTTGTGAGCGCCGCAATCCGCGCTCCGTGTATGTCATATTAAGTTTGCCCGATTGTTGTTGTATGACTTTTTCCACTGCGCTTTCCAGCGTTTGTTGCTGATCCTGTTTCCCTGTTGCAATACCATTATCTCTAAATCGCTATTGTAAATTAGACTCCGTTAGAGTAGTATCTGGATTTTCGCCACCCGTGATGTTCCTCGGTCATGTCGCTTCGGCGTCATTCTATCGTTCGGGACTATTTCCCCGATCGCGTCCTCTCGATGCCATCCTATCGTTCGCGATTATTTCTCCGGTCGCGTCGTTTCAGCACCATCTAATCGTTTGGATTAAAGTTCCCGGTCATGTCGGTTCGCGCCGCTTAATTCTATTTAGTAAATTCGATTTCTATTAGTGCCGTACTGCTTTGCATCGCGAATGCCCTTTCAATGTCCTAACGACGTATTACTTCTATTTTATAAGAAATACCAACTAAAATTACTTTAATTAAAGATAGTTTTAGTTTTAAAATGTGTACAAACCGCCCGTTTATTATTAAAGTTGAAATAAGTTGTAACGTAATAAAAATACTAGAAAGTATTTTTAGATTTAAAATTTTAGTTTAAAAAAAATATTTCTTTTACATTGAAAAAATTAAAAAAATTTTTAAATTTTATAAATTAATTTATTAAATTTTCTTTTGAAGTTTAAAATTATAATTTTTAAAAGTTTAAAAATGTTTGATTCTGTTTGTTTTAATTTTCTAATGAAAAGTGAATATTTTAATCTTAATGATGAATATTTAATCCAAGCTTAGTATTTTATTGCCATTATATTTTCAGATATATGTTTTACCGAAGGACCAAAAGTATTCCTATATCTAATCCAACCAAATTTCTTGTTCCGTTTCATTACTTACATTTAAAAATGATAGAATAGAATAGCTGTAAAGTCATGCTTCTGCATAACATTTTAAGGCTGCCTGTGTATTCTGACAGTGTGCAGTGACAGGCATATTGGATGAATTTTTTCCTTATAAATTAAAAAACAAAAAAATATTTATATATTTATTACATAAAAGTCAGATGTTAATATTTGACTTATTTCAATAATATATATAGAGGTTAATTTTTAATTTTATGATTTTATGAAAACTTACACGACATTTAAGAACACTAGAGTCAAAACTTTCTTCACCACTTTTACAAGAAAATACAATGCATTCTATGGATTCTATGGATTCAATGCAAGCAATGGATTCTAATGAAACACGAGATGACATTACATTACAAATTTTTGCATTTATTAATGACAATTGAACAAATCCACGGACCTTTCGACCTTTATCTCGATTTTATCTTCTACAGAAAAAAATTAAGGCAATCGTGCCCGTAATAAGATTACGTGTGCTTCGGAATTGATGAATTTTCTTTTTCTACAAGATTCTTTAAACATTGCGTCATAGAATTTGTTTTTACAAGACAAATCATGAGATTAGACCATTATAAATTCCACATTGTCGATTTCCACGTAATATAGTTAAATAACATTAATATAGACATTAATAATATAGACAATTAAATCTTATTTTAGAACAAGATATATTTAAAATGGATTATTATTATTATTATTATTATTACGAATGTTTATCAATATATTTAAACACCAAAATTATTATGAATTTAAATATTTCTGCATTATTATAATTCTTCGTATTCTAATTATATCGTATAATTTTAAAAAGTATAATCTTCAAAATAACAAAACTATGAAAATTAATATGGAGAGAAACTATATGTGAGATTTATATTTACTTATGTTCTAAAATTCTATTATATAAACAATTGTTAATTTTATAATTGATAAAAGTATTCCACAGAAAAATAGTTAAATTATTTACACTTTCAATTTAAACAAATAAAGAAAACTAAAGAAAACTAAAATACTTCAACTTAAAGCATTTATTAAAATATTTATTATTTCAAACCATTCATTTTCTTTTTTTATTTCTTTTTACTGTCAAATTTTCCACTTTCGTATAGGTTATAATCGTTAAGGTTACGTGTTATTTCGGTATATGTTTTACCAAAGGACCAAAGGTTCCTATATCTAATCTAACCAAATTTCTTGCTTCGTTTCATTATTTACGTTTGAAAATGATAGAATAGAATAGCTTTAAAGTTAACAGTCATGCTTCTGCATAATATCTTAGGGCTGCCTTGTGTACTTTGACAGTATGCAATGACAGGCACATTGAATGAATTTTTTCCTTATAAAAGAGAAAAAAAGTATTGATATATTTATTACATAAAAGTCAGATGTTAATGTTTGACTTATTCCAATAATATATATAAAGGTTAATTTTTAGTTTTATGATTTTATAAAAACTTATACGATATTTAAGAACACAAACCACGAGATTAGACTACTATAAGTTCCACATTGTCGAATATTTACACATTCTCGATTTCCACGTAATAGAGTTAAATAATATTATTTTTAATTAGTAATATAGACAATTAAATCTTGCTACAAAATATATTTAAAATGAATTATTATTATTACGAATGTTTATCAATATATTTAAACACCAAAATTATTATGAATTTAAATATTTCTGCATTATTATAATTCTTCGTATTCTAATTATATCGTATAATTTTAAAAAGTATAATCTTCAAAATAACAAAACTATGAAAATTAATATGGAGAGAAACTATATGTGAGATTTATATTTACGTATGTTCTAAAATTCTACTATATAAACAATTGTTAATTTTATAATACAAATTGGTAAAAATATTCCAGAATTGATAAAAATTTCCAGAAAAATAGTTGAATTATTTACATTTCCACACTTTCAAATTAAATAAATAAAGAAAACTAAAGAAAACTAAAACACTTCACTAAGCACTTATTTAATATTTATGTATTAAGCATTTATTAAAATATTATTATTTCATACCATTGATTTTCTTTTTTTATTTCTTTTCACTGTCAAATTTTCAACTTTCATAACTTTCATTTTATAATCGTTAAGGTTACGTGTTATTTCGCATTATTCGTAGCAATCTTTTAAAATTATGCATTAAATTTGTTTATATATTTATAATTTATATTTTACATCGTATTTTTAAATATATTATTAATATATGTTCATGTATATGTATATGATTTACAAAATATAAATTCACAGAATATCTATTGGAAAATAATCAAACGTGACGACAAAAAACGATATTTAAATATCCTAAACGTATCTTAGCTCTTCTATAACAGCATTCGATTTAAATTGTTATATATAAATATATATATATATATATTTACAATATAACAATTACATTGTTATAAATTAATAATGTACCACACCTGTTCACAATATTATTTTAATTATTTTAATTATCATAATTTTGATATATATTTAGTTATAAAAAATTAATTAACGAATATATGATATCACAAATTTATTTATCGAATAAATAACACTAATATTATCAGACGATATATATGACGTTTTTCATAAAAATATAAACTATTTATATTATCAAAAATCTTTATCTTTCTTTAATTTTCACCTTTATAAAAGGATACGATATATGCGTATATATACGTACATTTGTATTGTATACATACACACGCATTTATACATATATAAACACATAAAATACGATCAATCTTTAATTTTTTTTAAATTAATTTAGATAATATGTTTGAACGAAGTACTTTTTTTAATGTAAATATGTAAATCCACTTTGTGTAAAATTTATTTATTTTTTAATTATTAACTTGTTTTTTTATATGTACAGTTAGTCGCAGAAGTTTTCATACACTTTACACATATTCAATTAAATTCGTGTTATCGAAATCAACGATAATTTTGTTTTATATGAAATATTGCGAGTATAATAATATGAAACCATTTTTTTTATTATGGAACATCATTTCAAAGCAGTGAAATTAATTTTTCAAATTTCAACATTATTTTTCTTTATATATAATTTCATTACGTAATGTTTCAAGATAAAATAAAATTTTAAATTACAAAATATTTAATTCTAAAGCTATCATCGGAATCTATCATAAAAAGAAATATATTTTCAGCAAAAATTGTATCCAAAATATGAAAAAATGAAAGTTGATTTCATTTTTTACTCAAAAATATTTTTTGTCCAAAAATAAATTATTCTATACATAACACTTTAATATATTGCTATATATAAGTTTTCATTGAAATCAAATCTTTCATAATTATTCAATTTCTTTAAAAGATACTATAAAAAAATTTGCATGCCTATATATTAAATTACAAATAAAACCTCGAATAATCAAACTAACGGTAGTAATATCAGTAGTCTAAGTGCGTAATATAATTTCTTAGATAATCCAATAATTTATATTATTCATGAAATATGATAGTTTTACTGTATATTACCTGTTTATATATATACGTATACATATATATATATATGCATGCTTGTATGTATATGTATATATATATATGTTCATTTCAATCAGTTTTTGCAGTTTTTTCATCTTTTTTCCTTCTTATCCATCAAATTATTTTCCAAATTACTATTATCGCATTTCCTTCTTTTTCTTTCTTTTTCAATGCTTTTGAATACGTAAGAATACCGTTAACGAAGATATTAAATTTATACTTATTTTTACTCATAAATTTATCTTCAATTTTTTTGTGACTCATTCGTTCAATTACATATCGCTTATTATATCATTTTCAAACTTCTAATTTCATCATGCCAATCTTTATCATTGCCTACCATAGAATATATGTTAAATATATAAAAATATATTAGATAGATATCATATTATCCTCCAATAAGAAACGATAACATCTAACTTCAAAATTTTCAATACTGTGTAGTAAAATTGTAGATTCTAAATTGTGTTGAGTCGTTGAATCCAAATATAATCTATTTCTATCTAAACTTGCAACTGTTAAAGTATCATTTCGAAAACTTGTGTATCTGCATCATCCGTAGTTAGATTATCGAAATCTAAAATTTTATTTAAGTAAAATGAATATTTTATAAAAGTATTTCATCTTCTCCAATCTTCTTATTCCAATGCTTATACTATTTTATCTTGTTCATCTTGTTACGTGATACATTAATGTTCTTTTGATACGCTTAAATAATTTTCATCTAAATTAATATTCACAACTAAATTCTTCTGACAATCTTGTATCTTATTTTGAAAATGCACAAATGAAATGTTAAAAGCATGATAATGTACCATAGCGTACGAATCGCTTGTTGTAGAGTAACCAGCTAAAATTGAGCATAAAGATCAACGTTTCCCGCTTGTAAAGAACGAGGAGAACTATATTTGTCTCCTTTATCTTCAGAGATATAATCGTTTTAATAATACACTATTCATAAAATTCTAAAATTTTTCCTTCTTTATATGATCGTAATGTATGAACTGTTTGTAGAGGAGTAGACAGTCAAAATTGGGTAAAGGATTCTCACGATAAGGAATGTCGAACGTTATGATCGTATAAAGATGAAGAAATTTTTGAATCTTTAGAATTCGGTAATCTCTTTCGTTATACATGTATTGTATCGTTTTTATATTTACTACATATTTATTCAATATATGTATGGTTCTTTCGTATATTTGTGCATTGCTATTATTATGCGTATGTACTATGTTTATATTGCGTTATGTTATATTTATTATGTTATTAGATATATATATATATCTTTGAAATATATCGGAATATATGTATTTAAACTTGAATATTTAACGATGATTTAATGAAAGTGTTCTTCTTCTTATTTGTATGTATATACATCTTTTCTGTATGCTTTGTGTATAAATATGTATATATACGTATGTGATTATTGTTCGAATGTATATCGCTATTATTAAATATCCGCTATATTTATGTTACAATATATTTATTATATATATTTTATATTTTCGGAGTATGAAGGAAGATACATTTCTTTTTAGTTTAGGTATATATCGTTTCTGTGTGTGTTTGTACATATATATATGATTTTTACATGTGTGTGTAAATCGTTATTATTATATACCTACTATATTTATATCGTGTTATACTATGTTATGTTCCTATTATGTACATATATATTCCTTTGTACATATATATCGTTTTAATTGCGTGTGTTTATATATATACCATTTTATCTGTCCATATATGTGTGTTTCTTAACACCACCACTCTTGTACATAAGAACTTTTAAAACTTTTTCAAGATATCGTTTTTATATGTCTATTATATATATATTATTCGAATAATGTATGTGTATGTATATCTTAAACGAACGTATGTGTGTATATATTATTTTTGTGCGTTTGTATAGCGCTGTATCGTTTACTTACTATATTTATATTACGTTGTATATGCGATATATTTTCGGAGATACAACGGTTTTAATTATGAAATTTTTTCTTTTTATCTAAATATAATACGTAAATCCAGAGATGTAAAGTAACGAATGAAAATACGTTTTCTTTTTATCTTATATATGTAGTTTCTGTATATAATCTGTATATATATTATTTCTTGTGTGTATGAATTTATATATGTACTTATACGATTTATGTATGGATAGCTATATAGCTATAATGTAGCTCTAATATAATAAAATAGCTATAGTACATATATATGATTTATGTATTATATTATTATTATATCCAGAGATAAAGTGGTTTTAACATTACCTAATTCTAAAAATTTCAAAATTTCCTATTCGTTATACGATCATAATGTAGAATAACCAGCCAAAATTGAATGTAATGAGTTCTCTCGACAATGGGTTTCATGCTCGTATGAAGAAATTTTGGAATCCTTAGAATTCGGTAATCTTAAAATAGGTGAATTACTGAAGATAATAGACATATATATATTTTGTTATAATTGCAACCAGAAAACATTGTCATTTACACTAAATTTTCCCTAGTTATTCTATGACAATCGCTTCAAATCTATTATCGAATAAAGTTGGAATTAAACTATTTAGCTAAATAATAATTAAAATTTATTAAATTAATATTTTTAATAATTTTATTATTTTTATATTTACATTATACTATAATCTAAATTTTCTAAGATTTTTAATTTTAACAGAATTTTTGGTTATTATAGTTTTATTTTATATTATTGATAATGAATATAATACATGATTATTTTTAATTTTTTAATATTTTCTGTTTGTGAATTAGTTTTGGGTATATCATTATTAGCAAGAATAAATTATGAATTATGTCATCGAAAATTAAGAATATTAGATTTAATTTATTAACTTAGGATTATTATAATTTTATTAATATTTGTATATTTATTTATATTATTTATTAAAAAAATAATTTAAATTTAATTATAATATTATTAATAAATTTACTTAATAAATTTACTTACTTTTAATTGAATTGAATGAATTTTTATTTTTGTAATTTTAGTTTCAATAATATTTCTTACTATTTAATAATATTAACTTTATGAGTTTTTGATTAATTTTTTTATAATTAAATAATAATAGAATAAATTGTTTGTTTATAAATTTATTATTAATAATTTCATTATTATTAGTTTTTATATCAATAAACTTATTGGTATTTTATTTATTTTATGAATTAGATTTATTTTATTGATTTTTTATTTAATTGCCAAATGACGATGATTAAGAAAATCCTTAATTATCAAATTTAATTAATATTTTATACAATAATTTTTTCATTAATTATATTATATATTATTTATTATATTTATTGAATTGTAGATTAAATTAATTGTAGATTAAATTTAATATTAATTGAAAAATTAAATTTAAATTTAAATTTAATATTATTTATGTATTTATTAATATCATTTTCAGTTAAAATTCCAATTTATTTACTTCATGGTTGATTATTAAAGACTCATGTTGAAGCATGATGGTTATTATGAATCAATAATTTTAGCTTCAATTATATTGAAATTAGGAGGATATGGAATATTATGATTAATAAAAATTTTTAAGAATCAATTTATTTTTATACAAAAAATTTTAATTGTAATTAATTCATTTGGAATTTTAATTTTAAGATTAATATGTTTATCTCAGTATGATATAAAATCTATTATTGCAATTTCATCAATTGTATATATAGGATTAATAATTATAAGAATATTAACTTTTTTTAAAATAAGAATAAATGGTGGTTATTTAATAATAATTTCTCGTGGTCTTAAATTTTCAGGATTATTTTTTCTTAGTAAATATAATTTATAAACAAACTAGACGTTTAATATTTGTTAATAAAGATATAATTAACTTTATATCTACAATATTTTTATTTTGATTTGTAATATGTTCATCTATATTTATCTATATAATCTATATAATATAGGATCACCTGTTTCATTAAATTTAGTAAGTGAAATTATATTAATACTTATGGTTTAGTATCATGATTAAAATTTATAATTATTATTTTAAAAATATATCGTTTATTTAGATTTATTTATTTATATTAACTAATCATGGAAAAACTTATATAAGATTTAAAATTAATAATTTTATTTATTGGTTGAATATTTTATTTTAATAATACACTATTTTAATAATTGAATTCCATTAAATTTAATGTTTTCAAAATTATATTTTATTTAATATTTATTTAAATAGTTTAATAAAAATATTGATTTGTGAAATTATATAAATATAAATTTATTTTAAATTATCATAAAAATATAATTAATTGGAATTTTGTTATTTAAATTTAGATTATTTATTATATTATTAAGATTTTTATATTTAAGTAAAATTGTTATTTTAAATAAAATATTTATACATTTAATTCTATAAAATTTAATTTTTAATAATAATTGATTATAAATCATTAATACTCATTTTTTTAGTAAGGATTTTTCTATAATTATTTATTTATTGAATTAGATATATAAATTTAAGAGAATTAAAAATAAATCGGTTTTTATATTTAATAATTTTATTTTTAATTTCTATATATATATTAATTTCAAGACCAAATATATTATCAATTATTTTAGGTTGAGATAAGTTAGAATTAATTTTTATTTTTAGTAATTTATCACATAAAAATAAAATCATTTACTTCAGGTAACTTTAACTATTACATATAGTTTATTTTAAAACGTGATATTGGATTATTATTACTTATTAATTATATGTTTAATAATTTATTATGGAAGATGAAATTTATCTTTTTATAAAATAAATAAATTTATAATGATTTTTTTATTGTTAATAGCTTTCACTAAAAGAGCTCAAATTCCTTTTTCAATTTGATTATCAATGGCAATGAAAGATCCAACATCTGTTTCATTTTTAATTCATTCTTCAATATTGATAACAGCTGGAATTTATTTATCAATTCGTTATGTAGATTTATTAGAGCGTAAATATAAAAATATTATTTTATTAATTTCAAAATTAACAATATTATTTGCTGAATTTCAGCAAATTTTGAATTAGATTTAAAAAAAAATTGTTGCTTATTCAACATTAAGACAATTAGGTTTTATAATAAGAATATTATCTAGGATTTACTGAATTAGTATTTTTATTTATTTTATTTATTTATTCATGCAAAATTTAAGTCATTAATATTTATTTATTAATGTGTTGGAAGATATATACATTTTATAAATTGAAATCAAGATATTCAATTATATTATGCTTCAAATATATTATGCTTATCCATTAAAAAGGATAATTATTATTTGTTCAATTTTAAGATTATATTTTTAGTTGGTTATTATTCTAAAGATTTAATTATTGAATGTTTTTCTCTAGAAAAATATATTATTTTTCAACAGTAAATTTAATTATTGGAACAATTTTAACTGTTTCGTGTTCTTTTTGAATAATTTTAGTAATAACAAATAAATATTTAATAATTAATGTTGTATTTAAAAAGAAGATGAAATTATGGAAATTTCTATAATAATAATAATTTTAAGATTAATTTATTATGAATTTATGAATTAATAATATTTAAAATAATAATTATAAGAATAACTATAGGACATAATTTTTATAAATTTGTTTTATTAAGTAATAATTGGTTTATTGCAAATATTATTTATATTTATAAATATAATTTATAAAAGAATTTATAAAAAAAATTAATTTTATCAATATTTAATTATAAAGTATTCATTGAAAAATCAATTATTAAAATATTATCAAGTAAATTTTTATTTTTAACATTAAATTTACATAGTTTTAAAATTACTAATATTATATTAAAATTAATGTATTTTTAACTAGTATAATTTATGTAATTTATTGTTAATTAACATAATTAATTTTATTAATTAATTAATTAAATTATTTATTTAAATAGCTTATATATAGAGTGTAATATTAATGAAAATATTAATGAAAATTTTTAAATTTTTAAATAGATAATAATATATAATTTAGTTAGAATAATATAATATCTAAATAATTTATTAACAATAAATTGCTAAATAATTAGCTTTAATTAATTTAAAATTTATTAAAATTTATTTATTATAACAATATATAAGAAGTAATAATTTACATTTAATTTCGACTTAAAGATTGATTCAATTAATTAAATCCTTATATTATTTTAGTTATTGTAATTATTATAATCTAATTAAAATATTCAATTTAAATAATTGTTTATTCCCTCAAATGATAAAATTAATAAAATTAAAAAATATGAAATTAATGTTCTATAAGATTTTAAAGAATAAATAACAGGTAAAAATAAAATAATTTCAACATCAAAAATTAAGAATATTATTGTTATTAAAAAAAAAAAAAGGAAGTGAAAAGGATAAATTAGATTTTGTAATAGGGCTAAATCCACATTCAAAAGGAGATCTTTTTCAAAATCTTTTTTTTTTATTGAAATAAATTTATTAAAAGGATTAATGAAATTAAAGTGATTAATAAAAACATAAAAGATATATATATATATAATTATATTAAATTTAATTAATTTTCTTAATTGAAAATTAAACGTATTTATTTATACAATATATATATATATATATAAATAATTGAAATTTAATTTTTAAATTTAAATCAATAAATAAACAAAATATAAATAAATAAAAATAATCAAATTACATCAATAAAATGTCAATATCAAATGGCTAATTCAAAATTTATATTATGTTTATTTCAAAAATGAATTTTTAACAGTCGATATGGAGATACTAAAAGAAAAATGATCCAATTAGTACATGTAAACCATGAAATCTAATAGCTATAAAAAAAATTGAATAAAAAAAAGAAATAGAATCATAAATTTTATCATTAAAGCAAAAAAAAAAAAAAAAAGAATTTAAATATTCAATTGTTTATAAAATAGTAAAATAAATCCCTAATAAAATTGTTTGTGTTATATAAAATTTTCTATATTTTAATTTATTAATAATTAAATAATAATGACTTAATGTTACTGTAAATCTTACCTGGAGAAATTAAAGTAAATGAATTTAATAATGGAATTTCTATTGAATTAAAAATTTAATATTTTTGGTGGTCATAATATATCAATTCCAATTTCATATTTGGGAAGATTGATGTATGAAAAAAAGTCAAAAAAAAAAAAAAAAAAAAAAAAACAAAATATATTAATTCTAAAATAAGTAAAATTATTCTAAATTTTTAAAAATTAATAATAAAAAATGTATGTAATCCTTTATAATAAAATATTCTATCTCGAATAATATCACAAAATCAAAATATTATAATTAAAGTGGTATTAATTATATTTAAAATTATAAGTAAAAAAATTGTTCTTGTTAATTCAAATAATCTAAAAGATAAAATAATTGGTCATGGGCAATTTATGATTACATTAAATGAAAAGTTTTTCTTCATTATTTATTAATTAAAATTCATTTGATTCTGAAAAATATAAAATTAAGAAAATTGAAAATACATATCATTGAATAATTGATATAAAAATTTCTAAAGTTAATAATGTATTTTGAATTAATAAATTAATTGGAATTATTGCAATAAAATTTCTAATAAAAATACCTAATAATGTTAAAATTAAATGTCCTGAAATTAAATTTGCTGATAATCAAATTGATAAAGTTCATTGATAAAGTCAAATAATTAATTTAACTAATTCAATAATAACTATAAAATTAATTAAAAATATTGGAGAGTCTTTATTGGAAAGCATTTTTTTTATCATATATTTCATATCAATCTTCTTACCAATACTTACTATTTTATCTCGTTCATCTTGTTACATGATACATTGATATTAATGTTCTTTTGATATACTTAAATCATTTTCATCTAAATTAATATTCACAACTAAATTCTTCTTCTTGTATCTTATTTGGAAAATGCACAAATGAAACATAAAAAGCATAAAAATGTACATAAATATAAATTCACAGAATATCTATTGGAAATAATTAATATGTTTGTAATTAAATATTAAATTATAAAGATTATAATCATAGAAGAATAACAAAAATAACAATGTTTGATTCTGTTTGTTTTAATTTTCTAATGAAAAAAGAAAAATGAATATTTTAACCTGATGGACATTTAATCCAAGCTTAGTATTTTATTGCCATTATATTTTCAGATATATGTTTTACCGAAGGACCAAAAGTATTCCTATATCTAATCCAATCAAATTTCTTGTTCCGTTTCATTACTTACATTTAAAAATGATAGAATAGAATAGCTGTAAAGTCATGCTTCTGCATAACATTTTAAGGCTGCCTGTGTATTCTGACAGTGTGCAGTGTCAGACAGGCATATTGGATGAATTTTTCCTTATAAAAAAACAAAAAATATTTATATATTTATTACATAAAAGTCAGATGTTAACATTTGACTTATTCCAATAATATATATAGAGGTTAATTTTTAATTTTATGATTTTATGAAAACTTACACGACATTTAAGAACACTAGAGTCAAAACTTTCTTCACCACTTTTACAAGAAAATACAATGCATTCTATGGATTCTATGGATTCAATGCATGCAATGGATTCTAATGAAACACGAGATGACATTACATTACAAATTTTTGCATTTATTAATGACAATTGAACAAATCCACGGATCTTTCGACCTTTATCTCGATTTTATCTTCTACAGAAAAAAATTAAGGCAATCGTGTCCGTAATAAGGTTACGTGTGCTTCGGAATTGATGAATTTTCTTTATCCACATGATTCTTTAAACACTGCGTCATAGAATTTGTTTTTACAAGACAAATCACGAGATTAGACCATTATAAATTCCACATTGTCGATTTCCACGTAATATAGTTAAATAACATTAATATAGACAATTAAATCTTATTTTAGAACAAGATATATTTAAAATGGATTATTATTATTATTATTATTATTACGAATGTTTATCAATATATTTAAACACCAAAATTATTATGAATTTAAATATTTCTGCATTATTATAATTCTTCGTATTCTAATTATATCGTATAATTTTAAAAAGTATAATCTTCAAAATAACAAAACTATGAAAATTAATATGGAGAGAAACTATATGTGAGATTTATATTTACGTATGTTCTAAAATTCTACTATATAAACAATTGTTAATTTTATAATACAAATTGGTAAAAATATTCCAGAATTGATAAAAATTTCCAGAAAAATAGTTGAATTATTTACATTTCCACACTTTCAAATTAAATAAATAAAGAAAACTAAAGAAAACTAAAACACTTCACTAAGCACTTATTTAATATTTATGTATTAAGCATTTATTAAAATATTATTATTTCATACCATTGATTTTCTTTTTTTATTTCTTTTTACTGTCAAATTTTCAACTTTCATAACTTTCATTTTATAATCGTTAAGGTTACGTGTTATTTCGCATTATTCGTAGCAATCTTTTAAAATTATGCATTAAATTTGTTTATATATTTATAATTTACATTTTACATCGTATTTTTAAATATATTATTAATATATGTTTATGTATATGTATATGATTTACAAAATATAAATTCACAGAATATCTATTGGAAAATAATTAAACGTGACGACAAAAAACGATATTTAAATATCCTAAACGTATCTTAGCTCTTTTATAACAGCATTCGATTTAAATTGTTATATATAAATATATATATATATTTACAATATAACAATTACATTGTTATAAATTAATAATGTACCACACCTGTTCACAATATTATTTTAATTATTTTAATTATCATAATTTTGATATATATTTAGTTATAAAAAATTAATTAACAAATATATGATATCACAAATTTATTTATCGAATAAATAACACTAATATTATCAGACGATATATATGACGTTTTTCATAAAAATATAAACTATTTATATTATCAAAAATCTTTATCTTTCTTTAATTTTCACCTTTATAAAAGGATACAATATATGCGTATATATATGTACATTTGTATTGTATACATACACACACATTTATACATATATAAACACATAAAATACGATCAATCTTTAATTTTTTTTAAATTAATTTACATAATATGTTTGAACGAAGTACTTTTTTTAATGTAAATATGTAAATCCAATTTGTGTAAAATTTATTAATTTTTAATTATTAACTTGTTAATAAGAATTTTATATGTACAGTTAGTCGCAGAAGTTTTCATACACTTTACACATATTCAATTAAATTCGTGTTATCGAAATCAACGATAATTTTGTTTTATATGAAATATTGCGAGTATAATAATATGAAACCATTTTTTTATTATGGAACATCATTTCAAAGCAGTGAAATTAATTTTTCAAATTTCAACATTATTTTTCTTTATATATAATTTCATTACGTAATGTTTCAAGATAAAATAAAATTTTAAATTACAAGATATTTAATTCTAAATCTATCATCGGAGATAAAAAGAAGTATATTTTCAGCAAAAATTGTATCCAAAATATGAAAAAATGAAAGTTGATTTCACATACTCAAAAAAATTTTTGTCCAAAAATAAATTATTCTATACATAACACTTTAATATATTGCTATATATAAGTTTTCATCGAAATCAAATCTTTCATAATAATTCAATTTCTTTACAAGATACTATAAAAAAATTTGCATGCCTATATATTAAATTACAAATAAAACCTCGAATAATCAAACTAACGGTAGTAATATCAGTAGTCTAAGAGCGTAATATAATTTTTTAGATAATTCAATAATTTATATTATTCATGAAATATGATAGTTTTACTGTATATTACCTGTTTATATATATACGTATACATATATATATGCATGCTTGTATATATATATATATCAGTTTTTCCAGCTTTTTCATCTTTTTTCCTTCTTATCTATCGAATTATTTTCCAAATTACTATTATCGCATTTCCTTCTTTTTCTTTCTTTTTCAATGCTTCTGAATACGTAAGAATACCGTTAACGAAGATATTAAATTTATACTTATTTTTACTCATAAATTTATCTTCAATTTTTTTATGACTCATTCGTTCAATTACGTATCGCTTATTATATCATTTTCAAACTTCTAATTTCGTCATGCCAATCTTTATCATTGCCTACCATAGAATATATGTTAAATATATAAAAATATATTAGATAGATATCATATTATCCTCTAATAAGAAACGATAACATCTAACTTCAAAATTTTCATTTTACTGTGTAGTAAAATTGTAGATTCCAAATTGTGTTGAGTCGTTGAATCCAAATATAATCTATTTCTATCTAAACTTGCAACTGTTAAAGTATCATTTCGAAAACTTGTGTATCTGCATCATCCGTAGTTAGATTATCGAAATCTAAAATTTTATTTAAGTAAAATGAATATTTCATAAAAATATTTCATCTTCTCCAATCTTCTTATTCCAATGCTTATACTATTTTATCTTGTTCATCTTGTTACGTGATACATTAATGTTCTTTTGATACGTTTAAATAATTTTCATCTAAATTAATATTCACAACTAAATTCTTCTGACAATCTTGTATCTTATTTTGAAAATGCACAAATGAAATGTTAAAAGCATGATAATGTACCATAGCGTACGAATCGCTTGTTGTAGAGTAACCAGCTAAAATTGAGCATAAAGATCAACGTTTCCCGCTTGTAAAGAACGAAGAGAACTATATTTGTCTCCTTTATCTTCAGAGATATAATCGTTTTAATAATACACTATTCATAAAATTTTAAAATTTTTCTTCTTTATATGATCGTAATGTATGAACTGTTTGTAGAGGAGTAGACAGTCAAAATTGGGTAAAGGATTCTCACGATAAGGAATGTCGAACGTTATGATCGTATAAAGATGAAGAAATTTTTGAATTTCTTTAGAATTCGGTAATCTCTTTCGTTATATATGTATTGTATCGTTTTTATATTTACTACATATTTATTCAATATATGTATGGTTCTTTCGTATATTTGTGCATTGCTATTATTATGCGTATGTACTATGTTTATATTGCGTTATGTTATATTTATTATGTTATTAGATATATATATATATATCTTTGAAATATATCGGAATATATGTATTTAAACTTGAATACTTAACGATGATTTAATGAAAGTGTTCTTCTTCTTATTTGTATGTATATACATCTTTTCTGTATGCTTTGTGTATAAATATGTATATATACGTATGTGATTATTGTTCGAATGTATATCGCTATTATTAAATATCCGCTATATTTATGTTACAATATATTTATTATATATATTTTATATTTTCGGAGTATGAAGGAAGATACATTTCTTTTTAGTTTAGGTATATATCGTTTCTGTGTGTGTTTGTACATATATATATGATTTTTACATGTGTGTGTAAATCGTTATTATTATATACCTACTATATTTATATCGTGTTATACTATGTTATGTTCCTATTATATTTGTACATATATATCGTTTTAATTGCGTGTGTTTATATATATACCATTTTATCTGTCCATATATGTGTGTTTCTTAACACCACCACTCTTGTACATAAGAACTTTTAAAACTTTTTCAAGATATCGTTTTTATATGTCTATTATATATATATTATTCGAATAATGTATGTGTATGTATATCTTAAACGAACGTATGTGTGTATATATTATTTTTGTGCGTTTGTATAGCGCTGTATCGTTTACTTACTATATTTATATTACGTTGTATATGCGATATATTTTCGGAGATACAACGGTTTTAATTATGAAATTTTTTCTTTTTATCTAAATATAATACGTAAATCCAGAGATGTAAAGTAACGAATGAAAATACGTTTTCTTTTTATCTTATATATGTAGTTTCTGTATATAATCTGTATATATATTATTTCTTGTGTGTATGAATTTATATATGTACTTATACGATTTATGTATGGATAGCTATATAGCTATAATGTAGCTCTAATATAATAAAATAGCTATAGTACATATATATGATTTATGTATTATATTATTATTATATCCAGAGATAAAGTGGTTTTAACATTACCTAATTCTAAAAATTTCAAAATTTCCTATTCGTTATACGATCATAATGTAGAATAACCAGCCAAAATTGAATGTAATGAGTTCTCTCGACAATGGGTTTCATGCTCGTATGAAGAAATTTTGGAATCCTTAGAATTCGGTAATCTTAAAATAGGTGAATTACTGAAGATAATAGACATATATATATTTTGTTATAATTGCAACCAGAAAACATTGTCATTTACACTAAATTTTCCCTAGTTATTCTATGACAATCGCTTCAAATCTATTATCGAATAAAGTTGGAATTAAACTATTTAGCTAAATAATAATTAAAATTTATTAAATTAATATTTTTAATAATTTTATTATCTTTTATATTTACATTATACTATAATCTAAATTTTCTAAGATTTTTAATTTTAACAGAATTTTTGGTTATTATAGTTTTATTTTATATTATTGATAATGAATATAATACATGATTATTTTTAATTTTTTTAATATTTTCTGTTTGTGAATTAGTTTTGGGTATATCATTATTAGCAAGAATAAATTATGAATTATGTCATCGAAAATTAAGAATATTAGATTTAATTTATTAACTTAGGATTATTATAATTTTATTAATATTTGTATATTTATTTATATTATTTATTAAAAAAATAATTTAAATTTAATTATAATATTATTAATAAATTTACTTAATAAATTTACTTACTTTTAATTGAATTGAATGAATTTTTATTTTTGTAATTTTAGTTTCAATAATATTTCTTACTATTTAATAATATTAACTTTATGAGGTTTTTGATTAATTTTTTTATAATTAAATAATAATAGAATAAATTGTTTGTTTATAAATTTATTATTAATAATTTCATTATTATTAGTTTTTATATCAATAAACTTATTGGTATTTTATTTATTTTATGAATTAGATTTATTTTATTGATTTTTTATTTAATTGCCAAATGACGATGATTAAGAAAATCCTTAATTATCAAATTTAATTAATATTTTATACAATAATTTTTTCATTAATTATATTATATATTATTTATTATATTTATTGAATTGTAGATTAAATTAATTGTAGATTAAATTTAATATTAATTGAAAAATTAAATTTAAATTTAAATTTAATATTATTTATGTATTTATTAATATCATTTTCAGTTAAAATTCCAATTTATTTACTTCATGGTTGATTATTAAAGACTCATGTTGAAGCATGATGGTTATTATGAATCAATAATTTTAGCTTCAATTATATTGAAATTAGGAGGATATGGAATATTATGATTAATAAAAATTTTTAAGAATCAATTTATTTTTATACAAAAATTTTAATTGTAATTAATTCATTTGGAATTTTAATTTTAAGATTAATATGTTTATCTCAGTATGATATAAAATCTATTATTGCAATTTCATCAATTGTATATATAGGATTAATAATTATAAGAATATTAACTTTTTTTAAAATAAGAATAAATGGTGGTTATTTAATAATAATTTCTCGTGGTCTTAAATTTTCAGGATTATTTTTTCTTAGTAAATATAATTTATAAACAAACTAGACGTTTAATATTTGTTAATAAAGATATAATTAACTTTATATCTACAATATTTTTATTTTGATTTGTAATATGTTCATCTATATTTATCTATATAATCTATATAATATAGGATCACCTGTTTCATTAAATTTAGTAAGTGAAATTATATTAATACTTATGGTTTAGTATCATGATTAAAATTTATAATTATTATTTTAAAAATATATCGTTTATTTAGATTTATTTATTTATATTAACTAATCATGGAAAAACTTATATAAGATTTAAAATTAATAATTTTATTTATTGGTTGAATATTTTATTTTAATAATACACTATTTTAATAATTGAATTCCATTAAATTTAATGTTTTCAAAATTATATTTTATTTAATATTTATTTAAATAGTTTAATAAAAATATTGATTTGTGAAATTATATAAATATAAATTTATTTTAAATTATCATAAAAATATAATTAATTGGAATTTTGTTATTTAAATTTAGATTATTTATTATATTATTAAGATTTTTATATTTAAGTAAAATTGTTATTTTAAATAAAATATTTATACATTTAATTCTATAAAATTTATTTTTAATAATAATTGATTATAAATCATTAATACTCATTTTTTTAGTAAGGATTTTTCTATAATTATTTATTTATTGAATTAGATATATAAATTTAAGAGAATTAAAAATAAATCGGTTTTTATATTTAATAATTTTATTTTTAATTTCTATATATATATTAATTTCAAGACCAAATATATTATCAATTATTTTAGGTTGAGATAAGTTAGAATTAATTTTTATTTTTAGTAATTTATCACATAAAAATAAAATCATTTACTTCAGGTAACTTTAACTATTACATATAGTTTATTTTAAAACGTGATATTGGATTATTATTACTTATTAATTATATGTTTAATAATTTATTATGGAAGATGAAATTTATCTTTTTATAAAATAAATAAATTTATAATGATTTTTTTATTGTTAATAGCTTTCACTAAAAGAGCTCAAATTCCTTTTTCAATTTGATTATCAATGGCAATGAAAGATCCAACATCTGTTTCATTTTTAATTCATTCTTCAATATTGATAACAGCTGGAATTTATTTATCAATTCGTTATGTAGATTTATTAGAGCGTAAATATAAAAATATTATTTTATTAATTTCAAAATTAACAATATTATTTGCTGAATTTCAGCAAATTTTGAATTAGATTTAAAAAAAAATTGTTGCTTATTCAACATTAAGACAATTAGGTTTTATAATAAGAATATTATCTAGGATTTACTGAATTAGTATTTTTATTTATTTTATTTATTTATTCATGCAAAATTTAAGTCATTAATATTTATTTATTAATGTGTTGGAAGATATATACATTTTATAAATTGAAATCAAGATATTCAATTATATTATGCTTCAAATATATTATGCTTATCCATTAAAAAGGATAATTATTATTTGTTCAATTTTAAGATTATATTTTTAGTTGGTTATTATTCTAAAGATTTAATTATTGAATGTTTTTTCTAGAAAAATATATTATTTTTCAACAGTAAATTTAATTATTGGAACAATTTTAACTGTTTCGTGTTCTTTTTGAATAATTTTAGTAATAACAAATAAATATTTAATAATTAATGTTGTATTTAAAAAGAAGATGAAATTATGGAAATTTCTATAATAATAATAATTTTAAGATTAATTTATTATGAATTTATGAATTAATAATATTTAAAATAATAATTATAAGAATAACTATAGGACATAATTTTTATAAATTTGTTTTATTAAGTAATAATTGGTTTATTGCAAATATTATTTATATTTATAAATATAATTTATAAAAGAATTTATAAAAAAAATTAATTTTATCAATATTTAATTATAAAGTATTCATTGAAAAATCAATTATTAAAATATTATCAAGTAAATTTTTATTTTTAACATTAAATTTACATAGTTTTAAAATTACTAATATTATATTAAAATTAATGTATTTTTAACTAGTATAATTTATGTAATTTATTTTTTAATTAACATAATTAATTTTATTAATTAATTAATTAAATTATTTATTTAAATAGCTTATATATAGAGTGTAATATTAATGAAAATATTAATGAAAATTTTTAAATTTTTTAAATAGATAATAATATATAATTTAGTTAGAATAATATAATATCTAAATAATTTATTAACAATAAATTGCTAAATAATTAGCTTTAATTAATTTAAAATTTATTAAAATTTATTTATTATAACAATATATAAGAAGTAATAATTTACATTTAATTTCGACTTAAAGATTGATTCAATTAATTAAATCCTTATATTATTTTAGTTATTGTAATTATTATAATCTAATTAAAATATTCAATTTAAATAATTGTTTATTCCCTCAAATGATAAAATTAATAAAATTAAAAAATATGAAATTAATGTTCTATAAGATTTTAAAGAATAAATAACAGGTAAAAATAAAATAATTTCAACATCAAAAATTAAGAATATTATTGTTATTAAAAAAAAAAAAGGAAGTGAAAAGGATAAATTAGATTTTGTAATAGGGCTAAATCCACATTCAAAAGGAGATCTTTTTCAAAATCTTTTTTTTATTGAAATAAATTTATTAAAAGGATTAATGAAATTAAAGTGATTAATAAAAACATAAAAAGATATATATATATAATTATATTAAATTTAATTAATTTTCTTAATTGAAAATTAAACGTATTTATTTATACAATATATATATATATATATATATAAATAATTGAAATTTAATTTTTAAATTTAAATCAATAAATAAACAAAATATAAATAAATAAAAATAATCAAATTACATCAATAAAATGTCAATATCAAATGGCTAATTCAAAATTTATATTATGTTTATTTCAAAAATGAATTTTTAACAGTCGATATGGAGATACTAAAAGAAAAATGATTCAATTAGTACATGTAAACCATGAAATCTAATAGCTATAAAAAAAATTGAATAAAAAAAAGAAATAGAATCATAAATTTTATCATTAAAGCAAAAAAAAAAAAAAAAGAATTTAAATATTCAATTGTTTATAAAATAGTAAAATAAATCCCTAATAAAATTGTTTGTGTTATATAAAATTTTCTATATTTTAATTTATTAATAATTAAATAATAATGACTTAATGTTACTGTAAATCTTACCTGGAGAAATTAAAGTAAATGAATTTAATAATGGAATTTCTATTGAATTAAAAAATTTAATATTTTTGGTGGTCATAATATATCAATTCCAATTTCATATTTGGGAAGATTGATGTATGAAAAAAAAAAAAAAAAAAAAAAAAAAAATACAAAATATATTAATTCTAAAATAAGTAAAATTATTCTAAATTTTTAAAAATTAATAATAAAAATGTATGTAATCCTTTATAATAAAATATTCTATCTCGAATAATATCACAAAATCAAAATATTATAATTAAAGTGGTATTAATTATATTTAAAATTATAAGTAAAAAAATTGTTCTTGTTAATTCAAATAATCTAAAAGATAAAATAATTGGTCATGGGCAATTTATGATTACATTAAATGAAAAGTTTTTCTTCATTATTTATTAATTAAAATTCATTTGATTCTGAAAAATATAAAATTAAGAAAATTGAAAATACATATCATTGAATAATTGATATAAAAATTTCTAAAGTTAATAATGTATTTTGAATTAATAAATTAATTGGAATTATTGCAATAAAATTTCTAATAAAAATACCTAATAATGTTAAAATTAAATGTCCTGAAATTAAATTTGCTGATAATCAAATTGATAAAGTTCATTGATAAAGTCAAATAATTAATTTAACTAATTCAATAATAACTATAAAATTAATTAAAAATATTGGAGAGTCTTTATTGGAAAGCATTTTTTTTATCATATATTTCATATCAATCTTCTTACCAATACTTACTATTTTATCTCGTTCATCTTGTTACATGATACATTGATATTAATGTTCTTTTGATATACTTAAATCATTTTCATCTAAATTAATATTCACAACTAAATTCTTCTTCTTGTATCTTATTTGGAAAATGCACAAATGAAACATAAAAAGCATAAAAATGTACATAAATATAAATTCACAGAATATCTATTGGAAATAATTAATATGTTTGTAATTAAATATTAAATTATAAAGATTATAATCATAGAAGAATAACAAAAATAACAATGTTTGATTCTGTTTGTTTTAATTTTCTAATGAAAAAAGAAAAATGAATATTTTAACCTGATGGACATTTAATCCAAGCTTAGTATTTTATTGCCATTATATTTTCAGATATATGTTTTACCGAAGGACCAAAAGTATTCCTATATCTAATCCAATCAAATTTCTTGTTCCGTTTCATTACTTACATTTAAAAATGATAGAATAGAATAGCTGTAAAGTCATGCTTCTGCATAACATTTTAAGGCTGCCTGTGTATTCTGACAGTGTGCAGTGTCAGACAGGCATATTGGATGAATTTTTCCTTATAAAAAAACAAAAATATTTATATATTTATTACATAAAAGTCAGATGTTAACATTTGACTTATTCCAATAATATATATAGAGGTTAATTTTTAATTTTATGATTTTATGAAAACTTACACGACATTTAAGAACACTAGAGTCAAAACTTTCTTCACCACTTTTACAAGAAAATACAATGCATTCTATGGATTCTATGGATTCAATGCATGCAATGGATTCTAATGAAACACGAGATGACATTACATTACAAATTTTTGCATTTATTAATGACAATTGAACAAATCCACGGATCTTTCGACCTTTATCTCGATTTTATCTTCTACAGAAAAAAATTAAGGCAATCGTGTCCGTAATAAGGTTACGTGTGCTTCGGAATTGATGAATTTTCTTTATCCACATGATTCTTTAAACACTGCGTCATAGAATTTGTTTTTACAAGACAAATCACGAGATTAGACCATTATAAATTCCACATTGTCGATTTCCACGTAATATAGTTAAATAACATTAATATAGACAATTAAATCTTATTTTAGAACAAGATATATTTAAAATGGATTATTATTATTATTATTATTATTACGAATGTTTATCAATATATTTAAACACCAAAATTATTATGAATTTAAATATTTCTGCATTATTATAATTCTTCGTATTCTAATTATATCGTATAATTTTAAAAAGTATAATCTTCAAAATAACAAAACTATGAAAATTAATATGGAGAGAAACTATATGTGAGATTTATATTTACGTATGTTCTAAAATTCTACTATATAAACAATTGTTAATTTTATAATACAAATTGGTAAAAATATTCCAGAATTGATAAAAATTTCCAGAAAAATAGTTGAATTATTTACATTTCCACACTTTCAAATTAAATAAATAAAGAAAACTAAAGAAAACTAAAATACTTCAACTTAAAGCATTTATTAAAATATTTATTATTTCAAACCATTCATTTTCTTTTTTTATTTCTTTTTACTGTCAAATTTTCCACTTTCGTATAGGTTATAATCGTTAAGGTTACGTGTTATTTCGCATTATTCGTAACAATCTTTTGAAATTATGCATTAAATTTGTTTATATATTTATAATTTATATTTTATACCGTATTTTTAAATAAATACTATAAATACATGTGTGTATATTCATACATACGCATATGATTTACAAAATACAAATTCACAGAATATCTAATACAAAATAATTAAACGTGACGACAAATAACGACATTTAGATTAAATAACCTATTTTAGCTCTTCTGCAACAGCATTTGATTTAAAGTATTATATATATTATATTATGTATATATAAAATATATGATATCAATCTTTTAATTTTGAATATACTTTCAAGTGTTTATTTATAATCTTAGAGTATTAGTATGCAATATATTGATATATTTATAACCATATCTGAAGATTTTAGAGATTTAAAATTCAGAATAAAAATTGTTATATAAAAATTTCTCTGTGACTTATTAATTAAGTTATAATAGTTTAAATTGATGTTGAAGCGAGATGAAGATAATTCAAATTGCTTATAATTTAAATAAATATTATTTAAACGTATTTTAAATAAATATCAATCGACATTTTATACTAATTAATTTTTGCATTTATTTTAAAATCCATTTGGACTCTCTAAAGATAAATATATTTATTTGTTTTATTTTATGTTGAACTGTGTATAGGCATTATGTAAATTGAAATTAATAAACACACACACACACACACACATGTATAAAATTATTGATACAAATTACAAATTTAATCTGCACTAATCAGTTATAATGACGAAATAAAAATTTTTCTGTCTTTGCACGATATATAATGACAAATATTTTATATAATTTTATATATTTTATACTTTAGTACAAATTACCATTTCATTCTATTATTATTGAGTAGATAATGGTTTTCTCTAATAAGTATTCCTAATTTACTATTACTGTCCAAGAATTTCAAGAAGGAAAAGAATTAAAAAATGATAAACAATAACAAAATAAAAATTTGAAAATAATATCTTATGCATTCCATGTTATGTTATGTTATAAATTGTTACTTTCTTTACGAATTTTTAATCGCATCACTTATTCCAATTCGAATAATTCCATTTGCAACTTTCTTGATATAAAATAAATCCTATCTTATTTACCTCGTTCAATCTGTATGATCTGTTCGATTTAACAATTTATTATCGATAAATCGAAGTAACGAACGACAGATTGTAAGACAAAAAGTTTTTTGTCAAATTATATTCGAGATATAGAATACACACACGGTCAACTTCATGAAATCATTTATGCTCCTACATTAAGCCTTGCAGAAATGTAAAAATAACTTATAAATAATTTATATTTTATAATTTTTTAATTTACAATTAAAATTATAAAAATAGGAATTACGAGTAATTATCGACAAAATTAACGTTATATTCTAACGTTATAAAAAAAACGTTCTAAATATTCTACTAAATATTCAAAATATTCAATTTTTCAACAATATTTATTATGTTAAATTATGTTAACTTTCGAGAGTTTTAGTTTAGAGAAAAAAAAAGGTCTATTTTGAATCGGTTATTTCCTCTTGTTTAGCTAGTATTTAATTTCCATTTCCTTGATTTTTTAGATTTATAGGCAGGATTTTCACCCGGCAGAGCATCCGCCGATGCTGTGCGGTATGATTTCGTTACTTTAGCGAGGACTAGGCGCTGGGCTTGGCCTAAGATGCGCAATCCTGATTTATTAAGTCTATCGCACTATGACGCCGCTGCATACGTTGGAATAAATATACCATTGTACAGCATTGACATACATGCGTGGTCCAAGCCCCAGTCTCTTTTCGCTATCGTTAAGCTTACTGCAAGAGCGTTGAATTTTTCTTCTTGCTTTGATTCTTCGCACGTGTGTCATTATTCGCAGGCCCGTATCCAGATATACGCCCAAGTATCTGATGCTCGTCTTCATTCTCACCTGGCGACCTTACAACTTTAGAGTTGGTGGTCTTCTGGAATTCAGCGTGCCTTTTAGCAAAATCATTTCGGTCTTCTGCGCCGAGAGGATGAGTTTCTTCTTTTCGCACCATTCCTCAATTATTCCAATGACGATCTGTCCCGCCGTTTCGATTTGGGCGCGACTATTTCCGGAAATTATTATCAAGAGGTCGTCCATGTATGCGACCGCACGCCCCTCCGTCCGAGAGTGTCGTCGAAAACTAGGTTCCAGAGACTTGGGCCCAGGAATATGGATTCTTGCGAGTATCCCCTTGTGGCGTTCTTCGTAACGGGCCCGCGTTTGCCTACCATACGTCTCGCAAGTAGTCGGCAACAAGAAGGAATAGGTTCCTCGGACAACCTCTCTCTCGCAAGCGGTACAACATGCTCGGCCACATACATGGTTAAGCGCTCCCTTGATGTCAAATAAGATGGCGAGGACATACTTGTCCGTTAATTCTTTTACCATTTTCCTCATTATTATTTTCCTCATTTTTAGGATTGCGTCTGTCGTCGATTTTCCCCTTCGAAATCCGTATTGGTTCGTGGCCGCGTACCGACTGTCTGAAAACAACGGTCTTTCTGCCAGCAATTTCTCCAGACACTTCCCAATTACTGAAAGGAGACAGATCGGGTGATACGAGGCCGAATCCGATGCGTCCTTGTCGGGATCCTTTAGTAGGCCACGGATCGAGCCTTCTTTCCAAGTCTCGGGGAAGGTACCGTAGCACAGATAGGCAGAAGGTACCCTATAACGTAGACAGACGTTAAAGAAATCTTGCAGCTCTTTGCAAATGATGACGTGGGAGGCCTTAAGAATTTCGACCTCGATTCTATCTAAGTTCGGGAACACGCTCCATCTGGAACGCCTTTCTCGCCGCGTACATCCTCCTCTTGCGCTTGGTCAAGAATTCCGTCCACCATGAAACTGATTTCACATGCGCCTTTTTCGGTTTCATCGCATGATTGTACGCCTCGATGGCGATATCCCGCAGGGCAATCAACGCAGAGGAAACTCTCTCAGCCGAAAGGATCTCGGCGTTTAGGCGTTCCCCACTCCGCAACTCCGCGATACACATCCGGAATTTTTCCCAGTCTGCCGTTTTTATGTTATATCTGGGGAATATCAATTGGTATTGCTGGCCTCGCTGCGGTGCCACACTTGTCAATATCACATTATGGTCGTCGATTGTCCATCCTTCCAAAACACTTCCTGACGAGTTTCCTTCGAACACCTCGGGACACAAAAGTTATATCAATAGTCGAGGTGTCAGAGTGCAGAAGTGGGGGGTGATTACGACTCGTTCAGCACCGTGAGATCAAGACTCGCCAGGGCAAGCTCGATCTCCTCGCCACGGGTATCCGCATGACGACAGTGCCATAGAGGTGATCTTGCGTTTACATCGGCCGAAATGATTAATTTCTCTCCGGGAAAGGTGGACGTGATCTCTTCTATTTTTCGGATGTATGATTCAATGCTATCGAAGCATTGAAAATAAATACTTGTGAGATATATTCGTCCGAAGGGCTCGATCACTTCCACACACACGCAATAAACGTCACAGATGACTCAACTTGGTCGTCGTGATCATTGTTATTCCGGCCATGACCGCAATGCCGGATTTGCCTCCGGAGACCACGAGTACACGCCACCCGAATCCGATGAATTTCCCTTTCGGGTTATATGGTTCCTGCATGAGCAGGATGTCGATGCATTCATCGTCCATGATCCGTGCAATCTCGAGGGTGAGATATTGCGCTCTCCGCATGTTGAGAGCCAAATGTAGTTCGCATACATCTTTATAGATCTTACTGATCATAGTTCGTTCGTAGTAGGATCTGATTCAAAACCGCCTTATAAGAAGGAGAGGCCTTATCCATCACGACGTGTGATGATGTCTTTCCGCTTCTCTTGCACTTATGGCAAATTAGATTTTTGTTTTTGTTAGGGCAGTTTTTGAAGGCATGGCCTTCCTCCGCGCAATGGCCTCCTTATCGTTCCGGCAATACTTAGCTGTATGTCCAAAGTTGTGGCACTTGTAGCATTTCGTCGCCACTAGATAATCCTGTACTCTGCAGCAGTTCCAGCCAATGTAGATCCTCTCTTTTTTAATAAGAATTTCGCGTGCTTCTTTCGAGATTTTGAACATTCAATTACATCTTTCTTTTTTCCTGTCATCGGTTTTAAATGTTAACTTTATTTGTCGGCGGAACACTTCTTTCGTGTTTGTTCTGCTCTATAAGAGTTTTCATTATCTCCTCGTCATTATTAGCTCTGGAAACGTCATATATTATCACTCGTGGATATTTCTTCGCCGGGACACCGACCACGAAATCAGCCTCTCTCCGTTTTGGGTACTCGAAGGAATATGGTATAAATTTTATAGAGAAAGGAATTGATTCTTTATTGTGATGTGAAGAAATAGTAAAATTATATTAATTAATGAAAAAATATTAATGCATTTCACAAGAACGAAGTGTTCACTATTATATATTATATTTTATGGTAAATATTAATGATATTTAACGAAAAATCATTTTTTTTTAAAGTCACTGATAAAAAATATAAAATTACGATATAAATTTTCAAAAGTAGAAGAAAAATGAATACAATATAATTGTAAGATATAAAGATAAGTTAAATTTTTATAGTATCCAAGAAAAACAACACCATTCTTTTCTTTTTTGCGTAAAATTTTCACATATTAATGATTATATTACGTATTTTTACGTATCGTGTAAACTATCATTTTTTACATTATGATATTCACGATATATAATAACATTATCCATATAAATAAAACCGATTTTTCTCGAAGAACAGAATGCCTTACTCGTTACATTCATTTAACAATTCTTCACCTTTCCTTGAAATAGGAAAAAAATATACAATAACAAGGATATTTGACCTGAATATTGCACTCGAAAAATCCAATAGTCTTCCACTTTTGACTTTTATCTTCTCTCTCTCTCTCTCTCTTCGCACTTGTTAAAAAGTCTCGAATTGTCTAGAGAAACTTCTCAAAGTTCTTCAAGTCCGATCCAGGAGCATACTAACCCGATCTATAGAATGTTCACGCCACTATCGGCGGCTGATTGCGAGCGCGCGAAGAATGAGTTCGGCTCGAGTGGATCATTAAGAAAGCAAGGGAACGACAGGTAGAAATTGTCGCGCGGACAAGTAACGGGGATGAAAACAGAAAATAGCGAGGTAACTGAACGAGCAGCAAACGAGACAAATGGAGACAAAGAGAGAAAGCGTAGACAGGAAAGAGAGAAGGAAGGAGTAAATACAGAGGAGAGACAAACTTTCACATTGCTATCTAACGATTGATGTTTCTATACAAGGGGTTCTTATTTCTTTCATATTCGAACGAGATTCCCTGCAAAGCAATTTATTTAGATTTTTTTTTCTATTTTATTCTTCTTTGTCCTATTTTTTTTCCTTTCTTTTCGATCGATCGTTGATGGAAATAAAAATACTCGTCCTTTGTTCGAGAAAGAATCGAGTGGTGCCTACTAAGCGTGGTAAAATAATTGGAAACGAATGAGGATATATCGATACGAACGTGAAAATAAATCTTTTCTTGAAGAGTAAACTCACAATATGAGATTCGTGATGATATATATTTAATTTTATTTATAAACTGAATGCGAAATAAATTTTAAATATTTGTGAGTGATCAATATGGTGCAAAATTATCCGACAATTACTTAAGGCTCTAGTAAAATAATATTATCATTAACAATAAAATTGTATTCTAAAAAATTCAAGTTACAATTATTTAATGTTTGATTTCTATCTTATTTTTTTCATTTTCAAGATTTCAATTACAATTCTAAAAATTTCATCAAAATTTCATATTTATTATATATTGCATATACTTATTTCAATGAAATATAGAAAATTATCGATGAATTACAAAATTTATTATTTGCATGTATAAATAAATTCATAATAAAGTTGATGCGTTTTATACAAATTCTTGTGCATATAATGTAATATAATATCAAGAAAATTATGAATTTATTTATATATTTGAGAAAACAGAATTAAATAAGTAAATTATACGTTCAATGAGAGATTCTAAATTTTACTTTTGATGTATCTCGTTAAATTGACACACTCTTTTTTCCTTACATTTTTTACATTAACTTAAATCAAACTACGAAAAGACAAATTTATACAGTAGTTGACACTTTCAATAATAAATTTTGATAGGTTAATCCAGCTACGATCATAAATACTCGTTTGCAGAATAATCCTAGCAAGATAAAAACTGCTCGTCCCAATTAGATGGTGCACAGTTCGTAATACTAAAATGAATTAACGTCCAGGACCAAAACGAGTTCGATTTGTCGTTACAGTCCAACCGAATAACAACCCTGCAGGAATCAAAACGGTCGCAGCTAATCCCAAATATCCGCGTGACGACGCGGAGAAATGTAAACCGTTTCCATTGGCCATCGAATGAAAGAAGAATTATTCGCGAGATCTATTTGCGTGATAGTCCTCTTTGCTTAAATATTTAATTATTATAAACGAATGAAAATAAAACAAGGCAAATTTATCGATTATTTATCTCGTAAGTTCGAAATCAAATATTGTATCATTATTATTCTTTCGCGCGTCGACGATTAAAATGATATTTTTAGTTATCGTTGTGAAATTTTTAATTTATATGTTACGTGTTACGAATAATTAACGACAAAGAGGGGAAACAAAAATTAATATTCGATTTAACTTGTTAGAGGATGAAATCATTTAAATTGATTACGTAAACTTTATTGAATTTCTGTAACGTGATAATCTGAATTGGTGAGTTGCGTATGAATATTATAATCTTTTTAAATCGATTTATTCACAATCGCAATAATGTAAAATGCATCTATTTAAAAGAATATTTTTATTACTAATTGATCGTTCGATCTAGAAATTATAAATGTGCGATATAATATACATGACTGTTATGTATTAAAACGATCATAACGAAAAATAACGAAAAAGCACGATGACGAAAAAAAAAAAAAGAAAAGAAAAAAGGAAAAAATATCAGTTTCTATAAATTTCAAACTTATTTCTAAGTACATTTTCGAAAAAGTAATTTTGTTTATTATTAGTATAAATATTATCGTTAAATTCTTCTTTTTAATTTCCAATTGTTAAAATTTCGAATTTTCTTGAAAATATCGAAGATTTTATGGTAAATTTCTCTTTATAAATTTCGAAATATATTTTGAAAGATATTTTTTCCTTCATATATCGAAGAATTTTACCATTAAATTTGAATTCACTTGCAATTATTTCATCCTATCTCCAATATTGAACAAATTTTGTCCAATTATTTAATCGATCAATTAATGCTTACATTTGAAAAAAATTAATCGTCAAATACGATTCATTTAGTCAAATTGGTTGTCGGTCGATAATTAATTGGTCTTTAACTCCTCGCTAATTAAAAATTATGAAATTTGATTTCGAAATTTAATTAAATTTAATTTTATTTAATCAAAATCCTATTTGACATAGGTTCCGTGTATTATATTAAATGAAAACTATTAATATCTGAAGAGAATCGATATAACATAGATACGTAAATACAATGCTCAAATATTAATTTTAGAATTTATTCTGACCTTTAAACTCAATTATATATCGATCATCGATTGTGAAATCAAAAATATTTAAATTCTATATATAATAATTAATGATTAATCGCATGAAATATGATTAATGATTTCTATGATAATCTATTTTAGACTCTCTTTTAATTTATTTAAAGTTTCTGGTTACTTCGTCACAGGAGATTACTCTAAGATAATTGTTGTAATATGGTGTATATACAACAATTTCCATAAAGGATCAAGAGGGTTGGATTGCTACGCAACCTTCATAAACTTCATATACTGGCCATTAAGTGCTGGTACCCTTAAGTTGCGCGGCGATAATTTAATAACAATATAACAAACTTACAGAGAAAAGATGTAAAAGATGTGGGAATTTTCAATAAAAAATTTCAATATGAATTAATTTCCAAAATTCTAAAATAAAATAATATTTTATAATTCGTTATATTTATAAAATATATAAAAATATATTTTCTATATAATTTTTTTTATTAGTAAATTATATTTTTTTTTAGAAAGATTTCTATCTCCTCTTTATTTTTAATACTTCACACAATTATTTCACACGGATTATTTCGAAACAATTTCAATAACGAAAATTTTTTCTATTTTTCTATTTTTTTTTCTTAGTTTTATTCATATTACAATTCAATTAATTATAGTGATAATCAAAGACGATTCGATCCATCAATTTTGTCATTCTCAATAAGATTTTCTAGATCTTTCGAAAATTTTTAATTTTTTAATAACGAGTTAAATTTTGTATGAATCGTACTAAGTCCTATGAAGCATAAATATGAGTAATACATAGTGTAAACAGTGATGTATGTGATAGATTTAGGTAATAGGTATAACCTGTGATGTGATACTGACTTAACAAGATTGTACTATGAATTAATCAAATGTTAATTTAATTACATATTCATCCTGCGTCTATTGCAAATTTGCGTTTCAAGAGTATCATATTTGAAATGGATAATAATTTCGAGTAATCTCATTATATTATTGCAATTATGTTTGCATTTTCTTATTCTATTACTAATACATTTTCTAATTAATAAAAAGTCTATTTTACGTTTTGAGAAATTGAAATTTCAGCGAGCGTGAAAATATTAAAAAGATACGTAAAAATAACAATTTCATTATTGTAAAATGCACTTGGTTCTTTTTTGGAACAAATTTTTAATAAAATTCTATTTTGTTTTCTTTGAAAACTTTGTCTACTTCGCATACCACGCTATAAATTTAAACCGTTATAAAGTTGACTATCCCTTGAGGCTTACAATATCCAAGTTTAACCGAATATCACAACTAACAAAAAAAATCAAAAAATAAAATGAAATTATTACGGAATTCAATTAAATAAATGAAATTAAAATTACTTTCGTCCTTTGACTCACTAATAATTCCATTATAATGAGAGTATTAAAAAAAATAAAAAGAAGAAAAAGAAAGGGAAAAAAATCGCCCAACATCCCAAGTAAACACTACTACAAAACCATATAAAACAAGAAAAAAAAGAAACTGGGATTAAATTATCAAGAAGCGAACGTAACTTTTACATCGGTTGTATTAAGTGCCCACCAGGGAGTAAGGAGAAGAAGGGGAGAATGAAAAAAAAATGAAAAAGAAAGAAACGGTCGCATTACGATGAAATAAAAAGCAAAACGTTATTAGCGAAACGTTGTAGAAGGTTGGTCAGTCGGTTTGCCTAGTAATTTCTCGCCAAGATATTTCACGGTGTTTTTATTAAAATCGGATACGGTATTTCTGTTTCCATTTGTTCGTCTGCGCATCCACCGTTTCACGTCTTCCTATCTTATTCTCTCGTCCACGTAATACTAAAAACTCGTATCACTCCCTCCCACTTTCTCGTCGGCCTTTTTTGTACTCTACTTCAACCATCTTCCCGATTTCGCTACGCTTCCGCGCATTTGTTTTGTTCGATATTGTACACCGGTGGTAACAAACAAATACACGGATACGTATATACGTAGAATCATAGAAAAAGATTTGCGGTTTGGCCGCAAGTTTCGTTATAAGGTTTCGAATCGTTCTAAGAACTCGACCTGAAATTCGTCCACGTAGAACCACATGCTCTTTGATCGAATCCAATGTAATTTCTCCTAACCTTTCTTTCCATCCCCCCCCCTCCTCTTTTTGTCGCAGTTGGATCAATCTTTATCACCTTCTTCTCGAGGGAAGGGATGCTCGAATTTGGCTGCCATATCTCGTTAACTGTTCGAACTTTCGTTCAAGGAAAAACTTTGGCGAAATTTGGTGTATTATAAAGAAGAGTTTTGCGTTGTATCCACACACGTTTTATTAAAATTACATCAGATCTATTTGTTTCGAATCTTTCGATTTCAATTGACTCAGAAAAATAAAAATTTGTAATTGATTAAAATTTCGATTACGTTTTGAAAATATTTTTCACGAAAATTTAATAGAATTCTTAATATACAGATTTATTATTTAATGTAATAAGTGAATAAAAAGTAAATGAATAATAAATAAATAGTAATTTCTTCGAATTGAAATAAGACTACATGAAATTAAGGGAAATCATCATTTTGTACATGAATTATCTTAAAAACAATTTCTCCAATTTTGCTTTTTTTTTTAGAAACTACAACATATTCAAATAAAAAATATTAATTTTCTATTTTGAAGATTTAATTTTTTAAGAAAATAATATAAATAAATTTTTATTTCGCAACTTTTATTATATTTTTTTTTAAATATTAATTTTATAAATATGATAAATTTTGAACTTAAATTATTAAGTTATTAAAAAAACGGTATGCTCAAAAAATTTCAACATTTTGCCAAAAAAATTTTTTGCTAATGATAATAAATTAATAATAATAAGATATTTATAAATATTTATTCATTACTCCAAAATCAAGAAAAATAAAAATTTTGGAATAACACAATAAATGGAAAGAAAAAAAGTAATATTTGAAATTATTTCATTACTGAAAACAGAGTCATTTGATATGAAATAATTCTAACAAATGATTCTTATAATACAATAAATTTTAATAAATAAATTAATTAAGAGAACAAGTTGAATAAATCATTATTTCTGGTTTGATTAATTTTATTTTATCATAATTCTTACAAGAACAATATAAATATTTAGAACAATCAATAAATTGTTCCAATAATCTATAATTTCAATAACTTTTCCGATTTTTGGCTTACTTAAATATCTTTATTAGGCCAAAGCAATTCATAATTCTGTCAAAAAATATCACTTTCAAAAGAAATTTTTTTCGAAATCAAGAATAAGAAAAATATATTGAAATCAATGAAGCTTTCGCGAAATTTTTCGCATATTTACAAAAACTTTTGTCTATCGCAAAAATAATAGTTGTTTTCTTATGCCAAGATTAAAAGATTCAACTTATTGCCGAAGTCTCAAATTCATTCTGGGCACGATGCCGAGATAGTTTGAAAACTTTGAAATTTCGTTGCCAAATTATGCTTCTCTTAAGACGGCGACATTAGACTCTTAACGCCGAGACAATAGCCATTTTGATAAATTTAATTACTATCGTACACGTTCTAAAATTTTTTCTCTAAATTTTATGTTCTTTTGAAATTGACTATTTATTAAAAAAAAAAAAAGAATTTTAGACGAGAAATAAATTTTTATCAAATGAAATTTAATTTAAAAATTTCACATATTTTATTATTTCGGACAGATGATTGTAGATAACAAAATAAATTTGAAATGATATTTTTCCCTTATCAAATTTTGATTTTAAGTAAGTCGACATTGAAAATATCTCTCACATCTTTGAATAAATAAAGTACTACGTTATAAATGGTTTATTACTGAAATGAAAAACAAAAAATGATAATCGAATAAAACTTTAATTTATTCTTTTATCGCTTATTAAAAAGCTTGGAAAATTTGAAGCATAGAAGATAGATATATGTTTAACGGTAACTAAATGTTACACTAACGACTAAATGTTATTTTAACTCTCCAAGCGAGAAAATTCTCTAATGGTTTTTCGGAGTTCGTCAGTAACCATTAACGACCAAGTAATTTTTCAAACTTGAGACATCAGATTGACGTTGGAAATTGGAAGATAGCAAACAAATTTCGAACTACAAAGATAAACGAGTAATTGCAACGCGTGAAGGTTATTCTTTCTATCTTTTCCTTTCCCTCTTTTTTTTCTGTATTTAGATGAGGAGAAGGAGAAATTAACGATGAAGTAAGACGAAACAAGATGAAATTTTTAAACGTTAAAAATCATCATAATTAATAATAAGAAACTATAAATAACTAACGAAACTAACGCTAAGATTCTTGAATCGAGGATAGAAGTATTAAGTTGTGACAAAAGAATAACATTGAAAGAACAATCTTTTGAAAGAATGATACACTTTGGTATACGCTACTTTGTCGAGGAAGTAGGACAAAATACGGATGGTCATAACGATATCTAAAAACTTTTTACATTATTGTTCGACGATGCCATTTCTGCAAAAACATCAATAGTCGACAACCTTCTCGACTATCTTTGAAAAATGAACTATCTCGAAAAAGATAAAGAATAATGCATTGCTATTAGTAATACGAGTTTTTTTTTCAATTACATTACATTAAGAAATTGATATGATTAAATAAGATTAAAATGTTATTTTTAACAAAATTGAATGAAAGAAGTTTATTATTCATGTGTTCTATTTTCACATTCATACTAAAAATCTTTCTAACTATAATAATTCTGGAAAAATTTTCTCTTCTTTTCTTTTTTCTTTGAATTCGTTTTTAATAATGTCAGATAAGCAAATAATTTTGCATAAGGATTTTTGTTTTATGTACATCAAAGTAACGTCAAAAGTAATGTCAAAACGTACAGTATTGCGAAAAAGACAAATTGTTCAGAATCGGCCTGTTACCTTTCACGAATCAGGTATACCATTCCATTTTCTTTGTTTTCAAAGGAAAGGAAAGAAACTCGAGATAAGGACAAAATCATAAAGTTGTTAATATTATTTTTCACAAAGGGATAGAATGACGCGTTATCCCACTAAACGATTGCGACCGAATACAGTGATTTATGATTTCTCGAATTTCTCACTATACGAGATACTTCATGCTCGTAAAATGACGAGGAGCAAACGTTTGTTGAAAACTGGTAGTAGGAAGATTGAAAAAAAGAAGGAAGAAAGGACGGAGAAAAAAGGAAAGGTTAGAGGACGCGTGACGGGTTAAAAGCAAGACGTGCGGTCATCCCGACTTAATTACGTATGCGAGGATCGTATGTGACGGGTAGGTTGACGCGCGTATACCTCCACCAGCGATCAGGGTCATAAAAGGAAAGATTCTAATTGAATTCGTCCTTTGTGTTTGTCCGCTCGGTGTGTGATTTAAGTGAAAGAAATATTTTCGCGGCAATTGCCACCGCACGGCTTCCTCTACCCTCTTCTCTCTCTTACAGACACCGCTGAAACAATGTAATTACGCGATGCTAGTATTCTCAGACCTGGTTGGAAAATTTAACGCAATTTTTTTATACCGATGAAAATTCTGTTCGACGTGTATTACGTGGTAAATCTTAACCTGAATTCGAATAAATATCAATTCAGCTTTTATTTTTCCTGCCTGCTTAATTTTAAGCATTTGAAGAGTAGTATTACTATTCGTAATATTTCTTTAATGATATTATTGCAATTATTTTTATGATTATTGTTACAATTATTTAAAGAAAATTTAATTAATTTAACGATAAATATTCTTGCGATGAATGGAAAGCAACGCGTTCGTTCTGCTCCATGTTCAAAACATGAAGTCGATATTTTGGATATCAATGACAATCAATGTTGTGTTTTCCTTTTCACTTTGCCCATAAACGTTCCACGATATTACAATTTTCTATATTTTTCTTTTATTTTGTTAACACTCGCAGTTAATAAGAATTATTCGTTTATTTCGTGACTATGAATCAATTTCAAAATGAAGTAATGATCTGTTTTATTCTTCTTCGTTTTTCTTATTATTTTATGTATACTTTTGTTTAAATTATGCATGTTTACATTTTTAAATTTTCCATAAATTTTCCATAATTATCCATGAGTACTAATTCATATATCATTAAAAATAGTTATTTTAAAATTTGATATTTTTGAATCTTCGATATTTAATGCTAATTTTCTCAGATTTAAAATAAATACTGAAAGAAAGATATTTGCATATATTTTTCTGTTACGTTTGATAATTTTTAAATATCAAATTTAATAAACCGTATAAAAGTACTAATAAATAATATGACATTTATTATATTTGAACTTAATGTTTTAATATTAAATGCTATAATAAATACAAATTTCCATACAAGAAAAAATAATATATCTGAATGACGAACAATATGAGATATGAGTAAAATAATTTTATTCCGAAAGAATAGGTTCAGAGTATTTTCCATAAAATTTTATGCCTATCTACTACAAAGAAAAATCATAAATTTTCTTTCTCGATGCACTCGCAGTTTGCATTCTCCGCATCGCAGAGAATGTAGCCCAAAAATTTTTCCATTCTTCGAGAATCGCAAACACAACTTCGAAAAACCGTGTGCATATGTGTGTGGAAATTGGTCGTTACCTCGAAATAGGCGCAAAACATGGATACGATCTCGGGTGTGGTGTCTTTCCCGCTCGATGGCCGACACGAAGCCGGAATACGGTGTGCAGATCAAGCGACTTCCGGTGGAGTTGGTGCGCGCGCGATCAGAATATTGAAAAACGTGTCGCTCTAGTTACGTGTTTGGTATCGAAGACTCCGGAAACGCGATTGTGTCGACGAGATTCGCTCGACCGATCGAACGCTCATCGCGAAATGTTCGTTGAATCGTCACACGAAACGGGACTGCCACTTAGGAAATTAGATCCAAAACTGTTCTGGCTATCTTTTATGCAATCCGGTTTTAACCACGTCTTGTCGTCGAATATTCTATGGGCTAATCATGGATTTCCGTGATGATTATTATGCGACATCATATTTATCTTCCAATTCTTCGAACAAGTGAATTGCCATTTTTCTTCTCATTTAGTGGATTAATTGTACAACGACTAATAATCTATAATTTTAGATTAAGAATTTATCGAGTATGATCGTTTTTCGAAGAAAATAATTTTCATAAAATATTGATAATCTGTAAAATTTGATAATTTGATTGTGAGGGATCTCTAAGATGTTTTAATAGAAATAATGTATGTTTATTCATATTTGTAAAAATTCTTCCAGATACGAGAACATTAAAAACAAAATTAATTTAATTTTACTTTGCTATTCAATAGCTAATCTTACATCTTAGTATCAATTACTTAACGAGAAATAATCGAATAATGAAAATGAAAGATGAAAATTTAGTTAAAAACGAAGAAGAAGAGGAACAAATTCAATTTATTTAAATATGGATAAAGAATTATTCTATCAAAAAGTTCTTAAAATATTTTTCATCGTGTTGATCGAATAATTCACTGGAAAATATGAATTATTTTCACATTATTATTTCGTGCATTTCGTTTCGAGATATCAAAATTTAAAATATGAAAAAAAGTGATATGGAATTAAAATATTCGTAAAATTTCGTTCATAAAAATTCTATTTAAAATTCTTTAAACTCTTGAAATTGTATATTAAATATCGTGGAAATATTGTGTAAAAATCTATTTAAAACGGAGCAACGATGAAATTGATAAAATGGAACGCAATGGTAACAAATAAAAATTTTTCCTCGAACAATTGAAATTTCGATAGCTCATCGTTCTTTTGCGAAAGAAATGGAATCGAAAAATCGTTTGCTGAAATATTCGAGAATCCATTCAACTCCGTTCACTTTCTCTTTCTTCCAACACGTGAAACAGTTACAAAAGTGTTTATTCGCTTTTTAAGATGACCATTCTTTAAGAGAACGATCATATTCCTCCGTAAATTCTCTTTCTACGAGTTCACTGACGTTTTTACTACGAGGAACTTAACTTTGCGTCTTCACTCATCTTATTCTTTATGGAAAGTTATCTACGTGACTCGCTTACTGAACATGCCTCGAATAGACGAAATCGATCAATGACGATTCGAGTTATGCTCTCGATACCTTAACGTAACTTTTAGTCATTGAATTAGGATTATATGCAAAATATTAGGCAAATACGATATTATATAATCATATCGAGTGATCGTTTAAATTATTATTGAATATTTACAGAGCAAAGTATTTGAATGTTATTTCTATTTATAAAAAGCTTATGCAATATGTTTACTCCAGATAAAAGATATTTATTTTATCATTCATAAATGATTAGAATTCAATTTTGTTGTTTGTTCAATTGAATTACAAAAATATTTCTAGAAATTCGAATTATCATGAATTTTATATATTCTCCCATTTATAAGAACTTTTTAATGGAAATATGTTGCCATCGTTAAAATAATCCAAAGTACAAGTGAAATATTAATAATTCATTATACTTTATAAGTGAATTTAATTTACATTAAAATTCGTTAAATTTTTAAAAGAGAACTCCTTTCATTAAAAAATTTAAATTTATGACGTTATAATTTCTGCAAGTAAAACTTAAATCATTCATTAATGGAAGAATAAAAAGTAAGGCGATGCATAGAATTTTAATAAAATTTTAAAGGAAAAGGTAATCGAAATTTTTTCAACTAGAAATTCTTTATAGCGTTTTTATACGAAATGAAAATAATGGGAATGAGAAAAGATTAGTTCAGTTCTAAGAAAATTTTCAAAAGAAGAAATAAGGAATTTGCCCATTTTAACAAACATTTTAATATAAAATATCATATATAATAAGACCAAGAGATATAATATAAAAGCCATAAAAATTCAAAACCGTCTTGAAGACCAATCCAATATCATGAAATATCCTTCTCGAATATCCCAAAGAATATTCAAATTTTACTTGACAAACTTTCTTGAAAATTAAATAAAAATCTCGAAATATCGAAACTTCAAGAGCGAAAGATATCCTTTATTAGAAGAGTTTTATGAAATACGCTTCTTGAATTCAATACTTGAATTCAAGGAAGAAGGACAGCAAAAATTCGATCAATAATCCCGACGATAAAGATTCGGTGACAGGCTAGATTGGAAAGTTACAAGAGACACCATTGAATGTCTGTCAGATACGATCAGTCATTCGGCCAACACGTGTAGTTTAAGGGGTGCGAGGCCATTGTTCGCTAATAGCTCCAAAAGTAAGGTTGTCTGATATCGAAAATTCATTAACGACGCTTGACAACCTTCCGATACTGATCCATCTTGTTTAATATCCGTGACAGATTCCATTGTTGGAATCGGAAGTCTTGCATGCGCGCGATTCCCTTTAAGGAAGTGATTGCTTCCCTATCGATGAAATTTTCGTCATTCAATTTTCCCGCCGATTCCGGAGAATCGATTGCGAGGAAACGCCCGTGGAATTTGAAAAAGGAATCGATTCGGAGGATTGAAACGACGAAACGAGATGACGTAATAAAGAAATTTGCAAGCAATTTTTGCTCCTTCATCCCTTTGGGAGTTTTGCTTTATTTATGGGATATTTAGGAAATAAGTTTTTTGGACGTAAATTTTATAGATTAGATAAAGTTCGTATGAATAATATTTTATACAACGACAGAAGATTAACAAAATTTTTATATCAAGTATTAAATGAAAAAGTATTTTCGTTTCATCTTCATATACTTGTTTATATTAAAATTATCCAATTTTAAAAATTCATGAACGTAGAAATATTTACAAGGAGTATGTCTTTTAAAAAACTTTTCTTTAAAAGAAAACAATCGAAATATCGAAATATCGAAATATAAAGTGAAATGTAAGGAAGGAATATCGCAAATGAAAGAAGTAAAGAACAGAATTTAAGGGGAAGTAAACTATATATAGTCAGACATATCGAATAGTGCTAGTCCACTTCCAATCTTATTTGAACAATAGAATATCGAGTTAGATAGATATAAAATCTTGAAAATCACTACGAAATTTGTTTTAAAAGGAAAAATAATCAGATATTCAATATTTGCACGAAATTCACTAATTAAAAGAAATAATTTCCGACATATAACACATATAAAACCCTGAAAATTACTAATTTCGTGTAACATCGATCGAGATTTGAATTGAACGAAAAGTGTTCTCGAAATTTCAATAGAATATTTCCAATTACGTGCCCCGTACGAATCCTCCAAATTAATCATTGCCCTACCAGAACATGTCTTCGGAGAAAAAAAGAGAAAGAGGGGAGAAAAAAAGAAGGAATAATCAAGAGTTCAGCATTTTCATGAAACCCATTGATTGGCAAAAAGCCTTTGACAGTGGAAATTTGCATTTTCCTTGGGTACACGCGGTGTAATTGGAAATTGAACAAAAATAGATTTTCTCTCGTTTGTCTGCCCAACCCTTTAATTAGCGATCGAATCACACCATTGCTGATTAATCAATCAGAAGTTAAAATCACCGCGATACTTTTCTCAGCAACCTAAAATACGGTGTTCGTCAATCATTGAATTTGCTTGCGTGCACGATTCCTCGTCTTTAACCAGATATCGTTTGATCCACGAGTTTGAACAGAAGTTGAACGAATTTCAAATTCGATACACACCGATTCTACTCTTTCGAATTAGATCCTCTTCCGATGAATCTCGATATAATATGAAAAAAATGAAATAATTGTAGCTGGATCGAAAGGAAACAAGTAAATTATGCTTATCGTTTACAGATTGCTTTATGAGAATTTTGACGCGTACGCGTATTGAATTTTGTGAAATATGACAATTTGGATAATATAATTTTTTTAATTTTGAATTATCTTTTTTTTTTGATTTCAGCATGTTTAATAATTAAAATATAAACGATTAGTTTGATTTTTTCATTTGTATCTCACAATTCATCGAGTTATATTATTAAATATAATATCAAAACTCTTAATGATTCTTTCATAATTCTTTCATTTGTATTATAATTGATTCGAGATCAATGATATTATCGATTTTTATTCATAGATTATCACTCTATATTTTTATAAAAAAAATTATATATATATAAACAAAATTGAAATTCGAAACATTTATTGCGATTAAATCCTGATCGATTAAAGTTTATTTTATTATTTTTCTCATTTTTTATATAATTCTTTCAAAAATATTTGAAAACGATAAATCGAAAAGAAGATGAGACTCGAGGGAACATTGCGAAATGAATCTTTCAATCGTTATGTACGCACCAAAATCTAGTTCGTGTCGAAATTAGTTTTCATTTCGTCAACAATTTGCTCGCGGATCTCCGGTTCTCGTTTCCCATAAAACACGAAAACAGTCGAAACTCAAATTTACCGAACGTGACTATTTCAAGGAACACGACGACCACCGCATCGGGCAAAACTTAATTGCACCTACTTGTTTACGTAACAATTATACGTAACATTTTGGAAGCGATTTCAGGAATCGAATAACATCGTACTATGTATATTTGTATGTCTCTCCATGCTTATGAATTAATGCGCAGTTGTCGATCGAAAAGATTTTTCCGCATATTTTCCAAGGCCCGTTTTGCGTTTACGCATTCGGAATAAGTATCGACATGAATGCACAATTATTTTAGATTTCGTTAGATTTTTTATCGTTATTTGTATTTATCAAAGATATAGAGAATTTCCTTTGATTTTCAAAGGATGTGATTTCAAATAAGTTATAATTTTTAATATCTATTTCGAAAAAATATATAGTCTGATATTTCGAAAATATTTTCTAAATTTGATAGTTAACGAAGGAATTAAAATTATGAAAAATCCTTAATTCGAAAATTGCAACTTGACGAAATTGATAAATATGAAAAAAACAAATAATTTGAAATTTTTTAATAATTATGAGATTTTTTAAATAAATAATTGAAGTTTTTAATGAAATTTTAGAATAATTAAGAAATAAGTTTGAAAAATTGAAATTCATTTAATTTTTAATAATACTTGCGTTTAGCTATAATTTTTTAAATAAAAATTTAAATTAGTATACATATTATTTATTTGTTTATTGTAATTTATTGTAATTCATATTATACTCTATATAATTACAATGTTTAATTGTTAGAACAAAATAAGAAATTAGAAAAAAATGTAATTTTTATTTACAAGAAATTAGCTTAGCTATTAAATATTATGATAGTCAAAATGTCAGTCATTTTTCTACTAAAATGATCCACTTTTAACAAAAACTCGATAATGTATTAAAACCAATTTATAGTTTTAGCATAAAACTACTGTTCATAAACTATAAACAAACATAAATAACATCGAATGTTTCTTTTTTTCCAATCTCTCTGTTTAAGAAACTTAAGGTTTCAATTTGATTTTCGTTTGATTTCATTTAATTCTCGCAATAGAAATTACCAAGACCTATCTTTAAATTTTGGATTTCGGATCTTTTCACGATCAATGTTCTGTGTACTCTCTATAGATGATCCACTAGGTATGCAGAACAGAATCATAGCAGGGGATTCTAATTAATAAACCTGCTAATCCATGGATCCGTTACGCTTTGCCTTGTGCATGTCTGTTCACCGGTATTGGACACGTCGTTATGATACGTCAATCCATTATTGTGCAGACGCCGTGGTCCAAAAACCATAATCAAAGCTATAATCTCTAATGGCTATCGAGATCACGAATGTTTATTACATATTTATTAAAGAAAATTGTACAATATTTTGTAATTTCAAATATTTCGTGTCTTTAAATAGTCGAAAATTTTAAATTTGGCATAGCAAAGACAAATATAAAAAGAATAGTATGAAATTTTAAATTGAAATAATATAATTTTTCTTAAAAATTTTCTTTTATTTCTAAAAATATAAAAAGTATAAATTAAAAAGAGTAAAGAATGATATGAAATTATTATGAATTATCATTATGATGTTACGTTTAAAAAACTGTATTCTCAAAAAAAAAAAAGAAAAGTAAAAAGTTTATATCTTAAACAATAGAAATAATATTTCATAAATTCTCAAGAAATAATAATTTTACAAAAAGAAATAAAACAGTTTAGAATTTAATAACGAAAAACGAGAATGTAGTTAAAAAATTTGTATTCTAAAAATGATAAATATTTAAAAAATGGAACTTAAAAGAATACTTTCAAAATAGAAAAAACTAAGTATTAGTTTCACGTATTAATTCATTTTTAAACAATTTGTTTAAAAATAAATTACAAAATAATGCTTGAATTTTTCTTTTTTCATGTATATGGTGCATAGAAAATTTCTAACAGGAATAAAAAAAATGAACTTCAAAAATAATCAAGTAATTTCACGAATAAGAGATTAAATTTATACTTGTATAATTTCCAAAAAAACATGATTCAATAAAGAAGAAATGTTATAATCGCTACATTTGTATTTTGCATAAACAAACAGTATCGATTTCGATCGATTAATTTCGATATTCGCTTTATCATTAGCATTCGTATATCCAGAACGAGAATTAATCATACTTTTAATTACATATTATTATGGTTTATCTTGAATCCGTTTAAACTTTACGCGAGCACTTCAACGATTAAACTCATTGAAGATCGTAATTAAATTGGATGGTTATTGATGAGTACTCTGTACTTTCGAGTCTCTGATTAATCAGTGTTCGCAAACTTCGGAAACGTTCGTAACAGATCATGGACATCGATAATCTCGAAACTTTGCAAACTTTATCGAACAAAAATCCTGTAGAAATATCGTGTAAAACGTAAAACAAATTAATATATCTATTGTATTTGTTTTTTTATTTACTTAATTATAAATGTTCCCGTATTGTGTTTCTTGCACGATTGAAGAAATTTTCACGCAAAAGTTATAGATATTAGTAATAATTCTACGAGCAAATTTTAAAGATTATAAGGTAAAAATTTTATAAATTGTAAATTAGCTAAATTATAAATAAATTATAAAGTAATTCTAAAGTAATTCTAAAGTATCTCAAATTAATTTGATTTTTAAATTAATAATCTTAATTTAATTTGATTTGATAATAACTTTAATTTTTAAGAATAATTTCAATACTTTTACGAATTTTAGAAATTATTTCTGAAATTATTTCAATTAGTAACCAAATAATGAAATAATTTAAAAAATAATTATTTACTTAATAATCACTGTTGACACATTTCATTCGAATAATATCTAAACTTACAATTTAACTCTATTAGTTAATTTATGATATCGCTTGTTTAAATTATTTTTAAGAATTTATTTGTTGATTAAATTTATTATCAAGTCAAATGTTTCAATTTTTTCAGAAATAAAAAGCTCTTTGTATAATCTTCGTTCTGCCGTGTCCGGTGTGTGTTTTCGGTGTCTCGGTTCGTCAACTTGATTATAAATCTCGCTTTATTTTCTCTTGTTACAATATTAGCAGACCGTGATTGATTGACGTGAAAATTAATTAAAATTTTATTCCTATGCCACAAGACCTCCCGAAAGCCTATATAGTTCACGCCTTCATTTGATCCCGTGTTGTCCTTGTTAATTGGTCGTCTGTTTCAACAAAACTTTACTCGAGTGTCGTCCGGTTTGATTGTAACTTTGGAAGGACACCCATTGACCATTCATCTCTGTTATTACACGTGCCAAAAGTGTTGGACTATTTGTAGAATTTCAGATGCTTCATTTACAAACGCTCGAATTTCGTCGAAATTTCGTTGAATTCTGACCCTTTCAAAATTGGAGATTCAGAGAGGCTTGAAGGATTAAATCAAAATTCACGTTTATTTTTTTTCTTATTGTATTATAATAATAGATCAATATCGATATGTATATCATAAATAATTAATCTTAAGTAATACGACAACAGTTTGTTATAAATAATAAATATAAATATAAATGGAAAAGAATTGCTTTGGAATTGATCAATCGATTAATTCAAGAAGAATTGATTTTCTAGAATTTTGATCGTTGAAAACGAAATCATACACGCTATAATTAATATGATTTTAAATTAATGATGTTCTGAATGTATGTATATATGTACATGTATCTTCACTCTTATTTCTTCTGATCTCTCGTCATTCGTATACTTTCTTTCTTCCTTATTATCGTTGGAACAAAACTGTCGACAAAATTTGAAATGAAACGTTCAAGAGAGAAAAATTATCGTTTCATTAATTAAAAATCACATGCCATTTCTGAGGCAAAAATTGATATTGATCTATTGTCATTCAATAATAGTTTAAACAATTTCTATAATATTAGTATTATTTATATTTCAAAAACATTTTTTCTTTAATTTCATTTCATATTTTGAGTAATTTAAATTGATTAAAAATTAAGGAAATTTAACAAAATCATTTAACAAATAAGCAATTAGTAATCATTGATTTATTTCAGTTTTTAATTATCTATTGATCACATAGTTATGATCAATCATCACGTATTAATAAATTAAAATTATTATTTTAATTGTAAAAACACAAAGATATGTAAAATTTAAAATTTAAACACTCTAATTCTTCATCATAAATGGAATTAATATTCGATCGAAAATAAAAATACAATGATTAAAAACCAAAAATAGAATTTGAATTAATTTGAAAATAGAAATGATGATGTTTAAAAATAGCCAATAAATATAAACGAAATAAATATTTAAATATAACATATAAATATTTAAGTATTTAAAAATGAAATAATTAAATATTCAATATTATAGACATTGAAAAAGCACAAGTTAAAAATAATTTACAATTGCATTTTTTATAGAATGCTCGCACAATCGCATGGCACAATCAAGATAGTTTTTAGAAGACAATCGTCAGTTTTAGTCGGTCGAACAGTAGCTCCAATTGTGGGAAAACTTTTTGATTAAACCGGTGGCCCAGAACATGAAGCCAGAATGTGATCAGATAGTATACCGTGAGTATACGGTATGTCTTCGCGTATAAGCGTGGTTACTCTGTTGTCGAAACAACATTTTAATAATACGCCCACATGAATCCGTTGAAATTAAGCAATGATTTTTTTCTAATTCGTTTCGCAACGATGAAATTCTCGAAGATGCAAATTTAGTTTCGATTAATTCTCTTTAAGAATTAATATGAAAAAAGTTACACCGACATATCACCGATCAAAAGTTTGGAATCGCTTATAGAATTTAAAAATTGTAATAGAAGTTATATCGTTGGAAAAGAAAATTTGTTCGCACAAAGTCTGTTAAATTAAATAAAATGATTATCATAATAACAAATTTACAATATGTTTTTGCACGTATAATACGCACATAATCTGTTCGAAACAAATTTTCCATCCAGTCATGCTAATTACAAGATCCTCGAGATAGGTGGACACCGATTGTCCTCAATTTTGTGCATCGATCCTGATCGAATCGTTTCACCGCGTATTCAAGCAACCTGCTATCCTGCAAGTAGAAAAGCTTTTGCCAGAAAAATCGCTCGCGACTTAAACGCATTACTCACGTAACCCACGTTCAAACCCTCCCCACCCGTTTGCACCGACGGACATTAGTCTGGGCTTAAATGTAGTTAGAAATCGCTGGAAGTCACGTTATCCCTTAAATCGTAGAGAGCGGCGAGCAATGGACGCTTAACTGGCGTCTCAGTCAAGGGTGAGAGTGAAAAAGAGAGGAAGAAAGAGTGATTACGAGCAGAAGATCCTGGACTGGAGGGCAAAACACAAGAATTCTCGGTGGAAAATAGGAAATAACGAGAAAACGGATATAAAGAGGAAAAGGATTAACGATTAACGAGCATTACTATTTTCCATATTTACTTTTACTTTTTGCTACAGCACCCAGGAAGTCCATTGAACTTACATGCTTTTGAATCGCTGTTTCTTGTAAAGTGAACGTGTCTGGATATTAGGATCGAGAATTAACGAAATGTTTTTCTTTATTGAATAATTTTGTTGATTTACGAATTGAAGATGAAGAATAAATAATAATAAAGTGAAGAAATAAAAATCATACGAATTATTTTTTTTTCAGTCTTTCAGAATTCTCATTCCATTTTTTATTTAACTTTGAATTTGAAAATAAAAGATAGCTTAAAAATAATTGAACTAATTTGCTATAAGTTTTTTTTTAAATAAAATATTGTATATAATGTATATTTATATAATACTATCGAAAAATCAAGATTAAATTCTATTAAAATTGAAATTGAAGTTAAATCAACTTAAACTAAATTTTATTAAAATTACATATTTTTATTGAATCAGTGAAATCAGAAAAATAATAGCAAGAGATGATGGTTCTATATTTTTAGTTTGATCTTCTTTTATTTTTATCTCATTTAAAGATTCGGTTAAAAACTTGCCGTTAATGAACATTTTATATCGATAAGTAATAAACGAATCGAATAGTAATTTTATTTGCTCACAAATTTTACAATAAATAGTTAACGAAAAATTTCAAAATAGAAACTATTTTATTCGATTCACTTGAATTTTCTATTGAAAATAAAATTTATCTTTCCAAAGAAATCGGTTTTATATATAAAAATTGATCGACAGATTCGAATAAAATTGCAAATCAATTGATCGAGGAAAAAAGAAATACGATTTTAATTTTAATCCTTTGTTGTTATTTGCCGTTATCCATGAAACGAAGGTGAAAATGGAACAGGAGGAATATATTTTCCATTATTTTGAAATTATTCGAAATAGAATTATTCGAAGAAAGAGTATGTTGATGCAAGTTTTATGTTCTATGAATATAAATTAAATTTCAAAATTTTTAAACTGATATCATTCGTATCGCTAAATGGAAAAAAGGCATCCAAAAAAAAAAAAAGAAAAAAAAAATAGAGCAAAATGAAGTAATTTTTATTCACAATTATTTTGAAAATAATTCTTTCCGATCATTATTGCTTTACTGTTTTAACATTAAACACATTAAAAATTCTATAAATTATCGTATTTAAGCTCGTATTTTAATTAGTATTTTAATCAGTCTTAATTTTATTTACAAATCTTCAATCTTTTTTTTATCTATTAAGGATCATGATAAAGAGTTGTTTTATAATATGAGCTTATCATCTTTTCTTGAGATTTAAAATTTGTATGCTCTTTTGCCTTCTTCAATTTATTTATTCATGGAGCGGAAACTGACTCGAACCGACCGAAATTTCGTGTCTTAACTTCGTAACGAACTTCGAGAAAATTTTGAGCGTTCGTAAACCGGTAGTAAAATCATGCTAACTTTAGAACAATATGTTTAATTTTAATTTTATTATAGAAATTAAAATATATACAATGAATGAAATGCATATTTAAGAAAGAAATTGAATTAATTTTAATTTGTGATTACATTTGAGAATTATATTATTAATATAATTATTTAAAAATATTCTATCTTAGATATAATATAATTCGAAGATTTATTTGTTTTTTAATTAGATATACGAATATTGGATAATATTATGGAGAAGAATGTATAATATTCTTCTCAGAATTAGGAAAAAGAGATTAAAAAAGTCGACAAATTTCTTTCAACAATGATACGGATTGCAATATATTTATGGAAATTATGTGTGCCACATCGAGCATATATTCTTAAAATTAATGGGGAAATCTTTAATAATCCATGTAATTTCTAAATATTTATTTTGTGTGAAAATACTTTTTTTCTACCATCTTTTTCTTTTTTTATTTTTCATTCAGAGTATAATAGTTATAATTTTTATTCATAAATTATTACAAAATTTTAGAAAAATATTATTTTCATGTTTGCATTTCACGACTCGCCATTTGTTTATATTACTAGATTTATCAAAATTCTATAAGTTTTTTTTTATATCATACTAAAATCAAAAATCCAAAACCAATAATAATCTACTGATTTCTATCTTTTGATTATCTTTGACAAATTTTTATTATTTTATTATTCATTTGTTATATTATCGCTTTAATTATTTACTTAGAATCGAAGGAGAAAACGAAATGATAAATAAAATGAATTATTGGTAAGTAAATTTTAAATTCTTATTAGAAATATATATTATGTCGATTTATTTATCAAATATTTGATTATTCCAAACAATAATACAAAAAATACAATAATTAACAAATAATAATTTTATCTGAACGTCAAAAATAAAAATTTTATTTTAAATCAGAAAGTGCAAGTAGAATTTTCATAATTTCAAAGTAAAATTGAAAAATAAGTAGATATTTAAATATTCATTAATTGAACTCGAGAATCATAAATTAAATTAGAAATTTTCTCTGCAAAATTATATTTACAGAAAACAGTGAAATTCGGATATGTATTTAATTCGAACACAAGTTAGATTTAATTTTTTCGTGTATAAATATAAAAGTTTAGACAAATAAATAACAAATTTCAGTCGCAAAATTTTATTCCACGATTTTACGGAATTTATATTATAAATAAGACGTTTAATTTAATATTATACGAAAAATTTTAGCATATTCTTACCTAATACTTTCAAAAGCGATCGACTTTTGCACCATCGTTTCTTTCTTTCCTCTATTTCATTTATTTCTTTCTCTCTTGTCGCTTTTTTTGGTCAAAGTTTCAAGCCGTTTTAAAAGAGAAAGAAAGAAAGAAAGAAAGAAAGAAAGAAAGAAAGAAAGAAAGAAAGAAAGAAAGAAAGCACATCGCGAATATGTATTTATAAGAGATAAGTTTCAACGCTTCTTCACGCACATTTGAATTCGTAAACTTTTTGCCAAGATCGCTCAATGGGCAAATAAAGTTAAAAAAAAAAAAAAAAAAACGAGAATAAGTTCGAAAGATTCAGAAAGAAACGCGAAATTGAGTGAGGGCAATGAGAAGCGATCGCAGCTGATATTAAAAATTATAATTAAGTCGCTATCATAAAGCGAATAAATTGCTTTCTCTCCGATCATTCGATGAAGTTTAACGAGTTTGACGAGTTTTCCGCTTCGACCGTAACAAGTCATGGAATACTGACTCTATCTGAATGTCCTGATTCCACTTCTCAATATTGAATTTAATTATATCATGCCTGGACTTCAATTTGTTTTGCACAATGAAGAGATACGATATATTTATTCGTATTCTATTAATAAAATATTATTGCTATGTTTGGTATCGTAATATAAATATTTTCTATATTCAAAAAGTAATGCGAAATATATATTTCTACAAATTTACGGATTCCCGAGAGGATTAGTTCGTCATATTTACCGACAGTAATATATATATTCGATTTTGTAGAAGATTATTAAAAATGTTTTCGATATTATTTCGGGAATGTAACGATGCTTTTTGTTCTATTGTTAGTGTTTTTCAAATGAAAGAAGTTCTGGGAATTGAAAGAGGATTAGATTTTTTATTTTTATAAAAATTATCTTTCATAAAAAATATACGTAAAAATATTTTTTTTGTATAACAATTTTTATATGTCAAAGCATAATTGAGTGTAATTGGATGCTAAAAGGAAATGAAAACATGCTTCATAATATATCGTTTACTGTTAAAATTAAGAAGACAATAAATTAATGATTGCTAATTTTTAAGTCATATTTTAATTTTAATTTCTAACACGTGTTTAATATATCTAAAAATATTTTCGCCGTATTTCACGAAATATTTTAGAAAATAAAAAATGATATATACACACTAGGATTTATCTACGATTTTTCTATGCAAATTTTAGAAATAAAAAAAAAAATATGATGTATTACAACGCTTGAATAAATATTCAAAGAATTTCTTTTTATTTTTTTAAAAGGTATAATTTTTTTCGATAGTAATAAATCAAATTAAACATTTGTTTTACTTTTAATATTTATAATATAAAAAGATTTCTTTTTTTTTCAATTTTAAAAACAATTCTAATTAATACTAATAATTAATATTAATAATCTAATTAATTAATAATATAATATATATTCAATTATTCGATTTTTTTTAACCATCTTTCTTCTTCTTAGAGTTCTTAGAGGACAAAACAGTCCTTTAAGATTTAATTAATTGAACAAACAAAAAGGGAGGAAAGCAGACAAATATGAGAATATTATGTAACAGAGAAATAACTGGGAATTCCTTTTGTGTGCAACACGCAAAACTTTCTTCTTATGTAATTAGACCTATAAACCATGCTGTTAACGAAGTTATTATACGGAATCGTCAATCGCGACCAAGTATTTAGATTCTTTGAATGTTTTGTAATTGTCACTTTGTTCGTGTGAAAATTTCGAAGAGTATGGCAAATTTTTTATTTACATTAGTTGAATTAATTCCATTTATGTAATTTCGCAATTAAAAATTGTCATATAACTGATGTTACAATTATGAGATGATTTTATATATAAAAATAAATTAAAAAAACAAAAAGAAGAAGAAATGAATAAATTTTTAAGACTTTTTTAAAGTTTCGAATAAAAGTTTTTCAAATAAAAGGGAAATTGATTTATTTCCGATTGAATTCCGAATAGACTGTCGATAAATCGTTTTATAATATAATAAAAATAGTTGAAAAGTATAAAAAGAATTTTTAACAAATTATTAATAAAAAAAACACTTATCAATCACGGAATACATTACGTCACGACAATAGTGTTAGATATCATTGATTGAATACCAACAAACCTAAGTAACACGTGCCGAAAAAATGTATTGAATATAATAAATATTTTTTTATTGACAAAAGATTATATCGAATTATTTCTTATTTAAGAACAACGAATAAACTAATTATTTGCTATTCGTATGGAATTTTATATATTTTTTTTATTATCCTTCTCCTCTTTCACATTCCTTTCTTTTTTTCATTCTCATTCTATCTCATTCTCATTCTCATTCTCATTCTTCATTATCAACTTGATGATAATGAAATTCTTTCATTTTCTATTATTCTTTTACTATCATTCTATTATTCTCCGTCATTCATCGTCTTCTATCCCTTTTCTTTATCATCCTCATCCTTTTCTTCTTTTTCTTATCACATTCTTATCATTCTACATCTTCTCATACCTTTCCCATCCTTATTCTCATTTTTCTTTTATTATTTATTTCATTATGATATTTATTTATTTCATTGTGACTCTTGCAACTTTGTTATCCTCCTCTTTTGCTCTTCTTTTCTTTTCTCTTCTATCACTCGCCGCACTCCAATCTCCAATCCTCTTTATTATCCTCATATTATTTTATCATTCTATTTCTCATTTATCAATTCCTCTTCCTCCTCTTCTTTATCAATTCCTTCCTTTCTCTCCAATTTCTCACCAATTTTCTCACCAATTTTTTTTTCTTTTTTTTTTTGAAGTAAGAAATAGCATAATAAAGGAAGGATAAGAATAAGGATGACAAAAGAGGGGCATCATTCAACATAAATAACATAAAAGTGATATATTTATCTACGTATTATAAAATTTAAATGTTCAAGAAATAGAATGATTCTGAAATTCAATAATAACTTATTTGATATAAATCATAAGAAAAAAAATTTATGTATAAATATTCAATTCTAATAAAGATATTCAAAATAGAATCCACAAAAATCTTTCGATTTTTAAAATAATTAAATTCCAATATTATATAAGACTTAACTATTTACTTCAAGTAAAAAAAGGAATTTCAGACAACATTTAAATCAATTTAAAATCTATCACATAGCACGTTTTGTATTTATTTTATAAATAATATTTTAAATTTATCAAATATTTAAAATATTAATATTATTAACAGAAAATTGAAATAATAAAAAAGATCTATTATATTTTTGTAAATAAATAATTTTTGTAAAACAACAATTAAAAGAAAATTTATATGTATTATGAAAGTTTTTTAAATATCGAAAAATATCAAATTTCTCACAAAATTTTTCACCTAAATAATAAAATATTTAATCACATAAAATTAGTAATAACACATCAAAAAACGAGTATATCGCGAATTACTATTTTATTTAGCTTCTTATTCATATTAATATCGTTTAAATATTAAGTCATTTTCGAAAGTAACGAATCCTTTTTCTTTTCAAAATATTTTTTGTTTTATATCGATCATGTCACATTGTTCAAATACAATATTTAAAGAAACTCGCAATTTTTAATGTTATTCCTCTATCGCTGTTTAAATCATTACAAATCGATTATCTTCGAATATAAGTTCAAATTTACCCAAATTTTTTATGTAAAAATTACAAAATTTGCTTTTCAAAATGATAACTTTGAAACTCAAAGATGCATCGTGCCGAATGAAAATACATTTTAAAAATCTGGATTCTGCGCTTCCAAGGACTCCAACTGTCTCGCTCGTACATTCGGATCTCTTACTCTTCTGCACATTCACTGACCTATTCCATTCCTGCCCTACATACATTGGTTGGCGACAGATGCTAAGTCACCGTTTTATTTTTTTCTTTTTTCTTTTTTCTTCTACTATTAATATGTACGCGTTTCCTGGGAAATGTGGATTGCATTATTTCCAGAAATTTCGATCGTCAATCAAGATACGGTGTACATTTTAAATAATGGGCTTTGAAGATTCGTATCTGGGACGAACCGAACGTGACATCGAATTTAAATAAAATACAAAATCGGAATAATTTTAAAAACATATGTGCTATTCTTTACTAATCTTTAAATTTTGTTCTTTTTCTCTTTTCGAACTTTGAATTAAAAAAAATCGATGATGCGGTTGACAACGACATTTTAATTGATTTAAGAAAAATTTTAAATAAAGATATCCTCCTTTTAGTTCGAATTAATTTTATAACAACTAACAAATTTATAAAGATTTAATTCTGCGTTAAATATGAATCTAAAATATTTGATCGCTTTAACTTTTTTTATATTCGATGAAATAAGAAAACAGTTATTCCCGTCTTTTATCAAATTACAATATTTTAATTTCATCAATATAAAAATTAAATAATAAAAACGTAAAATAATATATTTAATGATTACAAATTTTTATTTTTTCACTCGACTTAAATAATGATATATTTTTACTATTAAATAAATATTTAAAATATATTGAAAAATAAGAACGATTTTTAAAGAATACATAAAGAGCCGAGAAAATTTTTTTGTTACAGGTAATTATTCGATACTTTTATTCGTAATTAGAGGCTGACTTGGATCGATACAAGTTTCGAAATACTACGAACAGGTAACAACATTTTATATTCAAGTGAATTTTTATGGAAAAACTAAAATTTCTTTCTGAAAAATTATATAAAACACACGTACGCGTTGACACGAACACGTATTAAACAAAGTATTTCATGAGTTTGAAACTATCGAAATCGGAGTAATCGAATGCGAGATACAAAAGCATCAAAAGAAAGAAATAACGTTCCATGGATTCTAAAAATTTCAAACTTTTATTAAGCGATTTTATAAAATCGCTTTCCCGTTAGATAAAAGTTTGTAAACTAATTTCCATTTCATATTCGTTTTACGACTAATAAAACCGATACACAAACTAAATAAAAATCGCGCTTTAAAATTTGTAAATTTAAAATATACATATGCATAATCCCAATTAAATTAACGATAAGTTAAAAACAAATAAATTATTAAATTATTTTTAAAGAAAATATTTTCATTTTTGTAATTTTTGTAAAATAATATTCACAATTTTATTATCATAGCTAATAATTTAATAATATTTTTGTAATTATTGCAATATTTGAAATTACTTGCTCTAAAATTGCTTTTATCATAGAATTAAAAATAAATAAGAAAAATAATACGATTCATTAGAATAAAATTTTTCTTTTTGAATCGTAAAATATTGAACACGTCTAATTATATAACTTAAATGTAGATATTTGAAAATATAAATCGATGAATATTTTTCGCGATGATGTACCATCGCAGATTTAAAACAGTTTAGACGAGGAGAATGGAACGAAACGACTCGTTAAAAGTAGAAATAAAGAGAATTTTACTTTTCAAATATCGAATAAGCGAATCGAATCGATTGAAAAGAATCGAACGAATAAAATTCACTTTTGAAAACGATTTAATTTCGAAACGAAATCTAAAGTTTGCCGATCAAGCGTTATCAAGCAAGCCTGTATCTCCCTCGCCTAGCATGAAAGCGCACGGTCCGTTGGCGAACGCAATCTGGATCGAATCGGATCTCGATCGATCGAAGTTAAAAATCCTCTCGAAATGATCAATCTTGATATCTGTAGAGAATCCACGACGAGCGGATCGATGAGCGTGATTAAAGGGGCGCGTTCGCGTTTCTCCTCGATCAGCGGAATCCTCCGGAGATCGAAGGAGACGTCATTGAGTCCATTCAGCGCGAAACAGTCGCGATAATGGAGCCGTCTTAATGGCCGTCGACATTTCGTCTAACTAAATCGTCTCGAATCGGTGGATTCGACTCTCGAGCAAAGTCGAAAACAGGAATGCAACGCCTTCGCGCCCCTTGCTGCTCTTTCGATTCAATTTCGCCCGACCATCGAATTTCAACGATTCGCAAACCTGACCTTCATTCGTAAAAGAACAAGAGAGCAAATTTTCGTAATAAATATCGACAAACTGAAAAGTGGCAAATTAGCATTGTATTTTATTTTCGTAATTGTCTCTTGTCTAGTTGTGACACACTAGTGATACGGTTTTAACAGAAATAATTTCTTTAATTCCCGTTTCTACATATGAAATATTTCCTTAAGTGATCGACATCTTCGCATGCTTTATACATTGAGAAACGCGTACAGAAAAATTCGTCGAATGTACTTCACAACAAGTTGAAATACTTTTAAACGCTAGTTTTATCGAGTAAACAAAATCCGTTTTCACGAATCCTATTACAATCGGCGGATGGTCTAAAATCGGTATTGTACTGTGTTTACGCGCGAAAAACCGTAACGCTTGAAAATTCTCATTCAGGATAATTTTATCGTTTCCAAATTGAAGGAAGACCGACTTCGACAGCGCTAGAATTCGCTGTGCCAGAAGGATATTTTATGCTTCGTCATTATTCCGTTCCCCGTTACCACGCAATAACACCATCGTAAAATCTAAGTTTCGAACCCCTCACATCCTCAATAACGAGATACAGCGGTTTCATAGCATGTCCTTTAATTTGTTTTCGCGTAATTGCTCGTTTCTGTTGATTCAGTCTCGGATACCCGATATTTCTCTTCCTCCTCCTCCTATCCCATTCTTAATCCGTAATTGAAATTTTTATTTTTTTATTTTTAGCCTGATTCGAATCACGATTTTGTATCGACTGGTGACCTCTCTTTTTGAGAAATAAAAATAAATTTTAATTGCGTATTAATATGGATTGTATATATACATATCTTTTTTTTTGCGATAGAAAATACTTTTAATCTTTTCATATTTGTAACGAAAGATAGAAAATGAGATGAGAATTTTTTTAGTTTCCAATTCTTTGGAAACGAATTTAAATATGTAAGAAAGAATAAGATAAGATGAAATATTTTTACATATTTTAATAATTATATTGTTTTAATCAATTTATGTTGTGCAGTATTAAATACACTGAAATGTTTTTTTAAAATTTAAATTGGAAACCTGTTTAATAATAGTAATAATATCGATAAATTAGAAGCAGGTTACTTTTCAAAATAAACAAATAATTATTCGTTATATTTATTTCACATAACGATTAACGATTAAGTTTGAAAAAATAATTTTACAAGAATACCATATGTATAATTTTACAAAAATACTTGAAAATTTTCGAATAATAATTCTGAATTTCTAAATTATTAAATATATATGTACACAAATATGTACATTCATTGATATAATCTACCGTATCAATAATTATATAATTTTATAATCTGTGAAAATTATTCTCAATAAATAATCGTTTTGTCTTTTTTCTTTTTTTTTTTTTTTTTGAAGATTTTATCAAACTTACATCCCATTACATCGTCGTTCACTTTGGATAACGAGAATAATCAACTCATTAGTAGTTAAAAAAGAAAAATCCTTTTATAATTAAGTGAACCTGAATTTGCACTTTGGCGAGAGACTAACGGATAATGAGCACATCTCATGTCGATTAATTGACAAAATTAATTCCATCTTCTTCATAAACGAGTTAAAGTAGAAATGTTTTTACTATTAAATAGAAGTATGAACGATGATAAAGTATTCCTTTCTGAAATAAGAAATTGAACTTTTTATATTTTAATTATTTTAACCACTTCTTATCATTAAATTATTTTTTCTCATTCATCAATATCTATATAAAATTGTAAATATCAATGGTAATATATATATATGATTTTATTTATTTGCTTTTTTAAATCATTTTTCATTATTATATCATCATACGCTTTCTTTTTCTTGTTTTCTTTTTCTCGTCGAATATTTAAAATTGTAAATATTTAATAAAAATGTTCGTTTAAACCTTCGTGTACTACGCTTCGTGTACGTTTTCCAAGCATCGAACAACGAAACATCAGAATTACTAGTTATTTTAATTAAAATGAGATCTGAAGAAAATTACGTACATATATCTTCATATACATAGATTAACAATAACATAGAGAGCAATCTAAACTAATTGTTTTATACAATACGATGGCATTCGAAATGATCGATGCACGTAGCTACTTGATAGTTATCGCGTATGTGCTCATATGTACAAATGACTCGAATAGTTCATCAAACGTTCGATCAATCCACGTCAAATTAAAAGCGGAGAGAATTTTGTCTGTGACGTTGCTCGAACGAGTTTCTGTCGCGATACGTAATCACATTCAACGAACATACTACCACCGTATCAATAAATGATATACCGGTTGTCGAGCAGCAAGTGGCTTCGAGCCGACCAAACCCGAGTTTATATCGCTAAATCCAATTACGCCGCCATTATAGCTCATTCCACGCGGATCTACGTCTTCGCGAGACTCGAGTTCTCTCGTAGACTGCATGTAAACTCTTCTACTCTTCTCCCAAACGATCGTGAACGCTTGTAAGTGCCGTCTGAGAAGAAACTCTTGCTATTATATATCATTGAGAAACTGAAACGTCACTGGAAAATTGAACTATTGCGTGTACCGCGCTTTGATAATAGATTAGATTATTGGAAGGAAATTTTTGATAATTAGGATGAGTGGATGATTCGAAGGATTCGAAGATTATTAGAACAAATGTGAGATTTCTTCGAAAGAATTATTGCAAGAGTCGATAAATTTGATCATCTATAAAAATTATCAACGTGTTAATACGTTTATGGAACATTTTTGAAAGATTTTGAAAATTTTGAAAAAATGCGAAAGCTGATATAAAATGCTAATTGAGATTTATTTATTTATGAACAATTTAAATTTACGTTAAACGAAACGGAGATAAAATGAAATAGCTCTATCTCCGTCAAATCGTTATTGTCTCGCACCGTCTCCATCTCGCAAATTGCTTATAGCTCGATAAATAAGTTAAAATTTTTACCTTTGTTTTGATTTCTAGATTTTGCAATGAATATATTAACATTCTGCATAGAAAGAATGCTTAAAGAATGCTTAATTAAGTTTCTTTTTAATTTAAAAGATTTTCTTTTTTTTTTCAGTTTTATAATTTCACATCTACTTTTCTGTCTACTTCGTCCGCTTTTTTGTATAATTGCGTAACTATTCAAAGGAATATTTCGCGCACTTATTACTATTTAAATTTAATTATAATAAAATTCTAATAAAATAAATCGCGTAACGTTTCACACAATTATATCGTATCTTAAAACAATTCTAACATTTCATTAATTCAATAACCTTCCGTGGAAAAATCACGATTTCAAAAACAAGCCACGTTTCTTCTCCAGCGAAATGAAATTCAATCGCAGCTATTTCCTATCCGGAGCAATTTAACAGGAACATTATTACCATCTTAATTAAAAACTTTCATCAATTTCACGAGCGTATACGCTTCGTCCATCCCGTCCAATTCTCTCTCTCTCTCTCTCTCTCTCTCTCTCTCTCTCTCTCTCTCTCTCTCTCTCTCTCTCTCTCTCTCTCTCTCTCTCTCTCTCTCTCTCTCCCTCTCTCTCTCTCTCTCTCTCTCTCTCTCTCTCAAATAAACTGAAAAACTCCATCGTTCCATCCGATTCTTGATATCTCGTATTTATCCCTTCGTTTCATTGACTCGATCCGCTCGTAATCCCCACAAATTTATCCGAAGCTCTATGATAATTATTAATCGTTTTCATCCCTTCATCATCAAAAACACGACGCGGTTTTCCAGTACGTTGAAGATTACTGTCGTTGAACTTTCAAAGTTGCGTTACGAGGAATCGATCTGTTTCGTTGAAAGGATTCTTGTTGAAACCTACGTAGATTTCGTAACACGAGGAGAAGGATGTTTTTGATGATTTATTTGATGTCTGAGTTGATGTCTTACTGTAATGTTGTATCGTACATTTTTCATTTGAAATGAAAAATAAATAAATAAATAAATAAGTTTATATAGAAATAAAAATATTTGCGAATTTTCAAACGAATCATTTTTCAAATATTTAATTACATCAAATAACAATAGAAGATAATAAATAAAATTCCTTCTAATAACAATATTATTTTTGAAAATAATTCAATACGAGTTCTTCGAAGATGAATCTAAAATAAAATTTAAACGAATCAATTTCATTTTTATCAATTGCTTGCTTTCTATTCTCATTATTCGATTTTTCGAAGAATCATTCAACTTTTATAAACTAATTTGAGTTTATTTATTGAAAGCAAATATTAAACTTCATTTCTTTTTTTTTTTTTATTTATTTATTTTCATGTAGAATAACCACATATCGATAATTTTGATTCATACCTAATCTCAAATGGAAATATTTCTACATTTATATTATCATTCTTTATATAATACCGATATCGATCATCGAATATCAAAAATAAGTGGATCGATTACTACCGTATTATTAATCGATAATTTTACCATATTAAACACGAATAATTGCTGCAATTTAATGAAATTAAGTATTTATGGCGACATTTTTGCGATTCGACATCACATGTTCGATATAAATATTGCAAACATGAATGCAGTGCATGATTACAATTAAATCGCACGCGAAAGCTTTTAGCAAGTTATCTTTACAAAATCATACGCTCGTGTATATCGGTTGAAAATATACATCTGCATGGCATCATCGATCACAAAGACACAACGACGCTGTTTCTTAAAACAATGATCTTATATGCGATAAAACAATCGATTCGAAGGATCTTGCCCTGAAGTGCGAATAAAATTAATACACGTTCGAATGACGAAAACGCAAAATTGTGCGCCTGGATTATTATTACTGATTCAAAGAAATAACCGCATCGTTTAAACTAGCCGTTATAGGGACGGAATGGTCGGCAAGGAACACTCGAGAAAATTGATCCGAGACGTTCGTTATTCCGTGAGAAATCGTTAAGGTTCCTTTTATCCATCGTAGCCGAGAAATTCGTTCGCGTTTCAATGACACGATCAAGGGTATACTTAAACCAGCTTCTCCGAGGAGCTGTATTCACGAAATTTATCGTGTCACGCCATTAAAAGTAAGACCTCCCGAGTAAATCCTTTCTCTCGGGATAGAAATTAACTCTGCGTTATAAAATATTCCAGTGGCAGTTTATAGCAACGATAAATGGGAATAATTCATTCGTGATATTTTCGTTTAAATTATTCTCTCAAATGTATTCTGAAATTTTTCTAATTCCTTCTAATTTCTATTGATCGCTCGAGGAATAATTAATTTTTATATATATATTTTCCTTTAGTTACTTTTATTAACAATTTAAAAAAACTATTTTTCAAACGTATAGTAATATGAATTTCTAGAAATTCTTATTTTCGTATAAATTTGAACTTATTTTTGAAATAAATAAAATAGAGTATATTTCAATCAAATGTTAATCGTGTCATGTTTACGCGATACATTTACTTTCTAAATGTTTAAATTTTGATCACGATCAATTATTTTTACGTTTGCTTTGGAATAATGTTTTATTATCGGAAAATAGACGATATAACATCAACATGGTTGATATAATGTTGATTTTGCACGGTGGATTTTAACGATGCACATTAAAACGTTTGATAAATATCATGGTACTAAATTTACTTATCTCGTCGAATGACGAGACACACTATATCACAAACAGTGTAAATTATAAAAGAAACCAAGGAGAGATGCGAATATTCGCTGTTTGAAGTGGTTCAGCAATTATCGGTTTTAACGACTTCTAAAATTCGATCACGACGAGTTCAAAAACCGGCCCTTCAATTAGTCTCCCGACATCCTACAGGATTTTACTTATTGCTTATTAGATTAGATTCTTCTTCGTGAAGAAGCAATTAAGCTTCCCTCTGTTCATTACTTTCCATCGATATCTCCCCTCGGTTGAAAGTTATCTCTACTATGTTTTGAATACCTCGATTCATATCTGATGCCTTTATTATAATCACGTGATCAACAATTTAATTATCCGTTCGATACATTGTTGGCACGTTGTACACATTAAGCATTATGTGCATTGTTGATACATTACGATGCATCCGATTGTTTCGTTTCTATTCTGTTAATTTGGAAATGTTTTAGCGTAGAATGATGTATAATAATATACGATGTATACACTTTGTACATTTATTAAAATGTGAATAATTAACATTAATAATTAAACATTACAATTAACACGTTCGAGCAATGACAACTAACGATTAACGAAATATACGAGTTCTTTCAATTAGTTGAGATTCGTTTCTTTATGTACTTTATTTAACATTATACATAAAGCTATGATATTCATTGATAAATTTTTATTAAAAAGCAACGAAAAGGAAAAAGAATTAATTTTAATTAAATTAATTAATTAATTAATTAATTAAAATAAAATATGTATATCAGTTCTTCATGTATCAATATACCATATTTTATATAGAACAAAGCTTCGATGCAAAAGAATAAAACACAATTCGTAATCACCATAAATTCTTGCCGAATAACAATCTCAAATTGCATTAACGTCATTCCAAATAGATAAAAAGACAAAATAATGGAAAACAAAATAACACGGTTTTTTTAACTCAATTCGCACCGTGTCCGGGAGCTCAATGGAAACTAGTAAAATACACGAGTGCAACGGTGAAAAAAAGGAAAGAGTGGTGAAATAAATACACGCGATGGTCCGTTTTAAAAATCGCGCAATTTTCCAGGTAATTGCGGACGATCGTGGAAGAATGATTTTTCTTTAAGCCAACGGTAAACTAAAAAAGTAAAAAAAGAGGGAAAGAGAGAGAGAGAAACGAAAGAATGTTTCGAAGTCATCGTACGTTGCATTACGTAATGCATTTGGTTTCTAATACTTTGGTTCGCGTAAAGATATCGAGAAAGTAAAGAACGGCACGAGGGGAATATGGATTCGAAATAAGAAAACCGAAATAATGTCGTTGGATTTACATATAATGGAAAATCATTTTAGAAAATGGATAAAAAAGAGGATAATGGAAATCGTGCCGTCGCGTTATCCTATTCTTCTAGATTAATCGGTGGAAAGAAATCATTTCGAAACTTGAAACTTTTAAAGATGAACAGAAAGTATCGTTTATATATTTTTGGTCCAAGTATTTTTATTTATACTTGTAAATATATAGTATATAAATCTGCTCTTACTTCTCTTTCAAAATGGCTTTAACTTTAATTGATTATTTTTTTAAATGATGAATAGAAATTAAAAAAAAATTAATTATTTTACTCGTTCTACGTTCTTTTAGACCAACTTGAACAATTTTCTTGGAATTTTTCTGGGAATAAAGTTAACGTAATTAAAGTAAAACTTATATCTTGTTTTCTTAATTTTGGCAGACTTTTTCTTAAAATTTAAGACTTTTTCTTTTAAGACAATAAAAATTATTTAATCGAGAACGCGCTTATTATTACGCAAGCTATATAATAGATGTGTAAAAAGAAGAATATCGTTCAAGATGTAACAACGTGACCCACGTGAAGCGGTTCACGTGACAAGAAGTACGACTCGCTTACGGGAGGGAAACAGTTTCCTAAATTGGAACGGCGCTGCACAAGCGGTTCCCGGTTTTAAAGTAACAAGATACCGTGCAATTTGAGGAAGAAGCTAAGTATTCGCGATCAAGTATGCGGGGCTTGAATCTGGCATTCATTTTCAATTCGAAATTAAAGTGTTCGATTTCGTGGAGGCTCTTCGAAGAATTTACCCGCCGACTGTTTTCCCTCTGTTATTTGTCAATATCTTCCATTACGTTACGATCATTCGTTTAATCATTCCCTTCGATAATTCTTTCGTATTTCTAAATAAGAAAGACGAGACTTCGTTATTCGAATTTTTCATTATTTTGAAAGTAAGATTTATTACGATTGAAACACATTCGATTCGATTAAAATAATTTATTTATAAATCTAATTGTAATTAATCGTTCAATTTCAAAATTTTCAATTTTTCTCGATATATATCGTATATCGAGAATATATATTTCCCTTTGGAAAATTATTAATAACATTAAATTAATTTTAATTTTGTTTATTTTTGTTAATATCTTTGTTTTGTTTAATATAATTTAAAATATTCTACAGCTTCATAAATTGGGATCGATCGTTTTACATTTTTCAAAATTATTACTTTATCTCGTAGAACTTTTATAATAAATAAGAATAAAGAATAAAGCTGAAATAGAAAATTTTAAAATTATTTAAATTTTAAATAAAATTTTATTCAAATTTTAAAATTAGAATATCCAAAATGGAGTTGATATTATTTGGAATTAATAAATGAATATATAGTGTAATCGATGCATTTTTTTAATTCTTTGATACAACTGAACAATGAATTATTGCAAAAAACTGGCTTATAGAACGATCGATTTTTTTTCTCTATCAGCACGTCATATCGCACGACATGTGCAAATGTATCCTCAATGTCGTGAAACGTTATAACCATAACCATGTAAATATATTTCTAAGACGCATTTGGAGAATCGATTTCAAAACCAATAAGAATTTGCGTATAAAATTATCGTTGAGGCTTATTTATAAAATCATTGTATTATTATCTATCTCATTATGTCAGTATCGATCGAGTTTTCCTTTGAAAACTTGAAATTATTTAAAATATTTCTCCAAACAACAAATTATTAATTCGTAAAATTCTCTTAACAATTGCTTCGCTTTCGTCTCTCTAGGTCGACAACTGATCTACTTTCCATTCCGCTTAAGTTCACCCTTTCAATTTTTTCGAAACTCCAAAAAGAAGTATCGAAACCAAGTAAGCTTGTCGATCTATGTGAAAATTTAATCGTTCTCTTTTGCCTTGATTATAGAAGTGAGAGAGAAATATCGATTGATGTCTCGTGAAAGAATCATTTGCTTCTGTGCATGGTAAAAAAAAACTTGCAATCATAAATGAAAATTAAATTTTAACCGCTGCTAGTTTGAAAAAGTTCTCTAATTTGAAATGTATAGAGTTTCACAAGAATAAAAATTCTCAAGTTCACGAAGTCGAAAAAGGACGATTTCAGAGATATAAGATAATTAAATTAGCGAATCGAGTCTCGTATTTAATTAACGATTCTAAATTTAAGGGAAATCTAAATTTTCACTATTACTGAAATGAAATATAATTTCGCTACGACGATAATAGGTAGTTGGGCCCGCTATGTTCAAAATCTTCGACGTTTTCAACGTCATCTAATCTGACAGACAGTCACCGACGAACGATGTTATTTGGTTAATGTCTCTTAAATACATCGCGGGATAATGAACGCGAGAAACACGGGGTTAGCCGCGAATAATGGAGAGTCTACGGATCGATGATTAATTTAATTTTCAAAGGATGAAATTACGGGCAACCCGGCTGCCCCCGAGATATGAGTGAGTTAGCCGGTATTAAATCCCAAGCGGCGGTATTTTCAGCTATACGGAGCGAGGAGGAGGTACGGATGGTGGAACGTCACGGCATGTGGAACGTCTGCCAGCATGTAGTCTAATTACGTCAATACCGAATTTTCCTCTGAACAGACAGTGTACCGTACATTCCAGTTCCTCTGAAGTTCGCCTCTATTATCAGAGTTCCTTGTCAGCAGCCGGCACGTCCGTCCGTCTCCAATTGCGCGACCAAAGCTTGAATAAGCTGACCACAGAATCGGATTCGAGTCGAGGGGGTTAGGCTCGCCCTGCTTCAAATTATGCACACCCCTTGGCCGTGTATCGGCGGCGTGCATGTTGCAAGATACCTGAAGCCAGAAATCGGGTTCTGCCATAACTAAGCCGAACTGGCTTAGTAAAGGAATCCAGTTCCATAGATTTCGTGCATCCGCCGCCAGGTGTCAGCAGCTGGATCATTATTTATGGATCATGAGCCAAAATACAAAGTTTCGTTTTATACCGGTACAATATGTCGAGAGGAGAAAAAGAAAGAGAAGAGAAAGAAGGAGAAACGTTTATTTTTAGAATTCTTGAAAATGTAAAGCTTTAGGTGAGGAACAAAATTCGATCGTAAGAGGAAAGAAAGAAACGAAGAAAGTTCGTATATCGATCAAGATTTTACTCAACAATGAGATATAAACATTTCAAGTTCTCGTGAAATGACGTGGAAACAGAGTGCGATATAATAGAGATAAAGTAGTCTCACGTTCTTTCTGCATCGTTATATAATGTTTGCGTTATATAACGCAAATTTGTTTATAATTTGATAACAATTTGTACATATATATTATTCGATCAATTTTCATTTCATCAAAACTGTTAAATTTTTAACTTTAGATTCAAGAATAAGATCGAATGTTTTCATAGAAAAAGAATTCTCAAAAGTATATCCATAAAAGTCTACACAAACAAATATGCAATTTATAATCTTCAATCTACTTTCTTTGTTTCTTTAAAATTTTTTTGACCGATTTGATTTTCTGGAAATAGTCTATCCGATTTAAAATTTACAAAGCATCTCATGAATTTATATGATAGATTTATATGATAAGATTCGTAAAATTTTATTTTATTAAGCATAAAAAAATGAATTTGATTTTTTCATCTGCTAAACTATAAATCTTCTTATAATGTGTTATAATAAAGATCAATTCATTTGGAAAAAATGCTTTCATAATTCTAAAGTGTCAAAAAAACTTCCAATTTTATTTTTTCCTGAAAATTTTCTCACAAATATCACCTTTTTCTCTTAAAATTTTCAAACGAAACGAGAGCAATATTTCTACAATGAATTCTAAAAATAATCGAGAATTTCATTAATCATTTGATTTTTCACGTGAAATTTTATGCTTGTTTTATTATACTTGATCTACATTTTCTGATATTCGATCAATCTAATTATTAATTTGATTTTATTAATTATAATAGCATTTTGTTTATTACTTACAGATTCTAATTTCATTATTGTAATAAATTGCATCATCTACCGTTACAATTACATTATTTAATAATTAGGTCAACGACTATATATATAATTTTATATGTGATATTCAGGTCCAATAAATTCAACTCAATTTAATGAAAATGAAACGACAATAAGATTGATTTTGTTCGATATTACGTAATTTCATAGATAATAAAATCACGTACACGATAGAATCGTAGTAACGGTTCGTAACTGTCCACGAGGTAAAGATCGAAAGATTTTTAAGAATTCCGTGAGAAACAAGAGTCGGTCAATTTACAGGCAATCTACTAATAGGCGGTGGATGCAATTCGCGTAATGTAATTGAAGAATCCGGGAAAAAGAAATACATAAGTGGGTTTAGAACGTCGTTACTAAGATTGCTTTTCCAATTTTACCCAATTCCTGTTTGTCACACGCAAAATGTTGCTTTTTCATTTGTGCGGTGGAAAAGGCTCGTAGTCGGATAAACGCAGATTGTACGAGCGAAAATACATTTTACGAAACTAAAGAAACATTATAGAAAAGGAAGAAAAAAGGAGGAGAAGGGAGGAAAGTAATATAAGAGAAAAGTCTACATATTTTGCAACGGTCAACTGAAATTGAAAATTTGAAACTGAGATACGTAGTGGCTATTAGTTTCGTGTATATATTAGTTTCGTAAAATATGATAAAAAGAACATTGAGATATTTTTATGGAAAATCTATCTATCGCGTATTATTTCAGTAAAAAAAAAAATTAAAGGAAATGTAATAAAGAATTCAACGAACCTGATGGACAGAATTTTTCTTAAACATTTTATGCGATCGATAAGAATCAATAAAATAAGAACAAATATTCCTTTATGATATTATGAAATGAAATAAATTGTACTTTCTAAATTATATAAAAGTTACGTAAAATTATTTTTCTAAAGAAAAAATCCATGATTATCTGCAAAAGAGGATTTTTCTCATTCGATAATCTAAAAATATGTTTTCGTTTTTCTATTCAAGATTAACATTCCGAATAACGTCTTCTTTCTCGATATATATATATATATATATATATATATATATATATATATATAAGATTTTAATTACATCAAATTAGATTAAATAAGTTAATAAATAATATCGATAATTTGCTTGGAATATTATAATATGTTATTATTAATGAAATTAATTGGGACCAATTTTAATTGAAAAAGACTTTATAATAACTTATGTTAACCAAACCAAACTTAATCTAATTATTTAACTTAATATTTTAAGATCATGGTAATTTTTTCTAGATAATTATTAAAGAATATTTGTGGAAAATATTATTCGCTCAGAGTTTGTTATTGAAATATTTATCGTTACATTTAAAAAAATTGTATGTCAAAAGATAATTTACCATAAAAGATAGTCCAATCGTTAAGTTTCTTGATTAAGCGTTCATCATGATAGAGAAACGACATGGTTGTTACAAGTAATAATAAAACGACAGTCTAAGGTGAAAATTTACTCGAATTTATTACTCACTTTCATCACACGCAACGTGTCAAACAAAGTGATGCATAAAGCCAGCTTGATCCTAATTGCTATGTTTCTTCGTTAAAAAATTCACGATATAGTTGATAGCGCAACATTCAACTTACAAGCTGAATTATTTAAAAATAATTTATTATATTATCTCTATTAAATATCGAAATTTAAAATATAATATCTATAATTATTTCAATTTATTTAGATCTAAATTTCTTCGAGAAATTATATTTAAAATCTATATATAGAAGAAGAATACAATTAAATTTAAAAAAAAATTTATTTTACTATATCTTGATAATATCATGATCAGGATAATTTCATGACCAACTATAGCTTCGATCCTCGTTTATAAATAAATTAAAAAGTTATTATAAAAAGTTTTATATCTTGCTCTGTTTTAATTACATTTCAATTAAAATAATCGATTTTGGATAAAGATTCGTTTAAAATACTTTTTGTAGAAATGATTTCTAATAAAAAAAAGATCAATTAACAAAGAAAATTTTTCATCAATTACATTTTAAAATTCTATTATTTCATACTAATAATATAATATTCTATAATATTGTAATATAATATTTTATAAAACTATCCGATCAACTGAAAAAACAGATTTATAAAATAACAAAAAATCACAAATTTATTTCATTACTTAAAGTTTTTATCTTTAAAAAAAAAACTCATGAATTTTCATTTTCGAATTTTAAAAAATTTGTTTTCTTTGAAGAAATTTGTAATCACGGAACGATACGAAAAATCATCAATATCCGAATGTCACGTCCCCGAAATGTAACCAAAATCGGTCTTTTCCTTTCGCAAGAAAATGATAGAATGGAAAAGTTATCAATGAAGCATGTAACGATGTTCTTCCAGCGGATCTTGTTCGTACAATCGTTCCTCGCTCTATCGTCGTCAATTCAAAAGTACGTGTTGTCGAAATTCCGAGGAAAAATCGGGTTTAATAAGCCGGTCGTTCGGGCACGAGAGACGAACCAAGTCTAGCAGTGGAGTAGCGCCAAATTACAAATGAAAACGTGTGCAGCATACGTCGAAAGTCGGCGGAAATGGAGGACAAGTTTTGGAAGTGAATCTCTGAGCTTTGAGAGTGTGCCTGCATGGCAGTTACAAAATCGTTCGAAGAAGAAAGACAGAGTTGGATAATGAAAGAATAATACGAGGATGTATCGCACGAAACTGTGTATCAGCTTGGGGAAAATTTCTTAATATTTTAGATAGACGTAAGAATAAAGTTCTTGAGCAAAATATCCGAGTTTTTGAAGAAAATGATTTCACTTTCACAATTATCATTGAGATTAACATATTAGATTGGATCATATTAGATTAGATTTCAAGAAAAGATCAATCGAATCCAAATTAAACAGAAATCTATTTAATTATTGGATCAAAGGAAATGCTTTGACTTTAATTTAAATATAATACAACCTAATTTATCATTAACCTATAATAAAACTTCATTCAAATATTTGTATCGTGCGGAATAAAGAATATTTATTAAAAGTACAAATTATACAATATTGTATCAATTTCTTTCTGTTTCTATAATCTAAATTCAAAATTCGTATCCAGAATAAATTAGTTGCATCTTTTATTAATTGCAATTAACTCATTATATGAATGAGTTTTTTCTAATCCCTGAAAAAGTTGGCTAGAATACTGATAACTTATATCCAAAAGCTTCGATAAAAGGATTAAAATATTTATTAATATATTTGATAATTATAATTTTATTATATTATATCAATTTAATTTTAAACAACTTGTTCGGAATTTCTTTATGAGATTCAATTTCCTTTGTTTTTTTCTAGTAAATTTCTTTTAAATACTTCTAAATTCTAAAAAAATGAAACTAAATAATTAATCAACGAAATATTCTACTAGAAAAATAAAATTTAATAGAAATTTTCTAAAATAAAATTAATATTCCTAATATATTATATTTGTTATATTATACTTTTTTAGAAATTATTTTCAATTTTTATTTATTATTCGCTCAAATTTTATTTTGCATAAAATCAAAAAAACTTATTCTACATGAAACTGGTAACAGTTTATAAAAGTTTAGGTTATCAATACTAAGTTCTATATCGTAACGTTTATTCTTGACTGGACACGATACGAGTATTTTTTTCACAGATATGTTTCTAAACCAGATTTATTATATTCGTCCAAATCAATGGTATTTTTTTGTAACACCATACGGACGTCTACGTATTCGAAATCTTTTACGACGTCTCTTGCACACAAGTTGGAAGTACAAGACATGCATTTTTCGCAGTGCTTCTCAAGCTTTCTAATTTCGTGGCTCGATGTAATAACGCGAAAATTCCAATGCCGCTCTGATTAAAACTATTAATCCTAAAACGCGTGAAATATGAAAAGCATGGGGATTCAGTTTGATGGAGAGAAGGGGGAAAAAAACTTCAAGCGAGAGTTGCATATTTTCTTACGGCAACATGGTGAAAAATTAAACGAGAAAAGTTTAATTCACATTTATGAATGGAATGTTTTTTTTACTTTTTTGAGAAATCTAAAAAATAATTACAATAATATATTTGAAACAATATATTTGGAGAATAATATATTTAGAGAAAAATATTTAGAAAAAAATAATAATATTAGCAGTAATGAAGTATATAAAATATATAAAAAATTACGGATTATATAACGAAGCGAAATGTATATAAGGGAAAAAATGTTTCTTAATTCATTAATTGCATATAATTTTCTGCAATTATATTTTGAATTATAAAGTTAATAAGAGAAAGTTATTTTGTCAAAGTTTAAGTTTAACAAGTTACTACAAAATTCGAAATTATTATTAAAACATTATACGAATTATTGAAACTTTATTAACAATCTAATGCAATAACTCAAAAGAGACGATTATTTTTTCGAAATAAACGTATAAACTTAAAAAATATCATTATAAAAATCTAAAATTCACATCATCATCTTTGTCGAAAATTCTACGATATATACAATATTGTTCCAAAATAAACAAATCGCTATCTCTTTATCAAATTCGTGAAAACAAGATCATAAATCTTTGCATCCGTTCAGAATTTTTTAATAACGCCCAATATGATATGTCATTCTATTCTTTTCTAAATAATATTATTATTCAATCATTAATAAATTGCGATTTGCTAATATCTCGAGCATAATATAATAATTCGATTTTCTCCAACGGTGAAGAGACTTTTATATATAAAAAGTGAAATTATTTTTTCGCGTAACAAATTCGATCGTTTTTCCGACAGAAAAAGAAAGAAAAAAAAATTGAAAATGCGAATCTGGATTCGAGTTAGGCGATTCATCGAGGTTGGTTTGAGAATCCATGGTTCACCGCGTTCCATGGAATATGTAGCGCGACATAAGTCTAGAATACAAGGGGCAAAAATAATTCTTGGAAGAGTTGATCGTAAATTCCTTCCTATGTGGCAGGCGACTTATTTCCCTTCTCGACTCGAGACTTCGTAAGATAGAGACGCTCGAATTGGAATGTGTAGAGTATGTACCGATATAAGGTTGCTTCAGATCATAAATAAAAACTTTCGACTATTTTTATTTCACATATGCTTTGATGTGCTATTAAGATATAATTGAAAAGCTATACGATATAATTTATTTAAAGGTTTTATATTTGCTAATAGTAATATAACTAGTTAGAAAAGTTTGCCATCTGAAAATTATTTCGAGACATTTTTATTATTAGATTTTCCATATTAATATAAATTTAAATTTTTATAAAACTACTAAAATGGAATTGACATAAATCTGAATTGACAGATCTGTTTTAGTTTTTAAATATCGTAAAATATTGAAAATATTGAATATCTTATGTCTTTTTATATATTATGCGCATTTCGCAGATGATTGTACATTTGAGTTTTTTTAAATTTATAAATTTCTACAATTTATTTATTACATCGTCGAGTTTAATTTTTATTTTTGGAGATGGTTATGTTTTATTTATTTTTTGTTTAAATTTATTCGGTTTGTTTATTTTTTTCATTTCAATTTCTAGTTGTTCAAATTTTTATATCGATAATTTCATCGAGTTTTATAAAACAATAATTCGAAAAATCTTTCAAATGTTATTAAGCTTTATTATCTACCTTTATTATCTATTATAAAGATTCAGAGATGTTTATTTATTTTCTTTATTCATGAAAAAACATGCCTAAGAGCCATATTTTATCTCTTCGTTTTATATATATAAGTAATTTTTCGTATTATAACACTGTTTTTATTGGTAAGATCTACAAAATATTAAAGAAAAGATTTTATCAAGAATCCAACAATTCAAATTGTATTAAAAAATAGAACAATTTAAATATATTTTAATTTTTAAATTGAAATGTATACATAACTCTAAATATTCACATTAGAAGAATAAAATAAATGATTTTAACTTTTTTTTGATAAAAGCTTTTTTTGAGAACGTTGATAAATCAATAAAAATTTCGAAGAATAGATTGAGAAAAAAAATAAATACATACATAAATCGAAGAAAATTTTGTTGTACCTTGTTCTCCTTCGTTCAACATCGACGAAGAATATACTTTATACCATCTTTCGCCAGTATCGATAAAACATTGACCCTTTTTCTATCTCGAACCTTTATCTCTATCGTACGATCTATATCCTACATATATGTTTCAAGTATGTAAATATTTCAGAACATATATCCGATCGATACATACACCTTTGCCCTTATCGTGAAAAAATAGCCAGGAATTATGACACACTGCTAACGATTATTTATTCCAGAAAATTTTTATCTAAATTATCTTTTTTAATCTAAGATCAAATCGACGCAGAAATAAAAGATAAATATAAAATAGATCAAACGATAAAATTCCCCATTCTACAATTATTTTCCATTTATTTTCACACGTAACCAATTAGCCAATTTCATTTGAACGCGAAAAATGTTCAAGCTTGATTCGTTCGAAGAAAAAAATTATTATTCTTACGTACAGAATTCACTTCCCAACCAATTGGACCCAGCAGTTTACGCGACATCCTGTATAAAAGATAAGAACGTTCTTCGAATAATAATTTATACTCCATTCAAAATACATTCATCTTCGATTCATCTTCAATTCACATTCAAAACAAGATCGGACAACAAGCCAATTTATCGAAGCCCGTTAATTCTGTCGTCGCCTTAGAGACTATTTTTCATCGTCGATCGGTTGAACGCGTGGAGGGAAGCGCATGAAACAATAGGAACAATAGCGATGATGATTTGGTAGTGACCAAAATGCGGAACAGCAATGGCCGCGTGAGTTGCATTAATATTAGTCCCGTCGCGTCGAGGCCTTCCCATCGGAACGCTTTGCATATGCGATAATTCGCTCAATTATTTGCCTATTTCGATTACGCCGGTCAAAGGCACCACCGACTAAACTAAACGCGCCAATGATCATTTCAGCGAGCAAACCGCGTTGCATTTTAGGCCGCGCGTTATTCCACCAACCGAGGTCTCTATCTCGCTAAGATCGATCATTTATTTACAATAGAGAGAAAGAGAGAAATGGTGTGGGTTAATAGTGCGATACTTTATTTCGAATAATTAACAGAGACGCTAGATGTCACAATGCGCGAAACCGACTGAATTAATTCGTTTTATTTTCCAAGCTATTAAATGGATCGAGACCTTTCCAATTTCAAGATCTCGTCGTTTCTTTCTTTTAAAGAGTTAGTTCTCTCAATACTCTGCAAACAGGGAGATCACGATCCTAAACTTTTTTCTTATTTTTGTAAAAATAACTAATAAGTATTAACGTACAATTTTGATCGATCTTTTACTTACAAAAGTTTAAGTTTCTTTAAATCGATAATATTCGTAAAATAATTAAAATCAACGATCTAATTGCTTATATTGAATTTTTCAAAATTGTTTTTATAAAACATTTGAACGAATTACTCATCAACTTTCTCAAACAAGATTTTTTATTAAAGATACTACTTTTATTCGTAAAATTTTTTATTGAGAAACGCACTTTGCTACGTAATATATTTAGCAAATTAATCGTTGTAAAATTAGCGATATTACATTGCTCCCGCGTTTTATACTTTGCCGATTAAAATTATGGAAGTATTTATAAAAATAATTTCACATTCGGATTTTCTTTCAACTCTAATTATATTTTAATATTTGACATATAATGAAGAACATATTTACTGATGATGTTTTATATTTTCTATAGAAAAATCGATTAAAAAGGATTCATATTTCTTTACGAATTGAAGATCTTTTCTTTCTTAATTAATAAAATTACGACCAGTACAATCCGAACACGTTACAATATATATGAATTAATGGGGATAAAAAGTGGATAAATCGAGCTAGAGAAGCGTAACCTTTTCATCTTTCGCTCGAAACTCAGAATCGATGTAAAAGCATCATCGAAGCGTACGAATCGAATTAATTTTTCAATGGAACGCCTGGAATCTGTTAATTCCATAACCCACTAACGAACACACAGTTCGAGTTTCCGAGTAGTAGAAAGTAATTCTCAAAGAGAATCGAACCAGAGTTTGAGCCGTATGCTCGTGTCTCACGGGGAACCATCTCGTCACGACCATCCCTCGCTTCCGTTTCACCGTTTCCTCGACAAGTTTACAGGAAGATCTCGCTCCCCAAACGCGAGACAACCTTAATTTATTCGTGCATCATAAACGCGCCCCGTAAATAATTTAACAGCGAAGCAACGCGGTGAAATTGAATTTTCAGCTTGACATTTCTTTGGACGTTTCGATCTTGCAACGAAGTTTCTTGTTGAAAGCTTTGAATTTATGAGATTGGATGATTCTGGATTCGTTTCTTTCCGGAATCGTTCAAAATTACATACGTACAATGAATTATTATATGATTTTTCTTTGTAACCTATTTTTATATCCAACTATCAACTATATCAGAATTTATTATAAATTTATTCGAATTAGATACACCAAAGTATACAAAGTATCTATTATATAATATAAATATTCTTTAATATTTTTTTCGCTCAAAGATTAGGAAAGAAAATAAACTTTATGTATCTTTGATACATAGAATTAGAAGATTGTTAAATTGAATAAGAATTTTTTGAAATTTTTATAATATTTTTATAATAAATCTACTTTTTCTTGCTTCTCTCTCTCTCTTTCTCTTTATACTGTTTAAAAAAAATTCATTTGTTGTGCTTATTAAGTATATCGCGTAAAAAAATAAAAATCAAGGGGGATTGGTATCCATCGAATTGCGAAATTTGTCGAATTAGGAGCTTCGAGATTTTAAGATTCTAAAGTTCGTCAATCAAGTTCCAAAGTTTAAAGATGCAATAGTTTAGAAGACCTGTTCACTGGACTTCATTGGCTATAAAATCCGGTCTAAAGCTTTTTCTTCGAGTTTTGATTTCTTCCTCGAAACTATACTTAAAGAATTACGAATGAAGAAATCGTTCAGAACTCGATAAAGATCCTCCCCCAGATTTCTTCAATTTTACATTCTTAACTTTCCAAATCTTACGATTGTCGAAAAGGAATAATTTTTATTTGAATGAAATAAAAAAAATCTATAAAAACCGTGAAATAAGTTACATAATATGAAACTCGTTTTTTTTATAAAATTAAAAATTATTTAAATTAATTCGTTGTATCGTAATAATTCATTGATCGCTATGTACATTTTTAAACTATTTTCTTATTTTGTGTATTTTCAAGTTGTGTATTTTTACACAAAATGAAAAGGGTAAGTTTTGTTCTTGATATAATATAAGTTTGACAGGCGTAGATTTAAATCGATTCAGATTTCAAATTATTCGGTGACAAAAAACAAGAACTGGCTTTGATACGAACAAATCACGCAAGTTCCTCATGCTACGCAATAACATCACGACAGAGGCATGTATCGTTCTCGTACAACAGAAATTCTATTCTAAATAATCGCGTTTTTGCCTTCTGTAAAGTTACTGAAATTTATACCATCTCTATGTATTTATTCCCTAGATAAATTTTAAGCTCCTGAATTTGAAATTTCATTAGGAAAAATACAAGCAATACTTGTTATACACTATTGTATATTATCGAGAAAAAATTAAATTTTATAATTTTAATCTAAAACAATTTTAATCTGAAACAGAAATATTTAAAATTTTATTTCATCATATTTGCGAAATAATAAAATGATATAAAATGCTACCCTCTCAACGTGTCAAGTTAATGCAAGGGAATCGAAGCAATTGAAATATTGAATAAAATATAATAATGATTAATAATTCATGTTGTAAATGGAACAAAATTTCACGTTATGTAAATGATGTTATGGCAATGACTTGTGATAACCGGTTCGTCACATCTTCGAACGATACAAGCATTAGTAGCAAATATCATTTTAATGAACGAACGTACTGCAAGGCTGGTAATGCATTTGATGTAAATCCTTTCCGGGAAACATGATAATCAGCTTACTAATCAAATGTTTGTTGCGTAAGTATCATCAACGTTGTAAATAATACGACAACAGAGATTGCTTTTTTGAAGAAAAACTAGAAAATATATATTATCAAAAAATTCTTGAAAAAAAAAGTATTTGCCAAAGAAAAACAAAGAGTTAAAACGAAAAAATATTCGTCTCGAAGAAACTGTGTAACGTTGAAATCTAATAAGAAGATTTGCAGGATTTGGATAAATAAAAATATTATCATCTGTTATATTCTATTTTCGAAGAAAGTATTTGTATTATTTTTTCATTTTTATTTATTTAAATGAATTCCAAAATGTCGTTTTTCTTTCGTGAAATAATTTTTAAATACAACGAAAAAATATATTTGAGACACGATTGTAAATTTACACAATCACTTATCAAGATATGCACAATATAATTTCAGTTAATTTATTACTTCTTACTTTAATGAATGAAATTACATTAGAAGATTATACAATGTATATGTCTATACGAGTCATGTTGAATACTACATGTTGAATAATACATGTTGAGTAATTTCTGGATATTACAACTTCTGTCTAAACTAGAGAAATACACGAAGATGTTCCAGATACCTTTCGTTCGTGCAATTACTTGAATTTTATCCATTATATTCGAGGAATTTCATATCTCTTCGTTAAGCTTAATTATCCAAACATTTTACATAAATGCTAATTATGCACTACTTGTTTCAACGTTAGTTGCTGAAAGATTCAATCTCGCGACGATACATTTTGTATTTTAAAAATAAACAAAACTTCATTTATTGGAATATATTTATATCGTTTCTAAAATTGTAAATTCGATATTTAGATACTTGAAATTTCTCTGAAAAATTTCTTTCCCATTTTCTTTTTTATAAAAACTTTAAAAATTTTTATTTCGTCTCGATATTTTCGATATATTCAATATTTTATTAACAATTGGAAATATTTTACAATTAAAAATTATAAATGTACTTCTTCGAATCAACATATCCCCAATAATAAATTCCCATATCGTACAAAATTTTTAAATTTGAAAATCAGTCAAATGTAATTTTCCCCTTTAAAGTTGTAATTTAAGATAATACTTCTACAGATTTTTCACACTTGATTATCAATGAATTATCACAGCTATTAAGCAAGACACTTTGATAGATTAATAGATCAATAAATAGAGTGCATTATACGTGCAGCTGCGTAGCATCCAAAGGAAATCCATCTTTGAATATCTAGTAATGAGCTTATTAATCAGATCTGTTTGATACGTAAGCGAGATTGCATTTGACGTGCAAGTTAATCTAGTAGGCCAATTTACTGTATTTAGCGCTGTAACCCATTGAATTTCACTTCGAATGGAAAGATCATAAGCCCATTAACGTAACTTCGATATCGAGTACCATCATGTCTTGTTATCAAGTTTTGACGATGAATTCTGTATCGCGGATGTTGCCCGATTCAAGAGTATCTCGTATGTTCATATCCTGAAAATCCGCTATATCGAATCTGAATTACGATTTATATTTGACAAATAACAGTTTATCGCTACGGATTTACTTATTAATAGAAATTTCTATTGGAAATTTTAAATCGTATGTATATATCTATGAGCGAACGTCTATGAGTGAATGTAACAACGTAGTCTAAATTTTCAAAAAATTTTATTTTCATTTCGAAATGCGAATTCCTTTGATTCTTACGTAATCACGCATGGTTATTAAAGATCGCAGAATTTATGTATTCTTAAGAGTATTCTTAATAATTTTAAGAAAATATAATTTAATTTCGTCTCGAGAAGTTTTACCATATCAAAATGAATAAAGATATTTAAATGACGTGTAACGAAAAATATCATAGAAATCTAACAAAGGAGATTGTTCGGATATTTGAATCATGTCCTATCGAATATAAAGAAAATCGATAATGCTTCTTTCTTGGTGAAGCTTTCCCCATTGGGAAAAGAAGGTCTGTCACTTGAAAATCTGATAATGCATCTACCGTTGGATCGTTGCGAATTGATTCGAACTGGCATGTTCCCATGATGCAATGACATTTATAAGAAATCGTGATCTATTCCAATTCTCTAGATGAATCGATATAAAAAATCTATTTGTTAAACATTAGTGTTTTAAGATAAATTAAAATTCGATTTAAAAATCGTTTAATTTTAAAATTTTACTTTAAACAGAGAATAATTGATTTTCATCAATTATTTCGATTGTAGAAGAAAAACAAATAAATAGCTTCGCATGTAAATTTGTGTGCGCGTGCGTGCGTGCATGTGCGTGCATATGTGCGTGCGTGCGAGCGTATGTGCGAGCGTATGTGCGAGCGTATGTGCGAGCATGCGTGCGTATGTGCAAGCGTGCGTGCGTATGTGCAAGCGTGCGTGCGTATGTGCAAGCGTGCGTGCGTATGTGCAAGCGTGCGTGCGTATGTGCAAGCGTGCGTGCGTATGTGCAAGCGTGCGTATGTGCAAGCGTGCGTGCGTATGTGCGTGCGTATGTGCGTGCGTATGTGCAAGCGTATGTGCGTATGTGCAAGCGTGCGTGCGTATGTGCAAGCGTGCGTGCGTATGTGCAAGCGTGCGTGCGTATGTGCAAGCGTGCGTGCGTATGTGCAAGCGTGCGTGCGTATGTGCAAGCGTGCGTGCGTATGTGCAAGCGTGCGTGCAAGCGTGCGTGGGTATGTGCGTGCGTATGTGTGTGCGTATGTGCAAGCGTATGTGCAAGCGTGCGTGCGTATGTGCAAGCGTGCGTGCGTATGTGCAAGCGTGCGTGCGTATGTGCAAGCGTGCGTGCAAGCGTGCGTGCAAGCGTGCGTGCGTATGTGCAAGCGTGCGTGCGTGCGTATGTGCAAGCGTGCGTGCAAGCGTGCGTGCGTATGTGCAAGCGTGCGTGCGTATGTGCAAGCGTGCGTATGTGCAAGCGTGCGTATGTGCAAGCGTGCGTATGTGCAAGCGTGCGTATGTGCAAGCGTGCGTATGTGCAAGCGTGCGTGCGTATGTGCAAGCGTATGTGCAAGCGTATGTGCAAGCGTACGTGCGTAAAATGCGTGCGTGCGTGCGAATAATTTAAATCGCAAAACGATAAAAGTTTTTAAAATCATTCGTGTATTAAAAAGATATTAAAAAGATCGATATATATCTTGTTTTATAATCTAATTATTTTATATTTTTTGAATTTATGGTGAAATTTTCTTTGCAAAACGATCTTATGCTCGAAAATCTGATTAAAAATCAATTTCATCATCAAAGCAAATAGATTAATTTATAGACTTTTCAATAATAGACTAATTTGCACGAATCGATAAATAAAATACAAATATACATGTACTCTATTTACTTGATTCTTTCGTAAAAGTTTTCGAAAAAGTAAAATCTATCCTTCGAATAGATTGGTCGAAAGTTAATTTTCACGATATAGAGGTTCGCTATCATCTTCGAGTTTGGAGAATCGAAGTCAGATAAAGTCGATAAAAGGAATCGCGCGAATCGAACGTCGCGCTGTCGAACTAATTAAAACAGTCGATCGGCTCGCGGTTGATATTCTTTCATTTCGCCGAAGCTCACCCGTTTCACTCGAGAAAACTTCGAAGTGGATAGCGAAACATCGAGCCACTGGGATTGTCTCGATTCGAGCTAATCAATTTGCCAAACGTTCTGTTGATTATTTTCTCGTTCGATTTAATCACTCGCCCGATCGACCTCTCCCACGTTTTTTCCAACTTCTTTGTCGAAATCTCTCCTCACGTTATCTTTGCTGTTTTATCATCATCATCATTGCACTTGTTTTCCAATCGCTGTTGATCTTCCACCGAATACATCAGGCAAATTAGGAAAATGGATTTGTATTGTTAATTACACATGTTTTTTTTCGTTTTGTCGATTGAATACGGCGGCACATTTAAATCGATCTGTTTCCATATCTTTTTCGATAAATGTAATTAAAAATTATTATTCCAATAAATTTATTGAAATATTTCTTCTTAATAATTTTCTTAATAATCATATCGAAGAAAAAATGGACGAATATTTTTATAATATAAATTGATCTTAATTTGGGACGATAACATTTCGTATTTACGTATATTTTTATAAATTTTGTTTTTTATTCATATATTTATAATATATTTTGAAACTCGAAAATAATTTTATCGTTTTATTAATTTCATCGATTATTAAAAATGGTTCCATTAAAATAAGATTTTATAAAACGTCGAAGAAGAATATAGGTACCATAAAATATGTATTGAAATCGAATGTGCATTTAAAGCGATAAAACGCTTCTCTTGTTTTTTCATTTCGTTATTTTCATTCAATTTTGAATTATTGAAAATAACAATATAAAAATGGGGACACATTTTAAATTGAACAAGTTTTAATAATATAAAATTAATACTTTTGTTCTTTCAACGTTATCGATTTCGAAGTATTTGAAACAAGTAAAGAGTTTAAAAAAACTATCAAAATGAATACGTCAAATAGAAACTTTTTTTTTCTATTTTTATTATCATTGAATCCTATTGAAACTTTGATTATTAAGAATATTATATAAATTAGAAATTTTTACCATTCGATTAATCGAAAATTAAGTCACGAAACTTATACTATATATATCAAGACTTAAAATTTTTTTAAATTTCAGCTTCGCCAAATGCTATTATAATTAACTCATGTCAAAAATTTTTATGGAAATTATCACGAATTATATAAGGTTGAAGAAATGGCGAGTTATCGTTACGATGGTAAAACAGATTCTCATTAAAATTCAAAGATTCACAATTGAAGCTAATCAACCGTCGTATTCGAAAAATTCGAATGCGTAACTCTTCGTACACCCTTTTATTTCCCCTATATATATTATACCGCGATGATATTATATGTCCAACAGGAAAAATGCAAATATATTTGTTCGAGAATAATCATTAACAGCCATGAAAAATTTTCGTAACGTACAGAAATAGTTCGATTGACGGGCAACGAGTTGCGATTAAACCGAACATGGACAAATAGACTAACACATTCGTTCCCGTATCGTATCCAACTTACGTTAGGCGGATAGAGGTGCATGTGAATAATTCCAATTCGAACAGGTCAACCGCGCATTTAAATATTGGACATTCAAATCAGCCATACTCCCGTTTCGCTCCCGTGTCTACCAGAGCGGAGGGAATTTTTCTTTCGTTTTACATATACCATCCCCTTCCCCTCCTCTTTTTTTTTTAATTCCTCGTGAAAACAGTACAGATTCGAATAAAAACAGAAATCTGAAATTTTTCGCTTCGAAAAACCTTCGAAAATGTATGTACATACGTTTTAACATTTCTTCAACTCGTTGTCTTCCTTTTTTTCTTTCTTTCGAATAACGAAGATATATTTTTTTTCTTACATACCCGAGCGAATAACACGCGTGGAGAATTTAAATTTTTATTCTTTCGTTCGCTAAATTGTTTGTCGTTTCGAGGATAGTTTAAACGTTTACCGCTTTTGTATTTTTATTTTTAATGCCAGCTGAATATTTTGTTCGCTAACATCTCATATCGCGATTCTCGCGTTTTCTCCAACTTTGCAAATTTTTGTTACGCGTATTTTCCTTCACTGTCTTTCCAATTTGAAATTTTATCTCTTTATTCTTTGATACAAATTTTGTTCATCGAGTCATTATTGATCACACTTTTCTTAGATAAAAATAATTGAATTATAAAACGAATGATGTGATAAATGTCATATTTCGAATTAAATTTTATTTTTAAACTGATAAATCATATATGATTTATGACATACGTAAATGTTTGGGACAATGAAGTATGAAATTTTTTTTTTGATAAATAATTTTTAATTATCAACTAATAAAATAATATTTTCTACAATTATTATTGTATCGAATATCATTTTTTTATTGTATTTAAAATAAATATAAAAACTACAACTAAAATTTTTTATATATAATATAATTGATTTAATTTTTGTCCCTTTCTTTAAGAAGAAACTCCTCGAATAACACTTTTAAAGAAACTAACTTCTAAATATTATACGATAAACAGATTCTGTGTTTATGCATTTATGCAAAATTTGAATCTACAAAAATCCGCAGAATGCACATAATATGCAAAACAACACAAAATATTCCAAATATAATACGCATTATGATATTTAAAGAAAAAAATAAGAACAAATCTTATCATCTATTTAAATTCAATTTCTTTAGTTAAGTTTATAAAAATGTTATTTTGCATAAACATCTACGATAATAAATATCTCATTATAAAAAAAATTAAATAATTAAATTTATTATTTTTTCAATATGATATAGTCTCTTATTTTACGAAATTCGTCGATTGCAAATAATAAGAAGCTTAGACGATAAAACTCTAAATCGATTCAAATTTCACGGTATCTCGATGGTATCGAGATAAATCGCAACAGACGAGAGAATATTCCATATTCATAGGAAATGCCATCAGAGAATTCGTCGTAAAGACGCAGAATAAGTAATTCCGCAGTTGCGTGGGGAAACGAATAGATCCGTGGAAAAATGACAAGAATACTTAAATATTTCGAGAAAACGTCATTGGAATGTGAATTATGATACATAACGAGAGTATTGTTGAAGTATATATGGATCGATACGATACAACTTTTGTACAAGGAAACTATGTGTGTCGTAATTTATGAATTTACGGATAAAGCTGAACATCGATGAAGCGAACGATGGAGCCATTATTTACTATATTGCATTTTATCGATGTTTGTTCCATCTTATTTATATGGTCATATTCTTTTATTTCCTTGATAAAATATTTAAAGCGATGTTTAAAGTTTGAAGATGATCCTGATCGATGTGATCGACGAGTGAATTTCGAGCAGATTCAAAAATAATTATCTAAATAATTGCAATTGAATAAAACAGTCGAAAGTCGAAAGAAATAAATTGTTTTATATATAACTCATTATGATCCATACATGTATACAAATTTCCATTAAAATCAAATTTTTCAGAAAATGGATAAATTTTCTTGTAGGATAATGAGTATAAACACTTTTGTACATTTATTATGTATCAAGATTACAAGATGGAAAATTTACGAAGAAAAATAGTTATAATAAATAAGAGAATTCTAAAAAGAGAATATGATCGATGGATTCCAAGATTTTTATTCTTATCATTTTTTACAATCTTAACTCAGTCACAACGCAATGTTCCAACAAGAGTCGATACAATCCGTTCTATATGAAATTTTTATGTAGCGTTCGACTACTTCGACCGAATTCTGGACGAAATACTGACAATACTCTCGCCGTATAGACAACCGTAAAAGAAAACACTAAACAACGGACAAGCTCGTAATACTGACGCCGCTGGCCTTTCGATAAAATCAATTCAATCCCCAAATTGATGGTCATTCTGTGCATCTTTCGTTTTTCCTCATAGCATTTCGGAATGACATTCCCGAGTTCCTCCCTTTCATCATCGCATCTATTTTATAAATGTCTGGTGAAAATACCGATATTGATAGTGTAATTTTAAGAATTTATTAAACATGTGTATTGAAAATATACGAAAATATATATATAGGATGTTATATAATTCAACAAAATTTCCGAAAAATGAACGATTAATTGAAGTACGATTGATTTTGAGATTATTTTTCATCTTCTACAGGAATTTAGCATTCTAATTATCTTTTTGCACAAATGCATCCACTGATCTAACCTCGTGTTAAGGCATAATTTTGCCCAGTGGTTAACAATCCCTTATTTGAAATTTGATTTTTAAAAAATGAAAGTTTATATGTTAAATATAAAAATATTTAAAAACTCGTTGCAATTATCTGAAATAAAAATTAATATCGTTCATTCCCCGTTTTTTACTTGAATTAAAGTATAAAAATTTTTAAAAAGTATAAAGTTACTTTGATTTATCGAAGAATGATAAGGAAAAAAAAATGAAAAAGAAATTGAATCAATGACACAATATTAAAAAAAAAAGAGATTTTTAGGAAAATATAAAAAGGAACCAGCATCGTAGGAAAACGGAGTGAAAATTTTCGTCGAAACGAAGACGGGCATGGCAATGTTCGATTTATTCGAAAATTTTCCATTGTAAATTCAAAGCGATCGGGATCGCCTTGTTTCCCGTCAGCGATGACTTCGGGTAAATACATGGGTTGCGAACGTAGTAAAATATTCTCGAATATACTCTTCGCGTGGCTACGATACAAGTTGCAGTGAATTAAAAATAAACTCCGGAAAAGTTTAGGCTGCTCCAAGTTTCGTAAGCCGGCTATATCCCGTTTCTGGAAGCCAGCTCTTCATATACCCCTAGGGGGATTTACCGTTCCAGCAATCGACCGATATTTTGTTCGAGATGCCACGTAATACCGGAGTTAAAATCATTCCGATCGAACGCACGATAGAACGACTATTAGCTGCAATTTTGCCAATTCATGCCGCCTCTTCAACTTCACCCTGTGCAATAATATCTGTGCGAGGATTTCCTTTTCTTACGAACCTCGTTTCCCGCCAATTAAAGAAGATTTACGCCACTATTTGTATGTGTTTCCAATTAGATGGTGCAGATTATTCGATAATTCGCGAAATTTCGATATTTCTATTTAACTTCGGTATTAATCGCTTGTTTTCTCATTTCGAGTACCATTTACGATATTTAATCTGAGAATAATAATCTTGAATCATCGTTAATCGAAGATTAAGCTTTTCGATTATTCGTATATATATTACATCTAAAAATTTGTTTTAATATTATTAAATTTATTATTATTAATATTCGTGTATTTTCAAGCATTTTAATTATTTTTCATTAAAGAAATTAAAGTTTATTATTTAGATATCTTCGTTGTATCGATTTTTTAATTATTTTAATTATTATAATTTAATAAGGAAAAAATGGAAAAACGAACAGTAGATAAGAATGTAACGTACAAACTAAAGAGAAGAAATTTATGACTATAATAAATTGAAACTAATAACGAGATTAAAAGTTATTTTTTATTTTCAAATAATAGATTATAGATTGTATATTATTTATAATAGGATGTTAATATATTCATAAATTATGAAAAATCTTTGAAAAAAATCTTTCAAAAATTATTATGTAAAAATATCAGTTGAAGTTTTATTAATTTATAAACTATTAAAATTTGAATGGTTTCATGCACAATCAATATTTTTATATGCCAACTTTTGCATTTGTTTCTCTAGAATCGATTCTCCTATCTATCTCCTGTCTATCTATTTTTATTTTTATTTTATATCTAATGCTGTATTTTTCATTATGTTATACTGTTATACTATGTTATACTATGTTATAAATACTAAATAAATTTAAATAATATTAAATAAATTTTTTACAAAAAAAAGAAAAACAAAAGTATAGTAAACATTTAACCGGAATGATACAATAATATTTTCTTATTTTTCAAACCTCAAAATTAATCGATCAAATAATTCCTATATCCATTATCAATAATATCAATCCATAATCAATGTACAATTTTTCGTAATCTCATAAGTATGCTACAGCTTTTAATTTCCAACTTAATCCTATTTAAATATTATAAACTTCCAAAAAATAAACTTGGAGAAACGAAGAAAAAATTATTTCTAACTACAAATGAAGAAAAAATTATTTCGAACTACAAATGAAAAAAAAAATAGACACGATATTTTATAGAACTTTGCTTCTCATATTCAATCTTAAATTAAAAAAAATCAGATTGTTTTTTCAGATGTTACCTAACATGCTATAATAGATACATAAAATTTAATCAAAAATAAAAAATTATACTTTTATAATTCTAATTCTATAATTGTTTCTCCTTGATAAATACAATAAACATAATAGGAGATTTCAATGAGATTTCAATGAAATCGGCCGGTTGCATTGAACCTACCAAAAATCTCAAATATCATAATTCTCCTCGACGAATACAAACTATTCGATGTACGCGTCGAGAACGGCCGTTAAATGTAAATTGTTCCCGTCGAAAGTTTCCGACAATCGTAAATCAATGGAAATTTCTATTTTCTTTGGTTTCGGTATTGGATCGGACGTCACGCAGGAAACACTGGAACGATGGTTCCGTGTGTGCTATTGCTTAGTATACTGTCAGACCGTCTTCTATTTCGAAAGAACGCTTGTACGCAATGTCGACGATGTTTGCTACTTTGCGGTAAATAAATTTGCATCTGTCCAAAGCGATTTGTCGAAATCGGCATTATCGAGAAGAAAATAGCTTGGAAATTTATCGCGTTTTCCCGAAACATTTGCAAGCATATAGATGGAATAATTGATTCATTAAATTCGATACCATGTGTCTAGATTTTTACCGCTTGTTTGTTAAGCTCGTAATGAATAAATATTTCTTCATTTTCACTTAAGAAAATAATTATATTTTCTTTTCTTTAATAAAGAAAGTTTTTTTTAACAAAGATGAAAAAATTTTAATGGTTAAATTAAAAATAAAATTATTTTAGCAAATTACTTAAAATAACTTATTCACTGAAATAATGTAATTATAATATTAAGAAAGAAAAAAGATTATATGAAAATTAGTAGTTACAAATAAATGTTATTCGAATATTTTAGATAAGTTATTATTTAAAATAATGTTATTCGAAATTTTAATTAATTTTTTAGTTTCTTAACGTTCAATTTTATTATATTGAAACATACGATATCTTTAAAATTATGAACAAGAAAAATCGAGTCAAAAATTATATGAAAAGAAGAAAAAAATTTCAGATTTCTCATACAATGCCTTGGGAAAAAAACGAATTTCCTTAATACTTTAGCAATTCTTAGGAACATTCGACATTCGAACATCTCAAATATAAATATGTAATCAAATTTCTCTAGTATCGTATTGAAAACAGAGTATCTAAAAATTGCATTGAATGTTAATTAGATAAAAAAAAGACAGAAAATGTAAAATAGGAGAAAGAAAAAAGGATGGAAGTAAAACGAGGAAACTAAATAAATAGAGAAAGTCATGTTAGCTCAGAGTTAGTTGCACAGATGTTAACGAAGTATCGGAAACATTTCCAACGATTCGTATTCGCTGAATTCTTTTTTAGTCTAGTGTATTCGAATGCATCGAGTAAAGAGAGTTATAAAGCGCAAATTAAGTTCGTCGAAAGGAAATTTTTCGCGTTCGATTTGATGGATATCTTGATAAATATCTCATTTTAGAAAAGATTTTATATAATTAAAATAAAAAGAACGAAGAGGATAATGGAGAGGACTTAATAAATTAAATATTTTTTTTATGAATTAACGTGTTCCATTGTTCAATATTTCAAGTTTTTTACTTTGCACAATTAATTTTTCTATTAGCGAAGCCGCATTAATAAAATAGTGTTAATAAAACCTATGAAACCTAATTAATTGGCGATCTCATTAACGACCAACCGCCATTATGTACCATCTTTTTATAGTCGTTTTATAATTTCATAAAACGCGTGCAATGGAGAAGCTTTAATAAAATACAGAAGACATATTGTTCATTTCTTTTTTCCTTTTTCTTTTTATTTTCATTCTTCGTAAATGCGCTTGATCAAACTAACCGGGATTTTAATAAAACGAGGAAATTTATTTATCGGCACGCGGGAATTAAATTTTTTAACGAGATGTAATAATATCCTTGTAATTCTATAGCACGCGGAATTGTAACCACGTAAAAGAAAGCAAAGATAGGAAAAAAATTCGTGCCATGAATAGGGGTAATTAATATTTGAAGATTATTTTAACGTAATGAGTTTTTCAAAAATCAACATTAATATTGCAGGAAGGAGATCCTGAGAACTAATATTTAATACTTGGTAATTATTACAATTCTAATATAGAAACATATATGTACATATATATATATATAATATTTATATATTCCTACAGTTTTGTTCTTTGTTTATCACAATGAATTATATGAGAATCATAGTAAAGTATATTTGTTAAAATGAAAAAATATCCATGAAAGATTTATTCGTATATTTTAAAAAAATTATAATTTAACAAATAAGTTTTCAATTAAACGAAATAGCAAAAATATCTTGAATGACGAGTAAATAGAATTCGAATCGATTGAACGATACGAAAAAAGATTTAAATCGTTTAATAAATACGATAAAGCATTTCTGATTCGATTGAGGGAGAGAGGGGATCGAGGCACGGAAGACAAACATTCTCGTTCCCGATGCGATTGTATCGACTTCACGTTACGATAAAGATATAATTTCCGCTCGTTTCGAGGAAAAGACATGACAAAACGAAAGACACGAAACTCCCAAGACGCAATCTCTTTGAGGCAAGCTTTCTTCTTCATGGTTCCGTGTTAAAAGCTGATACTTCACTTTCCATCGAATAATCAGTTTCGCGGCGAAAAAAAAAGAGAAAAGAAATAAAAAAAAAAAGAAAGAAAGAAAGAAAGAAAATATTCCGATCGAAGGTTTGAGAGCACGTGAAGAGCAATTCGCTTTGATTCACCGGAATTCTATCGGACAATCGTTCGAACGGAAATGTATTGTGAACAACTGGACCGACTCGAGACTACTGGCGGAAACAAAATGGCCAACTTTATTCGATAAAAGGAAAGTCCTGCTTGAAAGTAGGACAACCAGTGGCCATCTGCGGTGAAACGAAGGTCGAGGTAACTGAAGAGATTCCTTTTTCGAGGCATCTCCTTTCTCGTTTTATTAATTTTGGAGAAACAAACGAAAATAACTAGACTTATTTAAATCAATTATTATTTAATAATAAGAGGAACACTAAATATTAACTTTGGTTCGATAATATCTAAAAACGTGAAAATGAAAGATTAGATCATCTTGGATTTAATTCTCAATTTGTGTTTCAATTTGTAATCAAAATAATCAGAGATTAAGTAAATATATCTTTTATATATCGTTGAATAAAATCAAAATTTTATTTATATATAACTTAAAATTATATAATTCAACTATTTGATTATCGAAAACTAATATCGATTGATAGTTACGTATAGGAAAAAGTTGTTTGAAATCTTTTCTTCTAAAACATATTTATACATCAAAATCCAGAAAAATGTCGATATAGATTCATATTTGATTATCACTATTTAATATTTTCTTAATTTCTCCAATAGATAATAAGAATATAATTGGAAGAACTTTATTCAACGCGTTTCATAAATGTAAAATTACAATTTTATATTATTTATATAATATATTCTCTATACTTCTTCTCTATACTGTTACGGAATTCTTGGAACAACACCATACATGTTATTCAAGCCACAACATGGTCTCTTATGATTACAGACATGATCGTAGTCCTGAATATTGTACGATAGGGAATTGTGTATATAATGTTCGAGGGACTACTCGAGGAAGAGAATCTTGGTAACCGAGATGATGATCATCTTTAAAATGTATATTTTAACGCAGTAACAAAATAAAAGTGAAACAGTAATTTAAATATGCATAATTTATCATAATTTTAACATGAAAAATTAATCTCAAATGTTTAAAATTAAATAGATATAAAGAAACGAAATAAATTTTACTTCGTAGAAAAATAAATTAAAAAATTTTAAGAATCAACAATCAGATTATGCAATTTATTTACAATTTATATACAAGAAAAAAATATAATCTTGAAATAAGAAAATAAAAATTCCTTTTGTCATTGGAGAGTTATTCGTATTTAAAATTATTTAAAATTGTAAAATTTTTAAAGCAATTTTTATTACTTTAAAATAAAAACTATTAATCTATATACCTATAAATCAATAATTATTATTCAAAATATGCTATGCAAAATAATTTTGTTAATTTCAGTGTTTCAATCTCATGAACGAACTAATCGAGTTTTAAAATTTTTCAAATATTCCGAAATACGCCAAGAAACCTTTGTCAGTGTTTTGCAGGAATCAATGAAATGAGGTTGGGGATGAAACAATTCCCTTAATGTTCCCGTTACGATTTCACGCGATAACGAATAAGTTTTTAACAGAGAAAAGAGAAAAAGAGATAGAGAAAAGGAATGCCGTTAAATAAAAATTACAGCCTTAAGAGATTTCAGAACGGCACGTTTAACTTCATTGTACTTTCCTATTGTTGCTATTGTTTCCATCTTAAGGAAATCTGCTCGTATCTAGCAGGTTTGTCTTGGGTTTTTATGCCTGAACCATCATTTTATCTATCTTCTGTTTTTTCCTTTTTTATCTGTAAGTTATTTCACTTCGCAGTTGTTGAATAATTACCAGATAAGGAAAGTATCGTAATTTTATCACGAGAGAGATAGATCTGTAACGTAGCTTTATCTCGGGAATAAGTTACTCCATGACATCTAGATTCATTTTTCATTTTATAGAAGAGAAAGAAACTCGATAAACAGATAGAAAGCAAGTACATTTCGACAATAATTTCTATGCAACAGAACACAAATAATAAATAGTGCCTGATTGATTTCATAATATAAATATAATGTGAAGATTAATTTCTTACATATATATATATATATATATATATAAAATTTCTTGATTTTAGTAATGTAAGATATTGGAATCTTAAAAAACAAGGTTCTGCGTTTCCAACGATCTAATCTCAAAAATTAGAGATTACTTTTAGCGCTATTATCTTTGAAGATATGGTTCAAAGTTTTCCGAATTTTTAAAATAAAAATTTGAAAATTGCCTTTTCGTTTGAATGATGATGACTGAAACCCGAAGATGGATCGTGCCAAATGAAAATGCAATTTAAAGAGTAAGATTCTGCGCTTCCAATGACTTTCCAAAAATTATAGGTATCGCTACTATCTTTGAAGATACAGTGATTCAAAATTATTACTGCTTTGATTAATTTGAGATAGAGAATAGAAGAGCAATTACTTGTGAAAGAATTGATGACAATATTTATTTATAAATGATGAATAATTACTATCAGCATAACAATGAAAAAATATCTTGTAATAGAATCTATATGTTAATTGACACATTATTCGCGAAATCTTTCATTTGTCAATTTATTTCATTAAAATATACAAATTGAGATACGAACAATTCATGATTTTATTGAAATTTCATATTTCGTGTAATTACTAAAATTCGCAATATCATTTATTATTTTATAACGTATCAATTATAGAATATCCAACTTTTATGTATAAATGACATATAAATTGATAAGATATATGGATAAATAACTATATAATTATCATGCAGATTTAATCAAGTTGAATATTCTTTAGCTTTATATCAAATATATTGCATCGTTTATGCAAGAGAGTCATTGAAGAATCGAGTATATTTATACGTAATACAATAATTAAACATTGAATCTAAAAATTTCCCTTTGACTTTTAAGAATTCTTGTTTCTCAAATTTCAAGAATAGTATTAAAGTACTACTATTCTTATGACTATAAACAAATCGAATCGTTCCTAATCATTATAAATTTTCACATCCAATAGAGCAATATTCAAATTGGCTGATTTACATTGCTTTTTCATGTGGCACTGAAACATCACCGAACGAACAGGTCGTTTTATCGAGAAAAGGCCTATCAGAAGTGTCCATTCGATCACTGACAACTCTACCTAGTTGGCTACGACAATTTTATTCTGGACGTCACTTCACCCTCAATGATTTGTCGATGATGCCAGTTGCAGAGGCATGCACCACTACCCGACTCTTGTTGCGGTCTATAACGCGACTGATGAAGCGATACATCGCATTTAACTAGAGCCGCGCTAGTATCGAATCTCAAAATGAAATTTCCTGCCACTTAATAAGATGTGACAAGCGGTCACGTGACTTTAATGAGAGCGGCGCGCGCGTGGCTATCGGGTATTTGTAGATGCACACCGAACAATAAGGCGGTTGTTGCACGCTTCTGCCTCCTTTCGCATCGCTGAATCGCGTCGTTAAGCAAGACTCGCTCTTCCAACTTGCGTATACAAGGTATATAAAGAGGGACCATTACCGGTCCAATGTCTAGCTTCTTCTGTCTTATAAAAGTTGACCTGAATCGCATCGAATCATCCATCAGAATACCTTATCAGTAGGTGCATACATGGTCTGCTAGGGAGAGGAGATAAAAGATAGAGGAAAGTTAAAATGATGTTAACGATGATACACGATGCACCCAGATATATCGGATTTGACTGCTAAATTAAGCGAAGACAATTTTTCGCGCTCCTGAAAATCCTTGCTTGGATGTTGCAAGTATTTTTAGTGGATCATTAAATGGTTTGTAAATTGAGAATGAAATTTAAATACATGTTTTTGCATATTTAAACGAAAAAACTTTTTTTTATTCACTTTTGCAATGAAATGGTTTGGCCTATATGTTTTTCAATTTCCTTATATTGCGTCTTCTTTCTTATAATACAGAAATAAAATTCTGTAAGGAAATTAATGATAAAATTTAAAATTCGGTAAATATCATCGAATAAATCGATTTTAATCATTTTTAGAACAATTTAGAACATAAGCAATTTAGAAATAAAATCAAAATTATTTTATAATTAGAAAATTATAAAAATTATATTATAAAAAAATTATAAATTATAAAAAATCTTATGAGAATTTCTATTCCACGAGATTCGTATAAACAATATTTTATTCTCAAAAATATAGGATTTTATTTCTATCGATATGTATAGATAAAACTTATGTATATTACGAATGCAAGCAGTAACAATACTAGATAATCAAGAATTTTTTTTACATTTTTTTTTTTTTGTTTCATATTATGATCATATAACCGTAATTATTTAGTCGAATATTTATAAATTTCGACAAAATTAGTCTAAAATAAAAATAGTTCTACAGCATTTTACATTAAAATGCCGTAAAAGTTATTTCCACGTCAATCGTTTGACGGTGAATAATTCAACATACAAATTTTAATTTTAACTATTTTTTCGTTTGAACGATCACTTTTTACAGATTTTTATCGTATATGTTTTCAATGAATATTAAGCGTTTTTATTCTTTCATATGCATATTAGACAATATAAAAATGCTCACAAATTCGCTCTTAGTAAAATATATTATCAAAAAAGAAAACATCATGCTGGATTAGTTAATTGAACGATGATCATTTCCTCTTATTTTACATATTTAACAAATTTTTTAATTTTTCTATCTCCATATTTTGGACCGTCTTTTCCTTAACGATCCGTACTTTAGTGCAGATATATATTACCTATCCTAATCCTATATTTAAAAAATAAATATCCGGGTACAAAAAGCCTATACTAAGAAAATGTTTCGAAACATCTCCGACATCTGGATTTGGCATATTACTCGAATACTAATTTTACGTACCATTTTTCTGAAATCAACTGATGATACCTAGCGATCATTGCGTAAAATATTTTAATCGAAAAAAAATACTTTTCTAAAAAAACATGTTATTCAGACAGATAATATAAAATAAAATATAATTATTATAATTTGAAGTAATTATTATTAATAGTGAAAACGAATTCCACAGCCTAACGCATACAGAATGTGAAAAATATGTTGTGCACGATACACTTGATGATAACGCATCATCAATCATTAAAAAATTTTAATAAACTTATCGATTAGGATCATTATGCTCATCGACTTTCTCTCACTCAAATGGCACCTAGCCACGTGAGTGAGATACTAGCAATGAATACGGAAAGGCTTATCTGAAAATCCTAAGCTAAAAAATAAATTAGTATAAATATTTTATATTTAACGAGCTAATGAACTTTTGTATTAATTTCATTGCATCAAATATTAATGAAATTCTACTTTAAACTATTAATAATTGAAATTTTACTTTATGTTTAACAAAATAAACTAAGTAAAAAGGAATTTTTCTAAAAATGATTAAAGCCAATATTAAAACAATGAATTAACTCAAAAAATAAATAATAACGAAAAAATATTTTCAGATGATTTTTCATCAAAAATAAATTTTTAAAAAAGAAATAAATATTCAAAACTTATAGCTTCGATATCAAAATTTGTTCGTCGCGAAGTATTTCTTTATATATAATATCTTATGTATTTTCAACAAATCAAAAGAAACAATTATTACATATACCATTTTGAAAATTAACAACTATAATGTTTAATGAAAAAAGATAAAATATTTTAAAAATATTCAAAATATCGTTGCATTTATAATATATATCTAAATCGTCTAATTTATAATATAAATGCATATTATTTAAATATTTGACATTTAATTAAGATTATTCTTAATAATCTTAATGTTTAATTAAAGATAACAATAATTTAATATCAAACAATTTGAAAAATTATTAATATTCGAAAATACATAAAAAGACCTAACCTGAGCTAATAATAAAAAGAAACTGTTACTACTCATGGGTATAATAAATACCCATGATCACTGTATTTGTGCAAAATTCTACATATATAACATTCATATCGATTTGGATCTCTCATCCTACGACATGATTGAATGATCGGAATAACAAAAATACATGCGACTCACCATTAGATGCGTAGAATCTGCCATCAATGACATTATGGTTCATGGGATTTACTCGATGAGAACTGAAAAAATTTTTAACACAAAATAGAACGTTAGAATATATATATATATATATATATATGAAAATAAAAAATAATATTAAATAAATTCTAATAATAAATTCTAAATTCCAGATATTTACACAAATTTTATCAAAATATGCAATATATATATATATATACACACAAATAAATATATACAAAAAATATGTATATATAAATACGTACAATATAAAGAAAATATGCAAAAATATGTAAAATATGCAAAATATGCAACATAAAAATATTTTTGGAATTATTTAATCATGACAAATTTCTGTCTAAATGGTTTATCTATTTTTTATATAAAAAATATGCACTTATATAAATATCAGCAGTTTAATAAGATAATAATATGACAATTATCTTATTATCTTAATAATAAGATAAAGTGATAATAAAAATAATAATAAAATCTTTAAATAAAAAAAAATTAAATTTGAAAATATTTAAAAGTTGGAATTTTATAATATATATAATGTATTTTTCAATAGGATAACAATAGAGTGAAAACTTTTATAGATAAAAAGATAACTAGCTTCTTGCATAGTAGATGATTTCTTGAAAAAAACATTGATTTTCTCTTATATCAAGAAAAAAGAAAAAAAAGATATTTAAAATAAAAAAATAAAAATAAGAAACTATTAACATGTGCATTTATGTTAAGTAATTGATAAATAAGCATTGACTCTAATTTTGCATATAATTATCATAATTAAATTTATTTAGAACTAACTTATTATGCACTAAAAAACAAAAAATACTATTATGAGACAAACATTGACTCTACTGACCACATTGCTCATTGAATACAAACATCTTTTAAGAATAAAATGCAGGAGAAGCTGTCTCTTGAAAGCTGTTATAAAATGTAAAATAATTTTTTTCTTAAAAATAGTATTTATTGAAGTTTTGGAATAATAAAAAATGAAATTATATTCAATAAGAAACTTAAACTTCAATAAGAAAATAAAGAATTGAATTTTTCTAATAATTCTAATAATAATAAACATTGAAATTCTATTCAAAAACATTGAATACAAAAGATTGAAATTTAGATTGATTTTTTTTATTGAAATTTTCTTTGCATGATCAATAATTATTTATTCTAATTATCTATTATCTTAAGAGAAAGACTGATTCTATTTTTCACACACCGAATATAATAAAATGTTATATTCTATATAATATATGTATGTATAAAATATAATGTTATATTCTGTAATAATATTTTATTTATGCCATATAATATGTCATATAATATAATATTTATGTCATATTATAGAAATATTTGAAAATGTTTACAAGTTTACAAGAAAATTTACAAGAAAAATAACAAATTATAGATCATTTCAAAATCTTTCCTATTATCTTCAAATTTTCAATTATTAATGTAAGTAATCAAATTATGAATTATATAAAAAATGATATCTATATATTATGTAACTTAATAATTAATAATTTAATAAAAAAAATGCAGAAGTGCTTACCATTTTTTACAATAAAAATATTTATTTATTTATATTATTTATATTTTAAATATTTATTTATATTTTTTTCCTTTATGTAAAATATATCATGACATCCATATTGAAAATTTTTTCCAACCTAAAATAAAATAAAATAAAATAAAATAAAATAAAATCTCAACAATCAATTATTATGCATAAAAATTGAATCTTTAAAATAAATATATAAATATATACAAATATACAAATATACAAATATATACATATATATATATAGATATATATATATATATATATACATAGATATATATATATATGTGCAATGAAAGAATAATATGTATGCAAAAAATTAAGCTAATTGTATTGAAATAATCTAGTTCTATTTTCATAAAAATTCATAATACAAATTAATATACTGATCAAATAAACTAATCGAATAAACAAATAAAAAAAAAATAAAATCATGAGAGAATTATCAATAATATTCCATAAATAATTGAATAAACATGTATTTATAAAACAATAGTATAAAAAGTAAAAGAAAATAAATATTAAATAAATATTACCAAATAGATAAAGCACACTTGAAGAAATTCTAATCGTCACGAATGTCAACAGTAGAATGAAATTTAGCGTAACTAATTCGATGTATCGAATTTCAAAACAGAAAGAGAATATGCTCAACAACAATTCGACAAATTGAACATACAGAATATAATACAATAACGAACCACCAATTTTCTGAAAGATTGAATTATAAAAAATGTTTTCAGTTTTGAAACTGATCATAAAATCAAAAGAAACAAATAATATTATATTAATTAATATAATAATATTATAAATAATATTATAGCAATAGTATCGGAAAAAATACATACATGAAAACATATATATATATTTAAAATATATATGTACACGTAAAATATATATATATATAAAATATATATATACGTAAAATTTATATATGTATACACAAAATATACATATACGTAAAATATATATATACGAAGATACGTGAAATATTATATTGATTGTAATCTAACAATTTTATGTCAATAAAAAGAAATTTATAATTATATTTCTTTAAAATAAATCTCATCATATTTGTGAAAAATGGATTACATCTTCACTTACATTTTTCAAGCCATCTTGTCTTCGAAGTTCCAATGAAATGATAATTGATCTTTATCCTTCGTCATCTTCATCAAAAATCTTCAATTCTGCTATAATAATGATCAAACAAATGCATATTATACAAAACTTATTAAAACTTATTGTTAAATATAAATAATAATTATAATATCATATCCTATCGGTAAGAATTTTAAGTATTTCGCACTTCAGAACAAAACGTGACCAGCCGGCACCACGATTTTCAACTATGAACTACTGCCATGCGCATTATGATGCGCACTGACTCGTTTCGTTACTGGGCCTTTTTGATTAGTTGAAGCGATGTGGTTTACTTCAATTTATTTTTATTCATTTTAATTTTACGCGCGAAAATCGAATATATATATCGAATTATAAATATTCATTATTTAATTATAAATACATCATAATCTTACAAACATATGTCAATTGAAAATATAATAAAAATAAATTATTTAATTTAATTTATTATAAAAATTATCCATTTGTAAAATTAAACATTTAAAGTAAAAATTGAAAATTTGAAAAAAATATATTATGAAACAGAAGTTAATGTAAAGTATATCTAAATTACAAAGTATAACAGAAAAAGAATAAAGAGAATTCTTGTACATAATAGAAGATAAATGTTAAATTAAAAAAGATGCCGAAAAATAAATTAAAAAATTTTATATAAATATTAATATAATTTAATATTAATATAAAAATTATATAAAATAAATAAAATATACAATAAAGTATATAAATTTTTATATTAATTTCAATTTTTTATTCTTATACCATACATAGATCATTTTAAAAAAATCACCCATATCATTTACATTAAAAAATAAAGTTAAGTTTCACATCATTCAACATTACTCAATCATAAAATTTTTAAATATTTTAGTCTAGATCTTAATACAAAAATCTAAAATCTAAAAAAATACGAAATTAAAATCTAAAATAAAGAAAAAAAAAATCTAAAAATACGAAAATAATTAAGGTTTTGAATTTCTAAAATATGAAAAAGGATTTTCATATATCACGTCTATTATGTACTTCGTGTAAATATAAAAACTATATAAAAATTAAAATCATAATTAAATTAAATTAAGAAAGAATGATCATAAGTTATATTTTATAATAGATTATATAAATATTGTATTATATATGCAAATGTGATTGTGAATG